>NC_134037.1:184009701-185316972 GCF_965140245.1 Athene noctua
CTCAGTAAATGAAGGTCACTTTGATCAAGTGTGTCTGGTTTTTATCTGTCTTGAGAATGCTTCAGGACAAGCCAAACAGTGCCACAAGACACTCCAACTTTAAAATCCCAGACTAGATAAGCTTTGCAAAATGCATTAGCCAACATCTGAAAAATGCAATGTTTCTTAAAGACCTGACCTCTGTGCAAAAGTTTCACCATAAAACATAAGCACAGTTATGTAAGCAACAACATGTCCTGCACTAACTTACTGGCAGAAGAGAGCAAATGGAGTGGCTGTTTCTGATTTAGCTTAAATTCCTTCTCAAACACCACAAGCTACATTGGAAAAAGGCCTTCATACCTGAGTAAGACTCCTCCATAGAAGTCCTCACCCTACAATAACAACCACCCCCTCATAATCAAGGCTACAGTTTTGCAGTCCCTTCGAACTGATCTAAATGCAGATATTTTGCCAGACAAGTCAGTCCTCCTTAGTCCACTCTGAATTTGTATTTCTGCTCTCTCCATTGTATTAGCAACAAGAATTGTACAGGCCCACAGAAAATTGGATCAAGGAACTGACCTGGCTCGAAACAGATAATTATGTGGCCTAAAGCAATTGTGAAACACTGTCTTTGCTTATGCCAAAACCCTGTTTATAGGCAGAGCCCTTACTGATATGCTACTTTTACAGCTGTGAACTTTGTGCGCTGAAACTATGTTTTCAATGTGTATCTGCCACTTGGCACAGTAGGATCCAAAAGCATTTTGACAACAGTCTGCAAATAAAAGGTAGTTTCTTCCACTCAGTGTAGTTCTGCTTGAGACCACAACAGGATGCTACGAAGTTGGAATGGGATGCACAGAATAAGATTGAAATTTACAAAAGTTTTAGGTCTAATCCATATTGATATGGTCAGTGCAATCTAATAGATTCAGCTTACCCTAAAGTAGTCTCTACAAGTAAATTACATACTGGTTTCACAATTTAGTTACCCAAACAGGAGTCTTCTATCATTCCAGAAACTTTAAAGATTCAAAGGCATCAGGTCCCCTAAGAGGTGGCAGCTGGAAGTCAAGGGGGATACACCGGACTCAGGTCTCACTAGACAGCTGTGTTTAGCTACATGAATCAAGCCCAAGATCTCTACGGACTATAACTTGAGACAGCACTTCACTTGCATGCAGACACCTTATTTCTATTAGGTATCTGAATCTTCATCTGAGTCTCACATGCTTTTCCTTTCAGAGGCTCCAGGACCCCAAGGGTTTTGAAACTTTCAAACTGGATTTACTATTGCAATGCCAAGGAGGCACTGACACCCGAATGCCACTATCTGGACATCCAAGGGCAATTATATTACCAGTGATCCATTTTTCTGATGAGCACTGTTATCTGCTGTTACTACTGGCTCAGTACAGTGTGCACTATCCACCATGTAGTGACACATGAAGCATATTCCAAAGATGTCAAATGAGAACTTGGACAACAAAACTACTTAGAAATCTTTAAAGACAAATGCATAGGATAAAAGACCTTCCAGAAAACAGATCATTTAATCACCATGATGGCTGCACAGTAGTGGTCACTCCAGGAAGAGGCACAGCACATAAGTCACTACAAAGAAGTAGAGCTGTTCACTGCCTTGGTCTGAAGAGACAGATCATGCAAACTAGCATCCCAGCATCACTACTGAAGCAAATGGTCTTAAAACCAAAGCATGTGTTAAGATGAGAAGAATAACGAATACTGAATGATGAGAGAATGCTCTCTTTCTAAAAAAAAAAAAAAAAGGGAGAAAGGAGACCTGCTATACTTTGGAAGACAACTGAAGGTATAAAACCAGACAGATACTTCACAAAGTATACCTCATGGCACATAATCGTTATACTACAACCCATTTATCATGATGTGAGTCTTGGTTTTCCAATTCTGTCTCTGAATGTCTGTTAACATTATCTGCACCCTGATGGCAGCTCTCTGTTTAGTCAGTCACACTAAATACGGCTTAGTTGTTGCACCCAATGTGATAAAGCAAAATGTCACACTATCTTAGCAACCCTTGCATTATCACCTGGCTTTATCACAGAATGAAATATGATAACAGACGCTGCTCGCCAGTCCGTCGATCCAACCAGAATTTCTCTCCTCTCCTGCCTGCATGGCAACAAACACAGCAATGGGTTTTCATCTCAGGTTCTTTCTTTTTCTAAACATGTTACCCCTCTCCTCATGAAAATCAGAAATAAATTCAAGAGACCCACTCTAATTCTGCAGCAGATAAGCAAAGAAATGTTGATGGGTGAAACATAGGCCAGTCAGTCATGGGTAACAGCACAATGCATAGGCCCACAGTAAAAATCAAATCCGATTAAAATTATTATTTCTTGTAACAGCAGAGAGGCCTTTATGCAGAAGGGAAGAATCTTGTGGGAAAGGGCAGAGGGAGGGATGTTTTTCTTTCCTTAGTTCAGAAAATAGGAGCCCCTCCCCCATTGTGCTGTACCTCAAAAAAACAATGATAAAAAATAATTTTTATGGCTGTATTCTTACATGCTTTATCTATTGCATGCCTGTCCTAGCACACAGGGGATTGCCTGCATGGAATTAAAATGAATTCTGCTCACTTAAGTCAACCAGTTAATGTGTTCTGTACTTACACACTGAATTCAATCATAAGAATATCCCAACAGTATAACAAGAGCCATCATATTACACAAATGGCAACCATTGCAGAGACAAAAGACAATACTTTCCAACACTGCTAACAGGGAAATCACAGTCATGTTAATAAAAGCTCAAAGAAAAAATGATTGTTTTGTCAATTTACTAAAAACCCCCTACATTCCAGTTGCCACTCCTTTTTTTTTTTTTTTTTTACATCTAGACTTTTTTTTCCTCCTGATATGCTGTTGCTATTTTCTTGTTGCTATTACTACTGCAAACAGCTGCTTGCAGCTGAGCTAAAATTCAGTAACAGAACAGAAGCTATAAAACGAAACACTTTGTGAATAACAGCTAGGTCACCTGGGTTTCTCAGGCAGGCAACAAAATGAACACATAAGTCATCTCTAAAGAAAAAAAAAATTCTAAACCAGTTATTTAAATTAATTAGCATGCATATGCACACATTTCAATAGTCATCTTTTCACTCAGAGCCGGACTCACCGCTTGCTTCCAATAGTCACATCCAATTCTCTTATACTCCCAGCTAATATCTCCTGCTGCTGTGGAAAAGGTCTTCGTGCACGCCTGCACTCACAGTAACAGGCTTGCCAGGAAAACGACAAGATGAAAAGCTCTCGCACCACCCCTAGCCGAGAGGAACCCCGAGCCTGGCACCCCAAGCCACAACAACAGCACTGCAGCCCTCAGTCCAGAAAACAAATATTTTCAAGAGGCACTGCCTTCTAATTCCAGTGTGCATGATGCCAACTGTGAAAACAAAAGCTGCTAAAAACAGCGCGCGTGTGCGAGCATATGCACACAGAGCATCTTAGCTGGAATTAACTCACGTTTCCCCCCTATTTTCCCAATCCATCAGTGAACAGAACAGTCAATTACACTAAGCAAAATAAAATTCTGTACCAAGCATTGCATCGTTCCTAATTTGCTACTGTAGCTTCTGCTGGTAGGGACAGAAGACACAGCGTGTACTCTAAGACCTGGAGAACAAAAGAAATACTGTATGAATTAATTCTGCAATTTTCTGTTCAGAACTGACAGAAAAAGGTAATTAAGGCACACGCCTCTAGCTGCTTCTCTCATGCTTTAACACTAAAGACAAGACAATCTTACCAGGATTTACAGCTGTTTACCCATATTCACTGGATGTGAGCTTTGCATCCTTGCAAACGTGCCAGCCAGTTTGAAAGCCTCACAGAACTGAATCTGTCTCAACCTCTGCATCTCATTTACTGTAACACAGAGGATTTTCAAAGCCATGCCTCACAACAGCTGGCTTGTTTTTGCCTGCTTCCTATGATTGACAAGTTCATACAAGCTCCGTCAACTTTAACCTTGATAAGTGAAGGCTTGGTCTGTATTGTATGTTACATCATCAGAAACTTCTGACCTCAGGGAAAAGATCTCAGAGACTTCAAAGCTTTTCCTTTCCGCCACCCCCACCCCCTGGATTTGGTTATTAAAAAAGAAAAAAAGGATTTAATAAGTCCTTTAATTTTTAAGGGTTTTTCCTTTCATTTGTGAAAATCATGACCCACATTTCATGATCTGCAAGAGTTCTGTAAGTTTTAAATATTTAAAATGATTTTAAAAGATTAGTGTGCTACTAGGCTCCTTTCTGAACAATGTTCAAATAGCCAACTCTTTAATTTTAGTGAGTCTTCATCAACAGCCCTCCAGCTTGAATTTTTTTGCATGTGTTGTGTGTACAGGCGCTCTCTCTTGCAGGAGATTCTGCAGGGAAAGAAATGCTTTCATGCTGCATGAGCAAATTACCACCCCCACGCTTCATCTTTAGAAAAGCCATCATGGCCTTCATCAGAGCAAAACTCAAGCTCCTTTCAATTTTTCTACAAGAACACATTAAAGATTTAACAGAGAAACTGTGGGTAACACTTTAATATGTATTAAAAGATCATTCTAAAGATGAACATTTTAAGAGGAAAAATTTATTTAAACTGCACATAAAATCACATACAGCAGTTAGATATTATGATACAGCACTGATATTCAGTTGATTTTTCTATCTTCCCTAAAATTTTTGTATCTCCCAAAGCTGTCTGATTTCAAGACAGAGAGAGAATGACTTCAAGAAAACTCATCTGTTTACATAATACAACACAACTTGGTTAACAGACTGTAGCAAGTCTGGCTGGCCCATGCAGAGAAATGGAAGTTATAGCTGTCACGTTACTTTTTAGCACAAAACTTTACTCAAATTTACTGGCATAAACAGTCTCCTGCGTGACAGCAAATCATAATCCATGTTGCCTCAGGGCTTATAGCAGAAGGTGAACATTTCACAGGCTAGCTTTTAGTACCAGAACACCATAAAGCCACTCCATATGTTAGAAATATATGAACTGCTGCACTGAGGAGACAAATCAGTCACCTATTTCCAAAGATGCTTTTCATCAAGTAACTTAGGGGAAAATAAAATGTACAATACATCAGCATATGATGCTTTTATGAGTATAACCACTGGAGACTGTATCTTACATTATCTCTAATCTCCCCACTCAACTGTTATTATTAAAATAGCCACAAGAAGATAGCTGGATTTCAAGCTATGCAAGGAAAACTTAGTAGTCTTCAGATAGTTTCCATTCTAATTCTCTTTCCAGGGAAAGCAGTAAAACCAAACTAGAACACAAAAATGGACTAATGCTTACCAATTTCTCTCTGTTTCTCTCTCCACATATTTTTTTGGTGTGTCATTCCTTTTGCCTGCCCACAATTTCAGTACCATCAGAATCATGTTTAGGACTTCTCCCAGCTTCTAGCACTTCGTAACGCTTACCTTTGGGGGCAGGGGAGAAGACTTTCTGTAAGAAACTACCCTCCAACACTTCCTTTTATCAGACAACAGTGGCCTCACATACCCCTAGCTGTCACTGCATGCACAGTGGAGAGCAGATGTGCCAGCAGCAATTAAGCAGGAGCAACTTCACTCAGTAATAAGAAGCTGGAAGTAGAAAATAAGGGGATATGTGAGGTGGAGTAGTGACGTTCAGGTATAGAAACAGGGATTCAAAATTCACCTAACAAAGGTAGAGGGAGAAGTCACACTTTCAAGAGCGTAAGGAATGAGCAAATTAGATGGGGGAAAAAACAGGGCTACGTTACTGTAGTGCATTTCCAAGCACAGGCTTTGGAAACAGTCCAGACCCATTTAATGAGATCCTGCAGCTGCCAGTGAGCCAGAGCGGAGCATCACACCGACCTGCAGGACGCGTACCTGAGGGCTGCTGGGCTGAGCGCCACTACGAGAGTGAGCAATGGGAAGGCAATGGTTGGGCCTGCAAGGTTTAGCGCTCTCATTTAGCCACAACCATGTCTAAAACCCAAAATAATGCATTTAGGATGCTGTTGGAAGAACCATGCATCTCTCAGCTCAAGCAGCCTTAAGGTTTTAAAATGGCAACAGGAGGAAGAAAAAGACTACAGGTGGGAAAATTTATCATGCAACTCCCGCCTTGATCCTGAGGTATGAGAAGAATCTGGTTCAAAACTCTGCTACTTGAAGAGCTACCCTGTGCCAGTGGCCATATGTATTTAGATTAATCATTCTTGAAAGATCAAGAATCCACACTGCGGTATTTAATTTTGAAAAGGGCATTTACATACATGAGAGGAATATTTTTAAAAGGAACAAACCAGATGGTATAATGCTAAGAGATAACATGCAACAGAAGACACAATATATGGAACTCAGAAAATGCATAACACCTACCACAAAACCCAGAAGACCACCCTTCTTCCTTCCCCCTCTCTGTCCCCTCTGAAGGCTGGATTAAACAGTAATTAAAAGGACATGCACCAGAGAACTAAAGTCCTACCCAAGTGAGGAAAATCCAGAACTATTCTAGCAAAACAAGGTAAAAAAAAAAAGAAACAAAAAGAAACAAAAAAGAAAAAAAAGGTACAAATTCTTAAAGGCATTAGGAGGAGGTGGGAAAAAGGAAGGGGGGGAAAAAAAAAGCACAGGTGACTGCCAGATAGATTACAGGGTCAAACTACAATAGTAAAAATACAAAGAAAATGAGGCCACAGCAGAAAACTTACATGGAATCCCCTTCACATCTCCATAAGCAAAGAAACGTCTATGCAGGAATTCTTCTCAGATGCTGTCCACTATTCAGTGAGTAGTCATGAGTTACCTGAACTATATGATAATCACCTGAAACTCCCATAGGAAATTGCTGAAATAGTAGCTGTGATGTGTAACTACCCACTCCTCTGATATGATACTTGGGAACTGCTTGAGCAAAGTGACACATGCAAGGTTTGGGGAGGGAAGGTATGAGGGTGTCAAAGAGAAAGAATGAGAGAAAGAGAGCAAGAATAAAAAATAATTCATTATGTATCTGGAGAACTTGAGACCTATAAGCTTAACACATGAATTAAGCAAAGGTAGAAATTATATGAAGAGATTCAGCAGCTGCACTAACTAGCGTGTTAAAATGACAAAGAATCCTTTGGGCTTGTGCAGAAAAGCCATGCCTCAGATACATGACTAGTCTAAGAAGGAGTCACTACACAGGTGGACAATACTGATCTGGATGACTCAGGCTATTTGGATTTTTAGATTCTAAGAAAAAAATTAAAATAAAGAATTTCTCACCAGAGGCCCTTTTCTCACCAAAGTCCTCACTGGCATCATCACATGATTAACAGAACTGATTAGATCTAGATGATTTACAGAAGGGGTGAAAAAGGTGGCAACAGTTGCTGCTATGAGGAGATAATTCTGAGTAATAAAGACACAAGTCAAAGATTTCCTATCACTGAGTGAATGGGCCACAAAACAACAGATAAAATTCAAATTTTATAAATGCAAAGTAACTCATAGGATAGCTTTTTTCTACACCTCAGCAATTTATACAATGATGTATAACTGAAATTACTGCTACGCAGGAAGGAAAAACTGTACTTCACAGACTATTTGATGAACATCTCCATACTCCACAGCAGTCAAGGAAAAAAGAAAAAAAGGAAAAAGTCAAGATGAAGGAAACATTATGTTACTTCATGAATTCACAGCGCACCCTAATACTGTTGCAGTTCTCCCATTGCTCCAGAAGGACAATGTGGAAAGACATGGAAGAAGAAAAGAAGGATGGGCAAAGCCATACAACAGTTTCCACAGAAGAGACACCCCACTCACTCCCTGCATAAGCGGTGCTTTACCTCACAACACACCAACACAAAAGGCTATGGATGTCAAAAGCTGATGTGGATCCAAAACCAGTTAAGACATTTTTCTGAAAGAAAAACTCATCAAGGGCTCTTAACCACAAATACTTAAGACAGAACCTCGTACCTGCAGATCAGCAGAGGCTGGGCAAGGATACCCAGCAGCATGGCTCCGTGTTTGCCTTGTTTTTATTTTCTCCAAGCACCTGCTACTGTCCACTCAGAGAAAAGAAACCTGCTCAGGTAGCCCTTTGGCCTGTGTTTTTAAGCATCAACTTCCTTCATGTATCAGTGATTCAAGGTTATACTGTCTCAAAGTGTGATTCGTTTAGCTGTTACTAGGAAAGACATAGTCGATCCCGCCACAAAACTTGACCTAATTGCAGAATTTTCAGAAATCTACAGAACGGGAGAGGTGGTAGGGGACTTCTACTACATGAATAGATGCTGCTGAACTCTTCTTTGTCACCTCTATATGCATGAGAAGAGCCACAGAAGTTTTTTTTCAGTTTCAGACAAAATATAAACTTTGAAACAGCCCAAGACTGTACTGCATTATCCATTAGTTCATATGATACATACAGTGACATCACTGGCAAAAGAAAGTGGTCTACCAGATGCCTTAATAATCCATATTTCATAATAAAGAAATGCTAATGTAAATAGAAAGGGCTTCAGCAGCTCACATACTTCCAAGTCTTTGTTAATAACTAAGAGCCTTTGAAGATGCACATTGGCTCTTCTGAGCTTCCCTCCAGATTACAACAAATAGCTGCATACAACTTGCTGGAAAGGGAAAACAATATTTTTACTTCTAACTTCATGCAGAAGGCATTTTCACATGTAAATCCATTATCATTAGAAATTCAGATATCTAAAGCATTACTTCAACTAAACTGGTATGTTCTGGCTACATGAAAAGCATGTTTTCTTCTCCCTTTAACTGAATAATTAATCTTCCTCAAAAAAAGCACTTAAAAAACCTTTATAATAGTCCTTATTATACTTAAATTGATTTTAAAAAGGGAACACTTCCCTTTATAAGGTCTTGAATAAAATGAGTGTAGAAATTGTTAGTACACTGCACATTAGATGAAGTAACTACATGTATTTATAAGTTTTATTCTATAAAATACTACTTGTTATGTCATTCTATACTTAGCAAACTGATAGGAAATATTTCTTTCCTTTAGAAGAATTTATGTGAAAAATTACAACAGCTGTAGAGAAGTGTAAAACAGAACTTAGATCTCTTTTGCACTGTGAAATATTGAAGCTTGTTACTACATGCATGAAATGTCTGCCAGAGTAATTTTTCACTGATTTGTAAGGAAGCAGTGGCACAAGATCATACTATTTCTTCCTCAAGAGGAAAAAGAAAGAGAGTGAAAACATTTTGCTTATATAGCTCTGATGATATGTTGGTCAGTCCTACAATGACTGAGACACAGTCATCCTGCAATATTCATTCAGGAAAAACTTCTCAATTTGACTCTAACAATGTATATACAGTAAATAAAGACTCTTAAGTTTAAAACCTGTATGTGATGCAATGCCTGCAAGCAGAGTTCTGCAGAACTATTTAAGCTACATTTTTGCTACATATTAAAAACTCCAATTGCTACATATTAAAAACTCTAATATTAAACACTCTAATTGCTACATATTAAAAACTCCAACCCTTCAAGTCTTGCACTTCAACACCCAAGTTAAGCTGATACTAACATTGTATATTACTACTATAATACTTCTTTTGACAGCACAGTAAAAGATCCAAAATATAAAATTACTGGAATTATAAAAAAACTGGGTAGCTCCTAAGAATATTTCCAATGTCTGCTTTATTTTCCAGTGTCTAATTTACACCATTTATCATTGCAAAGATGAGATTGCATGAGAAACTCATTTGTCCAAATGTGTAATAGGGATTTTTTTTCCCCTCTGTTAGTTAGACCTTATGTGTTGCCCCAACCCCTATAATGGTCACAAAACAGAATAAGCTCAGAGAGATAACTATCAAAACACACACGTATATTTTATATTTGTATATATATATATATACACACTCACACACACAAACACCCATATATGCTTGATATATATAAATGGAGCATCATCCATTTGTAAATTCTTTTCCATCTCACTTGATTCAGAAGACATATTATTCACATTCCTGTGTTGCTGAAGGTCCTCCTTGTTCATTGCACAGTAATTTGCCATTGCACCACCTGGTAAGCTTGGAGGCTAGATATTCATCAGCTCTTGAAAAATTATTTTCCTTATGAAGTGCCTAATAATGAACTTGGGAACCTCTCTATAGGCTCCTGTTTTGGCTTGTCAAAGATTTTTTTATAACATTAAACTTGGGCATTTAGTTCAGCTTAGGCATCAAGAGAGGATTTGTACTTCAGTTTTGTATGGTGAAGGCTGTTTGTCTTCAAGAGCTCAGACAGAAGCAACTACTAAGGCATGAGAGAACAAAAAGAAACGTCTTACAGTGTTTAATTAGAGCTGAGTCATGCTGTGGTCCTATACTTGACATGCACATGCTCCTGTACTTGACACCTATTAAATGTTGAAAGATTTTCTGTGACCTCTGGTCACATAAATCCTTTTTCGCTTTTTAAAATTATGTAATTTTCATAGACATTGCAGAAATAAATTAATAGAGATAGAAGTCAAATGTTCTTAGAAAGTAAATAAAGCAGTGGCTGTGAACATCTCTAGTAGATGGCAACCTTAAGAATTAGATCATAAAGCACTATTCTTTTGATGCAAATTGACTTTTGAGTGTGCTGTGCAGGAAGACACAGACTACAGGCCAGAGCACACATTTCCACCTTTAACCTTTTGAAGGATTATGTCACTTCAGAAATTGTGGAGTCTTCTATAGAGAAGTTAATTATATAACCAGCATATGTCATTTGACAAATACAGAAAAAGTGACACATTTAAAAAAGGGCATACTTTACATCTGTAGAAAGCTAAGCTTTTGTAAGTAATCTGAAATAAAGAATAGTACCATTAAAAATAAAAAACCCACTAATTTTTGTTTTACAGTTCAACAGACTCATATCATGCTTCTAAGCAGTCCTAAAGTTAAGAGCATACTTAGAATCACATCAAGCCTCAGTATAAAAATATTCAGCTAGTGTCAATGATTGTTTGCATGTCTAAGTTCGTAACACGACTGGTTTGGTTCTTATGATAATGGCTACTATGGATCACTACTTTCTCTTCCCATAAAAATAATACTCCAAGCTATTAAATACTGCAGTTTAGAAGAACATGTAGCTTTACTAAAAAGGGAGATGGAAAAAACCTAAATTCATTGAAAACACTCAGTAATCTCAAAGGGGAAAAATATAGCCCAAAGATGAAAGGAGTTCACAAATTATCTTTATCAACTTAAAAACTCCCCAAATTTTAGAAGTAAAGTTAATGGAGGTTTTGCAACTGTGTGCTAAAAAGAATAGCACCGAGAAAATACTGTAGCAAAATGAACCAGCAGCAAAAAGTCCAGGAGAAAAAAAATGCTTATCATGCACTTTTTTGGTTTTTTTGTTTGGTTTTTTGTCTTTTTTTTTTTAACCATTTGCTATTAAAATACTCCAGCCCTTTTTCATTCTAGATTCAGTGCATTAAAAAGACTCATATTTCTCCTGAAAATAATGAGGGAAGCTATAAAGGTAAACATTCAAAGTTTATTTAAAACCCAAATCATTCAATTTTTTTGCAAAACAACTGAAGAGGCGGGAGGCCAGAGGCACCCTGTACCGTTAGACAGTCTCTAACCCAGAGAAGGCACCCGTGGGCTCCACAATTGGCTCTCAGCTTGGGTCCCTGCACTTCTAACCCACACAAATGCTGAAGGGCTGCTCCTGTGTCCAGCACGGACACGCTGGCATTGGTAGCACAAAGGCAACTGTAGCACACAGGCCTCAGTAGCACAAAGCAAGGGCCATTAACAATATAATCTAAACCCAAATTTTCAAGGACAGTATTAAATATGACCACAAAGATGGCCTTAGGTTTGGTTAACATTCATGGTCTAGAATATACCATGGATTAAGCAGATTTGCTAGCCATTTGCAATTGCTAGCTTTTCAAAGCAGGAAACTAAAGGCCTTCAGGGCACCTCAAAAATTGTAAAATCAGTGTATGTCACGATGAGGCCAGTTCCTCTTGAGCACGATAATGCCTTGTTAAAAAAAGAGCACAAGGAAATACATATTCTTTCTCATAGGACAGCCATTCATCATCATGCAGTGGCAGTTCACAACACAGGAATTAAATGCTCAAATAAGAGATTTTATTTATTCAGGTTTTTCGAAAACAGAAGACATATAAGTCCTCTGCATAACACAAGTGCTGAGGGAAAGACTGCAAAGGAGGCCATTTTTCAAAATCTCCTGTAATGCGGTGAAATGGCCAAATACAACATCTGAAATAGTATGTCAAAATAGGCTTTGGCTTAAAAAACAAAAACAAAACCAACAAAAAATAAGTTATTGCAGCTGGTGCCCAGTCATGTGATTTTCATGGATTCTGTGATTATAAAGCAAGAATTGTGCTGAACAAACACTGCTAAAATGCTGGCATAGGAGTAATATTCACATGCTTTTGTGACTAGGGTTCAGCACTGGTAGATGGAAATCATTTTACTTGTCCAGTGATGCTGTCTGCCTACGGAAGCTTGTCTGTTCCCTCACGGCTGATTGTGCTGCTGCATCCCCCTCTCCCTCCCCTCCTTCCCTCCCCTCCAGCCCCATAGCCCCTCCACACGCCTGCGCACAGGCACGAACACATTCACACCCTCATGGGCTATTCAGTTTGAAATCACTATGGTAAATACAAAGGGCTACAAAGAATTGGAAAAATAGCAGATGGTCTCTTCAGCTGGGCCATAAGCAATGCAAAATACAACCGTATAAAACCGCAGATAAATACTAATTTTTGCAAGCTTTTATGGTCACAACTAGAGAACGTGTTTGCTCAGTTCATCATTTTCTCTCCCCTTAAGAGATCAATACACTCAGAACCAAGGAAAGTCCTTAGAAGTGATTTTTCCTATACATGTGTTTCTTCTGTTATAAAACCTGAAGCTATCAAACGTGGCGATAGCAGTGTGTGCACGATCTCAGTTCAGCTGCCACACGCCACTTAAGCAGCCGCAGTATCAGCGACCTACTGCTGAAATCACTACCTTCATTACAGCGGCTTTGGCAAACTGCAGGCCAGGAGGGCACCCCCCTGCGTGCTAGGCATTTAAGGACTTTAACTGCATTGTGCATACAGTCATACATTTGAAACAGGTCTGAAAATATTGTACAGTTTAATTACAACATGAATTAACAGAGAAAAGAGCTGATCAAACGGAAAAACAACTTTTGATGGCTTCTGTTCATGTACTGCATTCTGTAAAGGCACAAGTAGAGAAAAGTCCAATTTACAGCACTACTGTGTTCCAGTAGCATGCCATCTGTGCCAAGGATAATACTGGAAAACTCTTTTGGGAAACCTCAAGCATTTCCACCCCCCCCCCCCCCCCAGCCAAAAACCTGTAACTGATAAACATGAAAAAAGCATTTAAATCGTTTCATGCACACAAATAGAAATCATCTGGTTCCAAACAAACTCTAATACACTCAACACTTGACAATTTCTTCAAGCTCACTCTAGAGTCCCCATAAATTTCAGTCCCACCATTAATTCTATCATGCACATTGAATTCTGTGGGGAGAAAGAAGGAAACAAGAGAAAAAGGCATTGCAAAAACTCTGAAATCATCATAGCAAAACTTCCAGTTTGGGTCAGGAAAAGATCAGATCAGAGTTGTTTTAAGAAATCTCTTAAACCAGAAATTAAGAAATACTTACCTTATAGTGCAGTTCCTTTCATCCAGATTGTTAACTTTACAGAAAATACGCTCCCCATCTTCCTTTAAATCCTCTGCTTGCCTCCTTACTTCAGCTGAGACTTCCTAAAAGTGGTTTATAGCACAAGTAAGACACCAAGTCATCATGTTTCAGACGCCCGAAAAATCTATGATTATGGAACCTCTTATTTGTGGGTTTGCTCTGTTTGAATATACATGAAGTCAACAGCATAGCATGTCTTAAGCTTGTTTGGTTTTAAGTGGTACAGTATGCTATGTGACCTCTTGCACAGCACTACCGACCTGGCTGTGCTCGAGTTACTGCTCCACTTTGCTGATCTACAGAACAGCTTAACATTTATATAAACCTTTGCCACTTCCATTTGGCAAAGACAAAAAAAAAAAAAAAGCAGCAAAGAAGATACAGCAGAGTTGCTCGCATTTTAGAAGAGGCAAGTACGCACCAGCTTTGAATCTCTGAGCATGTACTTTAGTTTCTCAGTAAAACACACATTGCTGTTCCAGAATTTTATTATCTCACTATCTTCAAACAACCACACCCAAAGCATAGCTTCACATTACAAACACTGAACCTACAGGAAATTTAATTGCGCATTAGCTCTGGAATCATCTGAATCATATATGCGAAACAGCATCTTTATTTACCTCAGTCTGTTGTAAGCATCTTCAATGCACTTATCACCATATTTTCCAGGTGCCTAAACAGGTGTCTGCTTTTTGCCCCAGGAGGCCTATACTGAACTTAAAGGCACTGACTAATAAACCAGAAATGCATACATGGAATAGATTATATGATGATTTTTTTCTGCTGGGTAGGCAATTACTTAATAATTTAGTTCAATTTAATTTTCAAAATAACTTCCAGGTGAATATTTCCAGTGCCTAGAATCTCTACCCTAGTAAATTATTCGCATAGTTAAGTCTGCATGTAGAGTTCAAAAGTAACTTTTGCAAACCTTAAAGACACAAAAAAACTTAAGGAGTTCACAACTTTAAGAGATGAACATATTTTGTTTCTTTCTGAGCTATTCTCATTCTACTCCCTGTATATATATACACACACACAGACGTGCTGCACAGATGTGTGTGTATGTACGCAATGTTTTTACCAAGAGGGGAAAAAAAGGAAAAAAAAAATATACAGCTGCACTGCCTCAAATCTCTTCTTGCATAAGGTGAAGTTCAACACAGGTTGAACACACTATGACTCCTTATATGTATCAGGCAACCTTGTAGCAGCTTGAACAACATCTTTTAAGCAGAGAACTTATGAGACTTGGTTTCTCTGTTTACTTCCCCTGCCACCTGCCAACCATTCCCTTGGCCCTGCTCAGTTAAAAATTAACTTAACATTTACTTGCAAGTTGAACAGACATTTGGCATCTCTCTAAGGAATAAATTTATACATTTTAAATCAAGGAAAGTGACATAAAATAAACCACTAAGCAGTTACATTTGTTGCTGTAGCATAGCTTTAACATTAACAGGCATATTTTTAATCTCTAAACTTTATTAGGCAGAAGTTTTGTCCTATGTAGCTTTTGCATCAACCAAGTTTAGAAGAAAAGAGAAAATCCATGGAAAATGATTGGACCATTAATGAAACTGGACAAAAGTAGGTATAATTTGCCCTTGGAACATTTTTCCTCATAGTTTCAGAGAACTAAAACCCTTAAAATGGGAAAGGCAGCCACACCAGTGAAGAAATAACTGTGTGAAGATTGCTTTGATCCTCCTATACCTCTACTGTAAAAAAAGGGGATATTACCAAATCAACCAGGTTGTTTTCTTCCATCTGGCTACAATATACAAAAAATTACTTGATCTGATTTGTGTAACTCTGCTACACTCAATTCCTGTGCACTACAAACTTTATCTTCTTCATTTTACTTGTGAGAGCTACCTGTAACAATTATTCCCTTACTGACAAAGGCAAACACCATACTTGCATTGTGTTTCTAAACTGCAAGTTTTCATAAAAATTCTCCTTCACCATTCTCCTGCATGCCCCTCTCCCAGGCAATTTAAAGGATAATGCTAAAGACACTTGTACCTGTTTGTAGAAATCAGTAGAAGGAGATGATCGAGACCTCTCATGGGTGTACTGGGGTTTCTCATGTTGTTCGTGGCCTGCATCAAGGATATTATCAGCTGAATGGTACCTTCCCGAGCTCCTTGGCTCTGCTGGCTTCCGCTGCTCCTTCCATGACGCCTGGTACTCTGCAAAGGTTCCCAAACGCTGTGGCTGTTCAGCTTTCCCAATCCTATCAGCAGCCTTATTGCTACTACTGTGGTGGACGTTATCTTTTGAAGCACGTGCAGTTTCAAGTCCAGCAGAGGCTGCCCGACTTCTTCTCTCATACCATGACTCCTCTCCCTCTTGTCCACTATGAGTTTTCCTATCTGGCTTCTCAGGCTGTCCCTCAGCTAGACTGTGGGGAGGTGGTTTCTGTGCCAATTTCCTACATGCAGGCTTACTTGTTTCTTCAAAAAATTTCCACCTGTCTGCAAACGAGCCCAGGGCTTCCTCAGATGTATTTGGATGGCAATGAGCATGGCACTCATCCTCTGACATCCCCACCTCATTCATCTTCTCTGGCTCAGAGTAAGACTTCAGTTTTTGCTCTGTTGTGAACCTCTTCCTGGCTCCGATGCGAGAAACGTGATGAGTGCCACTCCCTGTAGGGTTCGGTTTAGCTTGTGTAGCCTCGAGGAATCCAGACACATCTTCAGAAACCAAAGCCAATAACGAAGAGTTGTAACTACCAGTTTTACACTCAGGTGACCTGGGGAAATATTCAGCTGGGCTGGGCTCCAAGTCCCGTCGTTTGAAGGACGTCGCCCTCAGAACCCTGGCCTGTGCTTCCTTGAGGTGATCTTTGTAGGTGCTGGTGAAGTTAGTGTCTGGGGAGGTGGTGACATTTTCTGCTGAATCTGGTTTCCAGGTCTCACTGCACTCCTCTGTTTCAGATGACCCTACTAATGTAGCACTGCTTTTACTTTTCTGCAGCTTTGCTCTTCTCATTTGGATCTCATTTCTCAGGGTTGTTGCAAAACGATCGCTCCTTCGAGCCTGTTTAGACAAGTGAGTGTCAAATGGGGCCTGTCGCTCTGTTACTGCTTCTGGACTGTTATCAGACTGTTTTTTCCCTTCCTGAGCTAAAGAGTGCAACATTGGAGTCTTCTGAGGAGAGATCTTGCTACTCTCATCTTTCCCCCCCCTAAAATCTTTTGGAGAAGATCTGTTTTCAGCAGTAAGGACACAGCCCTTTATATACTCTTGTTGACTGTACCTAGTTTCACTTTCCTCAGAGCTGCTCTCAAAGTTTTTCTTTTGTCCAGACTTTTCAACATGATTGGTTTTTTTAGATTCTTCTACTACAGCACACCTAGCATCCCCCTCTCTGTCCACCGGGTAATGACTACTGTTCTCACACCCTTTCAGTGAAGATTCAACAGGTTGTTGAGGTAGATAGTATTTCGGTTTTTGGACCACTGTGACAACCGCAGGATTTTCATGAGGTCCAAATGATGCATCAGTCCCCACTGCAGGTTTCCAGCTGTCGTCCTTGAGTTGTAGTGGCTTCAAGCTTCCCTGAGAAGGCTGTTTTGCTGTCACGCAATAATAGCGACTCTGTCCAGTGTTGTCCACCTTCTGTTCAGCAGCACTGTTCAAAGAGGAGGAAGGGTTGGGCAGACTGGCTTGGTTTGGACTGTAGCCATGAAAATGATCTGTAGGTAACTCCTGAATACCACTATAGGACAGATAATGTTGCTGATCTTTAGGCGCAGCTAAGATTCTTGCATTGTGAAAAAAAGTGCTTTCATCACTGTACTGGTGCTGGTGGTGGTAACTGTAAGTAGGCTGTGCAAACCGAACGTCAGTGCTGGACAAGGACGACTGCAGTTTGTTCGCAGTTCCTGCATTACTACTGTACCTTTCACCAGTCGAAAAAAAAGTGTGTTCTGAACTGAGATCAGATTTATAACTTGAGCTGCTGACCCTCCTGTCACATGCTCTGCAGGGCCGCCGCTGCTGCTCCACAGTTTCCAAGTTCCAGTCACTCATGGGCTGAGACCGGTTCAGGGCTGTAAAGTGCTGCATGCTGGCACCCTCTGAGTACACAGGACTATGGGCTTTCTCATGGCCTTTGGTAGCAGCAAAGCTGTCACTACGAAGAGGTGGAGGTGGCGGGGGAGGAGATGAAGACTTCTTCTTATCAGGAACATACCAGACAGGCCCAAAACTGGATCTTCCAGAGCTAGTGAGCTTGCAATCAGGGTGTTCCTCTATTCTAGGACTTCTGCTGTTCTCGTATTGGATGGAAGCTGGCAAATATCCAGGTTTGTCCTCTATTCCACTGTTGTCATTCAAGAGCTGGCCAGACTTGTTTCCATGCTTAGCAGTCTCCCAGTGGCCTACTTTGTATAGCATGTTCTCCGTCGAAGAAGTGTCTGCATTGGATAGAGTGTGGTCAGGGGTGCTAGAACTTGTGGAGAAGGACCCGTAGGCTGAATCCCGCTTACTTTGGCTCCCTAGATGATCAATGCTACTGTTAGATCTTGCAGAAGAAAGTCTTCCATACTGGGCTACTTGTGGAGTGTGGTCCCAGCTGTCCATACTTCCCAAAGAGCTGAATTGGTCAGAAGTGCGATGTAGACTTGACTGATCCCATGAGTTTGACAGGTCATGAGAAGAACAACTATGTTAGGAAACAAAAAGTCTCAGCATAAATATACCAGTTAAAAATACCACAATGTAATTACAAACATATGGCCGCCAATTTTACTAACAGTGGTTAAGATCCATCTGCATAAAACAATCTAATAAAATTGGAAGTTTGAACACAAAGTTGGGGCTTTATCTTTATACTCTGACACTAACTCAAAGCTTGAAACCTTAATAACTAACTCAACTTCCCTTTGTAAGTTCACCAATAAGTAATACAAATTTATCTCCTTGAAGGCTCTCCTCTCCCTCTGCAAATTGTTGATTTTGCTAACTTTACTTTTAGACAAATTTAGTTTGAGCTCCATTGGCTTTTCAGCTTATTTTCCAGGCACCCTGATTCTTCCAGCTATTCAACTGATGTACTTCCCTGTTCATCTTTTGTAATCTCACTCTAAACTTCTTCAGCCCATAGTTTTTCCCTTGTCCTGCTTATACAAATCTGCCCATTCATTTAATATTTTCATTTCTAAATGCAAGATCAATAAAAGTATTTGCCTTGAATGCCACCACTTTAGTTCTGAGTCTCCACATGTACCTTACCAATATGGTTTCAAACCACTCTCAGGCTGACACCCTTACAACATCTTTCAACCCCACCCAGTTCCACATCGCTGACAAGAAAACATCAGGAGGAGATGCCAGGGCCACATAAGCTCTGTATGGCCAAAACTAAACTTCTGATCTTCCTTCTAGAATCCTTACCACCACCAGTTCTCCTCTGCCAGTCTTCCCTCTATAGAAAGGTCATCTTTGACACTAAACTTTCTCTGGATTATTTGCCTAGGACACTATTTCAAAATCTTGCTGCTTCTGTTGTTTTCCTATGCAATCAGTATTACTCGGTTTTCATTCTTTTCTATTCTTTTCTATCCTTCACAGGACGCACCTCCTGTCAATTCAACACACTGATGCTGAGACGATAGTCCTTCCACTTATTCTCATCACATCTCCCTGTTTGAACTTCACTGGCAGCCCCTCCTGCTTTTATATACCCAATTCAAATTCTTGCCCTTGCATGCAAAGCCCCTTGGTAGAAATCCCAGAACAATTCCACTTCCCTGTAGCTATAATTATATGAAGCATCTATCATATCTTGTGCAGTAAAGAAACCTGTGAAAGCCAGCAATGAAATTAGATTACTCCACATAAAAAATACAAGGAGTTATATAAATCTCTTTTTCTGTCAAAAACATTGCAAAAACCCAACAGTCCTCTTGAATTCAGTATTAACATGAGAACTGCTTTTTTCCCCTCTATTATTATAGCCTTTGTAACTGTTTTTAAACAATGCCACCAAAAGCAATCTACATGAAATAGAAGAAGGTACACTTTGTGCTTATTTTCTAAAAGCATTTTATTAACAAGATGCACTAGCAGTGGCCTTATCTTGTGGGATTTTTATTTTTTTATTTTGAGGCTTTTAAAATAACGTGTTGAATATTTAAAAAGTCTTAATGGCCATCTTAGGCAGATACTGCAGTTCATGTAAAAAGTCTCTTGGTCACTATTAGGATATCCTTTGTTAATGAAGAGTGCAAGTCAAATATTGCCATGAATTGCTGGTATCTTTCCCCCTCTTCAGCACTAAGATGATATTTGGCATGGATTCAAATAAAGATGACACCTGTGCAAGAAAGCCTCAATTTACAATTTACAAGTCTCATGTAGATCTGATGGTATCAAATGTGAAACACAGATCATCAGCATAAAAGGTCAAAGCCCTGCTAGAAAATGTTGAAAGGAAACCAAGCACATTCAGCAAAAGCTTCAAAGAAAGGCCAGGAAAGCTTCTGATAGTATCTTACTCCAAAGCATGGCCTCCTGTGGGCCTTATCTGCAGCAATCCTTCCATGAACCCTGACATGGACGAGTCCAAAAGCCATTTCTCTACTAAGCCTAGCATCTTGAGATATCCTTCTCTCAATGGCTTTTTTAGAGTGCATTCACAAAGCACTTACGCTGCTGATCAAAGTCTGGCAGGTAAAGTCCAGGAATAATCTACAAACACCATCCTTGGCCACTTTGGCCAATAAGAACCCCTGCCCCTACCCTGGGACATGAGTTTCTGCTTCTGGGCCCTCCCAGAAATGACATCTCAGCAAATCAGACCACATTCATACCATATGGGATTACAGACCAGATGTACATGACCCTAATTGCCCCCCAAAATCAGTTCATACAGCCTTCTCAAAGCATACTTGCCTCACACCACACCTGTAAGGTCAGAACAAAGTAGAAGAGGTTATTGATTTCAACACCCAGGGCACAACAAAAAAAAGTTTGTAAGGTTTTCTATTATATTAAAGTCTTCCTACTGGAAGAAAATGCAGGGTCTAAACTTTAAGCAACTTAAGAGAGTTCATATCCATACCTCCCAGAAACGTGCATCCAGCCTTAGCTGAGGGTGGGCTAGGAAAAAAGTCTGCATCCATGCTGTTAAGGTGTGACTTCTGTGAAAAAGTCAGTAGAAGACTCACAGAGAGAAATTAAGACATCAAAAGCTTACAAGGTCTAAACTCTCTATCCTTGCGTGAGAGGCACCTAGACCTGCCCTAGTGCTCCCAAGACAGCTTACAGTTTTTGGATGAAAGTCACATGATAAAAAATACACATATAGTGGTGGATGTGGATAGCTGGGCTCCAGAACTACCCTTTCTACACTGGTACAGTCTCTTCTGGTCTGTCTGTCTTCCTCTATCATCATGCACCTTCTCAAAGGTCCAAATTCAGTAGGCTGGCAACCCCCCCCACTAAAACCAATCAAAGAAGCCCCCCCAAACTAAACCAAATCAATTAATCATAGCTTAATCTAGCATCTACCTAGGTAGTAAGGACAATTTTCAGAGGGTTGTTTTGTCCAGCTTGCCTCACCCCTCCAACACACAAAATCCAGGCGTATCCTGCTTGGAAAAGAGCAAAAGCATCTCTCCCCTTGACTGAGCTCTACTTGTTTTACAAGTGATTTAGTTTTCACACCCAAAGAGGGAATACAGGTAGGAACATTCAGAAGTGATTTTAGGCTATGCATACCAATCTCAGATGCTTAGCTCAAGGAAGGATAAAAAATTCCAGAAACTGCCCAAGGATGGGATCCTTGGGCTAGAAATGTCCCCTTCTCAGGCTATTTTTATCATCTCCTTGCATACTGCTGCTTTCAGCTACTCATGGCTGTACGTCCCCTTCAGCTTGGTGCCTGATGCACAGCACTTCCTAGTTTTGTGAACTGTACTTTGAAAGTGGGAAAACTCTGAAGCCACTCACCTTCTCTTTTTGCAGATGAGCAAGCTCAAAGAACCCCCCTCTTCAACTCAGATCCTCAAAATACCCAAATCCTTGCGCTGGCACTCTGTGAAAGCTGGGCCTCCAGCAGCTACAGTCTGAAATCAGCTCTGCCACTGAAACTATCTTGAGCAACAGACACCAGGACTGACGGATCTCCCAAATACATCACCTTTCAAGTGGGCAGCACAGGCAGCCAAGGGGTTCAGGGAGGCAGTGCCCTGTGAACCCTGGTATTAGACAGTGCTAAAGCCACTAAATCTTTCATCAGCATCTGAGAAAGCAGAATTGGGCTTTTTTACCAATATTGATGTCCACCAGCAGTTGCTGCTATTCCTGATATGCAGGGGAAAAGGATTTCTCTATTTCCTGCCTAAAGCTTATTTCAAACTGGCCTTGAACCAAATTAATTTTTTTTTTCTTTTAAAAATATTGTGATTTGTCCAGCTCCTATCAAATCACACTGAGACATGTAACTTGTAGTATTTTACTTTCACAAGGTACAAGGACAACTATCAGCAAGAACCGGAAGCGAATACTGATTTACAGCTCAGTCAGAAGACTCAGTAGACTAGAAGTAGAAATATTCTTGAGTGAGCATTGCAGCCAGGAACTCTATAAAGTTTTCAGAAATTTCTGAATTTTGTTTCTATGTACCCTTGTACTTTTACTGTCCTCAAATCTATAAATCTAATTCAGCTCATCTACATGAAATTTAAATAAAAACCCTCTAAATCAGTGTAAACCAGCAGCAATTATAATCGAGAAATTATAATTTGAGAAATGTCATGTGCTAGAAACTTCTGCTAATGAAGTATTACAAAAGGCATTTAAAAAACTTTTCTGTCTAAATGTTAACATTCATATTTTATTCAAGGGCAGATAAAAAAGTTATCTTAAAAACAGTAGGGAGCTTCTAAAGAAAACAAACTATGTAAAAACAATTGCAAAAATGACATGAAAAATAAAATAAAATCTTAAAAGTATGAATGTTCTTCTGTTTTAAGAAGTAATGATGGAGAATGTACAGCAGTGAGTAGAGAAAACACAAGCCTACTTTCCAAACTGGGATTGTGTACCAGACTCATTTTCTTTAAAGCTCAGTGTAACTATGGCCCAATGGGAACTGAGAAGAAAAAAGCAACAAAAGAAAAAAACCCACACAATCCAAAACAAAAAAAACCTCCTGAAAATGTCACCTATAAACAGGAAACAAAAAGAACCTGTAACCAGACACAAACGGGTATTACCTAAAAGTTTAAAGTTTCACAACTAAAACTGCATGGGCGCCAGCCTTTCTCCCCTAGAGCTGAACAAGACTTAACAAATATTAAGGTGCTTTAAACAGGGACTGAAAATCATTGGTCTTATTACCTCTCTACACAAGCAAGAGCACAGTTGTAGGGAAGATCAGATTACAGAAAGACAGTTCAACTTATAAAACCAGTAACACCTTAAATTTCAATAGTAAAACATTCTTCATTCTCCCTTTAGGAAAAGGCTTTTTAATAGTCTGAAACAGTATCTTTCAATTTCTTCCCCCTTTACTACTTCACTTTAAGTATGTTGATTTTGATGGTTCCTTTTGCTTATAAATTAGGTTTAGGACAGTGGATACTGAAAGGACATGCAGAGCAAGAAACATAACCTTTTGACTGCCTTTAAAGCTAGTTTCTTACCTTTCAATCACACGCACATATCAAATACTGTTTCTGAAATCCACTCATCCATATGTCAAACTTCCCATGCTCCCCCTTCAAGCATTGAAAGGACAGACAATACTAAAGATGTATAACACGATTCTGCATTTGTGGTTTTAAAAAACACTCAACGACATGACCTACATTATTATTGTCTTGCTGTTGGAGCTTAATGCCTGTAACTTAAGCAGAGACTCACCTTGCATGATAGCGTGAGTGCCAGGAAGAGCAGGCATTGGACGATGAAAGGTGTGACGTGGCTGTCTCAGGTTGACTTTCTGTAAATTTGGTTGCGTGCCAAGAGTGAGGCCTGCAGGCTAGGTCATTTCTTCTGAAAACAAGAGAGGTAGAGTGCATTAGTTTAATGCAAACAGTTCAGTAAGGTGACAGGCAGCAAAAAAAATCTACCAGGGCAGTAGGCAAATAGGACACAGACGTAACAACTTTAAATGACAGCAAACGAGACAACTTTCTACACGCATGACAGTTTTGAAAAGACACCAGCATTCCTTTAAAATGCTCGAGATGCAGTGAAACGTCCATACTCTCCAAGGTCTGTGCTTGGGTGGTTTGTTTTTTTTTTTACCTTTTATTTATTTTGGGGATGGAGTGGTTTTTATGAGGGGCAGAGACAGGCAAATGAATTTCAAAGTACCTGACACATAACCAGCATGTTAACAGTTAAAGCTAATACTGAGACTTATGACTCTTTTACAACATGACAACAGTACAGCAGGGCTTTGGCAAGGTTTTACTGCAGGTATGTGCTTATGGGAGGAGGTGGGAAGAAACGAGTTAATGACAGTAAGGACAGGAATGAATAAAGCCACATATGTTGTTTCATACAAGTTAGTAAGAGTGATACGACTAAAAATTATAACTCCAGCCAAGTTTTGCTTTAGCTCTTGAAATGTTTGGCACCCCAGGTATGCAGAGGTTTTTTGTTTGTCTGGGGTTGTTTGTTTTTTTAAAGAACATACCACAAAAATAGTTCAGCATTTCATCTAAGTCCCCAGATATCTACTTGGATATCAGCTCCAAATGTACATGCTCATGTAAGGGAAGAGATCCCTGCTAAGAAGTACGAGTTGTTAGAGCTTTGTACCTTGCAAACCTTTCTGCAAAACTGCTCTACACTCTTCTGCCCCTTCCTTCTGTTCAGGAATTAGTAACAACAGCTTGCACTTCCTTCCAAGGACTTTGTAACACCTTTTTGCACTCATGAAATAAGTTCATTCTTTTTTCTCCAATATTAATAAGCCTTCTGGGTCGAATTCAGCTAATTCTGTTTCAGTGAGCAGATGACAAGCATGGGCCATTTGTCTAGACTCTCTCAGTGGCCCAGGAATGAAGCAGGAACTACTTGAAGGTAATTCATCCTGCTCTTCTCTTTGGCTCATCCTGGAGGAAGTGTAATTTAAAATTTAGACGGTGTATAGGGTGAGACAAATCCCATCCTACGAAGTCACAGTCTGAAACAAAGGCTTATAGGACCTTAGCTCTTGAGGGTTTTTTACTGCACTTACGTATTTATGAAGTTTATTAATGCAAGGTTAAACAATTTGTCTAAGTTACAAAAGCCATTTGTTAAGCTGAGAAAGTGTTCCCTGTTTTCAACTTGAACTCTAAGGCTGTTCTACTTTTTTATTTTCCTCATTCCCCCTTTTTATAAATCTGGGTTATCAGCCAGTGAGTGGATTCAGAGAACAAAACTAAACCTCATTATAAACCTAGTATCTTCAAAACAGGTCAAATTTGAGTACATGGCTTTTTGCAGTACATTCGGGAAGATCTCATGAGTTCAGTGATCAATTGCCTTTCCAAACTCTACATGCAGAGGAGAAGGTGAATAATAATTCTACAGGGACACTGTAATTTCACTAAGAAGTGCAGCATCATTACTGTCACTAAAGAAAGAAGTAATTGTTTCCATAAACAAAGGCCTAGTCTTCCCAGCATGACAAAAGAGAAAACAGTTAAGCTGAGCATCACTATGTTCTTCTTTCTTGGTAGGATATGAAATTCAGAGAGAGAGTGGACAAGCCCTAATACTCTCAGTGCAAACAAGTGCAAACGATTCTGCTCGGCCATGTAATGATGGGCTCCAGACAGTCCTTGGGTACTCCAAGGGCTCCAAGCCTGTGTCCAGGTATGGAAAAAATTGGGTCCGCTGTTCAGCTGCACAGAACATGGAAGGGTTTTTTTCCCCCCACAGCTTACCTTCAGCGGTACTGATACCTGCTTAGTAAACCACAAATACCTATTTGGCAAATTCAATAGACCTCCTCGGCATCAATTCAGCAAAAAAGGTTTATCTATTATGAGACAATTACTTTTCTATGATGCACCACTAAATAAACACAAGACTAGAAAACTAGCACAACACAAGTAACGTTTGGAGCACAAGGAAACGAAGGTTGGGAAGAGGGCTTCTGCAACAGTTTGCTATGGGCATGGTAAATGGTAGGAGGAATCCAATCAGTGTGAAGGAACAGAAGGGATGCATTTGTAACATCAGTACCATACCTCATGGAACTCCTCAAGATCTTCATAAGATAGTGTCTCGCTACATGAACATCATTTTCAGACGGCATTTTCTGTGCTACAATATCCACCACCACTTTCATCTTCCTTAGCAGCCAAGCAAGGGGAGGAACAGACTGGATTGAGTTACGACATGAGGCAAGTCAAGTGGACAAGAACTTAAAAGTTGTTTCATTTTTTATATTTGTGGACTCACTTTTTTTTTTTTTTTTTTTTGAGGGGTTTTGGGGGAGTTTTGACCTAATGGTCTGAACAGCCTAAAAATACTGGTGGAATACCTAGAAGGTGGAATCATGTAGACAACTGCTTTTGCTGAAGTCCACAACATGACTAAAAATCAATTTACTGTGCCTAGTCAACAATGCTTTCTGCTCGATTCTTATCATATAATTACATTTACTCTGTCTTGCACTTCAAGAAACACTTTTTTCTAATAAATGAAGCACAGAGTGAATATTGATTTCAAAACTCAGCACAAATGGGTAGAAGGACTGGAAAGGAAATACTACAAGACTCAAAACAGGAATATTTTTCAGGCAACTAAAGATGCTGGAAGCTGAGAATTTATATTCTAACGTAATACCTCTGTATTAATTCTGAGTGACAGAATGAGATCATCTGAACCTACAACCCAGAAAACCTCTAGCATTAATGGAAGCATTAATAAAAGCATTTCACTGAGAGTGTCTTTCTACCAGTGCTTTTACAGAAGCTGCTGGAAGAAAAATGCTGATAAGCTTTGAAGACACGATACAAAGGGAAAAAAAACAATCTATACTGACTATAAGCATTCAATGTCATTCATCTCAATGACATGTTTGTGTAAATACTTTAGCAATAAAACAACCTTTCCCATGCAGTTTTTCAGAATAAACCTGTCCTTTTATAGTTACTGCTTGGGAGTCATTAAGAAAGACATTCTGAATTTCAGAGGCTACAGAGTTTAGAGATACTGTTTTAGATTGCTGCAGCAATACTGTGGAGGTTGACTGAATATGGGGGACACCCTTACCCCCTGCCCCAAAAAAACAAAAAGAGAAAAAAATGTACTTCCTTGATCAAGAGAGACAATTAAACTGGACAAGCAGATTTATCTGTAAACAAAAATGGAAGTTAGATAAATACCTTAAAAAATTAAAAGTAGACAGGAAATTGAATAAAGTAACCAAACTACCTCAGCATATAAGAACAATACCAATAAATACAAGCTATTTTGTTTCACACATGTTCTTAATTTCTCCAGGATACAACAACAGAGGTGTGTATTCCTTTGCCCCCCTCCCTCCCCTGTCCCCCCCCGTCCTCTCAACAAAATTGGTTTTATTCTCATCTATCAAAGAGTAGCCTTGTTGCAACCCTATCGTACAGGCTTTTGCATTTGGAGTCCCAAAGCAAAAGGAGGACAGGCAGTTCCAGGGACCTCTGTCCAGGTGAAAAGCAATTTCTAGGAGTTATCTGTCCATTAGTGTCTTGTTCCAGCCCTCTGCTCAATCAACAAAAGACGCAAGGCTTGACTGCTGGCTCACATACAAGCGTAAGGCTGCAAATCTTTCACTGCAAGTAGCGGCAGCTACGCATGACAGAGGCTGTATTTCTGAGAGCATTTCTGAAACGGAAAACTGGCTTTTCATCCCTCTCATTCATCTTGTTACTGGCTCCTTCTCTTTAGCTCAAAAGAGTGTTTTTAGTACCAGCAGTGGGGACACACCCACATGAAGACACTCTGACCCATCTCAAGAACAAGAAAATGAACAGTTCCTATGGGGATTTTTCAGGTAAAACTTTGGAAATGTGAAAATAAACAGTCATACTAATGGAGTATTTTATGCAGGGCTGCCCAGCCACCTCCTTTTTTAAAGGCTATCTTTTGTTACTTCATGTCCTCATGCTGCCCCAAATTTACTGATCCGCAGAATTACTTTTCCCGTTAAATCTATATAATTGTTCAAAATGGCTGAGCTCGGCGGGGGGGGGCGAGAAAGGGAACTCCTTTCCAGTTCACAACGAGACCCCCTCCTCCACCCCCGCCGGGTTCCACCTGCGCTGGCAAAGGCGGCCCGAAGCTGCCCCGAGGAGGGGTTCAGCTGTCCCCGGGGACACGGAGCTGCCCGCTGCCTGACAGACTGACAGACAGACACCGCCCGCGCCCCGCCACGCCGGCGCCCCCTGCCGGCGGCGCCGCGTCCCGCCACCACAAGGCCCCTTGTCAGCGACGGCGTCTGTCTGCCCTGAAAACCCGGTACGGCTCAGCTTCAGCTCTCCCGCTGGCTGACTTCTTCCTCCTCCTGTTCTTATTTCTCAGGTGCGGTGACCGGCGGCAGCTCTCCGGGTGCCGGCTGCGCGGCACGGCTTCCCATCACCAGCGGAGTCCTGCACAGCCACAGCTCCCTGCGGCACCTCTAACCAGAAGCGGGCACTTGATACCAAGTCCTTGCAAACCCAAGGCTTCCTACTGTTCATCTGCATCAGCTGCGCCCAGAAATAAACCCCAGGTTTAGACAGGAGTTCCCAATTTTTCTTATTTAAAAGGATGGATGGATGGATGGATGGATGGATGGATGGATGGGAAGTAGCCTCAGTCAGAACTGACCTGTATCTACAAAGAACTGTTTACACGTTGTCGGTGCTAATTCTCTGACTTAAAACTGCTGTAGCGATTATTTATATTAAAAATTCTTGAACAAAATAGATTCAGTTTTCAGTTACTTTGGCTTCTACAGAACATTTTTGTTCACAAAGCCACAGACCACTGTTTCACAGTATAGTCCACCTGTTTCAAGGCACAACTTCCCTGAAAGCCCCAGAATTTGGGAACCAGTCAACACAGCTAAACTGAGCAGCAGCTACTAAAATAAAATTACTCTCCCTCCATTCACCAAGATGCAACTCAAGGTTTTCCAACAGTGAAGCAAAGCATTTCTCCAGCGCTTTGTTTTTAAAATAGCCCAAGATCACATTTTCAGTCACGGCAGGAGGTCCAAACTACTTACAAGTTATTTTAAACCTTGCGTGTAACCAGGGATTTGTGCTGATTCCAGTGTAAGGTAAATGGCTAACAGACTGCCCTGCCTGCATACCAAGGATGCAACACTAAGGAAATACAGACA
Organism: Athene noctua; assembly: GCF_965140245.1. Classification (NCBI taxonomy): domain Eukaryota; kingdom Metazoa; phylum Chordata; class Aves; order Strigiformes; family Strigidae; genus Athene; species Athene noctua. The sequence continues at coordinate 184,038,826 of NC_134037.1, forward strand.
GGCTGCAGCACTGAGGTAAAATGGAAACCTACACCTGCTTAAAGATCAAATGGACAATTTATTGGCATTTGCAAACAAGAAGCACGCTCAGACACTGCATGTACTGAACAGTATGTCTCACAAGGTGCCCTCGGATTGTTTCAAAGCCAAATAAACAAGATCATGCTGCACTTGTTTGTCCTACAGAAAAAAAATCCTCTGGCACATCATTAAGATGCCCAGTTACAGTGTTGCTGCATGCCAGCCATGCAAGTTGGAACTGAATGAGAAGTTCGGTCTTTCGGATCTCCTCTGCACACCACTCATCCATTGTTTTTTAGTTCACATAGAGAAAACTTCAAGAATTTGAGGTGACAGCACAGGTGCCCTTGCTTGTCCCCTTATAAATCCCAAATGACTTCATAGTTCCCAGCTTTCTCACCTCACCTCCTTTAAAATAACACTAGGCCAGACATACCAACACTTCATTAATTTATTTTTTATAAATCTGTATGTGCTGGGGGAAGAAAAGTCTTTCCAAGACATGTCTTTTTTTTTTTTTTTTTTTAATTGCAATTCGCCAGTCTTGTGTTCAATGAATTAAAATACAGTAGAAGACCAATATAATGCAATTAAATGGGTATGCAAAAAGCCACTGTAAATAAACTACTAAATCAATTTATGAAAATCATTATTTGGATTTTTTTAGTCTTCTGAATCCTTGGGGGAAAAAAAAGGAGGCTGAAGACCACCATGAAGCTGCAGACACCCACAGGGGCCTCAAATGTTCAGAAATTAACAGTGTCACCATTCTTTACTCCAAAAATAATTCAATGTATTTTTCCCTGCAGCTTGTGAAGACCTCACCCAACTGCCTAACCTGGGAGCTCATAATTATAACAGGATGACTTCTTTTTCTAAAAAGAAAAGAAGATAAAATTGCTATCTGAACAAGTTGAATATTTTCTCTGGAATGAGCACTGACGTGGTCAAAATATCGTCCGTCTTTTTTCTTACCCTCCCTCCAAACAGACAAACAACATTTCTTTCTATAGAGTACTGAAGGAGTCATTGCTCTCCACAAAGACTTTAGGTGTTCACTCAGGCAGGTATATTTGTAGAATCCAAATTACTTCATGTTACATGAGTCACCACTGGAAGATCTATCTGCCAGGGTAATATAGGAATGAAGTGTCTAAAATTCGTCAAAAGACTAAGGTCCAGCAGCAAAATTATAAGAGGAATGTGAATAGCTTCTTGTGTCATACTCAGTAGTTCAATACATCCAGAAGCTATCCTAAACCTAGGTCAAACAGTTGTTATCAATTCCATAAAGAAGCTTTAGCTTAAGTGCAATACAAACCCCTCTTCCTTTCCCCTTGTCATTTTCAGTCCTGCCTCCCAACATACCTGTCTATCTTTGGATGTAACAGAAAACCAAGAAATGGGTAAAAGTGTTATTAAAAGGAGGATGAAGTGTCCAAAACTTGAGATTGAACACTTTTCCTGAACACAGTTACTATTCCACTTTATTTCCTCCTCGTTGCTTTGAAAATGGAGAAAGGAACGGAGGTGGTATGTATGTGCTAAAGAGTATGAGAACAAAGAAAAACCCAGAAAGCCCCCTGAAAATTTTCACGTAACAATTATATATTAAAGGATCCCCCCTCAATTAAAAAAACTCACACAATATATTTTGAAATAAACTTTCACTATCTGTCGTTCATAACCAATATGGATGATTTAAAAAGTTATATATATACACACACATATATATCTACACATATATGTGTATAAGTATATATACATATTATATGTACATATACATATATACATACACACATGCAATTCACTTTTTAGGCTTTTCAAAATTCAAAATATGCCCACAACTTCTCACTTTTGGTCTTTCCAATATACTGAAGCCCTACTAAAACCTGATTCACAGTTAGTTCTGAATTCACCTACCTGCTTCTTTCTAGAGCATCACAGCCTGAATCTTTTTGTTTCCTTTTTGTAAGGTTGTCCTACTGCCTTTCACTCAGATTCTGCCTTGGATGCCCCAACTTCCCACTGCCCTAAGGCTAGACAGCAACAATTTAAATGCTTTTTCTAAAGTACACTCTATGCCAGCATTCACACCATCTATCCATGAGAGCCTTAAATGTCCTTTTCTAAGAGGGATAATTTAGGCTTTGTCTGGGTGAGCCACACAGTGACTGCATAAATGCCTCTCAAAAGCCAACAAACAAGAGGCCTTCCTTGCTGAGGCAGAAGTATCAGGACTGGAAATTTTAAGTGAACTGTGTGGAGACATCACACCCTCACTTTTATAGAGATTAAACTTAAAATGTGTAAAATGCATGTTCATGGTGAGCAATAAACCTGAAAAACTACTGGTAAATATCATGGTAAGTATTTTGAGGTAATGCCTTTCACATCTGCAGGTCTACAGTGAGCTTTGTAAAAACAACACACACCATGTCCTCTCTTTCACACTTACTCCCTGAACACAAAAGAATACCTGAATGGAACTTCATTTGGACTGAAAATTTATTGAAGATTGTTCTATCAGGTATCTACTGAAGATTAAATGGAAGTGCTTTCACATCATAATTGATCAAATGCTGCTTATATGAGATTAAAAAAACCTACTGTGCCAGCTCAATAGCCTAGGCAAGTGAATTTAAAGGTGATGCTCTGAGTATCAGAAGTCATCAACAGCATTACTGTTAGTTTGCCAGCTGTGCACTGTTTTCCCAAATAAACAAAGGAGGGCTGACATATACAAATTCAAATTACTACTGACAACACCCAAGCCATACCAGAGTTTGTTTCAAGGCTCTGCTTCTCGCCATTAACAGCAGCACACTCCCCATCTGTTTGTTGGAACCACCTCTCCTTGCATAATTAGCATCTATTCTTTTGGGAAAATCCCCTGTGACATACTTTACTGGAATAGGATGAACCCATGACGAAAACTAATCAGTTCGGTATATGAAAAACTCTTCTCTAACCTCAAGACAGCTGAGCCCTGCTGCCCACATCCCCTTGTCTGGTGACAGCTGGATCAGACGCAGGCAAAAAAAGCCAGACATCCAAAACTCTACGCATAGCATGCACAGACACACAAGCTGCAGAAGATGAACAGCTGAGAGAGAGAACAGTTGGCAGTCTCAAGCAATACTGAAACCCATGTGTAGAAATTAAAAATATAAAATTTACAGGCAAAGAAGAAGGTCATTAGCAGCCTTGTCATCCGAAAACAAATCTATGACTGCCCTAGCATTGCTCAACTCTTTAAAGTTCAAATGCTTTTGATGAGCAGAACAAACTAAATGAAAATTGGGCTCCTAAACAACTCTGTGAATCCCTCTAACTTATCAAATAGTAAACTATTATCCTTTCTGTTTAAAATGTATTGAAAACAAATTATAGTTGTCAAAAACTGTGTCTTAATTAAGGAAAGCTGTTAACAACTGAATCACCATAAAGCAATGCACAAGCCTGATCTAACAGCAGTCCATCCAATTCCTAATCCCTAGCAATTACAGAAGCTCCTTGCAACAAGTTTTCATATCCTCACCTTCTGCACGAGCAGCTCCTTGCTCAGCTCAGCCATCTCCCTGGATGGAGTCACCAGCATGATTCCTCCTGGAGAGCAGACACCGCCTCCCCAGCCCCCATCTCATACTTGTTTGGGGTTGACTATTCCCACCTTCCCCTCTCAAAGAACATGGCAAGCTTGCATTCCCTTTGCAGGCCAGTTCCTTCCTACACAGTCTTCTCCCACCCCTGCCTTTACATTGGCAGGCAGACAGGCTTTTTTGTGGATCTACTGTAGCAACAGAAGGAACGTAGCGATGATGGAAGATGGTGCTGTAGTCACTTAATAATCAAGTTAAAACATGTAGGAAAACACTGAATATGTATTAAATCCAGCGCATCAGGCTAGTTAATTATACCAGATTTAAGAGCTCTGTCCATGGCTGCTAAGAATTATTTAATGGTTTAGATAAACTGCCTTCAAAATCAAAATAATATATAACCCCAAACCATGTGTGTATGTATGTACTGACTGAGCTTCAACATGAAGAAAACATGGGAGGACAAGGATCAGCCTTTTGTTCCATCAGAATCCACAGGACATTTCAGAAGTACATAGACAAGATCACCAAACAAAACACTCCTCTCAAAAAGAAATCTGATTCTCTCAGATCCAACCCCAATTTACTCCTGTCATACCCTACACTGGCAACTGAGCTTTCTCCAGCCTGTAGACCTTAAATTTAAGCAGTATTCCAAGCTCTGTAAAATTCTTGCTCTCAACACCTCTGGATTCACAATACCATACCTATAAATTTCCATACATTAAAATTAAATCCAGTACCTGTCCTTCCTTAAGATGGCAATTATTTATTCAACTTCTGAAACACAGAAGCTATGTTAATACGTAGAGGATGCAGCACTACCAACTCATAGTAATGAACCATCTTACTCCCAGTCTAGAACTGGCCACACACAGGTTCTGTTTTCTTCAGGGAATGATTAGTATCCTCTCTGGTCCAGTCTGAAGCTGTAATACTGAGATCAGCACAACACTAAAAAAGAGTTATGGATGTCCTGACATTACAAGACCAGCAGTGCCCTACCAGGGACAAGTCAGTTTTGTGTTTCTTGAATTTCTGCATCAGTTTTCTAACTCAACCCTTCAACTATTTCTACATCAGAGCAACAGTCAGATCCTGTATTCCCCACTTTCTGAAACCTTTTCAAGTGCCATATCACATTTTTTTCAAATACAGCAGAAGTGCTAGATTAATGGTTGGACTAGATGATCTTCAAGGTCCTTTCCAACCTAGTTGATTCTGTGATTCTGTGGGTTTAGCAAGACCTAAGAGAAGGAATACTGAAAATACCACCAGCCAACAGGATCAGTAAGGGAATTCATACAGAAGGACCAACTTGTGGCCCAATTTAGGCTTCCCACCCAATAGCCTTTTCTAAACCTCTGTTGAAACTGTGCTGGTAGCAGTGGCATAGACATGCACAGGATAATGCAACCTCAATGATACATTATGAGGTAAAATTGTTCACAAAAAGGAACGGCTAAAGTAGATGCACTGCAGGAATGGTACTTAATGAAAGAAATATAAGACCACCACAGGTCCCCATTACCAATGATATAGTCCTTTTCCACCAGAAAAACACTGGAATAAGAAGTAGAACCAACTCAACAGGCCCATATGAGGCAGTTTTGCTCATCTATTCAAGAACTTTCGCTTGTTAAATATTCAAATATTGCTTCTCAGCCTATTCTCACAACACTTGAGATTCTCAAGTAATCTTCCAAATACTGGCTGTGTCATACAACATCCAGAACCTATTTATTCCATCTTAATCATAACTGAGACAAAAGATGAGTGCAATACTATAGAAAAAAATTACAATATTTTCCACACTAATAAAGAACTGAATAAGCTTTTTATGCAGAAACTTTCCCTTGAGGAATCTTGGTCTCAGAAGGACAGAGATTTGAAAGGAAAAACTGCTCCATAAAAAAAAACTAAAGGGCAGAAAAAACCAAGAAAACCTCCTCTTCTGAAGGACCCCCTTCTGGACTACGAATACAAGTGTTTGTAAGGATTTATAGTGCTTCAACTGAATGGGACATTTGGAGATAGCTATGCAACTGTAAAACACTGTGATATACAGCACTTTTTAAAAAAGATTTTTATTGTCATAACAAGTATTTTCAGATTAAAACAGACATTAAGAGTTTTGGCACATTACAGAGCTCATAATTTGGGCATAAAATCTCAGCTGCCTTAACATGTTGGAAGCCCGAGGCTTGAAGTGGTTATAGTTGCACAATCATAGAATCACAGAATCGTTTAGGTTGGAAAAGATCTTTAAGATAATGAAGTCCAACCATAAACCTAACACTACCAAGTCCACTACTAAACCATGTCCCTAAGAACCACATCTGCATGTTTTTAAAATACCTCCAGGGATGGTGACTCTACCACTTCCCTGGGGCAGCCTGTTCCAATGCTTGACAACCCTGTCAGTGAAGAAATTTTTCCTAATATTCAACCTAAACCTCCCCTGGCAGAACTTCAGGCCATTTCCTCTTGTCCTATCACTTGTCATCTTCTGACATAACACCTCCTTCCTTACCTCCCAGGGACAGCTCAAGTTTCATGTGGAGAGCTAATTGTTCAATTCCAAGTTATATCCCCTTCTTAATCTCCAACTGATGACTGCAGCTGTAATAGCATTATAACAAGAAGCAGTACAATTTTGAATACTTACACATCCATCTACAATTTCTCCACTGGCAAAGGGCAGATACATTTGTGTAACTTCTTGGAGCATAAACTCCTCTCCTCCTATGTCTGTATTAATTTGGTCTCAGTCTTTCCCACATTTTGTGTAGAGGCTCTGCACTGAAGTAGAGAGAATCTGCATGGGCAGGTATAATAAAGTCACTTCTGTCACTGCAAGCTCCTACCAGCCTGCAGGGCTGCAGATCTGCACCCAACCCTGAGAACGGCAAGACCACTGCCCTCCAATGAACCAAGTGAAAGAAGCTGGCTCCTCTGCTGAGGCTGGTTCCACATCCTGCTTCATCTTCTGACGTTTTATTCTGTCAGAAGCAGAGTTGTACCTCAACTTAATCCTCCCTTGCTGCAAAACATCGCTGATAAGGACATAGAGGTTAAGCAAGACTAAGATCCAGCTGAATGCCAAAGAAGCAAGAATGGTGAGTATCTGCATCATCCAGAGACAGTATCATCTTCCTATTGCAAAGAGACTAGCAGCTGTACCTGGAAAAGACGGGTCCCTTCACTCTCTGCACACTCTGTACCTGCAGGATACACTGACTTGTCTCTATCCCTGCCCAAACCTTCTTCCCTCCATCACACACAATCAGGGGGTGTTGGGATTCAAGAGGACTTTCTGCGAGAGAATGGACATGTGAGCAATCCTGCGTGAGAACAAGACTGATAAGAGCTTCAGCCGAGCAAGAATGCGATAAGGATGTGACCCTGAATGAGGGGGGAGAAACTCGACGAGACAAACAACCCCCGGAAGGGGTTGGGACGGAAGAGGAAGTTACACAAGGCAGGAAGCCTGGCCAGGCTGATGTGGCACTTTTTATCCAATCATAAGAAGGTTTAAAGCACGGGCTAAGTTAACTGTCCAGTCTTGAGGACTTGTACTGCATGTTACTCACGTGTGCAGGAGAACATTACAAAAGGGCTTTCTTAGTTGTAATAAATGGGCATTGCTTGATCACATTGGTTGTGTGCGTGCTCAGCTCTCCCACAAGGGTCTGAATCCTGAAAACAGAGGGCTTGCTTAATTTATTCACTCTTCTCAATAACGCAAGACCCTTACAGAAACATAGACATGAACTACGACAGTTCACAAAAAGGAAATGCAATAAACACAAGGAAGAGTATCTTTGGTCATAGGCTTACCAAGCTGGTGAAGAGGGCTTTAAACTAAAGATGCCGGTCAAGGGGAACCTCAATCCATCCCACTCCTACCAGTTTTGATGACAGTGCCAGTAACAGATGCCCAGAGCCCAGAGAGGGATCACAGGTCAGCAGGAAAACACCTGAAGAGCAGCACAAAGGAATTCCAGCTACTCCAGCCAGCAAGTCAGCTTCACTTCCAACTTAATTTCCTCTATTCAAACACAACTGGCACGGGGAATACACAAGACGAGTTAGAGATGTGCGCACGCCTGCAGGGCCGTGATCTTCTTGGCACCACAGACACGTGGTGGGATGGCTCCTATGACTGGAGTGTTGGAATGGAAGAATACAGTCTCTTTAGGAAGGACAGGCAGGGAACACAAGGAGAGATGTCACCTTCTACATCAATGAACAACTGGAGTGCATGGAGCTCCACCTGGGGATGGATGAGGAACTGACTGAGAGCTTACAGGTCACAATCAAAGGGAAGGAAAGGACAGGAGATATTATAGTGGGCATCTGCTACAGGCCACCTGACCAGGAAGACTGACTGGATGAGGCCCTCTATAGACAGATAGGAGCAGCCTCATGTTCACAAGCCCTGGTCCTCACTGGGGACTTCAACCTTCCTGATATCTGTTGGAGGGACAAGACAGCAGGGCATAAGCAATCCAGGAGGTTCCTGGAATGAGTTGATGATAACGTCTTTCTCCCAGTGACAGAAGAGACAACAAGGAGAACTGCTATGCTGGAGCCTGTTCTCACCAACAAGGAGGGGCTGGTGGGGAGAGTGAAGCTCAGGGGCAGCCTTAGCTGCAGTGACCATGAAATGGTAGAGTTCAAGATCCTTAGGGCAGCAAGGAGGGCACACAGCAAGCTCTCTACCCTGGTCTTCAGGAGAGCAGACTTTGGCCTCTTCAGGGATCTGCTTAGCAGAGTCCCATGGGATAAAGTCCTCGAGGGAAGAGGGACCCAAGAAAGCTGGTTAATATTCAAGAATCATCTCCTCCAAGCTCAGAAGTGAAGCATCCCAGAAAAGAGGAAGCCAGGCAAAAATGCAAGGAGGCCTGCGTGGATCAACAAGGAGCTCCTGGACAAGCTCAAATGTAAAAAAAGAAGCCTACAGAGGGCAAAAGCAAGGACAGATAGCCTGGGAGGAATACAGAGAAACTGTCCTGCAGTCAGGGATCAGGTTAGGAAGGCCAAAGCCCTCACAGAATTAAATATGTCTAGAGAAGTCAAGGGAAACACGAAAAGCTTCTACAGGTACATCAGTGATAAAAGGAAGACTAGGGAAAATGTGGGCCCTCTCCAGAAAGAAACAGGAGACGTGGTTACCCAGGATATGGAGAAAGCTGAGGTACTCATATGACTTTTTTGCCTCAGTCTTCACAAGTAAGTGCTCCAGCCTCACTGTCCAAGACACAGAAGGCAAAGGCAGGGACTGGGAGAGTGAAGAACTGCCCACTGTAGGAGAAGATCAGGTTCAAGACCATCTAAGGAAGCTGAAGGTGCACGAGTCCATGGGATCTGATGAGTTGCATCTGTAAGTCCTGAGGGAACTGGCAAATGAAGTGGCTAAACTACTATCCATCATATTTGAGAAGCTGTGGCAGTCAGGTGAAGTTCCCGCTGACTGGAAAAGGGGAAAAATAAGCCCTATTTTCAAAAACAAAAATAAAGAGGACCTGGGGAACTACAGGCCAGTCAGTCTCACCTCTGTGCCCGGCAAGATCATGGAGCAGATGTGGACTTGTGCAAAGCATTTGACACTGTCCAACACAACATCTTTGTCTCTAAACTGGAGAGACATGGATTTGATGGATGGATCACTCAGTGGATAAGGAATTGGCTGGATGGTCACACTCAAAGAGTTGTGGTCAATGGCACAATGTCCAACTGGAGAGCAGTGACGAGTGGTGTTCCTCAGGCGTGGGTATTGGGACCAGCGCTGTTTAACATCTTTGTTGGTGACATGGACAGTGGGACTGAGTGCGCCCTCAGCAAGTTTGCCAAGAAAAGCAAGATGCGTGGTGCTGTCAACATGCTGGAGGGAAGGGATGACATCTAGAGGGACCTTGACAGGCTTGAGAGGTGGGTCTGTGTGATCTTCATAAAGTTCAACAAGGCCACGTGCAAGGTCATGCACATGGGTTGAGACAATCCCATACACAAATACAGTCTGGGCAATGAGTGGACTGAGAGCAGCCCTGCAGAGAGCGACTTGGAAGTATTGGTGGATGGAAAATTGACTATGAACCAGCAATGTGCACTTGCAGCCCAGAAAGCCAACAGTATCCTGGGCTGCATCACGAGAAGTATGGCCAGCAGGTTGAGGGAGGTGATTCTCCTCCTCTACACCACTCTGGTGAGATCCCACTTGGAGTACTGTGTCCAGCTCTGGGGCCCCCAATATAAAAAGGACATGAACCTGCTCGAGTGGGTCCAGAGGATGGCCACAAAGATGGTCAGGGTGCTGAAGCACCTCCCCTGTGAGGACAGGCTGAGAGAGTTGTCGTTGTTCAGCCTGGAGAAAAGAAGGCTCCAGAGAGACCTTATAGTGGCCTTCCAGTACTTAAAGGGGGCCTGCAGGAAAGATGGGGAGGGACTCTTTATCATTTAAACCGTAAGAGGGCAGATTTAGATTAGTTAGAAGGTTACTGTGAGGGTGGTGAGACACTGGAACAGGTCGCCCAGAGAGGTTGTGGCTGCCCCCCCACCCCCCCCAAAGTGTTCAAGGCCAGGTTGGACGGGGCTTTGAGCAACCTGGTCTAGTGGAAGGTGTCCCTGCCCATGACAGGGGGGTTGGAACTAGATGATCTTTAAGATACCTTCCAAACCAAATCATCCTATAACTCTATAAACCAGTGATACCTCTGCCAAAGATTCATCCACAATAGCCACTTCACACCCTTTCCCAGAGAAACAGTAGTGGACACGGATAATTAGCCATCCCCTGTACCACCCTTGCAGCTGCCCAGAGCTGCCACTCCAGGTGAAGAACCCACCCCAGTCCAGCCACTGTGTAAACACACTCAAATCTTCACTAAATTTGTGCTGACCAAAAAAAACCCCACTCTACTTAACCTATTAACTGCAGCAGTGCTGTCTCCCTTGATTTAGATACCCTGGGAACATGTACAGGCTTTATTTTGAGCAGATGTATGGCAGACTCAAAACACTCAAAACACTTAAAACCACTTAGAGACAGAAGTTTAAAAATGACCAGGCAACTCTGATTTCTAGGATTCACAGAGCAGAGCTGATTTTCTTTAGTGGATAATGTTCTTGAAGGCTTTTAGGCTTATTTTACAGAAACTGAATGTGCCAAGATATGCACCCAATTTAACATTGTTAGACTTGAAAGCTGGGTTCAGTCACTTCACAGTAAAATAAAAGCTATTTTCCAAGCAAGATTGGAAACAGAATCACTTCACAGCAATAACAACACAAATCTAATAGATTATTCCTCTTCAACCAACCTCACAGCACCCCTTCAGATCTCAATCTTCAGTGACCCTAATTATCAATCACCAAGAATACATTTTACAAGACATTTATTCTGGCAAAAATAAAACTGAAGAACTGCAAGTTGAAACGTGCTTCAATACAAAGAAATCAATTCAGAAACTACCTCAATGATTTTTCCAAGGCCAGATCAGTTAGAATGGATGACAAAATACAGGGAAAAAAGCTCTAGCTAATATTCATAAATAGTTATTCCTGCCGCTAAAGCTTGTGTGTTAAAGCTTGTGCAGGAGCTATCAGCATCCCTCTGAAATGACTGAGTAGTTTAATAACTGATTTCATCTGTGCTCTCCTCCCACATAAACCAAGGTATGGATCTTGATGCAAGGTATCTATGAGCAATCTCACAATAAATAACAATACAATATTCACATGCAAGCTATGCCTACACCACTATTTTTAAACCCAGAGCAGTGAATGTGGCTCTGTCTAACAGTGAATACTCAGCTGTTTGCATTATATATACTAGATTTAGTCGTCTTCAGCTGGAAAACAAAACTGGGTTGTAACACTGGCTTTAGGGTGGTATAGAACTCCCTCAGGGAAGTTTAAACAGCCTCAAAGAATAGAAAAGATGTCTTTCATATATAAAAACATCACTGCAAGAGACACACTGTATACTATGTATGAGTTCCAAGTGATTAATGAAAATCTAATATTTTATAGCTTTACTTGAACTTCACTGAAGCCAGCAGAAACGTGTGATGTGTTTTATGTGCCAACTCTTTGCTGTGTATTATACTTTATTATAAACCAATAATTACCCACAGAAGTTGATCATAACTCTCCTGGGATCCTGCCCCACAAATACAAGGGGCAGTTCCTATCCAAGCAGCTCATGCTGGAAGGAAGCTCCATTAGCCTCACTAGATTAGAGATTTCTCTAATGGAGCTGGCTGCTCTGTCTGGCCACCACTAAGCAGATAAGAGACAGAAACACATCCTGAGCCCATGCTGCTCTGGCATCCCACCTTTGCAGCATATGTTCTTGAAGAGCAGGAAGCAGTGACTGCCTGGCAGTGAGGAGTAAAAAATCCCTTAACACCCTCCCCCACTTCCCAAAACTGTATAAAGCAAGTGTATTTCAACGATTTGTTTTTTGTTTTTTTTTTTTTTCATTTTTGCTCACTACTTTATAGCCCTCTCCTTCCCAGGGAAAAATCCCACAGTCCCTTCTGATTTACAGGGAGGAACAAAAAGTTTTGCTCTCACACATTTATCAGCATACTCGTTTCCTCTTGCACTGTTCTGTAAAAATCCCCTTCCATTCTTGTGCAAACCCCTATGCATGTCAGCAAACTGCTTATAGCCTGGGAAACTTTTTCCACTGAATTTTCACACCGATAAAAGTTTAAGACTGAAAAACTCTCAGGCTGTGACACTAAGTTTTACTAACAGACTGACTCCGCTACTCCATTTGTCCTGATGATACAGAGTGGGATGAAGAGACTGACCCAAGAAAAGTAGTTGCAGACCTCCTAGAAAGTAGCAACTGCAAACCAGCCCTGTGCATGGCCTCACTGGGAGAGGAGTGGTTTTGGTCAGCAACACAACGCACACTGAAGCTCTGCATGAGAAACAGGAGGCAAGCTGGCAAGCAAACCACAAAATGCTCTTCTCAGTCACCTCCCCTCTTCCATACCTGCCGACTCCACTTCAACAATCCTATTATGAAATTTCAATCAGAGGCATTTGAGACAACCCTGCATAGTTTTGTTGGTGTCCTGTCCCCCCGTCCCCCCCCTTCCTACACAGACAAATCAGTAAGATACAAAAAAGCCAAGAGAAGGGCACCCTGAACACTTGCTTATCCCAGTGATGGGCTGTAGGGGTGAGGAGCTGCCAGAGCTGATCAGGTGCCAGTGCCCTCCAGGCCTCCTGGCCAGCCTGGCAGGAGCCCCCCACCTCCAACGCAAACCAAGGTACCTACCCTGGCACCACGCCGGGCAGCGCCTCCTCCCCAGACCCCTTCCTCAGGGACCAGGCATGGCTCCTGGCTGGCGGGCAAGCCTCCGCGTCAGGGAGTGGGACCAGGCCAAGAGAGGAGCGATGGGGCCCCAGTTGTGGGCTGGGTTGGCACGCGTGGGGGTGCGGCTGGCACCCGCCTGGGCTCCGTCCCCGGCAAAAGCAGGCAATGCGGGAGGAGCAGAGCCCGGGACCCCACAGCCCTCCACAACCGACTGTCCTCCTCCTGCACTAATCCGCGTCGCTGTGCCAGCTTAGGGGATATAATTAGACTCACAAAGGAGCCTTGTTACTGCTCCCTGCTAAGAGGCCGTAGCAGTTTTGATTAGTCATACCAGTGACTCCACCGACTGACCCCGGAGAACGCTGCCAGCGGAGCTCGGTGGGGAAAAAGCTGAGCAAAGCCCAAAAAATGAAAACCAGAGGACTGTTCCTGAAAGAGGAGGAGGAGGAGGGAGGGGAGATGTTATTTTAATTTGAAGTGGTGTTTGACATGACACGTGGAAAATACACTGAGATTATGCTGCCGAAATGTTCTTCTTCCAGCTGTTCCATCCTTTCCTTTTGCAATCTTCTAAGCAAATACATGGACGAATAAACCAGTCTGGGGCACTGCACTGTAAAGAAGTTAATGTCACCTATGAGATGACAAATCTGCTCAAGGAGCAAAGTTAAAAGTAATCTCCAGAACACTTGGGCCTCTTAAGATCTGATGGGCTCTCGGTAGCATTTGAGAGTTATAGACGTTTTTCCTATACATTAAAACCAAACAGCCAGTCTTCTCAGGAAGCAGCACTTCCCCCAAAAGGGAAGCTGCCTGTGATATGCCTAGAAATAAATAACCTCAGCACTCAGAAAAGCATTAGAAATCACTGCCTATGGAGAAAAGTGACAGGTACTTCCTTCCATCTCCCAGCAAGACTGATGTTACAAATTCTGGGGAATTCTTTCAAAGGACAATTTATTTAAATAATATTTTGAAAAAACACGTTTTATTCCATAGTCACACCATTACTCCCTTATCACTGGCCAGATTTGCACATGTAAGCTTGCTACAGTTGCTGACCATCATTGTGCCTGAGGATGTAAAGGACACAGTAACAGGCCGCACAGAATTTATTTAGGAGAATATGAGAAAGATTCATTCTGCTGTATCCTTAAGGATCAGCCCAGGAGAATAAGAAACTTCCATCTTATATACTGGCCTATGTGCCAAGATCACATTTTCCTTAGGTTCACTGACCCATCACACTAAACACGTAATGACTATTCATTTTTATTGGTTGTGTGCTATAACATAGCAAACTGATCGCCATGAGAAGGTGATTGCACGGCAGCATCCTTACAAACTGATTGACTCACATCCTATGTATGAAAAATGAATGGCTTCTCACAAGTCAAAGGAGGATGTGCTTATAATTGCAAAGAAAATGCTGCAAGTACTGTGGATTTACAGAAATCCTCAAACTTCAGAAGGGAGGATGAGGTTGGCAAAAGGGCAAGAAGTTGTGTTATTTTATGCAGGAATATTTGTATTTTAATACGAAATCTAGTTAAGACAGCATATGGCAGAATTACAATTACAAAGAAGTCAAATAACGCTACTGTGTGAACTTATTAGAAGTTAGATGGTGTATGGCTAAAACTTTCCCAGCCAGACTGCAATATTCTATCAAAAAATGACTACACTTCATATAAAGGTGAGAGCATTGATTTCTCACAGATGTTAAAGCTAATATAATAAGGGGTTTTCAGAAGTACTCTGAATAAAGGTAAGCTAGCTTGCTTACCAACATTAACACACATGCACATATCTGCACTTGCACGTTTAGTCCAGAGAAAGACTTTCATATGATGGGTCATTTTTCTAATATTGTTTCTGGAAGAGTCCAAAAAACATGGAGTTATTGTTGTGTGAATAAAGATGCAAAGTCCAGCTGACAAATACTATTCTACACTTGCTGATTTGTTTGGTAAAACAGAAGTAAAATCAAGTGGAAAAAACCCCCTTTGTTCCTGAATTTCCAGCCGAGAGTCCATCTTCACTCTACGTAACAGAACAATAAATTGCATAGGGTGAGTACTACTGAATCCACTATCTGAAAAAGTCTTAAAATTATATAGATACAGTGGCAAAAAAAAAGAGGAAAAACAAATTAAAAAGCAAGTATCTCCTTAATTTTAAAGAAATGGAAACCTGAACTTCAAAATATAGTTGGCCAATAAGATTTTTAATTTGGCTTTAAAAACCTTTTTTTCAGTCTAAATCTGCAATCAGATACTGATGACCTGTCCTGCTAGACTGCAGCCAGAACAGCAAACAGCCAAAGCAAGCTCATCTTACCTTCACTACAAGGACTGTTGGGCATAGCAACACATTTGCTGGAAAACAGCTGTAAATGAACAGTCACATAATTGCTATGAAAGCATCTGTAAGAGACTAGCTGAAAATTTTAAAGTATCCCTGAAAGGACTGGCATTATAACTGTGTTTATTTTACACATAGGATTCAAAGATCAGAGAATGTGGGTACCAGACAAATGCCATGCACAAAGGTTTCAGCCTACTGAAGAACAGAGACTTTTCAGTCAAGTATTTTGGGGGCAAAGACCCTTCTCACTCAAGGCTTTATGTCAAGTGTAAACCTGCCTCTCTCTGAGAGAGTACAACTAAGTAAATAACCTGAGATCATTCTCTAGTGGCTGTTTAATTACAGTGTAGAAGGAAAAGGAGTCTACAGCCAACTTCATACACTTGGTATTAATGCAGACTTGCTTATAAGCTATGACACGATGCTATCAAGTCTGTGTAGTACTAAACAGCTTTTCATTAATAACTGCTCTTTAAGAAAAGAGGAATCTGTATGTTCCTAGTTCAGAGGAAATGCCTGCATGCCACAATCTGAGCTTCCAGAAGGCTTTACCTCCTTACTGAAAAATAAAACACCAGTGAAGAGCTTTGTAATTGGAAAGCAGAACAGATCAAAAGTTACCCTCCCCACCTTCTCCTCTCCCATCCCTGGAATCAGAAAACAGCAATTCAGCGTGAAAAGCTTTTAGTGGGATCATACATATCAGTTTCACTGGGATTTTTCCCAGAGCCTTTTTTTGTTTGTTTTAATAACCAAAGTTGTGGGGAGTAACCCGCTCATCACCAAGAACAGTGTCACAGAAAAAGCAGCAGTTGCAATCAAGCCTGTTGATGAAGGTGCCCATCCCAGTCTCTCTTCCACCTGACTCCAGCTGCCAATGATGACTTCCCTCCAAGAGTCTCTCCTGTCCTTCCTCAGGCATATGGCTTTTCACCAAAAACACAAAGATGAAAAACAGTTAAAAACCTGAATGCTCAATACACATGTCCCCTCCCCCCTTCAAGATCTTCTAGGAAGCATGTTTGGGATTCTTTTGTCTAGACTGACCATCCTACATCATTAAAATACCACATTTAATTTAGGAACACCTACCCTAAAGAGACTGTGTGTGTTCTGAGGTAGAAATCTTTAAATTATAAACATATTTTTAAAATCCCTTTTATGTCATTTAATGAAAATAACAGCCACAAGAGAGCGCTACCAGCAAAGGATTCAACTATGGGGAAAACAACAGACTTGAAGCTATTCAGAATAAAAAAAAAAAAAAGCATGCATCTTTTGTGGTCAGGCTGTCTTATTTGCATATTTAATAGTAGTCTTCAGACACTTAATTGCTATAGCTGTGATTTTCAGAAGTCAGGAGAGATTCTGGCTGTCTCCATTTTTCAGCGTGGACTTTGAGACATGTTCATTGCTCTTTGTTTTCAAAGGGAAATTACTCAGCAGGTTTTGGATTTTAGGCACCTTTAAAACGACTCACTCCAACTGAGACACCAGAAATTAACAGGTTGTTTTCTGATAACACCATATTGTTTTGAACGTTTGTAACTCATTAAAACTCAATGCAACGAGCTATACCATCAAAACTGTGTTTGTGGCTTTGCTGTTTTTGTTTGGTCTCTATGCACTGAGTATCTGAATACCTTGTACTCCCTTCTTACTTACCTTTCCAAGAAAAGTGCTGACAAATTCTAACAACAACAAAGCCAGACTATTTTTCTGGAAGCAGCAAATTGAACTGCAGCATTTTTTTCCACGGAGGAGTTCCTGGGTTTGCATTTTCAGCTTCTAGTATCTTATCATAAAAGGAAGTTATTCCCAAAAAGTATCCCTAAAAAGAACTGACCTAAAATTTCAAAACAAACCAAAAAAACATAACCATGTGATAGCTTACAAACTTCTGAGGGGAGGGAGGGGCTCTAGCAGATAGGAAAGTCATAATAAAAGCAATTTATTAATATTCAGATGTCATAGAACGGCAAATTGAACCAGTATTTTGACAGACAAGTTACTATGATATAGTTACCTGTCCAAATCCCTAAAAAGCAAAGCAGCATATCCTACCTTAAATGCCTATTCTCATCTGCCAAAATACACACAAAGATCTACACAATCACCTTTTGCCTTGCTCTCAACTACAGCAAGACCTATCAAGTCAGTAGTATTGCTCTTTGCTTTCTCCTCCCATTGCATCAGGTGACCAGTTGGTCTAACCTCCCATCTGCCAGTCACCCTGTGTCTGAAAATGGAGCAAACAGCAAGGCTGCAGTACAGTCAGGAGTGCCTCTTTCAACAGAAGCCATGCTGGAAGGAGTATTGCCTTGTCGCAGGACTGCAGAGTAGCTCCTTTCCTATCCCACAACCTAGTAAATTTCATTTGACATAAAAGGAAACTAAGGAGACCTGCAAAATACTCTGCTTTGTTCTGTGAAAACAAATAAATGCAAATAAATTATCAAGTCTTAGTGCCCTTAAAGAGTTCAGTCATTAACTTGAGCAAATCAGGATTTCACCATCGCAGTTTGCTCTCTTCTTCCTTGTACCTCAGCCCAACTATACAAGCTTGAGCAGGATGGAACAGCAATTTCATTTATAAATAAGATATGCACGGTTAACAATGAGGTTTAAGTTGTGTGAGGTATGACATCATCAATCTTCCTGCCTGCTTAATTCACAGCAGACTACCACGATAAAGCTTTCATATTCTAGAACTGTTTTTCCTTGCTCTGCCTTGAGGAACTAGATACACACATATGGATGTCCAAGATAAAAGCACTGATCTTGGGATTTATAGTATATTATATAAGCTACATAAATACTTTTTCTTCATCCTTATTTTGTGCATATTCCACTACCTTTTGATGGCTAGATAGCACTAAACTCATGATGTCATTCTCTTACCTCAGTTTTTGTCATGATTTATGATAATTCATCTAAAGGATACTAAACCGTCTTTTTCATGAGTCTTTATCACCTAGATGCATCTAAAATGCTTCAGATATTAAAAACCAGCTATAAACAGTGGTTCCAGCAGGGTTTACTGTCAAATATTTTGGAAATTATCATGCTATGTAAGGTGCTGAAGAAATTAACCTTTAACATAAATACAAAAGAAGCTTCATTCACCAGTAATGCTGAAGAAAAACGCAGCCTCTGACAGGGCGAATGCTAACATCAGCAGGAGGAGTTAAAATACACAGGGGATTTTAGCCTGTCTCACCATGGCTGAGGAGAAGGATCAGGAAGCAGAGCAGCCTGCATACATGCTCCCCACCACCACCTTTGCCGAGGACAGAGTTAGCAAGCATATCAGCACACAGCTGCCTACACCAGCCCAACATACTGCCTTCAGCAAGAAGGAACTTGCCACGTCCTTGGAGCACCTGGCCGTGGAAACTCATGTGTCACTTATGGCCAGAAACAACAGGTGTGTTTTGCATCCCAGTCACTTACTGCAATGAGCTTACCATTCAATAGCTGTCCCAGACGAACTGAGTTTCCTCAGAAACCACACTTCAAATACCAGTGTTTCTACACAGGTGTGGTGCATTCCCGCACAGATTTCAGCTGTGATTTACCTAACCATGTCCAAAGTGACCCAAAAAGGGGAGTGGGGAAATAGAGTTCCTCCAGACCCAGGGCATTTCAGGAGACAGCTCAGCCTTAGTTCATCTCATTCCTGGTTAAAACACTATAGCCACATGATGCAAATTACTGAGCCTCCACAAAGAACAATGCCACGAGCTGAGACACTTCAAGTTTTATTTGGGAAAGCTATTTATCTGTGACATGTCCTATGCCAGATGAGATTTTGAAGACATTACCATCCCCCAGAGTACCTTCTTCCCATCCGCCCATCTTGCTCATCTGCCCACCTGCCAGCAAGACTGCTCCATGAGCCAGACCAATGAACTGACTGATTTCAATTGCAACCCAGCAAAAATTTCACCAAACCCTGGCTTTTGTCACTCTGTCCTTCCTCTAAACTCATCATGAAGCTGGACTAAAATTTTAAGGGCCATATAACTCGGCAGTGTGCTAGCTGTGTCTCTGTGCCAGACTGTTTTGCCAAGTGATCCAGTATTATGCAGATTCATCAGCAATGACTGTAAAATAATGTTTCTTGTGTATGAGATAAGATGCAGATTTGTTCAGTTATTCAGTAACTAAAGCTGCAACTCTTGTATTCCTGCCCTTCTTTTAAGTGGTCATGTTTTTGGAGTTAGGGTTGGATTCAGAAATTATTTAACACCTTTTTATAATCTTTTCAAGTTGGAAGCTGTTACATGTAGATATTTGACCAAGTAGAGCATAAAATCTCTACTCAACATGATAGGCTATCTGACTCTGAAACATTTAAGAAGCATCAAAGTTCTCAATCTCATCAGTCATTTAATCTTCAGGAGGTGAAATATGTAACCTAAAAGTACCACAAGGAGAACTGCAACACACTGAAACAGGAGTATTATTACTACTCTTCTGAAGGTGTACATGTGCACATCAAAGTTCTTAACTAGTGTTTAAAAAACCCATAAAAGTTCCTTAAAAGCAACTCCCAACAACGCAATATTTCAAAATGCATACAACATATACAGAAGCATTCCTTCCAAATGCAAAGAAGATTCCTGACGTAAAAACATTATTTATTTGGTCTTTAATGGATGTGGTTAACAATTCTGTTTCAGTCAGGGGTCTGCAGAGACCTACGGTATTATCAAACACACACAAAAAAATCATCTCTGTATGCATGTGAAAGTACTATGTGAAATGAGTAAGTCTTCAGACCCTCAAATTTTAGAATGCTTATAATGTTTTCCCTCTCACCCAAGAGGCTATATACTATAGTTTCCAACACCTGCATTGAAAGTCACCAGTGGAAAGCAGTTTTAAGAATAAACCCAGTGTACTGCCTAGTAAAAAGCTATGGTTAAATCCTGTAAGCACTTGTATACTTTTTCATCTTCAATCATGTGAGTGCTCTCACTAAACTGGATGAGACTACTCATGCTCAAAATTAACCATTTCAACAAGTGCTTGCAGGACTGAAGGAAAAAAAACACCCTAAAAACCAGTCATGACTCACAGGTTGTTACCATCTGATGCATATTCCATTCCACAAAAAAGCAACGTTGCCCAATTTTGGCAATTACTTCATAAAACTGAATAGCATTGCCACAAGTAACCTTCTGAATAAGTATATTCAAATTATAGAGGTTTCCTTTTACCTACAAGGGAATTTCCATGCCCTTCCTAGTACTCCAAACATCGCTGTAACAGAGCTGACTTCGTAAAACATAGTGACATCTGCTGCATTTTTGGCTTTCTGTTATTCAAGCTTTACAGGCCAGATTTTTTAGATTTGTAAAGAAGTAAATTATGAAAGTCGCCACAAGACGAAAACATGTCAGTCACAACATATGTATTGAGAGAGTCCTGACAGTTGTACAAAACAAACACCCAAAACCACAAAACAACAATTTGCTCTTTGAAACCAGGGACAATACACCACCAGTTGAAGGAACCAAAGCTTATGTTCAGCTCAAGTGTCCGTTAGTGTGTCACTAACAGCATGAATCAAATCACATTAATGCAACAGAGAAACAGGTGAGGTGGGCAGAAAATTAAGAAACAGAAGTGCTTTTTAGACATGCACCCCATCAAAAAGACAGCTGGCACAGGAAACATCATAACACCTGGGTGGTATTGCTACGGTCACAGTGGAGGGAACACGGATTCACACTGTTAACGTGTTGGTTAACGTGAAGTGACTGTGCTGACAGGCAACCAGGGGAAATGGTCCACATTGGGACTCTTCCAAGGTATAATTTGCTGAAAATGTAAGATGAAAATGTGCTCTCTTCCTTTTGTTGTATGCATTCCTTCCATCAGCAGTGCAGGAACACAACTGAAGGAGGAGGAGCAGCACTGTGGAGGCCCAGCCACCCCTACGTTTGCCCGTGGATGAAGTGGGGGGCATTCCTGAGCTGGAACGGAGCTCCACACCAGCTGGCTTCCTCTGTGGATCCCCAATGAGCATGCACAGAGTGGCTTATTTGGCAGTTGCTCCATTAAACACTCCTTTACAGAAAGATCCTGCTGGGATTGCTAGGCACTCCTTAGAACACAGGACATCTATACCCCAAGTGCTCCTGAACCAGGCCTGCAGGTGCTATGCAATTCACACATTACGTTTGTGCTTACCTGGTTCCTGCCACCCCCCCTGTGAGCCATGGTAGCTCACTGGCAGCATCAAAGGAGAAAAATAGAGGCCCCAGCCTGACGATGCCCTGTCACATAGCCCGACACACATCTCTCCATCACAAGAGCCAGCTGAGAGCAGGGGCTGGCAGGACATCCTATCTGGCACACATTTAAAACCGACCACCCTGCTTAGAGCAGAAGAGTGGGCTTACAGCAACGTGCTGACCCAATTTGGAAGTGAATTTGCAAAATGGGAATTTAACAGCCCAGCTCTTCTACCACCTGCAGTCACACTGAAATGTTCAAGCCTTGAACTTTAAAGCTACATGCATCTGTTACAAATACCCACTCCCAAAGCATATACACTGAAAATCTGCACAGGCACATGCTGTTCCACACCCACTACTATTCCAAGAAACAAGGGTAGTGAGGGGCTATCACACCTGCCTACTTACAGCTATGGTACATGCATGCAGATACAGCCCTGGAAAGCCCTACTGCAGTTTCCTACCTATTGCCAAAGTCTGGCCGAAAATACAGGCATTAAAAAAAAAAAAATCTGTTCTTGGTCAGTTAAGGCCAAGGTCAAAGTTCAAAAAGAAAGCATTATGGCTACTGGGCAACAAGAGAGAAATCACTGCTATTTGTTCCTCCATAACAAACCCTAATTTCAGAAGAAAAAAAATCAAATTTAATGGCAAAATAGATTTTACTCCTACCCAACAGTGGTTCTCCATAAATGCCTTTGGTTTATTGAGCAATACTTAACCATAACCATGGACTAAGTATGTATAATACTTGCTTAAAATATTAAAAACTACATGTATTTTTCTACTTGTTTCCTATACTAACTATTTTGATTATCTATAAAACTAAAATTATCAAGTGGCCAAACACAGATAGGAAGCAGAATTCACAGTCCTCCATCCATATCTTTTAATTTTACAGAAAATCCCTCATCTTCAAGTCATTTCATAAACTGATATTGCCAAGTTTCACAGAGGACTCTTACAGCTACAAGAAGCTACGAGGTACACAGCTAGCTGCTTCTACAAGTCATAAATGGGTAAGACTAGATCCCCTTGGTAAGTTACACAAAACCCACTACAGAAAGGTCACTGGTGGTGTTGAGCATGTTTCCACTCAAAACATGACAAAATTTCAGTGATCTCCCATCTGGACACTGTAAATGACTGTCAGATTTTTATTCATGTATTTTTGCTCAGCTCTCAGATCTCTGAGACAGTACTGTACAATATCAGAGCCCTTGGGACATTCATTAAAAACTCTCCTTCTGCTATACTTCAATTAAATGGCTGGCTGTCTTCATGAACTGCCATGATACCCTAACTTTCCATGTCCAGGTGTTTATAGTTCACACAGCATGACATTCACTTTTCTTATTAGGATTTTGTACAGTAAATTTCAGCATTCAGACTATGTTTCTGATGGCAAGTGTGTTTGCTTTTACTCTCTTTCCCTCTCCTGTAACAGGGGGACTCCTCACAGCATTGCAAAACCAGCTTGCACTCTGGCCACATAAAGACACCAAAATAAAATGCTACAGAAAGAGCAAGAAAACATGCCCGCTCACATGCATATGCAACGCGGCCAGAACTACTCCAGAAATTCAAGGCTGATTCTCAGGCATTGGCATTACCTGCAGAGTTGGTAGAATTAAACTGAGGGTCCAGCTTCCCATCACCAGCAGACCCTGAGGAAAAGAAGTCCATGGGTACCCCCTCTTTTCATTGTCACTAACAGATGATTCAAGCAGCCAACAGGACAACCCCACAGAATTTCTTAGGGTGGGTCCCAAAGCCCATATAAGTCCATTCTTCCTATAACATTAATAAATCACAAATGGAAGCATCACCTATGTGTCAATTTTTAACAGTTTAATGTGAATTCATAGTGAAAAATTATTCCAAACTTTCATGGATTTGTGGTATACGCTTGTGTCTAGCATGCGCAAAGGAATGGTGATTATAGCTAGAATAAAATTTACGTCAGTGCATGCAGAACAGTTAAAATACACAGAATACGATAACCATCTCGGTATCAACACTCAGAGCAACTTTACATGTGTATGTATAGACACACATACATCTTTTCCAAAAGAAGAAAAATTCACATACAGTTCCTGTATGAAATGTCCTAAGAACAATTTCCTTTCTGTCTTCCTAAGACAGGAATCTACTCAATAAACGACTCAGTATTACACTGAAGAACTAGCATGTAATTAAGATGTGTTGTTTTAACAAATCCACTTGAGAAAACAACATGAAGTCTCCTGAGTCCTCTTCTAATCCAAGACCAAGAGTACACCACACTGTTCAACTATTAATATATGTAAGCTACTTAAAACATCATGTTTGTTGTTGAGCTGGCTGCACAGTCGTGATTTGATTTAGACCACAATTATGCAATGTTTCCAAAAAATACAGCAAACCATGTATGCTGATAGCCAGTGCATTTATATTTGGTACTGCAGGCACTTTTATTTAAAGAGCAACTGTTATTTTCCCTATGCAAGTCAAGCACCAGATTCTTTAAAAGTAGTGGGTAAAAATAATCTTGTGAAAGCCATTTACCATCGCTGAACAACACCAGTCCCCTGAGAAACTTTTGCTACAGTCACAATTATTGTGAATGAAACATGTTCCTCACTATGGCAACACTCTTTCACTTGGTCTTGGCTGTAGAAACATGAGACTTCTAAACCAAAAATAGCATGCCCTACTGCTTCCCAGGTACAGAAATAGTTAGATCAATGTAAGATCAAGATGTGGCATTACTGCCCAAAGGAGTGACCCATATGGAGGAATTTCACATGTATACACTTCTCAGCACAGACAAATAAACCAGTATTTTTCTGGATTAATTCTACTGACATTAAGAGGATGTGCTCTACTTTCCGGGAGAATTTTGTTAAAAACGTAGTTTTTCCACACCACGATAGGTTTTAAAAAGTTTGCTTTTCACTTCTGAAGCAGTCTAGAAATAGATACCACAAACAACCATGGGGAAAAAAAGTTTTCAACACAAAATACAGATCTTGGCTTCCCAAGCTAACTCTCACAGACAGCAAGGACAAACATGATTAAAACAAAGATTCTTTTAACCTTCAGGTCTGGGTTATTGAACTTCAAAACATCTGTCTATTTTGTGCTTCAGATCATCACACTGACACCCACAGAAAAAAAAAAAAAGTTAAATCAACGCTATAGGGAAGTGCTAGACAAAGGACACAGGGCAAGCAGACAAGATGCTAAGACGACTTACAGATCAATACTTCATCTTATACGTAACTCAATGAAAGCGGATTGTAGGACTATCTCCAGTCTCCCCAGAGAAGAGTAAGGGTGGATTTAAGAAGACTACAATAGTCTAAAAATGCTAAGGCAGCCATTTCAAGATTGCTGTAATTAATTAAAGTGCAGACTGCCTCTGAAAAGTGGTGGTCCTATCCAGCTGAAAACCTACTTTCCCCAAGTAATTTTGCAGTCAGATCAGTTCCCTGATGCAATTCAATCCAGACCTGCAGGAGTGCTCATACAAAGACTAAACAACTGGTTTGCTTAAAGACAGGACTGTTTAAAGCACTCATAAAAATTCAGCCTAAGATTTAGGGCAAACAAAACAAAACAATACTGTTGTTCAAACCATAACTTCTGAAAGAAAGCATGCAACAAGG
The DNA here is from genome assembly GCF_965140245.1 of Athene noctua. Classification (NCBI taxonomy): domain Eukaryota; kingdom Metazoa; phylum Chordata; class Aves; order Strigiformes; family Strigidae; genus Athene; species Athene noctua. The sequence goes on from NC_134037.1 coordinate 184,064,051, forward strand.
CTTTTATAAAAACCTGCATCATTTGAACTTCCAACAGGAAAAGAAAAGCTATTTCAGCACACAGACAGTAGTGCATGAGAACAAGCTGGCCAAGAATAAAATGAGACTGGATGTTAAAAGGTTTCTGACTGTCAAAGGACTGATGTCCTAAGGCAATTTTCCAAGAGAAAGAGCAAAGTTGAAAAAACATAGACAAAAACCCTAGCTAATTTCATTCAGTAAGTTTTATGAAATTTTATCTAATATTATGCAGGCTTGTCAATGACCCAAAAGGCTCTTGCCTCTTTAGGGAGTTATGGAAGTCAATGAATTTAAGACAAAAATGTTTTCCCTAACAACAGCCACTATTTCAGCTTCTTGGCTGGAACAGTTATGTTGCTTTTGCTCACTGCATATGTGCTAGGGAAGGAAAAAGAGGAGGGATGATAAAGGACTGATGAAAATCCATCAGCTTTGCACCAAACTGCATGCAGGCACGCATAGCAATGGGGCTCAGTTGCCTGCAGAGAATGGCCACAAATCCCCAGCAGCAAAGCAGTGCCTGATTAGCTGTATGAAAGTTCTCCAAAATCACATGCATGAAGTATTTGTGAACAAGAATGGCATAGCTGTGTCTCTTACGAGGGTATTTCAGTATCAAACTTTCTGACATTTCCAAAGATAGATCAGAATTCACAGATTCTAAGCAAGTTACTGTCATAAAACTGAAAAGCACCAAGAAAAAGGGAATCTTTCCACTTGGTCTGAAACTTTTCGTAGCAATTAAGACTTGCTGACTTGCTGTCTTGGCAGATTCTTCAATGTCTATAAAACTTCTCAGCCCCGAAGTTCTCCCTTTCTGTGACAGAAACAGCTGATGTAACCTCTGCTAACAAAAGTGCTTTTACTGGAATAGCCAGTGCAAGTTGAAACTGCTGAACATCGACGTGATTTATAATAGTTGTGAATGCATTTTGTTTTGCATTTATTAGCTTTAGTGATAGAAAAATTTTGGGAGAGCTTCCAGAAGTAGCTATTGGTGACAATATAAATTGTCACCTGTGAAAGAGTTCCCGTAATTCCTTCTGTCAAAAACACTTTCTTAAACTATAGATGGAAAAGCATGCTTTTGTACATCTCTTACCTATTAGTGCTATTTCACAAAAGACAGTCCTCATTTAAGACAGCCTCAAACAACGATTATACTTATAGACTGGAGTATCATACCTGTCAAACCCCAATTATCAGCATTTTCTCTGTTGCAACAAAATTCTTTTTTGATTCCAACAGACACACCCAAAATTCTCACATGAAAGACTGGTTGGCATAATTTGGTAAAAGTAATTAACTAGAAGGTTCTGATTCATCAGAGTAGGAAATTAACGAGAAAGATTTTGTTCTTCAGATTTCCTGTTTGATTTTTTTCCAGAAGTTAGAAGATTTAACCTTCTTTAACATCTGTTCACTTTTGTCTAAATTATTTTATGAAACTTATTTTTAATTCAGGTTAGTAAAAAAAGTATGAACTTAAAAGTCATGTCAAAATGACAAAAAAATAGGTTTTCATACCAAAATGTGTTCTGATAAACTGTTTAAGTTTTTCCCCTTCACTAGTAACTAACTGAAAATACTCTTTACCCAAACCACGTAGGAAATGCTTGAGACCTCAAATATTCTCACAAAGCAGTAAAACACTTTTCCAAACTCTTCCCACGTAAGCCACTCCTCACAGCCCAATTGGCCTGCACAGCAAACGCACTAAAAAGTATTGCCCATGTTGGCACACCAAAGACAGGGAAGCAGGGCTGGCTGGACAACCTACTCCGTGCTTCAGGAGGACAAAATGGAACTCATCACATCACAACATTATTCACAGAATATATTGCCTCCGTTTTCACTCTGATCAATGTGCTACCTTTCCCCATATCTTATTCCATAAAGGGTCTGCATTCAAGGAGGAGGTAACACCACATAATGTGCACATTAGTAACACTGAATGAAAGTCATTATCTTGCCAAGTCTTAGCAAATTTAGCTGCCCAGTAGCTTATAGCCTGGAACACATTTGGTTTTCCAGCTGAATGACACAAGCTTACCTTTTTACTACAAGCTTCAGTGTCTTGTGTGAACCTTTTACCAAACAGATTGCTTCTTGTCGGAAGCCGGAGAGGCCCACATCATTGATGCCAACAATTTCATCCCCAGCCAGTAACTTGTCGACAGCAGCAGCTTTGCTCCCATCTTCAATCTGAAGAAAAAGCATATCAAATGGTAGTATTATTCTGGTTCCATAATGTCACCTTTAATGTAAGTTAATGAGTTTTCAATATTGGTTTCATTCAATAATCAATACAATAATTAAATATTTAATTTTAAAAGATATATTGATAAATAATATATATACAATTAGAGTAGGAAAAAAATGGAAGGAGGGAAACTGCCTGAGAAAACTAGAAAGCTTGGAGAAAATTTGGGAGTCAAAACCATCTGTGATCTTGAGCTCCATTCAATACTGTACAGGTAATCGCACTTGCAAACAGGGCTTTGGGCAGGCATCTTAACATCTGGTTCTCTAGAGAAGATAACCAATAATACTAACCATATAGTCAATAACATTAACCACACAGTGAACTCCAAAAATCTGGCATGCAGTGAAACCCCAAAAATACTGCATAACAAACTGGTCTAGAAAATAAAATTATTTTCATCAGGCACATATAATTTAGGAAATTATCTGAGAGTTTACAATCCATACAGCTAACTAACAGCTCTGGCTAGAAGGAGAGATGATGGTCTGAGACCCAAGGAAGAAAAAACAATGTGACACACTGCTGAAGAACACTGCAATACTAAGGGAAATTCACTTGAGGATTATTTTGCTGCCACAGGCATCTCTCACATGCACTGAATTTTTACACAACTATTCATAACACGTGCCAAAGCACACACAAGATAAATTAGAGAGACAGGTTTTGGCATTTCCACGTCAGTGAAGGAAAACAGCCTGTTACAAGTTACACATTTTCAAAATTTAAAACAAATCTCAAAAGCTTAATCACTCAGACTAGCAAGTACCAACAATCTGAACTGATTTCAAATGAGGGCTACATGGATGTCATGAGGTTATGCAGGGAGAAAATTAGAAGGGTCAAAGCCCAACTAGAACTTAATCTGGCTACTATTGTAAAAAGAATAAAATATGTTTCTATAAATACACTAGCAACAAGAGGAGATTTAAGGAGAATCTCCATCCTTTATTGGATGTGGGGATAAACATAGTGACAAAAGATGAGGAAAAAGCTGAGGTACTTAATGCCTTGTTTGCCTCAGTCTCTTATAGTAAGACCTGGGTACCCAGCAGCCTGAGCTGGAAGGCTGGGATGGGGAGCAGAACGAAGCCCCATAATTCAAGAGGAAAGGCAGGTCCTCCTTGACTAACTCCTTGGTAAGATGACCCACTTAGTGGATGAGGGAAAGGCTGTGGATGATGGTTACCAGGACATTAGTAAAGCCTTTGACACTGTTTCCCACAGAATTCTCCTGGAGAAACTGGCTGCTTATGGCTTCGATTGGCGTACTCTTTGCTGGGTAAAAAACTGGCAGCATGGCTGGGCTCAAAGAGTTGTGGTGAATGGAGTTAAATCCAGTTGGTGGCCAGTCACATGGGGTGTTCCCCAGGGCTCAGAATTGGGACCACTTCTGTTTAATCTCTTTATCAATGATCTGGACAAGGGGATCGAGTGCACCCTCAGTTAAGTTTGCAGACAACACCAAGTTGGGCAGGAATGTTTATCTGCTTGAGGGTAGGAAGGCTCTACAGAGGGATCTGGACAGGCTGGATCAATGGATCAAGACCAACTGTATGAGGTTCAACAAGGCTCAATGCTGGATCCTCCTGCCCTTGGGTCACAACATCCCCATGTAACGCTACAGGCTTGGGGAAGAGTGGCTGGAAAGCTGGCTGGCAGAAAAGGACCTGGGGGGCATTGGTCAACAGCTGGTTGAATATGAGCCGTCAGTGTGCCCATGTGGTCAAGAAGGCCAATGGAATCCTGGCGTGTTTCATAAATAGTGTGGTCAGCAGGACTAGAGAAATCATTGTCCCCCTGTACTCAGCCCTGATAAGGCCTTAACCTTGAATACTGTGTTCAGTTTTGGGCCCCTCGCTACAAGACAGACATTGAGGTGCTGGAGCATGTCCAAAGAGTAGCAATGAGGCTGGTGAAAGTGTCTAGAGAAGAAGTCTTACAATGAGAAGCTGAGGGAACTGGGGTTGTTTAGCCTGGAAAAAAAAAAAAGGACGCTCTGGGGGAGACCTTATCACTCTTTACAACTGCCTGAAAGGAGGTTGTAGCAAAGTGGGTGTTGGTGTTTCCTCCCAAGTAACAAGCGGTAGGACAAAAAAAAAAATGACCTCAAGTTGCACCAGAGAAGGTTTAGATTGGATATTAGGAAAAATTTCTTCACTGACAAGGTTGTCAAGCATTGGAACAGGCTGCCTAGGGAAGTGGTGTAATCACCATCCCTGGAGGTATTTAAAAGACATGTAGATGTGGTGCTCAAGGACATGGTTTAGCAGTGGGCATGGCAGCATTAGGTTATCAGCTGAACTCAATGGTCTTAAAGGTCTTTTCTGTGATTCTATGATTCTAAATATAGCTGTAGGTGTCGAACATTTTGCAGTTCAAGCTCTCTGCTTTCTCAGTTTCCTCCCATCTCCTTTGCTGTCAACGCAGCTTCCAGCCTCTGAATTGCTTGGGCTCATGATCTATGCATATAATTTTATTCCTTCCTCACTTGCTCACAATCCATATCCCACCTCTTCTTGTAGATTTGACATTGTCTTCAAAGACTTTCATTTATATCTTCATTATATTTTGCATCAACTACAGTATCTCTAAGTCCCATATTATTAAATGCCAGTGAACCTACAAAGAATAATTCCTTGTAATTGCCCCAACTGCAGTAAACTTCACAAAGATCTGCCATCTTCTGAGGCACCAAAGCCAATCAACAATGAGATAAATCCAGAGGAAACCTAACTTTGTGAATTCTGAAAATAACCTAATAAAACAAAGCAATATCTCCTGATGAAAGTGTATTAGGATGATCTCATATACCACAGCAATCTCACTGCAGGCACATAAAAGCTCTCTAAGTGTAGATGTTCTTAAAAATCTTTAGACCTGTAAATCTAAGTGAAAAAGAATGCCATGAAAAATGCTTAGTCTTATATTCCATTCTAAAATACTCATTATTACTAGTCAAGCAACTTTATTTCCAGAATTTATCTTAATAAAAACACAGATAAAGACAGAGCAAGCTTCTACATCCCAATATATCTAGTTCTCAAGCTGTGACCTGTCTGCATATCCTCTGAACATCAACAATTTACCAGAATACTGAATTACTGCTGCAAATATTCAGTAAAGTTGAAAACAAGGGAGCAGTAGGGGAAATTGCTTATATGCAAGGAAAGATTTTCAGTTCAGGGATGTCAAGAACAGAGTGCCTGTCATACGAGGGACCCTGAAGTCAGAGAGAGCTGAACAAGAGAACAGGCAGCCTAAGACTCATGCATCTCCAGCTTTCTACCAGGCAACTTCAAGCCTTTCAAGTATTCAGATGAATTTTTGGGTTACTACTAAATAAACAGTGTTTAGAGGTCTGAAGCCCAGTAGGTTAGAAAAGCAGCATGAAAACATTAATGAAAGTCAGAGATGAATCACTAGAACTGTATGGAGAAGGTCAGAGGTGAAAAAAAAAAAAAAAAGGAAAGAAAATATCTTGTAGGAGGACACATTTTAAACTTCAAAATGTAGATGCCAACCAGTTGCGGCTCTTATGCCTTAAGCAATGCACCAACCTAAAGACAAGGGGGTCAGAAGCCCCTGGGCCCTGCCACCTGTGCCTCAAAAGAGTCTTTTGTCTTAAAGAAGTAGGAAGGGGGAGGGTGGTGGACAAAAACTTTGTCTCCTAAGGTTTCAAGGAATGTTCATTGTTCTCAGTAAGCATGTTTGTTTTTTTTTCTTCAGGCTGGCAATGCACTGACAGCAGGGAGTATTCAGTTACCCCCTCTGAGTTTTCATTTCAGCAGGGAGACTACACATTCCACACACTGCAAGGTTTCCAAAGAGACTTTGGCTGTCCAAAACAACATTAATCAAAAAAACCTCAAAAAAATTTTAAAAATCAAAACCTAAGCACAACGCTGAAGCCATCCTCATGAAAACTGGAAGTGTCTTTCTTTAATACTTTGCTTCCAAATCATCTGCAGGTAGGGAGAATAAAAACTACACATCCATTCACCGTAAGTCTCCCCAAGCTGAATCAATTTAACATAAACCTTTCGTACTCAGGTCCCCAAATGACTGTATGAATGCAATTCCACTTGACAATGCACTTAAGTGGAAATGGGACAGTTAGCTAAACAGGAAAAATACAATTTCTTCAGCTGCACTAAAAGTCCTTTAGTCATAGTGACTAAAAAAAAAAGCATTAGGCTTTGTACACATCTAAAGAAACACAGCCAAAAAAAAAATTCCATATGGAAAAGACCTCTTCAGAAATATTGCCCCACTAACCTGCCTTCTCTGCTCAAACCTGGACAGTGCCATTCCAGATTCTCCAGGTTTTCTCTTTTTCCATTTACTAGTCTTACCATTTATTGGTTTTATTTATTCAACATTAACAAACTTTCTGTCTTGTCAGACCTTTACTAGAAGTGTAAATCCCAACCAAGGTACATAGATATTTTAGAACTAGCAAATACACTTAAAATTTCATACCTCAAACATCAGTGTATTTCACTCACCCATCTAGACAGTCAGCTACGCTATACTGTGTTCAGGATTTAAGCCCAAATTTTGAGCTTTAATCTTTATCTAACTAGCATCCATTTCTTTCTGAATTTCAGGTGCCCAGAAAAATTAGGTCAACAGCTGAAAATAAAGCCTTGAAAATGCAGAGGGAGGTTTTCAAATTATGTCTTTCAAGAGCAATTCAACAAGAAGAGATCTGCCTGCCTCAGTCACTATCAGCAGGCAGACACACTGGACATAACCCTGAACACCACCTCTCTCTGCTCAGTCTGGAGTACTTGCAGGAACTGAATGCCCATAAAGTATACATCTTAACATTTTTATAGCAATAGCAGGAAACAAAAGACACGTGCAAGAAAAACAATCAACACATTTTATTATAAATAAGACACAAGCCTTCAAAAACCAGGTATAGTTACACTGCCTATCTTGGAGGGGGGTAAAGAGTTCTAGAAATGCCCTCAAACCATGCTTTTGATATGTATTTAAAAATCATACCCTCCCTACTATGCTAAATTAACAAGAATAAACACCATGACTTCCTATCCTTAGCAGGGATGTTGATATTGCTACCAAAAAAAGTATTTTCAAAAGGAGATGAAAAGGATGTTTGTTGATGAAAAGCATCTCTTTAGACAGTCTCCAACTTTCACCCTGCTGTCTCTGATGACCTCATTACAGCCAAGGGCAAAGGCAAACTTTGGGATCCATTCATCAGGGAGTATTGGAACCACAGACTTCTGCCACCATAACGATATCTGCATTAATGGCTGCATCTTCCCAAACTTATTTTTGCTTATAAAATGTCATATCCACAAAACAGGAAGAGACACGGATATAAGATGAAAATGTAGATAACAGCATTTAAAAAACCATGACTGAGAAAACAACACACGTGTAACTCTGGTATGCGAAGTTCTTCCTGTGAAAAGGAGAGAGCGCCTTGAAATGGGGGAAGAGCTGAGCTGTGGAGAAAAGTCTAACAGCTAGATACATAAACACATTCAGAAGACACAAGTCTGTATTTCCACTGATGATAATACATGCAAAAGGGAAAATAATGGCCTGTATTTGCAGCTTTGAAAGGCCGCAGTGTTGATGGGGAGTACCACTTCTAGAATGTGACCCCTCCACTTTGGTGTTTATCAGGGCTGAGGCTTTACTTAAAACACCCACATTCCTCTATAGGCACCTGTATAAACAAGCAGTAGACAGGTTGGGGAAATGCCATGTCACACAAGAGATCTAGTTTTGTTTACAATGACGACAGTTTCTTGTTCGTGCTCTCTTTGGACAGGGTGGGAGACGGGATGGAAACCCAAACCCAGAGACAAACACAGGAAAAAACAGCGCCATTTATCAGCATTCTGCTATCGGCCATGATAAACTATTTTATCATAATTCACTTCTCGTGCAGCCAAGAAATGGCTCTGTGGTTGTTTGTCTTGTGAGTATCTAATATAGATTTCTTTTCAAAAAAACTAACCATCTTTGTATGAGACCTTCAGAACAAGTAAAATGTAGGAAGTGTGAATTATTTTGATTTGCACAGAGTTAAACAAAGCAGAAATAACTTTACAGTTCAAGTCTGGCATTTGTGTAGCTTTGAGGGATCAACATAAACAGAACTGACCTAACTCCACCTATACAAATTAAGTACTAAGTGGCAAGGGCTGCATTCACCAGCAAGACTCATGGGTCACACTGAGGCAGGATAAAACAGGGATGCAAAACGGCAACAGGACCAAACTGGTCCAAAGAGAATGAATATGTACACTTAAGGTATTTTGCACAGGAATGCATGCACTAGAAGCTGAGAAAGGTTAACACATTTGATTTTACATCCTTTCACATCCTTTCTCTCCCACATCGGACATCAAAGAGACTGTTGGAAGGACACTTGGCAGGGAACTAACTCTATCCCCCGTTTACAGATGGGCTCAGAAGCAGATATAGAAACATGGTCCAAAACAATGCAGGATGTCTGCAGCAGAGCAAGGAATGTCACACAAACCTTTAAGTCACTGGAAGGTACCTGTAACCCCAAATCAACTGCGAGTCCAACAATCACCATTAACAACCCAACATGAACTTTAAGAAACACCATACAAAGAAAAGGAAGCTTAATGGATGTGCTTCCAACTTGCAAAATCTAGACCTACGCAGTACTATCCAATACTATTAACTTGGCAATTGCTGCACTTTGATCAGGCAGGTAAGCGTCTGCTGCATTTAGTGATACTACCTTAACAGAGAAGCCAGAACTTCCCTTTTGCCTGGTATAATCATTTCACACCCCACCAGCCATTGCCCATACTTGCCACAGCAAACAGCACTAAATTTTAGGAATGTTTAGTCAAGAGCAATTTATTTCCCTAACAGCAGTTTCTTTCCTATCTAGACTCGAGGGCATTGGCTCACAGTCATTGTCACAGAACCTGTTCATTGTCACAGAACCTCAGAACAGGCAGAGAAACCTGCCTTGGCCAGCTGCCTTTTCAATGTGTCCCACATCGCACAGCACAGGCTGTGAGCTGGCAGGAGTGCTGCCTTCTGTCAACAGGTGCTTCAAAAAATCATTTTGGAAACTTTTTTTGAAGGGTAGAGTTCAGCAATAGGACATAGTCTATCACAGCCCTTTCTAATTGCTCTTTATTTGGTGTATTTAAACATTTGGCTATTTGCCCAGCAACCTTTTTCTTTGTGTGTGTGTGTATGATAAAGAAAGCATCATATTTTGAAAAGCTGTCACTTGATACAGTTCTTTAAGTATTTATTCAATTTTTAGAATTGTATCCACTCCACTCTTGATTAAGGGTTTGCTGTCACTTCCACGAGAACAAGGCCATTTTTGCGAGGGATTTATTACAGCTGTAAAAACTGACTCCAGGCTGCAACCTAACTTCAAAGTTCCTCAAACCAGAAGTGTTTAAAAAGTATGGTAAAACACCCACCAATTCCCTTGTTAAAAATGAATACATATACATAAACTGATTAATACTTTATTCCAACCTACATTCAAAACAATACCTACCCTTAGCCTGTGAAAAGACCTTCCTGATTATAAATCAACAGTTACTGTTTCCAAGAGGATACTGTTATTCTATCTTAGTCTATTTAAATCACAGGGTCATTATGAGCTCTGTAAACTGAGGACCAATCAAAGTATTTGAAGTTAAAAGTTTAATGAATCTTTGCCCCAAGAAACTAATGATAACAATTGCCAGATTAAAAGTGTCAGGAAGAGAGACCACGTAGATTTGTAGGTTTTAAAAACTGAACAACAGATGCTTATTTTTAAATATTTTTTTTTTCTCAAAGTCATTCCATTGTTTCAGCAATAGAAGATGGAAACATTTCATCACTGCTGAACACTTGTACTAGAATTGAAAAAAAAAAGCTAAAAACCATCTTGATGCTTTGAAAGCATAGAGCTAATGTATTGGGAAAAGGAAACTGAGGCTGCTTAGGGTCAGGGATGGTTTTTTTGCTACTAATACCTAAGCACTGCTAGACACATTTTACAGCTTCTAAATAAAATTTGCTTTTTCCAACTCGGTGACATTTACCACAATAGCATTGAGAAGCACACCCAGGCCTTTTCAGCCTGCATAACCCACACCAGCAGGCCTGCATATATTCTACCTCCACAGAGCAACTAAACAGGTACAAACTGTAGTCTTCAGGGATCTTCCTATGCAAGAGCCCCTCCAGAGCAGCACAAGTCTAGCAGGGAAGCTTCCTAGCCCTTACAGTCCTAACAACCCCAGCCTGGCACCCAGGCAAGAGCAAAGAAAAAATGGACCCAGTTTACCTGAAGTAAGAATAAGGCCAAGACAAGAGTGGAAAAGATGGAGATGCTGGAAGCAGGGGCAGTGGAAAAAGCCTGCTGTCAGTACTGATTCTGAACCTGGTGAACGCCAGTCCCATTCTTCCCTCACATCAATGTAACACTTGCAAAGCATTACTAGAGTTTTGATTTTTTTCTAGCACTTCATCAACATCTAGACAGCCTCCTACTGCCATCATTTAGTACAGCACTCATCCAGACAAGCTGTACACATCTTATTCAAGAATTACCAAGAAATAATTCCCATTTATTTCTAGCTAAGAATTTGGTTTTGCATTTTACAGAGGCTAAATGGCATCCAACCCAGAGGAACCCATCTGAACTTATTAACATCTTACACTATTCTTAAACATACCTTCCCATCTTTTTTCCAAAATAACAAAATCACCTGTATAAGAAAGGAGCACACACCAGTGCTATGAAAAAAAAAAAAAGCTAGAAGCCCAAAAGAGAACTTCTTTCTCTACATGCAGTTTACTTATTCTAAAAATCTCCTACCAGAGAAGTTTGAAAGGGTTAGTTTATCCGTATTTACTTGTGCAAGTTTACTTATGGATGATTACATATATATGGGCTGTTTATATATGTAATCTGTGCAGTTAAGCATTTTTTGTAGGTTTACATTTCAGTACTTTCAGCTACTATGAACAATGATAATGGTTAAAAGAGAGGTTATACATAGAACCAACTCGCATTTTATCTTTTACAACTGATAACAGGAACAGACTTCCAAGAGGAAAAATACAACCTGACAAAGTAATCTTTACGATCATAAGGTTCAAGGTTTTTTACTTTGCAACTACCATACACTTCCAACAAGTTTGTCTTATCTTTCTGACTTCCTGCCCATCCCATGAAAATAATGTCACAGCTTGCCAATGTGCCCTTGACAATAACATACTGAATAAAATCCAACAACCTGTAAAATCACTGCACAACTAGGGAAAGGGTAGGACTTACTGACAAATCAAATGTAAAAAAAAAAGAGTGTGTCTGTATGGTTATGTAGGTATGGTTGTACATTCATTACGAAGGAAAAGGTCTGGTTTCATCAACTTATAGTTTGTTTGTGAAGAACTTTGACATGCCTCAAAGGAACACATTGAAAGACATAGTGGATAGCAATAGAATACTTGCTGAAAATAAATTTCACCTATTTCAGTCAATCAGTCTCAATGAGACCTTTTACATAAAATTTAAGTTGATGTCTATCACTATGTCTACAGACTGCTGTGATTTCCAGAAAAAAGCAACACTTCTAGACATAGGTACCACTGATTAAGACCCAACAACAAAAAACTGCTTCAGTGCCTGTTAAGTTTCAAAAAGCACCGTGATGGGTCTGCCAAAAGCCACAGGAATTTTACAAACAGTATTAGGTTTCCATTTCAAATACTTTCTCTTGAACAGCCCATTTTTTAACAGAATATTTATCCTGACAAACTCATACCCTTACAGGGTTATAGTCATGCCTGCTATTTGGGACCTTACACTTTTGTTGTAGCACAGATGGTCATTTTTCAGACAGTGAGAAAGTATAACATTCCTCAATAATTCTTCTAAGAATATTCTTATCAACTTCTGAAAACTTGATTTTATTACAAAAGTAAAAGTAGTTTTTAACAGCTACTGCTGAAGTATTCATTTAGGAACCCACTGCTACACACTGGAGTGAGCAGAATGTAATGTTACACATCTAAGCAGCAATCTAGCAGACATAAGCATTAAAGAGAAGACAATGACTTGCTCTCATAATAACTGACAGCAGTTTCATCAACAAGAGTTCACCTTTGCAGTATTATTCAATTTTATACAAAAAATGTCTAAGGCACAGAATTTTAAAACATGTCTTATTTATCAATTCTCTTACTCATTCCCCTGCAAAGAAAACAAAAAAAGCCACTTCAAATGAAGGATCAGGCTCCTCCCAAATTTGAGGAATTTAAAATTTGACAACACACTTTGTTCTTTGCATTAAATTTGCTCCCTGTTCAGAATTGATATTCAGGCTCACAGAGCACCCAAATTACAGGCTGAAGCCTTCTTCCTTTGCCACCATCTTCCTCAACAATTCCAATACTTAAAGCCAAGCTCAAACAAGAAGACACACTTATTCCTTCCACCCCCACGCTGGTGTTAAAATAAGCAACAAACCCTAAAGCTGTCTTAATTCATCAATATGTAATTTATACAACCCTGTTTACTCTAAGTATGTAGTACTTCAGACTGAACAGATGCAGATATGTTGCCACTCTACCAAACTTGTATTTCTGCTGTGCACTCTGTATGCAATTTAAATTCTCTTTTCTTAAAGCAATAAAACCTCAGAAGCTAGTGGGATGACCCTCAAGATAACAAAAATGCATATTCTTATAGAAACTAAAAAGGTCTTGGTAACCTCGCCCTTGGTTTCTCATCTGCTCTTGTTTATTAGTGAGCCAGTAAAAGAATAGTTTCCCCCACTCCACTTTCACCCAGAATTCAAACATGAAGAAAGCAAACACTAAATACAACATTAAATATCTTTTTCTAGGGCAGGAAGTGCAACTCGATTCTAAAATTATCAAACAAGGTTCACAAAGCAAGTTGCAGAAAGGACTGCATGACAGTTTCTGCCCAAGCTGTTCCACCTTGTCAACCTGCAGCGTCTGAGCTCACTGGTATGGTCAGACATCAGAGGGTCGCTCTTACAGACACAGACTGCTAATATAATCAATGTAAATCTCTCACGATGCCACAGCAAGAAAACCATGTCAATAAAAAGCCTACCACTGTTTTTATGCAGTTGATTGACAGGATGAAACAGCACCCATCTAGCTTCCTAGAGCACATACTCAGCTGAGCGGGACATGAAACATTCATGTAGCTAGAATTAAGCACCGACATCTTAAATCTGTTCTGAGCTAGGAACCTTAAAAAAGCAAAATCCAGTTTTGTGGAGAGGGACTAATCTATAGCCATTTATACAGCTGGCATCATTCACATTATGATACCCTGCCCTTTTTCCCCTCTGTTGTCTAGGGGAAAAGTACTTTGCTGTCACATACTTCACACTACAGAAAAGGAAAATTTAATTTTTTTAAGAAAGATTTTATTATTTTTTTTTAAACAGACCTAGCTGGTCATAATTTCAGGTTCTTCATTTTTGGTAGTTACTCTACATACACCAGTCCTTTCAACTTCATTACTTAGTATCAGCAGATAACATTAGAAGAAATTCCTTCCTCATAAAAAATTTACCAGAGGAATTAGATATGCAAGCATTTTTGGCATCTGCAAATATCCTGCCACCTTTTCTGTATTTTAGAGGCCTAATTCTTCCTAGGAATAATGGGAGATAATTAATCAATAACTACTGGGCCACATAATTCACACTCACATGACAAAGGTTATTTTTTTCTTATGAAATGATAGGATTGTGTTGTGAATTAGCAACTAATGTACTAAAATCACCATGGATTAAAATAATGGAAATTTATACAAAACATACAAATACGAGCTTCAAAAAGCTGCATGGATTTAGCAGTAAATTGTGATGGTAGCACAGGAGAATTTCTATATTCTGAAATTAGAGTATGTTTCCTACTCTAAATGGACATTTTCCAAATTGGCTTTCCTTCGTAGTTCTTTCAAAACTTTCTTGTATAACATGTGTTGCTGACATAATTAGCTCTAAGAGCCAGAACATTACTCAAAAGGCTTAAAATAAAAAAATTTAAGAAACAGCAAAACATTACACATGCAATTAGCTGCTTTTCCTGATTAAGAAGGTATATATTTAATTATGACAAAACTACTCAGTTTGACAAACATCTGTATTTCTGTTTGGCAAAAGCATCTGTCATATGTGGAGACGCACTTACTAAAAGACACATCCTCTCATTGCAGCACAAGTCACAACTTCACCACACAGCACTTGCTCAACTATGAGTGGAATTTCTAGCAAGAATGTTTGCACGATAACTCTTGCACAACAGGAGAAAATTTATAATGATACTTCTATTTTCCCACATTGATGGTGGGACCACTATATACGCACATATGCATGTCATCACACATGTGGCTTATGTCTCCCACTGCTGCCTATGCTGGTGAACACGAACACTTCTCAGAAGCATGTATTCCAGCAGCATCTAGCCATACTAATGAAAAATTCATGTCTTAGTATGCCAGTTTAGAATGTCAGCGTTGCCAGGGGATTGACTGTTCTAAATATTGTACAGGAGATTCAAATCTGTACATCTTGGTAACTGACAGACCATTAAAGACCGCCTGTACCGATGTTCTCAAGTAAGTCTGTAACATGGTTAAGGAAACTGGGTATTTTATGAAACCCACAAGATACTGTCTGTATTATTTATGAACACCAGGAAACAGCTGTTTTCCTTTGAGACAAGACAGGTCTTAAAAGCCTAACACTGAAGTATGCAAGAGCTGGGAGCAAAGCAGTATTTTAACCCACTGTTTGATAGTCCTGACAATTTCCCACAGCCATATGTTTATGACCGTCTTCAGAGAAAAGCAACATGGTCTTCTGGACAGCCTGCTCACTGTAGGCAGTACTCACATTCAAAACTTGCCTTTAATTCTCAAGCCTGCCACCACAATCTGCCTTCCCCCAAAAGCATATTCTGAGCAGAGACCCGATTCTTCAAATGGTGAAGTGCAAAGGATTCCCTATATAAAACCCCTGCATTTTATTTTATGTGTAAGATCTATGTGTGTAGGCTGATATTCAATCACAAAGGAGGAGCATTTTTGTAAACAGGGACTTGGAGATTGAAATTTCAAAGCAAACTCATCCTGTAAAGATCATTAGGTCACAAAACATTACAGGACTTAGCTACATGTTGAGTTTAACAAAAACATCTATCACCACTAAAGCCAGCAGAGAAACAATCTACTCTTCTGAATGATACTCAAATATTTAAATTGCATAGCACATTACAACAGCTACAAACTTCTAAGATTTTGTTTCCACTGTATTTAAATTCTCTCTAAATTCAGTAATTTTTACACTCTAAATTGTAAAAAACTCTATATTAAGATTTTTATTTATGATAGTAAAATAAAGTTGAAGGTTTGACTAAACTAGCAACTGGAAAGCCTTCTCTTTTTCCAAATGAAACAGG
This sequence comes from Athene noctua, assembly GCF_965140245.1. Classification (NCBI taxonomy): domain Eukaryota; kingdom Metazoa; phylum Chordata; class Aves; order Strigiformes; family Strigidae; genus Athene; species Athene noctua. Next base: position 184,079,832 of record NC_134037.1, read on the forward strand.
CAGCTGACTAGCTTTCCATACAACAATGCGACATTTTCTGATTCAGGAAACTAATATCTGGTGAAGATGCATAAGACTATGATCGGCATTACATCAGTCACATCACAAACTCAATCATGAGGATGAAAATCATATTTTTAAAATAAAAACTGCATTCAGAGGCATGTAATTCTAATAATATTTTGGTTTCTGAAGACACGTGCCACCTTTGCGTCATGCCTGCCTTCATTCTGGATCACTGACCGTGCAGGCTTAGACTTCGCTAGTACACAGCTATCTGCAGGGCTGAACCATGACACTTCCAGAAACTTGAGGAATGCCTTGAATTCTTGGGTAAACCCATCATCCAACTGGTCTTCTCTACCATTCCCAGATGAAACTTGAAATCAATAGCTCAAGCTGACTTCAGACTATGCATTACTCTATGCAATCTTTCTAACAAGACCGTTTGTTGCAGGGTTTTACTACAGAAATAACAGTCTGTTTCTCAGAACAGCCTCAAAATTCGGCTGAATGAATGCATTTTTACCCACCAGTAAATCCTCCCTGGGATTTCTCATTCACAGTGGCTTGAAGAATAAGGGGGTGTACTTTAAAATGCTGAAAAATAATTACGTGGAGAGCATGGTACATCACCGAGTGGTTCTGTCTCTCAGTAGTTACACTGAGGACTGGATTGCAGTTGTATAAGTTGTGTTTTTAGGTGATGGAGTATCTCCAATCCTTTAAATGTTAATGGCATGGGAACACATTTTAATCTCAACTTATTAGGAAAGGGATTTGGAAAATATATTCTTTTAGCCAAACATCTGACAGATATGGCATATTCATAGAGAAGACTAACTGGAGGTTTCTCTCTCTGCTTCCATGAGTGTTTATGCATTTCCTGTTCATCATTATACACATAAATACTGGGAGCTGAAATCTGTACCCAAGACTGCCCACTCCTCTCTCCTCCAAAAAATCATCCTAGTCATAAGTCTGCAAAAAATAAAAAGAAAAAAAGGGGAAAAAAATTGTCACATTCCTTTTGTACTCTCACCCACCAGTCTGGAATTGCCTTTGCACAGTAGTTTAGGAGCACTGCAACATCCCAGCATCCAGCTTGGTGGTTAGGGCACTCTCCCAGCCACAGAAGGTTTGCATTCAAACAGCCCCCTAGCAAAGGAAGAAGTGTCTCTCATTTTCTGGACATGCACCCCAATATTTGGATAGCATATAAAAGATAAGCAAGCACCACTTCTGCTGCTGCCTAGTTTGGCTTCATTTTAAAACGAGAGTAATTAGTAATCCCGAACTCAGAAAAAATAAAGGACTGGGGAAAGAAGACAAAGGAGTTCACCCTAAGCTTGTGGTTTGTAAATTCACTTTGCTGCTGCAGTCCTGACTCTCCTCTTTGAATAAACAGGGGAGAATTCAAACTGTTTCTCTGTTCAGATGTTCATGTTGGGATACTTTTTTAACTAGCTCCCTGCTTAACAGGTAGGTTTCTAGATTACCTATTTCAAGCACTTAATTACTATAAACTGTAAATGGATTCTAGGAGCTAAACATCAGACACTATAATGACCAATTTGTGAGCCTCTCAAGTTTTCTGTCTAGCCTAGCTATGGACCTGAAGACTAGTTAATGTATTTTTTAAATATTTGTCATCTCAGTTCCTGAAGATGAACCTTGCTATTTTTACTAAGAACTATAATTCTCCTTTTAAGAGGCAAAACAAATTGTATACCTAGAAGTAGATTTGGAGCTTTTACTTTTTTAATATTGAGTATATTATTACTACAGATCAAAGGTGAGGCCTGCTGAAAATAAGAACATATTACGAGCCTCTTACTAAGCAGGTCAGTACAAACCCACTGGGTTTTTTTTTATTAGACAGCTATCCCTATAATTCCTATGTTGTTGTTAGTTTGACTGTCTCAAGAACAGCTAAGGACTAAGAGAAGTGTGAGTTCAGGTGGCTTAGTTCTTCCTGTTTACGTACATCTACTGTTTCAGAAACACAGGTCTGTACCTTCAAATGCACCTTGGCAAGAGAAAAGCAGGCAGACCAGAAACACACACAGCTACGTAAATTTGGAGGAAAGTTGCAATGGTGTTCTTGAGTTTTGTTCTTGTCTCTAGCGATGCAGATATGTCTTCTAGAAATACATCCCAAAACTCTCAGCTTCCTCCCAGTAAGCTGAACAATACTCTTCATTTCTAGTGAACTGTGAAGAAAAACACATTTGGGGGCCATACCACACAACACATATTAGCAGCCACAGTATTGTTCCAATGTGGGCTGCGGTTGATACCTCTTGAGCCGCTCAACAGAGGGAAGAACTGCAGCTTTTTACATTAGGGGGTTTCCAGAGCATGAGTAAGACTGAAGTGCAGGAAGTTAGATAACCGTGCAATAAAAGACCTAGAATTCCCTTTTCATTATTTGAGGAAAGCTGCAAGGACTCCTGTTGCACTCACTTTATTTTCTGAGCTATATGAAGTAACTCTAAGACAAAACATTTCATTAAGCTCTCTCAAGTGCATGGACATGACCAGTTAAAAGGTACTAGGCAGTACCTCTTCCTTCCTTCATTTTCTAAGACACTGGTTTATGTTTCTGTACAGAAAACGCAGGAATTTTCTTACTCTGAAATATTAGCTAGGTACATGAAGCTGGAGAGACTGGTTGGCTGCATACAGGATTTGAGCGCTACAACAGATCCGTAATAGTTATCAGTCATAGGTTTTTCCTTGTCTGGGCATCATCCAGTTCAAGTTTACAAATAAAATTTCACTGCATTTTCCATGTGGTTATCCAAACCACAAGTTTGTTTTTGTCTTCTATTCATAGTTTTCTCATTATAAATACCAATCCCTCTCTCCTCCCTCATTTACCAGTTATCTATGACAGTTATCATTTGTATTTCCAGACTGTTTCAAAATCTGAATTAACTTTATGAAAGTACATACCCTTTGAATTCTTTAATGGTTTACTATTCATATTTTAGAACTTTTTCTGTACAGTGGTTGTCCCATGAAGTTTAAAAAAATGTGATCCTGAGAAATATTCATATACTATTTGTGGAATACTGTTGTAGTTAATTTCATATTGTGAGTCTCATATTTCCTTTTTATCAGTGAGGCACAAAATGCAAAGAACAGACCTCTTAATTGGATAGCTCTGTTATTAACAAAAGTGACTGAAGCGCTTTTGGGGTCCAATACACAGCTATGTTGTATAGCAACTTACTAGGACTAAAAAAGGAAGTCTACAAGGAGTGTTCTGCTTCAGAAGTTTACCCTCTCAGTCCTACCTGGCATAGCCCCTACAGTGTGGATTGCATTAAAGACTACTAGCTTTTCCCATTCATTACTTCACTGTAAACAAATCTCTAGAGGAATACAGGTAGTATAAACTCTATTACACATGCAAAGTTCTCTACACTGATCTTCTAAAAGATACAGGAGCAGACAGTCTGCTGCCACAGACTCAGCAATATCATCTGACATCAGAACTATAGCTGACTATCTCAGTATCAGTTTTCTAAGAGTTTAGAACAAAACAGTGAATAAACTGTTAGTGTACTTAATAATGCTATGATTTACTCACTAAAATGGCTTATGTGTAATTTTTAGAAGTTTCCTACAAACAGGAAACTGAGTTCAAAACTCAGTAAAAACATTGCCTACTTTACACTAAACCAAATGTGCATTTTCAGGATTCTTAGAGAGAGCCTGTCAAATGAAAAACAAGGAAAAACTGTTTGAGTTTTAAAAACTGTGCAACTTTTAAAATGGTCTTGTGATAAGGAACACAAGCCTCCTTCTCCTGATAGTGTTATTAACTGGTAATGCTATTCCTCTGTGCTGCTATTATGTTGCACCTCTGCCTTTCACTCTTCTCTTTGCAAAAGGAAAACATTTTCTTCTTCAGGATGATAATCTAGATTAGGAGGCAACACAAGCACCTTGTTAATTATACATATGCAAAAGGAGCACAACTGTTACTTTGCTTATCAAGAGGATTTAAAACATAAGCAGCACAGGGCCAGAAAAAAAAACAAAACACACTCTTTCAGAAAACTGAGTCTTCTACCACAAGATGAGTAAAAAAGTATAGCTCATTTCCTGATAAAAAACAATCTTACATAAGATTTATCAGCACATATTCAGCTCCTGTGCCAAAGAAAAATAATACGAAAGTCACATTTTAATCAACTTTAATGTTACACGTATTGTCAGTACAGTGAAAAATACATTTAAAAAACAGCTTTAAGGTAACTTTATTTTGCAACGTTATGATTTTCTAAGAACACAGTGGAAGAAGTTACTTTAACTCCAAAACCCCAGCAGTCAGGCTCCTTTAACAGAGTAGCATCATCCTTAACTTACAAGGCTGTAGCTTTTTCAAAAGTAACCATTATTTTCCCAATTTAAAAAAAAAAAAAAAAAAAAAAAAGGGGAAAAAGAAAAAAAAAAGGGAAAAAGAAAAAAAAAGGGGAAAAAGAAAAAAAAAAGGGGAAAAAGAAAAAAAAAGGGGAAAAAGAAAAAAAAAGGGGAAAAAGAAAAAAAAAGGGGAAAAAGAAAAAAAAAAAGGGGAAAAAGAAAAAAAAAAGGGGAAAAAGAAAAAAAAAAGGGGAAAAAGAAAAAAAAGGGGAAAAAGAAAAAAAAAGGGGAAAAAGAAAAAAAAAAGGGGAAAAAGAAAAAAAAAGGGGAAAAAGAAAAAAAAAGGGGAAAAAGAAAAAAAAAGGGGAAAAAGAAAAAAAAAGGGGAAAAAGAAAAAAAAAGGGGAAAAAGAAAAAAAAAGGGGAAAAAGAAAAAAAAAGGGGAAAAAGAAAAAAAAAGGGGAAAAAGAAAAAAAAAGGGGAAAAAGAAAAAAAAAGGGGAAAAAGAAAAAAAAAGGGGAAAAAGAAAAAAAAAAGGGGAAAAAGAAAAAAAAAAGGGGAAAAAGAAAAAAAAAAGGGGAAAAAGAAAAAAAAAAGGGGAAAAAGAAAAAAAAAGGGGAAAAAGAAAAAAAAAAGGGGAAAAAGAAAAAAAAAAGGGGAAAAAGAAGAAAAAAAAAAGGGGAAAAAGAAGAAAAAAAAAAGGGGAAAAAGAAAAAAAAAAAGGGGAAAAAGAAAAAAAAAAGGGGAAAAAGAAAAAAAAGCTAAATAAAAATACACCCTTAAAGAAATAAATTTGTGACACAGCTGCTTTTACGCTGCCCTATTACCAAAGGGGGAAGAGCAAAGGCTAATTCCATCAGCCAGTGTACAACCCAAAGCGATCTCCTTGTACCAGATCAGAAAATGAAGCCAAACTGGCCCTTGTCAGAGGCCACAGTGACTTTTGCTGGCCTTGTCGCACCACCACCACCTCTCCCAGAGCTCCTGCCCACCTGTCTAAGGGCACCAGCAGGAGACATGGCTCTGAGTGGCCATGAGGATCCACAGCATGTGGGTGCAAAGACATCCATGCAATGCCCTCATAAGCCGTGCTCCTATTTGCACAAACACAGTGCCATACGGAAGGTCCCAAACGTGGCCTCCTACCTCCTTGAAGGCTCTGTTGCAACCATCCCACCCCAGCCATACCTGTTGCGAAACACTGAAGAGTCTAATATCAGCAAATTACAGCATAGAAAAACTAAAGAACATTTAGTGTAGCAGTTTTGCCCTTTCACCCTAAAATAAAGACCCTTCCATTTGCTTTTAAGCATAACACTTTTATGCTGGAGCATTATTCTGCAGTGTACTGAATATTATCTTTACATAACAATCTCAAATATAAATTGCACTGAAATATTTATAGTATTGCAATATTAATAGGGTTGAAATATTTACAAATTTGGCTAAGCTTATTAAATATGCAGCTTGTCTTTGAGGAAAACTTACAATGTATAAATTTTGAGTTAGAAATTCTCTCTGTTGTTTTCTGGATGACAAATTTATAGTAGTTTGTACTAGGTTCTGCATTGTTTGCAAATGATCACATCAAAACAAACTGATAGATGGAAGAGATGAAATACAGAACCCACCCTCCAAGCCTCCAGAATCTGCCTGTCCACTTGGTCAATGGCACAGAAGTGCAAAAGAGTGTTTTAAGGAGCTTTGTAAAAAAAAAAAAAAAACCCACACAACACAACAAAACCAAACAACAAAACCAAAAAACAAAAAACCCCTAAGGTTTTACGTGGCATGAGAAGACATGCAGCAAAGTATGAATCTTACTGTACACCAATTTGACTTAAGTCAAATTTTTTTTGTGCCAAGTACAAAAGTGATCCAAATCAATTAATTAACTGGGGAGAAGGAAATAAAGCAAAATAACCCAATCAACTGAGGTATATTCCTCAGCAGTTTTTCTGTGGCTGAACAGACAAAACACCTCTCAAACGGACACACTGGCAACATTTCAGAGCATTGAGGAATTAGTTTAGGGTAATGTCTAAACATGTTGACATTTAACAAGTTTTCTTTTAGACTCATGGAAACTGCCACACATCAGTCATGAAAAGCTTGCTTTTTTAAAAAAAAGGAAGTTGTACAGATTGCACAAGACTGATGAACAAACACAATACTGCTACTGAAGATGATATCAAGTTCTGTCCCATTGCATGGAGTAATCGCAAATGCCAAACACCTATTGCTTTAATTGGAATGAAACCAATATTGTGATATATTTGCTATTTGCTGGATTGAGCAACAACAAAATAGGATCATTTGCAAAGTATTTAATTCTAGAGCACATTTCTATTAAATTCATGGTTTGCCAAGATGCTGGGCAAGCAGAGTTGAGACACAGCAAGACTTTTACCAGTTCATTTCTCTGGACTCAAGGAGAGTTTTAAGGGAATGCTTGCAGAATGACTAGGCTAGATAAGAAACTCCTCAGCTAATTTTGGCCAGCTCCCAAACTGAAAGGGTTTAACATAGTACTTTGAATTTGAAAAGTGGTTAAAAGAACCCAGAAGTTATCTGGATCATGACATTTAACATCTGACTTGTGGAAAAAACGAAAAAAAATGTCATTCTGTTAAATATATTCACTTTTAACACAGAATATATTAACCAAGGAAAGAAAAGGACAAATAAAAGTGCTTGGACTCTCTACCAGCATGCCTAAAGCTCAAGGTTAAAGTACAACTGACCCCACACAGAGCTATTTGAACATGTGCCAAATGCATGAAGTTAGGAAGTTTCATGCTCTGCTGAGGCAACTTTCACATCACTCATTGGCTTCATCTCAGATCAAAAGCACTAAAAGAAAAACTGTGCAGGGAATCTGATTACAGATGGCTTTTACTGATGCTTTATACTTAATCTCCTCTGGAATGCAAGGTTGTAGCAGCCCTCCCATATTTTAAAAGGGATCTATATACTATATGCACACTCAACTACTGTCACTGTACAAAGAATTGCTTTTTCATCTGAAGAATGTAACTGAATGAGTTTATTGCTGTCCAGATCCCCACAAAGAAAACATGCATATGGATGTATGGCTTTGGATATGATTGTACTTTCCACAGTGCTCACTGCCTTGTAAATATGAAGATATTTTTGTGGTACTTGGAAGTACCACGTGGAGTGGTACTTGGAGTGCTGTAAGGAACACCATAACCCTTCAGGACTTGCCTGCCCAAGGAGGAATGTACCTACATTATGGAGGTACGTGGTTCACTCTACTTTCCATTTTGCCTGTGGAACAAGTCTGTCTTCACACATCCTGGCTACATGACACAGAGCAGGTTTCAATCAACAAAATCCAGAAAATCCAAGGCCTATTCACGTTCTTCTCTTAGGTCTAAACCTCCAAGCATTTACGAAGAAATCAGACTGGCTTGCTTTAACCTCTCTCTTCCAGAAATATTCTCATAATTAAAAACTACCTGTCACACATCCACACAACAGGTAAAAAAAAAAAAAAAATCATTCTGAACTTCCCACTCTAGATTTATTATGACACTGTTGGATATGCCCTTCTGTTGGCAGAGAAAAGGCTATGTATCGTAATTAATGCACAGAACTCTAATGATTTGAAATCTGTGTTCTTCCTGGCATTAAAAATCTCAACACCTGTGAAAGCATAAAATTGAAGCTGGTCATAATATTCTACTTGAAAACATACATCAAAGCAAACATTCTTTGAAAATAAAGTCTTAGGGAACTTGCTCAAAAAACTTTTCTTGCTGTTTATTAAGATGTTGACCCTCTCTCTCTTTTCCAGTTATCAAATGAAAAGGTGGTGAAGAGAAGGAAGAGCTTTTTTTGCCTGCCCATTTTCAAACTCCAAGTAAGCTTTTTAATTTCCAGCTTTCACTGTGTCTTCCAATAAGCACTTTCAAAAAATCACAACTAACAATTTCTGTTGTAATAACCAAGTAAATTGTGCCACACAAAAGATGTTAATTTTTTTTCTTAGTGCAACATACAAATGTTTTAATACAAGACAATGCTGGTTTTCTGAATAAAATTTGAACTGTAGGCAGTGTAAAGTCTTTCGAGTTCTAATATGACAAGCATTACAGTGGATGAAAGTACATCAATAATCCTAGACAAGTCAGCTGCATAGCTTTTTCTTTCTTAGTTTTTGAAGGGGTCAGGCTCTTGAACTTTGAGACCTCTTCTTTTTATATTCTTTGCTTATTTGGTCAGAAGTCCCTCTTCTAAGCAACTGTTTCACAGTTAGAAATATGAAAGAGTGATGAAGATATTCACATAAAGGTAATATTCACCTTAGGGGCTCTTCTCCCCCACTTCATACTACATGCATGTACATGCATGCACTTGAACATACCGTAAATGTAGCAAACTAAAACAGTAAAAGTATCTTCAGGTTCAAAAGTCAGTTCCCCCAAAGATCAAGAGATGTAAAACTACAGTTAACTGTACAAACAATGAAAAGCTTGTACCATCATGGTCTTTTAGAGCCTCAGCCAAGCACCAAGGCCTGTCTGCCATGCACTACAATAACACAGTTCAAGGAGACTGTTTCTTCATCCAGAGAACTTACAATAGAACAGCAGAAGAAAATGCACTGTGATTCATCAGAACACTAAGCACTGATTCAGTCCTCTATATGGAGCATCTACTACAAGAAAAGTACAAATCAAACATCTTTGATAAACCTTAGAATAAGCATGAATCAAATTAAAACTGCGGGTCAGGAAGAAGCAGAAGTCAACTCAGTAATAGGGTAGAGAAGATAGGCATGTTACCTTTCATACAAGAGTAATGTACAAGAAGAAATATAGAGAGGTAACCTCACTCAAAGCAATGGTGGTTTCAGTTGTTTTACACCCTTCTTGACTTATTCTACATCTGAGCCACTAATCACCAAGTTCAAATCTTAGACCTTCTGTACAGTCAACTCCCAAAGCTTCCTATGCTACACCATCAGCTGGGAAAGGGCTCCCAAGCATGGATGCACATATGCAATGACGGTAAGAAATCACACTCCTGCTCTCAGATCAGGGACTCACAGCATAACCTGGCTACAATTTCAGGCATTTCTCTAGTTAGCGGTCTCTCTAGGCTCTTCAAATGATGTTCTACAATCCTAAATCATGGCAGGTGCCCAGTGAACTTGTGGCCAACTTCAATCCAACTAAGTAAGAGTTGCTAGCTTGAATCATTTCCTCTCCTCTTACCCCAAACTAATTGACTCGAGTTTCTGTCCTACAGTCTCCTTCAAACAAACATGTGGGCAGAGAGGAAACAGGCAGAACAATCTGATAGCTTTCCTGAAAGAGATTTATTTCCACATCCCAGTTTCCATTGCCTTGCTTACCTGTTTCATGGTAAGTAAAACTGGGAATGTTGTTTGTCTTTATTATTGATGCATCTTCAAAATCAGAGAAACAGACAAACTCTTTCTTAAAATTATGTAAGATCATGTCTGCCACTACAGTAGTGCCACCCTCAAGCCCAGAGAGACTATGCAGCATTCCCATTAAAACATCTTGGGATGAACACAAGCAAAACAATCTAAACGCATTCACACCAGGGAAAAAGAATCTCATACTCTTGACACTCAGTTCATAATTAACAAAAGAAAAGTTTTGGAGGCTTCTCAATCCAACTATTTAACTCTGCAGTAAATAAAAATAACAATGCACATACAATGCATACTAGCAAAGCAATTTTGAGAAAACCATTCCAAACAACCCAAGCTGTTCAAAATACCTAGTCTCTCTTTATCCTGATGATTTCTTATTGCCCACCTGTATGTGTAATTAAAGCTCCTCAATTCTCAACTGCTTTGAGTCAATTAGTTTTACAGTAATCTGATTAACATTAGAAAGATGTTCTTAGTTATTGCTACTAATTGCCTCCTTTGCAAGAAATATTATTTGCCATCTTTTTCAGCAGCCTGAATGCAGAGACCAAGAATTCAACACATATGGAAGCAGAAGTCCAGCAGTCCCTGACCCTTGGGAATAGGGCTTTCAAGGCCAGGATTAAGACACGTTTAGCAGAGTTGTATCAGGCAGTTTGACGGCTCTCTCTTCATGCTATTTTTCTTCTACAGATAGCAGACCAATCACCAAGGTTGTCAAAACAGCAATTTCGTATAAATCCCGATTTCAAACATGAATGTGTAAAGAGAAATGGAGATGTAAAGGCATGCTAAGCAGCTCCTAAAGCTTCTTTCTTGAATGAGCAAGCCAGAGCACCCATTACAGGTTAGGGGTTTTGTTTGGTTTTGGTTTGGTTTTTTTTTTTTTGGGGGGGGGGGGGGGGGGGGGGGGAGAAGGGTAAAAAGAGAAGTACATAAATGAAATGTTAAATCTAACCCAAGTCTGCAGCACAGCTGTTAAGACACAGCAGGAGGGATCTGGATATTGTACTTACTGAATCAGCTAAGGATGTCTAAAGCAAACTGACGTTCATAATGAGAGCTGTAGAATTCCATTCATACAATGGGTGGCAACAGGCCAAGGATAACTTGCTAAAAATAATCTAGAAAGATTAGAAAGCAAAAACATTTATTGCAATATAGAACAAGAAAAGGGCCAGATAATCCTGCACATACAACTATGAAACTATTCCCTCTTCACCAAAAGTCCTCCAAGAACATACCCTTTCCAATGTTGAAAACGGGCCCAAATGGGGTAATCGTCAATAGACACATGAAAAATAGAAGTATTTAACATGTGGGAGTTTTAGAAATATTGTAGAAGACTGATTTTGCATTAATACTTCACCATTATCACTATTCAACTTAATGAAACTTGATGTAAGCATAAAAAGGAGAATTTGAATGAGTCTTTGTTCACCTCACCTAGATGTGAAATAAAAATATTTCTGTGATTTTGTCTTCCCTTCAATTTTTTTGAAAGCTCTTAAGATTAAAGTGATAAAGCCTCAAAATTCAAGATACCTAGCATTCAGAACAAGAAAAGAGTATTTTTTTAATTACAGTTGCATGGGTAGGAGTTTGCAGACATTTTTCAACATCCTTCATCCACACAGGTCAGCTGCTGTTAAAGATGCAAGGTGAAACAACAGATAAGAGAACTTGAAGGGCAGGATCTCATGAGTACAAGATGGTTTGCTTGGCCATGAAAAGTAGTTCCTTGCTATTCTCTGTATTAAGGAGGAATCTGGCTAACAGCAAAGAAAGCATTCTCCTCCTTCCCCCCATCCTTCCCCTTCCTGCTTCCTCACTAAGAGCTAAAATCCTATTGATACAGTCTTTTTGGATGGTGTAACCTAACTTCTTCAACAAAGAAGCTTGGCTTTCTCCCAGCCAAATGACTTTGTTGAACTTAAGAATCTCCATTCACGATTAAAAAAATGTCCACAATAACTGCAGTTCTAAGAACAATTCCAGAATCTAGAGCGGAAAACCCCTACTGCATTAGGCTTCCAAGAGTCAGCAGGTCTTAAGTTTATTTAAACATAATTGTCACTCAAATATCAGCAAACTGCACAGACCACACTGAAAGAGAATCAAACAACATAAATCAGGTGACTATTGCAGCTTCCTCAACAAAATCCAAACTCTAGCTCTTTACAGAATGTCAAGACAGCTGAATCTTAGCCGAGTTGTTAAAAATGGCTGCATGCATTTAATTAAGTCAAAATCGAAGCCAGATGGCACATGCTGCTTTTCCAATAGACTGGATGCTGTCACAAGAGGCACTACTTAAACACTCCTTGATCATTCCTGGCACCAGTGGCTACAAAATCTCTTTCTACAATCTACTATACACCCCTCCTTTTTTTTTTTTTTCCAGTCACTAAGCCTTTAAAGAGGGTGGGGAGGAGGAAAAAAAGAGCCCCTGAGATAAATTGACTCAGTGTGTGGAATGCAAGGCAAACATTCCTGTACAAATTCAGATTTGATTTATTTTCTTTGGAAAACTCCAGCTTCAGGAAAAACCCCCAAATGTTGGTCTTTGCCTTATACCCCCTAGGGTCATCACCTGTCTTACAAGGAGAAAATAAAAATAGACAACTAAGCACCTTCTGTTGTGCAGTACTTCAGAAGTAAAAACTTTAGCCAGTAATAAAAGCAAGTGAACTTGCTAAAAAAGGCCTTAAGAATTTGGAAGCGTATGGCTGAAAGGAAACATTAACATTTCATCTCTGCACTGCATAACCTCTCAGTGAAAAATGAGTGTAGGCTTTTGTGGTCAGCACACATGCAGTGAACTCCTCCTACTCATCAGAAAGACTAGCAAGTTATTGCCGGGTTGGAGTCCGCCAAAGTTATACTGGACAGAGCCAGAACTGAGTGGCAATAGCATATTTAAATTCCAGTACTGCACCCTCCAAAACACGGAATTAAGGAAAAAAGGCATGGGTCGTGTTGCTGGACACGCTTCTCAGTGCTTGCACAAACCTGACACAATGCCTAGCAAAGTGTGTCTGGAAGGCGACTGGGAAGAAAAAGCATCAGAAGTCAACACATATGAAAAATAATCTACTGACAAAACACCTCTGCTTGATTTTTCTGTTCCAAAATTCCTTAAGCAGCTGCCATATTGCTCCCCAAAGGACTGCTGAAGATGACTATGTTTAGAGCAAGAGGCGGGGACCATTATGTCTTCTGAACAGACAACAAGGAGGGCTCAGAGGCCTTTCCTCGTATTTTCTCTTCATGTCTCCATCAAATCACTTGGAGAAGTGAACCATAATCAGTGTATCTCATTGTTCAAGTAATTTAACATAAAGCATACACACAAAGGCATAGGCCTATAATTTTAGGTTATTTCTAACTAACGATCCCCTACTGAGCAATAATATGGACCAGGGTTTACTTAAGTTCTTAATTATGATTGCCACTTTTATACATACCCAATCTTACCTTTCATTAAAAAATTAACTACTCACTGCACTATCTTACTGCTTGTGCAATCTGTTAAAAACTCAATTCCAGCACTGCTGAGAACAAATACCCATCTGCTGAAAAGGGTGGACGTGTTTAACAATTTCAGCAGAACAATTCTTCTCTCCTGCTTAGTTTAAAGCTCCATTAATCTTAATGCAAAACAAAACAGTTTCCTTTAACAGCCAGATTCTTGACCTTGAGCTGTTCCAGTGTTGGGAGTTGGGGGCTGGGGTAGAAAGGACATGCACCAATGACAACTATGAGCTGGAGAGTAAAAACACACAGACAGAACAGACAGCAGGAAAAAAAAAAAAAAAAAAATCTCTGTGAAAGACTATCATCTCCACTGGGGCCATGGAAACCGGGACAACATCACCTCAAAATTTCTGTGACTCAGTTTCAGATAAACTTTAAAATATTAGCAGTGATGAAGATTATGAAAAGGACGACCAAGAATGCACAGGCTAATGGCTTCTACGTCAACCATCTTAGCACTGGCCCACATCGTTAGCCATTATTTACAGAATAATGTTGCAAACGAAATCCAGTCTACTGGGCAGCATTATTTTCAGTGTGGAAAAAATAACGAGCTACAGATGCCTTCTTCATAGATGCTGAAGATGTCTCTTATTTAGATCCTTTAATTTTATTGACACAAGATGGATTTACTCAAAGCTATATGAACCCAGCTCGGAATTGGACAAAGTAAGAGCTTAAAGTCTAAAAATATTCTTAACAGTCACAGGGCTTCTTACATACAGGTTTTATGCTCCCCAACCTACTGCTTTTCCATTACTGTACCTGTTTACACTACTAAGTGCTCAGCAGAGCACGGTCCAGTGAGTAAAATCTATCCTTGTTACCAGGACATTACTATGTGACAGACCCAGGTGGCAGAATGCATTTGAGTTGCCTCTAAAATGGCATTAAATTGCTTGTGATTTATCTTAATACTTTAAGTTGTATTAAAGCATGATTTCCTCATTACATCTTGTAAGGTGCAAGTTTAATCACTTGACAGTATTTGCCCAGCATTAACTGTGGCTAAGAGGTTGCGCAGCAGTTTCTGTAGCACGATTTCTAGGTCTCCCACACCAGCACCACCTTACTCAGAAGAACAGTTCCTCAAAGCAGCTTTTAATTGAAATGCTGCTACAGCTGAGGTTTTTAAACGGCTCGAAGATTGGCAAGTCATTCTGTATCACCGCTTACAAACGTTTGAGAGCCCTTCTTGTATAGGGAAGGGCTGGACTAAGGACAAGACCTAATTCTGGTTACAAACTCTAGAGGTTCTTGTTTGACTGTGCTTTTAGTTCAGTCCAGAGTCACAAACACACTGTAAGATACAGAGACAATGCTGTCATTTGGATTATGTCCACAAATCTAATTTTCTTCCACAGGTGTAGAAGACTTTGTAAAACAAGAGACATGCTGACCACTACTGTCCTCTTAAGTACAAGGAAAGCCCTTATCTTTGTACAAGACAAGGAATGTTTCAGACCATCTTCTGTGCTGACTTAGATGCGTTTTCGACCGAAATGATTACTGCTTACCATACAGTTCTGCAGTTTATTTAAGTCCCATACTAAAGTGCTTATTATTTCTGTAAGAACACTTACATGCAGACGCTTTTAAAGCCTGAAAAAGTTATTATTCTTAACAATTTACTAGCAGTAGTGCTATGACTACAGTGACAGACCCAGCTTCATACCAGCCTCATCAGCTCCTTCGGTGTTAAAACCTGAGAATAATTGCTGACATGCACAGGAAACAAAAGTCTCACAGCCTCCTCATAACTTCATGGGAAATAGAAGCAGTTCAGCCTTGGTCTGGGTTTCTGTTGGATTCACATAAAGATGGATTCATCATTCTGTGGATCCAGAAGATTTAAGTCATTTGCAAAAAAACTTTTGTTCCCAAACCAGGGAAGTGGGAACCTGCATAAGCACTTAATGCCAAGTAATACTTTAACCAATTGGCCTCCTCCATTTTCCTCAACTTTCAACGGAAGAAACTGTGTAATAGAGCAATTGAAACAGCAGAGCAAACACAGCAGGTGGTCCTGTCTTAGATGACTTCCACCAATGGATTTTGAAATTTTACACTTAGCCTGGTATGCACCCAAATACATTAAAGAGCCTAAAATGTTAAACATCAGAGGCAAACCAAACATTTACAAAATACAGGGTCTATTATTTTCCACAAACCTTGCTGCAATCACAGAGGAATGTTTCCTTTGGCTGCTATTATGCTCACTTCCATTTATTTGCATAGAGCAAAAAGCAAACAATATTTTCTTACCTTGTTTTTTAAATTGTCTACAGATGGTACAAAATGGTAGAGTGATAAGGCTGGAGGACAGACTTCTGTCTTGCACTGAACAGACTGATATGCAAATTTTGCTAGTATAAGAATCTTACTGCTTGTGTCAGCAACTGCAAAGTTCTTGAAACAGCTTCTTTTGTCATGCAAATAGGAAAAAAAACCCCAAATACCAAAAAAGATACTGTTTTTCCAATGACACCCTTAAGATAGCCTAATTTACCCTCAATTGTAGCAATAACAAACTACTGCTCTATTCTTCGAAAGTACTGAAATACTGAGCTTGCTAAGTCTCTGTGTGAAAAGGTTAAAAAGCATAGATCCTTCATCAGTTAGTCTTTAAGACCCTGCAGAACAACTGTAAGCACAGATCACAAATCTCTTCTCAGTTATTTAGTAACAAAATATTAGCACAGATTTTTGTTCTGTACTTGAAAAAGATCAAGCACAAACTAAGCAGCTCACAAAAGTTTGTCTTGCCTATTTCTCGACATTTTATTTCAAGTTCTGTCATAATATTATCTCCTTATATATAAACTACAACAAATCAATGGACAGAAATAGGAAACTGTAAGCAACTCAAGCTAAACGCTACAGATCTTCCTTGCATACACAACCAGTATGGCATAGTATGGTTAATTAGCCCATTTACAGTAAATCAAACCCACAGCTCATCTAAGAAGTAAGACTGCTGTATTTTCCAATCAGCCAGCCCACACAGTATGTCGGGAGCAACGACATTTTCTCTTAAGTAAGCACAGTTGAGTTCATACAGATGGAAGTGAACAAGGGTGTGACAAAACAACAGAAAAGGGAGATTACAAAGGAAGCCTGAATCTTACATTGAAGTTTCTTTTGCCAAAATGAGATTCAAAGAGAGAAGTGTTTTGTTTGAACAAATCCTGAAGCAGGATCCAGGCCCTTGTGTAAAATATAGTTCACAACATAACTTTAGATGCCCTTATTTTCCAATAATCTCAATTTTGGTACAAATTACTTTGAAAAAAACTCCGATTATCCAAAAACTTGTCATTTCCAAAAGCTCACTCACAGCTCAGAACTCTTCTTGAAATAAGGGAAGCAACATTCTAACTACTGGTTTTAAAGCAGAACAAAAGGTGCACAGCTTCCTAGAGTCTAAGAGAAGCAAATGATGTCTGCATGTAGACAATGCAGGATAAGTGAATTATGTTGTCGAAGCACTTGGAGAAATGGAAGAAACAAATATAGCCAGGTAATGCTACACCACGGACAGAAAAAGAACATCCTGAAAACTACAGAAAACATTATTAATGTATGCAAGTGGTTTTGGGCCCAGACATCCTCAGATGTCAAGCCTCCGAATCAGAAGACGATCTGAAAAAAGCTTTTAAGATCACTGAGTCAGGACTGTCCAACAAATCCAGGACAGGACCAGCTGGATGGGAGTCCAACAATTAGGACTGTCTTACTGAGAAACAGCTGCCTCACAGAAAGAAGACAGGGCCAATTATCTGATTAAGCAGTAATTTAAAGAATGTTTAATAATTTATTATAAATAACTAGGCTATGGACTGTTATTATGCAACACTACACAAAAACACAACCCCACAAAGGAAATCATGTTCAAATTTTGCTGGTAATTATCCCTGACCAGAAAACAGGATCGGGTTCTTGTCTTATAAACAAGCTATAGAAGCACTTATGGAATAAAAAATACAGCTGCTTGTTAAAACTGCTTTTGGCCAGGTGTCTATGAGATCAAGCACATCACTCACACTGCAAATCAGGTTTTATTTCAAATCATTCTCTAAAGAACAAGAGAACCATACAGCTTTATTTTGCATACAGCCTTTCCTGGTCACTTAAAATCACAATGCTGCTATTCAAATGAATGCCAAGAACCAAACTAGAAACTTTTGGAGATCAAGAAAGGAGCCCCAGTATTTGATCTGGGAAGCCAAAATTTGGAGCTGCAGTCACAAACTCTGCAGATCCTAAATAACAATCTGTATATAACACACACACCCAGCAAGATTTTGCATTGCCACTAACAATTAAGATAATCATGCTGTAAAATTTTCAAGAAAAAGTTTCAGAGAAATCCTAGGAATTCCCACATACCAGAGTAACTTCTTACAAAAGGAAGAATCAGAATTGTCACAAACTGAAGCATCAGCAAGAGGAAGAAAAAAAAAAACAGCCCACAACAACATTCAACAAATCAAGACTGGACTATGTTTTAAAGCAACTCATACTGCAGAGTATAACCTCTCATTTAACACAACCTTGCTACCTCACAAAATTAAGGCAATATATGAAAGAGGCTCCACAACAGTTCTGAGAAATTCATGTAAGTACACGAGTACTATAGTTTCTACCAATTTACAGCCTAGAGAAGAAGTGGCATTAGTAACACACAGCAGGCAGCAACAGCATGATTTCTGCAGGCTTCTGTCTCACAGCTGAGTGAAAATTCTTTGAAGGACTCAAAACATGAAGAGTAAACGAAGCAATACACCATTTATTTTATGCTCCCCCACCACCCCAGAAAGTGTTTCTTGTATTTTTTAACAGTGTTTCTTAGCAAAACTTGTTAAACAAACTATGCTGTCATAGAATTTAAAAAATTCCTCTCTAAAAGTCCACTTAGGAGAAAACAAGGGATAGATACAAAAAGGTCAGTTTCACAGTACAGAGAGGATACCAAAAGCATCCCACTGGCATCTACATTATGTTCAGTGCTGTTACTTTTTTTTTTTTGGTTTGGGGGCTTTGCTTGTTTGTTTGGGGGAGCATGTTGGTTGAGGGTTTTGTTTGTTTGTGGTGGCTTTTATAGGTTTGGGGTTTTTCTACTTAGGTGATCTGCAACAGGATTAACAATCAAAGTTTACTGATGATGCAAGACTACCTGCATCAGACAAAGCTACAGTGGCTGTGAAGAGCCACACAATAAAGATTGCATTGCTTAAAGTCACTGTAGATAAGGCAACACACACACACAAAACTCACACACACGCCCACAAGCAATAACCACAGACCCATAGGCAAGCAGCTTGCCAGAAATCGTGCATCATATTAGGCCATGCTCTGAAAACAGCAGTTCCGTGGTCAACAGAAGACAAGTAAATAAAATATCTGGAATTATTAGAAAGGGAATGGCTTTTGCTTCTCACTCACACATGATGCTACTGTGTCAATGAATCCCCTACGTTATCATAAACTCAGAGTTTCATGTACTTCTTGTCATCCCATCCAAGTAAGAATCCAGCAATTTTAGAAATGTAAGGGAGAAGAACACACCTATCAGGCATACTGATCAATGTTCACATAAGGAGAATTTTATCAGGACAGACTTGAGCTTAGAAAAGATGCAGCAAGAACTATTCTAGACTAATATATATTAGTCTATAACACATGAATCTGTAACACATACTACCATGAACCCACAAAATGGAAACAGCCCGTTATTTTTCAGAAGTATAATAAAGCCAGTTAGACAGCTGTGTAAAATAGCACCTTTTTCTTAAAAGCAGGTATGAAACATTGCTAGTAGATACTGAGGAAGGCATAAGTTCAAAAATATAGTGAGGTTAAAATAAATAAATAAATCAGTCCTGCCGTGAGTTTACCAATTGACTTTTAAACACAAATGATTCAGCCCTAACTTGCTATTAAAAGACTGTATCAAAAGAGGGGAAATAATTTTTTTAAAAAACCCACCAAAATATACTATACTTCTCCTGTTTCTTAGAATAATTCCTCAATTATTAACTCCCAGCTACTTCCAAAACCAGGAAATGAGGTCCTGTAGACTTTGTCCCCACTCGCTATGGCTGTCCTCATGATCCTAGATACAGCAGACATGTCTACCCACACAATATCCCTGTCTCAGGATGCAGAGAAGGAAGGCAAGGGGGGGGAAGGAGGAAATCAATCCATAACACAAAAAGCACATTAAACTGGCTATACAGCAGCCACCATAAAATGCATAATGTTAGCAAGTTGAGACTAATAAAAAAATAATTTCCTTTTTGATTTGAAAATAAAGGATACCATAAACAATTACAAGGCATTTTTAGAAAGAGGTGCCAGGTCACAATGTCTCTAAGCAATATTGTGATAGTCAGAAGTAGCAGATGTTGTTTGCAAGAGTGAACAGATTTTCAGAAACAGCACTGCAAGACTGCATCCATAAAACAGGTATTTATGTATAGATGGTTACCTCCAACAAGGGAGCTGCAAAACACACAGCTCTCTGTCTGGAGACAAGGTTGAATGCATCCAGTGATAAAGGAAAAGAAATAAAGGCAATATATTATTCTATAAAAATCCTTAAACTGTATGGTACCATGTAGCCTATAAAATTCATGGCAACATTGCACGTGGTTCGGTAAGACTATTTTGAACATACTTAAATACCAAACAGAAGCTTCTGAAAAATGCAATGGACTGATACAAATCTGTATTGCTATTTATTTTATTTAGAAAAAAGGAAATGTTACTGATTTGAAAGCACAGCCAGCTTATCAGGCTCTCTGGTTTGGACTGGACAGTAGATGAATCACTATTCTGTCACTGAACACTGACAGAGGCTCATCACCAATAGTCTCACTAGTGCCAACCATTACAATTTATGAGATAAAAGAACTTCAGCTGAGAATTTCAAAGCTTCATGAGGAAATTGCAACTCCAATCCCTAAATAAAGCTGATAAATACTCAGTTTTTACAAAAGTTCAGAATACCACGGCCAAGTTGCGACCAAACTGAGATAAAATTAGTCTAGTCCCATGAATTTACAACTAAGTAAAAACAGTTCACGTAAGTTGCAGAGACTCTCACTTGCAGTGACTCCGTAAATGCACACTTAAATAAGATGAACAGGAATCTTCCTAGGCAACATAACTTCAATTGAAATTACTGGTCTCCCAGGTCTTCCAGAGGTACTCCATAACTACTTTTTCCTCTGTGAGCCAGCAAGGTATGCTCTTTTAGCACTGAAAATACTGGTTATCTCTAAATGCATGAAATTTAAAACAGGAAGCAAATTAGAAGCTTCTCTCTGAGAATACACAGAAATGTTCCTGCAACAGTCATTATACAGAGACTTGGCAAGTTAGGAAAAAAGATGTCTAACCCTTAATGGAAATCTTTGATTGGCAAGACCAAGACGTTTTCCTTATCAATGGGGATGCCCAATACTTCATTATGGCTCATGACCTGCATATTAAGAGCTCATCACATGTGCAAATGTATTAGCCACATTTATTTCCTGCAGATCTTTCCCTCTGAAACTACAAACCAACCAGAAACTATGCCTTGATACATCACTTAAACTCAAGGGGTCACAAAGCTGACTAGCCAGGTTATGACAGTGACCATAACAGCAGTATAACTCTGGCTCCCTTAGGGAGTTTTTCTTGTGAGGTGAGCACAAAACTGATACTGCCACCAAGATATGTCAGGTCACAATAGCAGCAATCTGTGGTTATATACCTCCAGTGCTGCTGCACACACTCTCAAGTCTCCACTCCAAGCAAATCAGGGGACTGTCTTTAAGCATGTCAGCTGTGTGGCTGAGCATCTCCAATACAAGAGCACACAGTTTTTCACCTTCAAGGAGTTACATATTTGTAAAATTTCAGAAAGTTCGCTGTTGTAGTCTTCAGGTAGCTTCCAACACATTGTTGGTCTGGCAGACAAGCACATTCCTCTCAGAGAACCTGAGAGTATTCAGCAAAATAAACTGATTTTCTTGTCACCAGTGCCAGCGGTACAGCTCAGATTCAAGCTGAAGAAATTTACACTTCCATCTTCAAAACAGGTATTAAGGGAAAAACACTTCATTTTCTTCAAGCACTTCTTGTTTAATTTTCACTGTGAAGCCTACAGACTACTGCTTAAACCAAGTCAAACTGGACAACCTTACACTTTAACTCTTCTGTTTATTTTATGATCCGCATGTGCTATCCATAAGAGTGGAGGGGCTACATCTTGTTTTGCTAAAAGGAAGTAAATTTCACATCACCAGAGAACATGTGGTGTGTCCACACCTTTTCTTGCTAGATCACCGTCTCAGAACACCATTACTTACATAGTTGGCATTTCTTCAGAAAATGAGGAGCCACCACTATCAGACATAGTCACTAGTCCAAACAAGCTGCAAGTAGTTGCACAAGGGTTCATATCAATAATCAAGTCTGACACTTATACCATTACCATCTTCAATACAAGTCTCAAAGGTGGATCAATACTTGCAGAATAATGTCACAGATTTCTCCCACACATATATGGCCATTTTGCTGAACTGATAGTAGCTATCCAGTCTTACAAAAGTGGTTACTCTGTCCATCAATATTAACTGGTAGAGGGCTCTGGAGGTATTTTCACTCAGGATATATACTGCTGGCAGAAAAGACAGACAATATTTGACATTAAGTGCACATGAACCAGAAGAACCAGATCTAGGGGGGTTTTTGTTTTGTTTTTTTTTTTAATGGTCTGCTTGTACTATACAATCCCTTAAAGCAGTGTTGGCTTAGCTTACCTTTGAGCAATACCCAATAATATTATTGCACTGATACTGTCTGCTTGCAAGTGCCATGTCACTACTTGTAGTACCTTAGTTGAACTGCCAACATGCTTCAAGGAGTAAGATGAAGCTGCTCTACAGGTGAAAAAAAAGCTGGCAGCAATTCAACTCATACAAGCTCATTCTTACATACACTGTTCTATTGTTTTCAACATGCAATGAGTATTTCCAACTTTTTCCAAGGAACACAAGCAGATAGATCAGTAACAATGGCACAGGAAAATCCTGTGGCTGACAAAGATTTTTCAGACAAAGAGAGGTTCTGTTTGGCTCAACATCCAAGAAAAAAACCAAACCCTGAAAGTCATCTGTTTTATCTGTTTTTCAAAGGGAATTTATTACATAGCTTGTTTTCTAGGATCTGGAAATAACATGAATTCAAAATCAGAAATTAAATGCCTGACAAATATGAACAAGTGGATGTGCACCAGAAGAACTTCACAAAACTATAGGCTGCCATTGACATGGGGAATATCTTGGAAGAAATTGTGACTGAGGTTTCTTATACCTTAGTACCAGAGAACATTCATGATGTTCCTATCTAGTGCACAACACATCATCTTTTGTTTTCATTAAAAACAGGTTATGATTCAGATATATTGAAACATCATTAGGGAAAGCGTATCAAACTATGAGAAAGAATTAAAACCACTGTACAAGGAATAAGAAAAATAAGGAAGCCAAATTAAGAAATACAATTTTGTTTTCAACCCTAAATATTTTAAGGAGCTTATTTTCACTGCGAAGATGGGCACTCTGGAAAGAGAATAGGCAGATTTGAGAATTTTCTACATCTCTGAGAGAAACCTACAAAGAAAGCTTTACCTCCAAACACTAACAGAACACTAAACATAAGGTTAAAAATCACTGACAAGAGCAGGAAATACAAAATACAGAAAGATTATATAGAGATATGACATTAAGTAGAATCATTAAATTATAACTTGTATCTAAGTAATCTCAGTAATTTTTTCCAGATCTACTGAAGAAATCATCCTTTTAAAAAGAAAACAGGGATAAAAATATAAGTAATGACTGAAGAAATTACACCACTATCCACTCTAATCTCAAAAGTCATTTGGAATTTAACTGATAAATGAAAATACTGTACTATTTCAGTGTAAGACCTGATCTCATATCTTACATAAACAGTCTTATGATCATGGAAAAAAGGGATTCAAAGCTGTGTTTAACTACCAACAAAGCAACATATTTTCATCTGAGTATCCTGCAAACACAATGCAACACAACAAAATCCATTTCTTCCTGCACTTAACCTGAATGGTATCAGTCAAAAGTTTCAGTGTTCAGTTCCTCTGTGACTAATTAACAGCTCTATAGATTACAGATCCTACAATTTGCTAGCATTTACTACATGCCATCACACCTCTCAAAGCTTTTTGGTTTGGAATCCCAATGTCCGTTTCTGTTTCCTCAGAAGCTAAAAATCTGTGAATAAAATACTAGAAGTGTTTATCAGTTCACAATCCAACTTTACTTCTGATCTGCTTTCCTCCAGGTACATTGATACTGAGCCCAATAATTTGTTTTACATTAAGCAAGTGTCTTTCAAGAAATACACACCAAGCAACAGAAAACATTAAGCAGTATGCCTTCGAACTTTGCTCTTAAGATTAGAAACTATTGCTATTATTTAAAACATGGCAAATCTTCATGTTTGTTAGATTTAAAATCTATTGAATTTTAGTGTGCGTTTCAATTTCCTTGAGTAAAATACATTTTGTCACTTTTTATGTAACTATTATGCTGCTTTCCAGCACCATACTCAATTCTCAACATCCTCTTAATAAACTGGAAGTGTGTGTCAATTGTCATGCACCAGATTAAAAAAAACGCCTATTTATGGTGACTGCACCCTCGTTTGTAAGAGCCAAGACCACACTCTCTTTTTTGTGATGGCACTGCATCTTAAACTTCCAGGTTCTTCCTGCCTTTAAGAGAGTCCCCATCCCACGTGCACAGCTTGCACTGCATTACAAGAAGGGCTGTAGCAGAGATACAGCTTACAGGTTTGTTTAGGTCTTTTTTCCAGTGCATGATACCAAGGTCCAGCATTCAGTAACTAAAGCTTATGAACTTTGAGATTCAATTTTAATTATATAACTTGAAACCCTTGAAGAAACTGGCATCCATCATCAGAATTTTTGTCAGTTCAGGAAACAGATCTGTGAATATAAATCAGGTAAGAACAAAATGCATTTGAAACTGTCACTTTTTTTCTTTTGTTTAAACCTCAAAAACAAAACTCTGGAATACACTGGAGGTCATAAGGTGTTCCTGCTTTCCTTCCAAAACTGCAAGCTTTGAATAATATGTGCATAAGAATGGAAAATTCCTTTTCTGCCACTGTACATTAAAGCTAAATCTGCTTTTTAAAATGTGTAACTACTACATCATTCTCCTTCTGCCTCAACACACAGCCTAATCAGAAAGGGAAATAACTCAGAATATCTCAGAAAGGAGACACATTCTTCTGGTGCTCTGCTACAATTTAATCATCACCTGGACAACTATCATCAAACACTACAAAACATCCACTAACCTTGCTAGACAGTCTTCTCTTCAAAACTAAAGCTAGATGAGTCGTCTTAGCTGCATGAGTCACAGAGGTAGAAAATAAACCAATGTGCTCTGCTGTGTACCAGTATTCACAGGATACTTTTTAAGGTCACAGTCTGTTATGTGTACTCTGGCTCTGAATTAAAAAAAGACTGATTAACTTCAAATACAACTAAAAAAACGTAAGAATCACTGCTCTTCCTGCAAGCTCTCAACCTCCTCTTCATTGTACCATAAATTTCAGTACAAACAAGTGCAGACATCTTTTTGTTGCTCTTATTTCCATACTACACCTTTCTAATAAAGTAGTATCTAAGCCATGGTTTGACAAAAGTCATCTTATGTCCTCATCTTACTCTTAAGTTGGTAAGTAACCACAGGTGGTATTAACTACTTCACTAATCAAAGGTGTTCAATGATTTCCATCATGAGATCATATTTTCTTTCAGTGGTTGATAAATTTCCCATACTTCAATTACTTAGAAACCTCCCATTGTGCATGGTGGCCTCAAACCTTCAATTTTCTGAAATTTAAACTGAAATGGCTCATCCAGTTCCAAGAAACAAAGAAATAAAATGAATAAATGCATGCTTATGTTAAAAAGCAAAACTGGCAACTTAATTTGAAACACTCTAGCGATCCCTGCTTCAGTAAAAGGAGTAATCTCACAGCATCCAGAATACGCACATGGTTGTCTACGTGCATATACGCCTTTTGTTTGAGGTAAACACCTCTGAAAGCATCCAGCTATTAGAAGTCTCAATCAACTGAAAGTCCTGTAAGGAGATCCTCCATGCTAAATATTTTGTGTGCTTAAAGCCCCAAGTCTACAAAGAAAAGGGAAGGAAGCCATGTAATCCAAACTAAACATGGCTGAAAAAGGTGAAACAAGATTTGGAGCTAGGGATAGAAATAAAAGAGTGAGAGAAAAGAGAGAGGCAAAGAAAGATTTTGTCTGTGGAATTAAATCTGAAACCACCCAGATGAGGAGAATGATAAGAGATAAAGACTTCCAGGTAAGAAAGAGATAAAACTGGAATAGGTTAAAGGAAATTCAGAAAAGGCTGGGACCAAGCACTGGAAAGAAGAGGCAACTACAACACGCTCTCTCCAGAGCCTGGAGACCAAGTTCTTGAATTCGAACACCCCTTTGGTATAGGAGGAACCTAAACCTGGTGGGCAATGTACCCCAGTCACCTTCAAGTGTTGACCCCACAGGAAACAACCACCTATCTCTGCTCCTGTTAATTTGGAACACTGCAGTTCAGTTGATAAAACTGCACAGATGCCACATTTCTTTTGTCTTCTCTAAAGAAAAATAAAACAAATAAATAAAAGCAAACAAACACAAAACCTATTACAAGAATATAACATATACAGAGCAAATCACTCTGTAGAATGATTTAACATTTATGTAATTAAGTGTTATATATGCAACCCTAGCCCACACTCCTTACAACCACACATGATAAACATGCCAAATTTCATGGCCAAATAACATGCTTTCTCCTTCCTCTCATCAATTTACTGCAAACAAGAATTACTGTCCAATGCATAAAGACTGATTGGGTTTGGGGGGGTGGAGGGGAGCTGCTTTTCAGGACACTGCAACTGTGTTTCAGAAGGTGGAAGCGGGTCTTACAGAGTCAAACACATGAAGAATTTTCCTTGAAATGTCTTGTAACAATCCAGATCCAAATACAGTTTTCCAGTGATCAAGTAGTAGTTAAATTAGCACTGGAACTGCTACAAAAAAAGTTAAACAAATCAGAAATTTAAAAGAAAACTTTTCAATCCAAAATTCAAAAACATTAAAAAAGTAATAATCCCTAGCAATATTATTAAAAGATATACAACCAGTTTTTGATTTTATATCAAAACAAGCTGCACAAAAAAGCCCTCACAGAAACTTTCCCAGAACTCAAAGAGAAGAAAACTTGGCAATAAGAAACTACATATATATCAAACATCCCAGAAAATTGCAAGCCTTTAGACAAAGAGGTGCCCCTAACAGATGCAGACCTAGTTATAATGTATCATGACTTAATTTAGCATTCATTTAGTGAATATGCTCTCCTAGATGTTCAAATGTGAAGTATTTTTGCTACCAAAAAATTAGAACAAGCAAAACCATTTTCATTTTACCCTGATCTTAGTAACAGTTTTGTCCATTTTTTCCTCAGAAGGCTGGATGCATTTTCTTGAAAAAAATCACAAGATGAAGAAAGAGTACAGGTCTGGATTCAGACTGCTCATTAGTGAAAATTCAAAAGTTAGAAATGCTTATATCTTATTTTCTACAATTATTTCCATACTTCAAATTAATTTTCACTGGAAGTCAGCTGGACTACTTCCTGTAAGTCATTGCGGGGCGTGTGACCATATACCACGATGTTGCCACTCCCCTGCTGCTCATCTCCACTCCCTCTAATCAGCTAATTAAATTGCTCATGCAACACTTCCCCAGTCAGCTTTCAACAAAATAAACTAGGTTGCTAAAGACCTACTGTTTGCAGCACTGGATTTCAGATGGAGCCTATGCTAGCCCAACACCTTTATGTTGAAATGTGGGGCAACTCTACCAATCATTGACACAATATGGAGCAAACAGTAGCCTTCAATTAGTGCTGGTGATGTGCAGATGAAGAAACTTAAAATTTTTGTCTGCAGTTAGAAGAAAACATGTACATGATCCCTTCATTCTGCTGAAACTCGTATCCTATGCTATCACCTTAGGCAATGATGAACCATAAGTACACCATCAGTCTTGAAGCCACTAACAGTATAGTTCTATCAAGGAGCTGCAGGTAGGTCACAGTCATCAGAAATTGAAGAAAATTCAAGTGGTCAGCAAGGACATGTGTTTTGGCTACAAAAATATTTTTTCTTATGAGACTTTATTGCTAACAAATGTTTCAAATCTCAGATTCAAATGTCTGGTTGACCCTTCATATAAGAAGTTCACATTATGGGGGTTTTTTTTCCCCCCTCCCACTCAGGTGCCAACAGCTTGTCTCACTCCATCTCTTCTACTTTTCTGTGGCACAGTGAACATTCTGTGCATTTTGGGTAGGTAGTGGGTTTAGTTTTCTGAAAAGAGATCCAGTTGGACACCTCAGTACATTGTTTATGATGAATGCTGGGGATACACAAGCACAAAACATTTTTTTCTGTTGTGAAGAAGAATTTACTCATGACAGAATCGCACAGCTGTAGTCTTTTAAGACAACTCTGTGTACTCCTAGGGCTTCTGTATTTGGGTTCTGGGCTTTACTAGAGAGACTATAAAGCCTCTGTCACCATAGTATTTCAGCACTTCTATGACAGGTCTGTTTCACTGGAAGCAGACTTCTGTGAAGTAGGGAAATACTGTTTCTCCTATTCAACACCAAGACACTGAGGCAAAGATGTCGAACAACTCCACACAGGTATGCAAGCAACCTGTGGCAAAAGAGGCAATTCATTTACTCTGTCTCCCAATTTCCAATTCACTAACATTTCCAGTTCCTTGCTTCTCACAGGACTGTGTGTTGAAGCTTTGCAAACTTGGACTCATCACTGGCTGCATGGAACTAAACCACCACTGAAGTGCCACATGCCTCTCCAGATGCACATCTTAATCACCTACATCTTTGACATACAGGTCACAGCTATGATAAATTTTTTAAGATGATGATTTCCTTAATCAGCCAGAAGAAATTCAGTTGAGCAACAAAAGACTTGCTTTACACCCCTCCCTAACATCAGATTGAGCAATCACAGAAACTCCTCAGGTCTCCAAGGTGTCAGGAAAGGCACAACCCTCCTCCCTGTTTTCGATAGCAATCTCCCCCAGCAGTCAGAAAAAACATGAAGTTCCCAGAAGGTAAAGACTGTAGAA
Organism: Athene noctua; assembly: GCF_965140245.1. Taxonomy (NCBI): domain Eukaryota; kingdom Metazoa; phylum Chordata; class Aves; order Strigiformes; family Strigidae; genus Athene; species Athene noctua. The sequence continues at coordinate 184,108,492 of NC_134037.1, forward strand.
AAAAATTTACTTTGCTAGCAAATCACTGTAGTTAAATTTTTATAAGCAGGGGAGCAAATCATTGTGTTTTACCTTTTACAAAACAAAGAAAGGAAGAAGAATAGGAAATACAAAAGTTCTTGTACATACTAGGAATACGTAGTTTAAAAGGGGGAAAAAAAAATAGAGCTTAAAAGTTTTGCCCTACCAACTTTATGGAATCAGAGGTGCATTTATGAGAATCTAGTATTTATAGAACATCTTCCAGCCTTAGAACAAGACACTGCTTTTTAATTTTACAGAAGCCTTTAGAAATACCAAAGTAGTCATGTAAGAAACAGATTACTAATTGTATATAGAAGCTGATTTTTAAAGTGTACATTTCTCTTATATCTTAACTATTCTAAACATTAATCATATTAACAGATATATAAAGCTTCACGTTTTCCCTATTATCTTAAAATTCTTTCCACATATAAACACCCAACAAAACACTACCTTCTGTTAACATAGTATCTTTGCACCTTTCTTTTAAATAAAAGAATGACTGTGAAATGGATGTTTTGCTATTGCATTTAAGAAAAAAAGAGAGAACTGTAAATGTCTCTAATGAAAATCTAACACTCTCCTTTCTTCTGGATCAAGAAAATATGTATTCGTAAAACTGCTTTCTTTCCTCTACAATACTGTAATGGTTTCATTATCCAGAATCCAAATACCCATCAGGAGTTGGAGATTCATTATATGAGGTATCAGCCAGCTAGACACCCACAAAGTTGTTTTTGCATCTAATTTGTTTAAGAAAATTAACAGTGATGACTAACTGATACTGTGTAGGAAGCGTTTCGCTTCCTTTACCATGAAATCATGTTTCTATGATACTATCCTGAAATATATTACTGAAAAATACACATCTTCCTAATAAAGTATTGTTAATCCCCAACAGTAACTTTTTACAGTATTCACTGAACCAAATCAGAGGTTTACTTCCTAAAGAATGCCTAATAGTTTATATGTATTTGGAAAACTGGGAGATACTGCTTTGTTTCATAGTTTATATTGGAAGCTTTCAAAGCAAGTGTAGAACAAAGTATGTTTTAACTCGAGAGACAGAAAAAATCCAAAATAACCTGGTTTTATAGCTTTGTGAAGGGATTTTGAGAACAACCATCTATTTTACTGAAGAGGAAAAGTACTGAAGTGGCAATTTCGAGTATAGCAGCAGGTACCTGTGCTTCGCTTTTGAACAAATGTATTGTACTCTCATGCTTCCCATTGACAGATCTCTCCCAGTTTCAGCTATTCAGACTTGACTAAGTCCATTACAGAGAGAATATAATAGAAGGACTGAGGATGAAGAATTTGTTAATCTAAAATTAAAGTGTCAGGCCATTTTAAAAGGCTCTGGATTTTGTTTCAAATTTGGATCTTTTTCCATTTAAAAGAAAAAGCACAACTTAGAATGAAGTTCATGCATTTCCATTAACAAAAGCTCTGCCTTAATTTCATCAGTTTACGCTACAGTTTCAACAAAACCAACTGAACTGAACCTCACACATCAGCAAGAGCATTCTTAAAATCTCTGCCAAACTGCTCAGAGGTAACTGCCCCTCTGCTACTACCAGAACATTAAACAGGCTGTTATTGTAGATGACACAAACACAGAGCAAAAAGACTACTCTGAGTACAGAAATGGTCTGAATCTCAGAAGCATGACTGACAGAACAGTTAAGAGCCTGGAGCAATGAAAGTATCTGATAAGGCCACCTACAATCACAATAATGAGAGGACCCTTGATCATGATCCATCTTCCTTCTAAAAGGTCATTCGTCTAGAAAAATTACTGCAAGAGTGGATGAAATTGCACTGTTCCTAGCTATCTAAAGGGATACAGCCTCTCAAGCACTGCAGTAGAGTATATATTCCTTATTTCCAACTTTCAGTCACTGAGACTATTTTTTGCCCTTTGTACCACCCTTGAACAACAGGTCACTCTTACATCCTTCAAAAACCTCCTTACTAAGCACAATACTTTAGAAACTCTGTACCTAACAAACATGACAACATATTTCCTAACCCATATATCAGAGTTGATGGATGTGGATAAATAGAAGAATTTAAATATTTCAGAGATTCTAATAAATTAGAAATGGAGAGAGAGATTTAAAGGGGGAGAGAGCCAGGCTGGTGGCAGAGGGGAAGGCTTCCTTTCTATATGGGGTGAGGCAGAAGGAGACGCAGGACGTGACACCTTCCCCTCAGTGCCAACGCTACTGTGCCTTTGCCTAAACAGTTTAAGGCTTTCAGTTGATTTTGTTGTTTCATTGGGGTTCAGAACAACTTTGGAATAACCACCTCTTTTCTATCATCTTTACTCCATCTGTTTCTACTTATAAGAGGTAACCCAAGAACTGACTATCTGACAAAAGCTATTTAGTTTCTCAAAGCAGCAATTTGCTGCATTTTGAGCATTACCAAACAGTCAGCTCTTTTTGCCTTGGGAAGTCTAGCATACCACAATGAGCCTCAGATACAAGCAAAGGCCACTAAAAAGATCCCCCAATAACTCATTATGTTGCAGAAGCCTTTCTCTTATCTTCATGACCTGGCGGGTGTTTACCAAGAATGCCCCGAATTAATCAGAGACTGAATACTGATACCATATTAACTTACAGAGAAGGGAAGGAAGTTTTCCTAACTTCATCAACATCATCATCTTTTGTAAGTTATGACTCTCCCTGATTAGCTCCATAAATCAAACTGAAAAGCCACATTCTTGCGATGTTCAGAAACAAAGCAAACACAATCAGAGAAATAAAGAATTTTCCAACAGTTTTAGGTATAGCCACACATATTGCAAATAGGCAGACAATAATCTTGCTCGAGTGTACTTCCTCTTACTACAGACACCTATGTGGCATCTCGGTATCTGTCGAGGAAACATGGGCTTTCTCAGTTTCTCACACAGTTGACAGCAAAAGGTAGAAACCTTCTGAGAGTAATTCAGAACACTTGAATCATGCCTAATTTAGAAACCAGTTTCCAAAAATACCTATTTCTGTTAAACATCCAGCTTAAATCTGGGTGAACACCACTAGGAATCTGCTGCCTGGCAAAGCATACATGAAGGATACAAACACATTCTACAAGCACATCAAATTGAATTCAAACACTGGTTACAGCTCAAAACTTCATAGACGTTTTCTATCACTTAATGAATGCATATAAACAAAAGCATTCAGTTACCTGTTGCATAAAGCTTATATTCCACCTTGCCTGTATATGACCATAATCTGTGAAGTTACAAGAAGTGCAAAAATTAGAACTCCTAAAAATTCACCACAAGAGTGGCGGATATTATGAGGGGGTGAGGAGGGGGATGGATAGCACAGCATACCTAATGCATAACCTTTAAGAAACTGAAAATACTGTGCTAAGTGGAATTAGAAAGCTTCCAAATTTGTTTCTTATCTTAAAGATAAGCCAGAAAAACACCCCAGAAAAACAAAAACCCAGAAAGACTTTCATAAGCTTTACAGAGAGGCATCAATATTTTTCCTTATGTCTATATTAAACAACCTGCAATTGACCTTATATCAAATAGGCTCAAAACACATATAATAAAAAGCAAGTTTGCATAGATTAAACAGATGGATTCACAATATAACTGTGTGAATTTTTACTTTACCTCTCTGGGAACCTCTTCATGTACTCTATCTCTCAAATGTACAGCAAGTAAAAAAAATCTGCTTAATGGTTGGCACCTGTCTCAAAATTCTGTAATAAAGTGACCCACAGAATTACATACATATACATGGTAGTTATTCTCTGTATAGACTATAAATCCATAGGAAGACTGAACACAAATGGCTTTTTTCAGGAAGAAGAAAGCTCACGTGATGCAATACTGGCTTGGTTACTACTAAACAGTTTTCTCTAATCTATTCACAACCAGGTTTCATTTACCATTTACATTGTCCTTTCTACACTCCCACATTTTAAATATTCATTTACACAGGAAAATACACAATGAATCAAGTTCTGCAGGAAAAAATATATACAATCTGAATAAAGCAAATGTAGCGTTTGCATGAATACCACATAAGCCCACACTGTTTTCTCCTCTTTAAAAAAAGCAAACAAAAACACAAGCATGATGGATAACTAGGTAATAAACGGCATTACTGGTATTCCTCTGACAACAGCAAGCAGTAACTAGAGGTCTCTTACTGGTCTTTTATTTTCATGCTAATGCCTATGGTAGCATCCAAAATTCATACTGAAAAGTAGCAACAGACCCTAACAACAAGAGAATTTTAAATTGTCCTTTAAATAGACTAAATTAATAAACATTCAAATAGGCAATCCCACTGTCTAACTCCTATTGTAGTAACTATTCCCACAAAACACACCAATTCCTCTGCCATACTCCACAGACATGAAAGGTTTTGTTTGTATTTTGGTTTAAACTAAAAAAATCAAGATAGATTTGAGAGTTTTTGCCTAAGTTGCTGGAAGGGGGAAATGCAGATGAGAGAAAAACAAGCACTTTGGAAGCAACCAGTATTTCCAAAAGTTTACAGTTTGCTTGTTGTGAGGAAGTTTCTTAGTTCAGGTTTTAAATGCATTTTTCTGACTCCTCCTCAGGAGAATTTTTATCCTGAAATGTAGTGTGAAATGTACAAAGGAAAACCGCAGTTTCAGGACTGCAAGCCCACACACACGTTTCTTGAATCACACTCTCACACTGTTGATATCTAAGCATGTAACTCAACTGACCTGATGGGGTAAAAGGCTTGTGACCTGAGAAGTTTCATTTCAACTCCCTATACGGTTTGTAGATCACATGTAGCAATATCCAAGAGAGATTTAAAATGCAATTTCCATTACTGGTGGCATTACAACTGCTAATGCTTCCACAGCCAGACCACTTACACCACATATGAGCGAGGTAGGCTCCATCCTGCCACTAAATTAACAGTCACAATAAAGAGCTCATTCAACAGCCATTAAAGTGCTAAAATTGAGAGCATCACCTTACCAAAGTGATCAATCATCTTACCAAAGTAAAAAGCAATAGTATCTTCTTGCATCAAAGCAAACCAACTGCTCTCTCCCAATAATAGACCTGGGATCCCACAACAGAACACAAACGTAAACACCACTCGAAAATAAAAAAGCCCCAACTTTTAACATACTTGACAAGGAAAAAAGACAAATAGCTACATTTCAATCCTAAATCTTTCATTCTAATATATAAACATTTCCTAAAATTTCTCAACAATCAAATTTAACAGTACAAAGAAAAGATCCAACTCAGACCAATCTTTCCCAAGCAATAAACTCCTCTTAAAAGTAAGCTGAATAAAGGTTTCAAAAAAAATACAGAAAGTTATCTGATACATTCTTTTAAAACTGCTGGTTAAGATATGCATTCAAATTACAGCCCATACAGGTCAGTAATTTTGCTTGGTTTTGATGACTAAGAGAATATGGATGAAAAATAAAATAGAATAATACTCATTATGTATTATCTTTCTAGAACTGATAGAAGTGAATTAAATTTGTCAGGATGTGAAGATCTATACTAGAACTCTCTCTCAATCACAGTACAATGGCTCCTAATAACTTATAAATCAGCTGTTCACACAAATGACTGCATTTACATTGAACTGGTCAGTTATTTCCCAGGATTACCATTAAATTCTGGTTTTCCGGACACCAAGCTTCACAGCCAAGTTTAAGAAGAACTGTTAATGTCTATGAGCAACGCAGCGTACCTAACACGAATTAAAAAAAAAAAAAACACACACCACATTTTCTTCCAGTTGTGTCTCTCATTTGTATACAGCACCATTAAACCTTACCCCCTCCCCCCAAATACCACCGCAGCATAGCAATGCAAATAATTGCTTTTAGGTATATGTTTAGGGCCAAAGGATGAAGAACTACTTAATGAAAACAGTAATTACTTCACTTACTACTGAAATAATAAACTGATACAAGTCACATGGAGAAGTCCTGCAACCAATTAATAGAGAAGCATTCCTTTGTGCAACTGAAATAATGATTAGGTTAAACAGATTAAAATTCAAACCCAACCACAGACAGGAGCGCATCAGGAAAGAGCAATGGCATAAAGAGAAATAAAGAAAGGTTCAGAGTCTGTCTGATACTGCTTCTTGAAAGACAGCACCTCCAGCTGGGGCATGAATTCGGCACTGATTCAGGAGACAAGAACTCCTACCTACTAAATCAACAACAAAACTTCTTGCAACAGTCCAGGTTTCACTTGGAAATCTTGCTTAAATACCAGCCAAGCCCAGCCCTGATTAGCCTGCAATGAGATCATAGCTTGAGGAGGTATGGCTGTAGGCCCTTGTAAAGCTGATACTAAAGAGGAATTTATTTAAATGATACATCAATCTTTCTTGAAATGCACAGACTATAATGTTTTCATATTTATTAATGTAATAAGGATAACATTGACAGCAGAACAACTTCAGAGTTCCTAAGTATATTGTTAGCACAGGAAGTGAAATGACTTTCTATCCATCACCCACAATCAATGCTGTGACTGACACTACAAGTTGGGCATCTCAGATAAGAGTCATTTTAAAGTAAAAGTAATCAAGATAATGCATCTATGGGAAATTTCCATAAGATTCACACTTGAGCACCTCAACTTCTCAGTTTCATTATTTCCAGTAAGATGTCCCTCTTCTTTGTTTCTTTAAAAAGAGAAAAAAACAGGGGCTTGTGAGACTTCCAATTAAAGTCCTCAAAGTTGTCATTTCATCTTCTGTTGAAATGCATATGTTGCTATAAAAAGCAAGTCCTTGCTTAATTTGACATCTTGAAGAAAGAACAAGCTGCCTGTGGGCAATTTTTTTTGGAATGTTATCACGCACACATACAAAGATCAGAAAAAACATAAAGCATTTTTTTAAAGGGACATTATAAAAATAATAAGCAACAACAACAACGCTAAAAGACTTTTTCTTAAATATTAGCAACACTGCTTGCACGTGGGTGGGGCAAGTTTTAGAAGACCAGCTATGTTTAAAGATTGAGCAAGCTGTATCATGCACCGTTTTTTCTCTGTACCTATTGCAGCAACAACAAAAAGGGCAAGGGGAAAAAAAAAAAAAAAAACAAAAACCAAAAAAACAGCTAAAAAGGCTTGAGCCTGACAGGTGAACTTGATATTCTACCTACCTGGTTCGGGACTATTTCTCTAAGTCTTGTTTCAGTTACAGAAAGAAACACTATCATGAAACTGGGAAGCCTGCCCATCCCGCAATGCCAGGGCCCAGTACTGGGCACCAGCAGCGTGACTGCAGGCTGACCTCTCCCTGGGGAAAGCACTTTCCCTGCCGACATTCCAGTGGCTGAGCACACGCTTATCCCCCTGCTGAGGCTGGACACATTTTCTCTTTAGCATGCCTTCCCCTCCGTGATTATTGGTAGCTTGGTGGATTAAAGGATACTCTCTAAAGTGACTATATTTCCAGCTAATAAATTCCCAAATAGAGTTTGCAGCTCTGCTTGCCCTAGACTCTCCCTATGATACCTGTAATAAAAAATTTCCTTTCTTGTCAGCAAGTGAAATAGCCACACAACCAGAGAAACTACACAGAAAGCGCTGCAAAATGAACAACATGCACTTGCTCACTAGTTTTTCAATTACAGTACCTTCTGGTACTACTTTTCTGGCAGTTATGATAGTTGTCCCATATATGCTAAGGAAAGCAGAAAGTATTTACACCACAGACTTCCCAGCATTTACATAAAGGTGCAACTTCCTTCAAAGGCTCATCTTGCTTTTGAGACAACTGTAAGAAAGGAGATAGGCAGAATTTTAGGAATCCCCCTTAAATAGCTGCTGAGACTCCGTTCACACCTTGTCACATTCCTCTCCTTAGAATGTGGTAGTTGGCACCATCCATCCTCACTTGCCCAGAGCTGCCCTGGACTATAGAGAGACAGAGATCCATAGCCAGCTCACATTTAAGCACAGTTTGAATCCACAAAACCAGGAGTTTTTCCACAGGTATCCTGAAGGATTTGGTCCAGTGGGTTTTCTTGCATCTCCTGCTGCTAAGCCACCAGACTACCCGAGAAGGGACAGCACATGCCACAGGTAGGGGAGAAGCACAGGTGAAGGAGCATCCCCTCTTCTGTGGCAGCCTGGTCATCCCCATGTGCACTCTGTAAGGGGGTAATTTGAGTTCAGGGCTCTCTTCAGCTGTGGAGACAAACTTTACATCTCCTGCTACAAGGAAGGACTGTTTCAACCACGCAGAAATAAATTACTTTTCCCAGTAGCTTTCCACCACTAGAAGCAGCACAGAAAAAAAAAAAAAACCAAACCAACACCAAAACCAACACCAAGATGGGTGGGCCAAATCAAGAGGAAGATTTGGCAGCTATAGAACTGTAGTCCTGGGGACACGGGGGAGGTGAGCTGCGGTCCCCAGTTTCAAAACTAGTTCTATACACTTGCATCCATCAACAGCAAATGAAAAAACACTCCAAAATTTAGACCCAAGTATCCAGGTTGCCTCTTTTTCCCAGGTCAGCACTGATGGACCCAGATTTCTCTTCCACACAGCAGCACGGTTTCAGGAGGTATCAAGGCTGTGGTTCCACTTCATTATTCCTTTGCAACAGACCCAGTTTAATACGTTCCCATCCCCAGCCTCTTCCCTCCACATACCACAGCCACATTGTCATGCCACAAATACTTAAGCATGTTACTTAATACCTAGGTAACATTATGAATATGTATCACTGATCAGTCTTTAGATGTAGCACTTATTAGCCGTTACCAGAAAGGTGGAATTATTTGATTTGGCACTTGATAGCCAGTACATACATAGTAAGTAGCTCCTTTCTCCTTTCCTCAAACGCTCCCAGGTTTGATATTCTGTAATTCAGGGTACTGGTAAGAGGCCAACAGAGGTGCAGTCATTTTTCAGCATACACATCTTCTGACACTGACTGTTATTTCTTGAGAAACAGCAGTAGGGAAGAGACCTAGAAGACGACGGTTTCAAAAGTCCTAGCTTGGAAAGTCCATAATGCAGTTGTTTCAGGGGTGAGAGAAGGGAACAACTACACAACTCACAATGAAAACAACTGAAAAATAATAAGAATTCTCACTGTAAATAAAACAGGACTTGTTGATGCCTTGACACTTTTGTGCACTTCTAAAAAGGGAAGAGACAGAGCCATAGGACTTGTAGACAAAGCATATAGACCTTTCCTAGAGATCTTGAGCAAAACGTGCTTTACTAATGTGGAATTTTTTCCAACTACATATGGATCTATTTTAATGTGTTTTCACTGTGCAACAAGAAAGCTGTCTTAACAACAAAACCTAAAAGTTACTGGGGATGGGGGTCCTTAAGTCAAAACACAACCAGATGAAAAACATTTTCTAGAAAACGTGATTATTTCTTCAACTCACGACCAACACACTGAGATTAAAGCTGCGAGTATAGAAAGACATACCAAAAAAAAGGAATGAGGAAAAAAACCCCACAAACCAAAAAGTGCATATATACCCGGGAGCCTCCCCTTCCCCACCAATTCGGAGCATGGATTCGGTCACTATCCGCAAGACCTTTTGTTTAAAGGAGGAAGGAGATCCAAAAGGTTATCCCAATTATTTTGAATTTGCGAGCGCAACAGCGGCGGAGAAAACTCAGCCTCAGAGCCCGGAGTTTTAGTCTCCATGTCCCCCTGCGCCGGGAGCCCGGAGGGAGGGAGGGAAGGAAGGGCCCAGCACCGGGTAGCAGCGGCACCCCCCGGCCAGGTACCAGCGCCCACAACGCCTGCGCCGGGGTTTTACCGGGGAGCAGGGCGCCCCGAAGCAGCAGGTCGGGGCCGACGCGCCCAACAACCTGTTGCCCCGAGCCGGGCGGCTCGGCCGCGCCCCAAGCGCCCCCAGGCACCCGCTCGGCGGGCGCGAACGGCCGCCCCGGGGCCTGCGGAGCGCCGCCCTCAGGGAGCCGGCCCGGCCGGCGGCACCTGCGCTGGGGCCGGCGGCACGGCCGCAGCCGCCCCGGGCCCGCTGCCACCGCCGGGCTGTCACCGCCGCCGCCGCCACGCCAAAATGGAGCCGGCCGGACCCCCCGGCGCCTCTCACCTTGGTGATGATGAGGGGCTCCCCGTGCTCTCGTCCGCCCTTCAGGGTGAAGCCCCAGGGCGCCCCGCCGGTCAGCAGCACCTCCACCAGCTTGTAGCCCTCCGCTGCCCGCTGCTCCACCATCACCACCACCGGCCCCGGTTCCACCAGCACGGCGCCGAGCCGCGGGTCGCCGCCGGCCAGCCGCTCCCGCCCGCTCCGCAGCCCCACGTCCTCCATGGAGCGTCCCCCGCGCCGCCAGCGGCGCCCGCCGTGGCCGGGGCTCGCCTGCCTCTGCCGGCCGCTCCCCGCTGCGCGCCAGCCGGCGGCAGCCCGCAGAGCCACCTACCCGCCCCGCAGCGCCGGCCCGCCCGGCCCCATCGGCGGCGAGAGAGGGCTGCTCCCGCCCGCCCCCTCTCCTCCTCCTCAGCCCGCAGTATTGTCTCACGCCGAGGCCAGAACCCGGCGGCGGGGGGGCGGCTCCAACTTGTGGCAACTTGGCGGCGGGGCAAGCGCCGCCGAGCGACGCGGGATGCCGAGAGGAGCGCGGCGGGGCCCGGCGCGCCCGCTCCCCTCCCTCCTTCTCGCTCTCTCTCGCCCGAAAAGGAGGGCGAAACCCGCTTTCCGCCGCGGGCTGCCCCAGCGGGGGTGCCGCTCGCCCCTCCCCAAAAGCGGGCAGCCCCGCAGCGCGATGCCCCGGGCCAGGAGGAGGAGGAAGGGGAGGTGGAGGGGAAGGAGCGCAGCCCCGGGCCCGCCGCCAGACAAAGGCGGCGGCCAGAGGGTCCGAGAGCCACCCCGGAGCTGTGCCCCTGCCCGTGTGCCCCCCGCCCCGCCACACGCAGGGCGGCCGCGCCCCTCCCTCGCCCCGGTCCCCGAACAAAAGCGCGAGCAGGTGGAGGAAGGGCGGCCGCGGCGGGGGTGCGGGGGAAGGGGCGGCCGCGGCCTGCCCCCGGCCTGCCCCCGGACAGGGACGCCCCGCCCTCGCGGTGCCAGGCGGCGGGGGGCCGCGCCGGCCGGCCGGCCGGGGAGCGGAGGGGAGAGGCGGGGCGGCTCTTCCCGCCCGGCCGCGGTGTCTGGGGAAGGGCGGCCGGGAAGGGGAGGGTTAAGCGGCGGCGGCGACGCGGCGGGAGGAAGCCGGGCAACATGGAGGGCAGGGCAGGGGGCAGCCGCGGCGGGAGCCGGGGGCGGTGCTTCCTCCCGGCCGTCCCCCCGCCCCGTGCTGCCTCCACCACCTGTGGGGCGGGAGGGGCCCCGGCGTGTCCCTCGGCCCGCCCGCCCCGTTCTCCCTCCGACACCCTCCAGCGGCAGCCGGGAGCGAGGCGGGGCTGGGCCGGGCCGGGCTGAGTGAGACCCCGGCCCCGGGAGGGCCGGGCCGGGCCGGGCTTGGCGGCGGGAGGGAGCGGTGATAAAAGGCAGGTGAAACCTCCGGCAAAGAGTTGGTGGCACAGACAATCCCAGGCATTGGTTCGGCTGCAGAAAGTCTGTCAAAAAAGTTAGATGGGGGAGCGCAAGGCAGGACTAGAAGTGCTGATCTTCAGGCAAATCTTATTTTATGCATGGGAAGTTAATGCAGGGTTTGGGGTTGCCCGATACCTTCACTGAACTAGTCGTGGGGCTTGAAGTGAAATGCTTGCTTCTTACTGGACTTCATTCTCTCTGTTTAATTGCATCACTTTACAGGAGGTTTCAGGGATTTAAATCAGGACTGGACTTGGCCCGGAGTACCCGAGTACCAGCACAGTCCTCCTTTGCTTTTCACTACCAAGCAGGTGAAGTACGGCTTGAGCTAAGACACAGGGAAACCTGTATTTTAGTTTCTGAAAGACTCATGAACCTCAAGATGCTTCCACGTGTGACAAAGGTGTCTCATGAAGGTGCCTGGTGTATGCGGTGGGATTTCAAGGATTTGTACATATGTGACAGTTCATGTATTTTGCTTCTGAAAGTGGCCATTATGCCATTTTGATTATGTAGTCTGACCCCCTAACTCCTTTTTCAGCCAGTTTCTCGGAAAACTCTCCCGCCTTGCACTAAAGCAGTTTGTTTCTGCAATGCTTTAAACATTACCTACAGTATGTTATTCTAATACTTAAAACTTTGGTTTCAGGAATGAGAATATCTGAGGTCATCATTCCCAGCAGCAGATTGAAGGGCATGTAGAAAGGAGAAAAATATGTGATTAGGATGGTCGTTGTTCCTGCATGATTAGGGGACAGAAGGAGCCATGGAGGTGGCACCCAAACTTACAAATATTTCTACGAGATCCTACTAAATCCAAACCTCATACCAAACCTATGTATTGCATCAAGTTATTTAAGGCCTCTAATGACTTGCAGATCCTCTATCAGTTTTCTTCTTTAATTCTTTTCTATCATCTCGACAAATGCTAATTGTAAGACAATTAAAAACAAAACAAAAAAACAAAATAAAACAAAAAAACACCAAAACCAAACACAGGTAAAGGGAAGTACAAATAGTTTTCTCCATGTCTACTCTCCAGTAGTTCTTGGAATCTAAGATGAAGTCTTCAGTTATGTTTGTGTAACACAGATCACATTGTCTGTGCAGCAAGGTATATTCAATAAGCTATATCTGGAAGCTTTAAAGACCTGCAGTGTACACTTTTATTGTTTGTAAGCATGATCATAAAAGAAAGATCCAGAATAACGATTTGAACTTTAATGTATCCCCAAGTGTTCACATTGAAATGAAATGGAAATGAAATAGCTTACATCATTAATGAGAAGAGCAAATGATGCCTCCAAAAATGTCTTCTCTGTTTGTATCCACCTTGTACAACTGCCAAAAATTAATTCTTCGTCTTGAACTTGTTGTCCATAAGAAGTTGAAGATTTGCATTACTGTTCTGGCTGTTTGTTTTGGTCTTATAAACCCAGGATTGAAGAATGATGAAGAAATCTTGAGCACAGATTTTAAAACTGGAATTATCTAGAGCCAGGAACTGGCATCTATGTTAAGAAAGCCCAGTGAAAACTGTCAAACTGCTACTGTAATTGCATCAGTGGGAGACGTGGACATGTAGCTCTCGGGGAAAGCAGTTGTCTAAAGAAAGAGTGTCTGAAAGCGTGCAATCTCCCAATTAAGAGAGACTTCAGTAGAGAACAGTTTTCTCAGTAATGCTTCCTTAGAGCCTGATAGTCTGACACAGTCATCAAGCAGATCCTCAACCTGCAGCTGACAGTTCAGAAATCAGACTTATTTATTTTTGAATGACACCTTTTTTTTTGTCTTTAATGTTATCAGTGGAAAACTAAGAGACCACTCTATAAATTTCCTCATGCATGTAAGTTTGACAAGCCAAAGCAAGACAGGAATTCTCTTTTGTCATATCATTCAAATTTCTCTTCACATCTTTTATAACCTCCCTCTCTGTGGGATTTGAAGCTTGTTCAGAACCCAGCTGGAGACTTGTACTCGTGCTCTTCTCAAAATATTGTGATAATTTTATTGAGTTTCTGCAGCTTCTGCCAGCCTTCATAAGGTTTCAAATCATCATAAAGAACAAAGGATTTAGTAAATCTATTCTAAAATACTACTTTTCATTTGTGTGATAAGAAAACCAATGATAACTATATTTGTCTAACAAAAGCTTCAGTTACAAAATCCTTAGTTTTTTCCCTTACATCTTGTTTCACTTGCCAAATGTTGTTTGAGTATACAGAATTTAGCAACAGAAGGTAGTGCCATAAATGTAACAAAGGAAGAAATAGACGTTTTCACACTAAGGACAGAGAATGATGCAGCTATGACCAATGTGATATAAGAGGGATCCCCTTCTGTAATAACATCTGCCATTAGTATTATGAAAAGTACTTTGCCGTGATACACAGAAGTTACCCAAACGCCTCCTCCTGCCAGGCAAAAGGAGCCATCAGACTTTATTAGGGGATGGTTCCTACAAACCCCATTTGTGAGTCACTGCCCTGTAACAGCAAAAGCTTTCTGCAGCAAACCAGGCTTCTTCCACAGTACTTCTTCTGTCTTCCTACCTTGGTACTTGAAGCTTAATTAGCAATTTCAAGTGAAATTTTGTTCTCCAGAATTTACTTGGCCTTCATTCTTTCTCTTGCACAGATTGCACTTAGTCACTGAGATTACAAAAACTATGAATGAATTCCTTTATGGCTGGATTTTGTTTAAACAGTATCAGGCACGCTATGCTGTGAAGGCACAGCCTGTGTTGCCTTTGTGGCTATACACCACATATCTTTTCCCTAAGGCACTCTGCACTGAATCGCATAGGATACCTGCAGGATGACTCTCGAATAGAGTGGCTTACTCTCAGTCTTGAGAACATTTCATTGTGCTGGACCTTGCAATGGCAGCAAGGCTTCTTTTTCCCCAGCAGCTGAGAAATCTGAAAGAAGTAGAGGCTCTGACTCATAGTGGCAGAGCAAAGAATTGAGGTGAATTAAGCCTTTACAACCTCCTACTATTACCACTCCTTTCCTGGAGCTAACCACCAAATATCACAGTTCAGTGAAGAGACCAAGTGCCTCTGCCTGAGCCATTTGAAATAAAAAATTTATGCCCTGGGGCACACACAGTTCATCAACAATTTAAGTTAAGATGCTGGGCTATGAAATGGAGCTGCTGATCCATGGCACATGCTCTGCTCTGTCAGCTCAGTTACAGGGGTTGCAACCTCTGACAGAGGCAGAGCAGACTCGTACATGTCCCCAGTGGCATTTGCCAGAATAACCTAGCTATTTGAGAATTGTACCAATGCAGCCTTTTCTATTAATCAGCTGCCATAGTTGCTGAAGAAATATCATTTTAGTCACCAGCAATGGAAGAAATGTTGATAGATAGAAATTTATGTGTAGTGTGATCTCTATACTGAAGATTAAAAGCTTCAAAAAACCCTTTTCTGAAGGCTAGAGTTTTGTAAGAATATTGTGAATCCAGTGAGAATACTGCCAGAACTCGGGGGAAAAATGGATTACAAGATAGGAGTTACAGACTTGCATATCTTATTCCCAGAGAGCTCTCTATAGACCTCACTTGCATTGGCACAGCAATCTGTAATATTGTTTAAATCTATAGGGCATGCATGCACATGTATGTGGAGCAGAAGTTAATCCTATGTAGTGTTTATGGTACATTTATCAAAACACACAGTGAAACATAGAATCATAGAATGGTTTGTGTTCGAAGCGACCCTAAAGATCATTTAGTCCAACATCCCATGGGCAGGGACATCTTCCACTAAATTAGGTTGCTCAAAGCCCCATCTAACCTGACCTTGAAGACTTCCAATGGTGGGGCATCCACAATTTCTCTGGGCGAACTGTTCCAGTGTCTTACCACCCTTACTGTAATAAATTTCTTCCTTAGGTCCAGTCTAAATGTATCCTTCTTTCAGTTTAAAATTGTTGCCCCTTGTCCTGTCACTATACTCCCTCATAAAAAGCCTCTCTCCATCTTTATAAGCCCCCTTTATATATTGAAAGGTTGCAATAACGTGTCCCTGAATCCTTCTCTAGGCTGAACAACCCCAACTCTCTCAGCCTTTCTTCATAGGAGAGGTGTTCCAGCCCTCTAACCATTTTCACGACCCTCATCTGGACTCACTTAGACATCCATGATTTGTGTTGGGGGCTCCAGAGCTGGACGCAGTACTCCAGGTGTGGTCTCACCAGAGCAGAGTAGAGGGGGAAAATCTCCTCCCTCGACCTGCTGACCACACTTCTGTTTATGCAGCCCAGGACACGGTTGGCTTTCTGGGCTGCGAGTGCACACTGCTGGCTCATGTCTGATTTTTCATCCACCAGTATCCCCAAGTCCTTCTCCGCAGGGGTGCTCTCAATCCACCCATCACCCAGTCTGTGTTGATACTGGGGATTGCCCCAACTCAGCTGTAGGACCTTGCACTTGGCCTCTTTGAACTTCAAGTGGTTCACACAGTCCCACTCCTCAAGCCTCTCAGGGTCGCTCTGGATGTCATCCCTTCCCCCAGGTAAACTAACTGCACCAGTCAGCTTGGTGTCATCTGCAAACTTGCTGAGGGTGCACTCAGTCCTACTGTCCGTGTCATTGATGAAAATATTAAATAGTATTGGTCACAATACAGAGCCTTGAGGGACACTACTCGTTACTGGTTTCCTCTTGGACATTGACCCATTGACTGTTAATCTTTTCATGTGGCCATACAGCCAATTCCTTATCAATCCAACAGTCCATCCATCAAACCCATATCTCTCCAGTTTAGAAGTAAGAATGTTGTGGTCTGGAGCACCTCCCTTATGAGGACAGGCTGACGGAGTTGGGGTTGTTCAGCCTGGAGAAGAGAAGGCCCCAGGGAGACCTTACAGCAGCATTCCACTACTTAAAGGGGTCCTGCAGGAAAGATGGGGAGGGACTCTTTATTAGGGAGTGTAGTGATAGGATGAGTGGTAAAGGTTTTAAACTGAAAGAAAGTAGATTTATGTTAGTTATGAGGATGAAACTCTTTACTGTGAGGGTGGTGAGATGCTGGAACAGGTCGCCCAGAGAGGTTGTGGCTGCTCATCCCTGGAAGTGTTCAAGGCCAGATTGGATGGGGCTTTGAGCAACCTGGCCTAGTGGAAGGTGTCCCTGCCCATGGTAGGGGGGTGGTATTAGATGATCTTTAAGGTCCCTTTCAACTCAAATCATTCTGTGATCTATGACTTAGGTATATTCAGGTTCCTCAGGTGTTCTTGAACCTGACCTTCTCCTACAATGGGAGGGACTTCATTCCTCCTGCCCCTGCTTTGAGGTTCAGGGGCTTGAGAGATGTGGGGATAGAGATCAACATTGAAAACTGAGGCAAAAAAATTAAGTACTCAGCCTTCTCCATGTCGGTTGTCACCAGCTCTCCCATCTTATTTATCAGGGCAGGGGAGTATGTACATTTCCTTTAATCATCTTTTTCTGGCCAGCACACCTGTATACCCTTCTTATCATTCTTCACATCCCACACCACATTCAGCTCCAACTGTGCCTTAGCTTTCCTAATCCCATCCCTACCTGGGCAGTATCCTTATGTTATTCCCAGGATACATGTTCCTGATTCCACTGCCTGTGCATTTCTTTCTTACACTTTAGTTTGTCCAGAAGGTACTTACTGAGACATGCCAGTCTCCTGCCTTCTTTGCCTGATTTCTTACACATGGGAATCAAGAGCTGTTGTACTCTAAGAAAAAAAGTCCTCCAAGAGCTGCCAGCTGTGTTCAGCTTCTTTGTCCCTGTAGGTAGTTTCCCAGGGAGTCCCATCCACTAATTCTTCAAGCAACTGAAAGTTACTCTCCTAATATTCAGCACCCTGTCTCTACTCTTCATCTGGCCCTTATCCCTCAAGATTGTGAATCCCATCAGGACATGATCATTGCAGCCCAGGATGCCACCAATCTTGACATCTCTAGTTAGTTCATCCATGTTGGTAAGCAACAGGTCTAGTAACAGTTCTCTTCTGGTTGGACTGTCTATCACCTAGATTAAGAAATCCTTGATGCACTCCAGCAGTCTCCTGGACTGCTTACGGCTTGCTGTGGTGCTTTTCCAGCAGATGTCAGGGTTATTGGTGTCCCCTGGCAGGGTCAGAGCCTGGTGCTTCCTGTAGTTGAAGTAACACCACTTCGTCAACAGGCTGCCCTTGATCAGGCAGCCGGTACTAAACACCAACCATGAGGTTTCCTTTGTTGGCTTGGCCCCTGATTTTTACCCATAAGCCCTCAACCTGTTCATTGCTGTTTTCTAAGACAGCTCTGTGCCATCAATACACTTTTTTTACATAGAGGACAACACCCCCCACTTCATTGCCTGTCCCTTCTGAGCAGTTTATAGCCATCAATTGCAGCCCTCCAGTCATGCAGCTCATCCCACCAGGTTTCAGGGGTAGCCAAAACATCATAGCTTTCTAGCTGCACAGTGGCTTCCAGATTCTTTCTGTTTGAAACTCCAGTGTCTTTGAAAATAACCATCACAAAGACCAAAACAACTGAAATAGTGATAAGAAGTTCCTGTAGCAGAACTGGGTGGATTTTTCGATCAAGTAATTCAAGGTTTGGCAAGCTGCTGACAGTTTATTGTGGAGTCTGAAAGTCCTGAGAACCTGGAGAAACAGGTTGGGTAGCAGCCCAAGAGACAGACATCCTGGCATAGCCAGGAACCAGGAGGGTTTCCTTTGGAAACCTGCCGTGTTTCTTCTGATGGATTCAGCATAATCATGCTCTTCTGCAAAACACTTTGATTGCAACAAATTACCCATTTTCCTGGAATGAAAAATACCGTGTTGAAAAACTCCAGCAGGATGTCTCCTGTGTGATTTAGGCACTTTAAAAACCTTTCCCAAGTCTGTCTTGTTTCCTCTATTGCAAATAAGACTTCATCAGCACGTAATTAGTGCTGGAGAAAGCCTTAGAAGTTCTGAGCCTTTCAGACAAATACTCCAATATATGTGACTTCCTAGTTCTTTAGGACCAGGGCTTTTTATAAAGCTGAAATTTGTGAAAGAATAGCATTTCATGTAATATTCTGGTATTTCTATCCCCATTAAATTTTTGATTCAAACTTTGTAGAATTCTTACTTATTCTCACAACATCACATATGCTTTGTACCTCAGACCAATTTTCTGAGGGTGAGAGCATGCACTGTGGAACAAACTGTGGCTATGAGTGACCAAGAGAAAAAAGATCATGATTTGATAAAGGTAATATTCTTGGTTCAGATCTTGAGACCTGTTAGACCTGTAGACAGAGAAAAAGGAGATGAGTCCAACACAGACTCCTGTAAACCATAGCCTGCTGCAGGATTTACAACTTTCATGATTTTGCATGATAACAAGATTGAAAGTCAAAGAAAAGGGCAATAGTAACTCTTCATGTGGTTGCAGAGTCAGAAGACAACATACAGCCTAGCAAGAGGAGGTGAATAGGTAATCAGCTTTCCCTGGAAATGGGGCTTTTCAGCTGGTGGTCAAATTCAGGCACAAGTTAAGGCATGCCTTGGGCCATAGTCCCTCTGGTATCTGTATACCTGTTCCTTTTCCAGTTCCTGCATTAGAGCCTTTTGTCAAACCGCATTGCAAAACCTTGGACTACCTCTTTACAAAGAAAGCAGAACACAGAGTGAGAGCACACGGGCTGGAGCACTGGTACGTGACATTCTGTACCGTTTCATTGTCAGCAGGCTGACTAGGCAATGCTTGGGCGCAGTTTGGGGGATAGTGACTGTGGCTGTTACTACGAGGCAGGATGGATGAAGCCACCCTTCTTCAGTTGTGTAAGAGACTTCAGCAGTATTTGCATATATATATACGTTATATAGCTATATTTGGTCATATGTATGTATGTGGCATCTTCATTAACCTGGGATTATTTTTTCTTCATGAAGTTCCATTATTTCAGTGAAGCCTCATTTGTAATATTTATTCTTGCTGCTGCATTTCTGATCATGGTACATTAGGGAGTGTTTTTCATTGTCCATCTTCTTTGATAACATGTTACATGATAACATTCTCTATCCAAACTGTGCTGTGCCATTTGCTCTTATGTGCCAAAAACCAGGCACTGGCCCGTTTTAATTACATGAGGGACATAGCCTCAGAGGGTAACAAGCAGTGTTTAATGCATTTAAACTCTGATGTCACAGCACGTTGCATCTAAATTCTGTACTTGGTGAAGATGATCATGGAGCAGGGGTGATCAGGGAAAATGCCAAAGGGAGGGTTTCAAATGCTCTTTTTGCAGAGAATACTGTGAGGACTTTTAAAAGGATAGATAAATAGTGAGAGGCCAGACATGCATGACAGCAGACAAAAGCCTTGTAATCTGGTATTTTTCACTTGGACTTTGTCTTCATTTGCTAGCTAACCCCAAACAGACCTTCCTTTTTCTGCTTATCAGCAATGTGTAAATAAATCTCTCGATGCATTCTATAAATAGACACAATTCCTTCATTACAAATGACCTTTCTACTCTCAGCTTGGTTACACAGAACATGAATCGTGTCCAGGTGGAGGTCATAGTATGTAGCATCTTGTGAGAGTCCATCTAAGCATGCACATGCATGCAACATGAAGTAAATGTTCTTTTTTTTTTTTTTTGGCAGTGCTATAGCAGTTTGCCCTCAAGCATCAGGTACGCACAAGAGGCTATGGTCCAACAGTGCCAGACCTATGATATTACATGAATTTGGTGATATTAGGGCTGATATAAGGCTGGTCCAGGAGTCCAGGGAGGCAGAAGTTCTTTCCATGCATGCCACCTCCCCATAGATTGCTATACCCCTTTATGCTAAAGGTATAGATGTGGTCTCCTCTCTCAGGAGAGGAGAGGCAGAACAGTTAGCAGTTGTTAGGACATTTGAGGGAATCCTGTCAAGACATACCAATGAGAAAAAGTGCCAACATTCAGATTAGCTTTTCCTTGTTTATGTTGGACTTACAAAGGATAAGGCTATGGGAGGTACTGTTTCGTTAGTCTGAATTTTGTGTAAGGCATACTCGTGCCAGTGGGGCAATGTTCATAACATCCTGATGAAACAGCTGTGGGGGGAGGGGGGTTCATTGCCCATCTTCTGTGATAACGTAGATCCTATTACAACCCCAAAGGTTAATTTCTTTTGAAAGTCTGAACTGCGGAGTACGAAAGGTACAAAGAGTATTTCTTTCAGAACACTGAATTTTCTGAAGCAGTTTTAGGACCAAAAAATTTCTTGTAGTCGTGCTCCCAGGAAGTTGACTAATGGTGAGGTAGCCAGGCTATAATATAAATGTATAGTGTAGCTGTATTGCTCATCTGAAGGGTATATCCAGTAAACTGCTTTGGATACTGAGGGGCTAGTCTCATTATTTTGTCCACCCTAGACTGTGAAGTCCACCTCTGACAATAAAGTCATGATCTTCAGTCCTAAAGAACAGGTAAATCAAAAGAGTGGATCTGAAGTTCTTCCTGCACTATAAAGTTTCTGCTGCTATAACTGCATTTTCTCTTGATCCCCTGAGCCAGCTAAGCTATGCTTTTGAGCTTTCTGCTCAGTTCAGAAATTATGAGACAGCAATCTGTGGAGCAGAAGGTTGCAGCTTTCCTTCAGCCAGTTCCAAGATGCTGCAGGGCTGAACTGCTGGCCGTGCAGCCGCTGTAAAGAAACCCAGTGATGCTCATGGGATTTCCAAGAGGAGCATTGTCTGGTCTCTGGTCTGGACCCATACCGCACACTTTGTCAGAATTCTCTTTGATACAGCGTTCAACAAGACCATCTAAGTGGCCATGTTACACTGACATTTTTAGCAGTTTAATCAACAAACCTTGGAGAGTTCTTGCATTGTAAGAGCTGTGAAATTAGTGCTGTAATATATTTTGATTTGGTTATGCAGACTGGCCTGGGAATAGAAGTTTTATGAGATATTTTTCTAGTGGTAATGGGCTTTGAAAGTATAACTTCTGGGTGGTGGGAGATACTATCCCACAGTCTAACAATCGTAACAAGGATATGAGTAGCCCACCTAATTCCTCCTAAGGGAACTGACTAACGTAACCTCTAAAAGAGAATGCAGAAGTAGTGGGGCATAGGATACCTTTGGAAGATAGTGAGGACAGGGTAGACATTCAAGATCTTGTAGACCAGGGTACCCTGTACATGCTTACAGACATTAAGATCTAATTTTCAATATCACTGTGTGTGGAGAGGATAATATTCTTTCTTTACACAGTCTTTTTCATCAATCAGTTCCTATGCAAACTGTGTCTCATGTAGTCTGTGTAGGTGTGGGACAAGGTCTCTTTATTACATGTATGCTGAAAGGGAGGTCTCTTTTTGTTCTGTTTACTAATGTAATGATGACAATGATTAATGGTGGAATTTGTCCAGAAATGTGGCCACAAAATCTGTCTTAATGCAGGTTCAAAGACTGTAATATTCTCATCATTGGCACAGGGAATCGGGGATTTTGTTCTTCCAATCCCTAAGCAAAAATTGTTTTCTCCAGTATATGGATGCATTTTCTACTCAGTTATTTTGTATTTCATCCATATTAACCTTGTTTACTAATGCAAATGCATAATAGGCACGGTTTCAATAACTAACGTGTACGTTTCTTCAAGAAAGTCAGGTAGGATGACATTTTCCTGGAGAATGTATATAAGAAGTCCATAAAATGTGTAACGTGATTACATCAGTCAAATACAAACCATTACTGAACTGTTCAAATGCACACCCATTTCACGTATTCAGGTATTTACGTTTTCATTCTTAAAACAAAAAGAACTCAAACATTATACAGAGGAGATACATTCATTCTCATCCTTTTAAATTAATGTTCACCATCCTTAAATGTAAATTAATAATTTACAACTCTATAATTATATTCAAATCACTGAGGGAAGGGAAGCGATACCTCTGTTTTTCTTTATAATGTAGTCTGTAGTTGTTATAATCATGACAGATGTTACACTTTGGATATGACTATTGTTCCAGTCTCCCTGCCTAAATTTACAGAAAACTTGAAATAGAAATAGTGGGGTGTGAATTTTCCCATTCATTTCAGTTATGCATTAAGTGAAACGCCAGTTTAAAATTAGCTTTAAAAATTAGTACTGTAATTATGGGAAGGACATATCTTGTAGTTTCTTCCAAAGTAAATCTAATTGCAGGAGGTCTGTTTAGATAAAATGAAGAACGATGCTAAGCATATAGAAGATTTGTATGTTTAGGCCTTTAAGAACATATTGCAGGATCTGTTGGGGAGATCACAACAGGTTTTATTGCATCCATTTAGCTCAAAGATAGACCCAGCTTTCATCAGTTTGGGAAATGTTATGTCAGGTAATGTGTAAAAGACTTTGAGATCATGAACCATTGACAAAATTTCGTTTTTATGTTTGTAGGGTAGCTAAGATCTTCACTGGGAGCTGTAAATTCAGACAGTGATGCATTGAACTGTACACAAAACCAGAAATAAATTATCCTGTCTCTATATCCATAAATTTCCTTCTCCTTTGTAAACCAGTGCTGTAGTCCTAGATTTAATTAAAACAGTGATTAAAGTATCTGTAACTGCACACTCAAGCATAAGCCTACAACATACTCCTTAACAGCAGCAGTGCGTGCCTGTCATATTTTTGTAAGCATGTTGCTTTCCCTTAGAAGCAAGAAAACCAGTGTTTCATCTTAATGATGAATATGGACTGGAGTGAAACTTTATGTCCCAGGTCCAAGGAGAATGTGAGTAGATATTTCTAAAAGCTGCGCATATGGAGTACATGCCTGTTCTTCTTGCAAGGAGCACAGTATTTTTCTCATTCTTGAGCACATTGTTGCAAATGTGCAAAACCAGGACTGGAATTTTCAGTGTTGTGCAATGTTGTACTTATGCTGTGAGTTTGACTGATTGGTATTTGTAATGCCAAGAGTTTTTTTAATGTTTCTTGTATGTGTGCTAATGGTTGTCTCCAAGCCACACCATTTGCTTAACAGAGACCCTGCCTTGCTGCAGAAACGAGACATACTGTATTTGTGGATCTGTTTTGTACCACTGGTAGCAGTGGGAACTGTGTTAAAAATTTCAGAGGGAAGGAAATTAGGACCTGTAGAATGATGTAAGTTTTACTGAATACTAAATAATGTTCCTTGTTAAGGCAAAAAACCTCTTCTCTTACTTTCTTTCATTACTTTTCTATTTCCTTTGCCTTTGTCCCCAGTTTTTATCCTCTTATTTGCATAATCATGAGAAGCCAAATTAATCTCAGGTGTAAGACTGCCAAAACAGCTTTGGATTTCTTTGACTGATCTGACTCTTTTCTGCTGGTGAGGCTTTTGGTAGCAGAGGAAGGGGCTATAGCGGTGGCCCCCTGTGAGAAGCTTCTGGAAGCTCCTCTGGCTCCAAGTCGGACCTGCCTCTGCACCTAAGCCAGGCCAATTAGTGATGGTGGCTGCACCTCTGAAATAATGTATTTAAGAAGGGGAATCTGGGAGGAGGAGGGGAACTGTGAGGAGGAGTTATGAAAAGGACACCTCTGCAAACAGCGAGGTCAGCGGAAGGAAGGAGGAGGGAGGGTGGGAGGTGCGCTGTATCCCGTGGTGAGACAGCAAGGCCCCCCCTTGCCTCCCATGGAGGTCACTGGTGGAGCAGAGATTTGCCTGCGGCCTGTGGAGGGCTCCACACCGGAGCAGGCAGCTGTGCTTAAAGGAGGCCAGGACTCCATGAGAGGAAGCCTCTGTTATTGTTGTTCTGTGCAGGGAGGACTGCAACATGTCGGGGTGTCCTATGCTGGAGAATCTTGGGAAGAATGCATCCTGTGTGAAGGACTCACGATGGAGAAAGTTTGTGCAGGACTGTCTCCCGTGAGAGGGGAACCACGTGGAGCAGAAGAAGAATGCAGAGGAGTGTTTCCCTCCCTGCTTGGAGGAAGGAGTGATGGACTGACCAAAACCCCTCTATTCCCTGCCCCTGTGCCACTAGAGGACGAGGTAAAGATATCAGGAACAAAACTGAGCCCTGGAAGAAGGGAGGGGTGGGGGAAGGTGTTTTTAAGACATGGTAATGCTTCTCACTGTCCCACTATGTCTGCTAAGTGTTAGTGTTTGAATTAAAGAGATGTTCTTTTTCTTCCCCTAACTAGTCTGTCTTTTGCCCATAAGTGTAATGGGTGAGCCAACCCTCTTTGTCCTCATCTCAATTCCCGAACCTTTTGCTTCATTTTTTCCTTCCCAGCACTGGGGTCAAAGTGGTGAGTGAACAGTTGCATGGTGCTCAGTTTCCCTCTGGGCTCAAACCATGACACTTTGTACTTTGAGCTTATCAGTGAGGGCCAGAGACTAGCTAGATCTTACCACCTGAGACATTGGGTGGCTCATTAGTTTGGCAGATCCATCTCCCATTCAGCCTCAAATGTCCACATGTAAAGACACATCTACTTGTATCATGGCAGTTATCCATTCACTAATGAGTCACTTTATTTTCTTTTTGTTTTAGGTATGCTAAGGTCATATGGTTTGCTTCCAATAAAAATCACTTACTCCCTCTGTAAGTAACTGTGTAATCAAATCCTGAGAGAGCAGGAGGGGAGGGACCCAGAAGAAGAGGTTAAAAAGCAATCCTCCACTCAGAGTAGTAAAGGAATAAAAATAGGGTGCACAGCTGGCAAAACTGTACAGAGGAAAGGAGAGAAAGATAAAAAAAAAATTTGTCTCCTGTGTACAAGACTACAAATGAGGAGTGATAGTAGTTTCAAAGTGGCTGAACAAAAGGAAGAGAGAAGTTAAAATAATGAAATGGTAAATCCATGTGAGCCAAATAGTCAGAATCAATGAAAACAAATGATAAGCAGAAAAAGCAAAACACAAAAAACATTCCTATCTGTAAGTCAGAACAAACAATCAGGATAGCGACATGCTTTTCAGATTTTTGAAGGAAGAAAAATGTCAACAGAAATAGTGAGGGGAACAGTTTGAGAAACTGATAGTGGAAATGAAAGACTTGTATTCAACAGTTTCTCTTTTTCTCTAATCTAGAAGTTTTGCTGTTCTAAGTATAAACCAGGCAATATAAATTTATGTTCAAATGAGAGCAAACATTATTTTAATTTGTATGTATTTGCATTGTATATGTGGTATATGATGGTTTTATTTTAAGTAATAATCTGTCTCTGTGGAATCACTGTAATTTTTGGCCTTTAGTAGCCAGGTAGATAGCAATGCAGTATCTTGACAGAGATGGCAACTCTGTGCACTATTGCTCCAATGGCGGTGGAGTGAAGTCTGAGGAGTTCCGACCTTGTACTGCCAACAGAGACTTATATTGGCAACAGAGCATAGGTATTCTCCTTTACCTCAACAAGAGTTTGTATTTCTGGAGCGGGGCAATTTGATTCACAACCTTGCTGTCCCCAGTATATTTTTGTATACATGGTAGTAACAAAACACAGGATTGCAACAGCCAGGTCACTCACCTGTCCTCATCCATGGACCAGTGAAATCTCTTTATGCAAACACCCAGCAAAAACATTCAGCTTTAAACTCA
This sequence comes from Athene noctua, assembly GCF_965140245.1. Lineage (NCBI taxonomy): Eukaryota > Metazoa > Chordata > Aves > Strigiformes > Strigidae > Athene > Athene noctua. The sequence continues at coordinate 184,134,607 of NC_134037.1, forward strand.
ACTGCCTGGATTTCAGAGTCTTTGATGATGTGTAAGCCTGAGTTCCCATTACAGTCACTGGAGCCTACTTGGTTTGCCATGTACATTTATTTTAGGAAGAGCTGAACAGCTCTCTAGACTAAGCCTAGACTCTAAGCTTAGCTGCCTCAGATCTTGATTGACTATAATGGGAGTTCAGACACCTTACTAATGTATTGACACCTGTGTGTAGGAGTCTGAATCTGCCAGCTAACGTCCTGCTCTTTGGGTGCCACAGCCCGGGCAGAGTACTGGGGCGTCTCCTGGGAGCAAGGCTGGGCGACATGCCTGGCAGCCACCACCCAAGCCCCACACTGGAAGACTGCATAGCCCCCACCAGCCGTCAGCAGGCTAGTGAGCTTGGTGGAGTTCACTCTTGTGCTGGGATCAAGTGTATGAGGCATCTTGCATGATGAAGAACATCAGGTACCATTTTACTCAGGACTGGTGCCTGTTTTTTCTACTGAGGGCAAACATGCTGGCTGAAGCCTCTGTGTTTTATAACCTTTACATGCAAAACATCCCACTGTCATTCATCAGACCTTCCTACTTTCTGCTAAAAACACAAGCTGGACCATTGGGGAAAAAAAAAAAAAAAAAAGGTTAGGTCATTTGTTCTTGTAAGGACTAACTATAAAATCCATGACTAGGTTATTTAACATCCAGTTCACTTTAAGTCTTTTGGCAATGCCGCCTCCTGTATTTCTTGTACATGTTCCTGCAAACAGGTTTCCTGGAGGGGTGAGGGCTGATGCAGGGAGTTTGAAACTCAGCTGAGAGGAGAGAGTTACTTTTTGTATTTGTGATTGTGAATATTTGCTGCTGTGTCTAACAGGACCCCTGACTCAAAAGATATTATCTAGTTTATAAAGTAAAAACAAATATTGCAGATCAAATTCCTGTTTTCATATTAAACTCTTACCAAATTAAAAAAAAAAAAAAAGGAAAAAAAAAAAAAAGAAAAATATTATTGAGAAATCAAAAGTCCTGGAATTTTCCGTGTCAAGCTGATTCAATTCAGACAGTAAAGACTAAAAAGACTTTCCGTGCTTGCGGTTTAAATATGATGGGGTTAATATTGTCTTCCTAAATGTAATCTCTTTCTACAGTGATAGGATATCATTTTTCTAGTTTTAATTACAGAGATGGGTGGGTTGGATCACTAAAATTTAGATTTGGAGTAGGGTGTGGATTTATAGCCCTGCTTCTCCTTGTAAAGGCTGGGACTGCTTCTGTCTGGACTCATCTTTTCAGTTAATCTGCAATAATTAAAGGGTGCCGTGTGGGATGGGGCTAAAGAGAAGCATAATTAAAATGTAATGCTTCTCCTTAGGTATCTGCATCCTTTTTTTATTTTAAACCATCTTCAATGCTCTGGTGAGTTTAAGTCTTCCTGTATAACACACTGTGCAAGCAGAAATATGTGAGTGAACTGTTGCCAATGGCTCTGAGCAAGCATGGGGCATGTTTCAGATTACACTGTGTTTTCTTGTTCGGATCTGATCTTTCTAGGAGAGGCTGAGAAAGGCAGCTCTAGGGGATTTAGTTCTAGCAGCAGCAGCAGCACATGATCCATCAATCGCGTGATTCTCACCACCAAGGTCTAATGGGGAGGGTGAAGAAAAAGTCAATGCTGCTTTGGGGAGGCAACAGCATTTTCTTCTGCTCCTGGGGTCCTTCCACCAGCTGGACGCTTCATGGCTTCTCCCAGGTTAGAAACCTACTGCTGCCCAAACCGGGATGCAGCTACACAACTAGTGATGAACTTCCAGCCTGAAGTCTTCTGCGGAGTTTGCATTGGCAGCGCCTCTGTCAGTCTGCTCCTGACCATCCTGCAGCTCCTGCCGAAGAAGGGACAGAGCCCACGGAAGATGCCCAAAGCCTCCTCCTCTTCCACCATCCTTCTACTTATCTCCATTTGTGACATCCTTGGTGGCTTAGGTAAGTGCCAGCTTAACGTCCCTCACCCTTGCTGTAGGGGGCTCTTGTTGCTCTGAGGTACCACAGCCAAATGAAGCTGGTGAGTGGACAAAGATTTCTGGGGAAACATGCTGCATGTATTCACAAGAAGCTTTGGGCTAAGTGAGATCAGAAAACGATGGGTTTTGGCAGAGAAAGGTCTTGTTTAACAGATATATTTCAGAAGTAAGAGCTCTTGACAAATCTACACCAAAATCTCTGTTTAAAACAAATTAAAATCCAGAACAGCATCTGGTTCTCAGAGTAAGCGTAAAAGTGGAGGCGAGGCAGCAAATTTAAAACTAAAGCTGACATCAAACACTTAGCTGAGCCTTAGGATTACATTTGAAAAGCACTTCCTATATATCTTTAAATCCTCTCAGACCAAGTTTGCAGTCTTGTTTGTGTGCCAGTCACTTCTCTGGGCACATCAGATTGACAGCAAATGAGTTTGAACTGTAGCTGTACACAGATTATTCTAGACACAGGCTTTTGAAATGTGAATGAATCTCCCTTATCAAGGACAACCTGCTGCCCAGCCTGGCTGATAGGCTGGAGGAATAAAACAACAGAAAACAAAACAAAACTCATTAGTCAAAGGGAAACTAATGTGTCTAAATCTGTCCCATCAGTCTATGGTGTTTACTGCCAAATTAGGTATAAATTACCATGATACATGCTATGAAAATACAGGATGAGTTTGTTTCTACAGTAACATTTTTCCCCTCACATTAGATCATAGAAGTAGTGCTGCTTTGTAAGTCTCTCTCCCTGCCTGGAGACAGAGTGGGATTTCAGGTCTTTTCCCATTTCATACTTCTCTCATGGTATGTAGTAAGTACCAATATGAAAACAAACGATAGGGGGGGGAATAAAGAAAACGAGATATGTAAAAAACGTGTGTGTATTCACCTGAAAAAAGGTCCTTTCAGTCAAATGAGGCCCACAATAGATAAAGTTATTTTTCTCCCTTTTTATTTCACTGGCAAACTCAAACTATTTATGCATCATCATCTTTGAATTAGACTCACTTTGGTGGGTTGCAAATGGTTTTCTCTTGGGGGGAAACCTGGTGGGTTTGTTCTGCTGTATATTGATACTTCAATGCCTGTTTCAAGCAAGCCCAGAAAAATCTCACTAACAAAGTATAAGTTCATTTTCAAAAATGGGTGTTGTTCTCACCTAATTCTAGAGCCCTGTTTGTTTTCAGTCCTCTGTCAGAGAGGAAAAAAGTTGCTTGTAAAAACGAAGGTAACAAAAAATGGGAAATAACATTTTTACTGCAATGAGGTATTATAGAGATATGAACATTAGCATATGAATACACGCCCCTAAAATTGTAAATAGTTACTTACTGGTTTATGTCGATCTGTTAAAGGCCACACAATTTATTTTAGGGAAGTGTGTGACAGTATCTGTAAGTGAGATTTTAATCTACATAATATTTCAAGTCCCAGAAGCTTCAGATTCCTGGGACTGCTTTCCCAGAGCTGATGTTCACTCATTACACTGATGTTTAAACAGCACAGTTGTTCCTGCTGTGCTCCTCTGCAGCCGTAGCCTTCCTGTGGATGCACAAAATCTGGGCTGCGATGTGAAATATGTGGCTGGGGAGAAGCATGTGACTCAAATCACACCAGCAGATTCAAAGCATTAATACATGTTTTTTCTTTAGGTATGATCTTCAGATCAAGCGTATGGCTGGGCTTCCCAGGCTTCATAGCTAACATTTCTGTGGTGAACGGGACTGACATGTGGCCTTCTGCTTTCTGTGTGGGGAGCGCGGTAGGTACAGAGCTTGTCCTCGCTTCCTCCTCCTGGTTGACAGTCCCTCTTCATGGGGAGTCTGAAAGGCAAACCACTGTGTCCAAAAGGAAATTCGGCTGTGAGTCAGAGCCTGGATATGATGGTTTCAGCTTCTGCCCCACCCCTGCAAGTGCATTCATGCCTGCCTCCAAAAGCCTGGATCAGGGCGAGCAAGGTGCTAGAGGCTGCATGGTGCACGTGAAGATGCAGGGCAGTGCAGGTCAGACTGGTCCCAAGCATTTTTTGTCCCAAGCGTTTTGTAGTATTCGCTCGTCGTAGGAGTGCTGGGATAGTGGAGGGTGCACCTGTACCGAAGTTGGGGATTTGAAGGCATAAGGGTAAAAACAATCCCAAATGGACTGTGAAACCACCAGTTTGGTTTGTGCTGGTGCAGTGTTGCTAATGTCCCGGCAGCTCTGTCACACCCATAGCACGAGGGTATCTGTGCGCCTTCTCCAGCAGAAATTACAGCCTGTGTGGTGGCAGTGGGGACCAACTGAAACCAGCAACTCGGGTAGCTCAAATTAGCTTTTGCAGCGTGAGAGTGTGTGTTTTGGACACAGAGGGCTGCAGGATAAATATACTAAAGACGCAAAGCTGCTGGCAGAAAGTCTGTCCTTGCCATGTGGGATTATAGGTCAGATTGCTGCTTATATGGCCATTGAGGCTGGCCATTATCTGGCCAAGTCTAAAGTATCTTCTGGATTAAAACACAAGAATAAGAAAGTGCAAATGCATTCCAAAAGTGCAGATTAAAACTCAGTTTCAAATATTGCAATCACAGTACTGAGACATATAATTTGAGTTTACTGTACAAGAAAAAAGGCCATGATTTTTACCAAAACATGGAGAATGACAAATAAGCCAGATCACCATTTTACCCAAATTCAACAGGAATTTCGGCTGCCCAGTGAATTCATGCATAAGCAATAACAGTATTACCTTTACAATTCAAAGTTTACAATACAGAAGAGGATATGCTGCACGTAAACAAACTTATTCAGCTCTAGTAGGTTTAAAATAAAACAATATGTGCCAAATTGAAGTCACTGTACCTTATATGCCTATATAATGTCAATTTTAGACACAATAGTGTGCCATAGAAACAAATTATCAGTTGTACTCATATACTGATTCTCTCTTCATGTTTAAGTTTTCATCACACATGTTTAAGTTCTGCTTATTAGATGCAAATGTTTGGGGTTTTTTCTTTGAGGAAAAGGAAATCAGAGACATCAATATCTTGTAATAAGAATGTCCTATTCAAAAAACATGTTTCCCTGTGTCTTAAATTTCACTTTCCGGCCCTTAACACAAAAGCCAGTATTTTTAAACAGTGACAAAGACTGTTTTGCTTTCATTTGGATCTCAGGTTAGATGGTAAGTAGCATAGCGCTCTAACACAATTTTTGTTTTCCCTTTCTTGGGCTTCAGCAAAGTGCTTTTGAATCACTTGCTAAATTTAGATTTAATTATATCGGAATGAAAAATAAACCTTCTTCCACTCATTTCCCCTAACATATTCTTGTGTGAGTTAATAAAATGTTTCTGATTCTGTTTTATTTTTCTTTTAGTACTATTGTTTTATTTCACTTAACCACAAGCCAATACAAACTCCCAACAGTGAGGCCTTTAGGCATCTCCTTTGAATAACACCCTCTGGTTTGCAGAGAGGTATGCTCTCAGGCACTGTAGCAGTATGTGTCATTTTGCTAAAAAGTGAGAGACCATATGAAGATTTTGGTTTTAAGTGCATCTGATTTATATTATTTTTGGAGACAGTCTTGTCTATGTTGGATTTTCTGCATGGAAAGACCCCACAGTTTATTTTTGTGTGTGTTTATGTATAATAAATTGTGCATTTTTCAACCACAGCAAATATGTAAAAGTGCAGATGAAGTTACATGCTGAGTGCTATGGGTGAAGTGCATTAGAAGGAAAACTGGAATTTCACAACTCCTCCTGAGTTATTAACTAAGTTATTAAGAACTCCTCCTTGAATTAAATACTGAATAACTCGTGCTGCAAGGGACTACAAGTAGGGTCTACACCCATGGTGAAAGGAAATATTTCCCAGCTTGATTTGCCTTTTGGAGGAAGGAATGGTAGATCTCTATTCACTGACATTTGGCTTAGTAACAAGTATGTTGGTTTCCCGCTGTAAGATGATGCTACTATGGAGCCATGATAAAGGATATTCAGATAAGAACTGAAAGAGGGCTTGGAGAAAAGGTAATCTGAATGTTAAAATAGTTTCAGATTATCAGTTCCCCAGCTCCTATGGGGAAGAAATTTGGAATTTATAAACAGTGTCAAAGAATGATCACTTATATAAACTCATGGGAAAAACGCATAGCTCATCAACGCTGTGGAATTTAACTTGAACCTATTTCATCTCATTTTTTATTGAAGAAATCAGTCTGGGTGTTCAATATGGATAACTTTTCCAGACGGTGAATGATATTTTTGTTAATGACCTTTTTTTCTTAATAACAGTTCCCTGAATTGGGTTCTATGCATGGAGAAAATGCCTGTCCCCTGCAGAAGCCACAATGCATAGGTACACTGCGGTGATGACTGGCCTCAGTTATATTTTTATGCATCATCTACTGAGAAACTACTGAAATTTTAACCTAAAATTAAAATATTCTTACTATAAATTTCTTTGGGCTTCACTCAGGGCGTTGAGGGTAAGGACTGGAGAGGTAAATAACAGGTTTTCTGAACAACAGAGGAAGCTGTGAAAACAAATGCCGTTCAGTTTAGCTGTGACTCAACCTGTTGGCTACACCAATGCTGTTCCTGTGATTTTGAGTAAGATTTCATAGTTCATAATCTCAGCTGGAAAATACACACATTTAAAGAAGAAATCACCAGGCTAAAGGTTTGAGTCCCTCCCCTGTCCCCAGTGGTACTTGAGAAGCAGCTGTGATATTTGGCATTTTTTTCCCTGCAGATGTGGATCCAGCTATTATATAGTGCTGGCTTCTGGTGGTTGTTTTGCTATGCTGTTGATTCTTACTTGGTGGTGAGAAGATCAGCTGGACTGAGGTACCAGAGTTAAAGCTCTGAATTTGTAATTTTCCTTCCAACACTGTATGTCCATGTTTGTCTGCAACTACCTAAGTGTGTAAGTAAAGCTCATACAAACATGTGATATTCATATGGTTACCAGGTCATGATATGGATTAGTAGTGTGCTATGTGCTTAAATTGACAGGGCAATGCTCAGATATTGATTTGTTTATGTCCAATTGGAATTTAAATGTAACTGAATTCAATTTAACCTTTGGGGAAATAGGGAGCAGATCAAGCTCTATAAATTTTATTGCAGTGAGATAACTATTTTTGTCCCTACTCCATACCTGAAATTGATTCTTGCAGCAAAATGTTATCCTGAAAATGAAAAGTGAGAGGGTAAAGTGCTGAATTTCATATAGTTTATTCTCCAGGTTTCTTTCTCAGATTTTCTATTTTATCCACTTCTCAGTGTTGTCATTATTACAATTCTGATCACATTTGTAAAGTTTTTAAGAAGAACAATATGTATTTACTAGACATTTTTCTCAATGCCTGTAACAGGAGAAGCTAAACCCTTTGGCAAGTACCATGCTTTAATGCCAGACAGAACATATAAGGTGTTCTAAGATGGTTGTTAGAAGGGCAAAATGTTCTTCAGTTGCTACTGCTAAACATGGAGTTATGTGACTCTGTTCCTAGATGATACTGAGCAATCAGTATCTGGAGACATGGTTCATCTGGCAGACGTTATAAAAATGGGGATTTCTGACTTAACTTTAGCCCATGGAGGGCAAACCTGATTTTGTGAAGTCCCATGGATCTAGTCTGAAACAACTGGGATGTACCTCCTCCCCCCAATCCCTGTTAACCAAAAAAAATAATCTATATTTGGGCTTGATTCTAAGATCAGGGTAAACAACGAAAGGCCTTCTACACCCACAGATCTGAATCTCCCTAAAATGGGAGCAGTATCCAACTCTAAAAGTTAAACATAATTCTCTGCAAATTACAGAAGGGTGGTATATTTCACTGTTCAGCTCCATTCTTAAATTTTAATCCCCTAATTTGCTCTCTGCAGGAGAAATTGATTCAGGGGTTCCTTCTTGACTTTTGGGGGTAAGGGAAAGGCTTTCTACCCTACAGGTTGGAGGATACAGGACTTCTGTGTGCAAGCCTGAACAACCACTTTATCTCATCCTTTTTCTGAAGGGCCCCCCTTGCCACACCTGCTTTCCTTAGTTTAATGTACTGTCAGTGTGGTTCTGGACCATTTTGTATCTGTAAAGCTCTGTTTCAGTGAGGGCTCATTTTTATATTGCAATGTGGAAAGTGTAAGTTTTGGTATCTTTAATTATGCCTGTCCTGTTTGATGCTTGCAGTACAATTGTGCTATACCACATGATGACGTGGGGCCTTGCAGTGATGCTCTGCGGGGAGGGAATCGCCCTGCTTTACTACCCTTCTCTCTCCAGGTAAGCAGGATTCTGGAACAGAGTGAGAAATCATAGCGCACTCTGGTCATTTGGATGTCTTTTGGTCAGCTTTAGAGACAGATGTTCACATGTTGAACTTTTTTGAACTTGACAAGCATGTCCCACTGAGTCAGTGCATGTTCTAGAAATACCTGCCTGGGCTTCAGCGGGCCCTGAAGAAATATGCCGGGCAATATGGGACTTGGGCATGCTGCAGGACTATGATACACCTTCTACTATGAGCCACTGTTCTCTCGCTCCTGGTTTTAGCTTTCTATTTGTTCCTTTAAATTTCAGAAAAATGCACAGACATGTTAAAAATTAACTTTGTGTCCCATGTGAACTGGTGGTGAAGGTCTGTGAATGAAAAGTTTTACATCTGTTTGGTTCATTCCTTGTATTTTTTTAAGTTAAAGGTGACATAGATAGAATAGCCAGAACTGTCAGCTGTGGAAAAAAAAATGCCTATGTGTAAGCTGTTAATGATTTCTTCTCAGCTGTGAAAATGGCTTGGAGCATGCAATCCCACATTACATCACAACCTATGCCCCACTCCTGCTAGTGCTGGTGGTCAACCCAATCCTGTTTAGGAGGACAGTATCAGCAGGTATGTTCCTAATGGCCAGCATTAATCAGTATGTGCTATTTAGCAACATAACAATATTGTAAAAACATCATGTCTGTGTATTCAGTGATGCAGGATAACTCCTCATTAAATCATAAAGATATAGCAAAGGGTGGGAGTTGCCTATTGAAATGAAGATACCATCTTGATGGGAAATATGCCCTAGAGACAAAATGTGGTGATGTAATCAAACCTCTACTGGCAAAGATGTTTCTATGTTACTAAATTACTCTTGATTTAAAATATTTGAAGCCGTGTATAGTGGATGCTTATCTCTACTGTAGTATTGGCACCAACCTGGACTTTGGAATGTAGTTTATTTTGGCTTAAAGATAATGTTGGCGAGATCTGATAATTGATTTTACTTCTTGGCAGCCCTGGAGCTAAAAAAAAATAAAATATGATCAGATTTTTGTCACTCATGATTCTGAAATTATGAAATAAATGGGAATTGTACACAACACAGATGAAGTTTGAAGTTGGCATTTAATTTATTATCCAGTGCTTTGAAGAAATGAGACTGAAAAAAAGTCACAGATTCAATGCATTCTTTGCATGTAATATGAGCAGTACTAGATGTTTGCAGTATTTGAATTCCTACTTATCATCTACACATTGGATATACAGAGACAGCAACAGAAGACCTTGTATTTTCACTTCAGTCTTCATCCCATCTATCCCACTCATTTTCAAAGGAACAGTTGTTGCTTTAGAAAGTTGTTCCTATAAAGAGTTGCTCTTTTTATGGGAAAATACACGGTATATTTGTGTTTGTGCATATGTATATTCTTTGTGATATCTGAACAGCGTGTCTGTTTTTGCTGACATGACACTTCCAAGTTTTAGAGGTGTAGTCAATGCTGTATCAATTGCACAATGAAATATAATGTGCATAACAGGATAAAATGTATTCTATTTTAGGCTGAACATCACATAATAAATATATCACACATTATACAGAAGTTGTAAGTACTATGTTTTGTTATAAAGGAAAAGTATGTTCACCATACTATTCTCTATTTTCAGTGGAACTGAGAAAAGAAAAATCAGCTAGTGGAGTATCACTCATTTTAGGAATCCATAATGGATGTACTTATTTTCCTTTAGTATTAGGCTATATATGGGATTCCTTGATGATGGTCCTTCCAGCTTCTGAAGGAGACAAATGCATCCATTCCTTTGTTTCCTCTTTACAGACATGTATCTTCTGGATCCTTGAGCTTATAACTAACAAGATACACATATATTAATGAAAATAATTGTATACTTTCCAGTTGCCTCCTTACTGAAAGGGAGACAAGGGATTTACACAGAGAATGAAAGACGTCTGGGGACAGAGATCCAGATCCGCTTCTTCAAAATTATGCTGGTATTTGTTATTTGGTAAGAGGTATATTATTTTGTTTTAAACTGCCTCTTTTCCAGCTGGAGAGCGTCGGGGACAAGAATAGAGACTGATAGGTTGCTTCATTTGTTTGTCTTTATGCTTGGAAGGGAAGGTGTCTAAGGAAGAACTAGTTCTAAACTACTTCACAAAGTAGCTGAATCACTCATGTCGCATCACAAGGCTGCGAGGAAATGATAAAATGTTTAACCAACAAGAAAACAATAGCCCCATGAAACAAAAGCAAAAAAAAGAAGAAAAGGTTGGGCGTAGATTAAAGCTAACTGAAACAGCAGCTCCCCAGCACTGTGGGTTGACAGATGCTTTTCTGTAGTCAAGTTTTCTCAGAGCCACTTGTCACCAAACTGAAAACCTACAATAAATATCTTTTTAAGACTGACTTCACAGGTCTGACTACAATTATATAATGCAGCCAGCTCTGTGGTCTGCAGATCCCAAGTGTGTGAAAAAAGCATGGGTATTGACTGGAAATACAGGGTTATATGCCAGAAGAGAAATCTCCATGTGATTGTGTGCAAAATTTCGATCATTTAATCTTTTTTTAATATTCCATCTTCCTCCATGAAAACAGTACTTTGGATAGAACAGGAAAGAGATAGGGAGGAGAGATGGGAGGGAACAAGGAAAGTGGAGAAAGGAGGGAGGGTACGCACTTCATCCCCAGATCCTTGTGCTTCTGCTCCAGCAGCACCATCCAGTGTGAAAGATTCTGGAGTGGTAATTGCAACTGGAGATACTGGATGCACACAGCAAAATAGGGACTGCTTTTTGGAGAAAATGGTTTTATTACTGCCATCTCACAATCATCACACAGCAGTAAAGGCACCAGAAAGAGTGGTGATCCACTCTACAAGGGTCTGTGCAATGACTAGCAAGAAGCAATCACTTCTGTGAAGTGTTTACTACCTACGTGGGTAACACAATCAACAACAGGAGGAAGGAAATGGTCCTGGAGTAGTGAAATGACTTGGCTATTTGTGGTCTCTACAACTGTTCAACTTTTTTGTACACAGATACATTAATGCATGTTACATTGCTTTAAAAGGCAGAGCAGGGGGAAAGACTGCCTTTTTATCTTCTGGCTGCTGATAGTGGAGTGCTCTGGAGGGGAATGATTGTCTTTTCTTGGGCAATAACAGAGTCCACTTGGCTTGGGAGAGAGGTTTCTAGTGAAAAGGGTGGGGGTAGCCAGCAGGGGAGGGGGAGAGAGACAGCAGTGAAAGATCCTGCAGCATAGCTGCCTGGAAATTGCTAAAATAATGAGGAACAGAGATTTAGCCAGGCTTCCAGGGCTGTGGAAATAAAGAGCCCAGAGGCACCACAGAAGCGTGTTGCAACCTGAGGAATGGTGGCCAGCTTGCTGGTCTGTGAGCAAGCATGAAATAAAGGACCAATGCCCCAAGGACACAGTGGGGACATTTGCTTATTTCCATTCCGTCTTATTCTGGGTTCTCATATTAAAAAAAAAACCAAAAAACCAGAAAACCACAGCTCTAGTTTTGGATTTTGTTCTCCTAATAAAACATAAACTTTGGAGTGTAGAAACTCTCTCAAAGGTTACTGTAGGGAAAGACTGAGGCAGTCCCATCTCAGAAGCCTAGAGAAGACTCCCTTCCATCCCAGAAGTCAAATATGAAATGCGTGAGTCAAAGACAGCAGGTTTGGTCAACATGGGGTGGAAGAGGTGTCTGCAGATTTGGGAGGGGAGAGAAAGAGGTTTTACACTGATAAAAATATAATTGCAAGAAGGACATATATAAACCTCTTTAGAAAGTATGACGTGAATGCTGATCGTTTCCTTTCTGAAGCTACAGTAGAACTATAAAGAAATGCTGGTCTGACTGCTTAGAAGTCATAACAAGTTACAACCATTTGCTATAACCTTTATTTAGTGTATAATATCTTCAGTTTCTTGCAGAGGATGAGGCTTGATAATGTTCATCTTTCTTTGGTGACAGAAATTACCTCTATTCAAAAAATTTCATGGCATTTTCAAGGGTTTTAAATCAACTTTTGTTTTGTTTTGTAGTTTTTTTACAGACATTTTGAAAGTCTGCTGTAATCTAGCCCTGAAATTCTAACTCCATCTGGAGTTTCTGCAGCCTTTTACAACATGTATGCATATATTTGGTTTCCTTATCTGTGAGCCCTATCTTTTTAAGATGCAAGCAGAAGAACTCAGCATGCATGATGTCAACATGGATTATGGTTGTTCATCATCTCAATTTTATCCTGCAATTTACTGTTCTGCAGCCAGCTCAAATAGTCTGGTTATTTTTTTGTATATTGATTTATTTGACTAGGCCTGGACTAGTAGGTAAGATTTTTGATCACAGTCTCAGAGACCTACTGGTCCCTTCAGATTGAGACTTAAAAAAAAAATAATAAAAAAAATCTCCTTATTAGGGGTCCTGATTTCTATAATTTGAAGGTAAAACATATTTTACATATTCATATATATATATATATATATATATATATAACTGTCTTGTTCTTCTTTACTCCTGCAATAGCTGGTCATCCAACATCATCAATGAGAGCCTTTTGTTCTACCTTGAAATGCAGCCAGATATCAATGAAACACCCCTGAAAAACATCAGAAGTGCTGCACTAATCACATGGATTATAATGGTAGGTCAGCTGTGACATTGTTTAGTCCTAGAAATCACTTTTATAAGACTGATGGAACAGCACCAATGTAGTGGGTGGTTTAAGATTTCTGAGGATATAAACACTCTGAAAACCAGGGGAGAAAAGCAGAAAGCAGGAGAAAGGAAAGAGGGGTCACTGGGAATACTTTTCATGTAGAAACTTTGCCAAAAATGTACCCAAGCCCAACTTTTTCTCCCATTTCATGGAGTATGCATGCTCTCTGTGAGTGATTGCTATCCATTTTAAGGTACAGAACAGACCACTACAATAGTCTAACCTTGCTAACCTCTGCCACAATGCAAACTACAATGATTTAGCTCATGATTCCTGAAGGTTCCCCAATAAAACGAGCATTTTCTGTTTGTAACTAGGGTTTTCTTTATTATAAAGAATAATTGCAACATGTCATTTGGATAACTATTTGGGGACAAATACATGAAAAATCTTGAAAGCAATGCACCAAAATGATCCGTAAGATGCTGGTACCCTACCCTCTTTTCTCCTGTTGGAATATTTGAAGAGGGATTTTTCAGAGGTGATATTGCAGGTTCATTTTCCAAGCAAGTTAATTCTGGAGCTGTTAAATACCTGTAAGTCCTAAGCATGCTTTGTGTAAAGCTCTTGAGTGTTTTTGCATTGAAGGGTTATGTGATGCAAGTGATTTGATACAACCTTCTCCTCTGACAAAGAGTGAACACATTCATGTGACAGGGGCCTTGCTCTTGCTCACCTGGAGAGCAAGAGCTCAGGTCTGGGAACTGACCTCTTTTTAAAATTGCCTGTAAAAATAATCTGCTATTTTCTCGTGAGAAAAATAGGAACAGCTAAAACCATTTACTTGCCAAGCATCCCACTGCCCTGGGAACAGAGACACTTATTTTGGAAATCACTTGGGGTTTTCTTTTTTGGTGTCTCTCTATTTGTCCATCCCACTTTGATGGACATTTTCAGTGGCTCAGGAATCTGCAGCAATTCCAGACAGATCAATTCCTGCTATTTTAAAAAACTTGTCTGTGTGTGCTAGTGTCTACTCTCGTATATTTGACTTGGCTTCCAGTAAAAAATGTAATATTTGCTTTTGTGAAAAAAAAATGTCTAGAGCTTGTGGGGAAAGTTTAAAACACACCAGGGTACTGACCAGCTAAAATTCATGCTAGAAAACTGTTTGGTGCTTACTGTTCACTGGGATGGCCTCAGCATATTGGAACAACATTTCATGGTATTTCACTCCAATTTGTTAGTGTCTGCAATGGGAACAATGTACATTTTTAGTTGCATGCAAATAGCATATTTTAAAGATGGCAATCATTCAGTGAAAATGAAGTTGTTAATGCATACAAAGTGTTTTGGTGGAGCTGCAAATGGAGCCTAACTGGTGTAACTCCTGTTGCACTTTTCTTTCCTAGGGGGTTCTTAATCCGATGCAAGGCTTCCTCTTCACGTTGGCTTTCTATGGCTGGACGGGATGGAGAGTGGACCTGAAATGGCAAAAAAGAGAAATAGCCTGGGAGTCAATGTCCTCATCAACTGTGGGAGAAAATGCCTATCCCTCACCAGTGAACTACCAAAGCAACATCCATGACTCAAAGAAGATATCGACAACTGACAGCCAGCAGACTGATGAGGCTATAAGCATGTTGTCTGAAGGTAACACTAGCAGTGATGAGAGATTAACCAGGAGCTCTCCTATCTATCAGGGCTGGTAGGTTATAGATGCAGAGCTGGATCCCACTTCTCATGTTGTCAAGACTCATAAAACCACATCACTGTGTGAGCTGTTGTGTACTCTGGCTTGGTTTGTGCCCAATGGCTTGATGTAATTTCCTATAATTTGTGTGTGTGAGAGAGAGAGATCATGTGAGATGAAGAGATACTATGGTTTATGTCTTTGTTTGCCTTATAGAAGATGTGTTAACAGGTTTAAAGACCTCATCCTTTTTCAGCAGGAGTATATCTCTGCAAAGATCTGTGTTACTTATAATTAATTTTCATCCATTTTGTTTTAATCTCTCTTGTAACCTCCATATGGTAGAAGAGTCTTTTGTTTAAATAAACGGACTATTAACATGTTGGATTTTTAAATGTGTTGCCTTGCTTGCCTTAACATAAAATTCCTCACCCAGAATTACAGATCTAGGATTTCTGAGACACCATTTTCAGCCTTGACACTCTGGTAAAATGTTAGTGACAGCAAACTTTGATAGAAGCACAAATATTTCCTGTTTGTGTAGAATCTCACTGACATAGTCTTCTTTTAGCTTGTTTATATGAATTTTCAATTTGTTTTTTTTCTAGGGATAAAAAACAAGCCCAGTATAGGTTCCATAAACACTTCAAAATAGTGGTTCCAGTTCACTTCAGGTTCAAGTGAAAATAACCCGTCAAACTATTTTTTAGTATGGATTCAGTTTGATCCTTATATATACTTGTCTAACGAGATTATGACTGTTAGGGGCAGGTGCATTAAGAGATAATGTTTGCCAAACCCCCCTAGATGATCTGAGTGCTCATCAAAAAACAGAATAAGTAGAATCATTTGTCCTTTCTCTGAGGTGTGTTCTATTTTATGTCTTCATCTGCTGAATGAAGAGATATTAAATCCATTCTCCTTATCTTCCCAGTTATGTACCTCTTTTGGTGCAGTTCCCTAAGTACCTATATCCAAATAATTCCCCAAAATGGTTGAAAGTTAAGAAAAAAAGTGATGACCGTGTCTACCCCAGGCTTTTAACTTCATATCAAAAGTAGAAGTAGTACAATTTAAGTCTGGCTGTACTGGAAGCTGTTTATAATACAGTTTGAGCGATGTCATGGTGTCATGGTGGAAGCCCCTTGACGTAAAACAAAACCTATTTTTTAAACCCTGTTCACATCCACTTTGGCTGAACTTCACTGTGTCCACGCCTTTTCTAACTCAGTTCAGTCACAGCTATTGCAAAAAAAAAAAAAAAAAAAAAAGTTGTTGAAGACAGCTGAAAGGTTAGTGCATAATAACAAGAAGCTTAAGCTGCTGTGTTATTCAGGGGAATCCCAGGATGATTAGACTAGAGACGCAGGATCAACAGAAACTATAGAGAAAAATACTGATTTGCTATTTTAAATAAATTGCCTTCTTGAACTAATTGTTTCATACAAAGGTGTTAAACAATTATTGCATAGTTAATTAGGCAGATCATTACAGAGGTGGGTTTGGTTTGTTGAAAATTTTTACACTGTTCACTGTAGAAACCTTTGTGATTTTATGACTTTATATTTCTGTTCTAGTTGTCAGAAATACTGGCAGATCACCAGATCGTTTCTTTTCATCACAGTAATTTCTTTCTTAGCTAAGTATGAAGAGAAAGCAAGGGACTTGGATCAGGTAATATTGATCCTTTTGAAATAGAGACCATATTTTCTGTGCAAAACTTGTCTCAGTTGGATTCAAAATAGCAGGGAAAAAGCGGAGGTGGAATTCTTTGTAAACTTTTTCAGATGCTGGGGTGTGGGCCAAGCTGCAAAACTCTAAAATCAAATAAACAGGCTCTAGCTTCACAGAAATAATCATGTGGCATGAAAGCACTCGGGAGGTGACAGTCTGTAGCAAGAGGCCCTTCGAGAGGACTGAACAACTAATCCCTCCTTCCTTTTGCTGCTCTGGGGCACCAGTGGGACAGACTGGGTACTCTGGCCCTGGCCCCCGAGGCTGCCAGCAGTCCCTGAGCAGTACCGGCTGGTTGCTGGTGCTGGAGCACCCCTGTGCTGGGACAGCCTCCTGCAAGGGCTGTGCTTTGCTCCCCTCCTTTTCTTGTTCTTTCAAGGTTGTTCTTGGGATGCCTGTGGTGTGTCTATGCATTAGTAATCTATTGGGATGTCATCAGGAAAAATTAGGACTCACCTGAGAGCTTAAGAGCAACAATTAAACTAATTCTGATGCACTGAGAAAGCGATATGGGGCGTTGCAGAGTAAACCAACAGTGGTTTTTAACTTATAAAAGAAGTATGTATGAGGAGAGTTTCCTTACCTGCCGTTCCCAGCCTCTGGCGGATGCACATGAGGCGTTCCTCCACAGCTTAAAACAGGGTGATAATTGGTTCTGCTCATGCACAACCATGGCCATATTTGATTTCAGCCCACACAGGCCTTGTTCTTGCCTCACCGTTCAACAACTCAGGCACAGCACTGCCTCCTCCAAGTGCTGCAGGGGGTGCCCATCCCTTCCCAACAGGACCGTGCTTTCGATGTGCATCTTCCCGCTGCCCCGCCACTTGTGCTTGCTGCATGCATGTCGTGGGGCAGCTGCGAGCTGCTGCAGATGGCTTCATTTTGGGGGAAACTAAATGTGTGCTCCAAGGGTCAGTGAGGGCACAATATATGCGCCATGTTCCGAAGAGTACAGCTGTAACACTGACCTAAACACTGCCTCCTTAAGTGTGCCATCCATTCTCTGCTGAGAAGAGCCTTGTGCTTTTCAGCACACAGAAAAACAACCTAGTTTTCGTTTTGATGACAGTTTGTATCTGCGTAGTCATCATAGTGTGTTAATTCCCGCATCTGGTTTTCCAGGCTATGATCGCTTCAAATACACTTATTTTTAGATGGATTCTGGCAGCCTGCTCTGATGAATGTGGGAAGTGCTTGTCTCTGCCTGAATGTTTGTTTTCTGAGATGTGTTTCAAACATGGCTTGGGTTAACAAGGGAGAGATCTTGTCAATACTGAAGACAGTAGATGAAGTCAGAGTCTATGGTCTTCACCTTCCACTGTCTGTGGGAGGGGCTCTCTTCCCTGGTCACACAGCTCTCCCGTTCTTGAGCAGGAATGCAGCTGTTGCTCTGGAATAGCAAGGTGTGACTCAGAGAAGTAAGTAGGGAACATGATCAGATATTGTCTAATAAAGTATATGTAGCTAAAGTGCTGTTTTGAGTATATAGCAATTGGCAATTTTAGCTTCTTGTATTTTGGGCATATCAGAGCACAACAAAGCCTTTCTGAATTTATGGAAGGGAAAAAATAGTAAAATTTAAGAAGTAGTTGAATACATGCACTGAAATAAAATTGCTGTAGTGAAATCTCAGAAAAAGGATAACTATGCATACGGGACAGTGCAGCAGAATTGCCTGTATTTAACACCCTCCTTGCCTCCCAGCCAGTTTATCAAATCCAACCGTACACAGTAAGTGTTCTCTGTAGTCACCAAAACTTGTTTTTAAGCCCTCAAAGATAAAATGAAAACTTCCAGGAAAAGTGTCTTCTCATACATATCCTGTAATACTTTCTTAAACACTGTTGGTGGAAGAGGATGTAAGAAACTGTATTTGAGTATCTGCCAGTCTCATACACTTTATACTATTTTATTTGGCCAGATGTTCAGGCTAGTTGCAAAGCTGAAATATGACCACTAATAAAATAATAAACTACTTGAATAGGCAGACTTCTTGCATACCAAAGCTCTGCATTTATGAGGTCCACCATATGTCTGAATACCAAAGTCCTAACTACACCTCTCATTAAGCCCTTTCTCTGGTCTTGTAGACCAGATACATAGAAAAAGCTAGAAAGTGAAATGCCACATGTGATTCTCCCCCCCATCCCCTGTATAACAGGACTTGACTTGTAATTCAGAAGTTGTCCTTGTGTATTCATGATGAAAAGTTATCTGATCTTCTAAAATTTTCTTAGTTTTCATGGATTCCTCAATAATCCCAGATGAAATCACTAAACCACAGAGTAGCTAATGTCATTTTAAGACAGGTCAGATGACATCTAGGCCACTACTCTTTAAGGAGCAGGTATGCATCTGTGTGGACATTGCAGTCTGCAGCTGAAGAAGCAGCAGTGGTACAGCCAAATCCAGCGAGGTATTTGAATCTCTTTTCCTGGGCAGTTTATATTCTCTAGGATAGGCTGTGAGCTGTATGGAAAGTTGGTTCTTTCACTGCACCTCTCTAAGCAAACTCTTAAACACTCAGAGAGTTAAACTCATTAGGGGATTTGTAGGTAAAGTTTTCAAAAGGCTGAGAAAATTCACTGAGTGATGGTAGCATTTGTGTTTACACCCAAAACAATACTACAAAGCAAACTAAAGCACTTTCTTCCCTGCAGGTAACAAGAACAGGTGTCTTTCTAGCTCTCTTTAGCTTCTGTGTGCTCACACTATACAAGGTTGAAAGAGCCCTAAAAAGGAATCAGACCATCATGCTTAGAAAGAGAACAGCTGTAGCCATCCCTAGACCTTTGACAGCCCCGTGGTTTGGAGTGTGTTCCCAGCTAGCCTGCCCTTGCCCCTGCTCGCTATGTTTAAGTGTGTGGTACAGTGAAGACCTGCGGGGCTGTGAACTTGCATGGCTCAATCTACAGAAAGAACCAGGAGGCATGGATATGTTTTAGCGTGTTCTTTGTAACTGAAAGCTCTGAAAAGATGTTTTGCTGCTGCTGCTATCATTAGAGTGAGGGTTGAAAGGCCGAAGGGGTGGGTGACCTTGCCAGGGCCCACCACAGCCACTGAGCTGTGTGAATAGGGTCAAACGCAATACAGCAGAAATGTCAGTCAGAGCCAAAGGTGGCATCCACGTGTAGACAAGCTCATATTTCTTATTAATATAGAAATGCTTATGTCTCAGAGGTAGCAAGCTCAGCTCTAAATTTCAGTTTGAATGTCTTGAGGATTAGGGAGTTCTTAGGGCCCTGGAAATTATTTCAGGCTTCTCTGCATTTTGCAGGAGTGACCATTTTGTGAAGTGGTTATGTGATAACAAAAAATGAATTTGATGGGCTCCTTCAATGCCTCACACGTCATGTGTGTTTTAACAAGTTAGTATGGGGTAAGGCAGGTTCAGGCCAAGTGTATTTATTGGCACATTAGTTAAAGTGTTCACTTACAATAGACTTGACTCTAATATGTTGTTACCTGTATTTTCTTCTACAGCACTGTGTGGCTGAGCCTGTATCAATCTCTTTTTTTTTCCTTTGAGTACCTTTTACAAGCAGAATGAAAGATGAAAATGTTTTGAAGAACTGCTATAAAAATGTATCTGTTAGTTATCTGTATTACAGCAGATTCCTTTTATGCCCAAATGACAGTCACGCTCTAAGTTTTAGAAAAAGCTATAATGTATCTGGGAAATTGGACTAATATAAAAGCAATTCATGGAGTCAGAGCCAGAGGTTGGCTGTGTACAAGCCA
This sequence comes from Athene noctua, assembly GCF_965140245.1. Classification (NCBI taxonomy): domain Eukaryota; kingdom Metazoa; phylum Chordata; class Aves; order Strigiformes; family Strigidae; genus Athene; species Athene noctua. Next base: position 184,154,729 of record NC_134037.1, read on the forward strand.
CAAGCTTCATAGAACAGTGTAAGTAACATAAAAGTATGGGACATGGGAATGCCAGCTTGTGTAGGGGTTCACACAGAGCATGCTAACTGATGTTAATATGGAGTGAGGGTAGCATGGGAGAATTCCCAGCAGGGATTTACCTGTGTAGGGTGAGGAAACAAATACTTCAGAGTGGAAGTGTCCTAACTTTCCCTTCCCTCACTCCAAAAAGAATTAGCTTCTGATGAAGGTAAAATAAGCAATACTGCTGCAATGAAAATATCCTATGTTGTTGAGTGAGGGATGTGTTCTGGGCATCTTCCAGATAAATTAGGATCTTGCAGACAGAAAGTCTTAGCCACAAGAAGCTGTGAATGTGCCTTCAGTCAGAATGAGCGCCAAAATTATTTCAGTTCCTGTGAAGCATTATGTGGTCTGCTGCTGCTGCGGGTTTGGTGAACAGTATATAGTATTTTGCAGTTAGCAGCGATGTAGAGAAATATTCTAAGTGATTGCTTTTCTCCCCAGCAGACACTAGCTCTCCCCCCCAGCTTGGAGTTTCTCCTACTATTTTTTATGGAAAACCTGTGAGAAGAGTGCAGCTTTTACACAGGAAGCTGTTCGGGCCTGGTTTAAATTCACATTTCCATTTTGTTTGGTTAAACAGGTTAAAAACCTGTTGGCTAGACCAAGGGAAGGCTCTGTTTTAAAAGGCAAAGCTTCAGTTTTCACAGCACTGGTATGAATCCTATTTTATCATAGTGGGGGATCAAAACCTGCTGCCATCTGATGACACTGTGTTAGCTTCTCTGAAAACAGTTTGTAGTCTTAATTCAACTCCCAAAAGGCAGGCGTCCGTTTTACAGGAGCTGCCCCAGGGGGCAAGCACTGGTAGCACCTGGGCCTGACGTCTATTTCCAGTATCACAGTCCTGGGCAACCAGCTTCAGGTGACCTTGCTGGAGTAGGGTTGGACCAGGTGACCTCCAGAGGTCCTTCCCACCTCAGCCAGTCTGCAATTCAAAGCCTCCTGTGATCTGGGCTCTCACCCCATTAGGTCTTTTGGTCAGGTGTTGGGCACAGACAGATGTTAAAGAAATGGATGTTACAGAAGCTCGTGTTACTCTTTCTGAGCTGGGAGCATGTGCTGAGCATTTTCGAGTCTGAACCTTTTGAGGGATCTGGAGACTGAATTCACTCAGGAAAATGAGGGAGCAGGTGGTTTTGCTGTGTGTCACACGATAGCTGTCATCTCTGGAAAGGAAGGGAATTCCAAAGAGAGGTGTTAGTCTGCTGTGGTTAGAAACCACTGTTTCTAACAGCCATGCATGCTAGTGTGTCTCTCTATATGGCCTCTGAATGAAAATCATCCAGTCACTTATATTTACAAATATGAGTAAGGTATGATCTTAATCTGAATAAAAACCTACAACAGGTAAATTTGCCCTGGGAAGCTTGAATAGAATAAATTGGGTATTCTTTGCTTGCCCGAAGGTAAAAATAATTGTATAAAAATAACACAGTCAATTTAAGAAATAATATCAGACAGTTAAAAAAAAAAAAAGTCAGTATGCCAAAAAAGCCCACTAACTAATTTGTGTCGCCTGAATGCAATAGAAAGGCAGCTGTGAAAGCCACCTCAGCATCCTCTGGAAAAGATGCATGTGTATAAAAGGACCCTATACCACCCATTTATAAATGCGAAGATCTACAGTTAAAACAAGCCTGAGACAGCTTTCAAGATCCCACTTCTCTCTGTAACATGAGAGGGGGGCTTTTTGCACCTTTTTCATCAGGCCTCGTTATTTCTCCAGGGTTTATGCATGGCAGCACTGCATTCCCCTCCCCGGCAGCAGGGAGGAGTGGGCAGCAAGGACACTGACATCATGGAAACCATCCCGTGATGAAAACGATGGGAAGACTTTGTGCTGCTTCCTCATCTCTTGGTCACTAGGGCTCATTGCATTTTGGGGTGGCAAGAAACTTTTTAAGCTTTCAGGCTTCTCCACAGGGGACATTTGTCTCTGCAAAGCCAGTGCCTTGAGCTGGAGAGGCTGTCAAGGTGGCAGCTCACTACTGCCTGTGGCCCTGCCCTGGTGTGAGTGGCGGTACCCAAGGGGACTGTGGGTCTCTTTCCATGCCCTGGTGATGAGAGTCAGGCAGCCTCTGCCCTCACTTCTGTAGGAAGGAGCCCAGGGCTTCCATCTTAAGGGTTCTTAAGGGGTAGAGAAGAGTTGTGATGGACCGAGATGGTTTCCTCCCTCTGGAGAGCAGGACGATGGCACTGCTGTTAATAAAGACAACTTTTGTTGATGAAGCCTTGTTCTGCCCTAGTTTTTCACCAGCTTTCCTCTGCCTCCTGTGACCTACTGAACGCTTTCACACAGCACAGCCGAGAGGGACACAGAGGGTAAATGGAGGCCACGGATCCTTGCTCTGTGAGGTACGCACTCACTTATGTGTCCGTGAGCCTCCCAGAAAGTCTTGAAAATGTGAAAAACCAAACACAACCTCTTTAATGATGCTTATTAAAAAGGACACATTTTAAAGACATGGTTTTAAAACAGTGCAGTGAGGGTTTTTTGCACAATATGAGAAACCAGCTGTGTTGGCTGGGTTGTCCTTGCAGCATCCTCCCCCCTCAGAGGGCACCAAGGCTCAGGACAGCATGAAAATACTGTAGCCATGTGATAGCATCTGCTCCTGTTTTTGCCTGCTACAGCAGAGCTTGAGTGAATTTCCTTGAGGAAAAGAAATTTTTAAAAAAGCAAAAAACCCCAACAATGCAACTCTCTCCTTAGGCTAAAGTTCTCAACCAAGAGCTACATTTTATGTGGCAATGAAATGACGGAGTCCACCCACCCTGCCCCTGGTCATGCGCCTCCATGTGACAAGGAGCACGGCATTCTTCTCACCAGCCCTTTTCTCAAGGCACCAGACACGACTTGCCAAGGATCAGAGGCATTCCCTCAGCCATTCTAAGTGCTCTGGGTAACAACCCAGCTCTGCTAACACCCGTGTCAGGCAGTCAGCCATCCCCTAGGAATGCAATTACACCCAGAACAATACGGCGGAGGCCAGATAAGGAGGCTTTTTCCTTAGTTCCCAGGGATTTTATAGTCTGAAAGCTGGTATACCCAGATTCCTTCAATATAATGTTTGAATTTAAAATGAAAAAAAATTATCACATCTACATTAACAAAATACCTTTTGCTAAATAAATACTGTTTAATAAATATCTTTAAACGTAATAGAGACTTTCCTCCTTTGTTTGCTGTGGTCTGACACTAGTGAGCTTTATGACTTAGATGGTAATGAGGCTGATGTTGAATAACTGGAAACTTGTGAAAGGCACGCGTGAGTGAGCTGAAGACACAAAGGCAGACACAAGAGTCTGAGAATTGTTCCTCTCTTCTAGTTGTGATTATCATCCCACAGAGAGCGGGGTGGTGGGACATACAAGTGCTGGTGCTGCTGCTGCCACGGCCATCATGCCGGTCCTGATCCTGCCTCTTGCAGCCTCTCCACCCTGCTCATGACATTAATTCTTCACTAGGTGAAAAGGAGACAAGAAACACAAGCGATGCTAACTTTATAGCCCCATGGTAGGAGACCCTTTGCTCCAGTTTGGCAGCATTTATTTTTACAGGGGGAGCCCAGGGAGCTGTAGTCCTGTGCCCAGAGCTCCTGCTGGGGCTGCGAGGGCTGGTCCAGCTGCTGCCTGACGCAGCATTGGCATCTGTCAGCAGAGCTGCCAGAGCACCAGCCTGTTGGCCACGCAAAACCTTTAAAAAAATTACTTTTTCCATGGCACCTGTTTCAGGTTTCAGCTTTATTGGTACATTATGGGGAGACAAAAACGGTATGTATGGTTTTAGTTTATTTTATGAAGATACGACACTGTAGATACCCAGCTAATGGATTCATTTTAGGTCAGATGAGATTCCAATCATACCTATGAAACTGTGGGGTTGCTTTTTCTGCTCCTGTAGACACTTGTGAAAGAAACTGATAAATATTTAGGCACAGTTACACAAACAACCCATGTGTCAGTGCACACATATGTAGGAACACACACACACACATGCACACATACAAGTACTCCTTAGGTTTTAACATTAAAACTTCATAGTTTCTGATGATGAGTAAATTATAATGGTTTTTTTTGTTTTGTTTTGTTTTTTTTGGTGGATCTCCCCAAATGTTAATACCTTTTATAAAAAACCACCACCAGTCAGCTTCCCACAAGACACTACTGAAATGATAAACAAATATTCTGTTTACAAAACATTTTCTTTGCAATAAAATTTCAACATGCAATTCACTACTGCCCCTAAATATCCTTCAAAAACACCATCAAAAATTCCAGCAACATTTTCCTATTAAATTGCCATTGTTTTGTCTTAGATTTTCTTTTTTTTTTTTTTTTCAGGTCCCTTTTACAATGACAGTCGGGGTGTTAAGTTGTTTTTGTTTTATTTGAACACCTCAAGCAATAGTTTGTTACATGACCCTCTGAGGGGTCTGCAGGATATTTGCTTGGGAGAAACAAGTCCAAAGAGAAAGGCCACCTTAGAAAAGAATCCAGATACACACCTCTTGCTGGGCAATAATAGCTTCCCCAGCCCAAGACATACAGGGCATAGCAAGAAAGACAGTATTATTGAATTAGTCAAAATAATAGAGCAGAAAGGAAGATATTCTTTATTCTCTTAATTTCATTTTTGGAGCTGATCAGCTCATCTTTCCACCAAAGGAGGAATGAGCACCAATAGTTTTGTGGTTCAGAACATGGAAAGGAATGACCAAATGGCAATAAGTAATAAACTCTGTTTTCCTAGATGTGCTGCTGCGAGTTCAGTTCCTACTGGAATAGATGTGGTTCAAGTAACAGATGAGGGTGTTGGTGGTTTTTTTTTTAAGTAGGGCTTTTTTCTGTAAGGTTTGTCAGGGAAAGCTGTGGGACATGTTCTCAGCTTAGAGCTGCGCACAGGTTAGTCCCTCTCTTCACACCTGAGCACTGATAATTTCTGCTTGCTTCTGTGACACTGAAAAAACAAAAAAAAAAAAACAGGCAAAAATGTGCCGGTGTGTATTGATAGGAATGAATTTTTTGTTGGTAAGGGGTCTTCAATTAGCTTCCCTAGTCTCAGGAAGGCTGGTAGAACTTCTGCAGTGATGAGAAATGCTGTATTTTTCCATACCAACACCTTCACCTGAATCTTCTGCAGAGTCCAGAGCATTTTTTTTTTTTTTGTACCGTCACATTTTTTTAACCACTCTATCTAGGAGATCTAAAAGCTGATGCTTCTTGTCTGTGAAAAGATGTCTACTGAAGCAGGCCCATGTAAGAATGTCAAACTAAAAGTTGGTAGATTAGAAAGGTTTGAATTTTTTTTAATTGCTTTGATCTGTATTCCTTGATCAAGTCATGAGACCTTTAATGTGGATATGCAAAAAAAAAAAAAAAAAAAGGATGTCTGTGTGGGCTGACTGAACCACAGGCTCTTTGCCTGTGTCATGCTCTGTGGAGGAAGGTGAGTGGGTAGATGATTAGACATGGTCATCTTATTGCGCAGGAATTTCTCACTATTCTCCCCAAACTAGCCTCTGGGAAAGAAGCTGACAAGCAGCCGTTGTCCAGGACTTAACAGATGGCAACACCATGCTGTGGACTTTTCCCATCAGATTCTGTTACTCTCAGGAGTCTGTGATCCCATCCACCCTAAGTGTCCTCACTGACAGTACTCTCTGCAGGTACTCAACATCCTTCAGTCCAGCTGGCAGGACATCATAGCTGTAAGGACTGCAGAAAGTCTCAAAACCCCTTCTAATGGCTTGAACTTTCCGGTTTTCCCTTGAAGAAAATATTCAGAGTTTTTCAGGAAATGCAACACAGCCTTTAGGACATGATGTTCACCTGACACCACCAATTTTCAGAAGCCTAGAGAGAAAAATTTTCAGTTTTGGAACTACAAAATGGCAGTGCTTTGCAACTAAATCCATTCTCATTTGTTGTGCATTTCTTACTGTACTGAATTACTCTAGTGAAGGACGAGGATGCCAAGTTTGTCTCAGTAATTAATGGGAAGAATTTGGAAAGAGATGAGCAGAACCTTTTCTTGATCTTTTGTAGCGGGATAGATACTAGTGATTTATATAGTGAAACCAAGGCTGCTTCTGTGAAGGTAGAAGACGTTGGGCCTTACAGCAGGAAAAGAGGATATAGCTGCTTTCCTGTGGTTATTAGGTTTTGTATTCTTTTGGGTTTGTGCATGTATTCAAAAGGAAACAGAAAAAAACTATCTCTAAGGAAGCAAAGATCTTCCTTCCTGTTGGGAAAGGAGTCAGCAAGGATGATAAATTCCTTGCCAAGTGAGTCATTTCTTCACTTAAGAGACTTCAAAGCTTTAAAAATTACTTTTTGTACCATGGAGCTTAGATGTGAAATTGCATATGCTCTTAATGGACGAAGCTGCTCTGTCCCTTGATGGGAAATGATACACAGAAATATGGCAGGGAAAGAAGTGGGTTTGAGTGAGATCCTGCAATATTACATCTTTCCAGAATAGCTCTAACAAATACCCTTTTATTGTACTGCATGCTGACAGAAGTGAAAAGCAAGTGTCTAGGACTGCTCAATGCTTCCAGTGTTAGTTGTCAAATAGTTCACAGGCTAAGTAAATATTTATAGGATAAAGGAAAACTAAACTACAATTTTAGTTTGACAGTCACGTATTTTTTGAAACATGCCTGGAAATGACGTGACTAAAAATAGGACTATCACATAGTGTTTATTTAAGAAGCAGGTAAGGTGAAAGCTTTTATATAGCGCTACCTATTAAAGCTCTAGCCCCGCTGTGTCTGCCTCCTTAGCTCTCACATTCTTTGAGAAACTGTTATGAAGTCTGTTGGTGGTTCCTGGTCTTGTGAAAGCTGAACAAACATATTTGTCCTACTGCTTTCAACTCGTACAGTTACAGGGAATTAATTGTACATTAATATTGTGCAAATTTCAGAGCACAAACTGAGACAAATGGCATGAAAGGGCATTACTTTCTCTTTTTTGAGTATTTGATGCTGTGGTTGGGTGCTCATCATCAGCATAACAGTTTTTCTAGCACTTGAATCTTCCCAAAAGTTATTTATCAATGCTAACTTAATGCTCTAGGTTCTTAAACACCTAAAAACTAGTTGTGGCACATAAGACTGTGTTTGATCTGAGCACTAATTCTGTTTGAGGACTTTTGACAATCTTTCAGCCTTAGCTTAGGTGAATGGTCAGCATTGTTACATGGTCATAAAGCAAAAATTCCATGTTTCATGTTGAATTCTCCACTAAGTACTGTGGGTACCATTTTGTGGAAAAAAACCCCCATCTAAAACCCACACAGCTTTCAGTCTGTTAAAGCTAAAAACGCCCACCGTATCCTTTGAGGTGTCAGTGCCACAAACTCCAAGCAGAGAGACTATGAGATGGTGCACATGGGAGCTCCTGCCAGAGGGGACAAACTGCCACCCCCACCGCACGAACTGGAATATTCTGACTTTCTTCAAAAACTTCCAACCACTAAAGCAAGGCTGAATTTAAGCCTCACTAGCTTAAAGAAAAATTAACAATTTACTTTGATCAGAACTAGAGTCCCATTTATTTTATCTAGAGAAATTTCCTTTTGAGAAAACTGTTTTAAGGAAACTTTAAAAAAAGTACTTCAACCCAATCTTACTCAAATTAGTTTCTTACCAGCTGCTTAGATTTCCAATAAATGCATTGGGGGGGGGGGAAGGGGGAATAAAATTGATCAATAAAGATGCTATGTGATTAGCCTTAAAGGTGACCCGTTTAAAAGGGAAAAAGTACCACAAGATATCTGCTGAAATACTGAGAAACTGCCTGCCAGCCTGGAAGCTGTGAGCCTGGGAACCAGAAGCATTCTTGAGAAGCACAGCCAGTATCTTTGAAGTGCAGCTGGGTACCTAGGAACTGGAGACATCCTGAGATACCCTACCCTCAATTAGCGCAAACCCAAGGAATTGTAATGGTTATTTATTATCTCAAAAGCTGAAAAACAAGTCTGGAAAACCGGGAAAACATTCCAAGAAAGCAAGAACTGGTATCTGTCATTGGTTCTAACTGCAACAGGGAAAGTCCTGAAATATAGAAATTGGTCTAAGAGAATAGAAATCATCATCTGTTGGCTGTCCCAGCTGAAAACTAGAAATTTTCAGCTCGAAGTGGTGGTGTCCTACAACCTCTTATGTCGCTACAATATAAAAATTACTCTCTACCCAAAACAGAGCTTCTCATTCTTCCCTGTGCTGCACATACTTGCCCCTTTCTGCGTGAACTTTCTACAAGACCTTGGACCCTTCCCGGGGATGCCTAGCTGACTCCAAACTCCGTGACACAGATCATCTTTGAAGTGAGACTCTGCCTGTTGTTTTATTGTTCCCTTCCTGAGCCCACGGCTGGGGCTGGTCTGGTTTGTTTTCCCACCTCTGGGATGGTTGGGCCCCTCCAGATATCTGTCTCATGTGCTTGGTGCCACATATATACATGTCAGTAACCTACTGCAAGTATATCTATCTGCTGTTACATTATTTATAACTTTGCTTCACTAGTAATAACTTTGTAACCTATTTTATATATATATATATATATATATATACTTCATTGCTGCTATACTATTGCTTGCAGATACTACTTAGTAGTAGCTTGATGTATGTATATATTTGCTTTCTTAATCATAAGTATACTTGCTAATGGTCATTTGTGGGGATACTTGAAGTAAACCATAATAAAGTAAAAAAATTAGAGGATAGAGCCTGCATGTCCTTCTGTATTCCAAAATCCTATGAACCCACAGTTGGGGGCCTTATACACCCACAGGCCGGGTGACCCTTTAGCTCACGACGACACCACATTATAACTTAAGTCACCCAACCCCAGCTCTTGAGTGCAGGATGCAAAATATCCAGAAAAGAATAAGGAACAACACGCACAGAATTCTCTAATATCAAAATATAGCAATTTATTCAAGACACTGAATATGATCTGTTGATTCTCTCCTTAAAACAAATGAGCTACAATACACAAGGTGAATTTGAAGAAAGTGTGGGTGGGGGAGAAACAAAATAAGGGTTGATGTTGTTTCAACAGAACCTGGGAAATGCTGAAATGAGAACCAAGTCTGGCTGCAAGTCTGACACAGACAATAAAAACTGCAGAAGCCAGAATTCAGAATTTCAGTGAGTGGCTGAAAGAACATTTCTGCAATTGACAAAGAACCACATCTTTTAAAAAAGCAAAAGGAGGAAAAAAAGGAGGAAAAATTAAAAAGGGAAAAAGAAAAAGAAACCCAAAAACAAAGCAGACCCTTACATTTGACAAAGTGCACTTCACTTGGCTCTAAAATTAGCTATTTTTTCTTTTTTTTTTTTTTTTTTTAAACAAATTAAAAGGAAATTTCTAAGATGTAGCATGGGGTTAATGTGTGTATAACCCTGTAAGTCAGGCCCTTTAGTGCCCCACAAGGGACCCAGTGTTTTTTACATAAAAGATTCAGTATCCTTCTATCCCAAAGAGTGGTTTTTCAGAAACTTTTTTTTTTTTCCACTTCAAGGCCCGTTCCAGACAGCCAGCAATAAAAATCCAGTAAGCCTCTTGATGGTTTCACAATCCTGTTTGGTCATTTAGATTTTTCAATTTCTCTTCTGTTACAAAGAACTATAAACAAAATTATCAAAAAATGTTGTATGGAAAAAATGGAAGTCCCCCAGCCTGTTACTTCATGCTGTTCTATTGCAGGGGAGCCGCAGAAAGGCACCGCTAGTTGGGGGATGCCGCTGTGGAAGAAAGCAAGAGCTCCCACAAGGGCAGTTGTGCAGGTCCTGGCTTGGATGTCCACGTTGAACTACAGTCTGGAAAAGCTTCTCCCCATTGCCCACCTCCTAAAGAAACCAGCTCCTTGGGCTAGGATTAACCTTCGCAACTACATCTTCTGTCTTCCTTAGTAGCTGCCCTCACTTCAGCTGAAAGCTATCTACTACAGTATCTGGGGATTTTTCAGTCTTGGGGAGGGAAAAAAGATAATTTTCTTAACTCCTCACCTACACTGAGTTCAAATCTGATAGCCTGTACAGAAAACTCATGTAGACTTTGCAAACCAAGTGATTTTCAAATTCCGTTTCTCTTGGCTTCTTACCTCCATGCAGGTGGGAAGAGGAAAGGTGGTGTTCTGACAATTTGAAAAAAGGGAAAAAGAAAAAAGAAGGAGGCATCACGGACACTGCCGAGTTATCTACCGTAGCTATCCCGGGAACAACCATGGAACACTGGCTATGTGGCCAACCAGCTACGCGGCGTCACTGAACGCAGACTGGGTGACATCATCTCTGAACCCTGAGGTCTGGCCTACTCAGGTGCCACTCATGGGAGAGAGGCACGGCCAGGGCCCCATCTGCGCTGCCCTCCACTCTCTGCAGACTGGGAGCTTCTGTGCCACCTTCTCAGAAATGCCACCCAAAAGCAGCTTAGGAAGTTAACCGTGTACATGCAATGATTGTAATCAAATCATCGACCCAACCGTGCTTTATAAAACCACATTAAACCTTTGTATTAAAGTCTCTCTTCGAGCAAGTACTCTTTTTTTTTTCTTTTTTTTTTTTTTTTTTTAAGTAGTGACTTTAAATTAGTATGTACACGTGGTTATTATAAAACAGTGCAAAACTGTCACGTGATCATCTACAGCCCATGCTCTTGGAGCAGAAATCTAAAACCAACACATAAACACAGTTAACACCAAAAATAATCCTTGACACCTTCCAGTGTCCAGTTCTCTGATATAAATTACAAGCAAGCCTAACTGTCATTAATAACCAAAATCCCACATAACTGTTTTCACCTCGGGACTGAGTAACCCTTTTAGCAGTGATTTCTTTCCATACTTCTTTCCTGTACAAATGTGTATGTTTAAGAAGTGCAGCTGAAGCTGGCAGTGGCTTGTTCCACTGGAAGCACTAAGATACTGTACAGGTGCAAGCATAAAGAGAGAAAAACACAGGAGAATAAATGACAAATTTCATGACGCTGTGATGATGCCATGATGGCATCATACATCACCAGTTCAGCACCAGGGCTCTGGTTTTGGTTTTGCTCAGATCAAATCACCACTCAGCAGCTGTGGTCAAAGGGAAGGTCCTGTGTTACAGAAATAGCGACTTTGGGTGGGAAGATATTACGTGTTCTTAAGGGGTTTCTCTCCTTGGGTGTTTTTGTCTCTCGTACAAATCCTAGCCTAGCCTGCAGCTAGAGAGGACACCTGTTTGACTCAGCCAGTTGTGAGGATTTGTCTAAGTAATGGCTGCCATCACCCCAAGGTTGCCTTATAGTTTACAGCACTTTCAGTAAACTCTGCCTATGCATACATCTTTGCATCCACCATTTGCTCTTAGAGTAATGTAATCTTCAGCAGGCATCCCTGCAGACGTCTAGCTTGCAGTAAGGAAATCTTGTCCAAGGTGGATAGGTGGTGCTTTGGAACTCTTTACTGTCATTCCGATCATTTCACCCACTATAACTTTATAGTGGTATGTATGTTGAGATATAATTTATGTATCCTTTATCATGTCCTCACCTAATGGAGAGTTCTATGTGGTCTTCTGAGCACTGCACTGCGGACACCCTCAAGGCTAACTCTGTCTGGGCAGACCCAAAGCTTTCCTTGTAGCTCGCAGCACATGCAGGGCTGAGGTGACAGCAGCACCACATGCTGCCAGATGCAATGGAAGAGCCTGCTTCTAGGTGCGGGCTAACCATAATGGAGGATGGACAGGAGCTTGGCAAGAGGCCACTCTTCAGCAGCAATAGCTGCAGTCAATATACCTTGGTTCAACTGGTCTCATCAAGTCAGTGGTAAAATCCCATTGACTTACTGGAATAGAAACAGCTGAGCGGAACGAATAGTGGAGAACCACACTGCTCAGAACCATGTCCTGTATGAAATCTGAACTATCTCTAGAGGAAAGAAGATACACAAGCGTTTTTCCCCTGGTTACCGAGGATAAACGAAAATATGGACTCAAAAAATGAATGCTGTATTTATAGTCTCAAACTTATGAATCCCTTTTAATAAGTGTACATCATGAAACAGCCACAAAATGAAATGAGACTATATAAATGGCTGGCTGCTGGAAGAGGACTCTTCGTAAATGACTGGCATTTATTGTATCAAATGGCATTTTTTCTTACAGCACTTTCTGACAGAGAAGAGAAAAAGGATACTGCACCTTTCATGTTCCTTGAACTCTGTGTCATTCTTTTTGCTTGAATTCCACAACCGGTCTACATTTGGTGGCCATTTTAGGCTTTTAAAACTGTTTAACATAAAAAATATTTTTTTTCCAAAAATACACTGGGTTCTTTCTGTTAAAAGTCATCTTTCTCCTGTAAAAATCTTCCCCAGCACTGCATTCTTATATAAAGCACTTATTACACAATTTGCTGAAAGTGCCCTTGAGACGCTAAGATCTGAAGCATGGAGGATTTTTTTTTCTTTTAAACGGAGAGAAAGAAAGGAAAAGGAAGAGAGAGAAGAGAGGAGAAGCAGTCTGTCAAAAATTTTCATTGTCATGTCCACCTGGCTGCATCTACTATGGGCATACAGGGAAAAAAAAGGAAAAAAAAAAAGGGCAAGAAGAAAGAGGAGAAAAAAAAGGAAGGAGAAGTTGGGAGTGGAAGGGAGAAATAAAAGGAAAACAAAAGTTTCATCCTAAGCCTGGGATCCTCCAGGCTGTAATAATCCAGCTGATAGAAAAACCACTGAACAAAAAAAGTAGTCTAGAAAATAGAAAGTGTTGTGATTACAAAGTTGAGCATTTCATCAGTACAAACTGGTCTTTGAACGTCCTTTGGGAGAGCAACTGTAGTGTCCAAATTGGAAGGAAAAAATACAACACCGCATGGAGGAGGATTTTTTTTTTCCCTTTTGGTTTATCACAGCATTTTTCTTTTTTTTTTTTTTTTTTTTTTTTTATTAATTTTTTTTGGCACAGCTTTTTTTCCCAGCCATCAGAGCAAGTTCTCAGATGCAAACCAAACAGTGCAATGCCTAGCTGGTGGCTTCATGCTTCCAAGGCTGAATGTTCCAGGTGGAAACCATTCCCTCCCCCTCTGAAGTGACTGCGTTTTTACTCCTTGATGAAGGTTACGGACAAAATACTAGACACCTGTGGCCAGGGAGAGTTGGTTTCACGGTACACTCTAACTTTGTTCAAGTTCGTACAGTTCTGGAGCTGTTAAGAATAGTTTTGAAGAGTGCTTCTCCCCACACATTCACTGCTGGTCCATTTGAAATTTCTTCTAAAACATTTCACTTTTACTTCCGCAGATCTAGAACGCAAACCTGGAGAGAAAAGACCCAGCGTTAAGAGCCATTTCTGAAGGCGATGTCAAAGTCCTATCCCTGTACGGCCCCATACACAGTCTGATCAGTCAGCACTATGTTATATTCCCCAGCTTCCAACCAGCCTCGCTCAAGTACCTGTTTACATGTACACAAGTAAGGGAACAAATCGACATGGGAGAAAACGCAAATGAAAACCATACATTAAACATTTAGCTGGGCTTTCGTTGGATTACAAACAAACAATTTGGACACACATCCCAGATAAGACTATGGGGCTCTATTTAGTTGCCTAAATACAGTGTCCACTTCCATTTCTGAAATATATCCAACATAGATGCAGGCCTGGCAAGCATGACACAGGACCTAGAACGGACACATGCCCATCTGGAGCAGCTGTTGGAAGCCAGGCACTCAGAGTCTCAAACGGCACAACTAAGCTCAAGCAATTGGGTCATGTCACAGGTGTACCCTTTGTTAAAACCAGTTGAAAAATACTGCTCTAAAGTAGCTATGCCAGTCGGCCGTGTAGAAGAGTTATTGCAAAAAGCTGTGGAGTCTGTTAAAACATCTGTGCATCCTTCACAAGCTGATCATGCTCTAATTGAAATGTTTTAAAAGTAATACTAACAGAAAAAATAGTAATGAATAATCAGTATCTCTAGACCAATATTTCTCCTTTACCATGGGATGAAATCTTTGGGCATCGTGCTGAAAAACGCCTCCTTTAGGTACCATTCAAGGGTAAACTTCTGTGGGATAAAACTCAAAAAGCCCCAGGACAGCTTTAGAGATTTGACTACTGTGACCTGACCTTCATTAAAAATTGACAGATGAGGTAAATAATGACAGAAACAACACTACCGTTGTTCTTATCAAGTATGTTTTTAAAAGTCATTTCCATCTTCAGCAATATTCACCTATTCCACAAGAATTCTTCATTTCCAATAGGTACACCACCTCTAGGTATTCAAAACCTTCCAAAGCAGGAGCGTTTTTAATACGCTACACGGAGCTACTTATTTATGTCTTGAGCTGCTTACGCCTTCAGCTCTGTCCACAGGAGGCGATGTGGCATCTATGTTTTTTGTTGACACTCTCCAGAAGAGTAATTTCCACCCAACGTTTACAATGTGTAAAGCTCCTTACCGATCCGTCTGATGCGCTTGCTCCCACTTTGTCTCCTCTAGCATTCCAGCAGACTTCGAAGATGCCCCCGGTGCCTCGGTAGCTATGTACTAGAGTTCCACTCTACAAAGCAAAACAGCATGCAAACATTTGATACAGAAGCTCCCCTTCTTTGTCACATGGCACTACATTAAAAAGAAGAGAGCTGTTGCAAGGGGGAGCTATTCACATCACCCAGCCGTCGGGGTCATCACCCAGCCTGCTGGTCTTTCATAATGAAGTGAAACAGGTTCCTCCAGAAAACAATTTACAGCAGGACTCTTAGACATCTCTTTTTTTCAACTCTGTAACAGTAAAGGCCTGGGGAGTTGGGCTGAGGTGGTCTTCTCTGAAGCTTGTTGCTAATTCAGGTTGTGAGGCATCAGTATCCAGCATTACATCTGTGGAACTATGAGGTCCCACTTTTCTCCAGAATATCCCCCACTCCCCAGTCTGTACACCCTTTGTATCTGTCATCCCTTCATCACAAAGTATAAGCCAGGTGCATCAGATTCACAACTGAACTCAGCCTGTTACTAGGTAAACCCAACCCGTTTCTAAGAATCAATCCACACCTTTACTTCACAAAGCTGATGGCACAACTTAACCTACCTATTTTAATATACACTGGGTGTTTTACCGTACAAAGAAGCCTGAGCAAAAATGTTCTGGACAGTGAACTCACTCCACCTGAGTGACTCAAATGTTATGCTGGGCTTTGTGTCAGCCAATACAATCAGGTTCACCTTGGCTGGCAGGTCATATGCTACAGAGGTATATACATTTTCCATTTAAGCTTTTGCTATTAATGTGTCATCTAAACCAGATGTGCTGCATATGAAGCAAAACAGTACCTGAGTATTCCATATATGGACACATTTGTCAAAGGACCCACTGGCTAGATATTTTCCATCAGGACTAAAAGCTACACTGTAGACAGGCTCTTGATGTTTTGTTAACGTATGGATGCAGACTCCTCGGTCAACGTCCCACAGCCGAACAGTGGAATCAAACGAAGCACTGCAAGAAGCATTCAAACACAAGCATGTCTTCATTTGGGTGTTAATCAATTTGTAGTTTGATAGTGTAAACATTTTAAGAGAATACCACAGGTTTTCTCCCCTGGCTAAGCAAGAAAAATGTTTCAAACAGAAAAGCTAATCTGTACTACAGCCTTCACATTTTTTACGATAAGAACTGTATCTGGAGAACTGAACTCTTGTATAAGGACCCTTACGAGTTTATCTAGGTGTACTGTATATAAGGATCAGATCACTAGCCCTAAGAGGGCCAAGCTCTCTCCTTTTGACATTGTAACTGCTATTATTCAGGAAGGTCAAATATATGTTGTCATTAATAGGATAAATGGTTCCAGAGAGATCTTATTCCTAATGGATTGGCATTGTTTAATGACTTAGCATTCTGTGATTCTCTAGAAACTGTGGTTCTTTTCACTTTGTTTCAGTGCTGTTTCTTGCCACACTCCACCTAAATCCCAAACTGTGGGCTTAGCAAAGGGCAAAGGAAAAAATTGGTATTAAAAACAGTATTAAAAGAACAGATCTAAGAAAGTGAACTTCTTCCTCGTCCACTCCCAGACTAAGGAGTAGAATAAATAAAACATCTTCAGTACAACTCCTCCCCGAACTGAATACACCATGAACTGATTTGATAATCCCATGGTGCTACCATCAATTGGCATTCTACAAGTTAATGTGCTTCCCGAACTCAACCAAGAATTTTGAAGAGACTTTCAAGTGGAATTGTAAAGACCATCCAAGTTTTTCTCTGTTAGTTAACAAGGCTATACAAACTGTCAGTATCTGCCCAGGTGAGCTGCTTGACCCTGGTTAGAACACATTCCAACTGGCTGAATGGGCTGTCATCCGCCTCATTAAATACTTTCAATCTTAGCAACTGGACACTGGATGTGAAGGTGCAATGCCAAATTTACAATCCTGTGATCAAGGCACTTGAAAAGCTAAGTATCACGTGACTCAATTTTTCTTCTTTTTCTGTTTCCAAATATCATTCCTTTCTGTTTGTATCCATCCATCAGATTTCCTGAACACAGCTACTTTTAACTGGAATTGTCTGTAGGAAGACTGACAGCAAGGTGACAGTAGAGATACAAGTCAGAAAGACATTCTTCTTGGTAGGCAACAGAAAGGTACATTTTTTACCTTGCTAACATGATGTTGGAGTTTGGGTTGCTGGTGCCTGGTCCTGTAGGACTCCATTTGATAGTATAAATCTCTTTGCTGTGAGCCTGAAGATCATGTACACAGGTATCTTGCTTCATACTCCAAATCTAAGTCAGAGTAGTTATGAAGGGGCAAAATGGCAATGTTACTAATCTCAGCTGAATTATTTCAGATCTCTTTTATCCTTACCATTTGTTTATTGAAGAACTTGTCACACATGCATATATACACATAATTTATAAATGCAGCGGTTTGGCACACACGTTAGAATAATCCCATCAGGGGAAAGAGCTACACATTTAATAGTGTTCATTCAACAGATAAGAACTTAATAGTTGCTATACTGCCCATAGTCTGTAACTGTATTTTCATACAGAAGTTTAAGTGACTCTATATTTAGAGTTTAACTTGAAGTTTAAGTCACACATTGCAAGAGCAGTCATTTTAAAGAATGCAAAGAAAGTTTCAATAACTACCACTGGGTCAGGATATTTAAGCAGAGCAATAATGATTACTACAATACTGCTTTGTGGCAGTATAATAGACAAGGTGCTCTCTTTCACTCTCTTCTATCCCTGTTTTCTGTAAATTTCCATTTCTGTGAGTAGTCTGCAATAATATGTCTAGAATTCAGAGCGATGAAAATCCCTGTGGGTACATGGCAAAGACGGAGTAGAATTGAGAAGTCAGGCTACCTATGAAGAGGAAACATTCATAATGCTGACATTCGGTTAACTCTCATCTATATAAGCTCAGCTGCTCTCTGATTCAGTTCTTACACACAGTCTGTGCACACTGCAAACATCTCTCATTTCAGCTGTGTTGATCAGCAGTGGAAAGAAGTATGAGCCTTAATTAACACAACCATACTCTGAGGAATCCATATTACTGGTACAATTCTATGCACAACACCAAATATTTCCTGGGTTGTTTGCTTTGCTTAAGGAACCAGCATAAACCAACAGTCCAGCAGGAGAGCTTTGCTGTTACAATATACAGCTGTGCCTACACAGACACAGCCTTCATTCATTGTGGCTGGGAAAGGAGAACGAGTGTTTGGGCTGGAAAAACTCTGTTGTGAGAAGTATTTCTGCAAGCTCAGGCTCTGTCAGTGCGATGACCCAGGTGTGCTGGAATCAAGAGTCATTCCACCTAACTTCATGCACCTAACAGAGGCAGGTACCTCAGCAGTATAGCTGCCTTAGGCTTCCCATACAGTGAATGGATAAATATAGGCATCTTCAGAGAGCAGTTCAGATTTTTGGTGAGCTCTGAATACGTATGTTGTGTCCCGTTGGTTAGCCCAAAGCTATTAAAAACAAATAAAAATCGAACAGCTCCAATGAAATGATTTTCAGAAAAAAGACCCCAAAGGGAAAGAAAACTACTTTAATGTTCTATTTAAAGTGTAACCAATAAACCAATATTCTTAGCATAAGGACTGTGCTTCTGTGGACAGACAAGCAGGTGCACATATGTGTGTATATTTAAATTATGACTATTCTGTGACAGTGACGTATCAGTCATTTAACACTTATTTTTATTATTATACTTTTTATTATAGGATGCCTCAGTTTTCTCAGTGGCTACTTCTCTGTGTTCCATCTTTCAGATTGGCTTTAAGAAATATGGGACAAAATGAAACTATCACTCATGCAGAGTTTTAAGTGATACAGTACACCATCACTCTGGACAAGATTAAAAAATAGACATAATTTTAGTCTTTACTTTTTGAACAGCAGGAATGGAAATTCTATTACCTTTAATGTCATATCATCGGAGCAAGATGCTAGTAGCATGCCAGATGGGTCCCATTTGATTGCATTAACCTCGTTCTGAAATAAAGAGTGATTTTATTAAGGAAATATTCCGGTTACCTGCATTGTACTGGGCACCCAGCAGAGGGCACTCAAGGTTTACACATGCAACAAGTTCAACCACAAATTACAGCCCTCGTTGCCTTATGGGTGAACAAAAGCAGTGCTGCTTCCTTAACACGCTATTTAACGTCATTTAGCAATGGTAACCAT
This sequence comes from Athene noctua, assembly GCF_965140245.1. Taxonomy (NCBI): domain Eukaryota; kingdom Metazoa; phylum Chordata; class Aves; order Strigiformes; family Strigidae; genus Athene; species Athene noctua. Next base: position 184,173,511 of record NC_134037.1, read on the forward strand.
TTTGTGTTTGTGAACAATACACACAGTTAGTCTTCTGATATGTGTTCTGGCACAAAATTGCTCATACCCTTTCTTCATATGCTAGAATTTAAATAAATCCTCAAACCAGACAGATTGATGATACGGTATTAACTTCTCAAAAATTGAGATATTTCTTTGGTTAATATTCTGTAGATCTCAAGAGATATAGGTTTTCAGTAGAAAATACTGGTGGGGTGTAAAGTTTTGTGGCGTTTATAATCCTTACTATTGCAGCTCTAAAACAATGCTGGTCTCTCTAATGAGAGGTGTATATGTAAATGAAATCCGGGATGGAATACTGAACAGTTTACAATGCTTTCGCTATCAACCTTTATAGCACTTTAATTAACTTAGTCTAGTGTATCCCCTTGGTAAGCAATAAGTTTACTGTGCTTTTTTGAGGGTCATACATATGGAGAAAAAAGCATTTAATAAAAAGGGAAAGACTTTTTTAAAAACATAAATTGTCTCAGGGTCTCAGTGAAAATAATTCTGGAAAATATTTAAATTTTGCTTTATCCAATTTACATGTTTCAGACATAATTAAAAGGAACTGTACAGATATTTGAAGTAACAATTTGGATGATGTGCAAAATGGTGCATTTCACATAATCATAAAAAGCACCACTCTGTTGGTAGGAATGTACAACCTGTCATGAAGTATCAGTTTAACCACAGACTAGATAAAGGTCTGCAAACTCACAACTTTTCCTTAGTGGGGAGATAGCAAGTTCTGTAAGTTAGTATCTAAATTACAGGTCAGTATATGATATCAGTTTTCTCATGAATGAAATCCAGAAAAACTAGCCTTTGATGGTCATTAAATACCATCAGGAAAAGAGGGGGCAAATACACCTTAAATAGATCTTATTAGATTAAATTGATACTAAAACTGAACAGTGGCTGGAGGTAAACTCTCCTTATTCATAGTTCTCATTTACTAAAGGAAATTAAGCCAGTGGAAAACAAAATCTATTTATTAATGTGCCCTTAGTCTGCAGCTCACGCTACATATAAATAATCTCACTGTGTAAACTGCACATTTTGCCTCCTACAGTGATTTAGAACAGTTTATCCCTTCTCACAAGCAGTGAATCACTCCCAAGGAATATGGTTTTAGGGAAGTAATGGGATGTAACACCTTTGGTGCTAGAACATGCCCTGCAAACACATCATCTGCCATCATACTAACATGCTGCTGTGACTTTTATCACCAACATTTTGGGCTTCTTATACTTACTGTGTGTCCTTGAAAGGTTTTAACGGGACGATCACAGCCAAGTCTGCATACATGAATGCACATGTCAGTGCTGCAGGAGGCAAAAGTAGTGTTGTTCTGCCAGTCTACATCCAGAGCAGGAGCTGTGAAGTACAAACAAAAGAAGAACATCAGGGAACACAGCAAAGAAAGTTATCCCAAATAATTTTCCTCCTATCTGAATCAAATGGACTAAAAGCTAGTTCTTGGCCTGTCACCTACTACCAGTTACAGGGATGATAGGGACTATCTGAAGGTCACAAATTATTTTTTGGCTTGCAGTGGATAATCTGGATGCTTTGCATGGCATCTATTTATGATACTCTTTTGGGTTAAGTTACATAAGTGGGGGCAAAACAATCTACCTCCACCCTCCTTGCTCCCAGCAACATGTTTCTCAAGCCATCTCTACCATTCACTCCTCTGTAAGTCAGTTCAGAAAAGAACCTGGAAGAATACTCATCAAGGAAAAATGTGGTTGATTTCAGCTAGGTTAGAAGAAAAATCTTCCTGTGATCGTGACACAACACATGGGATGGAGAAGAAGCAGGTGGCCATCTTCCTTTGCACTAGCTTTATGCAACTACTGATACAAACCCATTGTTCTGAGCAGAAATGTGGATTAAAAATACCTATATTCAGTTTAATTTGGTTGGGGAGTGATTTAACGTAGGCATGTTGATCAAGCTGATCTGAAATGAGAAGAGTTTCTGTAGGAGGGTTCGGCATTATTAACTAGGACGGAACTAATGAAACTTGGTACACAGACAGCACGTGAACATGTAACTAGTGCCTCTGTGCAACACACACACTTTGCAAAAAGTGTGGAAAAACCAAAAAACCCCCACCTTTTACAGCATGTCACTGCAGAGTAAAAGCATGCACAGGAGTAGGAGGGAATGACGTAGAGTTTACTTGTTTTTCTACAACTGCTTCTTGGGTTTTTTTGCTCAGGAAAGAGTTTAGCTGCCCTCCAGAGGATGACATAAGACTTGCTAAAATACAGAAATCTTCATTCTCAGCACACTCCTGTGAGAAGCAAGTGTGTCAGAACAAGACCAGCATGTAGGACGCAAAGTTGAATCTCTTTCTGGCAACAGTACAATGCGAGTTTATTATTAAAATGAAACAAAGAAATGCCTTATTCAAATATGTTGAGAAAAATACTTTTGTAATACAGAGGTGAAAAGATATCCGTTCTGTCAAGCTTATTGTATGTAAATGTTTTTTCCTGTTATAATTCTTACGAACTGCAAAATGAGATTGATCCACAACATCTTCCAAATCAAATGAGAATGGAGGGCTGAAATTGTTTCATATAATAGTATTTTTTAGAATTTTAACAACAATTCTGCGTGACAGGTAAGGAATTTCTAAATTGCAGAACTATAAAGGAAATTTGTGTAAGGAAGGCAGGTTACTTCTGAGTTTTCCAGTGAACATGACTGGGGATTAGGAAACAGTAAAGGATTTTGTTTCTTTAACTGCTTGTTTGTCTTTTTATGCTGCAAGCTTTGTATTACTGTTTCAGAGCAAACAAAAATCTATCTTCATTAATAACAGTATGCCTTCAGGGCTAATATCTAGTATGAGTTGTAAAGTAATTTTCTGAGAGCTACTGGCACCTAAAGCAACATATTTGCATTGCAGCATAATTTGAATCACAGTGTTGATAATTAATACTGATTCATTTATTGGTGTGTTTAATCATATGTTTATCGGGTAAGTAACTACATAAAATGGTCCGGAAAAAACAACCAAACGTGGCTTTTGATGCAAGTAACTGAATTGCCAAAGTGTCTCCAAAAACACAGGATACTAGCCAACTGCATAAAAACAATCAGAATGTCATTCAATAAAAGCAGCAACAAATCCTTAAGGAACACAGCTAAAATAAATCCCAACAACAGAAGTGTTATAATAATTATCAGTTAATTTAAGCTTTTCTGAAAAAATATATGTGTGATTCGAAATTAGAAGCTCAGAAGAGGATAGTGTTAAGTGTCTGCAGGAAGTGATTCAGAGCACTTAGATGTCTAAAACTGGGTCATACAAATGCCTCTTATGGTATCACTTAACCAATTTGTCTTGTATGCATGGACATCAGTCCACATCTATCAGCGATGTGAAAATTGCATTTATTTCACTCCATTTTAGAAGTAAGCTTTGTGAATACATACACAGATCAAATGCCCTATGATGACTCACAGTTTTGCAAAGAATAATAGAACCCTAGAAACTACTTATCCACATACTTACATATTTTGACCATAAAACCTTAAAATTACATGGGAACATCAATGATACAGAGGCCTTCAAGACTTAAGACAAAGGAGTCTTCCTTATGTATTTTAAGATGACTGTTTTGTCCATATGGGTGTAAACTAAACAAGCTGTTGTAAAGCAGCTGAGAGTAAAAAAAATTATGTTATTCCCAGGCCAACTATCTCCAGACTTCAAAGAAGAATGCAAAGAAGTACACCACACAAGTCTGTGTTAAAGGAACTGTACTCTGTCTAGACTAGACTTCTAATTGTTAAAATGGTACCTTTAATCCTTGTGTAGACAAGGTTTTCAGATTCCAGATATGGAAAGGAATTTTCTGTTAGTTAGAGGGCAAGGTGAGGTCTTTACAGCTTTAGACTTACATGAGGACAAAGACTCCAGCTGATTTTAAGGGGCTTTTTGTAGGACATATGCTTTTGGCCTATAAACAATGTCCTTAATAATTAACTGCTTTACTTCCCTAAGAAAACATATTTGAAATAATGGGAAACCCCCCCAAAACCCAGCTTCTCCACATCTTCACTTCAGCTGTGTCTCATGGTCCAAACAGCATGCATAATAAGAATTCTAAAAAAATTCTATTAATGCAGATGGACATTGGCATATTGCATTGGAAGACGTATTTTAGTTTTCAGCTTGCCAAAAGGGGAATGGAGTGCTATGTCCTTGATGCACTTCACTGCTGAGAGAGCTACACGTCAGTGAACATGTTTATGAAGGAGCAACCAAATTCTGAATCTGCAGCTACTCAGATCAATGGTTAGGCATCAGAAGGCTTGAGAGTCTCATTAACTACATTGCTATACAGTGTGAAGTTTGCTTTTATGGAACAATTATGATAGATAAATGAATGCCACAGTGAGAAAATGTCAGCAGACACTGACTCCTCCAAACTGACAGATGCATTAATAAATGAGATGAGTGACAAAAATGCAGAGTATAGATCTGCTGAGCGCATGGACATACTTTTTGTCTACTGTTGAATAACCATTTCAATTGCTACTGCATATCACTAACATCTGTGAAAATGTGAGATGGAGAACAAGCAGAAATTGAATTGAAAAGCATGCACAAATTAATGTTTTAAAATTAGTAGTAGAATATGTGTTTTTAAACACCATTAAGCACCTTGTAAAAGCCTGCTGTATTTAAAAATGCTTGTTACAGTGAACACACAGGAAGGCAAACATTTCTAGCATCAGAATCTGGAATGTTCCGGTGGTTTTAAACTCAGTTTGACTATGCCCCTTAAAAATTCTTCACTATGAAACTTATCCAGTTTGGATCATGAGTTCAGTCATCATCTTACAAGTCTGGTCTCAGGTAAATTTAAGATTATGTCAATGTCACTCAAGATTACTTAGTATCTGTGACATCTCCCTTCTTCTTGAAGCAGACCAGATCTACAAACGCTATTCAAGTAAGGTTTTGGTGCAGCAAGGTTTTGAAAATCAAGCTTGGCAATTGACTTCTGATAATCAGAGAAAGCAAATACTGAATCACTTCAAGTCACAACTAAAAGCTAAGAAATTTCCTGAGGACCTGCATGCTTGCAGTTGTGATTGCAAGTTGCATGAGAGATCCACCTCCCTCACTCTCAAGTCAGCTTCATTGCAACAGGAACAGAAAGAGTGGAAGAGATCTCAGACACCTCCACCAAAAAGCCTCTTCATAAATCAGCACTTGGTACTATTCAAGCACATAGATAACGATGGAATCGTTCATCTAGGTAGACATGGCTGGTGTATAAATCCTCTCTTAGAATCAGTTTGACTTTCAAAGCAGAACCCCATCTTACTGAAAGAAGAATAAATCCACAAGCTGCAATACTCAGGATAGTAATTAAAGCACAAAAAACTTGGTTCAAACTTCTCTCTTGTAGATAGGTTCTTATGGAAGGATAAATTACATTGACAAAATTTAGAACTGCATTTCATTGTACTAACAAGAGTTACACAGAAGTTACCTGAATGAAAAGGAAACTGCTGTTTAGCTTCTCCTGTGTGAGCATCCCAAATTATTGTTGTCTGCAACCGAAGAAAGGGGCGGAAAAAAAAAGGATTAGTGTCTGTTGAGCTCAGAGAAAAAAATCAGAGCACCCTCACTGAGGTGCAATTCTAAAAGATGGACTGATAAAATTATTGATTCAGAGAGCCTTGTGTGCTGAACAGCTGAAAAAACAGAAATCACTTCCAAATATTACATAGTAGTAATCTAAGTGTAGATAAAGAAGTATCATGCCTACAGAGGAAGTAATGTAACTACTAAGAATGGGTATATTCTCTGAATAATGCCAGAAGACGACACTACACATTTTTAATAAGCATTTTGTTACAGCTGTTGCAGTTATCTTCTTCAAAGAAGACTTTTTCCCCTTTTCAAAGACGCCAGTTCAATTCTATTCCAAATCCATGGGATACTACATTTCTAACAATTAAACCATCAAGTGAAATGTTTATCTAGCAGCAGAGTAGATATCACTTCTTGTCACTGTGGTCGGACAGACTAAAGTGTAATTTGCTTACTACAGGTTTAATCCATACTCACAGCCCATGTAAGTAACTCCCCTGTAGAGCTCCATACCACCCTCTGAGTGAATTGTCCATTTATTGGGAGTATATGCTTCCAGAAAATAAATTAAGGGTGCCTTATCTTGCTGATAATGGATGATTTAAAGAATCACTGCTGTTACTGGGAACGTAAGTTTACCAGAATAACGGAACTACCATTGAGAGACAAGTGTAGCTGAATATAAACTGGTATTAAAAGGAATAAAATTATGTTTCCATTTTCACAAGTATGTGAAAATATAGCGATTCATCTAGCCTACAAAGAAGATATATAACCTGAGCTAGTTTCCCTAGACTCCCTCTGTCATGTGCTGGAGAGAAGCACTGTTAGTGCATCCCATCACTTGAAAGTGCCATTTTTCTCTCCGAATTTTATAAAGGAAGCCAAGGATGACATACACATATAATTTTTAGACATTGAAAGCTAGGCAAGATGAATGCTGTGTATTTTCCAGTTTCAGTTTTAATGGATTTGTGTTCATCATCATCAGTCATCTGTTCATTTTAATCTCTAATATGCACTCAGATATAACTGCATTTTGCTTGATTTTGAGTTCAGAACTACCATTTTTTTTTTGTATTTGCATAGGAAGCCACATACATTTTATTCAAATAAAAGTATTTTAATAATTAGATGAGTTAAAAGATGCAGTGACTTTTAAGGTCACTTCTTTCTTGGAAATAGTTAAGTAGTTAGTCTCCTGCTTGACAAACCTGATCTCCTTCTACTACAGGGTGACCTGCTTATTGAATGAGCAAAAAGCTGTGGACGTTGTCTACCTTGACTTTAGTAAGGCCTTTAACACCGTTTCCCACAGAATTCTCCTGGCAAAACTGTCTGCTCATGGCTTGGATGGGCACATGCTTCTCTGGGTGAAAAACTGTCTGGATGGCCGGGCCCAGAGTTGTGGTGAACAGAGTTAAATCTGGCTGGCGGCCAGTCATGAGTGGTGTCCCCCAGGGCTTGGTGTTGGGGCCACTCCTGTTTAACATCTTTATTGACGATCTAGACGAGGGGATCGAGTGCACCCTCAGTCAGTTTGCAGATGACACCCTGTTGGGTGGGAGTGTTGATGTGCTCGAGGGTAGGGAGGCTCTGCAGAGAGACCTGGACAGGCTGGAGCCATGGGCTGAGGCCAACTGGAGGAGTTTCCATAAGGCCAAATGCCGGGGGCTGCCCTTGGGCCACAACAACCCCCAGCAGCGCTACAGGCTTGGGGAGGAGTGGCTGGAGAGCTGCCAGTCAGAGAGGGACCTGGGGCTACTGATTGACAGCCGGCTGAACAGAAGCCAGCAGTGTGCCCAGGTGGCCAAGAAGGCCAATGGCATCCTGGCTTGTGTCAGCAATAGCCTGGCCAGCAGGGACAGGGAAGGGATCTGACCCCTGTACTCGGCACTGGTGAGGCCGCCCCTCGATTCCTGTGTTCAGTTTTGGGCCCCTCACTCCAAAACGGACATTGAGTGACTCGAGCGTGTCCAGAGAAGGGCAACGAAGCTGGTGCAGGCTCTGGAGCACAGGTCGTAGGAGGAGCGGCTGAGGGAACTGGGGGTGTTTAGTCTGGAGAAGAGGAGGCTGAGGGGAGACCTCATCGCCCTCTACAGCTACCTGAAAGGAGGCTGCAGAGAGGTGGGGATGAGTCTCTTAACCAAGTAACAAGCGATAGGACAAGAGGGAAAGGCCTCAAATTGTGTCAGGGAAGGTTTAGACTGGATATTAGGAAGCATTTCTTTACAGAACGGGTTGTTAGGTGTTGGAATGGGCTGCCCAGGGAGGTGGTGGAGTCCCCATCCCTGGCGGTGTTTAAGAGTCGGGTCGACATAGCGCTGAGGGATATGGTGTAGTTGGGAACTGTCAGTGTTAGGTTAATGGTTGGACTGGATGATCTTCAAGGTCTTTTCCAACCTTGATGATTCCATGATAAAACTACAAACATTAAGTACTGGAATCAGTTCTTTCCTTATCTGAGACTTACCTAAGATGCAGTTTTACACAGGGGGCAAAATGGAGTTGTTTTTTTTAAGTAAAATATTTTACAAAAAATAGTACACATTTATGCAGCCTCAAAAATGTAATCAATAAACCCTAAAACATACTAAAGAGAAGTAAACTTTCCAGGATGCCTGGAGGAGAAGAAAATAACCTTATGGAATTCAGCAGCACAAGCTCACAAAGCCAGCATATTTATATGTTAGAATAATGTATTTTTAAAACTCACTTTATCAACACCAGCACTTAAAATATAATTCCCCTTTTTGTTCCATTTCAGGGCAAATATTGGACCTTTATGTTGACCTAAGGTGCTTGCAAGATTCCCTGAAATAAAGAAAAGTTTAGTATTACAATTTGTTTACTAATTAGCGAAATTACAGTTCACTGCTGTTTGATGCTTAAGAACAATAAATGCTGTCTGACTTACCATCATCTGTCCATATTCTTGCAAAACCATCATATGAGCCTGTAGCCAATAGTGTTCCATCACTCTGTTGGGATATATATAAATAGAAAAGGTTGATACTAGATGAAATCTATTTCAACCAACCTTTTTCTTGTATTTTCTTTCTTTTTTAACGTTCGTGCATTGTGATTTATGGGAAATCTGAGTCTACATATTGAGAGAGATTATACTATGATTTAAACTAAAGGTTATTACTGTAAGACAGCAAAGAGGAAACAAACCTCTTTAACGTACGGTGAAATACTGGCCTACACCATTAGATGAGTCATTTAATCAAAAGGATTATAAAAGGAAAACAAGATGTAACAAATTCTATGGGATTCTTCCAGATAACGAACAGATACTACTTCTTAGACATAAAGAGCCTATAAACCCCCAACAGATCATCTAAATTGTGACTAAATCCCAGTTCAGTGAAATTCAGGCACTGATACTTGAAAGAAGGACCTAAACACTTAAGCCACCTATACTCACGGTTAACAACCTGAATGCTATTAACCACCATGAACTTGCTTCCTACTTGTCTGAACACAGACTCCCACACATGCTTAGAAGCACAGTACCATGATGAATAGCCCGAGAAAAGTTGGATTCATTGGTTTCAATTAGGAGGAAAAAAGACCAGGAACTGTAATCAGCAAATTACATGTATTCTGCTGGAGGGAGCCCTTCACTGAATGCTATCTGCTGTGGAGCCAACGATGCTAGAGTTATTGGGCCAGAATGAGAATAATTAATAAGAAACTTGACTTTGCAATCTGGTGAGACAGGTGCTGTTGGAGCTGGACGTTTAGTTTTTAAACATTTCAGCTCCTGGATTAGAAGTGAGATTCACCCCATTTATCTCCAGACATCCAGAAGTTAGGAGTTAAAGAGAGTAACCTAGTCTCCCTCTATAATTAACAGCATCACCCACCTCTGGAGTGTAATTCATGATACAATTTGCTTTAGACTCCGCCCTGACCAACATGAAGGTATGTGTCTCTTGTGTCTGCTGACTTAGAGGGAGTCTAGATGACTAGTTGAGATGGTTAAATCTAAGGGAGATGAATCCTCCCCTTGGTAACAAAGGACATGGTCTAAATAGGGCCTCTAGAAATAACCTTTCTTATTATAACTTAAATCACATAAATCAGAGGAGAACTGATTTAATATCACCAGTGTGAAAATTTTACAGTGGAATATGATTAATACTGTGGTTCTAAATAAACAATAAAGGCAGATGGCATTTCTAGCATCATGAATAGAAATTCAGGAAAAAGCATAAAATAATCATTTAAGACATATGTCCACTCCAGCCCTCTAAAAACAGTGAGTCAGAGTAGTTGTAGATTTAACTAATGTATAATGATGTAGGAGGAAAAAAATCAAAAAATAAGCCAACTTCACTGTGATATACACTTACCTGGACCACTGATGAGAACAAAGGTGATAAGAGCAAAAAGAGAAAAGGAAAGAAAAGCTCAGGGACTAGATGTACAGTTTATCCAAATTTGTTGGTGGCAATTCAAATTCTCTGGAAAACTTGAAGTACGTTGGAAGCGCTTCAAGTGTTTAAATTAGAAACATTTCCTTACATTAAGTACCAGCATAATGCAAGTGAAATATCAGTGATCAATGAAGTCTGGAAATGTAAGGAACTCCTACAGGAAATACTAGAGGATGCCTTATATATTTTGTACAACTTTTCTCATAACTGTTCTGAACCTTTGCATATTTTCCTCTTTCAATTACTCTTTTCCTACTCCTCAATTCAGCTTTTCCTGACTATTTTTCCTCACCATGATATCCACAGGAAATAAGTAATGAACATTCTTGTGTTTTATCTTTATTTGCTTTGTTAACCTACCTCTGTGTTCCCCACTATTCATCAACTTCTTTCATTGTGTCAAATATAAAATATATAGAGGAAACTGATTTGTGCAGTGGCCTCATCTTTTACTTTTGTGAGGCACCTAGCTCATCTGAAGGACAATAATAATGCAGTAAAGACTAACCAAATCCTGTTCTCTGGCCGGCAACTGGGACTGCACATAACTGCTGAGAATCCTTTTTGATACTTAATTTTTAATCTGTTTTCCTATGAGAACAAGACTAATGTAATCACACTGTCTGTACTAATATCAGCAACACAGACAGAATGCAAGTGATCTCAAAATTAATTAAGGTTCCTGCAAGGTTTTTTAAGTTCTTTTCACAATGGTTGGTGGCAGAAAGGAGACATGAAGCAGCCTTAAAGCTGCCCAGAGACACTGCCCAGACACTGGGGATTCTACCCTCCTCCTGGGTATCCCACTGCCCAGACACTGGGGATACCTGTCCTCCCCACTCACTTCAGATGTCTCTGTGCAGGGCCATATTATCGAAGATAGAAGGTTTTGCAGGATGAAAGTAAAAAAGGTATCAGGCAAGACAGTTTCACCCAGAAGGTGGGCAGGTATAAAGAGAGAATGACTACACATGTTCCTACCAGGATAAAGACAATAACGTGAACATGTTGTGCTATGCACAGCATAATTCAAATGAGAAAGGGTCTTGATAGTCCAACCTCAGAAAAAGCTTCGCTGGTCCTTACATCTCCTTACATGCCAAAATAAAGTCACTATGAAGTGCAAATATATTATTAATCAGGCTTCATTACTACATAGATTGCTTGTTTCATCTTCATTCTTAAAGTGAGCTAAGTTTATTTTTACCCATGCTCCTAAAACAGAGATATAAATACATAATTATTAAGCTCAAAGATGGCAACAGTCTTGGAAAATTATAGCATACAGGGGAAAGTTCAGCCTATTATGAGTATTTGAAACAAGAGGTCAGTAGGTTAGGAAGAACTTCTGGTCACCTCAGATATAAAAGATATAGAGCAGCAGCTGTAATTGCCTCTGAATTAAATTTAGACAGCTAAAAAACACGCGCAGTCTTCGAAGTCATCTTACATTCCAGTCCAATGAAGTCACATCCTTATTGCTGGGGACATCGTGTCCTCCTTCTCTTATGCAGTGCCTCAGAACTAGTTGAGTGGAACCGCTGTTGCTGTTCTCATTGAGATTCCATATTCTGGCCGTTGAGTCTCCGGATCTATAAAAACAATTGTGCAGAGATGAAAACTCCTCTTGGTGTCAACCCAGCAAACAATGTAAAAACCTCTATTTCTGTTTTCATTGAAAGAACATCACAGCTTTTAAAAAGTTGTTTTTCCTTCCAACCCTTCCTGATCTCCATATACTTTTTTAAAGATGCCAACACATATTTAAATTAGACATATCACCTGAGTCCCCATCATAGTTTGCTTTATTCAGAAGAGTTTTACCTAAAATACATTTGCTTGCTCTCTGCATTTTCACTTCACACCTAAAGCTGATATCCCCATAACCAAGGCAGTCTGGGGGAACTCAACAAACCTAACACTGTGGAGATCCCAATGAAGATGGAAACATAAATTTTGTGCCCACGTGCCTCCCATAAAAAAGTGTGCACAGTCCCATTATCTCTCAGTGGCTCGTGGGGTCCCTGGTGTTCCCCTGGAGATGCAGCAGCCTCTGGGCACAGCGCGACAGGCCCTGCAAGGTCACGGCCTGCAGAGGTGTGGAGTGTCACCCTGGCAGCAGCCTCGGGGAAGGGGACCTCTAGCAGTGTGACAAAGGTGCTTCGGAGCCAGCTCCCTGGTGCTGCCTGGGTTCCTCTGACAGCTACTGCAGGAGCAGGAGGTGAACTTAAGGCTGCCTTTAATTTGGCCATGGCCCTCTCATAAGGTACTTCTGTTCAGGACGGACCAGACCATAGGCTCTGATAGAAGCTGTTTGCAAAGCAGCCTCTCAGCATTATACCTAAAGATTAGGAAAGTAGAAAGGTAATTTAAAATACTTTAAAATATCCATCTCAATTTTTTAAATTCATGTCTACAGGGTCCTTTGCTGTCTGTAGCTTGGCTGCTTAGCTCACATTGTCTGAAAAAGGACAAAATAACTACTGACACAGAGCAAGACACAGACAGCATCAGGATTTTAATCTTTTTTATAGACTGAATATTTTCTAGAGAGATGTTTTTGCAGATGTCATTGCAGATGGAGATGTTATTGCAGGCTGATACCCTGATTTTGTCTAGAAAAAAGTTGTAAGGAGGAAGTGAAGAGTTTATCATAATCTGCTCATAAATATGTATTTTCACTTCGCATAAATCTTTCTTCCAATTAAAAATGTCTCTGAGGTCAGAAATCAATTTGCAATGGGGTGGAAGATACAATGCTTTCTAGCTTATTGGGATTTGTCTCTTGCTCCCCCTGCCCCCCTCCCAGCTTTTTTCTTAAACAATCAATAACAACAACAACCAAACCAACCAAAGTACCCTGGGTTGCTTGTTTTGTCCAGAGGGTAATTTTCATTTACATGCAGAAAGTAGAATCTTGGAGCAGAATTACGATCTCTCTTATATTTCCAAGAATTCATACAGTCTAGATGAAATTTCATTAATGATATACCTGATGTGTTAGCTATTTCCTTTTTTTAAATGAATGACTAAAACTTCCTTTTTTATACACTTGCAAGGAGAAGAAGTTTTTCTTAGAAGACTAAGATCCGGAAATCAAATTTTGCTTTGATAAGCCATGTTTTACTGAAAAGGAAAACCATCACAAGAGAATATTGTATTTTCTTCTGGACTACTAAGAAAACATTTCAATTATTTATACTAAAACTACTGGGCAAATTTCAAACTTGACAGGTCTTTGAGTGCAAATATTGACCAATCAAGTATTGAACTTGATTGATCTTTGTGTTTTATTTTACCAGTAGTTTAGCCAAATTTTACATGAACAACGGTTCAACTGTGAAAGCAAAAACCTCTCTGCCTGTATCAGTGGCTCTGAGCTCAGCAGGGTCATGGCACGCCTGGGGAATATGCCCCCATGTCCTATGAACCACCTGTGTCAAGCTCAGATCTGATGGCTGGCCAGGGTTTTGCCAGCCTAACCACAAACTGCTGCTGTACAGCCATTCTTTAATTTTTGGCACATATCCTTCATGTTAGTGATTAAGAAATAATACAAATCAGGGTAATTTTTGCCATCATGCAGAGCTGTAACTGTATTATAACTCCTTACTTCTTCAGAGGTCTGGAAAACTGAACAACAATTTTGCACATGATGGCCAGAAAATGAATGAAGTTGATCATGAGGATCAGAAGTTAAGGAACATTTTTAGCTGTGATAATTTATAATAATGGGAACATAAGTCCTTCATAGGCTTAGGTTATTGGTTAACATGCTAAGTAGGAAATTCCTTCAGTGCTGGCTTTTCCACTATATAAGACTCCAGGCCAGTCCTGCCCTCATTGTAACAATTCAGTTTGTTATTGGACCCTGTGAATGAAGCACTCAGTCACTTAGCTATCAAACACAATACCCTATTTGATAGTTCTAAAAGGGTTATGTTTTGTTTTTCAACAGTTTTATTTAGTCAGTTTTCTGGCAATGCTTGGGCAATCTTATTTTCCAGTATTTTAATTTTGTTTTTCCATTTTCTTCTTCCTAAGGCTATATAAGCTATTATGTGTCCCTGCAGAGAGGCTTTATAAGCCTACCAGTGTGTGGCAAGGGTATTTGTGTGTCTTCCCTTTTGTTGCTGGGGAAAAAAAAAAGAGTATTCTCTGCTCTGGAAAGTATTCTGATTTCTGCTGAATGATTCAGTGAACCCTGCCTTATTAGAGGACCATAGTTCAAGCACAATTCAGAAAGATATTTAATCTCCTTAGCCCACAGGAGCATTTCTATCTGCATGATAAAGCAGCTCATTCCAACATGCAAGTCATGAACACTTGAGTAATAGGTATACTGTTGTGCACTATGGTAGAGTACTGCCAAATTTTAGGAAAGTTAGTTCTAAAATAATTTTATTTCATGCTCTCCAGCCCCAGTATAATCATGAATCAAGGTGGACAAATGTTTGCAGAATTTTGTTTATGACATATAAAATCTCCACTCTGTAACTTGCCAGCACAGAGGTTAAAACAGATGCATATGGGTAAAGAAATCTGCAAGATGGTTCTTGAACCTTGGTATTTCTAATCTTCAGCTGCAAGTCTTATAATCAGTTATTATGATGTGCAATATTGCTAATGTGTATTTAGTGCTTCTGGCTCAAACAGGTTAGACTTATTATTTTAAAAGAGATTATTAAAAGCATAAAGGGAAGGAAAATCCTCATCATTTACACACCTAACTTTTCCTTAATAAAGCAGGTCTCTTAACAAAGCGCTTATGTTTCCTAGGCAGTCAGTAGAGGGAAGTGCCTTGGAGGTATCCAGAGGGAGAACTCTGTCACACTGATTCTACAACATTACCCCAATAAATTCACCTGCTAATGAATAAGCACTTACAGTCATCAGAACTAACACCCGGCACTGACTAGGGTTATTCAGAAAGGTAATGCACAGTGGATCCTAAATCACTGATATAAGGAATACAGCAACTCAAAGTACTATATAAAACCCAGAGAAAATGACGGAATGTGCTGGCTTTGCCTGAAAAAAACATCCTAGAAACCTAGAAAAATCCTTTTGGCCTAGAAACATCCTTTCTTGCTTCTGAGAGACACAGCCGTAAGTGAAAGATCTTGGACAACAGCTTTTATGGCTAATTATTTTGCTGACTAGGGAGAGCAAAGGTGCACAGAGCACCCTGCAAGAGACAAAGTTCCCCTGTGTGAAAGAGGCTGGTATAGATCAGCAAAGATAAGCAAAGAAACCTACTGCTGGGTTTTGGGAATGAGGCCAGGTCCCTCCGCTTCATAGCTACAAGAATTACTTGAAGGGCATGGCTGGATGTAACAGAACAGAGCAGGCTCTTGGAAACAGCAGTTGAACATGCTGACAGAAACATCCTAAATTCAACTGGAAAAACTTTTGGAGTTCAAGGCTCTAGCAGCCTTGACATTTGCAGTCCATCCACTTCTATACTGGGAAATTTAAGCATGTTCAGGAACATTCTGGGTCACCGGACCATGACAACCTGTGCTAGCAAACTGATAAGATTATTCCCCGGCCAGATTTTGGCCTGTTTTAATTAGCACTCTTGCTTGGTGCCCTGATGTTCTCTCTGAGTAACTCCTGGGCATGGCTTGGTGGTTACAACGTCCAGAGATGATTCCCAATGTGCAGCCTGTTTGGCAGCCAGGACAGTTTGCTAGCACAGACACCGGCTGTTCTGTGCCAGTTGGCCTTCAGTGCCTAGGAATATTCCCAGGCATGGTTAGGTTACTAATGTGGATGTAGCTGTAATGCGTTTCTGCACCACCCAGGGAACATAACTATCTGTAACAATTTACATGTGTCATAAAATTAAAACTTAGATATTGAAAGATACCTCATGGCAGAAATCAGTCTTTGAAAAGGTGGACAATTGGTTTTTGGGATCAAACTGGAATTATGGCCAGAAATGGCCAAATCTTGAGATTTAGTCAAGAACCTACTTTTTTTTTTTTTTTTTTAACCTGTCCAAAACACTATATGCATTTTTTTTTTTGAATGTTGACTTCCTTCATAAAGGGTAATTAATCCTCTTATGTGGCTGTATGTATGAACTTTACTGTACTATTATAACGCTTCCGTTCATAGCATCGAAGCATTCTTCTCATAGGCATCTGGTGACAGTCATGCCTTTGATAGTCTTTACTGGTATCTCTATCTCCTCCATCTCCCACTTTGAGGGTTATGGGTGTGGTAGAGGAGGAGGAGCAGAATATGTTTTTTCTGGCTATTTGATCAGAGAAATTTTCCGGTCTCCACTTTTTTTGTTTTTTTTTTAAATAATTCTTTGCAAAGTCCAGAGAGTATATATTACTGTGCTAGCCTTCACACCATAAAAAATCATAGCAGTTGAGTAGATAGGACATCATGTATCAAAATCCCTTTCTAGCAGTGGGTTATGCACTAAATCTGGAAAACAATGCTCTGGTTTTGGGTAGTTCATTCTACAAACAAACCCCCTTATGTTGCTTGCTTCAAATTAGGTTGTGAACTTGCATTTTTCTTTTAGTGCTTTGAAGATTACATCAGGTTCTTGTCTAAACTGCTGCTAATTGTTAGAAAAAATTATTGCTTTTATAACAAGGCTTGAAGAAAATACTTCGCCACAAACTGAGATTCGATTGTGCTAGGCACTTTATAAACAGAACAAGTGTGTTATTTCCTTTATTTAATAGTTAGATTTTTATACATATTTTTTAAGACGACAACAGATGGGTAAATCAGGCAGATGGGAAACCAGAAGAAAATTATGGACTGGGCAGCACAATATGGCCATTATAGAATCTAACAATTCAGTGTTTGCGCATCAAACTAACTGCAGTTTTCTTTTTTGAAACATTACTTTTTAAAGGACGAACAGAACTGCAGCACACTGTAGGTCTCGGGAAATTTCTCCCCCTCACTTAGTTGGTGCCGTAACACATAGTTTACCTGTAGATGATAGCTTGCACTGTTATTATACCAGACATCTCAAATGCTTCTTTGTGCAGTGGCATAATCAGTCACTCAGCTATCTTCTTTCAACTTAATTTTCTTCCGTGCATTCTATGCCATTTCAGTCATGTAAGCTTCATCAGGCATTCAATGCTGCTGCATTACCTGAAGGCTAACTGCATCACATACTTTTGTTTCTTATGAACAGGCTAAAATCTAATCAAGATGCACATGGATCTAAATTATTTGCATCTTCATTGCATTGCCATTAGCCTGCATGAGACACAGCACCTGACTGTACTTTCTAACCATGCATATATTTATGTGCTTCCAAAATCAGCAGCAAACCATGTAAGAAAGACCTATTACACTGAAGGGTAAAGCTTAATTGAAGGGATAGTGAGAGGGTACTCCTCTATCTTAGACATCAGACTAATGGTTCTGATTATCATCCTCCAGGTTTACCTGAAGCTGTGTAAGCCATCACTGTTCGAGGGATCCATGTACCAGTGCTTATCACCCAGCAGCAAAGCTAAACACCCTCTGGTTTCTCAGTCACTGCAATAGAGCTGCTGATTTATTAAATGGTCCACCGTTTAAACTATGCACACTAGGACTGTCAGTCACAGATCCTAGGGAAGCAGACCAGTACGGCAAGCACTGGCAGAACGGCACAGATACAGGGAAGCAGTTACCAATGCTAAAGTCAACAGATGAGGTCTCAGCACCTATACTTAGGAGTCTTAACTCCCTGTGGAATGAGTTGAGAGATGTAGGTACCTGCAGAGGGACAGAGCACTTGAGCAGATGCCTAATTTCAGCTGTGCAGATATTCTCCAGAATAAAGCAGCATCTTCACTTCATCTCGGGCGCCACCAGGTGTCCCTAAAGAATAATTCTGTATGGTATCCTTTCTCCCCATCGATTTTCCTTTAGGTAATAATGTGGGTGTGCTACCTGATCACCTTCAGACTGTTCTCCACAGAATTAAAATTAATACCATAATGGATAAGTTTACTATTAATAAGTATATTGTTCAGGATGACAGGGCTAAAGGAGATCTATTGTATCACCAAACACAGTCCCTTCATTTGAATGATCTTAAATGTGACAGCGATTTATCTCAAATGGCCCATGAAATTCTAATTAAGTTTGTCCCCACTATGGGAAAGCTCTTCCAGATTTTATGAAACCTTCTCTAGATTTTCATCTTTAATAAGAGACAAGCACAAAACCAATTTACTGACGTTAACTAAATTCTTCTTAGTTTTTGAGGTTTTCTTCACTATTAGCCTATTATATAACACCTATGGGGTAGTCAAAGCATTTAGGCATAAATCGACAAGTCAGAGGAGTAGTACAGGAACATGTTTGTTCCGGATCATTTGGTGTTGAATTACAAATCATCTAGGCAGTAACATTTCCTGAACAGATTCTTTGCTTTCCTCTTAGGTTTGGACTGGGACGATTATATGCTACAGTTGTTCCACATTTGCCAATCCTAACTTTTATTTATTTATTTATACAGTAAATATTTTTTTTTATAGCTCACTCAACCGTATGCTGGGAAATCTGTGTGAAATAACTGTTTTATACTTGCCTATTTTAACTGGAGACTGACCTTAATGATCAGGACTTCCCTTCTTAATAATAATAATAATAATAATAATAATAATAATAATTTGCTAGGGGTAAGCAATACTGCCAAGCAATACTGCCTGAGACATTAGAAAACTGAGTGGGTAGAGGAATACGGTTAGCAGAAAATACAGCAAATGCATGGCATAGGAGCATGCCTGCTATTACTGCTCTTGTCTGTACCATGGCATCACCCAGGGACCCTATGACAAACCAGAAGACCCACTGAGCCTATGGAAAAAAAGCTGAAAACCAAAGCTTTTCATCCAAACATCCTACATACAGTTCCTGCCAATTCTACCACTATATCCATTTAAAATTAATAAATGAAGATACTTAGTACTACAGTTGCTAAAAGTACTATTGGCCTTGGACATTCCAGAAATGAAGCATATTCAGCGGGATTCTGTTTTCCAAAAATCCAGTTAATTATCTGAAATTATTCTAGGAAGCCTCTGTCTTCACTCCCTTAGAGATTTTGTGCTTTTTATCCAACCTGGTATTTATTCTTCCTATTTATTCTTTCCCATTTGCACTCTAATTCCTTGTTTTTGTGTATTAAGTCAACAAAGATAAGAAGAATATTCTGATGATAATGCAAGAAGTTGGCAATAAGATAAGGACTCTCCTCCTTGTATGAAACGTGTTCTGATACTGCTAAGCAAGCAATGAAGACCCATTTATGTCCTCTTAACTTATACCAGCTCTCTGCCAGACTTCTTAAATATAGCCTTCATTTTAAGGTTTTACTTTAAGCATGAACAAACACAGATTCCAACAGTGTCTGTATATAGCTCTCGAGGTATGTTTACATTACCATTTTCGTTAGGATCAAAAGTGCTTTTTGTAAGCCAATCTCCTCATTGTCCCACTTACCAGGCTTTGGCTGTCATTGCTGAGCAGCCCTGCAGAACATAAATCTAGACTCCTTTCCAAAGACACTGAATGAAAACACCCTCAAACCACTCAGCTCATCAGACAAAACTAGGTCTAGCCTGAGGCCCCCCTATCCCATAGATACAGTGGTGACATAAGGTCTTCACACAGTAGTTTTGCTCTGCAGACCTACTCCTGTTCGTGTACCATGCTAATGCAGACAAAGCCAAAGAGAATTTCTGGTTTAGAGTCTCCATACTTTTAAAAAGAAAACATGGATGCCAAAGACCTTCTGAGACCCCAATGTGAACCATTAGCTAAGCGCTGTAAGAGTAGATTACACAAACCTCAAATACTCTGAGAATTATCCATAGTTATTTTAAAAATCTTTAAAGAAAATTCATCTGTATTCAGGGCCACAGAGAGTGGCACATCTTAAATGTGCAAATGCTTCATATTCTGCGTCACCTTATGATTACTTAACTGCTACACAGGTGCAGTACTCCTGAAAAAAGCAGTGAAGAGAATACTCATTCATCTCTAGTATACACTCCCAAGTTTTTTCACCTCTAAATATACTCTAATTGCAGCAGCTGGTTTCAGTCATGGTCTTACCCAGATGCTAGCAGGTCACCGACAGGGTTCCAGGCACAGATGAACACCTCTGATTCATGGCCCCGAAGGACTGTCGCTTTGTTAGGAGGGATTTCAACATCCCCGTCAATTTCCATTGGCTTTGAATGATTATCTGTAAGGAGATATACCAGAATAAGTAGTTTGTAAGATGCTGTTAGGTCTGCTTTAAAAACAAGCTGGCTACCCATGGTCTAAAGCTTACAGCAGTGTATACACTGTAAATAATATTCTATGTTGTGTCGCTGACCATATTACTCTATTTTCTTCCTTATGATGATTCAAATTTATGATACTTCCTCAAAATGTAGAGCTTTCCAAAATACTTTGTATAAATGCGTGTGGCTTCTCTTCCAAAAAATAGTTGGCATTTATTTCAAGTATAGGGTTTTTTTGAAGCTGTCTTCATTAAAAATTACTTGCAGATTTATAAAAATAGCGGATTGCCACATTTGAGAAAAGCTTTATGCTGTTCTTTTAAAAAAGTAACGTATAGCACATACATCTTCTTACACAGTGTCCTGTAAGTAATATATGTACTACTCACAGATGAAGAATAGACTGAGTAGGACTCATTCCCTGAGCATGGCAGGGAAATGGTGAGTGATCACTTTCAAGGATATCATTAATATATGCAAAGGTACTAACTGAGGCATAGATATTCTTACCATGCATGCTGTTATTCTGGGGTTCTTTAAACTGCAGTCTAAGTAACTTTGGTTTATAAAGCTCTTCTATTTCCTTAAGGAAAAGAAGTGAATTCAAAATGACGAATTTATCTTAGTGGCAGCAATTCATTCCAATTTGCATCATGAACAATGTTTTCACTCCAGCTTTTCACTGCTTCAGTATAGATCTTCCTTATTCAGCTCAAACTACACTTCCTGGCAGCAATGCAAGATTATTATCCTCTGCAAACAAGTCACCAACCAAGGACAGGTAACAGACTGACAGAGGAGCCTGCTGACGGTACACACAGAGGTGTGGCCCATTTTGCAGAAAGCACATTTAACAGCTGAGAGCTGTCAGGCTGGGGGAAAGGCAGCCTTGTGTTATCTAATCAAGGCCTTGGCAGCTGATCTGCTCTGATTGATCAAAATACAAGTTCTCTATCTGGGTTAAGTCTTTAAGTTAGTCATTCTTTAACCACATACGGAGATCCATAGGTTCGCAAGTCGAATAATTACGCTCCCTTTACTGCCACGTGTTTATGGCATTTAAAATCAGCCATCTGTCCTGATACTTAGCTCTGCTGAGCTATTGCCCATTGACTGGCAAAACAGACTGTGACGTTGCACAACCACCATCAGAAGATCTCCAGATTTCTACCCTCACCCAGGCTTTCAAATACCCTGTTTTGCTCTATCTAGTTTATGCTGAGTCACCCAAGTAGCACTTATTGCATATTTGGTTAGATACTGTATTAACTAGGTCTGTGCCGTATCTGCACCATAGATGGAATGGAACTCACATGTTGCATAGCACTGAATATCAACATTAGAAAACAACTAACAGTAGTTTCACAGATCACATTTTTAATTCAAAATATCTGTATTTTTAACTACACTTACTACCTATGGACCTGTGTAAAACTAAACATATTACAAATGCCTATTTGTAAAAGCTACACCTATGCTGAGTCCCTATGTTAAGCACTGTCCTTGATAATTCCCTATGTATATAACTACTAAAACTAATACTGTCAAGACACACCAGGACTCAAGATTTAGCCTGACACTAGCAGCTGGGAACTTTGATATGATATTCTGAGCAATCAGGGCAAAGAAGAGCAAAGCACTATTAAAATCCACCAGAAGATACGAGTCTAGAACTCGCGATCCTCTTGTTTCTCAGCACAGCACAGAATCACCAGGTTTAAAGCATATTTTCATGAGAAAAACAGCAGCATGGTAATGGCTATGCATTCATCTGTGTCCTGTTCACAGTGTGAGCTGGAAGCTGGGGGTAAATCAAGATCAAGAAGATTTTTCAAGTGTTTTAATTTGAAAAATTTAAATGAGATGCTACTCTTACCACATTTGATCCTACTGTTACCTGCCTGGCTCTCAAGGCAGAGCTGCTTTTCACTCTCAAATAAAACCAAATGACAGCTTGGAAGCAGCATTACTCCAAGGTCCCAGAGTCATGAGATGCTATCAGAGCAAGGCCATCTGATACTTAGGAATATTTTCTGTTTGTACAGGGCCAGATGGAGGAACTAGATACACACTTTGAATGTTATTAACTGCTGTGAAAAAAACCACAAATAATCATGCTGTGAAGAAGAAACCTTCATTGTCTGATACCTGCATTAGTACATGCAAGACTGACTGGCCTCTGGGAGCAATGAAATACCTGCAGGATTATTTTCTATTGTCTTCCAGTAAGGATTTTGACACTACAGCTTTGGTGGTTCAGGAGAAAAGGGAGGGAAACTTGATGAGTCTTTCAGAAATTGTTCGCAAATGTTCACACTACATGTGCTTTCTTCCTATTTTCATCAGTAGTCAGGAAAATTCATATTTAGAGTGTTACTGTTAAGCACAAAACTTAAAAGGCCCCATTGAACAAACAAGACAGGTCATGCTTCTACAAAAGCGCTTCAGGCTTTTCTCAGATTCAGATAGACAGTAGCAATATAAAATGGATACGATTATGGTAACAAAAAAAACCCTGCAGAAACCCCGAGCACAAGATGGCACCCTCGTAAGGGTGTTGAGTCCCTTACACAGCATGAGCTCTTGTGAGCCCTGGTCTAATCTGAAAATTTGGCTTTCCTATGGATGCAGCTATAATGTGCACATGGGAAACATGAATAAATAGATGCACTAACCATCATAAATAGGCTTTTTTTTTTTTTTTTCTGCCAAGTATCTTCAGAGTAGAAAGCTCTTGCTTAAGACCGCATCTGCACAAGGAATGCCTCTTGGGGGGGTTTCTTAAAGAGAGGACAGTTCTAACAAGTGCAACAGACCCTCATAAGTGAAAAACTCAAGTCTGCAAGTCACATAGGGAAGGACTCTGCCCAAATATTAACACAAACCATCTTCTAAAGGCTAGAGTCTGCTTAAGTTTGTTAAGTCTATGCTATATTCTTCTATTTTTTTCCCCTCAAACATATTAAAAATCCCAAACACTGGAAATTAAGTCATATTCCCCCAAAATATGATTAAATCAGAAAAAAATTTTCTAACATACCAGTCAGTAATAACTCCTCTCTATCTGCTCCAAATTTAAAAAGATATATTTTTAAGATCTTACCAGTTCTAACCCTGTCTTTTCTCAGGAAACGTGTTTTTTTACTTAAATCTTTGACAGGCCTTTCACTGAAGTTGTTCTTTATGGCTGTAGTTACAATAAAGGAACTGGGCTCAGTCTTTTTTCCAGAGCTTTATTTTTCTTAAACCCAAGCCAATCCTTGAAAATATAATGAAACAAATGACACCAAAAATATTTGACTTGGAAAACAATCCAAAGTTTGGCTCCATTTCTACATGCCGATTTTTATTTTTTCTACTAATTTTTAAAGTGACTCAAAGCTGAAAACATTACTCAGGAAGCAGCAAGAGAAGGCAGCAATTTTATTTATTTAGTATTTGAATCTGACCCTCAAACTATTATTGTTAAGAGTTTGTCCAGTTTCTTCCCTTTCTTAAATCAAATCATGTTATATTGATAACATCACATACAAAAATATGTCATACTATATTAACTATATTAAGACTTTTTGGGCAAGACTTACGGTGTCAGGGAGTACTCCATATCAGAATAAATGCAATTAGGTAACTTCCCAGAGAGCTCTCTATCACCTGTTCCCGTACCCCACCTTTTTATGACAGGTTGATACAGGGGTGACTTCCAAGTTTGACTAAGGACTAGAACACCATCCAAACTGATCCCAGTATATGCCAGTTCTGTGGAATCCAACAGTGAAAATGAAGGTTTGGGAAGTTTGTCACACCTTCCGTATCAGCAGTCTTTTCTACCTAGTAGGTCTCCCAGCTTTTACCTTATCCATCTTACATTCTATCCTAAACTTCTGCCCTATGCATCCTAAACCTTTTATCCTTATCTAAGAGATTTTACATCCTGTCCTAAACTTTCATCCAATCCTACCCTAAACCTTTCGTCCTAAGCCAGGCTCTTGCCAGATCTTTTGTCTTAGATCTTTTATCCTAGACTAAAAAGACTCTCTGAATGAAGTGATAAGGGAAAAGGTAAGGCTAGATACAAACTTTGCCCTGAATAAGCAATGAAAAGGAAATGTATGACCTTTTGTTATTTCATTAACATAACTGTATTTTTCTAACTTCACCACAAGAGAGGGAAATACAATTGTAGGAGTGTTAATCAGACCCATGCAGCAAACTGCCAGCTTGATTTGTTAGTCTTTATTTCTAGTGGTTTCTAATAACTACGGAGAGAGATATCTCGGAGTTTATTTAAACAGGTCTGTTCAAAGATGTGAATGCCAGTTTTGCAGTTCTATGTGCATCTCCCATGTATAATCCTCATCTGCAGTTGTGCTACATCACCTTGCTGATATTCCTCCAAATGCCTCAGACAGAGGTTATAGTCCTCCCACGGAGAGGGAGGTACGCAGATCAGATTTGGCTGCCCCTGGATTTCTCTGCACCTTCTCTCCAGAGCCCCCTTCTCCTTAAATTGCCGAGTTCACCTCTTCAGCCGGGATGACCAAATGGCACAACAGCAGCTGCCAACAACACACGCCAGCGGGCCAGCTACTCCTCGAGGACTTTATGTCTTCCCACTGCCACTGCCCACTTAACTTGTCTGCCCAGTAGTCTGCTTAGCTACAGTAATGCTTTGAAATTTGCTGTCTGGTAAAGTATCTCATTGGTTGACATGTATCCTACCTCTGTGAAATGTTACTGGACAACACAGTGTCATGTTCTTGCATCCTGCTCCAGACAGAGCTGTTGGATCATATTAAGTCAAAGAGGACTTCTCAACACTCCAAGAAAGGTCTTCAACTGTTTGTGAAAATCCTTCTATTAAAAATCACCACGAGAATTACTATTTTTTAATAATAAAATGGGAGATTTGAGAAATCAAGGCTTAGAGTGTGGTCATACATCTGAACTGATCTGCAAGGCTTTCCTTTTATTAATAGAATAGTCCATGTGTTTCTTTGGATCAGAAGGAAAGTCTGAGCGGTTTTATATTAGTGATGAACTGAAACTCAGCTTTCTACCTTAAGAATCTGGTTTTTTCAGTCCTGAGAGAGAAAGTCATTCCCCCCAAATTTTCACAAATTATCTAATGGAGAGTGCTAATTAAAAAAATGTCAGCATTTGATACATTTAAAAGTGCTTTGATTTCTGTTTGCATCCCTTCACATATGAAATAAGTTCAATTTCAAAACAAAGGGTCAGTTGCAAGTAAAACATAAGCAATCTATAGTCTAAAAACAGATTAATATTTTCAATTTTTTCAGAACATTTTTACAATTTTCAAATGAAAAATGTAATTTAAATCACTGCAGTTTTATTCGGGGAAACGATCTTGTCTAACTGGAATTCTCTGACGAAAAACCTGGTTTGAAAGCATTCTTGTCACTGACACACAGAGGAATCTATTCAGATCAAAGAGAAGATGCAGACTGATAAAGGTATCTACACTGCAGAACAAATAAAATCTGTTACATGACCAGAGTCCTGACCTGTTACTTGTCTAAGCCAAAGAGCTGTTGGGGCTTCCTACAAAACCTGCCATGCACGTTCCTCTAGAATTTCCTTGGAAGGCAATCAGGCATTAAGGTCTCATTTCAGAAGTTAGCCAGTGCCCTAATATGGCTTGCACACAGAAAACGGAACCATTAATCATATCTGCCCCACAATGTTAACACAGTCATTGAGATCCAATTACACAAGCAGGTATGTCCACTCCTTGTTTTATATGTCTTGAGTTTAGATGTCTAAGATAAGAGCAGAGTCTCCCGCTGTCACCAATGAACAAAGATGAATTCAGAGCCCTTAAGAACTGACTGTTCCCACAGACTGAGGAAATCTTGGGAAGGTAGGACCTTCAATTAGACACCTGTAGTGGACTGTATGACTAAGCATGTGCTATTAAAAAGGCGGGGAACTCTTTCCACTGTGCCTTGAAGACAGGTTGGCTGCATCCAAGCTGTCTGCTGGGAACAGTCCTTGGCACATGCAACTGACTCTCCATCCCGTGCTTGGCAATGCTGTTCAAGAATGGACAACTGGTATAACCCAAACTGGGCCAAGGACCATGCCAATAAAGCTATGGACGATCCTGTGCTTGGCCATGCTGTATAGGAATGGATAGCTGGTATAGGCCAAACTATGCCAAAGACCATGCCAAGGCTATGGATGATCACAGGAGAGTTTAGTGCTCAAGGAAATGCTCTGGCCGTGTTTCATTTACACAGATATGGCTTGTAGGTCCCAGTGTCTCAACCCCTCTCCTTCCCAGCCTTGCCATGCCATAATGACCAACTGTGGCTACAGCTTGTCCCAACTTTTATCAAGTATCTAAAAGCACCTAGAGTTGACAGTATTAATGAAGCTTGGGTAGCCTGCTCCAAGGAAAGGGCGTACAGCTCCATTTCTTGACACTGCCTTCAACTTGAAATTCTGAAGATATCTGAAGTTTTTGGATTCTGAGAGGACAGAAGTAGAACACAGCACTGTGACATGAAACGTTATTTTTACTCAAAACGTTATTTTTTCTAGAAATACCCCACCCTCCTGAAATGATTCACGAGTTCTACCACCTTGCAGACACCAAATGAGTACCAACGTATTATTGAAACTTGAATTGCCCAGTAGTGACAAGCAGCTGCATGGGTTGGCTTACTTATTGCATGTGCCCCATTCTCCTCTCCATTCACAGTGGCTTCTCCGTTCTTTGGTGTGTTCTGCTGGGAAACAGCAGTCGTCGTTGCTCCCGCTGTTGCTGCCGTTGCTGCCGCTGCTGCTGCTGCACTGGCTTGTTGCTGAGCTAGTTTCTCTCTGAATGCTTGCTGCCGGGTCTGAACAACATCAGGCATCACTGCGTCTATCAGAGACAGTGATTCTATTGGCCTGCCGTCAAATACTGTACCATCCTGCAGGGAAAACGAGCAGAAGTGAAACTGCAAGTTCAGGATCTTCACCACTGAGGCTGACAAAAAGGTAATGATATCAAAAAACAAAATTAGGTTGCATGAAGGTACTGCACTTTGACTTAACCAACAGTGCCACATTGCTACATATTATCCCTCTCTCAGATCTGTGATGTTGGTACTCATGTTCCACTCAGAAACCTGTTCGGTGAATATGTCATTTATTGGAATTTTATAGAAAACTCAGGCATGATGCAAAAAAATTATGCTGTAGAGAAAAAAATGTCTGACTGATGACAGAAAGTTTCTCCTTGCTTTGTACTTGGAAAAAGAGTCATGGCTAAAGCCATGACAAAGGCAAATAGACTTTGGTTGCACCTGCAGAGGCATAGGAATAGAAGAGTAGCTGATGAATAATGAACCTCAGCCAAAATAATATGTATGCACAAATCTAGTAGTTTCTTACAGAGCATTCATCAGCCCAGCACCACCAGTTGTAGCTGACTGTACAGGACTGCTTTACCACTGTTTTTCCTTTATTCCGCTAGTTTTAGTCCTAATAGTTATGGCTTTCATTTTGATTTCTGCAAATTAGGGTTCAGGTTTAACAACCAATTGAGTTAACTTTTAAGGGCTGTTTTTTAAGACTTAATAGAGACTCAGGTCAACAACTGCTCTATCTCCTTAGCTTTGCTTCACTTTCACTTTCCTATTATTTTAAATAGAGGAAATAGGTTTTAGTAGTCTCTGTAAAGCGCCGTTTTACTGATCTTCTGCAAACTCCCTCTAATTCTTTGAAGTAATCAAGACCTATCAGTGAAAGATTTGTGGTTGAGGAATAGCACGTAAGATTAGGATATAGATAGATGAAGTAGCTGGGAAACAATACAATTTTCAATAGATAACAGTAATAAAGAAAAATATCTGTTTGGCCGACTAGTATGCTTCTGTTGGACTAGTCATTGAATTACCCCTTACAATTAAAATATTAAGATAATAAATATTCGTTTCCTCATGGGGAAGAAAAAGGAGAAAAGAGTCATTAGAGAAGAAAAATGTAAGCTCTCTTTCTCCTCAACATTTTTTATGTAAATATCTCTATTGACATTTATTTGAATCCTGGCTCAAATCCTTGCTACACAATGAAAAAAATGTTTGCCAATGGATTTTGGCATCTTACATTTTTAACTGTAAAACTGCTCACTGGACTGTTTCCAGGACTGCCCTTTAACAGATCATAAACAATACTTAAATTTCATACACATTAGTTTACACTCACTGATTACTCTCCACTCTTAAGTAATACACAGAGAAGCATACACATAGCCTTTACTGATGGCAAGAATGGCCTTTGCTTTGCTGTAATGTACCTAACAGTATGTATTTGAACAGAACCAAACCATAATCAGAACAACATAAATCTTACTGGTGACAACCATTTTTAGATTATTCTCTTAACTGAGGTCAATTCTGAAGCTAGATGCCCAGGAGCAGATCCTTACAGCTGTCGTACAACCTGAACGGACAGGTGCTGTTCATGATCAAAGTTTCTAACTGTGTAGCTCCAATTTCAGGCACAAGGCAAAATGTTAAGGGGCAGCAAACCGGGACAGATTCCTAACACTGGTTTGTTGTTACAACTGCATCAAAGTGCAGCTTGGCATGAATGTCAAATGTCATTGCCCCAATTAAAAAATAACATATACACACTCTTAAACATGGTATTGAGTCATGAAAAGAAAACTACACAGAATGGTAGTGATAAAAGCAAATGAGTTTCCAAACTGTGCATTGCAAACAACACAACCTCTTCTCTATTTTATATTCCTTTGTTCTCACCCATGCTGCTCACATGCTACGTTCAGCTATAGAGGAAAAAGCAATAGCTTTTTATATATTAATATTTATTACAGATCTCTGTCAATTGTGAATATCTATGGTAAATATTTTGTAATGCAGTACTTGCTTATCTGTCACGTTTCACTCCCACTCAAAGCATTGTGCCTTTAAGGTTGGCAGGACAAAAATGCTGGATTTTCCCACATCTCCTCTTTGTTTCCTCCGGCAGTTCAAGGACAACAGAGACACTATGTGGCTGCTTATACAATTCCCACAGGCAACCAGTTCCCCAGCCAAGGTAAGAAATTACACACAACAGTTTTGCCATGTACATGAGAGGTCGATGCCTGGTCTTACATGATCTAAGCCAAAGTCATTGAAATCAGACAGAATCTCTCCAGTGATCTCCGTGGATTTTTGATTGGGCTTCTTGTGACTTACAAGTGCACTGCTAGTGCTGCTTACTAGCAGGTGGCAGGAGTGACGTTTTAACCTACACTGCCGGCTTTTCATGCCAAATCCTGCTGTGACCTTGAAATGCAAGACTGTAAACACAGATGCATTTTCTTGTTTGCTGCAAGAATCTGTGCACCCATGTTTCTTTGACTGGGGTAGTGGAAACACCACTAATGTCCACTTAAGCAGCACCAAGAAGGCCTCAAAGCCACAGCCGAAAATTGAAATAGGCATCTCTCTCAGAGCTCTTCAGCTCTCTGATGTGGTGGGGCAATATATGATGAACAAAATTAAACCAGATCAGCAGACACTGTAGAGTGGTGGCTTGTGTCCCTCTCTGGGCTCTTAGGACGCATCGCTTGGTGTTGAGTGGTGGCGGTGGCACTTACTTCGTTGATGCTGATCTCAGCCTCCACATACTGGAGCCCCTTCTGGAGGATGGAGATGAGTGCGGCAGGTGGCACTAGCGTTCCGTTGATGTTGGACTGGCTGATGTGGCTCTCGATACCGAAGGTGAAGGCCGAGTGGGAGAAACCTGAGAGCAGGAAAAGGAAGCCATGACATGAAATCTAAATGCAACAGCCAGATACACCTTCACGGTCTAAAAATAATTCTGCTCCGTGATCTGAGAGATGCTGCCGCGTAAGCAGAAGGACGAGGGCTGGCTGCATGGAGCCAAGGAGGTTAACCAGAGCCATCCTGACCACCCCGCCACCGCCCATCCCCCTCCCCTGCACATATAGGGGAAACCGTATAGAAATGGAAATACACGCACAGAAAAACAACCACAGAACTGCACTAACTGAAAACAAACACATAAAACCCAGGAATTGCCACAAGGGCAAGTCCAGCAATAAAAAGTGCCTCAGACCTTCACTTCCCTTGCTGCATTTCAGTGTTGATGTTTCCTGAAGCTAAATACTTAAATCCTTATCAGCACACAAGTTGTATAAAATCAAGGCATAGATGCAGCTGACACAGGGGAGCCATTCCCTTATACCAGTGAAGAGATTTGAAATCCTCTGCTCATTTATTGCTGACTACAATATGACGTGCAGAGCATTGCCATTAAAATGTGAAACAACAGAAAGGCCACTCCTGTAAACCTATTTTCTGAAAGTGAACAGTAATAGTTACAAGTAATTAATTGGGATCTGCCAGGCACCAGACGACAAGCCAGCGCGGTGGCCCGTCTTCATCCAGAAGTCTTTCTTTTCCTTGTTTCATTTTTGCCATTGTCTGACAAATAAGGGGTAATGAAGGTGACGGCACTGAAAATTAAAGAATTTTGGTGGACAAATTTTAAAGACTGGTGCTGGCTGAAGCTGTTTGAAACTGTTGCTGGGTATGAAGGCAAGCACTGCAGAGAGACTGTACATAGGGGCAGATGCAGGAGGGGGAGGGGGAACAGGATGTAGATATAACTGTAGGAACCCATTTATCACCACACTGTCTCCAGAGCATTAATCTAACATTAAAAGCCTTGGGGAAACCACCCATGCACTGTTTCAAACAGGAAGAGCCCTTGCAGCCTCCACCGACTAGACAAGAAAGAAAAAAAAAAAAAAAAAAAAAAAAAAGAAAGCAGCTCTCAAATGAAAATACTTCCGTTAAATATAGCTGTGCCTCTTCCCCTTGTCAACAGTAGTTTCATTTATAGTTTTGTCCGTTAAGGGATTTCCCCCATATCACTGCAATGTCCAATTGTGTGTGGGCTGGAGGACAGGATTTTGGGCTTACTCCACAGCAATGCTTTCTCTCTCTCTCACTCAAAATGTTTTCAAGATCCTTTTTGCAGCTAGCTCAATTATAATCATAGATAGATAGCAAAAACAAGCTGAGAAAGAGAATGCCTCCCACATTTGAAAACGAGGTATGTATTTCTCTGTGATTCTCTCCCCCTACACATTTTCTTCTGCCACTGTTTTTCTCGTCTTCCTGGTAACAGCCTCTACCCGCTCTGTTCCCAGCCCTACCTTCCCTTCCTAGCAGTCCCCCCATTTCGGGGGATGCTTTGGACACTTTTTAGGAAGTGGCAGGTCCACCTATGAGCAGAATTATGTAGGATTACAAGGCATAAAAATAAAGCACAGGAAAAAACACCTGAAAAACTACAGTATCATATATCTAATCCCCAGTTCAGTCCTTATCCTGTATTGCTCTTTATGTTCTGGTCTAGTTTATGACCTGCTGGACCTCCTGCTGCATATAAAATAGACCGTGTTTTTCCCTTATTCGTTTTGCAGGACATCTAAGCACATTACTGGGCACCACAATGAGAAAGAAATCAAGCACTGAGCATACACAGCCTGTGTCCGAGAGATCCAGGACTTGATCACGGAAAACTGAAATCTCTATGTATATATAAAAACATGGCATAAAAAACAGACTTGGGAGAATCAGATCCCACTTAATTTATGTGTATTTAAATTAATCAACAACAACAGTGACAATATCTTATTGAAAAGGAATGAACTTTAAAATGCATGACAGATAAATCAGCAAATCTACTTAAGAATGGAGAAGAATAGGAAAACCAAGCTGCTGTCCAGAAGCACTGAAGTTGATTGCTAAAAAAGCCAGCAGCTAGTTTGTGAGTCAGCAGCTGAGACAACTGTAACATGGTTTCCAATTCAATTAAAGAAGGATGGCATAAAAATGGCAACCAACTAACAACGGTAGAAAATGTAAAAAGCGTAAGATCATTCTGATGGATTTACAGTAGATTTAACTATGACTTTGTACCTCTCATTATTGCATTTGGTATCTTGCAGACTTTGTAGTTGGCTGCTGGCCCCATCTTTGCCAGCAGACAGGTAACTGTGGCACACAGCTAATGTCTTTGTCCAGTACTGAGTTGCCTCATCCCCAAAGAGCAACATATCTCACCTCACACATGTAAGAGAAGGGACTTCTCAGCACAAAACCCAGTTGTGTTATTGCGATGAATCTTGTTCTTTTACTGCTTCTCTTGATGCTAAGAAACTATTACCAAAGCACCTGTTAGATGAGGAAACACAAAACTCCTGACCACACTTTCACTGAAGAGAAATCTCACTTGCAGATCTCCAGCAGTTGTGACAAACTTTCCTAAATTCTTATCTGATAAGATCTAAATACTGAAAATCAACAGAGCAAAACTGCTAAAGTGGGTGCTGCTGGACACTGTGTTCCTCACCCTTCTTGGAAAAAATCCTCCCATACAATTGTAATTAACTGAAAAACAAACACAACAGAAACAAATCAACCAGCCCACTGACAGATAGCTAATTACCTCCTGAATTCTTGTACCACTGTAGCATTTAATAAGGCTCATATGAAAGTAGACTGGTTTTAAAAGTAGCCCATGCAGTTAACAAAATCCTGAATGAAGCTGTACCCACGTCAGGTTTCTGGTAACACTGAAGAATCACTTGAGCTTTGCTTTTATAGTTAGCAGATGTCATCAGTTCTCTTTGGGGCTCTGCACATGAGTACACTGAATTATATAGCAATGTTGCAGCTCTATAGTTCAGTCTTACAAAAAGGTGATTTCTATTAAACAAAGGCAAGTTTTTTTCAAATGTTAATTTGTGTTACAAATGTTAACTTGGCTCTCCTTCTAAGTTCATGAAACCACACTGGGGAAGGCAAAGCCAAGCACAAGCACCATCCCCCTCCTCCAATGATGCTGCGCAGGCTGTCAAGGCAGTTGGGGAGCGAGAGCAGAGACAGAAGGTGCTCTGCAAGTGGGGATTTGAAGAAAGGATGCAGTAGGGACGACATGAAATTACAATAGACCCAAACTCAAAATGCTTTAATAGCAGCGAAAGGAATGAAAGTTGCAAATCTGTGTCCGTATGCATTATGTCTCATAAATTCTGCCATTTCAGTGACTCTAACACTCACTCTATAAAAACAGTAATTTCTATTCAAAGAGCACCAATAAATGAAATCTTAATGTAGTAAACCCTTTGAGGACACATGCAGTGAGACTATGAGCTTTTAAGGTTAGACATGAACACAAAGGACCAAAGGGGAGAGAAGAAGATGACACACTGTTTTCATACCAGTGAACTGGACAGTCACTTGTGATGTGACATGACCAGTGTCCTAAATAGCATCTTTCATCAGACTTGAGAGAATGATATCTGACTTTTTTCTACCTCAAAAAAGATGGGAAAACATAAAGCATCAAACTACATATAATCTGTAAATACATTATCATACATGAAAAAAAAATCCAAATGAACAGTACAGATCTTAGTATGATCACCTCAAAGGGAGGTGACCTATTAGCTGTGGAATAGTTGGTCCTTGAAAGATTTCAGAGAGCATAAAAGCATAGAGGAAATAATGAATGCGGAAAAAAATGACTTAAATGACACCCTCCCCGAACCTCAAAATTGTTATGCAAGTGGTTTTCACTTGAAAATTGAGTGAAATTCCTCATTCAGAGATTCCTGCATTTTTTTGTACTGACAGTGATAACAGGTCCTGGTTCTCTGCTGTATCTTTTCCCACACCGAGGTGTCTGTATATACTCTTAGTGGTACATACACAGCCATTTGGGAATTCTTGCCCTAGGCAGTGCCAAAAAATGCATATGTAGGGCTGCGTTTTGCAAAATTTCACGGAGATTTTGCGGTAACTGCAAAAATGGAGATGATCGAGTTATTTTTCCCTTGGCTGCTCCTTTTTCAGTTAAAAATGGCCTCCCCTTAAAACAAGATTTGTCATCGATCATAAAATGACTACGTTTTATTTAATGAACATAATGTGGCTCTTTGTTTGATCTGCAGGCTATGTAATTTGAATTGTTTGTAATATGCCTGGCTCACAGCAGAAATGCCTGTCAGACATAGATGTAGGAAAGGGCACTGGGCAGCCACGTGGCTCGGGGAATGCCTTGTCTTCTCCAGAGATGTGTCTCACCTCTTATGGGAGTGAAGGGTTCTTCTTTTTAGGCAAGCAAGTGGGGTACTGCTGAGTATTCCCCATGCTAGCTCATTTGGCAATCACTGTTCCAGCTAACTGACGTTCACTAAGTGCTCCTTTCATTTTCTGATCCCTTTAGCACCATAAAAAGCAAGTCTTGTTTAAATTGCATCTTAAATTGTAACAGCTACAGCACCTACTGCTGCGTTTGTACAGGTGAGGGGAATGACAAAGAGGGGTCTGTGGAAGCAACGAAGTCTGAAGTGTTTCAGTCTTCGCCGGTTACTCAGGAGTTACCTCGGGGATGCCCTGATTAGCAAGAGTTAAGTGATCTGTTGAATACTGTGAAAGTTTCTGTTTGCGAACTAGCTGGACTTAGTTTTCCCCAGTAAATCTCACTAATAAACTGTTCAAATAATTTTTTTTAAAAAAAGTTATTTTCAAATTAGTTTAATTATTCATAAGATTCTTCACGGAAACATTTGTTGCTGTAGAATGAAACAGAGAATAATGAACACCAAATTACCTTTCACACATATCTCAGGTATCTTTATGATGAACAGTCTCTATTGCAACACTGAGTGTGACAATCCAGTCCTACAAATCTTTCTATAACTAATGCCCAGTGTGGCCCTCTGTCCTGGAAAAGAGTGAGATTTCATATCGAGGTCTGTGTCCTTTCCTTTAATAAATTTTCTTATTTCTTTGACTGAAGTAGTCCAGACTGAGGTCTTCAAATCCAGGGATCTTAAATTCAGTTTCCGGAAATCACTAAATTAGTGAGGTTATTACCTCAATATAAAGAGAGAAGAAAAAATAATCTGACAACCCCTTCTTTTTCTGTAAAAATTTAGCCATCTCCAGGTGGAAATAATTAACACTTCTTATTTCATTGATGTCTCTGACACTGTGTTGTCTTTCTTTTTGGAAACTTCCAATACCAGCTCTTCCAATCCTCATCCCCTAAGTAACACACTGTTCTCTTCGAAAGTATTTGGCAGGTACAGGATACAAAAATGAGCAAGGTTTTAGAAATGATTAAAACTTCTGGCTCAGTAGAACCAACCTGCAACTGCTATAATGGGATCCACTGGCAATCTCAAGTTTTCTGGCTGCATAAGTGCCTGTTTTCTTAAGGCAGTCTTGTATCTGGCACTACTGCTGAGACTTTGATGTAAAATTTATGCAAGAATGTAAGGCACGTAAGAGCTGACTACAGCTGTACAGGCTGCAGGGAAAAAAAAAGATGGTTCTATGGGGGTAAAGGAAAGTCATCTTTACGATCATAAATGGGTGTATGGGCAAAAATCCTGGGAGATTTAGACAGATCATGTAGAAACATTCCACAGCATAATGAGTCAAAAGAAAATCACATGCAGGAGGAAAAGATGTCCCCACATGGTCTCATCAGCTGCTTTACCATGTTACCAAACCCAAGTAACTCCAAAGCTGCCTGCATAACTGCTTGCTAAAGAAACCAGATGCAAACAGTGGAATAACATCTTCCCAAGTTTGGTGTCTGGGTCTTGGGAGTGCCATCTAAGCAGGAAGGCAACAAGGGAAGAGTGGCATAATGTGGTCATCTGAAATAAATTTGGAGCCCCACCACTGCAGTTAAAAAAAATTCCACTGCAGAAGAGTGAAATATGACCATTAACAAAATAATTTCCTCCAAATATTAATGATATACAAACAACACATGTAATGATGAATTAATACTTTCATGGGTCTACATTTAAGAATGTAGAGAAGCAAGGGACACATACCACTAAGGGCATTTCTGAATGCAATTTCTGGCTGCAAAATCAGAAGCAAACAGTTGAACTCAGAGCAACTGTCTTTTCTTAATCCTGGGCCTAACACACATGAATCTAGTTCCCGAGGTTAATGACATAATTTCTTGCCCACTGCCCTAGAGAATACAATGATGTTCTTCACTGTACTTGACTGCAGCTGTCATTTTAGAAGGGTCTAAATGATGCACTGAGTGAGAACTGAGAATGTAACATGGATCCCTATGAATGCTTCTCCTTAGGTTTCTGTCTAAACGTAATTATGTATCCATAAAAATATGGTCATAAAACCCTAGTGTACATATACAGAGGCTTCACAAAAAGGAAAGTAATTTCTCCAAAATACATTCAGCTGCAGTTAACAAGTGTCTGGTGCCTCAAGCCACTGATAAGATTCTACAAATGGTTAAAAAAAAAAGGTGAGCAAAAATCCTACACCACATCTTGTTTATTATTCACAGCAGAGTGAGATTCTTCTCCTAGCTGAGCTTTTTCTTTCTCGGTAATTCATCCTAGAGTGCCTCTCTGGTTTTGGCAGTGTCTGCTTATTTTTGAAGACTTACCTTTGCAATTACATAAAGGGCTTAACAAGGACACACATTAGCAATTTAAAATAGACAACCACAGTTGAAATATATTTTTAGAAAAATCAGCTGAACAATAGGGTTCGTACGTTTGTTTCAAGATTAGGATTGCTGAACGATTAAAATTATTTCCAGAACCCTGGGAAATGTGTCCTGTATTACAAGCTCTTTCACAGTCCCTGGGAAATACAAAGAAAGGATCCCTATCTGTAACTTGTGTTAGTTGCCAAAATTATAGAGTGGTTGGTTACCCCAATTTTTGTATAAGTGATTATTCACTAATATTAAATGTTACACCCTTTTTTTCTTGGATATCTGACCTGTTAACCTTCTGCCAAGAATTCAGAGTGGATGTCTGCTACCCAAAATTATTTTACTATGTGCCTAAGAATGTTTTTGGCAGTTTTTTTTTTTTTTCTTTTTCATGCAGTATAAAAAATGTTGGAAAAGATTAATACAACTTGGAAATGATCTTTTGATGAGCGGTACTTGGCACTCACTGTTTAAGCCTTTTTGAGGGCTGCGAATTAACAAAAAGAAATGCGATACAGACAGAAAACAGAACACAAGCAATGGAAAGAGGAACTCAAAATCTTTTGAAAACGAGGTCTGAAATAATCCTATTTTTCACTCTGTGTAAATTAGACTGACAATTGAGAATAAATGTCAACACAGATCTAGCCATTTAATGCAACTATGGGCAAGGTTTGAAATAACTTACAGAGGCCATGGCAAGGAAAAAAAAGTCTTTTCCTTCTAAATTAATGGGATGTTGTTTGTTATTTTTCAGCCCTGTCTGTGCAACCAAACATCCAAAGAGACATACATCCACGCTTATGGAAGAGGCTTTCACAGTCATATATACTTCACAATTTATTTCCATAAGCTATGTTCTTCTATCAGTTCTAATATATACCTATAAGTGGTGGCAAGTAGGACACCACAGCTGATACTCGGTGGACATTCAGAAACTTCAACATCAGGATGGTTTCTGCTGATGGTGACTACAAACTGAGTCCTAATTCAGATATGCCGGTTAGGTGTGAGGAGGGGGTGATTTGTAACTGCCATAGCTGTGAGGCAGAAAGTCCCCAGCGTCCAGGTTATTAGCAAAACTTGCAAAGTTGCAAGACAGAGCTTCTTTCACTGGGCCTAGAGAATCGTAAGAAAATCAGTAAACTGACAAATGAGTAGCACTTCACTGGTTTTACTAGCAAAGCCATCTTGACCTACAGGTATCTGCCTTCCATCCAACATCCTATTTTCTTAATACCCCTGTCATACTGCATTTATTCAAGCTTTAAGGGCTTTAAGGACACGAAGTGATCAGAACCAGTATCTGTGCTATGGAATAAATTTGCCAAGGTGTAATTGTTTATGTTTGCCCAACTTAGAAGTCACCATGTTTGCTCAGTGTCTGAAATCCAACACTATAAGGCAACTTTCAGGCCAAAGAAAAATTAAAATAGCCATGTTTAGAAAACTGTGAAGAGACCTAGAAGGAAATACGAAGCAAGCTGGGTTTTGCAAATGGCAAAACCCCAAGATACTCAGTGTATTTTTTTCCTTCACAGGAACTTATAAAATTCTGCACCAAGTATTGCTTTTCTTACACCGCATTTATATTGCTGTTTTTATGCAACAGAGGTAAAAGACACAGGGGAAGAAGTTTTCAGAAGGACCTCTTGAATGGCACCACAAAACATGTGAAACTATTGTTTATATGTAATTATATAAAGAAGGTATCTTTTCACTCTAAGTCTGTGTATGTAAACGCACATAAAAATGTCTCTCATACAGCTTATTACATTCTTTTGAAAATATAACCAGAACAAATTATGACAAAAGCAATAACTTCTTTAGCTGTAAAAATATTTTTTCCTATCCATTGTAGAATCTGGATTTTGGGAAGCTGACCATCAAATACTGCTATATGCGCTCAACTGTTCTACAAAAAAAGTACGCAATGTGGTTTTGACTCACACAGGTGCTGTTGGCTTAGAAACCAATCTGCTTATCTCTAAAGGAAGCTGGGAGAAGTATTTACCTTTAACCTATTAGCTTCATCCTTCCCAAGATCTGTAGCTTTGATAAGTTAAAAAAAAAAAAAAAAGTTTTTGGAATTGCAGCCCAATAAAGCTTGTCTTCTAATGATGACCTTGATTTTCTTAAAATGTAGTTAGTATTTGCAAAGACAGTAAATGATTACTAGCAGAGATAGAAACTGTGCACAATAATACAGTTCTTATTTGAGAAATGGATTTGTCTTTTCATCAGTCACCCATCCTCCAACTATGAAGTGTAATTTCAAATTCAGAGTCAGT
This sequence comes from Athene noctua, assembly GCF_965140245.1. Lineage (NCBI taxonomy): Eukaryota > Metazoa > Chordata > Aves > Strigiformes > Strigidae > Athene > Athene noctua. Next base: position 184,212,713 of record NC_134037.1, read on the forward strand.
CTCACTGTTTCTGGAATCATACAGTCACTTCCTCCACAGTTTAAAAGAAATACAGAAAGTACGGGAGAGACTAGAAAAAGAAACGTAGCAGCTGTTTATTAAAACCTCTTATATACCCTTTTGATAGTACACTATTTTTTACTACATACACATTATACTGGGGGGGTTATATATATTATGTTACATTATATGCTATATATATAGCTACAGATGGTTTCTCATTAGATCGGAATGTTCATTCTGGGGTGGCTTTTAGGAAACACTTTTATTTAAACCAAAATGGTTTTTTGTCAAATTTCTCAAGTGTCCTTACTCAAGAGTCACTTTAACACATATTCCACGCCTCGAACAACACTGTGGCTTCATTTATCTCAAATAATTCATGAAAGGTCACAAATGTTGGTTCTATATCCAACTTCCAGTATATCAGAGATTTGGATCATATGCTGAAGTAATTTTTTTATAATTGAGTACGCTGGCCCTAAAGAGGATAACACATCATATAAATAGGGCTTCACGCCCACAAATCAGATCTGTGCTAAACCATGAGAATTAAGAAAGGAGCTTGTATTGCTCCAAAGCCTCGTGATTGTACAGCCGAAAAGGTGAAAGAATTCCTGCCTACAGTCCTACCAGTTCCTGAATAATACAGTTAGCATCTCATTCATACTGCATTTAGAAACACATATTCACCTATAAATTCATAAACAGTACTTTGAAATAATAATAAAAGAATGTTAAATATTGTCCCAGCACACCTGTAATAGGCTTTCCTCAGAGGATTTCAATACATTTTAGGACTATAACCTTTTAACATTTGCTGTGAGGTACTGTACTTAGTATTAACTTTGCTCTCAAACAGGAAAATTACGGCACAGTTTTAAACACCCAGTTTTTACACATTTCCTTAAAAAATGTGTTATTTATTCAGTAATACTTGTTCAGCACCCAGTTATGCTAGCACAAAAACACCTGTGCAAAGAGAAGCTAAGCAAATACACAAGGTCTTTATATCAGTGCAGTTACTCCACATTGCAGGCAGAATACATGTGGCCCAAGAGCCAGTGATAACATGTATGTAGACACAAACAGTGCAGCCATAGATTGTTACTGAAACAACACTCAAATGTGTGCTTCATCTCTAGCTGGCAGGATGTCGTTTCAAGGATGTATTTTTCCCTCAGCAAACAAAAGGTCTCCATCCTTACTATTATATCACAGCTATGTACAGAGCTTCAAGAGCATTCCAGTGACTATTGTGTTTAACAGCACCTTTATGTATAAGTTCTTTTAAAGATCTTTGAGGTTCCCCAGTGTTGAGCCGAAGTCTGGACTAGCTGAATGTGAGCTCTTGCAGCAAGGCAAGCCAACAGCATCTTGAGCTGCACTACGAAAACCATTGCCAGCAAGTCAATGGACAGGACCCTTGCCCTCTAACTCAGCCCTGGTGAGACACACCTGGAGTACTGTGTCCAGTTCTGGGCTCCCTACTACAAGAGAGACAGGGACATACTGGAGAGTCCAGTGAAAAGACCACTAAGATGATGACTGGACTGGAGCATCTGGCATACAAGGAGAGATTGAGAGAGTTGGGACTGCTCAGCGTGGAGAAGAGAAGGCTCATGGGTGACCTTATTCATGTGCATCAATACATGCAAGGGATGCAGAGGGTGAAGCCAGTGGTGCCCAGTTACAGGACCAGAGACAAGGAGCACAAACTGAAACACAAATGAATTCCATTGAAACAAAATGACTGAATATTGGAATAGGCTGTCCAGGCAGGTTGTGGACTCTCCATCCTTGAAGATACTCAGAACCTGAGTGGACACTGCCCGGAGCAACCTGCTGCAGCTAACCCTGCTGTGAGCAGCAGTGGAGTTGGACTAGATGATGTCCAACTATTCTCTGGTTCTGTCATCTCCTGTGATACCATCCAGCCTGAACTATCCTATGATCCTAATGAGACAAATCGGAAGAAAACAATAAAGTCAAAATAGAATTTTTTATCTACTGCCTCTACCATCAGTGAACACTATTGTTTTTGCTGTCATGCTGGACAAGTGCCTTACTGACCAAGTGATTAATTCTTCTAATGAATTATTCTTCAAGGTGTACATTTTAATAATTTAAGCAAAACCCATGCACTGTACGTTTCCCTTCTACCTAGCAGCAGTCTTCCTACGCAAAGGAAACATTTCGCTTTGAAGCAAAGCAAATTCAAATTTAGCTAACCTATATATGCCAATATTTTATGCTGTGTTTAATCTGAACTATTTTCAACATGCACTTCTCTCATCTGTGACTCAGGAACTCTGTGCTGTACACAGGTGTTCAAAATACTCTAAACACACATCACATGCAGAAAAAGTATGGACTTCAGAGAAAAATTACATAGGCTTATTTTAAGTAAAGACTGCTGCATGAGGCACAAAGTCAAGAGAACTGAGTATTGATCTTCAGTCATTCCCTACTGCCTGAGAACTTACCCAAGCAAATTGTGCTGCTTCTATTTTGTATAAACATAAAATCTCTTTGTTAAAAAAGAGAATGAGCCATAAAAAAGACATTTTCCTTCAAATTTTATTGCTTCCTTTCAAAAAAATTTTAAATGTCATTGGAAAAACTGTAATTTAGTACTATTCCAGCTATTAGTATCTAGTTGGTAAACATAACAATGATGAAATCCCAGAAGCTTCAGAGTACCTGTATTTTGGATTCTCTCATAATTTTAAAAGGCAGAGTGAGAGTAAAACGCCCTGGATGTGGTTAACAGGAGAGACTGGTGTTCACACATGCCTAACTCTACAAAGGATTTTGTGCTGTTATTCACGGAAATGCTTTGTGCTCTATGTGCCCTTGAACCTATGGTTAAAACCTGAGAGAAAAATCTTATCTTTCAGGAAAACAAGGAAAATCTGTCAACCATGAGCTGAACAGACCACTGTGCTGATATCATAATGAATCTACAGAAGGAAAACAACTACATTAATAGCTGCCTTAATTTTTATGGTTGGGAAGAAAACAAATGACAATTCTAAAGTATAATGGTAAATTGTCCCAAGCCAGCAGCTAAAAATTCCATTGACATCTTTTTAACAAAAGCATCCAGCTAGCGTTTTTATTGTCTTGGACATGGTACAGATTGTACACCAAGGAATAGTTTATCAAGTATATGTCATAAAACATGGAAAAATTCAAACTGAACAGTAAAAGTATGAGTAAAAATGTTAACTGTTACATAACCTTAACTCTAACAAGTCATTGCCAGATGTCCACTACAATAAATGCCCTACTGGAGAGCTGTATAAGCCACAGACAACTGGGGAGCTGATTTTCAGATAAGGATTCTATACTGAAACATGCACGTAAGAACTGACGACTTGGGCTGGGTAGGGAAGGTAATCTAATGTAGCATTTGGACCTATGATAGGATTTGTCACTCACAACAGATGGCAGCACATTTTCGATTAAAAGGTATGTGTGAGATTTGATTTCCCTTGGTTTTGCTGTCTCCTCCCCTTTTCAATTTTCCTTGGAATCCTTATTACTCCTATTGCACTGTACTGCTCTGACCTTCATTCCAAAAGACAAATAATTATCTGTTTCTCTTTTGGGCAGATGAAGAATGTGAAAACTCTACATTCTGAATTCTGTATGGTTTTTTAGAAACACAGCTCTTCACTGAAGAAAACCAATAGAAGGACTATGTCAGCAGTGAGGATGGCTGTTCGCAAAAGTATGCTTCTCAGGAGTTTGAAGAGGTGCAAAGCTGAATCAATGTAAGTTGGACGACAGAACTGTGGCTTCTTTGGTATGTCCTGTTTCACTTTCGCAAATGTACCTGCTTTGTTGGTATAACTATGCCCACCACAGGATTATTTGGTGTGCTCCTATTTCCACACTGGTAGTACACTCATAGTGTAGACATAATGTAAGCCTCACTTCAGCAACCGAGGCCGACCTTTTCATTTAAAGGTGGTCTTGGAATCAAGACACCTACAAATACATATAACTTAAAAGTTTGTCTCCTGGGATAAACAATGCTTGGAAGCACTCACCACTTTTGAGAATCGGGCCACTTCAATTTGTGCACCAAAAAGCTCATATTCAAGAAGGAACAAACTGAACATTGCAGGATTTGACTTTTGGATAGGAAGTAACAATATTAAACTGAAATTAAACACTCTACATCTTTACACCTCAGTAAGGGGGGCATTCATGGTCCTAGAGTGGAACTGACAACACCTAGCCACCACAGTGGTGGAATTCCTATGCCATCAACCCATGGAGCCTAAATGGAAATTATGCTTGACTGCTTTGTTTTTCTGGGCATAGATAAACCCTGAGAGAGTCACTTCTGTGAAGAAACAATTCTTTAGTTACTTATTTGAATACAGCTAAGCAATTAGAGCCTTAACTAGTCCAAGTCCTGAAGGGATCAGGATCTTCTCCAGCCTGCTTCTCCAGCAGCAGGCAACTCAAAGCAGTCTCCCTGGCTGCATTTTTTTCTGTTAAACCACGTGATCAGCCAGTATAACTCATCAAGCACCACAACTTACCATTTCATTCCATCTGCTAATGTACTCGAAGATCATTTTATATTTCCTTCCAGGTAACTGATAAAGTTACTGAGCAGCATTACGCCAAGAACAGATTCCTGAGTTCCCACTAGATCAACCTTTGAGATTTCCCAACTCTAATAACTTTTCAAGATGTTTCTGTTAGCCCATTTTTAATCCATTTGGTAACCCCGGATTACACTGATTTTACACACTGTTATTTAATTTTGTTTTTAAACACAGTGTTGCAAGACTAAGTAAATGTCATAAAGCAGTCTAACTGTATTATTGTCAGCACAGTTATCTCTGTCAAACTCATTTGTGATTTTGCAAAAAGCAGTATCAAGTTTGTTCGACAAGATCCATTATCCTCCTGTCTGGTATCAGGGATGATGTCATCTCTTTATTTTTTGTTGGAAGTATCTAGTTTCAACCTGTCAGTGATTTTGTTTGACCTACAGTTACCTGGATCATCTTGTTTAACCTTTAAAAATTCTGGTGCAACATTTGCTTTTACCAGTTCACTGGAGCTCGCTTTGGTATGCCAAGATTTGTTAAAAAGCAACAATAATGGTTTAGACAGTTCAACTCTATTAATACTCTCTGCAAGTTTTCTAGTCTGACTTGAGAGTTAAGGAGGAAATAGAATTATTGCATTTCACTTCTAACTTCAATTTGAGAAGAGACGAACTTCTACTAGAAGACCTGCCAGCATTTTCATAATGAAGTGTGAAGTACACATCAGCATCTTTGCTATAACGTTTCAAATAATCTCAAGTGCTTCTGTGCCTTGCAGCCACAAAATACTTGAACTATTATAGGGACAGTTTGCTTTTTACACAGTTTGTCTGCCATATGTATTTCCTTTTGTCATTTCTCTCTTCCTCCCACCATTTGTCTTCATTTTATGGGAAAGCCAGGAAGTTTTACAGGATAAGATTAAAGGACAGATACCTGAAAAACAAACTGAACTTTTTTATGGTCTTGTAAGCAACCTTTATGGCTGTGCTTGATGTAATTTTTAGAAGCTTTGGGTTCAGCTAATGTTAGTAAATAATCAATGTAATAAGTTTGTTTTCAGTAAATTCCTTAAACTGTAGGGGTTTGAACTTAAACTGCATTTAAACACTAGCCCTCTAAATTTGGCATGCATTGGTTCTGAAGCTACAGATTAAACATCTTTCATCTGCTGCCACATTTTATGGAATTTATACCAGCAGGTGGAAAGGCAAGATGCTGTGTAACTATTTCTGTCTTATTGATACACTTTATCTGAAAATACAGATATGAAAATTTATTTGGAAAAAACAATGACAGTATGAAAGAAGTTTCAAAATAAATGTAAGAAGTTTTAAAATTGATTAGTGGATTCATGATTGGTTATAGCTCTTATTTGCTGAATGGAATTACTCTCAAACTATCAGGTATACCTACTCAATTAATACCTAGCATCTAGATTTCAATATGCTCAGTTTGAAGCATACTTGAATATTTCTTCAAATTTTTAAACTCATCTTCTACTCTCTTAAATGAGTAAAATACAAAAGAACAGTGGAAATACAATGTTTTTGTGAATGCCTTTAGTATGTGTGGATCAAGTAAGAAAAACTTTTGGCCCTTTACATAAGAAGGTAAGAGCAGTACAACTTGCAGTTAATAAGAAAATTTGTCAAGTTCTCCCTAAAATGGCAAAAGTGATTGCTTGCTTGTGGGAGATGGGTTACCTAGAAGAACTTTTTCCTGACATTTGGCTGATACCGCCATTCTTGATGGACTTTTTAAAACCTCCTACACAACACTAACCCACCTATACATCTAACAAAAGGAATAAAAAAGGCTGGTTGTCTTTTTTCACATCAGGAAAAATTACTGTATTAATACACTGTTGCACAGAATTTCCTACAATACAAATGCAACAATGTAAAAGAATTTCAGGATTGTTTAAGCCTCCATTACATCCATCTGTGCACTGCTCTAATGTTCAAAAGCCCTTTCCAGTGTGGTACCCAATAGCTTATTTTTAAAAAATAAACTTAGGGTGAAATTTAAGTTTTGTTAGTTCCTCTCTTTCTTTCATCTGATTGCATGCCAGAACTAGACTGTTTCTTATGAGCTCCATTATTAGAGAGAAGAATATAATGTGAGAAAGCAGCTCTAACACAAGCCACAACTGGACTCTCAAAGAACTGTTTTAAAAGACCAAATCCTGAAAAAGTATTATCAATCTTCTCCATTTCAGTGGAGATTCCTTGCATAGGGATTTGGGTTCCTGGGATTGAAATAGTCTTGGAAGTAAAAGAAATAAATCGAAACAGAATATGTAATGAATGCTAGTTACAACGACCAACAGAAGGAGGCTAACCCAGTATCTTCTACGTGCTGGGATTTTAGTTTCCTGTCCAAGACAGCTCTCAAGTCTTGACGGCTTCTTCTAATATGGCTTTGAGTTTTCTGATAGGAAGACATGTATTTTTTACAGATTTTTTTTTGTTTGTTTCTTTCAGCATACGAAAACATGAAGTATTTTTAGTCAATTCTACTTTTACCAACCCAGAACATAGGGCCAGTACCAAGTAAACTGGGATCCTGGCTATAAATCCTTTGTCAGTGTTTCTTACCTCCCCTATCACCTCTGCACTAACAGAACATTTTCCATTAGTGAAGAGAAGTTCTACTTTTTGAAGTCAAAGAGTGGAATCAAGACTACAAAACCAAAATAGACCCTAAATTTAAGTTTCCATTTCAGTCTTGTTTTTGAAGGAAAGGTAGAGGCTTTCCTTCTAAAAGGAAAAGCCCTGTAAAATTATTTTCCGATATGGGAACAGATAGAGGTGGAAGTGATACTAAGACAGAGCCACACTGACACTTGTGCAGCTCAGTTTATATACATAATTACCCTAATGAATTCTAAAACATCAGACACTTGCACGCAAATTTCTCTTTACAGCCAATATAAAACTAATTTAGACAATCCCTCTTTAAGTATCTGACAGAATTATTTCACGTAGCTAAGAAAAAAAGATACAAAATCCAAGTGCTTTGTGCCTGTGCTGCCAAAAACTACTTTGGCTGAGATGATATAACTCTACAAAAACATTTGTTATTTATTTTCTTATTTTGCCTAACTGTAATGTTTACTTTGTACCTGCGTATGTTTGCACCTTTATTATATTCAAGACCATGATTTCAAAGAAACATGGGTTTGTGCAAGAAATATTTACTCTATCATTCTGAAACACGCAATGCAGCATTCCTAAAACAACACCATGCAAAAAGCCAATTTTCCCATTTCATCTATGATCTGAAGTTGTGAGGAAAGACAGGAAATTTACCCGATTCCTGGAGATAGCGATACACCAAGAAATTCACTTCGTCACTGGTTATGCTCATCTTAGCCCAACCTCAATATGATGAGGTTTACGAGAAGTGTGATCCACGCTCTGTTCAAAGGGAAAGAAAAGAACAGGTTTTGTTTTATCTTGATTTATTATGAAATCTGTTATCAAAACAGAGGTGGGAATTATTAAGATATTTAAAGATCTTACATAGTTATTAGAGATGTTATATCCCAAAGTGAGGCACCCATTAAATATTGTGAAGCAAGTACTCAAACTGAACTGGACCTTTTATTATAAATAAAGAGCAGTGTTTAACATATATGAGAGAGTCAGAGGGAGCATTTTAAATCTTGGAAGTTTTTGCAAATGTTAACTCTTACTTCTGTGGCTTTACTACAGGTTCTTTGGACTATCCTTTTTACTGTGGGAGCATTTCCTTTTCAGGACTGCTGGCAATTATAGTCATGTGTAACACACTAAATCATAACCTTTTTGCAGCTTCAAGTTCGTAATCTAGTTTTCTGTCCAGTAGTTCATCCACTGTAAAGACAGATTCTTTCCTTACAAAACCATTTTACACAGTGAACTTAAATAAAGTTCCCATAAAATAGAAACAAATGTAAATTTTAGATAAGATTACAAATTTTATTAGAGGGCAGGGGAAGAGGGAGGAAAAAAAAAGAGAGAGAACACCATATACCTTGTGCCAACAAGGAATACAAATATCCTGGCATTATATAAAGTTATGTTGATTAATGATGAGCAAGAATTAAACTTCAATTATTCACTTAAGTAACTGTAACCTTTTAGGATGACAGTTTTACTTACTATTTTGGGCATTACTCTGATGATAAAAACATTGGGTTTAGATGATAAATTTGTTTTGAACATTTTCCATTAAATCTTGATGATTCATTTCTGTTTGGGAATCTGACTTAAGGAGTTTGGTTTTAAAAGCCATAAGTACTTCTCAGACATAAACTTTGCAACTTTGTCAGCCACACCATACCTATAACTAATCATGTTAAGGTTTGGACGCAGAGGCACACACTACGCTCTTGTCACATATTTCAAATGAAAGACTGTAGGCGTGTGCCGTTTGTTTCAATTTCCCGTATGTCTCCTCTTGGCAAGCGGAAAGGTCTTTGTTCATCGAAAACCTCTTCAGTAATTCCTGTTGCCTAAAGTAGCACCTGCTACTGCAAGCAATGCTGATCGACTACAAGTTTCCCCTGCTGATGATTTAAACCAGCAGGTCACTCATGACTGTAACAGATGTCTGTGCATATTTATGTAAATGGAGGTCTTTCGAACCCTGGTAAGCCTCTTATTCTCCTGGGCTGCTGTATTTCATCAATGGCTCAGATGCTGGTTTTCCATAAGAAACCACAGCTTACTAAATTGAGAGACATCTTTCTCAAGTATTCTAGTCTTTATTATTACAATTTGTACTTCATAGAGGACAAGAAGAAACAAAATACTGAAAATTGGCCAGTCTCAACGAGGAAAATTTCATCTACTTTGGAAAGGATGATCACTTTCTGCTAAAATTCTGGCCGAGGACAATATCAGCTATATCCAACAGCCAGTCCTGTCACACACGCTACATATTGCCCTGGGAAGCCATCCTCCTCGGTCTCTCATCTGTAAAATGGGCTCAAATTTCTCTGCCATAGGATCAAGAGACTGGAAGCACTGGTAGCCGTAAGGGCTTTAGTTACCAAGGCTGGCGACTAGGCAGTGAAAGCAACACTTTCAGTATAACTTTATACATACTTCCTTCAGATAAACAGACCTGGTTCTGAATAATTAATAAATCCCTGTGCCCCTTTTTGCATAATCATCTCCATACAATGAAGAACAAGGCAGACATTCATGGCAACAGTTAAGGCCATTTCCATCCCTGTCTGAGCACTTAAAATACATCCGTATTGCTGCTATGCCTGTGATAACAATAAATCAAGAATCTTTGATAGCTGTGGGTTTAGAAAAAACACCCGACATAACACTTTTAAAAGCATTTTAAAAATAGCAGTTTCAGAATTTGGTGGTAGGAAAGTTGGTAAAGATGAAACCTCTTACAAAAATTCAGTTTCAGCAATGACGTACTTTGTGGTAAAATGAACTTTATTAAAAAAAAAGAAATCAAGAAACTACAGATGCTGTTTCTGGATGCATCCTGCTAATTTAAGACATTAACATGGTGTTTCCCATATACGGAGGGTTACTTTGGGAATGGGAAGGGAAGGGAAAGAAGGAGTGATATTTTTTATTCATTTTTCTAAAGACGACTTGTCTTAAATGAATTAAAACCAGAGAAAATCAGCCTGACTGCAAAATAAATAGTGTGAAAGCCCCAGAAAATCCTCCACAGCAACTACCTTTGTATCAGAATCCCAAGCACACTGAGTAGTTGGATTTACAATGCATTTTCCCTGAAGTCAGTCAACAGGAATTACTTTGACATATGTGTCGGATCATATCTTTATACACATTGTTACCATGCCACAAATAACCAGATGATCCCCACTCATACATTTAAGGTTTCTTCCCTCCCACAGATGCCAGTGAAGCAATCAGATACACAACTGTAAAGCTTTTCCCCATCCAAAGTGATACACAGATCTTGGCTTTGACCCAGAGAAATCTATTCATTAGAAATTTGGCTGAGCTATGAAAGACCATACTCAATTTCATTAACGCTCTTTTTGATTTCCTTCTTCTCCACAGATAAACACCTCAAATAAAAGAGGCTACAGAAGACATGGTGGGGAGGGGAGGAACATACTTATCTTTTATGTATCTCCAACTCTGATTCATAAGGAACAAACAACTAGTCTCCCCCTCAATGCAATTTTTTAAAATGTAGAAATGCAAACTTCTGTAGAAAATCACAGAAACCTTTAGTTATCATTGTGACAGATTTATTTCTGTTAATTGATGGTCTCCTTTTGTTACTGGAGATCGGTATTACGTAGATTAAGAGGTTTTTTAAAGTAATAGTTTATAAACAATACTGATGTGCCTTTGGAGACATTTCACATTTAAACCGGCAATAACATCTTAATTCTTCACAATGTCAAGAGTATTTACCAAAAGTATTCAAACATGTGTTTGAGTTTCCTTTACTTGCAACATGTTTTCCTGTACCCAATTACACATAAGAGAAAGTTCTCTTTACTTCAACCTTGCCTTAAGGATTTGTGTTGTGATCCTGCAGATATTTGAGAATGTCCAAACATGTGAGCAGAGCATATAAAGACTTCCCAAAGTATAATGGATCCTAAACATTTCACCCTCCCCCAGTGGATGGGTTGTCAAGATCATGCAAAATTTAATTTAACACTTATTTTAAATAACCACTCAACTCTCAGTTCTGCTGGGACAGGTTTGCAGAAATGCTTCCCATACAGAGGTAAAAACCTGCTTTATTAGCTCAGATACGCTATCCTTGTGCTTCTAGGGCTGCGTGGCTTTTGCTGAATGAAGTTGTTCACCTGGAGTGGAGCTGGCTCCAGCAAAGCTAACCCTGCAGCACACTACTCTGTGCTCTGGGTAACCAGGGCAGCTTATTTCTTGGAGTGCACTAGCAGACTCAATTTGGATCTGTGTACCAACATACCCCTGTTCTCAAATTAAACCTTCCTGAAGCACTGGGAATCTTGCTAATGGGCCATGCAAGTAGGTCTGGAGAAGGCAGCCTCGCATACAGCTATGGTTCAGCACAGCGCTAGTCAGGTCAACCAAGAATAGTTTACCCACATCCCATCCGCTTCCTTAAGGATTGCTCTTTCTTTGTCTGGCATGTTTTAGCACTGTTGCCATAAGTAAGAGCGATCTGGCTGAAGAATTGAGGGAAAATAATTTTTTTCAACTTTGAAATAGCATCTGAAGACACAACTCTTCTGCCTCTCTTCTAAATTATGATCACAGGGTCCTTCAGGGCCATGTCCTGCCCTCCAGGCTAACCCTGGGGCAAAAGATGGCCAAGGCTATTTCAGGAAAGGAGTTTACTTATATTTGCTACTTGAAGCAGCATTGCCATCCACAGGGACTAGGAGTCACCAGTCAATCTTCCACTCAGGAAGGCGGAAACAGGCCAGACATTTAGGGAAAACACCTAAACTAAAACCTAAACCTGAAACCTAAATAGGAAGACATGCACTTCCCATTTCTGCATCCAGCCCTGCTGACAGAAATTCATCAGACAGCTAGTATGGCCCTCGTCTTACCTCCTGAAGAACTTTGTAAGTTCCAGTCTGGTTTGAGTGCTGAGCAGTTGTCAGCTTCTTGGAGAATGGTTTTTTTTGGTCACTATTGTTAAATAAACACCCACCCCTTAAAAAAACCCAAACCCATAAATTTTCATTTATCTCCTGGTGGGGTTCCACTATTTACCTACTTATTTGACAAGGCTAGGCCAAAAGGTCTTTTCCCAACCAAAGTTTAGATGATAACATTGCCATTAAAGCAGTAAGGGGTGGAGAGAAATTGTGTATTTGCTTTGGGGGAAAAAAAGGCAAAAATCAAGAGGCTTCAAAAAGATTCCAGAAAATTAAAATATTTAATGTCATCAAATTGATGCCCTTCTGCATGGGAACTGGAGTTCACATACTTGTGCTCCCGTTTTCTCATCCAAGATGGCTCCACGCACCAAGGCGTATGTCTCAGGACCCACTACATTCTCCTCATCTTGGAGAAGAGAATGTGAACATGAAATTAAAATAGACTCTAGGAAGGCACCGTGACAGCACAGCCAAATCAATGTGTTACTGTTTTGCATATGCTCTGTAGTTTAATGAAAAACATTTCCCAAAGCCAAAAATCACTTCTGACAAAACAAGTCACTTAGTGAATCTCAGTATTTTCTGTTGAAAAATACTTTCATCAGAAACTTTCAATGAGCCCTACACTTTTGTATTTCTACACTGTGTCTTACCACAGAGCCAGAACAGAGTCAGCTACCAGCAGCTCTTCCCCAAAGGCTAACGAGCTCTGCTTGGCCCACGCCATTGCATTCTTCAGTCTTGGCTTTTATCACAGCTGTCTCTTCTTGATGAGGAACTCCAATATGCTTCTTTCCCAAAATGCAAAACCAAACTGCTGGAGAGGAAAAGAGCACACTCGGCCCTTTCTCCCCTTGCAGACTCTCCTGCCATTTCACGCAGCTAAAGAGTAAAACATCTCTTCTTTACAAGCATCCTGACAAAGGAATGAGACCATTGCATTCCTGCTGATTGCAAGGTACAGAGCATGCAAGCCGGTTGTTTCCGAACTCCACCTATGGACAGTCACCAAAATAACAGCTAGCCTTGTCCAAAATGCAGCCTGTCCATGCAGGACTTCCAGACTCCTCCTTGTAAGGCTTGAACTTGACACTTTAAAAAAACTAAACCTAAATTAAACAGTTGTCCCTTCTAGGGATCATGCACTTAAGATAGCAAAAAGAGATGTGCTCACAGTAAGACCTGCACCATATCTCCCTGGCCTTTCTTAACCAGGAGGCAAATAATTAACAACCCTCATCCTCTAAATGATCACCACAGGTCATTGGAACTATTTCATAACAAAAATGAGGCAACTGAAACCTCTCAGAGCTATTGTCCTAGGCTCTTTACAGATGCTCATAGATGTGTTTGCATCACTGACACTGCTGTTATTTAGAGGTTTTCTTCATAAACAGTAACAAATTTGTTCTTTTGGGGAATGGGAAGCTAAGGTAGTGCAGAACAGGGTAATCTCCTTCAGGAATGGGTATTGGCTGTACAGTATGTGCTGTCTCACTTAGAGCTCTGTCACCGACATTTAGAGCAGCTCAATAAGGACAGGGACCTCAAAGAGAAAAGGCAATAGGCTTGTCACAAAACCTCCATTGCCAAATGTTAAGGCTGGCTCCTCTTCTTTAGGTTTTTTTGTTGTCTATTTATTTACACTGACCTTCTGTTGATTTTTAAAAGGCCACACTAAATCAAAACAAAGCCAGGGAGTCCCAGCTCATCCCCATTCTTACTGCTGCCTGTAAGACTACATTGTCAAAAAGAAGTAACAACTGCATCTGTATCTGAGAGCTTCACAAAAAAATAGCACCGATAAAAAAAAGGTCTATCTTGGATCCTGACATGTTAGGATATCTCACACAAGTAATCACTGAACTCAACCATAGCAACGTTCAAAATCTGGTGCCAATTGAAGAAAGAGGACGTAAAAGGTATGACAACTATAGACATGTGGCAGTCATCAATGAACCTGGAATTCTGTCTTGAAGAGGTCACTCGAATCAAATGCTGTGTGGGCAAATCTGACAAAAAATGAGGCTTCCATTTAAATAAAATTTTTGTTCAGGGAGAAAGTCAGTTCACTAGACAATACCTATAAAGACGCGCTTTTGAACAGATGAATCTCTCTTATTTTCAAGCATATCTGTGCCTACTCTATTTATCCTTTTAAAAATCTGCAATAAATTATCAAAATGGCTGCCCTGTCCTGGTAAAATTTTAATAAAATAATACATCACTAAAACATTAACAAATTTTGAAAAATCAAACCTAATACAAAAATATTAATAAAAATAACTTGGTCAATTAAACACTCTGGTGGACATACTGCTGAAAATTTTCTTTCCACAGGAATACTATTTTTCTTTAAACTATAAATTACATTTCAAACTGAGAAGCCATTTGGAACCAAACCCACAACTATTTATTTTTAAAAAAGGGCAACAAAAGATATTGCAGCAATTTCTAAGTGTTATTCAAACATTTTTCAATTAATCAACAATTTCCAGTGCAAAATAACTAACTGTCAACAAAAGACAAGCCTTTTGTCACAAAATTCCCAGCAAACACTACTTCCTCTATCAGAAGATACACAACTGTGCATCAGCTCTTTCATATTTATAATCTCTTAGTTTTATCAGGTTATTTTTCAGTTCTCAGCTGGTTTACTTAATTACATCAGCCTCCGGCATTTCAGTGCTAAGAGTTCAAGTGGATCTTTTCCAGCTCCCTTTGGTGCAGAATGAAATAGGTTCTCCTGTATTGATCTTTCCTTTCTGGCACTTTGCTAAGGGAAAAAAAAGGCAAACAAAACCAACCGCTCTTCTTAATTAGCACAATTGTGTTATACCTCTTTTACAGCTTAGTTCTAAGAAGAGGCAACTTCAATTTTCTGTTTCTTTTTTTTTTTAATAAGCAAAAATAATGTTTACACTAGCATATTGTATGGAAAGCTCCAGGAAGCCAAAAATAAGATTGATGGGAAAGTAAAGGTTGACAGTAGTTCCAGAGCTTGCAAATGAAATGAAATTAATTGTTTCAAAATAAAAAAAGGAATGAATTACAGAGGCTTGAGAAATCAAAACACATGAGTGGATTTAGTTTAAGAATTAAGATGCCTCATCACTCTTGGAACAACTGAAGTCAATTGGGAATGCTGCCACTAAACAGAAACAGAATTTTCTTCCTTACATGAGCACAAAATGGCAATTAGGACAAACTGGGGGACAATAGCATGTGTCCACTCATTTCAAATCAATTAGGTCAAAATACACGATCATTTGTGCAGTTACTTGTCTGTGTGCACGTGCATTTCCATGTACATAACGCAACAAGAAATGTGTTTTAAATCCTGCAAGTACTGCTACATGCTCAAAAAAAGGTTAAGGAAGATTGCAACCTTAAAAAGATGGCACAATTACTCTACTGATATTTGCTTTTCTTGATTTTTGGCAAGAGGAACAGTGTATTAATACTATCTCAAATTTAACTTTTCACCTGATTTACCTGGATTTTTACTAAAACCTCAACAAAACCAAAAGAAGCAAACATTAGCATTTACATTTTTCACCCATGCTTCACATTCACAAAGTACTGAGGTGAAAGGAATATGAGTTCCTACCAGAACTGGTTGTACCTTTTTAATTTTCTTTCTGTGACTGCAGAAATGAGTAAAGTAACACAGCTGAACTTTCAGAATTAACATCCACTCGAATATTTAGAATAAAGCACAGTTTCTTTTTCAGCTGTTGACAATTTCTCTGACAGCTAACAGTAAAGATCCACTAAAACTTCAGTGTGAGGTATCTGAGGCCCAAGCTTGCCCTTAAGAATGGATGTAGAAAGACACTCAATGTGACGAGACAGGCCAAGGTCCAGTAGATAAAACATTTGACTTTGAGGTGATACTATGAGGCTGGGACAGAAGAGGAGCTTCCAAAAACCTCTACAAGGCCACCCATGGCATGGGCAGTGGGAGTAAGCAGGCATGATGCCAATTTTAAATGAGGCAATACCACAGAAAGGAATGCAAGAACAACGCGCCTGGAAGGACAAGTGAGAGACAGCCTGAAGGCCTTGCCTGAAAGACATAATATCTGCATATGGCTTTTTTGATTATTTCTGATTTTTATCCTGCAACTTTGCTGTTTAAAACGGTGCAACTCTGGTAGCAGAGGCCCAAATCCTGATTTTTCCTAACACAACTGCACATCTGAGTGCTTTAACTAGGCTGCAGATTCAGGCTGTGTCATGCTTGTGCACCTTGTTTTTGAAGAGTGAGATAAGAGGAAAACATCCTTATAAATGAGTGGCTTTTACCATGTGACTTACACAAATTACTTCCTATACCATCCTGATGGCGAACCCTCGTTTTAAAAACCACACTGCTATCACCTTACTGGTTGCAATGGTATAAGTGCCAGCTACTGCGGTAGGTATCTCCGCGACTCAACACGTTATGGACAGGCACAGCAGGCACGTTGCATAAACATCATGAGACCAGGGAGGTGATAAGCAGTAAGCATAAAGGGGTTTGAGATCTTTTCATGTCTGTAATCTCGTATTTCGTTCCTTTGTCCCCGAGCTGTGGGGTGCGGGAAATGCTCTGCCGGCAAGGGGCAGCAACACAGACAGCACTGATGCCATGCAGAAGGGCCTGTTTGTCCACATACCTGGAGGTTTGTGTGCTACTCCCTCTCTCCCACAAGGCCAGATACTCAGTAAAACCTGTGTTTCAATTCCATGTACATTTGAATTTCATGCTCTTTTAGTATCTTTTAGGACAGCTTGACACAGGTGCAGTTAGAGAAAGACTAAACATGAAAGCCAAACGGGTACATTCTGTTGTTTCTCATGACGACACTTAAAACTTTTGTGACAAAACCAACCCTTGGACGTTGAAAAGCTCTGTGTAGAAAATGATCTAAACCAAAAAAAGTCTGCTCTTGGTTTAAAAACTACATTTTTCTTAGCTGTGTAGGCTGGTGTCACACGGCTGCAAGGCCCTAGAAGCAGCAGTCAGGAGAAACACCAGCTTTGTTCACACATGGGAAGAGGACAGGCACATCCCCGACCGCTCACAATTTGGGGCCACATGGCTGCCCAGTGAGTGAGAGCCATGCGAAGGATCTGCAAAGGTCTAGAGACCAGCTGGGAGCCACAGCAGCCTGGAATGACGGCTGGATGGCCTCAGGCAAAGGGAATGTGCAGCAACGTCATTAAGGGGGTGGGTTTTTATTAGTTTCTGCTAATAAGCTTAGCAGATGTTACTGGGAACAGTTTGATGTTATTTTTCCGTCATTTATAACTTTATTTTTAATTTTTCCCTCAGAGCAAGCAAAGGCAGTAGATCTTACCACATATTTCAAACTCAACTTGTTTTCCCTGTAGTATTGTTAAAAGTGTAGCTGAGGATTTTTTTTATTTTTATTATTATTATTATTTTACAAAGGGAAAAAGTATTTTTCCGATTTCCCTATAATTCCAAAATAGCTGAAGGGATTAGACTCTGAGTTCAGGAGGAAAAAATACTTTCAAGACCCACAACACGGAAAATTTCACCTCCCCAAACAACTATTTTGTAAATTTTAGAATATGTGAAAACAAAGAATTATAATGGAAACTATTTCAAACTTTTATTATGGCAGATCCTATTATAAACTATTTATAAAGATATTAACTGTGGCTATAAATACTTAATGTTTTCTCTTGAATAATCCTAAGAGAATGTCAGTATTAAATGCTGTAAGGACAAAGATTATATAGAATAGCGCAGCAGAACATCAGAAAAATATACACAAATTCAGGGTACTTCCCTGCAGTGTATTAGCTCTTAGTCTCCATTTTTACGGAAAGCATAATACCACCTTCCAACAAGGAAGGTGGAGGGGGAATGAATCCTTGCTTTCAGAGGATGCTTGCAGAAACTTCTACGCAACCACCAGAGTAAAAGCTTATTTCTAAGTTACTTTTCTTCATTCACATTGCTAAATGTTTCATAAACTCCCCATAGAAATCAATACAAAGAATTAAGACTGAGAAATCTCTGTTTTATGAAAACCACCTCAACACCAACTTCAGATACTGTTTGTTGGTTTTTTTTTTTTTTTTTATTTAACTTTTCCTCTGTACACTGTATATCCAGACTGCAAATAGGAAAGAAAAATTCAGGCACAGCATATCCAGTAGTATAATCCAAGCTGTATGACCCTATCACACATATTACATGTCTTTTCATCCATCTTCCTTCCTTTGCATGCTGTAATTGGCCATCAGGGGCGAGGCAGTCTGTCATTTTAGGTTTTCCTGGATTTCTGTCTTACTGGTAAGACCTGTGGAATAGTTTGTGCTTCTCCTCTTTAGCTGGAGGGCATTTGACCATTTACAAACACCTCACTGGCCATGTATGGATGTACCAAATGTACAAAGGATTTTTCCCTCTCCCTATCTTCTATCAATTTTTGGTACATTTCAATACAGTATTTTGCTGTTTCCTCCAGTCTAGGCATAGCAAGAGACTTAAAGCAGCAGCGCTATGTAAGGTTTATGCATTCAGACAGTATTTTAAGAGTGACTTGCTAGTCCTCACTAGGTGTTTTCTTTTCCATTTGTAAATGGGTGAAGAATGTACAACACATAAAGAATCTGGTGGCAGCATCATGAAGTCATACATAGCCCTAATATAAATAGCAAAGTCTTATAGATTAAAAGGCAACACCAGGAGGAAAGCTTTTTAACCTACTTTTAAAAAAGCTAAACAGCCTAGAAACTAAGATGAACTCAAAAATCCTTGGGGAGTCAGAGACAGACATGACATAATCTAAGTTTTTAATAAGGAAAATTCATCTGAATACTTCTCAGGAAGGATTTTAATATATTATGACATAGTTATTAGTTAGCTCAGACTAAAAAAAAAAAAAAAACCCAACAAACCCACAACACTCCCCTGCTTTAAAATATCAAGATACAGAGAACTGAAGCCTTAAATCCATACATACAAGGTTTGAGAAGATTTTAAAGGTTTTAATCCCTAGACAAGAATTGTTTCATCAGAGAATAAAAAGATTCTAAGTTTTTGGTCTTCCCTCCAAGAAGGACTCTAGGGAAGCTACAAGTGATCAGAAGGGTTAAAGTAGATGTCAATCATTGTGTTTGCTACTACAAAAACATTATAAAAGCCACTGAAAATCAGTAGGACTTTGGGTGCCTAAAGGCTTGAGGGTCACAGGATGGAAGGGACCTTGGGCGGTGTCTAGTCCAACCCTGTGCCCAAACGAGGGCCATCTCTGAGGTCAGATCAGGCTGCTCTGGGCTTGGACTAGTCGGGGCTTGAAAGGACACACGGCACAGCCTCCCAGGCTGATCCGCACTGCTTCATCACTCACCATGGGAACACATAGGAAAAAGTTCCTCCTTATACCCAGACTGAACCTGTTGCAGCTTGTACCTCCCTCCCACCCTGTTGCAACTTGTACACCCTCCTGCCCTGCACTGCTGTGAAGAGCCAAGCTCTGTCTCCTCAATGATCCCTTGCAGGCGCTGGGGGGCTGTCAGGTATCCCTGAAGCCATCCTTTCTCCAGGCTGTCCCATCTCCCCCAGCCTCTCTCCACAGGGCAAGTGCTCGAGCCCCACCGCCTTGGGGTCCTCCCGAGCTCCCTCCAGTTTGCCCACATCTTTCTTGTGTCAGGTCCCAAAACTAGACGCAGTATCTGGATGTGGTCTGACAAGTGCCATACAGAGCAGAGCAATCTCTTCCCTTTATCGACTGGCTATGCTCCCACTCATACAGCCCAGCTGATTTGTTTCTTCTAGTTCACACAAACAGAAAATACACTAGTGTTATAAAGATGCAAAACCTCCATAAGGCTTTAAAATGAACATCAATACTGGTGATCATTGAAAGGAAGCAATTTTTCCAAATTGGAACAGTCTAATTCATTGTCCTCTTTACTAAATTTGTTTGAAAAAGAATTTTTATTTGGAAAAGACATGCAGGAAGGTAGATGAGGTAACACTCCATACTGTCACATCTACTGGATCTTTTAAGGATATTGTAACCAAGCAAGTATTTTAGTCATCAAGCTCCTGGAACGTAACTCTCAAAGGCTAGTTAGATATGAAATTCCCTCTACAAGGAATGGGGAGAGTTATGTGCCTGTTTCAGAGATTTATGTGTTTTCCTGTAGCCATGAATTAGACACTTGTCTGAGACTAGAATTCATTGTTTCAAATTTCCCCTCCAAATCTAGGCTCCAGTTTGCATCTTTGGCTGTAGAGAACCGACTCAGTAATTTTATTAGGAAAAAAAACATAGAGGAAAGGTGGCAGTGGAAGTGGTATAAGAGATTTAAGAGACTGAAGATTAAAGTATTCACTTAAGAATTAGCAGGTTCAAACTTGCATTTTCCAGCTCCCAGGAGAACACACTTCGCACCTGGTTACAGGCTGCTGAAACAAGAACTCTGTGGAGCAAAGAATATGAGACTCACAAGCCAGAAAGATGGGGGAAAGCAACAGAGATTTGTAATCCCTCTTAAAGATCCCTTGCTTACTGCAGGTGTCTTGAAGCTGTATCATGTACCATATGAGTTTCAATTTTTTCAGCATCAACGAAAATAGGCATAGCAAGTATGAACATTCGTGTATTGTTTAAGATGAGTTTTCATTATTTTTTTCACTCTTCACCATTTTTTACATATGTTTTACATTTCCTTATTAAGGGAATATAATTTTGGTCTCTTCTTATTTCTACAGAAACTCAAGTGTCTTTGTAGTAAGGAGCAGACATCAACACCTACATTTCCATATGACACATTGTAAGCTTATATTATCACTTATAATTTGACTCCATTTTAACTATTTGGACTGTAAAGCTCCACGGTGAGTGTTTGCCTCAGGCAAAATTTTTTCTGGAAGGCATACACAAAAATAGTTCAGTCATTTCAGAATGAAGGTGGGGAAAACCCAAGTTGGCTGGTATTTATACAGCTGTTCCAATGAGAATCTCTAGTGCTTCCACACTTGGGAGCAGGGACTTGATGTTTGGCAGAGAGGTTGGTCTCATGGCAAAGTACCTTTTCTGTCACAGTGAAAATCCACACAAATCTGACTGAAATAAAACCTCCTGAAAACACTACTTGTATATGCTCTGCACAGGTTTGTTAGAGGCCTGTAACTGAACTACCAAAATATTTTCCTTGCATTAACTTTGCTTCCTATTCAGGTGACAGGAACTCAAGAGTCTTCTTACACAAGGGAAAGCAGACACATGCTGATGCAGAAGAAAGGGTGAGGGATGGGACAGGGACTGGGAAAGGCGATGGGCATCATGGCTACAGGCTGCTGGACAATGGAGTTGGTAGTCTCACATGCCTCATCTCTTTCCAGACAGCAGAGAATACTCTTTCATCATAAGTACTTCAGAGGAAAAAATTTTACAGCCAAAATATAACATGATTTTGAAACTTCTCCGCTGTCTTTTATACTAATTTTTATCAGTAGTTTATTCCTGCACATTTAGACCCTAGGATCTTCAATGTCTTGTAGCTGTATTTATTAACACCTTACTTTTATTATTTTTATGAGTTAAGGATTTTCCCCCAAGCACTCAATTATGAAACACAGCTAGTTTAGGGAATTATTAAAAAAAAAAAATAATTAAAAGTATAATTTTTTTCAGCAGAAAATATTCCCCCCCCCCCCCCCCCCGCCCCTCCTCCCATTGTTTTTTCTCAGTTAAGAACAGGCTTGAATAGCATAAATGTTTGCTTTCAAGGACCTGTATTTTACTTTGGTCAAATTTAATTTGAAAATTGCAGAAACTTTTAGGTCTTAATAAACTCCTAATATCTAGTCAACTCCTTCAAACATCAGAAATGCACACAAACAGACACTGTTCAATGCATGCTCATTCTCAGGGACTGGATTAAAAGACAGAAAAGGAACACAACTTTTCCTTGTCAATGACACTTTTAAAATGCTGGGGTTTGAGGATGTACACATTTTGGTACTATAAACTATACAAAAGGAGATCAAATAAAATGCACCAGTGAAGAGCCATCACTTAAATATTTATTCACTATCAACTGGTACAGAACTAATCTGCAGCTTGAGAAAAGGGATATTCTAAACATTACTGTCTGCAAAGGAAGCGAAGATTTAGTCATACAACTTTCACAATGATGCAAAAAATTATTCCTTTCTCTCCTTTATTAACAGATGCTTTAAAATTTAACCTGGTGTTAAGAATGCTTACAATCCTCTAAGTCCAAAAGACATTTTTCCCCACCAAATACACTGATGCATAATGATGCTCTTTTCAATCTTGTGAAAGAAATCTTAGAGAAGGTTTGACCAATTCTACATTTCATACTAATACATCACTGCTACTTGATATGGTAATAGCTTTTTGTTCTCTTTAAGAAAAGGAAAAATAATACTCCCAAAGATATTTTGTAAACAAATTTTACTTTGTAGCTGCTGATACTTTAAATCTAGACCTATGTGCAATCATTAAAAACATGTAGTCACTAAGATGCGATGGCTATCTATTTATAGTGAGTGAATGCCTTAAAATTGTTTTACTTTATGTGAGCTAACCAGTAAGAGGATAATAGCATGTCGCTTCTTTTTTAAACTTAAACTCTCAGCTTTCTTTATTTTAAGACTTGACATGGGCACACCCATACAGCACTTATCATATACCCAGAATCAAGCAACTTAGACTTTTTTTGAGGGGTTAATAATTTAGGCACATCTCACTGACAAAGAAAACCAGTTATTATTAGTAATAAAACCTGTATTCCTTTTGGAAGGATTACAATATAAAAAGCAGGAAAATAAAACACAATATGGGGTGTTTTGATACAATGAATATCGAGAACAATCATCTAAGAAAAGCATAGTTTTACGCACATAGAAATGCCAGTTCTCACGTAGAGAGATAGATATCCTACATTGGGAGTTAACAGTGTCACTACTAATGACTTTTTGTATGTATCTTCCAAGTGCTCTTAAAACATTAATACATCTTAGATGTTTCTGTGTAGGGTTTGGTGCTTACACAGAGGTTCTCAGGCTCTCATTAGATGTCAGCAATGGTTTAACCATTATGGTTCTAAGTCACCATATCCACTCTCTTCCAAAGTGAAGGAACACAGTGACAAACATAAATGTAAAGCACATTTTGTAAATTCACATCTCTAACCTCTCTGATCATTTCAACTGTTAGTAACAAAGCTAATCTGTCTTTCTAGTTACGCCTCATGTTATACCATAACATAACCTGCCAATAATATTACTATGTAAGAACAGCTGTTAAAAGACTTTGAGTAGACCTTCTGACACAAGATATTTAAAAAAGATCAGAAACATTCACCCATGTGTCAGCTGTTCAACTGCCCCACTCCCCACCCCAGCCCTGCTTTAACCCAGCTTTCAGCTCCTACTGATTCTGTCTGCCATTACAGCAGCAGTAACCAGCAGAGCTCCATCCATCCTCACTGGTGAGCTTCCACAAAGCACCTCTTAATTAGTGCAGGGGGTGGCTGACATGCTCTGGGTGAAGGTTCAAGTGCTAGATCATCTCCAGATGACTGATCTCTCGACTGAGTTGCATATTTTTGAATATAAAAATTAAGGAGAGGTAGAGAAAAGAGAAGCCCAGGGACAAGAAGCCAAATAAATTTCTACCAGCATGGAGATGGAAGTAAGTAACAAATACATCACTGACTTAAAAAAATTCTAATGAATCCAACTGCCCTGTGAATGCACACACAGTGTTGTTACTTCATCACTAAATATGGTCCAGTTCCTTAAATTATTAAATTTGTAAAATATTCTGTTAAGACATATAGAGACATTAAGACGCAATGGATAGCTGTTAATGTTAAATGAAACCCTTAAAATTGTTTTAATTCATGTGAGCTAACCAGTAGGAGAATAATAGCATGTCTCAATACATCAACTCTTATAATCACCTTTCTAAATAAATACCCTGTTGAAGCAGCTTTATTTTTAAATTGGGGCATTTGGTTTATCTCAAGTGAAACGCACAACTTCTATTTAAATTTTTTATATGAATCATTTATGCTTATAGGGACACTTATTTAAATTTTGTGCTCATGTGAAGTCATTTAAAACCAAGTTGCTATAATGCCTACGAGGAGAAGCTGAAGGGGCAAACCATTTACACTTGATGTCTACAGTCACTAACCCATAGGACGTAGAACCATGTAACACACAAATTACCACTGAGACACAGCACCTCATCAAGTCACCTTACAATGGGTGATTGTTAAAATTAAAATTGCAAAGGCTCCTAACTGATATGGCCTCTCCTGCCACCAGCTGCCGGAGCAGTCATCTTATTCTGCAAAGGCAAACCCATTCCCTGAGCTTCTCCCTGGAACCAGCCAGCTGAACCAGAGAAGAGGCATCATGAGCTATCCTATGTGGCAAGGTCTGAGCAGAGTTTGAATTGTGGGACTTAAATTCAGGGACTGGGGGCAAACTGCATGGTGAGAGAGCTGATGGGTTGGACCGTGGGGGCGTGGAAGAAAAGCTTCAATGAAAGGGCAACGACACACACACAGTGAAGAAGGAGGAGGCTGCCAAGTTGTGGGAAGCAACCTAGTGAGAGCCGTGACGGGCGAGAGTGCCAGCTGAAGTGAGGCTCCATTCCAAGAGCAAAGAAATGGTTTCCTATTTAATTCCTGCTGTTTAATTTCACCCTCTAATGGCATTTAAGAAACACCATTTACTTTGATTACAGGTGAGTCTATAAAACAGAAAAGTTGCACAACTGCTTCTGCCTCAAGTCTGTATTCCAAAGATTTCGCAACTCATGAAACTCCCACACCACATTCCCCCACTGAAACCACTCAATGGTGCTCAAAAAACCTGGGAAAAAAAGAAACAACCTTAATTTGCACCACCTTCCCCCCAAGACCACACATGAAAAAAGACTTGCATTCAGCAAGTGGAATAAATGGGTTTCATAGTAGCAGAATTAGAGCCTGTAACTACAGCTCTAACATAAAATGTCATTTCATTTATTTCAAGAAATTGTCCATATTCTTTAGGCATAAGCAGGATAGTCCCTCATGTCACTTTCAGAAGTAAGGTATTACACACAGAAGAATGGAAAACTATATTGTGAGTAAATATTCCCAAGACAGGAGCTGAAATATTACCAGTAGTAGATGTGAACACACTATTCTGAAGACTTTGTCTTCATGCAGGTAAAAGATGAAACTATTTGCACAAAGAAAGAACACAGTCTTGCACACTAAATATTCTTGCACCTCCGGAGAAATAGGAAACAAGGTCCTCATAGTACTGAGTTTATATCCCCTATGTTCTTTTTCCACATTTGAACTGTGTCATTCCTATTTATACAATTATAAGATAAAAATATACACAGGAGACCAAAGAGCTGTGAGTACATCTCTTATCTTGTGTTAATTCAGAAATCAAACTTCCTCTAAAGTCTAAATTTCCCAGCTCTTCCTACTTCCACATATCAGCTTAAATTTTGGCTGAATCAGGAGTAAACTAACTGTTTGACCAACTCACGTGGCGATGGTAAGGAACAGTTTACAGAGAAAATTTGCTGCTGCAGGCACTGGGAACACAATGGCATGGATCTGTTGAATCTTCAATCTCAATCCAAGTTCAGTTTAAGTGTGAAAGACAACACAGATGTAGTTAGTTTTTACTCAATTAACATGGCACATCAGACTTTCTTAACTGTACACGCCACTCTTCTGGTAGGTAATGTAAATATATATATATATTTATATTATATATTTATATAAGATACAGACTATAAATATAAATATTTATAAATAAGATATAAATAAGAGACAGAACAAGCCATTAGAGGACTCACAAATTAATTAATAGAATAGCATCCAGATCCTTCACACTAATACTTTCTCTTCAGTATAAAACAACAGTTTTGAAGTCACAAATGCACGGCAATAATTAGATGCTCAGATCATGGAAGTGGTTTACAACTGTTCTCTTAATGGCATCTCTTAGGCTTCCTGACAGCATCTAAAATAGTACCTGGACTGCCTAATGTGGCTGGAGAACCTCAGTAGCTTTATCTAGCACATCCATTACAAGAAAAACTGGGAGACAGACTTGTCACAGGTTACAGTGTTCAGGTTAAAGACTTCAATAGAAGTCATTTAGGTATGATACCTCATTAAAATTGTGCTCAAAAGCTGCTACTGTGTCACCTGTGACACAGATATGCTTGTCAGAAAACCAGTCATGAATGTCTCTATTTTTATTCCTTCATGGAAAAGCTGCAATTGAGTTTCACTGTTTATGGCTGTTCCTGTTGGTTTAGAATCATTCTTTCTAGATTGGGCTTTTTTTTTAAAAAAAAGTCTGGCCAATGCTACCTAGATTTAAGTTCTATGTCCTGCACTCCTGTAGGTCAATTAAAAAACTCCAGTCCTTGTTTTATACACTATCTTCATGTGATATCATAACATAAACCATTTGCAAGATGACTGAATAAAGCTGACTGGCATGTGGCAGAATGCAGTAACTTGTATGACAAATTTGATATAACTTCAATTTAAAATTTTAAAACTAAACTTTAAAAAAAATTCTTTAGATGTGAGTTAAACTACGCTCTTGGTATGTTTCAGAAATACCAACCCCCAAAATCTTAAAATATTAAGAAGAACCTTAACATTTCCAACTGCCTGCACTGAACCACTTCAGTTCACAGGGACTTGCTTCAAGGCATTCGAAAACCGTGTGGTCCAAAGTCTCCTTGTGGATTTCATTCCATGAGATATCAGGCCATTCCCAAGGATGAAAAGGAGCCTGGTTATTTCCCAACAAGCTTGACATTGTTTTGCCATTTCCTGAATGAGCATATCAGTCCTTGGCCACTACACAAATCATCTAGTCAGGACAGGCTATTTTTATAGTTCCCAGATGGTCTTTATATACTTTCATGCATGACATGAGCTTCGCAGGATACAATCACTCTGGTGACCTTGGTACATGTGAATCTGTTCTCTCTAAGCAAAGAAAGGTAGGAGCTGTGTTGTGCACATGGGTACATCTATTCATAGTTATGTCATGCACTTTAGCTAGCACTGCATCATTTTATTCTCACAATGTACCTTGGCATTTGTCATTGGCAGGAGTTCAATTTGTGTCATTAAAAAATATACTGGCTCTAATTTCAGTTCTAATTTCTAGTTATCTGCTGCTTCCAAAGGGAATGTGACAAGTCATTTGCATTCAGGAGTCAATTGGTATTTTTGACCCCAGCTCCATATTTTGACAGCAAACACTCAGCAGTATTACCCCTTTCTGAAATTATACTGGAGATACTATTGATATATTGCTGCTGAATAAACTTTTTCAAAAGATTCCCTTGAGGCTGTCTTCACATAGTGTTGGAACTAGTAAGAAAAAAAAGTCCAGATTCAAATATTTTGACCTCACCATTATTAAAACTATATGATTGAAACGTAACAACCAATTACCTCTAGGAAACCCAACAGAAACCATGCCAGAAATTACATTTCTTTCTGAGGATAACCAGTTATTCATACAGATTGCCAATTAACCAAATGGGTAATTTACCACTTGTATAGAAATTCATATAAATGAACATAAATGGTGTCAGTCCATGCAATAAATAGTTTTGATGCGGTCAAGATGCTCACAGCCTCTGAAGGCTCCTTGCATGCAACTGTAGTTCGGGAGACCACAGAAAAGGTGGAACCCCTTATACAAAAGTAGAGATGACTGTTTATCTTCCCAAGAATATTAGTTACAGGGGAAGAACCTGTAAAGTGTCCCTGCTGCTTCAACTGCCCTTTTTGGCTCATTACTGTGTAGCTCTGGGCCATAGCTGAAACCAAGCTACACATCAGCGAGGGGTATTGACACATGACAGAAAAGGCTTGTGGACTTGGACTTGTAAAAAGACAGAAAATAACAACTTCTGTATGACAGCTATTCCAGGCACTTGCTAGACTGGTTTTCATATTCTGCTCTGCTTCTGGGTACTACATGAACATACAACTTAAAGAAAAGCTGTTGATGATGATGATGAATGGCATATTGGTTTCAAATAGGTTTATATATAGAAGATGAGAAACATTTTACAGAGCTGCAAATATAACAAAAAAGTGACAGTATGCATAAAGCCACAGTACACACAACAGAAAAGCTGCAACGTGCTTTTTTTCTCTCACTCAGAACCACTTCATTATTTTAGTATAGCATTACAGCAAAATTGCCAAGGAACTTTATTTTCTCTCTCCATTAGGGACTCAAGGGAAAACTCTGCTCTGGGTGTCTGAAGTTCAAATTACACCTTCCAGTATTAAAGTCCTTGGTCTATACTTCTGAACAGAGAATTGACATTTTTCCTTCCTCATGTTCAAAACTCTCTAATTTTAAAAGCAAGTCTAGTACTCAATAGTCACCCATTAATCTCTCTGACCTCAAAACCAGGGAAAATAAATGTCCCTGAACAAACTAAAATCAGAAATGCCACTCTTGAATACCTGAACTATGACTGTAAAGATGGCAACAGACTATTATTTGAACCGCAGACACATTTTGTTTGGTTGGCTTAGCTACAGAAATCAAGGCTAAAGGCAGAATGAAGTATGTGCCCCATATATGTGTTCTAGGCATACCCCAACTTGTAGCCTGGAAGGAGATGTGGGTCTTGTTCCAGAGCTTTGCTCCTCCTCCTGAGCACTCACACTCTTCAGGCAGAAGTCCACAGGGGAGGACGCCAGAGTACAGCATCAGCGGGGCCCCCCCAGCCCCGGCTCCCTAACTGTGGAGCAGGCTGAACCAGAGCTGCACCTGCCCTGCACGCAGGACAAGGCGCTGTGACAAGCCTCCAGTCCATACCAGCAGGGGATTAGCATCCCCGGGCCCCTGGTCTCACCCCCAGGTTCGTAAATCTGACTGCTAGGTTAGATGCTACCTTAATATGAACAGCAGCAACTGATAAAAAGAAATGGATAAAACCCAGGATGTCTGGATCTGAGTGTGGCTTCTTTGCAGCTTTGTTTTGTGTCCTTGACTTACACCTGAAAGGGTGTGTTTTATTAGCTTCAGTCAGCCAGAGGTAAGGTGGCTTTGGTAGGCAAACAACGAAATGGAGGCATCATCTGGCAGCTGAGAAGACTCCTGCCACGGCACTCTCCAATGCAGCACCGGTCCTGCCACTGATCTGCACAAGTGTAAATGCAGTGCAGAGGCAGCAATGCAGGTGCAACTTGTTCCTTACAATCAAAGCAAAAAATTGTGTGATATATTATGAGATGTACGCACACACTGAATTACTTTACTTTAGTAAAGAGAAAAACCCCTTTTTAGAAAGTATTTCATTAGCATTTTACAATCACTCTTTAGGTATCAGCTTAAATAACATAGTTTGACCACCCTTGGAAGCGAGTTGGACGGTAAATGGAGTTAATGGTAAATCCAACGATTAATTACAAATTGGCAAAGTCTGTATTAGCTTAAAAACATGTGTTAAAAAGACACATATTTGTTTTCATATCCTACACAATCCTCCCTGCCTTAAAAGCTCAGTACTATCCCAAAATTTAGTAACAGCCACCTGCACCCACAGAGAAAACCAGTATTATCCAGAGATAAAATCCTTCACTACAAAGTCTTATGTTTTGTCTTGTATAATCCCTAGACCATTTTTGTGCCAGAGGAAGAAAAACGCCTGTAGTATTGAAAATTACTACATTTATTTGGAATCACAACATGCTTGTGAATAAAACCACCATATGAACGCTGAAATTAAGAGAAAATATTTGAAGCTTGTTCCATATTGTCCTACTGAAGTATATTTTATAATTCAAAATAATGAGAGAAAACCAAGCAGTTCAGGCTGATGACTGATTCCTGAAGATTCCAACTCTGCAGCCTTGGAAAATACAACTTAATCCTTTTACTTACAGCCCACTGTAAAGTGCTTTATAATAGTTCACTTAGGATTCATCGACCTTACCAGTGTTTTGCGGTAATTAGCTGGACAAATTTTACAGAAGAAATGAAACAAAAACTAAAATGATAATGCAAACATTATCAAATTATATAAACCATCACATACCTTCACTTTAAAAATTCCCTTCAAGACACATCATCATCACAATAATAAAAAACCCCAATCCTGACTTTGAATTCAAGGTTGATTGAATTTTGTCACACTCCCAACCTTCCAGCTTCCTGTTAATTCAAATTATTAACTGGCAGATATCCAGAAGAAGCAGAGGAGGGGAAATCTAATTTGTGCATGTACTTAGACAACTAAAAACTCCCTTTACAATTGCTTATCTCCATATTCCCTCTGTTCATCTTCCAGAAAAGCAACAAAATAAAAGCAGAAGCACTTTCTTAGTGGAAGAGAATGAAGTGCTAAAAGTATAACCCATTTTTCAGCAACTGCAGAACACACATCCTTGTCTTTCTTGCTTCCCTTTTTTCATCACAGGTATTAGTAGCTATTTTTTAACCACTGCACAATATGGCAAGTCCCTCTGACAGGAGATGCAAAGGCAAAGCCTCTTTCCCAAAGAACTTGCAGTTAAAGCTCTTGACTAAAGCCACTGGAGATATTAAAGAATGAGACTTTACCGTTCTCAAGTGAAGCAGGCACATGACAGTGATCCTGCAGTACTTACAGAACCTCAAAACTTGCAGGTCTAAGGAAGGCACAGTTTATGAGGAAGAAAAGGAGGGATGCAAGGGTCTACGGGTAAGCACACAAAAAAATGGTACTTCTCCACTTTCTCATCTTACTTTTTCTTACACACCTCCCATGACTATTTTTGTCTTTTATTGTTTCTTTGTTATGCTTTTAGAATTTCCCTATTTTCCCTCAGGGTTTGGGGTATTCAGAATGAAGGTTATCTTTATGCTGGGGTGGCTGAAACTTTGCAGTTTTCTATCTCCGAGACACAGTTGACTAAACTTGGCAACATTTACAGTATCTGCTGAAATCAACACCTGACTTACTCTATACCAAGTAGCATTAATTAGATAACCGACATTAAAAAAAAATAATAAAAAAAAAAGATGATCACTGTCATCTGCCTTGTTTTGATATCAGTCACTTTTTACTGCTACCATTAAAAGAGTGAATGGTTAAATCTGGAGAAATTTGTAGCAGAGAAAATACACAAAAATACAAACTCAATTGTGCCTGGTTATGTAGGCAGTAGAAGGCCTGAAGCTAAAAGTAGTGGGTAGAATCATAGAATCATGCAATCATTTAGGTTGGAAAAGACCTTTAAGATCATCAAGTCCAGCTGCACGATAATTGTATTCATATGCTCTGCAATGTCTTCTTTACTGAAACCCCTATGAATGCCTGACAGTCGAGAGTAGAAAGCTGGGGTGTTCTAGCTGCCACCAATGGGTGACCCTAGGAGGCTGCAGGCCACTGACAGAGTGGGCAGCTCCACTGCAGGGAGCTCAGCCATGGTTGGGAAGATTTAATACAGCACTGTGGCCCTGCTGATGACACTTTGCACTTCTTGCTATATGGCCATTTGAACAAACAGCATTACGGACTTGGGATTTTATGTTGCTTTTCAGGATACTATTCCCATAATCAATGAGAATAAAATCGACTTTGGGAAGCCAAAAGCCAACCTGCAGTATTTTTTTTGTCCTGCACATCACTGCCAATAAGATGTCTCAAAGTGAAATTAGCTCAGATCTTTAGGGGCAATACCTCATACCTCTTTTTGCAGCGTTGTTGCCATAGATAGATATGAACAGCTGTATCTGACCAAAACTTATTCAACCATTCAACTGTTGCACAGGGAGGACAAGTTACACCTGACTGTCTTTCATCAGTATGGACTCTGGCTAATTGTCAAAAAGGCAGTAAACGCTCACTTGTTACTGTGTGCAACAGCACCAGTTCTCAGTATTTTGTGAAGATGCTCATATATGAAAGATACCCAAGCAACAAGTTATGCTGTTACTTTCCAGAATCTTCATGGAAGATTAGAAGACATAATTTAGCCTTTAACATAATCAAATACCCTTAAACACAAGGGTATTAACAATTTCTTTCAGTAGGTTCAACATTCAATTCAAACATTTCAAAAGCTGGTGTACCATTAAGCACAGCACACAGAAATTAAGTTTTTCAATTGTTGCCCTGTTCCAAATCTTTACATATTTGGAAATACTTCAACCGTTCTGCCAGTTCCAAGAGGTAAATAACTTCAGTTGTTGAAACTGACTTGGAAAAAGATGCACCCTGTTATCCCTTCCCCAAGCCTTGGGGTTCTGCAAAATCTAGGCACATCTGCACTGCATACAGTAAGCAACCATATCCTTTTACCTCCATTTCAGCTTGGTGGGCCTAATTTAAGTAGTGGTTTACTAATTAAATGAAAAAGCATTAAAAATGCCTTCAAAGCCAATCAGGAATCAAGTCCCAGTGGCTATTTTGCCTTCAATGGGCTAATTTCCTTAGTTGCCAGATCAAAGGCATTGCAGATGACACAGACGCGAACAGATGAATTCAAACTTGGGGATTATAGACAATCAAATGTCGCCAATGAGCAAACCAAAACTAGCAATTATAGCTTTTATAAAATGCATAGGAAGTAACAGGTTCATAAGAATTCTACTGATAGCCCAGTTCGTTCTTGCTCCCAGGTCTGTTTACTTAACATTTACTGTACTGATCAGGTATAATACAAATAGGGATGGGGGGAGCATAACATCGACTGGTTTTATTCTAATACTGGACTGAAAAGCCTATTAATTATGTGAGATTACACACTATCCACAAGGAAATCACTGTTGTTTTCAACTGTTAAAATTACTAGGAAATTACTAGGAAAAAAAAGTCACCGTGCTTTTAAAGCAATGACCAAATAACTTTTTATATGTTGTCTATGATCCAGAAGGAAAGGAGGTAATTTCTAAGGGCAGAATGTTAATTTTTATGTGCTATATCAGTTAAAAACTCCACACGTAACAAAAAGCTATTCTGCATTGTTCAAAACAAAACTAAGAGTGGCTAAATTAGTAGAACTGTTGAGATTACAAGACACAGTACACAATAAATTGTCATTGGTTTTAGGGTTTTTTATGCCTAGTCTTTAGGCTCAGATAATACAAAATACAACAGTAGAAAAATGTGATCACAGATGCATGTATTTATCTGTTTTATCAGTTCAGTTCTAGTTTAAAGCAGTTTAAATGAGCTTTCATAATGAAAGGTGACGGGACCAGATCAAATGGTGCAAGTGATTTGATTAGCTCCACGCTAACCATCACGGGTAGATTTAATTTAGAACAGAGTGATCACATCTGACTTGGTAAACAGCTCAGCATCTGCCTTCCAACGTAACACCTTCATCGGAGAGAGATTAGTATCTGCTGTGTTTGCAAAGTTTTTAGCTAAATCCCCCATTTCAAGTTTCTGGTATCTTCTCAAGACAAACTACTACAATAAAGAGAAGGATGCAAGTTTCTAGACCTTCAAGAAACCACTTGATGAATAAAATCTGCTGTGCAAACTCTCCCTAAATCTACTGAAAAGCATAATTAAAATTATGTAAACAAGCCCTGGGGCTGAGTGTAGCAGTCAACTAGAGCAACTGGACAATGCCACATCAAAACCCATCTACTTAAAAGACTTCATCAACATATCAACTCTAGTAGTAACGAACATGACACAGTATTGGAAATTTTATTTCCTCTGTCCCTGTAAGAACAAGGCCACTCCTATTTTGTTTTCTCTTTCAAAGGGACATATAATTCTTCCACTGCATAGCAACAACAGTTTAAATCAATACAAATGCAATCTCATTTGTATTCAATATAGTTGTGTTAAAATTTTAGGAACACAAAACATAATATAGTGATGCAGACCATCACCTAGCAATGAATTCTTAATACTCGTTCTCCTGTGAAATCCTAAACCAAAACAAACTTAAGAGTCGAGAGAAGGACATATGCAAAGAGGCCAGACTTCAGAAAACCTCTTTACTCCCAGCACTGTATGCAAGGTGAGAGCAGTCACTGATTAAAGGACAGGGGATCACAGTAAGAAGAGAGAGCTTGGAAACACATGGCACCATTAAAGCTTTGGGCAATGACTGAAATAAGCACTGCGAGAGAAATGGAAATTCAGTGTAACGAGATGTTGTAAATTCCGAAAACTTTGACATTGATGGAAAAGTTAATATAATGGAAAGAAAGATGGCAATAGGCAATAACAACACAATCTAACTCAGACACATACCAAGTTTTCCCTCATTTTTGGATTTTCGCCGCACTAGCTAGCCAAGCATCTGTGGAGTGGAGAAACTCAGAGGATCCCTAGGTTCCAGGCTCCCAGCTGGGGTTGTCAGACCACACTTTGCTCCCCTTCACTCAACCTTCCTGAGCCAACTGCTTCTGCTGATCCCCTTCCTCATCCCTCAGAGCACAGTCTTCAGATTGATGTTACCATGGATAGCTTTGCTTCCCTGACTTTTTCTGCTCTGGCCTTGGGTTGATTTAAAATTGATACTGTATTTTTTACTTTTTAAATGATCGTTGCATAATTGTAGACATCTACTTACGGGGAAAATTTTCACTCTTTGAGCTTGCAAAGACTGTATATATTAACAGACTTCCAAAACATTATCTAATTAGGATGAATTCAAAATATTTGGGCTTACCCTTAAGCAGATAATTTGCAATGATCTATCAGTATCTAGAGAGAAATCAAATGCATACATAAAAAGGAAAAAATAGTTTCTCCAGTTTACTACTAAATAGAGATTTATCAGCTCAGTTTGTTTAAGACAGAATCATCCCACTATGATCAGTAGTCTGATATAAAGCTAGAGTTGTTTAAAAGAAGGAAATGAAGAAAAATATTGGAATGATATGATATGATATGATATAATCTGGAAAGGTTTGAAGCAATGTTTTGGGAAAACATGGCTGGAATGGATCTCCTGGCATATCAGATACAAAGTTTAGCCTTAGTCATATTTTATCACAGCTGAACTTTTGCCTCAAAAAATAAAGAATTTGAAAAAAAATCATGAAACTTGGCAGTGTAAAATGAGGTTATTGTGCTAGAACTTAAAAGTAATATTTTTTAAAACATGGGATTAATTTACATTTGAGGTCAAAATTTGAAGAAAATTACTAAGCCTCAAACAACCAAAGATATTTAATATCTGTAATCATGGAATGGGATGACATAAGCAACAAGGAGACATGGTTTTGTTTAAGGCCAAATTACAATGTTTATTCAAAAAGGTGCACTACACCCTTCTTTTGTGCCAGTAAAAAGGATTATTGTTTTTTGTATGATGATGCTCAATTTTTAATATAGAGGAAAAGACTCATCTCAATGTCAAAACGTATTCATGTCAAATCTTTTTTGGAACAAAGTTCATAACTTGAAAGCTCGAAGTAAAAAAAAGCATATTTTCTGCATTTAATTTCTCTACAGACTTAAGAAGATATTCTAATATTAAGCAAGTCTTTAACATTGAACTTACACATAATAAGACAAGATGATTAACATGTTTAAAGTCCAGTTTGAATTATATGGGCTATATGATTCAATTCCTGTATAAAAGCCAGCAGCTACACTTGAATTACACTAAGATTTCTCCAAACTAATTTTGTTTTGCTATCAGCGTTGAGCAGAGACAGAAACAGCAGCAGCATCTTTAAGCCAAAATACCAGAAGCAGCGTTTGACTGCTCAGGATGCATTTACATACTATTTTGAAGCCAATCCCTGCTACACCTTGATGTGGAACAGTATTTCTAAACCAGCAGTCCAGAAACTGCTGTTAACCAGTGTGGCAGGAATACTTCTTAAGACAGATTGCTGTTTTTCTGGTCTTGTCAACTATACTTAATGGGCTATATTCTGAACACATGTTTCTAGATAAACCAGCTAGAATGTAAGTTGCCTTAATGCCTTTTGCAATTGCATAAGGAAGAACTGGTTGGTAAAGGCAAAAGAACACTAAGAAGCTGTAAACTACTACTGTAAACAAACTGGAAGTTGATCTTTCACATACTATGCCTTTTTCATAATTGCCTGTAGACAAAAGTTATTAAATGTGTGACGTACTCTATATGCATATAGTTAAAAGATCATAGACAATATATTGTGCAAATAGTTCAACATAAAAGTAAAACTATTTTTTCATTCACAGGCCAGTTCAAGGTCCATGTGGGAATAAGGTACGTGCTGTAGCTCATCTATTAAAGGGGCTCTCAAACAGTAACCTAAATGGAAGCTTTAATTGTTGGGGTTTTTTTGTTTTTGTTTTAGTGTTTTGTTGTTGTTTGTTGTTTTTTTTTTTTTCCTAGTATCTTCCATGAACCTCAGGTTTTGCTTGGCCCTTTATATTTCAATGAAGAGAGAAAATGCCAAGCCAGAGTCTAGGACTCACTGGAATCAGTAAGAAAGGCGCCAGTGGCCTCAGACCAGCTATTACTGATAAGGATGAGTATAGATCACTACAGTACAAATTCTTCAAAACATGGTATCATTGCCTTTTTGTTTATGATGAATTCTCTGAGTCAGAGTGGCATTTTTTCTGTGTTGTGGAGAATCAAAAAAAAATCTTACACTTTTAAAATTAGTTTTACAATGTTGGAATGTAATCATTCTTTAAACATACAAACTAAAAAAGCCCAATTTTTTTTTCTCTTTTCTGTCAAGGAATGTAAAAATGATTAAGAGGAATCATCATATCCAAAGACCTTCATTATGGGGGGAACTAAGTAGGGACTAAAGAGAAATTATTTTACATTTCCTTGATCAGAGATATACAATCATGCTATAGAAGAAGGTTGCTACGATTGATTATTCTGTTTATTAGGACTGGAAGCAGGCTAGATAAAAGGGAAATTAATTTGTGCGTGCATCAACTGAACTAAGCTTATTTAAACTCATTTAAATTGACAATAAACACAATTCATATTACAGAGATTTGGGATGCTTGCTAATTAATGTTGTAGCTCACAGTAACCAATCAAAAAATTTTAGCCATCTCAGATGTAACAAAAATTACAAACTCACTTGGTTTTATTGCAATGGATGCATTGTTTGGAAGACTGTCTTTCCTGTTCCTCATATATTTTCTGAGTAGGTAACAGGCATAATAATAACCCAATCTCCTGAACAATTTATTAGGAGAAGACACAGCACTATACAACCCTGGGAAGCCATCTCATGTGTGAAGGTCTGAATGCAATATGATTATTGAAGAGGAATGGGCTTTGCCCAAGTCAACACAAAGAGTATTTCAAGACATACTGTATAAATGGTTGCTCCGATGTACAACCATTGGTGCGGTGCACTGCAGCCATTTGCCTCTGCTCCTTACTTGGAGTTTACTGTCCCTCACAGCTGAATCAGAGCAAAAGACTGTCTGATCTCTCCTTGCATTCTTTAAAGTTAGAACATCCTGGTACATTTTAACAGACTGCAGAATGAGCAGGCTGGAAGTGGACTTTGCGCTGAGTTGGTCAGGGTCACACAAGTGTGCTGCTCTTTCAGTTCAGGTGTGGGCTTAAATAACCACAGCTTTTTCTGTGGTGATCATTCACTCTCCAACTATACCATTACAATAACAACTTTACTAAGCCAGTGTAATCACATTTATGAAAGAAAAGCCTGGGCCAAGCTAATCCATTACAAAGCCAAGTGTGAACCCGTGACCTCAGTGTATAAGTAAAAATGTAGTATCAGAGTTGACATGCCTGTTAATTCCATTTTGATTAATTATACCTGAAATCTCAGCTATCCACACCAAAGAACTATATCTTAACTCTACCTACTATAGATAAGTAAACTTCAGAGAAAAAAAAAATAAATATTTATTTTCACTTACAGCATTCAGAGTTAAGATTAGACAGTAAAATATCATGTGAAAATGCTCAGAGGCCACCTGAAGATGGAAATTCTTCTAAAATTAACTGATGCTAATCTGTATATTGGGCACAAATCTTCAGCATGTACTATCTATACAATAGCACAATTATTCCTAAATGATATTCATGTTCCATTTAATCAAAGCAGTTCAGGTAGGAACAGCTCATACAAATATGTAAATAGCAATACAGATCCTATACATCTCCAAGGGTTAGTTTATAGTGAAACAACTTATTGAAAGAACAATTATATTACACGTTCTGTTTCTGTGTGGGATGACTGCATGAGACTTTCAGCTATTTAGGAGTATATT
The DNA here is from genome assembly GCF_965140245.1 of Athene noctua. Taxonomy (NCBI): domain Eukaryota; kingdom Metazoa; phylum Chordata; class Aves; order Strigiformes; family Strigidae; genus Athene; species Athene noctua. The sequence goes on from NC_134037.1 coordinate 184,251,151, forward strand.
TAACTAGACTGCCTGAAGCAATTCCACTTCTACAGCATGATATGATAAAAGAATTCAGTTTAAAACAAAAGCTTCAGGTGAACCAACCTTTAAAAAACAGAAAATCCTACGCTTCTTCAGAGGAAAACTGACCTAATTCTGTTTGGGAAGCAGCAGATTTACTGAACACACATAGTCCCTCATTACAGGTAGTTTGCAGAAGACACCGTGTCTCTGGAATGAGCTACACACGCAGTGTTAGCACGGTACATGTACAAGGACGCACCTGAGTCTTCCAAGGGTGCTGCAGCCTCACTGACCTGGACAAATTTCTGCAGTTCTGCCCGGACAGGTTAAGCAGACTTCAGGTGGACGAAGAAGACCATCTGCATGCATGAAGTCTCTGCTGAGCAAACCCACAGGAGCAGTTTAGCACAACACAGAGCTCTACCCTCACCTACCCTGTGGCAGGGTGGTGTGCTTATGGAGGCATGCACCTTTTGTTTCATCCGGCGCTCCAGTAAACTAAATATACACTTACTAACGATTACAACAAAAATTGTCTTTCTCCACTTTGTGTAACTATTACTAGCACTTTCAAGTGACTGGCACAGTGAATGGGATATCCTGATGTGCTCTACAAAGCAAAGAATATAGGATTGTCACAGTCCAGTCCTAAAAGGTTGGAGTTATGCCTTAAATAACCACCATCTTAGTTTAAAAATCAAAGGATGATGCATTTTACCATCTTATTTTGGAATGTGAACATCCTCAAGCCTCTCTTCACTGTCATGGAAAACCTTCCTTGAAACATTAGCTGTGTTAAAGAAAAAAGATTTAAAAAAAAAAAAAAAAAAGGCTCAATAATCTTATTCCACTAACAGTAGTTTGAAATGCTACCATATAAAAGGAAGGCTCAAAACAAGTATCTCAGAAGTTGACCATGACTGGAATAGTAGTTTCCTTGTCTCTCCAGCACAGACATGCCTATGTTAAGGCATAAAAATTGCTACCTTAATAGACAAATTCATGTTCTAGCTAGATAGCCTTTTTTTCTGACTTGGCTGAAAGGTCAAAAAGTACTGATTAAATCCTATTTCATCAATAAAACCAGAGTTCAGTTAACTATGGTTCACCGAGTAGCAAGAGAAGTATCACGGAATATAAAGATAAAACTCTGCTTTAGCCTTGAAACGTTGCAAATTTAAAAAAATGTTTATTTATATGTTATTTTAAAATATGCCTATTTTAAAAAGTATTATGACAACAGCTCACTATTTTTCAGTGAACTGACACAATGCCATGTGACTTTTAAAAATAACCACACACTGAAGAACGAATGCTGAGTACTCAAAGGGAATAGTTTATGTGTAGGCCCACAGGTGTCATATTATTTGTTGACAATACTTGAAAAACAATTTTAGAAATCAAAATCAATATAGAGCTTATTAACTAAACCCAAGAATTATAGTATAAAGGATATTATTTAAAAGTAGCTTGATTTTTCTAGTTCATAAATCTAACTGACCAACAACATGATTTGGTGGGATCTAGTGTCAAGAGGATCTGCTGTTAGCATACAGACAGCTTCTTGATTTGCCTGTGCAATACCATTGATAATGTTCTAAATAAATTAAAACAAACCATTAAAAATCACTGATTGTTAAAGAATTATAAAATTGTTAAGGAACAAGTATGTGCAAGTGTATTGTAATACTTTTCAAACTCACGCATTTGCAAGCCAACTCTTTGATGATAGTTTCTTTTACTTTCCTTATGTAAAATGCAATGTTGTTCTTATGTAAAACGAAGACACACATTTCATCAAGATCAACCATCTTAATGCTGACCTATATATAATGAAAACTTTCTTCTCAATGACACCAAATGAATGCTTCTGAAATGTTTCTGAAAAATACTATTCTGTATTTTTTTTAAAACAGCGAACATTTTCTCATGTTAATCTGCGCTGTGCACTTCTACTGAAAATAGTCACAACTTGCACTATCACATTTCATTTGTGACATTCTCAAAATGCACCCATCCCAAGCTCCTTGAACAACAGAAACCTGTTCAGCATATCAGCTATTATGTTTGAAATATCTTTCACTTACATTCTATCCATCTTGTTCTTAAATTCAAAGCAACTAATTCATACAATTAACATCAATCTAGTAAAGGGTGATCTGTTTCTTCCTAGGTATCATGTGCATACTTCTACCATTTCTAACTGAACTCCCTGAACTCTTCATGTTTCCACACCTAATTTTGCTTCATCTCTGTTTCATCTTGCTTTTTACACTCTAAGGTCTTCTAGTCAAGATACTATAACTCCCTATGCATTCATACAACATATCACACATGATCTTGATATAGTCAGCCTCGTGTAATTGTTACCCCCATTTTATCAATAATAAATAATGATGACAGTAAGAATGCATGGGACAAAATTATCATGACCATATTTTGTTAAAACGTATTTTTATTAGTCTTGATAGCAATTCTGGCCATCATTTTCAAAAGCCACTAGTAACTTAGAGAAATAATTTTGGTGCCTACCTAACCTAGTAGAAAATACAAAAGTGGTCTGACACTCATCATGTGAAAATTGTTGCCCTAGCTCGGACAACTAAACTAGTAAAACACAGGACTGAAGAAATTTCTGCGGTCCATTCCCAGGCACAAGGGAAGATCCACTAAAAATGTGAAATGCCGAATTTTTTCTCTGCTTTTGGGTTTCTTCTGACTGGTGCAGCTAAGTGATTGATACAGAACTGCCTGAGGAGATTTGCACCCCTGCTCCGAAAAACTTTCCAAAATCCAACAAGGAGTTTCTTCATGTCAGGAAGTTACATGAAATTTTCCTAGAGCTTCTTGCTTCAAAATCTGACATTTTCTACCTGCATTGGCTCTGTCTTCAACCTAGATTAGTTAGAGACATTCCTTCATGGAGAGAAAAGTCCCAATGTTACTATGAGATGGTAAAGTGCTAAAGCATGTACTGTCATCTCCCATTACAAAATCTCTGGCTAGCATTAAGACCAGCTGCATGTTTCAGAAGCAAGATGTGAAAAAGATCCTGGAGATCTGCCTGGTCTTCAGATCAACAGAGGGTAAAAAGATTGATGATCAATTATTGTCTGTGTATCTGGTGAAAGGTTCTGGCCTTTGGAACAGCAATTCACACCCATAGCAAGAGGGAGCCCTATTTAGGGAATATGTTTCATCTCACCGACATGTGATTACTCGCTTTGGATAAGGACAACCTAAGGCAGGCAAAAAGCTTCTCAAGTGAACTGGGAGGTGTTACAGAAACAGATGCAATGTAAGTGTAACCCTAGATATGGACACCTGAGTGGAGAGAAGAATCAGAGGACAAGGAAACATGCAAGAGAGGCCATAAGTCTGGTTTAGGAGGAGATGTTTTGTGTAGTTGCTACCACTTTAAACTGTTAAGGAGATCTCCACTATTAACACATTAAAATCAATACTTCTAACTTTTCAAGAAAAGAGAGCCAGAGAAAAAGAAACAGAAGATTGTCCTCTACATTATTGGCATATTATCTCTCAGATAATATTACATATTATCTCTCAGAATTAGATAAGCCAGGGGGACAAGATTTTGAATTCATACAGATAATATACTAGCAGATCCCAGGAGGATATACTGTTTGTAGTGTGAGATAAAGCAAACCAAATCATATCAGAAAACTGGAAGATCTCCTCCTTAAGTATGCATTTGTAAAACATGAAAACAACTACGAAGGACGTCCATCTGAGGGATGTAAGCCAGAAATGCCATGCAGTCAGCAGTAACACATCAGATGCTTCCAAATTTTATTCCTAGGATACTACAAATATCAAAAGCATAATTACACTCTGAGCCTGCACATTTAATATGTAAAATTTACTTAATTACAAGCATGGAAGTTCATTGTCCCAGTAAACTAGAGGAAAATTTTGCATTTGGGTGAAAGTACAGAGAAGAAAATGTGGAAGGATTCTTCCTACCCCACTGCCACCAGGGACCAAAGGCCACTATTAAATAGTCAAAAAAAGGCAACCTGTGGCAAAATAATCACACTCTAATTCTGGGTTAAGTGTGTAATTATATTGAAAATTACATTACATGTGTACATTATATTACATTATTCATTAAAAAACCAAAACTCAGCTAGAGATTAATGAAAATAGGAAATTTTGGGCTAAAGAAATCAGACAAGAAAGCAGAGGGCCTCCAAGTTCTGATTCATGTTTTAAAAGAATACAAACATGCTATGCAAAAAAACCCAAACAACAACATGTATTTTCTTCTCCATAAGTAGAAAAAAAGAGCATTTTTACAGATAAGAAGGCCATTAGTAACCAAAATGAATGTTAAAAGACAACTTTAAATTAGCACACCCAGATAATTTATGCCTTAGAGTCCTAAAAGTGTTTGTGAGAGTATCATTTCAATGATGCTAATTTTCAATACATTATGGAACACCAGAGAAATTCAGTAAGACTGCTAGCATCTTCTGCCAATATGAGTATGATCTCAGTAAGTACAGAACTCTAAATCATTATTAATCTCAGGCAAAACAACCAGCAAACAGATAAAGGATAAATTCACTGGAAAATAACAAGAATAAAACTGATGCCAGTCAATTCTATTTTATAGAAACTTGGTCAGTAAAACAGCAAGTTTGATTTAATTATCTGATAAAGTTACAAACTGTGGTCAATAGAAGTTACTCCATAAATGAAACAGGCAGACTTTTGAACAGCATTTAGCTTACAGTCACACAACATTCCAAGTAAGCAATTATTATCAGTATCATCAAATGTGATTAAGATATAAATATATAATAATAGTTATTAACAGGAAATAACAATTGAAGAAGAGTGCGCTACATTACTCCAATAAAATCATGCAGTACTAGCTCAACATTATCTAAGAGTATCATCAATGATACAAAAGTAAATATTGTTGATAGCGGTTGTGGCAGAAAAAATGTCAGATTGGTTAATAAAGGTAGCTGAGTGATTACTCAGAGTAATATGGCTTGCTTTGTACGATGGGGATGGTATATTACAGCCAAGTGAGCTTATGCAGCAAGAAAGAAAGGAAGAATGCAGGTGTGGTGGTTTGACCTTGGCTAAATGCCAGGTACCCACCAAGTTGCTCTATCGCTTCCCCCCCTTTCCCCCTTTTTTCTCAACAAGGCAAAGAGGGGAAAGAAAATAAGACAGAAAAACCCACCAACCTCTGGGGGTAAAACAAAAGCAGTTTTAATATAAGCAAAGCGAAGCAAAGATCCCTGCGCAGAAGCATAAAAAAAAAGCAAACATTTATTCTCTGCTTCCCATGAAGAGGCAATGTCGGCCCTTCTCAGGAGCAGGGCTCCAATATGCATAGTGGTTGCCTCGGAGGACCAAGGGTGACCCCACCCCTTTCCTCCTTTCTCCCAGCTTTATACTGAGCAGACGTCACATGGTCTGGAATATCCCTTTGGTCGGTTTGGGTCAGCTGTCCTGGCTGTGTCCCCTCCCACGATCTTGCCCACCCTGTCCCACTGGGGGGGAAATGTCGGAAAGAGCCTTGGTGCTGTGTAAGCCCTGCTCAGCAGCAGCCACAACACCAGGGTGCTATCAACACCCTGCCAGCTCCCAGCATAAACCACAGCACCGTGAGGGCTGCTATAGGGGAAAACTAATTCCAGCTCAGCCAGACCCAGTACAGCAGGCAATACCCAGAAAACAGTGCATAGAAACCAAGGACTTACAAAATAAATACAATCTTCACAGTACAGAAACCATTCACTACAAATGCCAGTGGAACCTTCTGACAAAAAGGAGCTATAAAGCCCCCACACATGTAAGTGCCTAAGACCAGAGATACTACTTCTGTTCACAGCATTAGTGATACTGGAATAGCGAATACAGCTGTACAGCTCCTGCACTGTTTTTCCAATATGACAAAGATATGGGTTTTTCTTGATGTTTTCTCCATAATTCACAGAAAAGGGGAAGAATTCTGTACCTCCTTAAGACGTTAACCAGAATGCCCCACATGCTGTTATTAGTACAGTGAGGGATTTGGAAAGTTGTGTAAAAAGAGCACAGCAACAATTTTAAAAGGCTGAAGATTACCAATGAATGTTATATGAACACAGGAATAGTCTCTGGCCCATTCCAGGAAGGTAAGAGAGCTCAGGCCTAACGTTAGTCACTGGGCAGTACTGACAGCAGTGTAGGTACGCTGGCAAGACAGATCTTACCACTGATGTGCTTTGGAGTTATTTCATACCATAACAATTACTGAACGTGAAAGCCACTTCAAGAATTGTACAGTACTTCTTTGCTTTGCTACCTTGTGGCTCTTCAATCTGTAGCTTAAAAAACAACCCTGAATAAAAGTAGACTTTTTGTCAGACGTCTCTATCTGAGACAGCTGGACTGCCATAGCCTTAAATCACAGCACTGGTAGAAGTGTATCATCATGTATATGCATAGGAACTAACTGCATGCGTGACTTAAGCAGGGAAAAACCTGAAAGACAGTTGGAGAGGAAACTGCATACCCAAGATAAGCTCTTGTTTGGTGATTACTTTTGGCTTACCTGGTCGTGAGACCCTTGAGCTGCTGAATGCTGCTCCTCGCAGGCTGCTGTCAAGAGTCTGGGGGTTTGAGTTACCATGGAGATCACCGCATCTGACAGCTGAGAGGGCTGCAATGAGAGACAGAGGTACCAGTCAAGCCAGTTTCCATCACCTCATCAAAACACAAGCACTTGACTCCTTTTGCTTTTGGCATTTGTCAAGGTACTAGCTCCCAAGTTAGAGGCTCTGGCAGAATCATAAGGGGAAAAAAACCAACACCCATCACAGAAGGAATTAGAGAGGCAAGGGCAATCCCCAGACACGCACATCATTCGAGTGCTTTGCAAAGCTGTGCACTTTTTCAGGAACCTGGAAGAATCCTTATACACCCTGAGCTTCGTTCAACAATTTTCAGCCTCTTTGGTCAAGTATAACATCAGCAAGCATTTCATCCAGAACTGCTGCTGAGCACAGGACTGAAACGCCAGCGCGCTGCCTCGAACAGCAGGGGGGACACACAGAAGTGCTCCCTGAGAAAGCTTCCAGTGGGAACTGATTGAGCGTCACTTCTGTGCAAAAAGAAGTAAGTAGGCCAAAGAAATTACCTTCCTGTATGTTTTGGGGGGAAGTCTAAAGGAAAGCATTTATGAAAATCAAACATGAAAGATAGCCTGACATTCTTCTGCAGTAATAAAACTATTTGCAGACTTTTCCATGCCTGACATCGAGCATGATGAATAAAGCCTTTTTTCCTATTTCCTCTGCCATTCAACCGCCATGTATCTTGACTAGTTTCCTACTGCTGTACTTCAAGCCTTAAGTCTTATGCTCAGTTTTTGTCTATATAATCTAATAATTAAATGCTGTAAAGAGAAATGAGATACTCATTGGAGACTTTTAAAATTAATTATACTCCTCCACTCAAATGTCTAATAGCTTTTAAAACTATACATTAAGGATCATTTTATGATATAATCAATTTAATAAATAACATATTTAAACACACCATCACGAGAAGCTTTCATAAATCCAGCTCTAATTCTCAATCTGCAGTACTACATGTTCTCATTTACATCACCGTGAGACAAGTACACCATCTAACCAAATACAACTAGTCACCTGAGAAAGAGTTATACCTATTCTAATCAGAGGTGAATGACTATACAAGGGAGAAGAAATTACTATTTAAGCATCACAAAGTATTAACAACAGATCAGCTGATGTCTGTAGTTTTGCTGAGTTTGTCTACTGAACACATATAAATCTCTATCTACCTGGCTACCTATATAATTACCTAATTCCCGGATGGCATTCAGAGATGGCTGTTGTCATCTTATTTTCAAACTGTCTCCCATCACATTTTTCTGGAGTATGTTATGTTTATGTAAAATATAATATACTCAAGAAGCATAACTGTGTAAATATAAAATCTGAAAATCCAAGCAACAGTTACAGGATTTTTCAGTTACAACATCTCCACACTTCTCCACACCTTATGGGAAAATTGTTACGAGTATTATTATATTAAAATTATTCAATAGGCTGACATTATGCTATGCAACAGTAAATAACACATACTGAGGCTGCTCTGATGACAAATACGAGGAAAATAACTGGCTCATCTGTGATGAAGAATTCTGCAAGATTCATGGAGTTTAAAGGACACCACAGAATACCAGATACTCATATTGTAGCACTGTAGATGGAAGTATTGTTACTGAAGAAATGGTATTGATTCTTTCTGTCATAATTATACTCATAAATTGGTTGGGTCATGTTTTAATTTCTTTTGTTTACAAACCTTATGTACTGGATCACAAATAGCTTTTATCAGTGATGGGATCATTTAAAGGCCATTGCTACAGAGCAGGCAGAAGGTAGCAGTATAAGCACCACTGGTAACTGGTAACACAGGCTGGAAGAGCTAATTGAAACCCATAATAAGACTGGCTTTGGTTACCTTGCCAGATGTCTTTAGTAAAAGCGTTCATACTGTCTCTCTACCAAAAAAATTTTTTGTGTGAAGACTAGAACCACATAAATAAATGGTTTCCAAGAATGAAGTGAGGGGAAAGAGACAAATTAGAGATTACAAGATATGATTTTTTTATTATTATTACTACCCATAAGTGTCAGTGACACAAAAAAGTTACATAGATTTCTGTTATGATTGGGTGAGAGCATACATGTGGAGAGTTGTAATAATTCATCATGCTAACAGATGCCCCTACCCATAAGGCTTTACTCAACAATAAAAGAGTTTCTTACTATCTAGTTTCATACAGAAATAAGTGCTAATATATGCTTTGAAATAAACAGTATGCAAAGACAGAAAATGTTTTTTAAACATTTATATTTAAACTTTCATTGGTAACATTACAACGTATCACTATTTACAATAGGATTAAGGTCTCCACAATTTAGAAATAAATTGAAAAAAAAACCAACAGAGAACACAGAATACAGCTGCAAAAGTCATTAGAGTGTTTTATAAAATACTTTAGTATGAAATATTTGGAGAGTTCATCTTGCATAGTTTAATTACCAAAAAAAAAAAAAGATAGATGACCTGATTACAACACCGAAGTACTTTCATGCTTTCATGGGGAGAAAATACCAAGTATCAACTGGCTTGTAAATCTAGCAAAAAAAGGTACACATAAAACAAATCAGCATCTGGAAGCCGATGCCAAATTCAAATAACAAATAAAGCATGTGCTTTTCATCACCTGTGACCCACCATTAGCACAGCTATCAAAAGGAGAGTGCAGAGATTCTCCTTTTGTTGATATCGAGGCTTAATGGGACTTTTCTAGATGATGAATTTTTGTGAAAATATAAATTATCCTGTAGTCATACTGGGATTCATATAGATAGGTGAAGTTTGCAATGCAGAAAAAGGGAGATCAGGTAATGCAATCACCCCTTCCTGGTCACAAATTAAGTATATTATGATCCAAAACTACTGTCTAGCTTTGGAGCTAAAGTGCTGGATGGTGACGAGCATCATGCACACTAAACTGCTGGTGCTAGCACATACTTAGTGACACATACACATACAGTGAGAGAGGGGGTGTGTGTCAAGCCATATGTGGAGTCAAGAGGATTACAACCACCCTTCCAGAGACAGGCAAACTAAATGCTGCTGCGAATAATATTCTGACTTCTCATTTCGGAAGCCTATTCTTTCCTCCACGAGCTGAAAGAACCCAGTCACAGGAGACTGATAGAAGGAGTCCTCTTCACAAGGGTCATTCAGGGCATCAGCAAGACGACCAAAGGCAGCCAATATGAATGCTGCTCTCTGCATCTGTGCCTTGACTCCACAGGCGTGGTAGAATGAGTAACAATGCTTTGTGTTATCAACTACTTGCCAGTCCCATCCCTGCGGGTACTAAAGCTTTCTGGGCAGAAAAAGCTTCCTGCCGGGGTATTTCAGTGGGTCTGAGAATCAGTTCTCCACCTCAGCTAAAATGCAGGTGCTGCTGTGGCACCACAGCACCATGCTTCCTGCTTTCTCCCTGCAACGACAGCCTTACTCTGGGCACACAAGTAACATGGGCTTCTCACAAAATGAACAGTGGGAGAAGAAAAGGAAATAAGAACAAGAAATGGCCTGAACATTACACTGAACTGCTCTCATATTTAGCAACCTTAAAAATTTTGTCCCTTAAGCGAAGATAAGGAAAGATACTGGAAGTGTCGATTTAGCCAATGTTAATGCTGTTGCTATGCCTTGGGCTGCTAAGCTGCCAGGAAATTTAACCATGTTTAAGTATCAACCAAAAATACTAGTTAAAACATTTCATTCCTTTTCACTAATTGTAAATCTGGTACACACTGTTTAACTTCAGATGTTACACTACTTTTGAAAACACCGAAGTCAAACAATGTAAATGCATCCATCAATCTCCTCCTCTCTCAGATACTTCACCAGACACAACCTTTGTGAAGCAAAACCGTGGAACACTCTGACACCAACTCACACACAGGCAGTTAATACAAAAACCACTGCTTATATCTGAAGTGCAAATTTAACCGAAGAATACCAATGTTGCCTTTCACCCCTGTCCCCACAGCGCCAGTCGGAGAGCAGCTGCCTGACAGGACATGGCAGAGTACAAGCTCAGTGTCAGTGCCGTTTACACCGAGAAGTCAGTAAAGTGACATTTGCTTAAAGGAGGCCTGAATTTGGTGCGGCCCTTAGTAGGCCATAGATTAAATACTGTATTTATCCATAGCTTCATATGTAGATCTCCTTTTGCAAGCACCTGCATGTCTTTAGGAAAGTGGGGGCCAGATTTCTAGGAGGCACTTGAAATTATCAGCAGTGCAGGTGACTAGGGGTAAGAGCACCTAAATAGTATAGTAGATTTACTTTTGATTTAAATTCAGAGTAATCAGTCACATCACTTAGAAAGATGCTTTTGTAAATCTTACCAAATTCCTCTAAATAGATTAGATACTTAAATATTTTTCCAGTCAGATTTATGTTTAAATACTATTTCTGCATGGTTTCAACTAAATAATTTTATATCTTTTTACAAACAGCATAGATGAGAGGAAACCAAACCAGTGACATTACTATTCTGTTTCATCACATTTCTCTTAATGCTGTTCCATAATAAAAAAAAACATTAATTGGGTGACTAATTTATTATCCCTCTCCTTTCTGGCTTTTAAAGGCACAGGAGAGAGCAATGATAAATAGGGCATCTTCAACAGACATTGAACTACAGAAGCATTTTTGAGAGATTACACTATATCTCTGGGAAAGAAATGCAGGATACCTAGTACACAACATGAATATTTTGCTTTCTTTCAAATTGATAAACAGCTTTAATATTTTCAAACAACCCCTCAGGGATTATAATCATAGTAAATGAGGACTATATGGAAGATTCCAATAGGACATCAATAATTATGCCACCCTTCTGCAAAAAATAACCTAAAATGTATTTTCTAAAGCAATTCCTAAAAAGTGCACGAATCAGTGAAGAGAACATTCCAACTTCTGCTGATGTGCTGGGTTTTTATCTTCTTTAGGGATTAACATTTTATATAATCACAGCAGTATAACCACAGCTGTGGCTACTCCTGGGGCATGACCAGCAATTAGTCCGTACAAGGAACACGGATAACACTGCAGTAACATGGAGCCAAAACCAGGACCACCATTTCCAACACAACACAACATGCTAGGTTTCTCTACTGTGTTTCCACAGAGTACCTATGCACTGGAATTGCAATCTCTGGTCAGAAAAACCCACACAATGCCTGCATATTAATGCATAAGGTCTTATAGAGGAAATAAACACTATTTAATTGCTTGCTATCGTAAAGAATTTCCTTTCTAAACACTTATGTATCTATCTTTCCCCCATAGCCACCTCCTCTAAAGGAAGTTACGGGAGTTTTTATTTTAAATCTACCATAGACAAATGCCCAGATTTGATGAAGGAAACAAAATCATGAAACAGAAATCAGAGCTAACTTTGAAATAAATATTCATTATAGTACTAGTGTAAAAAGTTTTCCCATGGTAAATCTGAGCCAAAGCAACAAAAAAACCCTCAGAAATAACACCCATCTTCCCAGAAAAACTTAAAATACCTAGACTTGAGAGCCTCCCCCCAGAATACGGCAGTCTTTCAGGTGCAACTCAACAAAGACTGGGCTGACACTTTGAAGCAAGTGTCTGGAGGGAACCCAAACCAGCAAGTGGAAATTCTTTTTATGTTTCATCTTAAGTAACTCTCTCAAAGCTAGTGGACATCATGAAATTAATAATTTCAGAAGCACCGTCTTGTTGATTTGGTTATATTGTGCCACACCTTTTATGCAGGCTCCTCCAGAGATAAATTAACCCTTAGCATCCCAAACAGTAATTCAATACAACCAGTCGTAGAGCCAGACTGGAAGCCAGTTACAGCATTGACTCTCAAATTCATTTGCCACAGTCAATGCTTTGCACAGATGCTTCAAATAGCTTTAGCTTTTTTTCTGCTTCAGCTGTGTATTTCAGTGTAGTATATATTCTTTCTATCACGCATAATAGTTTTGGAGACAGGAGATACATGATTTATCCACCATTATTCGATAGGCCAGTGCTTTCAGCAATAATAATGAATTTATAGAAAGCTTAGCTGTCAGTAACCAAGGCAGGTACCAATACTGAAAATGCTTAGCACTGTAAGAGGATTTTTTACAGTACACGGATTCATGAGTGCTGTGACCTAAAACACAGCAATTCTGATAATTTTTTATCACAAAGATATACACATATCAAATAGTACATTTATTTTACCCACCCTCAGGCAAACCGAATGCTGTTTTTCTAATTAACAAGTCCAGATTAAAAAAAAAAAAAGTCTCTCTTGACAGTAACTCATGAGATTTCTGCTGAACTTTATACAACATGAAACAAAAAGCACAGCATGTCTAGAACTCTTGTGATGGAAATGTAAAGAAAAGTGCTTAATTATTAAACCTGTGATACTGCAGTTAGGTGGGAGAGAATTATCCCCTTCAGAAGCACTGAACTATAATCCTCTCATTTGTCTATTTAGTTCTACCTCAGGCAAAAGCATAGAAGAAACAGAAAAGACGACATGTAGTCTCCTCTGCATTGCCCTAACAGTCAGCATTAACTGATTTAAAAGTAATGCAAGCTTAGAAAGAAAACCACACAATTTAGTTTAATTCACGTAACTTTTGCCCTGAGTAGATGTCATTCTAAACTAATAAATGAACTTCCAAGTCTTTGGCTCCTGGTTGTGCAAATACAGCATTGCTTTCAGCATGCACACCTTGGAGGTGTCCAACTTCAGAGCAGTACGTGAAAGGATTTTTGTTGTTTCCCACATTTGGACGATGCAAAGTGTCTACAGTTTTCTTGAGGTGAATCGGTAATGTGAACTGCAGCCCGCAGCAAAGCCAGAGCTAGTACAATTTTCTTAAACAAGGTTTAATACATGTAGCCAGTATCATCAGCTTTATTTTGGATTAGCTGTAGTTTCCAGGAAATTCTGAAGGTGGGATACGATGGGCACTGCGGTAATATAATCTTGATGTTGGAGAAGCATAAATAACCGTTGCAAGGTCAGGCTTTAGGGGAAATGACTACAATCAACTTACTAGGAACAGAGATGGCAGGCACTTTGGACATGTCACAGGGGATCTGCGGAGCTGCTTGTCCCCAAAGGACCTTTTCTAACTTCATCTTGGGTGGAACTTCAGCTCCACATCACTCTAACCAGATGCGTACATATGGTAATTAATATACTTAAGTCACACTTTCCTCTTACATTACAGCAATTGTATGAAAGACTCTAGGCTAGAAGCTGCTGAATCAGGAAATGGATCAGAAGCTAACTAAAATGCCTTTCTAGTTATTGATTCCTGCTCTCTGTTTCATGTCAGCTTCCTAGAATCCATCCAACACAAGCACGAAAGGGTAATGAGTTTCTGAACACACACTCTAATAGTGCACACTGCATCAAAGCTTTCAGTAATTGCCTGGATGCTGCTTCCCAGCAGTGCTAAACAACTTAAATATAATTAGCTGGAAGCCCTATGGGTTGCATTTCCCCACTGGAACACCTCTTACACTAATCCATTTATCAGGCTGACAGATGACTGAATCACTGGTACCATGGACCCGTTCTACTAATAATATTTCTCAAGCCAACATTTTGGTTTGCTCCTTATCTGGTACATTTTTGCAAAGAAAAAACCTGCATTATTTAGAGTGGGGAAAGAACCAGACATATAACAGATTCATCTCTTCCCAGTAGTGAACAATGTTATTTGTTTGATTAGCCCACTAAGTATAAAATGTTGGAGCTATCGGGAAGAAAATGGAAACAAAATGTATGCATTATGGGATTGTATAATGCCAAAAATAATAGGGAAACAAACAAACACTGAAATGACTTTTGGAAGTTTTCCAGCCATTCAGAAGTTTTTGGAAGTTTCAATCAGAGGAGAGTTTTCAGGGTATTCTTCCTGAAAATGGCCTGACTAGCTGTCAAGTGAAAATTCTGCATACTATTTACTTCTTGTATATCCTTCTAAATGAAAGGTGACAAAAGAAATTTTAAAGCTGTATATGCAAATAGACATGAACTGAACATCATGCTGCCACAGAACTATGCACTTTGCAAGCCACTAGAGAATTCTCATAAAAGTACAAAAAAATATTTAACTTCTTTGGACATTTTCTAACACAGTAACAAAAACTATTTTATCATTGTATCCCTGTGGCCTTTATTTCCGGACAGGTTCCAATAAGCAGACCTCTGCAGGGGCTGAAATTTTGGGGACTGCAGGCAAGGTCTTCCCAAATGTGCCATGCTGTTGAAATAAAGTAATTATAAAAATGATAAATGCTCATCAAATTCTTTTAAAAAATGAAAAAAATTACTCTAGGATGTTATGCTTTTATACTTCCTTTCTAACAAATTGTGCGACAGGATATAAAAAGGAACAAAGCTGGTAATGGCCAGTAAGAAGATCTAGAAAAAGAGAGGTTTTAAAAGGTGTCCTTCTTCTAGACCTGTTATACTGTGATCAGTAATCCATATTCTGGCTTGGAATCACCAGGACCCAGCTAGAGTGGTAGCTTTGTTTCATCTGGTTATTTCCCCTGGTTGTTCTCATTATGGACAGAGAAAATATTGATGTCACAAAAAAATAAAACAAGAAGAAATTACTCCTTGTACTACTCCTATGTGGGCCAAACCAATATGCTTGTTGTAAAGCTGACAGTCAACATTCATGCATTCTCTTAAAGAGTATTCCAAGTTAAACTTAACCCATGGCCTCACCCTTTTACCTGGGAAGACGGCCATCAGTATGAATTCAATTCCAAAGAGTGACTACAAAAGCTATACTTTGTATTTAACAGTGAAAGAGATCATTAAAATATATCCAGTGATCACAAACTGATTTAGCTTGTGAATCCAGCAACAGTAAGGTAAGGTACAGCCTGAACTTCTCTGGATCAAGACCAACAACCCATCTCAGAACAGGGCCAAGGAACAGCTGCTACTTGGACATCACCAGACTTGATTTTTGAAAATGCAATCACAGGTGTTTACACTGCCTGGTAAATTATCTAGCAGGTTATTAAATACCGCGTTGTTTGGGATTTCTTCATGTGAACCCGGGAGCAGATATCTCAGTTTCACATGCGCTCTCCACCCACTCCTTCCCCCAGGCCTGAAACTGGAAAGCTCATCCCAGAGACATTGACACTTGCACATCAGCCAGCCAACTTCCCTGTCACTCAAAGCCAGCCTTTTCCTTTCCATCTTCATTTCCTCTGTTTCGTCTATTTTCTAGTTCTACAAAAGAGCAGACAGTATCCTGAGGAAGGGCTGCCCCAAACCATACAAACCTCAACACTTGTCAGTCATACTTTCACATGAAGCGCAGAATTTCACACTCCTGTTTCCACAGACTCCTTTGAAAGGCAGTGGTATTGAGCAGGAAAAACATCAGATCTAATAAAAATAACATTCTGAAGTAAAAAATGTTGAAAAATCTCCTGCTTTTAGCCATTTTTAATAAAACAGATCATGATCATGTATTTCCTAAGAAACTGTCTTTACCAGGCAGGGAGTTTAACATTACTTTCATTTGTATGCTTTACAAAAAAACTTGCTATATTGTCAGTGAAGCTGAATTTCCTGCGTATTATTTCTCATTTGAGACAATTCTTTATTTTTGAAGTAAATAATATCTCTTTAAAGCTCTTCCAAAATTATTTCATAAACAGATTCTTCCCTTTATTTTAAGCCAGGGGCAAATATACAGCAGCTTTATAGTTAAATATTTACGCTAAATTATTGGCTTTTTTTTAATAGAAGCAGGAAAAAAAGAGTTTGAGAAGAAGAAAGGAGTAACCTAAGAATAAAACTTACAGCTAAAGTCATACTCCACTAGCAACCACACTTCGTATGGCAGGCAGTGTACACTTGGAAGGACATGCCATGCTAAGCAGTTAGGTACTGCAAAAATAAGTGCAAATAAATGTCTGTTCTAAAAAGCACAGCAGAAATGACCTAATACCCTGGTCTACAAACATAACACTTATTTGCAGTATCTCTTTGAAAAGCTGATTTTCATATTCAGTAACTACGATCTTCACCATTAGAAAGAGACTGAATTTTCTTGCAAGATGACTTCTGCACATCTCTGGACTCCTGACTGGACCAAACCCCTAACAACTGGTTAACCCCAGAGCTGGCCTTGATTTGAATCAGCTGTTGGACTAGAGATCTCTTCAAGTCCCTTCCAGCCTGAATCATCTTACAATCCTGCAATAATAATCTCTCCATTACATATGCTTGTTGTGCTATTTACATAGAAAATAAGGAGCTTCATAAGAAACATAAGGGCACAAACTTGCATATTGAATCCAGACACATCCATGGTCTTAAATTTATCAAACATGAGATCATCATACAGAATTTATGCTGGTCAAGCAACTATAACAAAGCTTAAGACTGATGACTAAAGACACAGAATATTTTTGTTATACTGAAGCTTATCTTCCAGCATTACTTTTTCCTTTTACCTAAATCACTTGTAGAGTTATAGGAGTAAAAACTATTTATATCAAACAAATTACAGTTTAACTATGTGAATTGTAATCTTCCCCCAATTAAAATGCATAATAGTTTATACTGTCTGGGTATGAAAAATGACCTGAGAATACTGGGTAGAGAAATACTCTAAATGAAAAAAAGAGCAAGAACATGAATTTATCTGCAGTAAACAGGGCTGTGAAAAAACTGAGCATTTCAAAACACGCAGACAAAAAAACCTTCCAACAAATGTCACACAGACTTTGTGGTAAAGAGCACTAGTCTGGCACTTTCTTGGTCTGAGGAACCCAATCCTTTGAGCTGGCCAGTAATCTAGGTATCTCATCACATTTGAACTTTTTAGTAAAATATTTATGAGTCAACAGTAGAAGTGAAATTCCAGGGAAAAAAACCTTCAAAATTATCCTCTACATGTTATAAGAAATAATTTGGATCCAGTTGACTGGTTAATCTGATTAATCTGACGGTTGACTCGAGCTGTCCATCATCATATGCCTTATAGGAGTAAACAGGTATCTACACCTCTACACTCAGACCAAATTCACCTCTTTCGACTAGCACATATGAGAATTTTGACTATACATATGAGAAAAATTTGTTTGTATAACAAGACTGGGATAAATTCCTTTGATAAATTTCAGTAAAGTATTATCTCTCGATATATGTGATGTTCTATGCTTTAATGCAATTCTGATACCATAAGTAGTAAGATCTAACCATTTGTTTTATTTCATTTTTCCATCTACCTTAAGAGGTATTTTAGCTAATAAAGACAACAGATTTTTTATGACTCTGTAGTCTTTACTTTATTGAGGAGACACACAGAAAGAGTAGTCAA
Source organism: Athene noctua (assembly GCF_965140245.1). Classification (NCBI taxonomy): domain Eukaryota; kingdom Metazoa; phylum Chordata; class Aves; order Strigiformes; family Strigidae; genus Athene; species Athene noctua. The sequence goes on from NC_134037.1 coordinate 184,269,165, forward strand.
GATCTTAGTATTAGCAAATGGTTATTTAAATGATTTATCCAACACATGGTTTATATTCTGTATCACATGGTATGTCCATACATCGTAAAGTTCACAAAGTATGTTCCAAAGCCATTATGAAAAATCTTAAGTGTCAAAACTTAAAAACCCCCCAACAAACCAAATGCAAAATCACACCAAAGCTTGAAAAATCAACTAATTAGTTAAACTTGTTGAGGAGGGAGAGACTACTGAAATGCAGAAAATTGCAAAGGTAAGTTGCTTTCCTTTTTCCTGGAAGCTTCTGGCCTTGCTACTCCAGCAGACAAGCCCAAAGGTCCCGTTTCTGTTGCTTCGTACATAATTTCTGGAGAGCTTGCAAGGACCAAAGAGCTTAAGAGTAGAAGGGAAAAATGCTTCTATTTCTTCCAGCACCATGAAGTGTCTCACGGTGTTTAATGCTTAGCTTTAATAAATTCTTCTAGCTCTGTTCAATAAACCATAGGTTTGTTTTTTCAAATACTAAAGTAAGAAATGAAGAACATCTGAAAGTCACACAGATCAGGACAATAATCCAAATTACAATACAGACTGCTTAAATTCGTATATATACATGTATGTCCTAATATAACACTGCACCTTCAATATACATTTTATAGCACTGAATTTTATGCAACCAGTATGTGATGTTACTTTTAGTCTGCATTAAAAGGTTATTTTTCCCAGGGTCTCAGAAGTGTAATTATCATTGACTTCAAAACAAAAGAGAAGAGGCCTGCAGTTCTGGAAACCATGTCAAGACTTTTCATCTTGAAAACTAAACTCTCCTTCTGCAAATTGAGAAAACTATTAAAAGTGAGAGCCAAGTATTTGCACAGAAAGATGCCTGCTTTTATTGTGCTGTATTAATTGAAACAGAACTTTTTTATTACATGACAGAACATGTCAGGATGTTCATGCCACTTAACTCAGATTCCAATTTAAGTATATGTATATGGATGCTGATGCCTAAAGCTGGGTTGTATGAATTTTCAGTCTTTGTTATAATGAGTGGTTTTTCTGTATTATATTAGCAGGAGAAGAAGGACCTAATAATAGCAAAGATTATCTGAAGTCAAAGAAGAATGATAGCAATGATAGCAGCCACAAAAAAAGGATCATTAAGAGTCTTTTTGCATAACAGTTTAGAGATTCTGTTTACATCTAAGTGTTCTAGTGAGATGTAAGGTGTTACAGTCATTTTTTGCCCTAGCCTTTGAAATTATTTACGAAAATTCTGAGGCATAGCCTAAGAGGTTTGGAAGCTCTGCTTAGAAATTTTGGAAGACAGGTATTAAAAAGTTCCATTTCATCAAAGTATCAGTCGTCTAGCCATATTCCCAATTCTATCCACTGTAGTGTGCAATTTTAGGCTGCAGCCATGCTCCTTGTTCTGACTGAAGCTTCACTAGTGTAGCCTTACTCCCTTGCTTCTCATAATCGCTCTTCCCTTACATTCCTGCTGAACGTTGCTGCCCCTCAGTATCTGTGGAATAGCTGCTTATGTTAAAATGATTCTGATTAAAAGAGTTCAGAGACTTGGTGTTGAAAGTTTTTAAACTAACCTAGATTAGAGTGAACAAATCAGGTTAGGGAGTGACTACATGATCAACTAAATCTTGTGGGAGCAATACTGAACAGTTGTGAACAGTGGGGGACAGAAGTCTATTCAGCCAATTCAGCTGCTGCCAGAATAAAATGTGGGAAACAGAGAACTGCCCCCTCCCTTAGGTTCCGCTCCTTTCTTTTCCCAGTATCTAAAATCCTAAAATTCATATTGCTTATTCAGGCTGCCAGGTTTCCTCAAAACAATTACCTTTCCAGCAGTACCCATGTTCTGACTTTTAAGGCACACCAATATGGTAGCTTAAAAAAACTCACCCAAACTAAATGCCCCCCACCCCCACCCAGTAAAACAGCAATGAATTTAAACACAGTCATCTTGGCGTCCTCAATTCACCTTGTTACTGCACCTCCAGTTGCTACAGCACAGATGGGATGCAAGATCTCCCACTGTTTGGGGACTGCCCCTAAAGGTGAGCCATATGTTTTGCAATACCTAGAAACAGCAGGATAAGATAAGGAAATCTCTGCAGCCTTAAGGCAGAGTTGCTTTGATTTCATTGCTTTGTGTCCTGCCCTTATTTTTTTTATTATTTATTTATTTTTAATCGAGAGCTTTTGCAATTTAATTTATCTGGGTTAAGCCTACGGAAAAAAAATACAAATACTGTGTTTGCATATGTGTGTGTGTAATGCGTAGGAAATCTCCTGTGTTATCTGTGTGTGTAACATTTTACCTTCCACCAGACAAATATATTTTTAAACAGTCTGGAATCAAAACAACATTCTCAGCATTCAAGACATTCTGTCATCACTGACCATTTGATGCCCTCTAGGTTTCTTTCAGTTGGCAAATTTCCCACTTAAGGAATTATCAGATTCATCTGCTTAGACAAGACTGCAAAATAAAATGAAAAGCTGGATTATTCTAGAGAACTCTTATTTTTCTTCCAGGGCAGAAAATCCAGTGCATAAGAGCTGAACATTAACAGCAAATGGTATCTCTCAGATAAGAAATCTCTCAGAATTCACAATTCTACCGCACTATGCGAAATCTAATTTTGACTAAGACACCACAACATTTATTTTACATTTATACTTTACTTTTTAGAATATGTTTATTGCCACTTATGTTAACCTGTTTTGAGGCCCTAAATATTATGCTCATAGGTGATGGGGTTATTTTACTGTTGTTCTAGTAAGCAGGTTGCTTGTGCATACTGCTGCTTCTATGCAATTTAATTACCAATTGCTTTGCTAACGTTTTTGCTACATCATATTTTTTGCAGAGAAAAAGAGAAAAAGGAAGAAAACATGTAAAAATGAATAAATTACCAGTTTTCCACAGCAAGATGGCTCAGGATTTACTTGAGTGATGGAGTAGCTTTCATGTCAGAAGCTGTACTGCAAAACCATGCTTGTGTTTCTGGGCCCACTGGCTGCAGCACCAAGATTTCTGGAGGCATATGCCATGGCTCTTAGTACTGTAATACGCTAGAACTCTATGCAACCCTTCTGTATCAAAGTGTAGAAACACTACTTTCTCCCCCTAGGTAGAAAGAAAACTGTGGGAAGGTCTGGAGAAATGCCTCAACATCAACTTTCCTTACTAAACAGCTAAAGCAAATTTCATTTTCTTGCCACAGATGAGTGAACAAAAACTCTATCAAATTCAGTGTAGAGTTTCATGCGCTGAGTGCATACACACACACATGTGAACCAAGGTAAGCAGATGATGAACATAAGAGAAATCTTAAGTGATCCTAAAGTGATTAACATAACGGCAAATCCATTACTGAGACAGAACTGTTTTATGGAGACTACTGCCTTCCAGTATTGATACTAAACTACTATCTTACACTGTTCACACGAGTAAAAATCTATTTCAAGGTGTTATATTGTTATAACACAGTGATTAATCAATTTATTTTTAAAGCCTCCTCTGAGAGCTTAAAAATTCATGATTCACTTCATTAGTATTCTGTACAGCTTTCCTGTATTTTTTGAGTAGTATGATTAAATTTACCTGTGGTTGCTAATGGTCGCAATAAGGAAAATGCTCCTTACAAAATCACCGTTCCACATGAACCCAGTGGATCTCCTTTAGATACACTGCGAATACAAAATCAAAAAGGACTGCAAGTGCCAAATCCTTTTCCTTTATTCTCGAACTAGCTAACCTGAATACGCTGTTTGTGCAAAAGGCAGACAGGATGGACTTGCGAAGAAATATTGCAAATGGAACAAACGAAGTAGTGCATTATATTTGTCCCATGTTAGGTTGGAAATTAGTCCCTAAAATCATTTGGGTTCAGGCCCTACTGACTCACATTTTACAAGATAAAAAGTCATCCAAGAGTTGATGCTATGAAATAAGGACTACCAAAGAGCATGCTGAACCTGGAAATTCAATGTGTTCCAGTTCATCATTAAAGATTTTCTACTAGGTTTCAAGGATCTTCATACCGTCTTATTTCTTTAGAGTGCACATTCTAGTAGTCCAGGCTTGGGCACCAAAAGATGTTCAGTACTGCACTTTGCCATTCTGGGCATAAAGTATCAAAAATTTATTAAAGATATCAAACCAATTGTTTAATAAGATTGAATCCATCATCCATAGGAATTGCCAGAGACACAGATCTACAACTACATTCTGGTTTTACTGAATGTAGCAGGATATACAAGCACACAATCTCATTAAAGAGTCAAGTAATAAATAATTTTATGCCATCTGATAGTTCATTCTAAAACCTGAAGTCATGCACCAAAGAATAGTAAAGATAGACAGTAAATTAATAAAAAACAATGTAAGAAGAGCAATGTATAAGGACATCTATCATTAAGATATACTATTATGAGGTTCTAGCAACATAAACCATGGTTGATTATCCAAGTCATTTCTCTGTTGTGTGCACTGCAATGTATACTCTTGGAAGAACAAAGTTCGTTACTGTGGAAGTTAAATGATTTTGTTGTTTCTCCTTTTTTTGATCTGCTGAGCTATTCAAAATTACGCAACTGAAGGGTGTTTTCAGATGGAAAAAGTACCTTGGTTCTGAAAGAGGCACAGGCGTGACTTTTCAGAAATATCACGTTAAAAATAAACCATCATAAAAATCACATTGTATTGACTCTGTGACTCTAAAAATGCACTCTAGGCTGTCTTTACCATTAAAGGTGATGAATATGTTCTAATTCACTGGTGATTTTTCAGGCATCCCCCCACCAAGGCACTTCACTTCTTCCTTCCCGGGGAAAAGGGGGCACAAATACTGTCATCAGATGGCAATGCAGACCCACCACAGGGCTAGGGAAGGGGCACTTCATTAGGAGTCTGCTGACAGATGCAAACATTCTGTAAAATTCTTTAAAGCAGAAGCATGCCATTAATTTCAGTATTTATTGCTTTCTATGAAAGATAAGTGACTCAACGTTCAGAAGGGCTTTACAAGGCTAATATTTTGTCCCTGTCTAATGCTTTTTTGCTTCGTGATGTGCCTGCCTATTACGAGACTAAACTTATTCCAAAGAATAAATTAAGCAATAAGACATGACAAGCAGCACATTTGTAGGCAATTTACTTACCACCTGAGGCATGCTACAGCAGCTCAAGGCCAAAGGTTGAGTAACTTTAACCATTCAATAAATGCAATAATAATCGAACTGAAATGCACAGCATTGGGAGACTTATTTCTATCATGATATGGGATTTATACATAGAACCAAGTGCTTCTGTGCATTTAGTGACTGTTATTAAATAAATTATACTGTTGAGAAACTTTTTTTAACCATTGTCCTGAAAATGCTATCCAATACAAATTAAACGTGGAGGTTTATATACATTGTTCTATGACCAGACGTTGCTTGTGAAATGACAGAACTACCCCCTGGCCTGTAGGTCCAGTAGTAGTTTAAAAAAATCCATGCAGACGTGTATAAATATTGAAGGACTGGGTAGCACAGGACAGGACAGATATAAGCCACTGTAGGGATTTAGCAACTGGCCTGCGCTATCCTGATCACATACCAATTACTTAAGGTCTAGTTGTGGAAGCAACAAAGAATTAATTGAAAATAATTTATTTTTTTCTAACAGCACTACCTCATCTCATTCTGAAGAGACCATGCACAGACACATGGCTGGGCTACTGGAACATTGTTTACTCCGTTGGTCCAGCTTTAATGAGTAAAACAATTACATTATTTAAGTTCGTGATCTATTCGCCAGTCACAGTAAAGTTCACCTCTTAAATAAATAGCACACCAAGCTGGCTTTAATTTATACTCAGCGTACCAACAATTGATTTTCCCCATAAGCTCACACTCTTTCTGCTCTGCTTTGTAACTACATGGTCTGATACAGTTTAATCCTGGTGCAGAGAGCTGCCTTTCATCCACATTTCTAAAAACACCAAAAAATTAACACAACTGAGAATAAAAGATGTGAAGATCCACTCGTAAGGTTGAAAGACTGGGCAGTAACTGGTTTTACAAAAAAGCACAGCACCTGTTTCGCCTGTTGTCTTCATTCTGCTCTGATGAATCTTAGTCTGTAAGGAAGGCTCTTTTTAAAGATGAAGATAAGAATAACTAAAAAACCTGAGAACTAGATACTGGATTCTCTTTTCCTGTCTCTTCTACCCTACTCCCCCCAAACAAGGGAAAAGAAAATCCATCCATAGTTGAATACTGAGTATGAACGCATGTAAATAAAACCAAAATCCTTTAAACATTAGCACACTGACGTTTTCTATGATCATTAGCAAATGAACGGTATCACATCCAAGCTCCTGGACATTAAAGACACAAACATACAGCTCTGGGAAAGGCTGCCACTACTCCTAATGTTCAACTAAAACATGCTAGCAAAAATCCAAACAAGACCATTCTTATTTTCTGATTCTATATTCTATACAGATGTTTCTTACAGTTCAGCCCAGACAAAATGTAACTTACAGTCTCATACTAAAAGTGTATTTGTGTTCCAATTTACAGAAGTCATTCAACTATTTTAAAATTTTCTAGGTATTTTCCACAAAAGACAATTCTGCATGATATACACAATATTCAACATTATTTTAAATGCAAATTTAAAATTAAAGAAAAACCCATAAAACCAGACTTACTATATCAAGTCAAACATCCACTTTAGCCAGTATCTCTTCTTTAACCATGGGAAAAATAGGTATCTAATGAAGAATGCATGAACAAAGCAAGGACACAGTGGTACTCTCCCTGCCCCTAACAGCCTGCAGCTCTGGAATCTCCTGGATGGTTCCAGTATCAAGACACACCAGGATGTTTTTTAGTGGAACATTAATGCATGCTCCTTGGAATTTATGACCACATAAAAAAATCCTACTGTAGATCGTTGGCAGGTATCATTGTCATGTCATGGGACGAAATACTTAACTGTGATTTTAACTATCTTAACTCTCAGTTGAATGCAACTCTGTCCTTAATTTTTGTATTTCTTGTTCCAAGTAAGAAAAAGATTCTAGCATTCAACTCCTTCTTTTGAACCCGGCCCAAATCCAGAACCAGACAAACACAAAACCACTTCTACAATAAATTTGCACATCAAAGCTATGCATGAGAACTGGGGATTTTCACAAACACTTATTCAACAAATGTGAAATCTTCACATACAAGTACAAAAGCACAATCTGTAGAGGTAATAGACCTATCAAAAAATGAACCAGAGGTATGTTTTTGCACATTTCCTCCTTTTTGAAAAACTGATTTTAGGACTATTGTGCCCCTGCTAAAATGGTGTTCTTTTCATGAAAGTGTAATCACTTGGCATTGCGCCTGAGAACAAACCCAAAGTATTCAGTGATCTTGAGGACAAGCCCATTGCTCACTGACATTTTCCAAACATTCGGTCTTTGAACTTCTACAAATTTCCTTCAAACCAGGGTGACAGAATTGCCGGGTTATTACTGAGCTTATATTTTGGAGAAGAACTGCCAATGTCTTATGTTACTGCTGCTGCTGCACTGTCTTCTGCTTTATTCCAGATGAATAATTAAAAACCCTTTAGTCCTTCTGAGTCCCAGACTCAGCAAGGCTGTTAATCAATATCATATAAAAGGGAATTAGGCTTAGGCAACTGTTGCACAAGGCGGAATGGATAAGGCAAGAGGAAAAGAGATCTCCTCTTTAGAACAGAAGACTAATTTTCTGTATTTTACAACACACCTTACCAAATATGCACACAGACTTGTGAACACATGATACACACAGATGTGCAGGGGAATCCAAATTAACCCCAGAGATTTGTTACACCATAATAGCAACCCACAGTCACCTCTCCTTCCATTCCTTCCTAAATTCTCTATCTTCACATGTAGCAGGGATCAAAGAAAACTCTCAGCACCAACGTATTTGAAATATTCAGTTTACAGGGAAAATTTTACTGCATTAAACCACTTCTGAAACTTCTATCATGTGACTGCAAAAGGGAAAGATAAACAAAAGAAGACATTTAATAAATACTATCTGAATTCTGCTCAATGCAAAACATTTAGCAAGACTCATGTTTCCAATAATTTCAGGAATTTTTCTACAATCTATGAACTGGTCACAAGTTATGCATTTTTTCATTTTTTTCTTGCCCTGCAAATAATCAATAGGCTATTAAGAGCAATCCTAGGCTGAGAGTCCCAGCAAATGAAAGATTCACATGAAAGGATGTAAATTTTTCCCCATGCTGCCCTGACACCACGCTTATGCTCAGATCTACCTAGAGAAAACGAGACACAGTTCCCAAGTCTCTTCAACAACTCTTTCTTTCTGATGAAATACTACAGTATTGAATTTAGAAACACTTCAGACTTCCTACCAGGCCAAGAAATGAACTCACAAGTCAAACAGCAGCAATTTCAGGCAGTTAAGTAAATAAATTAACAGTGATGAAGACACCATCAAGCCACTGACACAGATGTGTGCTGGGCAACCTATTACATTTCATGTTTAATGACCTGGTATTTATAAAACATTAATGCAACTTTAACCCATGCACATTGCAAAAATAACAATTCTGAGTAATGAGGAATAGACAGCATTTCAAATGGAAACATTAGGTGATTCTTCTTTATATTATACTTTCTGAAGCATTTAGCTAAAATTCAATTTTGCAAGAAGCTAGAAGAGTATTTTCCCCCCGAACCTATTGGTAAGGTGAACAGAACCTCTATGTTCTACATCTAATTGATAACTTACTTCATTTTTTTTGTCTCACCAAGATTTGCTTCAAGCAGTAGGAGGTGTGCTCCAGCTAGCACTTCCCTCAAAGCAATCCAGAAAACATATTCCATACAGCACACAGTCCACACTCACGAATCACAGAAAGAACAGCAAAACAACTTCAAACAAACCTGGGCCTTTTTAGTTACTTCAGTCCCTTCCCTGGAACTGCTTTAGCCTCAAGAAAGACTGGCCAACTGCTGGCTCCCAAGCCAGAGAAGCGATGGTGGTGTGCCAGAACTACGCTGAAGACTTGCTGGGGAAGGCACTAGCAGGAGGGACAGGGAGCCTCTGGGTGTGAAAGGAGGCAAGGCAGAAAGGGGCGGCCACAGCCAGAATGTCCATGGTCTTCGTTACGTGCCCTGAGCTTTAACTCTATGCCCAGTCTAGCCTCCTTCTGAAGGGGTGCAAACAGCGCCTCGCTGCTGTTATCTCCCCCTTCCAGAGGTCACCCATTTCACCTCAGCCAACACCCTCTGTGGTTTGTGGATCTTGGCCAAAAAGATTCTGGTGCTGCACAGTAATTTACAACAGTGATATTTTAGTTTTGTTTTTTTTTTTTCAGAATTTCTCATTACACACCGGTTAATTAAATATAATCTTTACAGCAGCTTGATACTGCTTACCATGAAGCCATGTTACATACATACCTAAGGAACAATGTGTGCTAACACACATTTACTATTTTCGCACATTATTTAGCTAGAAAGTAATCAATGACCCTTTCTTATATATAGGGTCATCCTTTTTTTTTTTAATGGAAATTAAACTTCAATTAAAATATAGAAAAAATCCATCTTTTAAAAACCGTAAGAGCTGTTGAAATAAAGTTTTACCAGTTAATGAACGTTTATGTAAAATTTGCATGACATTTAACAAACAGCTCTGTATTTTGAACCAATTCAATATGTACAAGAGGAATTATTTATAACTAGAGAAATTAACTGAGTATTTCTGGTACTTATGTCCTCAAAGATTTTGAAACGAACAGATCTCAGCCTCTCTTTCTTAGTTTTCTAAGGTAATTACTAACTGGGAGAAAGTAGGGGCTTTCCTGCCTAGTAATCTTCCAAGCAGTTTCTCATCTTTAAGCTATTCACTAAATTGATAAGCAGAAATGAAGAAAAGCACTTCACCTGCTGGAAAGGCTACAGTTGCCAAATGTGGGTTTACTACCTTACCGAGGTCCAGCTGCATAGTTAGAATCTTCCCACAGTTGAGTTGATGACTTCCTCTAAAACTCCAGCAGCAAACACTGTCTGAATATTATTTTCATTAGATCAATGAATTTAATATATTCAGGACTTGATAGGTCCTGATTTTGCTTAGGATTTAATAGGACTTGCAGGTCATGATTTTGCATTTCATATCAAATCGCAAAGAAAATCTGTTCCATTTCTAGTAAAAATGCAAATATATTGAGAGATTCACACTGACTTGTGATTCAGCAGAATCTCCTCATGATACAGCAATTGCCTGGAGTGGACGCAGTGTGTCAGGCAATACTGCTAGACTTGCAGAAAGTTGATTAAAAAGCATGTCTTAAAAAATGGAAGTGGTAAGTATGACTGTGATGAGAGCATCCAGAGAAATCCAAGCAAGAGACTAAAGACAAAGATACATAAATATATACACAGCTCAGTTCCCAAAATAGTTTACATTACCAAATTGATTTCTTCTGTAGGGTCACAGCAAAGTGTCATTGTATTTGTATCTAAACTGAAGCCAAAATTAAAGATATACAGAAATAGAATTTAAAGAGCAGAAGTATTCCACCTTCAAAACTTGATTTTCTATGAATAGATGTCTAAATGCAAAGTAATTTAAAAAAACCTACATTTGACAGAAATACTAATTCTTGCATAAAATGGGATCTCCCCTAAATGCCTTTATTTCACCCAACTGACCATAATGTCTACCAATTTAGCTCAGCATACAAAAACCTTATTTCTCCCTTTCATCAAAATGAACTGTCACACAGACCAGTCTGTTAAATGGGCATCTTTGCCCCTCCTCCAGACAGTTCTCCTCTGATACCTTCCTCTTCTCTTTACTACAGAGGCTCTGGCTGGGATGGGAAATTGCATGAGACAAACCCTCCTTTAATTAGTGTAGATTGCTATGCCATGAATCAACAAATACACACCACCAGTGCTACCACTATAGCTGTCTTTGTCTCGAAGGCCTATTTGTTTGCCTCCAGTTTCCGCTAGAACTCAGCTGCCTTAATCCCCCATATGCCACTCACCTTCTTCCTTCACTGTGTGCCAATTCTTCACGCTAAAAGGCAGTCTGTACATGTATGGAATTTTTTTTTAATTATGTCTCCAACCTACCAGCTGTCAAACTCTACTTGACATTTACAATAGTGTCTGCAGAGTAATCTGTAGCTATTCCCGTTTTTTTCCACTGTGAACTACTCTTGCTCTTACTTTATGAATTCACTTTCATTGTATACTCCTCATATAAAGCTCATCCTTTTTTGTATACATTTATGTTATGGTTAAGTATGAAATTTGAAATAGTGAAACAGTACATTCATTATGATGATGATGAATTGCATAATATGTATTGAACAACTCCTCTTCAGTTTGGCAGGCAGAACATGTATTCTTCTCTCTCTGTTAAGGCATTCAATCATCACTTTGGACTTTGGGAAAAAAAGCTAAATTAAGTTTTCAGTGAAGCTTTACTATAGACCTCTGCTATAAAGTAAAAGCTGTATCAAGCAACCAACAGTCACCTTAATCCCAAATGTTTTCATGTTTTGCATTAAAGGTTGGATGATAACTTTGCTCTTTTCTTTTACTGCAGCTCTCAACAACAATGAGCAGTCTCAAGAGATGAAAATAGTTTCTTAGTCTGAAAATCATATGGAAAAAATCAAACGCCCTTTAAAAAAAGTTATAAATGTCTGGACAAACTTTTCCCAGATTTTCTGCCTTCAGTTATTTAATGAACATATGGTTATTTATAATGTGAGCTACACTTGTAGTATTTCAAAAATTAGTTATAAACATGCCTAGAGCTACTCGGCTCCTCCCAGAATTATACTGACCTCACTCAATACCCTTCCAGTATTGTTTGCTTTGGGATCTCTTTGACAGTGAGCCCATGTTCTTACTTCAGTGTCTTCTCCCCGCCTTAAAACTTGCCTTAGTTTTCTTCTCTTAGCAAGCAAGTACCTTATAGCAGTTACTTTATTTTCAGAAAGATCGTAACATCGAATATCAATTATAAGAAATAAAAACCTTGGCCAGAAGGCACAGCTGATTAAAAATACCTTTACAAATGAATGCAAGCTCAACTATATTTTAAACTAAGTATTCAAGGGACAATAAGGAGTCAATCATTTAGGTTAGTGAAATGTAGCAGAAGTGAATAGTGGGGTTGACGTCTTTTTGACAGGTACAATATAGACATGTCTGAGCGACGCTTCTCTTACAGTCAGGAGACAGGCACTTCTGGAGCATGTTACCCCTGATGGGTGAGACTCTGCCCCAGAAGGAGAGACGCCATGTGCTGGGAGGACCTAAGCCTGGGCCAGAGATGGCTCTGAGGTAGACAAGTCACATCTCTTACCTGATGTCTCTGTAACCCAAGAAGTTAGGTGAGATGACTGCACCCAAAAGACCCTATGTTAATAAGCAACAGGGATACAGATGAGACTAGAAACAGAGACTTCCTTCTGCTTTTCATTCTTATGTGTGTATGTAAGTGTGTAAGTCTGTTAATTTCCTTTTTTTTCTTTTCAAACAAAAAGTTAGACAGTATCACCCTGAAAATCTGCTTCCACATTTATACAGTTTATTTTACTCACTGCTAGTATCCATGGGGTTTAATTAAACTTCTCGTGTAAATATACTGGTTTGCTCAAAATTCCTTCCTGTTTAATGGAGAGTTATTTTAATTCAATGTATCATTTAACTCATAAATTGTAAAATGTCAGGTTTTGCCTTTGCAATCGACATAAACTGCAGATGTAAAATGTGTATCAGAAGACGGGAGGGTTTTTTAATCCAACATCTAGCATGTTCTCAAGTACTCCAGAATACCCCTTTTTCTACTTTTGAAATCTGAGCCTACTGTAAAAAAAAATGAAACCAAACCAAAACATTGACCAAAACATGAATGTTGCATTTAACCATTACTTCAGTTTAAAAAGAAACTGCTTATTTCTTAAATTTCTTCTTAAAGTATATGAAATTACCCTTTGTTTTAAATATTCCTATTCATGATTAATTGGATTTTATACTTCATTTGGGGATTCCACGGAACTTTGTCCTTGACTCCCTTATTCTCCACTCACAAGGGAATCTCATTCAAAAGTGATTTTAATTATCACTTATTATCAAGAATAGATACTCTATGCTCCAGGCTTGCCTCATCTGAAGACCACAATCCTCATCCATTTCTGATATGATCAGGACTTTTGGCTGTCAACTCCAGAGTAATTTTTAACACTCAATACTCTTTCGCTCCTTGCTCTGCAGTCCTTCTTGCTACACTACTTACTTTTATTAAGTACTGTCAACATCACAGTTATCTTGCTTATCACACAAACTTGTAACCCTTGATAACATTATCTTTAACCTATACATTTAGTCGAGATCTCAATCTGGAAAATCTCCAAATTTATGTAAGTAACTTTGTCTGTAGAATCACATAATCACAGAATGGTTTGGGTTGGATGGGACCTTCAAAGATCATCTAGTCCCACATCCCTGACATGGGGAGAGACGTCCTTCACTAGATCGGGTTGCTCAAAGATCCATCCCACCTGGCCTTGAACACTTCCAGTGATGTGTCATCACAAATTTCTCTGGGAAATCTGTTCCAGTGTCTATATAACACCTGAATACAACTCTTACTAATCACAAAGTTTATGCGTAACATTTCTAAGTAATCTACCCCTAAATCACACTATCACCTCAAATGCAAACATTTTTTCAAATTTTTAAGGCCTTTCATAGTCCTTCTCAAACCTCCTTTATCTTATTTGCATGTTATGCCCTTATCCACTTGCTACATTTTCAAACAGTAATCTTCATGTTTCCTTCCATGCTACCTCTTCTTTTGGCAAAATGTTTTCTATAAACATCCATCAAGCTACTTTACTAAGGTCCTTCGTATTCTTCTTCAGAACTTTAGAAAACAAGAACATTTCCTATGAAATATGTTGCTTTGGTAAGAAAACCCAAACGTGCTATTCTAATGAGAAAAAAATCACTTCTCAAATTCAAATAGAATGTTAAGCCATTTTATTCCTTTAGATATGCCTTCAAAAATTAATAGGAAGAACGGCCACAGTTAAGGGACTCCAGTGACTTGTTACCGAATCTGTTCAGCCTACCACTGTTATTCTGGATTCACATCCCGCAAATTCATTCTGGATTTGAAAGTCAAACAGACTTTCTCTGTTATGGCTAACCAAAGTAATCAAAATTTTCCATGTAAAATTTTTTGCCACCACACCTGTTGTAATTCCATTAACATTATGGAGGAAGCCAGGATAAGGTTTGGCTCTACACTTGGAATTTAGTTAACAATCCAGTTAATGTCTGAGACAGAAAATAATTTAATTTACAATTCTGTAAGCATTTTTGCATGAATAAAAAAGCAGTACACAGGAACTCAACACATTAAAATACAAAGAACGTGAGGATCTTATCCACAGAATAAGAGATGAACAAATTAATCTAGAGTATGGCTTTAAGTTACGTAAAATAAAATTTTAAGTGTTAAACTTTTGGTACAATATACTCTCCTGAACACATGATTCCTTGTTTGTTCATGTTCTTATTGTGTCTGATTTTACTGTATGTTGTAAAAAAAACCCCAAACTGTAATTATATCAGAGTGTATTCAGACAATGTTTTATGGCACAATGAAATGCTTTGAAAGCCCTGTCTCTCAAACACCTCCATATCCCCCTCAGATGCTGAACCCAGGTGACACCACTCCTGGTTATTTCATGTTTACCACACAAACTCACTAACACCAAGGAAGGAAATTCCAAGGTGTACTTCAAGAAGCTTTCCAAACAAAGAGCTCTTCTGACAGATGTTTTATGTTTTAACATGTTTTCCTAAGAAAAGCTACACAGTCTTGAAAGCTTTCTAACTCGGGCAGCTACGAGCCCTGGGAGGAATTTCTGCGAACCCATGCGTGGCTTTGTGAGAAAGGCTTTTGATCACAGAGATCGGAAATCCCAGGGCAAAGACAATAGCCCGCTAAATTTTTATTCTCTGCTGTTCCACAATAACTAACAAAATAAAGATTAATTAACCCCTCATCCAAAAAAGAATTAAAAAGTGAGATGGGTCACAGTTGGAGAATTTTATTTAGGTAAATGCTTTTATTAGGTTACAATGAAAACATCAAAGCAAGCTTTTAACATGTGCAACAATCTTCTAAAAACTTTTGCCTCTCTCTCAAATTTATACCTTACCTAAAAGAAACTGGAGAAAAAGCATAGGAACAAGATTGGAATGACACATCAGACTGATAAAAGACTTAAAATCAATGTGAAATATCCCAAGGAATCATGAGTGCTTGAGCAAACTTTCCTAATGTGGTTTACTTAGTTTTCTCTTTCCTCACAGAAGTCAGGGTCGTCCATCCCCGTCTGTCTGTGTGTTCTCCCCCCCCCCGCCCCAAATTTGTGTACCTCTACAAATTCAGGCAGAACTGATTAAGCACTACACAAAGGTTCAATGTTTCTTCTTCCCACTCCATACATACTGATTTATTTCTAAGGAAATTGTAATAATCAACTGGCTTATGTCCTGCTAAAATACAGTGGCTAAGATGGAGAAATAAATCCTTTGAGAAGATTGACAATAGCTTGAATATTTATTAAGTGTTGTGGACCTTATTAAATAAAGGACCATACAACGAGATTATCATATTCTCGTAACTGTAACTCAGACACTTGGTTTTCTACAGGTTATCAGAAGATTTGCATGTTGGCAGAAGCCACTGGACTGGGGGGAGATTTTTTTTACAGGGGGTCAGTTATGGGAGATTACACAGTAAGAAAAAGCATTTGGATGAAAACTTTCCCTACAATTGCCCCCATACCCCTCACCCCCCCCCCCCCCTTCCAGGGATGGTTGTTCTGGGTTTTAAACAGGTAAATCAGAACTTATACATATGAAGACATAGTAATTTGATGTGGGAAATTCTGCTTTAATTTGTTAGCTATTTGTTAATTTAGGGAAGATTACTTCTAACACAAGTTTAAACTTTTCTCTTACAATCAAGCTGTTTCTTCTTTTCAGCTGAAACAAATACTTTACCCTGTAAAATTACTTAAAATAGCTCTTCTTTCTCCTAAAAAAGTGTGACATATTTTCAGTTCATGTATAAGATTTTGTTTAACGTTCAGTTAAACAGCTTTTAGCATATGAAAAATCTAAGCTTTTTATGCACTGCAATGTACTTCATGATATGACACATGACATTCATTGACAAAATAAAACAATTTATACCTTATATGCAAACTAATGGTTTCTTAATGTCACTAGAGAAAAGGAAAAGAAAGTGAAGGCTTTAATGTTAAACTATGCATCAAAATCACTGAACAACGATCACTGTGGCCACAGTGGAAACGGGGAACACCAAGAGCAGATAACATTACTTTTTTTCCTGCCCTGCCTCCAATCCTCAGTGAGACCCACACACACATATCTGATTTCTTTGTTCTGGAAAGATAAAAGCAGAAATGATGTGGTGTCTCCTATACATGTGCTAATAAACCACTAAGAAAAGACTATCAGGTTCTGTCTGAAAAACTAGGGGAAAAGTTTTTTCCAGAACACAAATGTGTTCTAGATACAAATTTTTCCAGGTTCAGATGGGGTTGGTACCTTGTCCTGCTAACTCCTCACTGGCCACTAACATTTTCTCCAATTGAGAGATGAACACAGCCTAGGAACCGTATCCAAAACCAAGTCATTTAATCCTGGTACTAACAGACTACATACAACAACAGCACTGGTCAACACTTCACAGCAGTCTGGGGCCACATTGTTGTGTTTATTTTGATACACACAACAAGCACACGCACATAGAGGTTCCCCAGCCCAGCACCACTTCAAAACAACAACAACAAAAAAAATCCAAGAAAAAACAAAGATTACAAAAAGTCAAACACTGTAACAAAGTACCAATCAGACTTACCCTTCGACAAAACAAACCTTAATCAAATAATAAATAAGTAACTTAATATCTCCTTCTGCCTTAAATCCTTCCCCATTCCTTGCCAACCCCCACTTCCCTTGAAAACCAGATGGCCCCGGCAATATGCCCTGAAGGTCAACAGATGCACTGTGTCTTCGGATGGAGAAAAGGTATATAATATATTTAATAATATTTCCAGATAATAAAACTAGAAAACACACGGTGAAAAAAAGCACAAAAACATTTACAGCAAGGAAGCAAACTAAACACAGTTACGGCGTTAAAATATCCAAGACATCAATGAAAATAAAAGCAAAGTAGTGAACTCTCATTAATGCTATGAATAATAAATAACAAATGAAGATTGATTTAAAAAAAATACTGTAAGAAATTACATAAAGAAAGGATACTAGATAAACTATAGGGACTGGTAATGGATATGGCTGCTTATTTGTCATGGCTCTCAAAAGTTATGAATTTCACCACATTTTTATAAAATGTGTCCCTGTCTTTTGGCTTTATAGGAAATTGTGTCAGTGGGTGAGTAGACGAACACGTGCATAGGTGAATAGACAGGTGAATAATTCAGCTTGGAGTGGGCTGGCTGAGGTTGCGCTCAGTTCCAGCAAAGTATGTCTGGAGAGAATCAAACAAATTACAGATTAAGCTATTCCAGATTTTCACTGCTGAATTTGAGGTCCAAATCCAGGTCTGTGAATCTTAATGTGAAAACTGATTCTAGTGACAACATTATTGTGCTTCACACTTTATGTGTTCAGCTACTTCCAAATCAAATTTGTCCAACTTAATGATAAAAACAACTTCTTAACTGCTGACTCTATTGGCTACTCAGGTAGATAACTTTCCTCAAAACATCCATGATAAAATATTTCATTCTGCTCCCCGTCACAACTGGGAAATTGTGTGTTCTTTATTTTATGTGCATGGGTAATGATAATCACAGTTGTGATCATCACTGACTGCTGTATGACTCCCTAAGTTGGATCCTGAGACAGAAGTGCATTTTAAGGCTTAGTAACCAAGGTTCTGTAGACATCCCATAACTTACTACTTGTAGGAATATAGAGTTGTATATATGCAGATATTTGAAGCTCATAGTCCATAAAAAGTAGGGCAAATGAACTTAGCACTCTTTCCTTAACATGAAATAATTTGATAACCCACAGTAACTTGCTCATGTGTCCTTAGTTTAAACCTCTATGCTCCAGAAAAAATACAGTTTGGTTTTATTTCCTCATAGGTTCAGGGCATCAAGAAAGTATCCTGAGTAGCTACATTACAGTAACAGTGGCCGATCTGTACTTAAGACTAGATTTATGCCACCTTTTGAAATAAAACTACTTATACTTGTACACAAACAATATAATAATGCCTAATCCTGTCTGAAACCATAACCATGCAAATCAAAAAGCCTTCAGGTACCTGCTGCTAACAGCACAATATTAATGTGGATATACCGCTGGGGCCAAAAGGTGTTAATAACCTTTAGCCTTGGACTGATAGTAGTACAAAGTAGCTCCCACCGAAGCAAATGATGAAAGCCAGATGGTACTTGGCTTTCCACTGGCAAAATGGACAGACAAGGAGGAATAGCATATCCACTTCAGCTTAAACTCTGGTGGCCAGACTTTCTAAAGTAGGTCTGACCTTCACATCTGAGGACCTGTCTCCATCAGAAAGCCTCTTCTGGCCTAGCGGAGATGTAGGAAGTGCTTCTTTGCCGTTAAGGACCCATCCTCCCAAACAACACTAGGTACAGTGATAGAAGCACCCACAGTCTGGCAGACAGGGCCTCTGCCGGCATTTCTTCTGGTCCTGAGGAGGGCCCTTTCCCCTTTTTCCTATCTGCTTCTTGTCAGCAGAGCCCTACAGCGTATGGTCTGAAGACCAAGCCAGAAAGGTCAGCCACACTTTCAAGAGGACAACAAACTGAACTGCAAAACAAGGCAGCAACACAACACTGGGAATGTGCTGCCAGTCTCAAAAGCTAGACTGATGAATGAAACACACAAGGCATACAAAATGAAGAGCAATTGAAAAGCCCATAACCAAAAAAAAAAGGAGGAAAAAAAAACCAAAAACCAACCAAACCACACACGTGCTTTATAATTTTATTGAGGGGTTTTTGCCATCAGTTTAAGGAGAGTAGAGCTCAAACTTGAAATCAAACTCTGTCTCTGAGGTTCTCAATCTATAACTGCTATTTGGAATAAAAGAAAATCCATTTGCAGACTGCTTACACTTCATGTAGCCCTGTGCACACATAAGTATCGCTATGGAATTTACTTTGTAATGTTAGTGAGAAAATCCATTTGTGTGAGAATATTAAAGACAAGTTCTGTTTTGTGTTGGAGCTGTCAACATCCTTGTGACTTTTGGTCCTCCAAGTACACTTTAGACTCCCTCATTTAAAGACTCCAGAACTGGTGCCAAACACAGTGAAATTTCCTTCCCTGTGAGCATCTTCAGTATTATGCTCACAAGCACATTTTTCAACAGATCCTTGTAATTTATATATATTTGTTTTGTAATTCAGGTGGGCATGCAAAGGCATCCTGACTGTCAGTATTACTGAAGATACAGTAATACTATACTCTTGAAGAGGGTTTAAAAGTATTGAAGAGAATTTTATTTTTCTCTTTCAGCCCTCTATGGAAGCCAGAACACATGCAGTACACTATCACTTCAAAGCCCAGCTAACACAGAAGCCAGGGGGGGTACATATCAAACAGGGAGACTCAATGCATCCTAAAGTAGTATTGTAAACATATAGTCTATTTCAAGAAAAACTACAATAAAGTGCTGAAAAATTAAGGCTATTAATCTGAATAATTTTATTCATTTCCATAATCCCACTGTAAAGACTGTGGGATCTGAAGAGAGACTTCACTAGATTTTTGGTGTGAATAAAGAGTAACATCTTTATGTCAATGGAGCACCATTACAATCTGGGAAAAGCCTATTACTGATGAAATGGAAAAATAAAGCAGCGTGCGTATCAGCCCAGCAAAGCAAGCAGCTGATTTCTAGGTTTGATTGTGTGGAAAGGGAGAAGTCATACAAGAATGAAAGAGTGTGAAAGCCGCTCCATTTTTAGAACACAGAGAACACAAAATTGTAAACATTTTACTGGAGGTCAGCTTCCAGGCCTAACATCAGCAGCCTAGCATTCACATTGTGTAACAAAAATGCCAGCAGAGATCTCTCCAAAGCAGCTCCTCATTACTAGTCCACTGAAATATTTATTTGGCTAGACAGAACATCAATAACGTTATCTCCTAAATTTTCTATTTCTAAAATATTTGGAATTGCATTAGATGGGCCTAATGGTCAAACCACTTAGTTGCAAGATTTTTTTTTTAATATAAATGAAAACTCCTAGTTTCATCTGAATTATTTATTCTTCTCTTCAGAATTACAAGCTGCTGAGTATCAGCATAAAGAAGCTCAGAAGCATCCAATCCATCCAGCTATTTTCAAGATATAACAGGAGACAGAAAGCCTTGATCAATAATAATGTATCATTATTTGTATTAAGCTACTGCCTAGGAATCCTAACCCTGAGTCTTATATGCAAGATGATATTAAAATCTAGGAAAATACAGATGAAAAAAGAGACGAGATAATCCTTGTTCCTGGAAGTTATAATTTAAAAATAAAATCAGAGATACATCATGGATGTATTCTGGTAGATTATAACAAAACTGCATGTCTCCAGGCCACACTGCAAAAGAGATACTTGCACTAGCTCAAGTACTGTGAGACATGCTACGTTCCACATGATTTAATTTTTCCTGTAGCAAAGTATAACTGGCCCAGGTAAAGCACTGCCCTAAAGAAGCTGCACTGTTTTGCTAACGATGTTAACTTGGGCTTCTGTACAAAACCCCACACTGTGCAGTGCTGTTACAGCCAATAAACAAATATTGCTCAGCATTTTCAATGCGATAATTTGTTCCTCTTTGTTTTAAAGTGGATACCTTTTAGAGTCACGTGATCAGACTGTCGCACTATGCCCTAATTCATGTTGTCACAGACCCCGTGGGACCCATCCAAAACAAGGGGCATAATGCAAGCAGGCAGTCGGGTAACAAGCCTGCTCCAAAAAGCACTGCAGTGGAGCTTTGCTCAGAGGGAAAGAACAGCTCTGCCAGCTTCCATGCTGGCACAGCAGTATGAAACAGGTATTCTTTCCAAAGGGCTTTTCAAAACAAAACCTGCTGCTTTCTTTCCAGTTCCATTTTCAGACTCCTCTGCTCCAGTTGTTAAAAAAGAAATGACAGTGGCAGAAGAATATATGTGAAGCAAACTGTAATATCTCCTACAAATAGTATCCCTCCTATTCCTTTGATACACAAACAATTTGAATGTGTCATTCCTCGAAAAAGCCTTTTTTTTTCCCCCAATGCAGAAAAAGGTTATCTGGACCACTCTAGAAAATACAAAGCAAACGCAGGGAGGGTTTGATTCACATGAACACATCTTCTGTCTGATATTGGTACAGCTGCAGTCATGTCTGTGAAGCATTTTCCCAGGGCTTGCAATGACACTGAGGCAGCACAGCTGACCTCTGGAAGAGGGAACCAGCTACGTGGGCACTCTTGTGTTTCCAACTGATGTGCAGTGTAGCATCCACAGAGTTTGAGGTGTTCTAGCATACGTTTCACAGTGCTATGTTCAGCTGAGAAAAAAGGAGCAAAAGACATCTCTCTCTCTCCAGCTCTTCATTACAAAATGAAGGGAGTACACTACCTTTTGCCTTCAACTGATTTGGACTGCATAGGTTGTGGTTACGCTCAGAAGCAACACTGGTCGTGCAGAAAAGGCTTATTGCACTACTGTGTTAAAGAGATGACAGGGAAGAAGAGGAAAAGCCTATTCAAGGGAAGAAATGAGCCCTCAAAAACCAATGTACATCAGTGCCACAATACTGGTATCGCTAGTGGTTACCTGAAAACACACTGCTTGGAAGCTGGTAGAGAAGCCCACAGTTAAAGGCAACATGCCTGGCTCTGTTTGGGTTCTTTATTGTGTTTTTTTTTCCCACTACTCTCTTATTTTTTCCTCTCTCTTATTAATATAAACAGATGCAGATGACTACGAGCCTGGCTCTTACGAGCTCTGGTAATTTCAGACAAGCACCTGGCATGGCCTACCCGGCAGAAGGGGTTACAAGAGCCCAGGGCCACCGCGCTTCCTCCGCAGCTAGAGCAGTCGATGAAGGTTTAAGCCCAGCAGAGAAGTACAACAGATAATCGTCACATCTTAAACCACCACAGCTAAATCTACCAGAGTTTACGAGACAGTCGTTTATGTTAAAGGTCCAAATGCCAAAGGAGCTAATAACTCTTTTTAAAAGGCTTCCCATGATATTCCAAATAAGTTACTTTCTTGCTCTCCTAGAGTTTAGAATTCCTTACACAATTTCTGCCTTTATCAACAGAATACTGAGAGAATTAATTCATTAAAGCATAGAGATCATTTAAAGAATGGAAGGAAACAAACTGCTGCAAAAAGCTAGTACAATTTGCTAAAAATTGTTTTTATTATCCCATTTAATAATGGGATAATGCACTCGAACAACAGAGAATTTTGTAGTGGGTTATTCGGAGGGAATTGTTTTGTGCAAATCACTTCTGCATCAATATTAAAACCTTCCTGGCCTAGAGATACTTCAGTGTAACAGTTACATGCGTTTCTATTTCACGTCACATAATGTCTGCTTATAATGCGATGTCACTCAAAAGGTGAGAAAATGAAGAAAGTATTTTTTAGAAGCACGAAACACTTTAGAAAACAACACTTCATTAATATAATCACTGAAAAGAGAATTATTACAGTAGCAGCACCTTAGAAGACAAATTTCAAGCCTAAATCCCGGCCTGTATATATATGTGTATATATGCATACATAGAGATACGCGCACACCCCTGTCTCGGGAGGGTTCCCAAGGAGCACTGATGTGAGGGTTTGGAATGGCTCCTTCCTGCCCCTCCTCAGAAGGAGCCACTCTTGAAGCAGACCAGCCAGAGTGAAAGCGCTGAACGGCAAATCTGCAAGGACTAAAGTCAGGCAGCTACCTGGAAAGAAAAAGGATCCTTCATAGCGTATTTATAAATGCTAAATGGCCCGGGAAACTGCTGAGAGATTTCTCATGCTCAGATCCTCATTTTCTCTTGCGTGGTCATCCCTGGGACAGCTCTGGAAAACAAGGCAGCCATTTTCTCATAAGCTGTTAGACTCAGCAAACCAGATTGAAGTGCTTGATAAGCTGCTGTTCTCTTCCGTGCCTGCAGCGATCACTGGGGAAAAACAACCCATCACCCACAAACAGGTACAACCGCAGCCATTTCTGTACTTGCCTGGTTTGAGTCAGGGCGCAGCAGCGCAGATGGGGCTGGGGGAGGGGAAGGATGGGGAGCCCTCGATGCAAACACATCAATATGCATGGCGAGCGCCTGCCCTACCCCAGCTGCTGATCCCACGGTTCATCCCTGCAAAACCTTACAGACCTGTGAAATAATGCCGCTTCCTCACAGTTCCGTGTTTCCAAAAATTAACTGCTACTGTTAGAAAATAACTTCGCTTTTGCAGAGCCTGGGGGTCTAAGATATTGCCGTGTGCGCAGTGTGAAAAACGCCCCCAAGCCCTGGGGTCAGTAGGGGAAGAAAGAGATTTTAATGTGCAATCAGCACGTATATGTGTACCTGTATGCACACGCACACGATGTAATTTTCATAAGCAACAAGGCTGTAAGTAACCTCTCTCAGATGTATGTAACCTCTCAAATAATTTGTGAGGGGACCAACAGAAAACGGTAAGCAACCCAACTCTTTACAGTGTACAAATATGGATATTCAAAATTGCTAATCGCTTGAGAATATGCAAGGTCTGTCCCCACATATAAAGCAAGAAGCCATGACACCTATACTTACGTCTACTTCTGTTTTCTATTATAATCCTCTTTCTTGTCGTTTTTGTAAACCTCCCTATTTTGCAGCAGCGTTTTGAAATTTGGCAGCAAGAAGCCCTGGGTGCAGGGAGAAGCTTTTCAGCCCCGTACAAAATGTGTTCAGACTTAGCTATGCTCAGAGCTGCTGGGGAAAACAATTCCCGCTTAGGTTTCGTCAGCAGAGACTACTAAAAAACGGTTGCTAAAGTCCCCCACTACCCAATGCGTGCTGCCCACCCAGCCTTGGCTCTTCAGCACGAGGTTGGGCTCCAGCCAGCCCCCAGTCAGCAGCCAGATCCACTGGCTCAGCCAGTCAGGCCTGAAAGAAGCCCAACTGGTGGGGCACACATGCCCCCACTCGGCTACTTCTGATGGCTTCTGCTTAGCTTGAGAAGTGTGCTGCACCGGGCTCCTTCTCCACTCGGAGGCTGCACAGACAGAAGATGATTCCCTGAAGCCACTGAAGTCCCCATGCCTCAAGCTCAGTTTGACCCACTGGGGGTCTTGGCAGACCCACCTGGCTTGCCTCCGCTGCTGCAAAGGCACGTTTAATTAATTACATCCAACTTGAACATCACGTTCCAGTGGCTGGTCCAATAAGAGAGAGATGTACAATCCTGCTATCTAAGGTACTTGTTTAGGTCAGCTTCAAGAGGTTCAGCAGCTGAACTCAGGCAACTAACAAGGACACTTCTTGCCCTAGTGCCTGCTCCAGCTGTTGAGAGCAAGCATTCAGTTTGCCACTGAACCTTTGCATTGGCAGTTTCACACATGCTTGCTAAAAGCGTTGTTAAATCAAGATGGCACCCAACCCATCATTCCTAATGCTCAAACGCTGTAACTGTTTCCCCAAGTTACTACATTACTTTACACCATGCTTTCTGCTACTATAAAGGACGGCAGTACAGCAGAGGTGAGTCTCACTAGCTTTGCAGAACACCAGAAAGACAGAAAGTCTGAACAAAAGCAAGTAGAGAACTCATACTTCAAACACTTGATGCCCTCATCAGTCGCCAAAACTAGTGAAACAGCCACATTCTACATAATTAGCTGGTGAAGAACAATTTCATTCTGTGACCATTGATTTTTAATGGGTGAAGTAGTAAGTTTTCTTTTTCTGTCAAGCATACATGCATCCAGGCATTTTTTAATATCTTTTATTTTGGAATGCAGGATAGTGTAAGTTTAAGAGTAGAAAGTCTCCTCACTCCACTAAAATTCAAAGTATGTAAAACCACAGCTCTATCAATCATGCCATCTGTGCTAGAAATGCCATTCTTTTTTTTTTTTTTTTTTGCCACGGGACTATTATATCATGTGCAGGTGGTAACATCTAAAAATATATCACAGAAGATACATGTAAAACCAGACTACTCCTTTTCTTGATCAAAACAGTAAGTAGAATTGCACCCATGCTGATCTAGCTCGTACCTCTTGGCACTGGAGGTTTTTTCACTAGACCTGCAACCCTCATGATGAAATGCTGTTTCCAGAAGGGAAGCGCAGAGTTCCTCACACCTGCTTCATACCATCAAACCAAATAAAATGGCTTGATCTCTTCCAGGAAGAAAGGAGCTCAGCCGTGGAGTGAGAAGTCAGACAAGCACCATATGGCCAGAAGGGAGGGAAGACAAAAGCGAGGGCCGAACCACCTCTCTCGGCATCAGCAAGAGTTACGTTGGCTCAGCTGTGTTGTCTAATCAAGTATTCTAAATCAATTAAGGCTGAAGCCAATTCGTACACATGAATCTTTGTATTTATAAATGAACCTAAATATTCCACAGTAATATTCCATACGGTTTAATTCCTGTAGTACATGGACAGAAACCAAGGACTGGCTGAGCTCATTAGCCATGAAAACATGCAGTTTTATCAGGCAAGCTTTTGTCCAGCAATACAAAAAATGAACAGTGAATGAATTAACCCCTTCCCGCCCCATAAAACAACGGTGCCCAGTGCAGGAACATTGGTAAATGTCAGTTAACAGTGAAGATGCTCTCTCAGTTTTTTAGAACTGCCATCAGGCCTAAGCTTTAGCTTGCTTAAGTATTTCTATAACAACAACATCACTATTAGAGGGTTTATTGACATCAGTCATCTGGTGATAAGACTGACAGGGTTTGTAAATAATTTGCACACATCTTCCCAGAATACTAAATTTCTCACAGGTTTTCAAGAACACAGAAAGCCACTTTCTCTGCCTGAAGAGCATTTCCCCAGGTTTTTATTTGGGCAGTGATGCTCGAGCAGAGGCAGGGTGGCTGCAGACACCCACTGAGGTAATTCTCCACGCATGCCTACCTCACCTTTCCACACAAACGGCTGAGCTGCTCATCATTCAGTGGCCCAGGACGGCAATTTATAGCCCGTTCCAGGCAGACCGGATCTGGCAATGGTTTGCTTTAAAAAGGTGCATAGCAAAGTAAAGCGTTTCCGCAGTGACTCAGCGTTGTGTATTAATAGCCAGCCTAAGCTTATTTAAGACCCTACTGTTGCCATGTGTCGGGGACAGGGTCTGGATCAGACTGTTGATCTGACTGGAAGCTCACCTCACAAATACAACCATTTTTCAGCACTGTGTGGCGGCACAACAGAGCCGGCCGTGCCCAGGGAGTGGAAGCACAGGTTTAGGAGAAGGGGAGGGAGGACAGAATGGGCCCTTCTGGAGCTGCTGCATTTGAATTGGCTCAGGTCAGCTGCCAGGTGTCGGATTCCCCTGGCCCACAGGAGGATGCGGAGGCCAAGGGGCTGCTGAAGTTGTGAAGAACTGGGCCCCACATAAGTTTTTATACCCATCGTGTAAAGTGACCCGAACAGTGAACAGTGTTTAGAAGAATCTTGTATACTCATCCTGCATGCACATAAATACCTGTGTTGTGTGTAGAAATTAAGAGAATCATCTCACAGTATATGCTTTTGGTCAAACTGGAAAGCACAGGGAAGTGAGAAATAGAAAAAAGTCACCATAATCTGGTTAGCTCTGTAATTAAGACTAACCTGGGAGATCAGTAAGAGAAACTGTAAGGAGGGTTTTTTCAGTATAGTGTGCTGGAGAGAAAATGGGAAATCTGGTGGAAATCTAATGGGATAATGTAACAGATGGTAAGTAGACACCCAGGGGACATGGAATATGTTTAAAGATGATACTGGCTAACAGTATGATTAAGAATATATGCAGTATCACAATGCACAGAGTTCAGCTAGAATGTAAGCAGTAAGGCCATAAAAACCTTAATATTCTAGGTTAGACTTACATACTTTTATAGAGACCTACAAGACAATTAGGAAGAACGCTTACAGAAGGGCTCTACATAACATGAGTATCTAGGCTATTTAAGGGAACTGCTCTTGACCTTGTCTTGAGAAACGGGGGGGAGGGAACTAGATCAATCCCCATCCCTTTTTCCAAACACAAATACACCAGTAACTTCCAGCAAAATCTTCCACATAATCCACTGTTCCTCCAGTTGGTACACATGCAGGAGTACAGATTGCCGTCTATAAGCTGAACACACAAGCAGGTCAACTCAAGGTGGCCTCTCATACTCAGGCAACACTTCGATTTTCTCTTAGGTATAATCAAGTTTGCTATACCAAGTCTCATGAAACTATGGTGGTCCTGTGACTTCTAAATATTTGCCAACAATTAAATAATACCTATAAACAATACAGTCCAGCTGTAGAGTTGCTTATGTCTCCACAAAATAAATAAACATTATATATATATATATAAACTCCAGATATATACAGATAGATGGGTACATACATACATGCAATAGTGTTAAATGGAGTAGATGTAAACAAATGATATAAAAAGATATAAACCAATGCTGCATTATTATAAGCCAGTTATTTATGTAGATTTATTTTAAAATATGTCTGATTGCATGCATAGCACTGATGAAGAGAACAGTAAGGCACCAAACATCATTAAACACTTCAACTAAAGTTCCGCCTTGATCGTCCCTTCGCAACCACTTTGATTCCACTTTGCCACCCAGGACAAGAATAACCACATGACCTGAAGGTCAGAAAATTCTTACTCCGTTATGAGAGCAAACTAAGTAATTTCCAGAAGCAGAGCGCTCTCCCATGCACAATCCTGCTTCTGGCTCTCCCGTCTCCGACTGGCACTAATTTAAATTAGGGGACTGGTAGCTTTAGCACTTCAGCTGATATCAATTACCATTATATCATGCAAAGCACTCCCTGAAGTAATCAGGAACCAAGCTGCTTATGGAAATAGTGTAAAAACCGCAGCAGAAATTAAATAGAAGGCAGTACACAGCAGAGACATAACCAGGCCCTCTGTGAGAAAAAGAGATTTAAATGGGCAGCTGCATTCTGCATCAGCAGAATTAAAACCATTTCTGTGAATGGTTTTAAGGTGCACAGAGAGGTCACTGTCTTCCATAGATTGGGTTACTGCAAAGCCAGTGGATAATAACTATAGCAAGGAAGCAACTGCGTACTGGACTGCCTTAAAACAGCTGAGAAGAAACAGAGCAAGCCAGAATATGATGCTGACTCTGACGCAACTTCGGAGCAGGCATCGTCCTCTAATTTACTCACAGCTAGCTCATGAAAACTTCGCAGTGTTTTCACAACCATAAAATCCAATAAACCAAGCCCCAAAACACAGGCTTTTTTATCTTAGTCTAGGAAAATGGTGAGAGTTAATGAGCTTGGGCCCAATTAAATGTGATGTAAGGAACCAACAAGAAACACACACTTAGGAAGCCTAAGTTGTAACAGCCATCTTGCATTGTTTTGCTTATGTCTTTTTGGTATCCCACCTAAATTGGGTTTGCCCAGGTACAAAGTATTTTGTTTTAAGGATGCTTAAACTAGTACTTGTCATATAGGGCAAGCTTGCTCAACTGAGGAGCCAGCTAAAGTCATCCAGGGCCCACCTTACGCATACTGAAAGCGCAGATATAGATAGGCTTCCTGGCACCCTTCCATCCTACAATTTCCTACCGCTATTACACTGATGATTCAAATCTAATTTTAACAAGCAAGCAAGCCTTCTGCTGTCAGCAACCATTGTTCCAAGACACAAGGAAAATGTTTTAAACGCATTTTCGTGCCTTTCCACATCTGCATTTTTGTATTGCTTTTGTTCCTGGAGAGGGGCACGGAAAAGGAAAATAAGGGAAGCTCTTCCCAAGGTAGGGAGCTAAGATATCAGTGCTGTCACTTATCATTTCCTAAACAAGCCTAATTTCTCCAAACAATACATGGGTAGGAGAAAGGTATTATTAATTTAAGAACTAATTATTTGAAAGTCTAAAACACTTGCTACAGTAACAAAGCAAGTTTCAAAAACACATTGCCCTAAGATCACATAAAAGTAATTTCAAAAATACAAAAACATTTTTCACATCCTTTGGTAAAATTGAGTCCTACTCAGCCACAGTATTTATTTTTTTAAATAACTAACTGTTCTTCTCCACCAGTTTATAAAGAATCTACAAATTTTCTTGATTGGATACTATCTCACAAAAGGAGACTACTCACTATGTTTCTAAGTGTTGGCATAAGAGATTAGAAAAAGCAGAAGAATTTGAATATTCTTTTACCTATTTTCAGTTTCTTCTGAGTTACAGCATAATCAAGTTAGCTATGTGGCACACATCCTGCTGTTTATATCATATGATTTTAATAACTTAAAATAGAATACCTTGTGCAAGGTATTTAATTTGATCTCTTTGTTCAGGTCAGTGGCATTTGCATTCATTCACATTCAGCAAGTTATTAATCTAAAAAAGCTAAGATTCTTTCACTTCTTCTTTTCTCCCAAACATGATTTGTTGTTCTACAGAATTGTTGCATTTAGACCAGCTGGGATCCTGCCAGTCTATTTCACTGCAGATAAAATTTAAGGAAGAAATTATTAAAAACCAAAATAACATTTTCCAAATTCTCTATATAAAACTTCAGTGTCGAGCTTTCAAGTAAACTTTGAACACTGGTCCCTCCTTACTGGGCTCATAAGTGGGCTGTATGTTTTATCTGCCCTACCAGGAGCACAGGGCAGAAGGCATTACAAAGGTAGCTTTTGGAGCAGGACAAATTACTGAACTATTTCTTCGGTTTCTTGCACAGTAACTACTGTGTTGCAACTGTCCTCCAGAAACACATAACCATCATCTCAGCTATATAATCTTGTGTGTATGAAAGCCCTAACCTTAACCGAAGACCTTCATAGGCATGAAGACAAAGAGAGACCAGTACATTATCTAACTGGGTTTCCTATTAACACAAGTTTTGAAAATCAAACATGCAATTCTGGCACTACACATAACTTTGAACATTGAAAGAAATCTGTGTTTTAGAAATTAGTCTGAACAGGATGTAAAAATTTCAACTAATGGACAATTCATTGTCTCAATTTTAGCAATTTTCTAGCTTTAAAATAGCAATGAATATTGGGGGAATAACAAAATTTGTTTCCTGTTTGAATTCTTCTACCTTTAGCTTATTTCCAATGCATCTTTTTATTTCCATAACTGCCAAACAAAACAGCCTTCCCGTGTCATAAATCTTCACACACTTATTATCAGATGATGACCATCTCACAATTTCAGTCTCTATGTGTCAAAACAGACTGGGTACTACCAGTTTCCTACCAGAAAGATGAGCTCCCGCAGAACTCCCACACTCTCTCCCCAGTACATCCAAACATTCTGAGCTTCAGGTATGAGTACCACTCCTCCACATCCTATATGGATATTAAGTACACTTTTTATTTGCTAGTCTCCGATCCTATATCAGAACATTGTATCACTGAACGGTAGACTTCTGTGCAAGATGTACAGTATGGCCACAGAGCACCTCAAGATGCACAAATGACAACTTCTGAAGGAGCTTTAGATATTATGGGCTTGCACAGATCAAAAGAAAAAGACATCACTTTGCTAATCCTCATCACTTTCTTTACAGTTGAGTAGCGTAATGTAAAATAATGAATTGAAGAGCACAATAAGAAATCAAACATCTAAAATTGCCGGGAGATCGGGGGTAGGGAAACAGGAGAAAAATGCTGGTATTTATTTCAGAATGAGGATGTTCAGAAACAGCTCAACATAGGTTTTTCCAGTGACTACAAGTAGAACCAATACCTGCTGGATTAGCTTACAAATTCAGCCAGAGTTTTAGGGACAGGATGCAGGACAGCTTTCTGCAAAAGATGGCAAATACTTAAGCATGTGTTGTTATCATATACTATTAGCAGAGACACAGTCCTGTACATCTGGCTTCAAAGCACAGGAGATAACTCTATCCACCGCTTTCCTCATTGCAGATGTCCACACAAACCACTGGGCTACTTTGGACTGATGCTTAACATTGACTAGATAGAAGTTGCAGAGACAAGAAGGACTTGAGATTCAATGCAATGAAAAGGAAACACAGAAATACAAATGGAAAGTAACAAAGAGATACTACTTGAGGAAATGCAAGATACAAAAAGTTTGGTATAAAAACAATACTTAGTAATAAGAAACAAAGGGAAGGAAGGCAAAAAGTGAACTGAGCCATAAAAGAAGTAGGAGATATTATGGGCAGGCAAGCTACATAGTAGAATTTTAAAATAGAAAAGCATCAGAAATCATGCTAACAGAAAAAACATATATCTTCTGTAAATTTAGAAGGACTTGGATTCCTGAATCTCCTGGTTAAATGAAGGGGGGGTGGGGGTGGGTATCTCTAAAAAGCAAAAACTTGAAGAACTGAGTTCTGAGCAGAGACTGAGAGATAAATTTGTACCGGTGAAAAATGACAAAGCGAGGCAAAGAGAAAGTGGGGTAATAGTTTACAAATATCTGAAGGAGGAATCTTCACAGCAGAAAAAGGGAGACATTTTCTATCAGATATGGAAACTCAGGAAGGAGCAAATGGAAAGATTTTTTTTTTTAAATGGAAAATATTGAGTGACTGACAGGAAAGGCTTTTTGGAGGGGAACAACTGTTGGCCTGTGAAAAAACTGCCAGAGGGAATACTGTAAAGCTACTGCTGGACAAAATAACAGAAAATGCACTGATGGGAACAATCCTGTATCAGCAAGGAGGAACGCCTCAGATGACATGAAAGACCACTTTCTGTCTGCCTATCTGTACACTGTGCATACTGTAACTAAGATATATTACCTGAAAATTTGTGCTCCCTTTTTAATATAACGCTAATGTACTTTATTACTGATTTTAACAGGCTTTAATAGGAGGAAGTATATATTCAATTATTTTATTACATGCTTTGAATATAAATGGCGAGCATCTGCATTCTAGTTTATTCCTCCTGTCCTCACCCTCTCATAAAAAAAGCACTGGCACATTTTAGAATTCAGAGCGGCCCTCCCCAGCCCAGCCGCTTTCTTGGCTGCTTTGCTGGGATCTATATATCCAATCTAATTATTTTGATTCCCATTTCCAACCCTATCAGTGATGCAGTGGTGCAAGAAATCAAAATGCCAGTCTCCTGAATGTGTTAGAACCTAAAGCTAACAGCTACTCATTTGCAGAGGCATCACTGTGTGGCCCAAAGCCCCTGTCATCATGTAATTTATGTTCAACGTTGTGGATGTGACTTGAGAGGGGTTTCCCAGTGTATGCATACTGCGAATATTTCATATAACATTTCAGACAGGTTGTTGCATCATCTTGTTCTGTTACAGCATAACTGAATAACAACACCCAGCAATGCTTCAGTTTAGCTTTTTTTTTTCTCTTCTTAAAGACTTCCTTAAGTCCTTCTTTGTTATTTTTCCCTTCGTTTTCGTAAAAGGGAAAAAAAAAATAGGATCGTACAAGCTAATCTTCCCTTAAGTGATCAGAAGAGAGAGTCAGCAATACTCCTGCTAAAAACACCTACTATCCTCTCAAGTCAGGGGGATCATATGTTGCTCACTAGCTGAATTCCCTTGGGGGTGTTTGACTAGATGCTTTCCCCCTCTTAAATTACAGTCTTACTTAGATTACTAATGCCTCAGCACCACCAAAAATATTCCCATTCATTTCCACAGCTTTTACAAATACGATAACATGATTTGTGTTTAAATACAAGCGTCACCGTTTTACTTTTTATTATGAATATCATATGTTTGGCAAGCTGTCTGACCTTCCTTATGATGATGAATGCTGCAGCAAACAATTTGCTGTATCTTTAAAGAAATGGCCAATTCAATTACATTATGCCAGAAGCTTTCAAATCCCTCTCTGCCAAACGTCTTTGCTATATCCTGCCACAGACAGCCCATTTGTATTCCAGCACAGTAGGACACTTGTTTTATTGAAGCATACAGTTCTAGTTAGGTACTATCAACAGAGCACTTTTTCAGTTCTCCAGCTCTGTGTTCCTTCCCACCCCCTCTAGTCTTGGTTATTAGGATTTTCAATTTTACTGACCAAACGTGTATGCATTACTAATTACATGCATGAAATCCAGTAGTTATCGACTCCTACAACAAAATACATTAGTGACCAATTACAGGAGTTCTTGGCAGCAATGGTTATCATTTTAGTGGATTTAATCATTGCACTTAAAGTGAAGCTTGAGATTCCCTTTGAGATTACACCACTAATTGCTTCTGTTTTGCCAGTTACTGCATGAGCTGCTTTGCAAAAAGGATCACTAAGGATGCTTTCTAAATAGCAAAGAGCAGCAAACAGATGAAGCCTCCTGTAATAAGTTCCCCCTTGCCATAAAACCACAGCATCACTTCATTCACACCACAATGCCAATCTCCAATGCGATATGCATTGTCATCCCCTCTTTCCTTCTCATTTCTTGTTATTTGGGCAGACAACAGCAATACAGCTGCATTGCTCTTCACATGAATTGTGTGACACACTATCATTTGTTTATATAGATAGTGAGAATATTACACTTTAAAAAAAAAATCGTTTTCCCCACCTCTTCTGTGTTTGCATGGAGGATAGTACTTGTTATTATGACAGTATGTTTGAATGGTCTTAGACCTTCAAGGGAAAAAAACCCAAACAGCTAGGCAAAGTACATGATTTATTATACACACACAATACCACCGTAATAGGCTTCAACTCTCCAGGAATCTCTACAAAAAAACAGTCCCCATCCAAAGGAATTTGTAATATAACATATTGTTCTTTAAAAGCCCACGTCTGCCTCCAGATCCCGGCTAGTGATGAATTACCTGGTTTACAGCCTTATAAAGCAGAAGTGTCTATATATTTTAATGCTGAGGCCCAACCACAGGACTTTGGTACCTTTCAAATTTAGAGATACACAACTTTCCAAACACCAGTGAAAGGCTGTGACACTTGGCTTCAGGCAAAACAAAGAGATACAATTTCATCAACATTTTAGGTCTGATCAAAGTAAGTTGTCTTTCAAAGACAGAAAGTGTATGGGAGGGTTGCAACTACATTTTTGTTAGCTGAGAACAAGCTATTTTAATAAACAAAATTGTTTAAATAAATTTGTTTGGTTTCTTTTTATTAAAGTTTCAGCTACTGGAGCTTTCCATTACTTGAACACTACTTTCCGAACAACAAAGAACTCCTCTCCAAAATATTTTTAAAAAATCCTCTACCAAAATTTCTCAGAGTCTTAAAAAACATTCTAGAATTGTCTCAAACATAAACTTTTTTAGGATTTCAGTAGATGCTAAATTGATACAACTCTAATTAGAAACTTAATTGATCTCTGTGAGAATTACTATCGAGAGTTTTAAATCCCCAGACTTCTAGACTATGAACAACAGAGCATGTGGTATCCTTAAAAACTGTCAGAAACCATACATTATGATTTACAAAAATAATAATAATCTCCCTGAAATTAACAAGAGCTTCATCCTACGGTATCAACAGGCTGTAGCAACAGTTGGCTTCACTCAGCGTCTAAATATGGGATGGACTATTACCTACCGATCCCTGAAAAAGAACGTAATGCAGTACACAGAGGGTTGTGTCACGGATATATTTTGTTCTGCTTCAAACCCAGATGTAGATTTGCACAAATCCGTCAATCTTTCCAGAACACTAGACACAAGGCCTGCTACATGCAGGATACTCTCAAAACAAGACCAGTTCGTTTCCAGGCTTAACTGAGTAAATCTTGCCCCAGGGCAGGTAAATCTGAATGAGAAAATCTGTAGGTGATGCTGTAACTACAGTAACTGGCAAATAATAAACTGGATAAAACACCTGGAATTAGAGTAGAGATCAATCCTATATTCATAAAGGAATAGGCTACACAATTTAATTGGATTATCCCCATCTCTTAGTTCAATAGTTCTTGACTTCCGCCTTCCTCAAACAACAATTAAGGACAATTTTCAAGTAAAAAGTAATGTAACACTGACATGATGTCTCTGTCAAGGCAGAGTCATTACATCTACAAATTCTGAAGCCCAGCAGAATGATGTTTTCTTTGTATGGGCAAGCTCCTGTTTCATGTACCAAGCACAAAATCTAAACTATATTTCAAAAAATACTGCAACTGCACCTGGAATTTCTAGTGCTGCCTTCCAAATGGGGAAATGGGAACAAGACTGGAGAAAAAAATATTCCTGAAATGAACAGCTTACATATAGCACCCAAAATACAAAAGGTCAGGAAACACCTGGCTTTCATCGCTGTCAATAGCAATAGACTAAAATATGCAGAGTAGGACTGATAACACAGGAAATAAATGAAAACATTTGCTGCGTGTTAGTATAGAAGTTAAAAGAAACAAGGCAAAAACCTCTCTCAAAGGTCCCTGCTGGATTTAAAACAGAGCTGTTGAGCCAATTTTGATTTCAAAACATGCCATTATCATTTAAGAATACTGAACCTCTCTCCTTTAATAAACCTTACACCTGTTCGCTAGTCCACAGCCCTAATTCCTAAAACCATGCACGATAAGTGCAAGTATGACAAGGCACAATATTTGCAGGAAGCAGAACTTCAATAAAAAATGCACAGGAAAGCAACCAGTTACTTATAATACAGTCTCAGGCATTATTTGTGATTCACTACCTAACCTACAAATCAAAGAATGATAATGCTAAATGCTGCCATGATGCATTTCTGAATGAATTAGAAGTCTTAATGTGTGTATAGCTCACAAAGCCTGGCATATTTTAAAGTTACATATTTAATTCTCTTTAGTATCAAAAGCAATGAGGGACTTTTTTGTCTACTACTCTATCGCAAAGAGATAAACACAGTAAATCAGTAAATACTATGGCAAAATGAAATACACTTTTTCACACAGTGATGTGACAGATACCAATTCATAAGTTCATGCATTCAGTACAAGAATATGATTAAAGGACATCACAGATTTGGAATAAAAAGGACTGATAACTAGTTTAGACCAGATAAAATCAAGAGACACTCAGCTGATAAGAAGAGTTTGTCATATTTAATGTAGATTACAGTAAGGATATTCAACTTACTGAAGCCTTCCAAAACTAAACATCATTATTTTAGCATGATAAACGCCAGCAGGAAGAAAGGCTCCAGCTCTCACAATTGTTTCAGAAAACTCAACTAACTTGCCCATTATTAAAAATATGTTACCAGTACAAAGTTTTGTGCTATAATGTACTTATCTGCTCATTGACATTACATGCATTTCATATATGAATATTTATGAAAAACGAAATATGTTAAATAATACAACAAAGGACCTTTTAACATCACTGTAACCAGAATAATGCTTGGATTGCCAAGAAAGGAAGCTAGGTGGATAACAGAAAAATATTCTTCAGGTCTTTTCAGAAACCGGTGTAGGCTGGGTTTGAGACTGGGGACCTTCAGACTCCTAGGAATGACTGCCACATGCCCTGTCAAAGCTGATGAAGAAAAGCTGTCCCATTTTAATGGAAGCTAAACCAACTGTTTTAATGGAAGCAAACCCAACCGAGACAATAGCTTTTGTCTCAAACAACGCAAAATGAACATCCGCCCTTTCCAAGACAACCATATTAAGCCACCACGAAGTTGTCTTCTCAGCCTTCATCCTCCAATGACCTCATACTTAATCTGGCCTCTTCTTAGGACTTCAGTCCTGCTGAATCTCAGTGCATTACTATGATCACAGACCAGCAAGATCGAGTTTAACTTCAAGAAACAGAGAGGTCATTCAAAATCAGAAATTAGTCTTAAGATAAATAACCAAAAAAAGCAAAACACCAGAATACCAAGAAATCCTGCACATCATCTATGTTTCATTTTATGGAGGTTCTAAGGGTAGCAATAAAAATCAAAGCTATTGGAAAGCACTGAAAGCTCTATACAACATTCCCTTTAGCTAGTCATATTACTTCGAGTCTTTTTCAATTGCAATTAGGCACAGAGATGCCGAAAAATATTTAACAGTTTTAACATTTTGTAAAGCTAAGCATTCACTTACTCAGGTGCAAGAACAGTCAAGCTCCCCAGTTTCCCCCAGATTTTCCCTTCAGGCCAGTTTTATCCTTAGGTACCTGTGTACAAGAAAAAACAAAGAAAAAAATCAATTTACATAACTCCTTTTAAGTTCATCTCTTGATTAGGTCAACTCTTATGGCCCCAAAATGTCAGCAATTTAAGAATTCAGATTTCCAGTTTTTCAAACAGGATTATTTCCCATCAATTTGTTTAACCAGCAGCAAAGTCTAAAGCTTTTTTCCCCTGCAAAAAGACTGGGTTTTATTTGACCAGTTCTACATATATATATTTTTCTAGACTCAGCACAACCTTAAATGAAAGAGTTTTCTGTGAGAAACCTCATGTAAATTCAACCTAGTAGAAGGTGGGATTGCATGTTTTAGGTATATTTAATCACTTGTTTTTAGGAGTACAGACAGACAGCAACACAGTTAAGGCATTGTTAGCCGCAGATTTAAGTCACCTTAAAACCGTTAACATGTGACAAGGATATTCTACATACTCACTTACAACTTTAAAAATTCAAAGAAGGTTTGTGTACAGGTACACTGTCAGTTGAAGGAGGAGCTAAAAAAATCAAGTTATTCTACTTTTTCCTGGCACTGGCATGAATTAAAGAAACATTTTCAAAATATGCTATTCAACCGTATGGAATCAATCTTTGCAGACATATGGAGCTCCAATTAAATAAGTGTGGCTTTGCTGACACAAAAGTCCACCTGCACATATTCATATTTTCCAGGATTAGACCATCTAATTTAGAGCAGTCCATCTAACAATAATGGAGTAGAAAAGCAATGCATTTGATACTACACAACCACTGAAACTAGTCTCTTTTAAATAGCAATCGCAGCCTTACTTTTGAACATGGTCAGAATGTAACCAGATAAGATGGAATTAGTTTCCCCAAAATACAATTACATCAGATCAAAAGAAAGTTATATTTCATCTTCTCCACCATGCAAATAAATACAAAATTGGAAAAGTAAGCAAGGTGTGATTTTTCAAAGATTTTACCAGAAGTCAATCCAAATTAAAAAACCCAATGCTTCCTAGTTTTTAAGTTTCCTTTGCACATTGTACACCCAAATTTTCCCAGGATAAATACATGGAAAGCATGCCATTTAAAAAAACAAAAGTCACCAAACTGTATATAAACATCAACACTAAAATCTTTAAATAAGAAAGGGGTCCAAGAAGGTGGAAACTAACAAATATTTAAGATAAGTGCTTCAGAAGTCCCTATTTTTAATTTTTAAGAGATTTGGAGTTAATTGGGTCCCCTTGTTCCTATCTACTCTGACTGGCTGATTATTAGGTGATGATGCAATTTTTTTCCACGGGACCTCGACCTCATTCAGTGAATAGAGTAGCTAGAAGAAAAGAGGGTACAGAAAGTGTACACATTAACTGAATTATATACTGTCACAGCACAGCCTTACACTGTAGCTACTCCAGGTTATTCTGTGCCGTTTCAGAACAGCACTCTGAGGACAGAAACTCTAGTTCTCACACAGAGCTCCTCTTCAGTGCTCTCATGATAACAAGAGATTGCATTACAGTCCCCCGAGTGGTATATCACATGATCCACACAGACTGTGAATTTACGGAATTAAACTTTTGAATTAGGAGCATTACAAACTTTAGTGTTCAATCAGAGACTCCTAAAACTCATTTAACAAAGTACCTAGCCTTATATAATACTTTAATTTTCTGGGGAAGTTGTATTCATCTGCCTTAACTAGGTGATGCATCTTTCCGTTCTTCTAGCGCACTGCCCCATTCACTATCGGTCTTAAAAGTTTCGACAGCAAATAAAAGCAAGTTTTCAAAGACCTGTCTCCTTTGCTGCAGTCTTCATACAGTTCTGGTCCAGTTGAAAAGACCATGTAATTCTGAGATTATACAATTTAAAACTATATCACAATGTGTATGTTGAAGGGAGCTCAGTTAACATATTCCAGACAACCTTAATTCTTCACCTTCCCCATTGCAGCACTTGTTCTTTGTACCTCTAACAACATTATTCAAGACATCTTTCTGAGCTTGGTTTAATTTCCAGCTCTTCTGAAGACAGTAACCGCTGAAAGGAGAAGCCCCATCTTGTTCAATACAGACACCATCAGATTAACAGATTAACACCATCTACTCTTTTAAATTTTTTTTAAAAATCACTCTACAAAGAACCTAAATAGATAAGAGTCTAAATCTAAATTAATTCTACATTTCAGTTAACACACAGTTACTAATACTTCTTTAAGCCATTCTGTCTGAAGACAAAAAAGCTCTTTAAGTACTGAGGGGGGGAGAAAGGAATGGTTTTTAATTAAGAACAGGGTTTTCTTGCACTATTTAGCAAGGATGTGTTTATCTTTATTCCACTGGAAGAAAGTAGATGATAGCATACCTTCACCTACTTTTCCCTGAAAATACAAACTAATCAAAGATATCTTCCTCTCTTGTCTCAAACATCCTCCCTTTTTTGTGGGGGAGGGTCTTAAGGGGGTTAAGGCTGAATTAAAAATTATTTTATACAATCATAGAATGTCAGAAGGGATTTCAGAGATCATCATGTCCAACCTTTCTTGGTGAAAGCACAGTCTAGACAAGTTAGCCCAGCACCCTGTCCAGTCGAATCTTAAAAATGTTCAATGTTGAGGAATCCACCACTTCCCTGGGAAGAGTGTTCCAGTGGCCGATTGTTCTCACTGTGAAAAATTTTCCTCTTGTGTCCAATTGGAATCTCCCCAGGAGTAACTTGTACCCATCACCCCTTGTCTTTTCCATGCGACTCCTTGTAAGAAGGCAGTCTCCATCTCCTTTAGGGCCACCCTTTAAACACTGAAACATGGTGATAAGGTCTTCCCTAAGATTTCTCTTCTCAAGGCTGAACAAGCCCAGTTCTCTCAGCCTTTCCTCATACAACAGGTTTCCCAGTCCCTTGATCATCTTTGTGGTTCTTCTCTTGACCCTCTCCAGCCTGTCCACATCTTTTTTTGTATAGTGGAGACATAAACTGCCCACAGTGTTCCAGGTGTTGCCTGACAAGCACTGAATAGGGTGGGATAATGACTTCTTTTTCTCTGCTGGTGATGCCCTTGTTGATGCAACCCGGCATTCTGTTGGCTTTCTTTGCCGCAGCAGCTCACTGTTCACTCACACTGATCTTGTTGTCCACCAGGATCCCCAGGTCCCTTTCCACAGAGCCGCTCCCCAGCCAGGCAGATCCCAGCCTGTGCTGCACTCTGGATTGTGTTTTCCCAGGTGCAAGACCTTACACTTGTCCTTAATGAACTTCATAAGGTTCTTGTTAGTCCATTCTTCCAGCCTGTCCAGGTGTTCCTGCAGGGTGGCTCTCCCTTCTCAAGTGTCCACTTCCCTGCTCAGTTTGGTATTATCGGCAAACAAGTTGGAAGAGACTGATTCCCCCAAGATGTGAAATAATAGAGCAGAATAAAAGACATTTGACTTATTGTATAAATCCTATTTTAGAATAGTTTTGATATTTGAGTTCGTAACAACAGGGTTTGTATCAACAGAATATGAACTAAATCAACACAACCAGAAGTCAGAAGTATAAAATAAACTCAAATACGATGAGAATTTCATTTATTCCTCCCATCTTTGAATACACAAAATTAGTTGTTCGGATCTCATGACTTCACCCTTATTTGTAAAAGGCATCTTTTGAAAAGAAGAGGTAACACGAACCTTAATATAGATT
The DNA here is from genome assembly GCF_965140245.1 of Athene noctua. Lineage (NCBI taxonomy): Eukaryota > Metazoa > Chordata > Aves > Strigiformes > Strigidae > Athene > Athene noctua. Next base: position 184,310,273 of record NC_134037.1, read on the forward strand.
AGTATAGGTTAGGTGATCTCAGCTTCTTGGTATCAGAAACTAACAGCTAGCTGTAGTATTGTTCACAACATGGTTTTACATATGAGTATCCTAAACCTATCACTCTCCCACTAATCTGTCCTTTTTTTTTTTTCTTCTTGCATATTTTATAGATTCTCCTATCTTGCACAACTCCTCCTCTTCCATTCATCTCCCTGTGTTTGTTTCTTCCTCTTCCCCATAATTTCCTCACTGAAATATAACCCAAGTTGAAATATAACCTAAGTTTCAAACGATGAAGAATGCAGTTGCCTTTCTGCACACTATAATCAGTGCTTTGGTGGCACAACCCACATGTGCTGCAAATGCTGTAGGAGCTTTTCATTAGCTTTAATACAGTTCAGGACTGGTGTATCAGAGAGGTGAATGTAAAACAAAATACTGAATTGGTGTAAGGGAAAACTTTAGATTAATCCTTCACATTATCTCTGCAATTAGTTTCCTAAATTTTATAATCCTGTTTGAGGTAACCTGTATGTTGATTGCCCAGAAGACAATACTTCTGGAAAAAAATAAACTAGAAGGGTCACACTGAATTTAAAACTCGACATATTGTTAATCGATATCCTGAGCTTATTCTCAGTATTATTCCCTCTTCTTCCAGCCCCACTGCCTTCAAATACACACAGTGTCACATTTTCGTGGCACACTTCACATGCCATTTTGCTTCATGTGCTGAGAAACTTCCCTGTGCTTGAGCCTTCCATTTCTCTCCCATTTGCACTATTTCTAAATTTGCACTATTTCTAAATAGTGCAAAAAGCCACATAGCTTTCCTTCATTTTTTCTTCTGAGACACTATACATCCCCTTCTCATGATGATATAACAGTGGTTGGTCACATTGCTCCTTTTGTCTAACAGAGCAGCAGATCCAGGCTTCTCTTCCATCAAATGCAACCCCACCCCCTCAGGGTGACAACTGTCTCAGTTCTCTCCTGTCTACCTTTGTGCTCTGCTGCAATCCAAAATCCTACTCCTCCCAAACAACTAATGGGGTCTGTTCCTGAATGCTCCAATGTGCCACACACTGAAATATCAAGGACCAGTGCATGCGTGTGTTTGCAAGCACATGTGAGAGAGCAGGAGTGAGTGCTCACTTGAGAGGGGAAAAGAGGCAACCTCTCCTCAAGGTGAAATATTCACATACAGCCTAGGGGTTTAAGATCTAGAATCCTCACAGCCTGTAATAAAATCTGTGCAGCTGAATCTTCTTGATTTACAAATTTCAACCTCTGCTGAAATGATGTAGATTCAGTGAAGAAAGCACACATCTCTCTTATGCTGCTACCGTATTACTGAGTGGCCGTTTATTAACAGAATACTTTACTTAATCAGTACAGATGAATGATTCAGTGCTAGAAGGTGTCTGCTGAAGTGGAATTTCTATTACATCTTGATTCTTCCAATATCAAAACTAAAACCAAAAATAACTCTCTGACTTACCAGAAATAAAGACAGTAGACTGAAGTTTTTCATTTAAATAACAAATTATGGATTATATTTATGAACACTAAACAAGGCTGTCTTTCAACAACCTTTTTGTGTGTCTGATATATAAAAATTAACTATAAATGTAGTATCATCAATGAATGCAGTATTTACAAATAAATCACTCATTTCTCCACTGAGCCAGACTCTGTGAAGTACATTTTAATACTTAAAGTGGTATCTAATTATCTTTATTTGACCCCAAATGGAACAGGGAAATAAAAATGTTCAAAATACTTGGATCTCTCTGATAAGCACTCAACATTGAAAGGTGTGTCAGTATAATCTAAGATGGTATTTATTCTTACTTCTTCTGAAGAGGACTCAGTTACATTAATGTATTTAATGTTGTAATATCTCTTGTTCTTCAATTTCATATACTGCTTGCAGGTATTAAAGGTAAAATGAGATTCAGTTATCCTGGCTCCCACCACCACTATGGCCTGACCTTGCAAATCCACCACTGTCACATCCAATGGAGGAAGCAGGACTGTCAATATGAATCATGCCCTTGGAACTAGGCTTCAAAACCTAAATAATCCAATGGCTGTAATTCACACAGAAGCCAGTTATCACTGATGATCCTAGACTTTTCTCCAAAGTTGGCACCCTGAGTCTCTCCTACTCATCAGCATTTTGCATTTGTTTAAGAGTTAGGATAACAGTAATGTAAATATCTGTAACTATTAGTAGTATGCTGAATTAAAAACAAAACAAAACGCAACAAAACAAAACAACCCACAACACTGCTAAACTGATCAAAAAAAACTGTAAAACGAATTTCAGTATTTGCCTCCACTCAACTTTAGGAAACCCTTCTCTGTTTATTTTCTCTTCCTGCTCACAAGCTCCTGGCATCACTTGTACCACAGTGTTTACATTCTAGTTTCCATCACCAGTGACATGAAAGAGACTTCATTCACCCACACATACCTCCTCACCAGAAAGGTCCAGAGAATCATTTACAAACTAAGAAGGACCATCATTTTCCCCCACAAACTGCCCATATGATGCCAAGTATCACCCCATCCACACCTCATCACGTTAACAAGTACCTGTGCCTCCCCAAAGCCCACAAGACTGAAGGAAAATAATGATTCTTATCTTCTAATGGCTTCCCAACACAGAAAATTTACAAGTGTAATGGTGACAGAATCATACACTGCACTAGTTTAAATCTTCCATGAAGGGGTTTGGGTTTTTTTTTGGGGGGGGGGGGTAATAAATAGGCTTTTGGCTTAACAACCTTCATCCAAAAGAAGCCACAGCTCACTCTGAAACATCTTTCTTACTAGAATAAGAGGATTTTAGCATGATCACTATAACTATTATAGTCTGGCTGATGCTAGTTAACTTGGTCACACAGACAAGTCCTAGAACTTTTCAGCAAAACAAGTGATCATGGTTTATACTTTTTACAGCCTAAAGCCAATATAGTTAACATTTCTTTGATCCTTGAGCTTCACACTTCAGAGAGCTGCAGGAGAGAGGAAGTGCTAGAGGCCTAGGAGTTTCAGGAATCATTAATTATAGGAACCCATCATGAAGGGCACTGCCAAAAGTTCCCTTCAGACCATCCGAAAGTATTAGTGATAATACGATGGTTTAAATATAAACAGCATAGTTGCTGTCATGCAGCTGTCCATGAAAGACAAGGTCTCAGTGCCTTTTTTTTTCCCCCCCAGATTGATGACCTGTAAGGTGTTAAGAAAGAAATTTACTACAGTATAAGGCCCTTCCAGTAAAATGTATTCCCTAGCATATTTTTTGGTTTTGTTCTCAAAGTAAATTATAATATCACATCCATTTTTTAAACAGTCTACTATACTATAAATATTACAGCTAAAATTTTCAAAATATTGACTATTAAGTTTAGTCAGAGTACACTCTTCTGAACTCAACTCATTTTTGAAATGGAATGCATCCTAAATGGAAGTTACAGTTTTTCTACAAAAAAAACCCCAAAAGTGACATTCAACAGGTCCCAACTATAAAATTAATGAGCTATTCAAAATTGTTTGCCTCCTCTTCAAATAATATCTGTGAAACCACACAGCAAGTTATTGGTAAAAGCTGAAATAATATCCTACTTAACTAGTTCACTTTCTTCAGAGTCCTCCACTGCCTAAGAATGTATTTTATAAATATTCAGGTTTATATTATAGTGGTTCCCTATAAGAATCAATTTTTTATTATGACAAGTCACATAAAGCATAGGGCTCTTTTCAGTCAACTGAATGTCTGGTGGCACAATATGGCCTGAAACTAAAAAAGCCAGTAAAACAGATTTTACTTTTTAATCTGACCCTCCAATGAAATGCTGAGAAGAAAATTTCTCTTTAAATCCTGTCCAGAATAAAATCTAGAAAGCTGCAGCCCATCCTTTACCAGCTGCTTTTTCACTTACTAATTTAAGAACGACACTTCTTCCTGTTGCACACTTACCAGGAAGCAGCTATGCCATGAATGTGTTATAAACACTACGCATCTCTCAGGCTGCACGGCTTTCTGAAAAACAAGACAACCTAATGGAAGCGCTGCTCTTTATCATCCTCTACTTCCTGCCCACATTCTGGTTACTTAATTCAATACCAAAGTTAGAGCCTGTGAAAGAATTTCGTATCTCATTTTCCTTCTGTATTTCCCCTTTCAATCTGAGGTCTTTGATGATATGCTGATTTCCCTGGAAGTCCACTTTCTCACAGAAATGCTGCAAATGCAAAGGCCTACAGGGATAACCAAACTGCAAGACATCACTTACTGAGAACAGTACAGGAGGAAGCAAATATGTGTGTTCTTCAAACAACATGACAGAAAAGCTTCTTCACACCAAACAGCAAACTTTGAGCAGCAGAAAGAATGCAACACCTTGGCTGGATGACCAGCGCAGCATTTCAACGTGTGCCTCAGCATAGTTCAGAAACACCAAAACAATGGTCCCTTCAGGATGGATGTGCAACTGCAGGCAACCACATGATGAATGTTTAGTTCTGAAGTTTCCACAGTATATCTGCTCTGTGTGCCCTAAACACCACAAAATGCTATCTCAATACCCTACAAAAGACAAAATAGCTACAGGAAAGGCTGCAATTATAGAATACTACAGAGGGAGAGATGAAGCTTGAGGGCACTGTCTATATCCTATGCCTTTGCAATAGCTGCTTATTTTTTTAACAATTGCCAAGTAATGACTTCTCCTAAACGATCACAGAAAGTGGACCATGCATCACACAACAAAACAGGATAAAAATACCTATTTTATCCTTTATTTCCTGAGGAGGAGCCATTAATTCCTGATCCCAGACCTTGTAATCGGTTCCATGGTGAATGTGAGAAGATGGGGAGTAGAACAGCGGACAAGTGAAATAAGTTGTTATTAAAGGGTTTGGGAGAAGAACAGAGAAAACATACTTCTTATCCACAAGCAATCACTGGAAACACTGAAGCACATTGTTAGTGCCAAACAAATATAATGAAAACAAACAGTTTCAGTCTCTCTTCAGACCCCCTGGAGAACTCAATACTTCAAATCCAAAGCCTCATAACTTAAATTTCTGTAGTCATTCCAGAATAAAATCTCCTGTGCAGCCTACTAAACTCGGGCTTGAAATTGTTCAGGTTCTTTGTCCCACTGTCCTGTTCATAAGAAATGGTGGGGAAAGTTCTCATAATGTGTCGTCTACATTCATTCAAGACCAATTTAGAATATCAGTATCAGAAAAATTGGTTATACTTCAGCTGCAACAGTTCTTAGTTACTGATGTTTACTCATAGATTTATTTATGAAGAATAACTTTATCCCTTCTCAACCTTCATTTGGCTAAGCTAAATGACAAAGGCTTTCTAATTGACTCTTTGAAAGAAAAATACTCTTTAACTGTGATCAGCCCAGTAGTCTGTCTTTACACCTGTTCCAATTTACATCCATCTTTCTGTTCCCTGCAAGGGATGAGCATTGGACACAATATTCCAAATGAGGTCCCAGGAAGGCTTTGTGAAATGCTATTAGCATTTCTCCCTCTCTCTACAAAGGTATCATGTCTAATGCATGCTAGAAGCACATTAGCCTTTTTCACAGCTGCATCATACTGGTGGTTTAGAGCCATCTTAGTGACATTATCACAGCACTTCACCTAATTGAGACTGCTACAACCATTAAATCATCTACACAACATCCTATGATGTTAACAGATGTTCTTCTCATTTTAAATATTTGCATACCAAGATAAAAGACTAGCGTGGCCTGTCTGAGACCAGACACTGGGGGCTTGCAGAGCTGAATTAGCAACTGAGACTTTGTGATACTTAATCCTAAATATACAACTCCAAACACTAGCGGCAAACAGATGAACTATACAGTGCACAGTCACAAGAGTACTCCTGTTACTCCACACCAATGACTGTGCCTGCACTCAAAAGCCATTTCTAACTGGATGGTTATAGATGGTCACTTCTCTACCATGTAATTGCATTTGCCTGCTGAGGAGCCACACAGAAGGTACCCAGAAAGGCCAAACCTCCAGCCACCTTGACATGGGGGTGGCCTCCTCACTGTTTGCTCTCATCTTCATGTCCTCAGCCGGCACCAAAAGTGCCTTTTTGTGGTGATCCCATCTAGACAAGCCTCTAGGTGTTAGGCCACCTCCTCCGACACATACTTGTTCTTTGTTGCCAGAGCAAAAGCTGCTCAGTTACAACCACTTCTACCAAAGCTCCTGTTTACACTGATATATTCTCCTGAAAAATGTTTTCAGGATTCTGAATTTATGATTTGAATGCACTTCTTGTTCTAAAATTCAGATCATACTCAAAGTGACAGTTGACAATAAAAAGACAAAGAAACCTAAAAATGCAGGAGCACAAATTCAAAGAATAATGATGGACAAAGGAGCTGACTGGTACCAAGCAAACAGCTTTGGTGGTCCTTACACAAGGTAGTGTGCTGTAGCTATTCACATCATAGCATTAATTTCACAATCAGAAACAAATACTCCTAATGCTACTAATAAAAACCTATCTTTGTGAAAAGTTTGTCCAGAACATGAACACTACTAGAACGAAACAGAACATGAATTACTTTCCCTTAATTGGCTCAGAAATGCCATGCATGTTTAGCAGTCACATTCCAAAAAATACTTTTTCTTCCAAGCAGCTAGCAGAGTCAGCACTGTCCTCTGAGCTAAGACATGGGAGTCTTTTTCTGTAAATAAAGCAAGCATTCTAGTCAAGCAACACACTACCACTTCTCAGAAAATAAATATCCTATTTATACTTGAACTTGGTTTCTCTTTTTTTGCCCAACCACATTTATACCTTAACTATTTCCCATTTAGATCTGTAGTATCAGCTGTCCTTCACAGATGAATGTATTGCTGGTAAAGGAAAAAGCTCTCAAATATCTAAGGCCGATGGAATGACTTCTGCTAGTACTTTGTGGTGTAAAAGTCAATGTTAATAACAGTGCTGCAATAAAATGGAAGAGTGTAGCTGTGCAAAGCCTCGAGCATTACCTTATAGAAATTATAGACTAATATAACACACTACATCACTTGTACAGATGAAATATATATACATCTTCTACATATATATGTTTTCAGAGCATTTTCATGCATCACTGAAGGAAGGTATGGACCAGAAACAACTGAATTGACATGACCGAGCATGTTACTGCTGGTCAGCTGAGCTGAGTCAGTTACAGCGAGGGATAGATACTCTTCACAGTTAGCTAACTGCCAAGGAATGGGACAAAAATAACTCCAAGGTTGCTTAAGCATGTCTTTCACTTTACAATTGAAGGGATGAAAAAGCCATCATACAGCCAGTTTTGCCAAGCCTGATGATGGCCCATCTCATACGAAGCTGCAGTAACACCCAGCATTTTACTAATCTGCAGTAGCACAATTTGCCTCAGGCTGTAAAGATGGTTTTCTGTCCTCTGTGCCACATGCACGCATTAGCAAGATGCGAGTGTATCAATTTGGCCCTTTCATTTTTGATAATGGAAAAGGTTATGCTTCACTGAAATTGCAAATGAATACCAGGCACAATTCTGGTTAGGTTCTTGGTCTATGACACACGGAATATAACATACACACACTTTTGACTGAGTGCACGCCTGACTTATTCTGACAAGAAGTAAGTAATCTGAAAACCAGGACAATTATCTCCTGATGTTTGCAGTTGGGGATCTAAGTATATAATATTTAAATATTAAAATTTTGGAGTCCATAAAACTGGTAAAACAGAAGTGTATTGCTTATTTCTAAATATGGAATCTCCATGCAGAAAACCAGAATGATTTCAAGAAGATTTTAAAAATTACTTTTATTTGAATACAAATGCATGTACCTCTTGTAAAGTCCCAGCAGCAAAATCCACTCACATTCCTAGTTGAAAAATACATATGCCAAGATACATTTGCAAATAAGGCATATAGTTTGGATGTATACAAATACATACTGAAATCTTTGTATGCATACATGGCAAAAGAAACATTGCAGTTTGCAAGCAAAAATGAGCAGGCAGTGTTTCAAACTGACGATGTGGTATGGTGTTATCAGGAAGGACAAGAATTAAAGTGATTTACAGTAAACTACCCGTACTGAACAGGGATGATACACAGTTACCAGACTAAAGGAAGTTTGCATTGTTGCCTTATGGTGCTTGATCTTTCAATTAATGTCTCAAGAATACTTAATTTTCTGTAGCTGAACAGTGGTTGTTTTTGATGTTACCATGAAAGAAACAGGTTTTTAATATCACAACACACTTCAACAGATTCAATTATTGTCAATATTTCCATTTCTAGTCACTAAGTCCCACTCATCCCTTCGGACTGACCTCACCACTTCACCTTTTAATATTTAGGATCTTATATATCAGAACCATCAGAGTAAGAAAAAAATAAAGCACAGGCCCAACACAGAGCTTGTGTCTACATTAAAGAGCCCAATACCCTTCAAATTCAGGCAATCTAAAGCTCCTAACTGTATGTTTTTCTACGACACTCCTTTCTAAAGACAGTGAAGAGTATCTTGCAATTAATTTATTTTGTGAATACAGCATACATGTATTAGCATGATGTGAGAGAAAGTATAGGTATGACACAGGATAAGGACTCAGCATATGCAAATGTCAGGTGGGATAATAACCTGCAAACCAGAAACAATACAGTGTAGTTAATGGCCATAAAGTAAGAAACTACAAGAGAACTCAAAAATTTTACAAGTAGTATTTTACCAGGTTTGCTAGGGGCATCACTTCAGTGATACTTATGGATTGAGTTTCCTGACTTTGATCAATTTACAGTAAATTTAAATTCAGAAGATCAAAAGCAAAACACACAAGACCAGAACTACTTCCTTCAGTTTACTGTCTTGTATTTTGCATCAAAGCAACAAGCATAGTCAATTAAGATTTCCCAAAACTACTCATGCCACACATACCCACTGTAAGTAACCAGCTGGCCACTGACACACTGAGCAGTGGACTATGAACTAGGTCTCCCATCTTTTTTAGGACATTCATGATATCCTAGTGAAAATATTCAGTACTACCTATTAAATTAATATCACAGGTCACACAGAAAGTTTGAAATCAAAACGTGCTGAACCTCTACATCATGTAGATCTAGCCTCTTAAGAACACATTATAGTTGAGTATAGGGAAATATAGTGAAAAGTACAGGGAGGTTTCCACAGAATATAGCAGGTGATATTTAACACACAAAATTGGATAGTGAGATACAAAGTTACAGCACTGTTGAGATATCAGTAGAAATATTTGCATTACTTAGAAACTGAGTAACTCCTAAAATGAATTGGTTGGACCTAAATAACCACGGATAATAGTTCCAGGCAATTGGTGCAGTATTTTTTGTTAGTGCGTGAGAGCCAGAGTATTAAACTAGGCTAATCTAATGAAAAGCATAAAGTATCAGTGTAGAAGAATAAAAATTTTTAAAATACAATTTTATATTACTCCTGTAGGACCTACTAATAAAGAAATTTAAAAGAAAAAAAGGAAAAAATATTTCATAGTAATTTTAATCTATGTATATTTTATTTAATAGACTCCTGTGGTGTATGTCAGACTAAACAGCCCAGTCAAGACCTCTGAAAATTAATCTAGACACAAGAAAAGGTATACTCTGCATAGTATGACTTCAGAAAGGCTTTGAAAAGAAACACTTTGGAGAATTCTTATTGTTTCTGATAAGGCACATAGGAGTGCTTTCTCCTGAAGTCATTCTTTACATAAAGATAAAACATAATTGTCTTGACACCTTCACACTTGTAAGACCAAATGATCTCACTCATATATTTCTTACTACATGCAAATGAGTCACTATTCACCTCAGCAATCTCCATGTCAGTAAAAACGCTTATCTGAGCATATTTCATCCATGCTTTGGTGTCTGCAGGATTAGGTTTTTGGTTTGCAGTTACCTGACATACAGGTCGAACATCTATTCAAACAAATATTGGCCAGAAAAGGTTATATTAACTAGTCAGAGCAACAGAAAAAGGATGCAAAGTACTAATTATTTACTTCAGGACTCTTATGTCTTCCTGATGACCAAGGATGCTAATGGCAGTCTACATCATAATTATCCTAAACATCAATATAACAATAAACCAATCCATGCGGTCTGAAAGAGCTACGATTCAGTGCAATTAACACCAAAGCATCTCTTACAGGTATTAAATTCACTGAAAACATTGGTAAATAACTTACAGAAGAGCTTTAAAAGGGAGAGATTTCCAATGTCACCTGCACAAGTCACTACTGGCCAGACGCTGCTGTGAGTCAATTCCACCCAGTCTCAGATACTAAGTCGATGTTAGAATACTAACGTAGCAGCAAAAGACAATAAAAAACCAAAACCAAGTCAATGTATTGTTTTTGGGGAAATCCCGTTGAGACTAGGAAAGGCAAATGTGAAAAAAAGAGATCAGAAAGACCACTCTGCATTACTTCACTGCAGGATAGCCACACTCATTTCAACATACAGAGAACACTGAAATATTTCAAGGGAAACTTATTGAAGTAAAAGCAATTACCAATGAGAAGATGTTTTTTCCATTAAAATTACTTCTTTCAAAACCTTTGAATATTTTTAGTGCATTATTTTTAATAGATTTTTTCCATAGATTTTTTTCAGATTCCTATTTTCTAAGTTTCCTCCCCCCAAAGACACAGAGAAAAGATGTAAGCAAAAATGCCTTGAATCAGAGTAAGATAGAAATTTTAATCAAGGGTTTAAAATTTCTACCCTTTTAAGTCCCAATGAATTTAGATACTTTTTTTCTATCTTCAGCTATTTTATCGTTTGCAGAAAGTATTTTTCGTGTTGTCAAAACAGCCCTTATCAAAATATTTTCAGTCTAACAGTCATGTTGATCCTGTCCAGTTTGAAGAATGGATGAGTTAACTTGTGTGCACCACACAAGCAGAGACCCTAACTATGCTGCAAAAAGCAAAGCAAAGAAAGAAACCCATTATTAAAGTGATGGTATTACAACATGACATTATAGTTACAACTATAATCAGTTTCAAAATAACAAGGGGATCTTCACCTCAAAGAGTGCATGAATTGTGGTTAAGATCTAAGTGGGCAAGTAGAAACAGAATTCCCTGCGATCTCTGATGCTCAGCTTTCCACACATTTTCATCAGTTTTGTATCAAGTCTATGTCAGCTAAATCCCTCTCCAGAGCTGCTGCAGAACTCCTCTGACTTCAGGTTTCACCTTTTTCTGCTGTGGCCCCCAGTTATAGAGGACAGTCTCGCAAAGAGCCAGTTTTCCCAGTGACCTACTCTGACAGTAGGTGGCTGAGCCCTGCAAGACACTATCTGCCATTCATCACTTAGCTCTTCAGAACAACAGAAATACAGCCAGGGAGAGTATTTGGAGAGAAAAATGCAGATTCAGTCAGTGGTCATGAACTAAGAATCAACAGTTTACTAAAAAAGGCAACCTCACAGAAAAAGGAGTGGGATTTTGAACATTATAGCTGAAATGAGCACTGCTTTACATATTTCAGCACCGTTGTTTATCAAGACACAGTATGTGTTTATATGGGACCAGTTTAATCCCAAATGGAAAGGAAAATATGAGGTACTTGTAAACACCGTATTTATTGGGGCTGCAGCACAATGATTATAGACTTTTAGAAAGCAATATAGATTCTGACCAAAAGAGCTATACTGACACAAAAGCTTTTATTTTCAGATCAGGCCAAGTTAAGAGCTTATCTCTGTCTCACAGCAACATAAATATTGCATGCGCATTCCTATATTTAGCCATTGCACGCACTAAAGATTAAAAGAAGCATCTAGATATTTTCTGCGAAAGAGTAATTTTCTTGATCTTAACATACAAATAAACCAATATAAGCCATGGCGGAAAAGGGGAGGAGATAAGTTTTCCTCTTCCAGTCATTAATCCTTTCTTTGCTGTTTTCCTAGTACAAGCCTTGACAAAGGCAGTATAATACTACCCCATCAATTTGAGTGCAGGCTCTCAGTTGCTTTGGTACTGAATTATATGCCAAGGGTCCAGGGAATCTTGGAAACTGAAACACACACATGGGGTTTTTCCACCGACCTTCTCTAACTGGCAACTCTTCACGGACCAACAGCACACAATTTCAGAACAGTGAGAGACTACTCTTATCTACACGATACGCTGAAGTGAAGTAGGGATACTGCAATTGCTAGCAGTCCAGGGAGGGCAGAAACCAAAATATGACCTGATCCTGACATGAAGTTCAAATAACAGATAATGGACAGATTCCTAAGGCAAGCAGGCAGCTGAAAACTCTTCTCTCTGCAAAATGACCCTGCTAAATCCCAGGAACACTCACCTAGAATAAAACAAGGCAGCCTTCTCCTACACACACCCCCCCCCCCCCATTTCCCAGCAGTGTGGACAAGCATATGTGGAAGCCAGGGCAGAGATCCCCTGGGCCACCCATCTTTCACTATGCTGACCTAAGAAACAAATCCAAGGGGTATAAATCAGAGTAAACCTTAGGCCACCACGAGTTATGATTACTAAAGAAACTGCACAAGAGGAGTTTGCTGACCGGAGTCCTGACTCTCCACATAGTACATCTGCTGCTCCAGCTAGGTATGCTTCAGCAGCAGGAAAGCGCCTTGCATCTATCACACTCACTTTAAAGGGGAAATTAGAGACAAAAAAATACTTAAAGGAATAATGGTCATTATGAACTACTAGTAGTTTGAAAATCTGTATTCAAACTACTGAAATTTACATTAAAAATAATGGTAATACAGCCACATTTCTTTTCAGGAAGCTCAACAAACGAATAAATAGCATGTCTCCCAACTTTAACCTCCAGTTTCACTACGTGACACTGAGAAGTTCAGATTTAATCGTAAAAAACGCTGCTGTCAAATCTGTTTTCAGTAACTGCTGGAAGCTTGCTTATGTACAGAGGGAAACCTATCTTAGATCCCTCAGTGCAGCCAAAGTAATTCTCCATTTACTTGCTTCTTTGTACTTTTCCAATTTTCACTTTGCTAGTGCAGCATAGGGATGTTTTGTTTACTCTGGGGTGACGGCACTGTTTCTACATCACAAGTAACTCCCCTTTGGGCCAACAACCCATAGCAATGACTGCAGGCAGCTAAACAGCAATTGCTGTGCCAAAGCATGCCCTGCCTCATGATCTCTATAGCTCCAGAGGGAGAGGTTAGGTTAAGTACTGCCATACCTCTTGGCAGCGAGCAGCTGAAGGTGCTTGTCCATACATCATTGATGCTGGGGGCCAACCACACTCAGAAAGCTCCAGCACTTTCACCAGGGTTTCCCTGCTGTGGGAATCAAGGTGAAAGAGGTGGTGCTGTTTAGTTTCTATCTAATACAGGTCAGGAGGTAGCTGGTACATGTATCCGCCTATCACCTCATGGCTTGGAAATACTCCTGGATCCATTGTCTTATTGCAGGAATTTCTTTATAGTCCATGCTTGCATGCTCTGTTTACTCATATTTCCAATCCCGTTTCCTCCCTAAATACACATCTTTTTTTGGATCTAACTTCTTAACGATCTCTTCTCATTCATCACCTTGATTTCCCGTTCCTTGCCAACAGGAATGATTAATCCTGCCCAGCGTTTCTAGCTTCCATCAAACGCATATATTTCAAGTAAGCATTGTAAGCATCACTGAATTGCTGAAGAAATGGTCATTTTTGGTCACTGAATTCAATCGCTCCTGTCACAGGCAACCACATCATATATTTACTTTCTTAAACTGATCAGTTGCATCATTACCAATAACAAGAAACCAAAATTTGAAATGGGATGGGATTTTATTTTAAAACAACACAACACTTATTTTCAAGGTTTTGATCTAGGTCTCTAGATGAAAATACATTGTATCCAAAGGCATCTGATATTAGGTCAATGAGCTCTCTGCACTGTCTCCATTTCAGTGTCTCATTGTCAGTAGCAACAAGAGCTTCATGTAAGAAAAATACTGAGAAATGTCAAGAAACAGAGCAGAGACTGTCAAAGGAATTCTTTATTAATGAAGACTGCTCAAATTGCTGTAAGGTATTCAGAAGACAGGAGAGAACATACATATATACATACATACTCCAAACACTTCCCAGTCAAAAACCAATTAGAATTGTTTAATAAATGCAAACGGATCTATACCATACACTCTCAGAAGTAAGTATTACTGGCAAAGCTCTAATCCAGTTAACAGCAGTAACAAACTATATGCATATACTGCACATTTTCAATGCATCAGACACAAAATTGAATTTTCTAGCACATCAAATAACAAAAAACAGGTATCAGCCATGGATGATAAACAGAAAATGGATGATAAACAGAGACTTAATAGACATGGATCTGAATTCGTCTAGAAAAGTATTTCCCTTGCTTTTTCACAACTGCTTGAAAGGCAAAAAGTATTTAAATATCATTAATAAAGAGCCATTATTTAACGGACAGTTATGAAATGATACTCTGAATGTAAAGTATTTGAGACAAAGTAATTCTGCCCTAGCATGGCAAATGCTTAGTCACTAGTTAACGTATAGAGCAACAGCATAATACTTCACACTCAGCAAAGTTTGGAATATCATCCTGCTTCAGTAAGAATCAAGAAGTAAAAAAGGGGATATTTAAAAAGCTATGCAGGATTTATTACCTTTTAGATGTTACTCTAATTTGCAAGATATAATCAGTTTTCCAAGGAACAATGATAAAATGTAATAAAGGATCCAGATCTCATTCTTTAGCAACTCCTTCCATTTAGTAATAGAACCATGATAAACCCATTTTACCAAAAATGAAAAGATGAACTAGGCAGATAGGAAACAAATCAGTTAAGTACAGACATCAGAAACTAAAAGTATGAGATGGCACACAAATCCTGTGGTTGACAGAGATAAATCTGCCAGATAAATCCAGAAGAATTAGAATTGACACTAAAACTAAGGCTTGAGCAGAAGTTAGTACCAGTGTGCAACAGGAAGACTGAAGGAGAGATGTTTCAGACTTTGAAAATCCCCTAGCTTTATTGATTTGTGTCACCACTTCATTTTTAAAATAGCGCATTTCAGAAAATACTATGTTCCTATAAACTGGGATTTTGAGAACTGATATTATTTGTATTGCCTGACGGTGCATTCTGAAAAATAACAATATTCCAGTGTTCCTGGAACAGTGTTCCTATCACACATACCAGGTTCAAAGGAGACCTTATATGACATAAAATAAGCAAATGCAGTACTTGTTGTGAACACAAACTTACTTTCTAGCAAGGGATGACAGTATAGTTTTCCTGTAGCTCAAAATAAGGTACTCCTGCCTTATCAAATAAAGGTAATATTTTCTGTGTCAGAAGTGCTAAGCAAATCAGGAGTAATACACAAATTAATTGTTAACGAAATTATCTGTGAGCTTGACGCACTTTCTTTCTTTTCAGCACAGCAACAAGTCAGAGAGTCTGGGACAGTTACTGCTGCTAGTGATTGCTGAAGAGGTGTTTTTCCACAGTTTGAAGACCACTGAAACGAACCATCCTCCAGCCACCCCTTTTCCCAGTGAACCTTCACAGATCGTAGCGCACACATCTGTCAGTCCTCACTCCCTCTCACACATGAAGTATAACTAACTGTTCCTCTATGACTTGGAGAGCAAGAGGGAAAAAATTAACGAATCAAGGAAAACACCAACAAATTAATTCAAAAAGGTCTTTCTTGTAGTATGGTTAAGCATCACAAGGAATACAATGCAGTGGCTACCGTAGCTACTAACTCATTTTGTCATTCAGTAACGCCCTATAACACCTAAAGATGAAGACGTAAAAGATTAAACATCTAAACCAGTTCTTCTCAATGATACAGTTTGATGATCAAGGGAGATGAAGGGAATTTAAAAAAGGCCCATTAACAGTTATTTGGCAAAAGGGGAAAAACAGCAAAAGAGTGACAAACCAGATGTTTTATGTTGATACACCTGATGTGATTACAAACTAAGTTTATACATTCAGCATTTTCCACCTCCTCTAAAAACCACAATTTTGTCACAAGCGATGAGATATTACAAGCTCAGCATTTCACGTACCAGAGGAACTAATTAAGACAGCACTATGCAATCTGTGCAATTTGCCAGACCAAAACAGGTACCTCTATACTGGACAGTTTCTTCAACTATCCTTCTACATGGAGGACCCATGTATGAGTTTCTTTGCACATAGTTGACTGCAGTATGACCAGGTGATGTAAAGCAGCACTGAACATAAGTATGATTTATCAAATACTGAAAGGCCAAGAACTGTACAACAGCATTAGTGGATACACTGAAACTCAAATGTGACAGATACACAGTTAATACACTCCTCCCCAACTACCTCAACTTACTATTTGAAGCAATAACCTTCCGATTATTGCAGTATTTAATTCAGTCTCAGAAGAAAAAAAAAACAACCACCACCACCACGTGCTAAGATTTTTGTGTGGTGAAATTCCTCCCTGTACCAGAGATAATCTTTAATTCAGTTCGACATACTGTTTTCATTGCGACAAGCTGCAAATTACTTCCAGCATAATCATAACAGGTAAGGATTATGTTAAACCATATTTTCAGCTGATGGCCTAGCATTTCTTTAAGTGATGTCATGACTTTCTTCAAATAAATTAACCCGTCCAGTGTATGTGTTGACATTTTATATCAAAAGAGAGAACCACAGTATAAATAAAACGTTACAGAAACATGGGTCAGTAGTGACTTGGCAAAGGTTTAAGACTGATGCAAATACTTATGGTACAAAAAAACACAAGAATGCTGTAGGCATGAAGAATGCTTCTGTGAAGATGAAATAGGGCAAGCTGACAGTTTAACACTTAGGCAAATACTGTGTTTTATGAGAATGCAGAAAATTGGTTAAAACCTTCGAGGCTACTATTTTCTAAAAAGTGAAGCAAGAAGAGATTACAGAAGAAAACCAATTTCTTAAAGAGTTTTATCTACGGTGCTTATATATGTTTGTTTATATATGTGTGTGCATGTGTGTGTGTACAGCTAACAGCTTGCAGAAAAAATAAAGTACCTTCCATTCCCTCAGATACATACTTCAAAGAACACGATAAAGAAATAAAAGCTGCTCAAAAACATTATATAGAAGTATGAGCTTGAGTCTTCCCATTCTCCCTAACATACTAAAAAGGCAGAAGGAAAAAACAAAGTTTAAGTATTCAAAGCACATTCAGCAAAAATACAGGACTTCCATATTAGACAAAATTCAGGCTAACACAGTATACTGAATACTCACACTCGACTTTACTTAAAAGATTCTAGAAAAATAAATAATAGATCTGAAGCACCATTATTAGTGAGAGGTATCAGACACAGAGCACAGTCTTTTGCCTTGCGAGTTCGGGCAGGAGACTGGGCCTTTCCATTATTCCCTCTTGTGGCTTTCTGCAGGAGAAAAGGATCCACTGAGGGAGCTGAGGAGCTGCCGGCAAGGTCACCCAGAGAGCTGTTGGCAGACGCCTGTGCTACTACCCTACAATTCCCAGGGAAAGTCCACAGCATAGGATAGAGATGAAGGCTGAGGAGCAGAAGAGGAAGGCCACCTAATCTAAAATGACTCAGGATAAAATACTGGGAAATACACTGGAGAGTAGGTTTCCAGCTAGCAGCACAAACCCAAACTATTCCAAATTCCCAAGGCTGAAGCTAAACAAATGCTCTAAAATCCAAACTGCTCTGGGTAGCTCAAGGCTGTTTCAGCTAAGTTAACTGACCACCTCAAACATAAAGAAAAATACAGAGCACATAAAAGATGCAGCTATAGGGTTTAAGAACTAAAAAGCAAGAGATTTTCACTCTGCATTTAATTCAATTAACTGGAGATTGTGACCACTGAGACAGACCCAGTCACTCTCCTGGTTGCCTGTGACCCCATGGCTGCAGCATAGGGGAGTGGGCAGGGAGAGAAGTGCGAGGCAGATCAATCAGTCTAAGAGAAAACTACTCCCTCCCACACACCCCCTGAATAACTTTCGGTGGTAACAACTCTTCTAATTGGACTCTCCATCATGCTGTGTGATCACCAGGGCTTGTGTGTTAGAGTCATCAAGAAGATAGTTACGAGGATGTCCTGTTTGGCACCAGGCTACAGTGACAGCAGGTAACATGAAATCACAAACTGAGAATGCACCACCTCTCGTCCCTCTCCCATAGGGAAGGCAAATTTCTAAGGACTGTAGAGCTAACTGGGAACTAGCAACTGCAGAACAGGCTCCAGATATTCCCCTTCTGACCCAGAAAGGCTGGCAATTTCCTCACAGTCACAACCAAAGGAGGGAGGAACTTGCCCACAACTTTCCAGCCTTTTAGAGCAACTAGTCACGTTTCTAAAATCTGTTGGCACCTCAAAGCCTACAAGCCTCGAGCGATGCACAAAAAAGGGCAGTGCTGGAGGGAGGAAGGCACAGTGATCATTATCTGCATTTCCTCCTTTCACTAGCCCCCTCCTAGGTTAGCTGGGGTTAAGTTTCCTTCTCTCCTTAAACACATAGGAGAACAAAACCCACTGTGGCATCTACAATAGGATTACACTGGATTACAGCTACCCAACCCTCAACCCCAAAAAACCAATCTGGATTACCCAAACTCCAACTACTTAATCTCACACATGTCTTCCTCTTCAGTCCATAAATTCTGCCTGTACTTACAAGGCATGCCTGAAGTGGCACTAATAGGGCTGGGGAAGCTACTGCACCTTCCATCCAAGACCAGAGACCAAACCTTCTGTGGTTCAGTGATTCCCTTTGCCTGGTCCTCAAGTAGCTTCTTCCACAGTAGGTGATCTTTTAATGGATTACTCTCTGGAGACATTTAATGCTTCTCCACAACAGCAAAAATAGCTTTGCTATGTACATGAGGTATGTTGAGCAAATTTGTGAGAGGCAAGCAACTGAATTTTTAGATTATTTAACACCTACAAAGGAAAGGAACTGACTATATTATCTGGATAGAAGGAAATGCTCTAATTAACCTTCTAACTGGAATGAAACAGTACAAGTGACAAAATTATACTTTGAACTTTATCTCTGAAAAAGAGGGGGGCTACTAATTTAATTTTTAAATGTCACTTGCACATCCTTGATCACCGATTTGATATCCCTTGACAACGTAATTATATCAAAATTTAATTAATTCTTTACATTGGGTGTAGATCAATTAATTGCTGAGTTTGGTCAGGCAGCTTCTGGGAGGTCTCCTCTGGGATTTATTTATCATTGGTCAATGAAAGTATTATTCCCAAATTCTTCTAACACATCTATTATTAGCGACTTGTATCAGAGACTTTCTTGGATTCACCTAAAAGCGGAGAACTGCACTTGGACTTATTTGTATTTTACCTTCTGGGAAGCTGACCAGGCATTTTTTCCTGGATAAAAAGTTCTTAACTATGGAAGCGAGATACTAAGTTTTAGAGTAGCAAGGGAAAAAACCTATACTATCCGTATA
This sequence comes from Athene noctua, assembly GCF_965140245.1. Lineage (NCBI taxonomy): Eukaryota > Metazoa > Chordata > Aves > Strigiformes > Strigidae > Athene > Athene noctua. Next base: position 184,329,827 of record NC_134037.1, read on the forward strand.
CTCCTCCACACCTGCAAATCTGGTCTATTAACAGCATGAGAAAAACCTTACAGAATGAGTAAAGTTCTGAGACAAAACTGCAGTACCAGCTGAGAGACACTGCCTTGTCTCACAGAGCACTTCCTATTGAAGGACAGTGTTAAAAAACAAAAACAAAAAAAACCCTTTGTAGTTTTAACAATAGTTGAGACCATTGTAATATTTGGGAAGTGTCTTCATTCCTGTTTTCACTTGATAAATTTTTTGTCCTGTTTTCACCAAGGTATCTTGTTGCGAAATTGTCCACCAAAAAAAAAAAGGAAAATGGAGTTAAACAGGTGACATAACTGGCACATAACTAGAGTTTAGCATCGGTAAGTGGCCTCCCAACGATGTAGGAAAATAGTTTATGTGACTCATACTGCTATTTTTTTATTAAAACATGATCCGTATCTTTTCTAGTGATAGGAGGAAGGTGTGTTACCTCCAATTTTACTGCAGCTGGGAATCTCAATATTGACTCCCTAGCGAAACAGTTCCAGATTCGGTAGAGATTGTTGAAAGCTTTAGCTATAGAAAAAAGCTGAAGCTAGTATGGGTTTCCAGAGTCCCAGTCTTCACAGTGTCTATGATGTTTCAGTGTTGGGGTTTTTTTTTCCTTTTTTTTTTTTTTCCTAAAGATAGTTATTTATCATTTAGTTGTGGTAACACTGTGCCATACAACTTTGTAGACTCACTTCTGTAGAGGTTTAACTAGGATTTACAAAACACACTGCAGAATATTCTAACAAAGCCTGTAACTTCTGAGGTTACCGACATGTTCCTGACATTCCAGATACACACGTGCGAGTTTCCCAACAGCCACCTCACTGCCTGTGTGAAAGTTACGTCACATGTTGTACCAGCCTGGTCTCTGGCAACTCGCCTCTCTACACACTGCCATCCCATGCATTACAAACCCAGAGGGCTAGGGGCCATGGACAGTAAAGTGCTCATAAGCAGGACTGATTAAGTCTAAGTCTTGCTGATTTTACTTTGGGGGGAAAAAGAAATCTGCAGTACTTTTCGGGTTTGTCTTTCACATACATATTTGCATAACCGTTAAGATTACAGAACAGCATTAGCAGTTGCAAAACTTATTCTCATACAAACATTTTTAAGTGGTTTAATTGTGAACATTTTCTTGTTCACAAGTTATTACCACTGCCTCGCTGTCACTGCTGTGAAAATCCTTTCCATTACTATACAGGTTTTCATTGTTATCATATAGGCCCTAAATATTTCCATTTTCTGTTGAGTTTTGCATAGGTGGTCTCTCACAAAATGGTATTTATTTATCTTTCATAATGAACTGTGAGAAGCTAGGAGGCCTCAAAATTCTGTAAGATCAGGTTGGACTAGAAACGAGATTTGTTTTATCAAATGGTCTTACTTTTGGCCTAATGGATAAGATAAATGAGGGGTTTCTATTAGACTGACAGATTTTATAAATTTCAGCAGCTTGTATGAATTGAAATGTATTTGGCTAAAACACTCAAAATAGATCCAAATGCCTAGAAATTTTATGTAGCACTGTTAGAGAGTTCTGGTTTCAGAATATGTTTATAATATTTCCAACAAAAGTTCTGAGTATCCTGCTTCTGAAAGGCTTTTCTTCTTTAAAAACACCACAACAAAACAACAACCCACAAAAGACAACCGGACTTTCAAAGATCAAGGCACAGATATTATTAGCTGGTTTTCCAGGGGTTTTTTTAAGTCATATCTGTTTCTATCTTGATTTATCTAGAGCTGAAAACCCCACTGTAACTGTGAAGCGTATCTTAATCAAAAAAGTAACTGATTGATCATTCTAGAGGTAGAAGGAGCAGATCACAACAGCATGTGTTACCCAAACAGATCTGGTTAAGAAGTGAAATGCAATTCTCATCAGCAGTGAATAAACTAATCATATAAAAAAAAAAATCAGGTTTGTTAAAACACTACAAGATGTGCTTACTTTTATGCATATACACAAGCCCTTCCCTTGTAGCGCTAACTCTATTCAAAAATCAGAAATATCTGACTTAAAAACTAGCCTCTTTTTTGTGCAAATACACTTCAGTTTTCTTCTAACTCTCTTTGATTTCTAAGCTCTTCCTGCACATGTATACTACACACACAGGGCTGCTATTCCTGCTGCAGCTGTACTATGGCTCTGCCACAGTGAAGCAGAGCTCCCTGTTATTCCCCAAATTTCTCACTAAGTATCTGTTTTGCCAACCTTACATTTGCTTGTAGCTTGGATCAGCAAATAATTGCATCTACACGCATCTCTTGCCTCTCAAACCACTCCCGTTCCTTCTGCTATGGCAAAGTCTATCCAAGTTCCTTTTTTTAGATCAAGGACAGATGAAGTAAGGTCAACTTCCCCTCCTTTCTAGATTTGGAAGATGGAGGTGAGGCATAACACAGGTTCAAGGCTTGTCTGTCTACCTTCCTATGCCTGCAATCAGGCCTGATGAGGTAAGGATTCGGTGGGGAGAGGATAATGGAGCAGAAATGAAGGAACTTATTTTTCATAGGAGAGAAGAAGTAAGAATTCCATTTTCTCAAATAGCTTAGACCAGCTGTTCTCCCTCTAGTCAGTGAACAAATGAGATATAATAGCTAAATCAGAGAGGCACCTTCATCCTTCCTGCTCCATCTGTAGGGGTGGCTGAAATGCACAGGCAGCCTGGAGCATCCTGTGTCATGGCAATACTGTTGGCTTCTGCAAAGAAGCAACACCAGATAATTTGCCAAGAGGGTAAGACTGATTTCCATGCACAACATTCTGGTGTGCTTATAATTCTGCTCAACTCATTTCTGCATTCATTGATTGAAAATGATATAAGCATACTTATTTTTTTGGTGTGGTAGTACCATCTTCATTCAAAAACCCATGCGTGAAAAGACTGCAAAAAGATGTACCAGATAACTGCAGATGACCATGTGCAGTAGCCCTTTTTCAGGTAATCGGAAGATTGGAAAGATCAAGCCCTTCACGAACACCTAAACCTGTTTGCCCACTGACACCTCTCTTCAGCACTCAGAGGATGCCATAGTGCTGAAAAAGCAGTTCTTCAGTTCACCCTTTATTACTATTACTATGAAAGGATCAATGTACTGCATGTTATTCTTCATTTTGGGATGAATGTATCTAGACTACAGGAAGCTTTAGGCTTTTGTAATAGCCAGACTCTGATGGCCTGTGTTACGTAACATTTAGTAATACTTTCAAATTTAAAAATAAGCTTTGCATGTCATAACTATGGAAATTTTATATGTTGCTATGATCATATAGATTTTTGTGATATTAAGTCAAATTACTTTCTAAGAAAGCAGTCAGTACATTACAGGAAATGACTTTATATTCATTTGTACATCACAGATGCATTCTGGAGTAAAGCTACATTTGAGAGACTATTTCATGCTAAGGAGACAGACAAAACTGTAGCACATGAAGTTTACAATGCTTTACCACTGCCACACTATGTTATTTTTTAGTAATTTCTCTTGTTATCATTAGCTCTCTGTGCTTTAACAGGACGACCTGCTAGAAGGAGCTGACAAATTTATGAACAAGCAGCAGTAATTTTCCTAGTGATTTCTGGTAACTGAATTGCACCTATACAACCAGCAAGGATGAATGGCCTAAAGCCATTTCCAGAATTAAAATGGTTCACTGTTCAATCCACTGGGCACAGATAATAGCTTGTGTGAGACTAGACAAACAAAATTAGAAGTCAGATTTTTTCTTTAAAGTACTGTCTACAGCAGTAACATCCACAGCTGTATGAAAGCTAAGTACATAATACAAAACTATCTATTTTTCTTTGTAAGGCATTTTAAGATGCAGGACCCATGGAAATCACAGGACAGCTTTATTTCCCTGTGAACACTTATCCATAGCCCTCATAAACATACCAAGAGGCTCCATGGTATCTCGGTCCATAGTGGAAGCAGATAGGTTTTAGGAAAAGGTATGAAGAGGGATGGTGTGTGGTACCTTTTGACGCCAGGAATATTTTTCATTACTATTATTTCTGACATAAATGTAGTTATTCAATGCCCATAAAATGAAAAATAATTTTGCTGGAAAAACAATTTTAAGTACAACTGGTAGAAATTTTGACGCAAGAACATTTTCCATGACTAAGTAGGAAAATAAATGGGTTTTAGAACATATCTGGCAGAAGTTTGATGGAAGAAATGCAAAAACAATTACTAAGAGGTACGATGTAAATTAAGTTGAAAGATATCTATTACAAAACATAGTGTATTTTTAATAATTTACTTTAAATTAGTAACATACATGCTTAATGCTGTAGAAATGGTCCAAGCAAAGTAATCAATATGATAACTGAGACTGATAAATTGAATGAAAACGAAGCATTTTGGTTGTCTCATTTTTAGTGTTGAATTTTAAAATACCAGCTTTACAGTGCAATTCATAATAAAAGAAAAAAATAATATAAATTATTAGCATTCCCCATGGTTGGTGTCTGACTGAATCTAATTTAAAAAAAACATTTGAATTTTAAAATTAGAGGGGGGGGGGGGGGGGCGGGGCAGGGGCATTACTGTCCCTGGCCTTATCCCTGCTCCTTCAAAAAAACGATGGTAAGTCACTGAATAACATTCTGCATAATATTATGATTTAATCTCTGAGCACTTTGAAATTTAAGATAGAGGTTTTCAAGAATTCTATAAAAGGAATTAATTTCATCTATGAGGATAGCTAGTGGACAGGGGCAAAATTAGAGTAACACCTACATTTTGGGCCAGAAAACATGAAGAGGAAAAATGGAAGCGAAAGTATACCAAGAGCAAAGAAGACAACAATTATATATAATGCCGTACCATATGGGTCCTGCCATTTTCTCCACATACTGCTATGAATCACAAGAGAGTTGAGAAGGTAGGTACATCACCCTCACCTCCCCCCAGCACACATCTTACAGAAGGATGCAGACTGAAAGAGACAGGTTAGCACTAAAAAGAAGTAGGATAGAAGCATAACTGTCAACATTAGAACACATCTGCACCTGAGAAGTTTTGTTTCAAAATACATGCAATGTCAAATGAATTATTTACATCCAAAATTCTGCTGTGGTCTAACAAATGTGGAGAAAAAAAGAGACTCCTTTCTGGATTCCCCCCCCCCCCCCCCGATCAAATAGTGATAGAGATTCTATGGAACCTCCATGGCAATTTAAATTGGTGGTTTTCTGCTTGTATTATTCAGGTGTAAAAAAAAATACTCCTGAGTGGGGAAAAAAAAAAAAAGTCATATTAATTCAGAAGTATTACGCAACTGAATATGGTATTTTAAAACAGACTTGCACAACCACAGCCATAGATGTATTTACATGTTCCACCTCTATTACCTGTAATACTAATGAACGCTGACTGTAGTGACAAGCGCACAACATACACAACATTTAGAGCAAAATTCAGTCAAGTCCTAAAGAACTTTTACACACCTAATCATCACCCATCTATATACGAGAAAATTTTCCCATTAGACAACCACATTACAGTACGTTTCATATTTTGGGTTTGTTTTTTAAAGTAACAATGGCTAGGAAAGAAAAAGGGAGCCTTGTTTCACCTGGCATGACATGGAAAGGCTCTGAGCAATGACATAATTCTGACACAGCAGCTCAGTTAGTTCAGGTTTAATTAGCCACAACTTCTATGTCAGGCTGCAGGGCTGAACCCACAAACTTTAGCACTGAATTGGATCATCTGCTGAACACTTTTTACAAACATGTGATCTCAATATTCTTATAATTTGAAAGACTATTACCATTTGTAATCTGCTTGGAACTTTTTTGCTCAGTTGTTAAGAGTTCAGAAGAGGCGCTGAAGGCAGGACCTGGTGTTATTTATTTGTTGGTATCATAAACAGTTCTGGTTTTACAGCTCTCACAACACTGAAGTTCCAAGAGTTCATGTATACGCACACAGCAATGGGATTAGTGGGTTTAATTTCTTGTCATGCAGCTGTTGGGACAGTGGAAGGCTTGAGGGTTTTGACATGAAAAGACTGACCTAATTAAAGTTGAATCACTCTTCCCAGGTATAGAGTAGCCAAGTTTTGAAGCACCACACCCCATCATATCATGAGGGTGGAAGCAGACTGGATCCTTGGAACATCTGCTGACAAGTTTATACCTGAAAAATAATTCATTGACATAGGATAGCAAGTACTCAGATATCCTTGAGAAAATTCAAATTGAGAAAGATTAGTCAAACTGTTTAGATAAACATATATATATATTTACGTACTAATATGAAAACTGCTTACATATCAACTTTCAGATCTTATTTCCATGCCTTGCTCCTTTGGTTCCAGGTCGGGGGTTTTTTTCATATTTTTGGGTTTCATTTATTTTTCTCCTGCTTTATGTAACCATAAGCACTTTGCTTGAAAACACTATACTGTGTACTGCATTAATTATTTAGTTCATTATTTGCCTCCTGCTACTTATATAGTAAAAGACAGTGCATAATGAACATTTATGCAAAATATACAGTAATAATTTAGGGGTTGTATTACTTCTTCTTTAATATATATTTTAATGGTAAGAAACAGCAATAAAACTTTTCTCCAACATCAGCACATGGCATGTCTTAATACAGAAGAAAAAATATTTTCATTTCCACAGCAATAACATATATATTTATACATACAAATATACATAGTGGGTGATATACTGATTCTATTACAAATAAGAGGATGCATTTTTGAAAGTTAAGAGAAGAACAACTGGTTCTTTTAGGTATATTTCCAATATGCCTCACTCTATCACACATTCCTTGACTTCACAGTCTTTATAATTTGCTATAGTCCATACCAGTCTCACCTGTTTAATTTTTCCAAGTAACCCATATATGGGTATGTGTCATTGGACTATTAAATAAAGTATTTTAATATATTTTTCATTATGCATGCTACTGTTCACTTTTTGCAGTTATCAGATAATTATCAAACTCTCTAGATTTCACTTTCATCTTAGTTGCCACTGAATTTCAGTTTTAGGATCACAAGTACTAATACCATTCCACAAAAATCAGAGTTCATGTAACAAATGTAAATTCTCTTTAAAAAAAAAAAAAATCACTACCCAGAATTTGGAAAGTTCACAGAACCATTTTGAGGGACAACACGATTAGAAAATACCCCTACCCTGAGATTTCTGTAAATGTACTCCATAAGAAATTCAGAGGAAGAACTAAACCATGTGACTTAATCCCAGTTTCTACGTCTATAAAATCAGGTAATTATATTTAACTACTTCACTGAATCCTCTTAAGCCCTTATTATATATAAAATTTGTGAAGCTTTTAAAACTGTCAAGACATGACAGAACTGGAATCAGAATAGAGGGGCTCCATTATTCTCCCAGTTAGAATTAAACACCAGAAGTTCAGAGATTTACACATTACGAAGGCTCAAAGAGAACACCTTTTAGCTTTTTTGTTAAGCTTAGTACCTTAAACTCAAAGAACCTTTTTACTTAAGGCTTGTTTCCACCCTTTAATCATTCTTCTGACTCTTCTTTGAAGCTTCATGTATTTTCTTCTTTACTTATGGACACTAAAACTATAGAAAACAATCCAGCCTTGGTCCTTTCAGTGCCAGACAGAGTATCACCTCCCTTCCTATTCCCAAACCCTCTAGCTTATGAACCCTGAGATCATGTCAACCCTTCGGTTCCAGATGTTTACACAGGATGGAGTCTATTACTCTAAAACGAAGTCCTATGTCTCTGTCTCTTGATGCACAATGTTACATTTGTTATATTAAAGCAACGATCTTGTTTTGCCCAGTTTGACAAGCACTGTCACTCAGCAATTTGCTCCATTCATTATTATTTTCTCAGTCTTTGAATCCTCTCTAAACTTTGTGATTATTTTCACAAGGGCACTGGCATGCCACTAGTACACACAGGTACTCAGATATAACTGTATTCATCCTCCTTTAGGTCTGATTCAGCTAGTTTGTGTCCTTCTAACCATTCTTTGTTACTGTTTCTTCATGAAAATGCCAAGTATCATCAAGGGAGTGACCTCACTGTGCTGGGTTTGTGTGTGGTGGTAGCAGGGGAGAGGGCTATAGCAGTGGCCCCCTGTGAGAAGCTTCTTGCAGTTCCCCCAACTCCAAGTCGAACCCTCCTTTGGACCAAGGCCGAGCCAATTAGCAACGGTGGCTGTGCCTCTACGATAATGTATTTAAGAAGAGGAACCTGGGAGAAGGAAATCTGTGAGAACACCAGGGTCAGTGGAAGAAAGGAGGAGGTGCCCCGGAGAAGAGAGCCCCTCCCTTGTATCCTGTGGTGAGATGGCAGGGCCACTGCCTGGCCACCCATGGAGGTCCACTGTGAAGCAGAGATTAGCCTGTAGCCTGTGGAGGACCTCACACCAGAGCAGGCGGCTGTGCCCAAAGAAGGCTGGGACTCTGTGGGAAGAAGTCCCCATTGTTGTAGTTCGGCACTGGAAGGACTGCAACACGTGGGAGTGACCCACGCTGGAGCAGCACGGGAACAGCTGTAGCCCGTAGGAAGGATTCATGCCAGAGAAAGTTCGTGGAGGACTGTCTCCTGTGAGAAAGACACCATGCTAGAGCAGGAGGGAATGCAAGGAGTCCTCCCCCTGACGAGGAAGGAGCGGCAGGACTGACTGCACCCCCCATTCCCTGCCCCCTGCACTGTGGGCAGGGAGGAAATAGAGACACTGGGAACAAAACTGAGTCTGGAAGAAGGGAGGGGTGAGGGGAGGTGGGTTTTTTTTAAGATATGGTAGTGCTTCTCACTGTCCCACTCTGTCAAGCGGTGTTAGTGTTTGAATTAAATTGATGTTCTTTTTCTTCCCTTAATAAGTCTGTCTTTTGCCCCTAACCATAATGGGTGAGTCACCCCTCCCTGTCCTCCTCTCGATTCCCCAGCCTTTTTCTTTGTTTTCTCCTTCCCATTCCTGAGGGGGAACGGGTGAGTAAACACCTGCATGGTGCTCAGCTGCCCTCTGGGCTCAAACCATGATACCTTACAGAAGTCTAAATGAGTATTTTCACAGTACTACTTTGTCAACAGCCCAAGATATAAGCACCTTGACAAGATGGCAAGGGTAGCAGTGTAGCAAGGCCTATTTTTAACAAACTCATGCTGACAAGCATTTGCAATATCCTGTGATTCTCCTATGTCCTTTACTATCCAAGTCCTACACCAGTTATTCCATCATTTTACCTAGATCAGTATCCAGGCTTATAATTAACCACTGGCACTCATCCAGGTTTCTATTATCTCCCTGGTATGCCAAAACTTTTCTAAATCAACAGTGAGCGTCCAATATTAACTCCTTTGTCAGCTCTTTTTGGATTAAACTACCTTCAGATTTTGAAAGAGCCATGCTGCAAACTTCCATCTACGTACTTGTTCTTCCAGGCCATGTGCCTCTGAGAGGCAGCAACATTTTTATTTTCCATCAGTCTCCATTTTAAAGAAAACATACCCTTCCTATACCAACCATCAAGTAGGAAAATCAAATACAACCAACACTATGTGCTTTACCTTGTCACCCAAACATTTTAGTCTATATAAGCAAAGGTACTTCAACAGAAAAGTCCTACCAGTGCATGACAGAAAATAGCTGCACCAGTATTCTTCCAATAGCAAGCTTCATTTATTCCTTTTATACACATGTGATTGCAACACAGGCCAATAAAAATATTAACTGAACAAACAGAAGAAGGAGGTCCTTCAATTTGCTTGTAAAACTATGAAAAATTAGAAGTGTTTCTGATCATAGAATATGTATGCCAAAATTCAGATAGAAGACTGTTGGAAATATGTATAAGGAAATATATGAGAGGAATGGGCTGTTACTCTTCCATCTGAATTACTGGAGGTACCATAAATAACCAGGCAGAAAATTCATCTCTCCTTCTCTGTGATGTTCGGCTTATCTGTGAAATAAAGGTTCAAATGGATCAGCTTTGGTATCCAAAGCAGCCAATCTTTTGTGATGGCAAGCATCAACATTTTAAAAACAAGAAAAAAAAAATATCTCAGAACAAATATTGATCAATCACTCTGTCAAGCTGATGCCGAACCAATTATCTACTTGGTCTCAGAAACATGTACGTCAAAGTGCTCTGCTTCTGAGGGTTCTCTTGGTTATTTATTTTGCAGATAATCAGGAGTTTTGTTTTATTAGTGAGTGGGTTTAGTTGTTGGGGTCTGAGATGGAGGGTGAGGGAAAAGAGGGGAGAAGGAGGGAGATTTCATGCCTATAAAAGAGCAATTGAAGATCAGACTAAAGCTCATTTAAAGACTTCCAGTAAGAAACTGTGACCAAGGCTTAAAACACACTAAAGAAACAGCTTCATCTTGAACTTTGGGAGCAGCTGTGCTCTCATTCCCCTTCCCCCAACACAGGAAACAGACCTAGAAACAAAAATAAGACAGGAATGCTCCTGTGCAAGCTAATGTTGTTGGCTTCTTAAACATCCACTACTCTTGTGCCAAAAAAAATGAGACCTAGGAGGATTTAACACTTCAAAGGATAGTGGGAGACTGCTTTAAACATAGAATTTTCTACCAGAGACAGATATTCTTTCATTTTGTAAACAAGCTGGAAAAATGTTATCATGAGTGCATGTCAAGACAGATTTCATTTATATTCCTGTACTACTTGTGCAGAAACACTCTACTGCATATTACACTTTTACCTATTTTAGACTACAATTAATACTGTACCAATGTTATCACCCATTGGGAAAAAAAATGCAGCAGTTGAATCTCCTGATACCTTCCAAAACATCCTATGACAATAAGCAGTTTGAAAGCTTAACGCTACAGAGAAATGTTTGACAAAGGAGATCTCTCCTTATTAAGCAATGATATATAATTATATGTTCAAGGAGAATGTGAGTAACATCTTGCCAAAGGAATGTACGGCCACATATGCTACTCACAGTATTCCCAACTACAAATTATAGTTATGCTTTCACTTGTGTTATTAAGAACTTGGCCTTTGTTCAGTGTATGTCATTTTCTGAACAAAGGTAAAGGGAAGTAAAGTCAGCGGTAGGCTAAATTCTCTGTCTAACTTTAAAAAAAAAAACCCCAACTGTATCTAATTTTGACAAGTACAAATCATCTCCGTGGCTTGCTCTGCTTCACTCACCAAAACCAACTCATATTTTCAACACTTAATATTTTGCAGGCTAATGGAAACTTTACATAATGCATTCTCCCTCATAAAGCTAAAATGTCAACGCAGATGGGACTGAGATCTTGATATGGAGAGAAAACAAATGTTATCTTTTCAAAATCTTCACCCTAACAAACATGATGTGGAGGATGGGATGAGCACTGATATGAAGAAAAAAAGGAGGGGAAAATAATCTTACTTATTTTAGAAGAGTGTCTGTATCTCTTTCTGAGCGCAGCACCCCCAGCCATACCTCTCTCAACAGTGCTTAACGTTTGATTAAAATAGTTTCTCGATCCCTCCTCATTCTGCTAGTGTCCTCCCTGTGGTAGGACATGAAAAACAGATTGAAAAACAACAGTTGATGCGATTGTTAACAGTTATATTTCACTCTCACTTAAAATCTAGTAAGTATCGTCAGATTAGTCCTCAGTCACAACAATTCCAACTTCAGTGGTTTTTATTTTAAAAAAAGAAAAAAGTATGTTTGATCTTTTCTTTGTGCATTAAGAGTTCATGGCCATGCAGCAATTGTGCCTTCAGCACCTGTTAATAATTCCTCAGAGAAATGAGTAGAAAGCAAAAGCAGGTGAAAAGAGGCTTTCATGTTTTAACCATTCCATCCATGGATCACATCCCATCCAACCACACAGTGCATCACTTAAAGCACCATTTCTTCACTGCTATACCTAGCAAGAGGGAAGTAACTTGCTGAGGGTGTAGCATTTCAAAAAGGGTGCAAAGTAATGTAAATGATTTTTTAGTTTTAAGGGATTTCATTCTAAATACAGGTAATTAAACCAGCATGATGAGAAAACAAAAGCAAGTGCTGGTCACACCCTAGACATGTCAGTTCAGGAGAGATCATCATCACAGATGGTGAGCTTAATCCTGGACAACCAATCTTTCTCTTGAGCTCTCTTCCAGTTACCAATATAATCTCATCTCGAAAATAGAAGTTTGGCAAATTTTCTGCAGGAATATCTGCATGCTTTCAGAATACACTGCTTCTTACACTTGAAATAGAACAAAAATATCTATTCAACCATCCACTATAATGTCACGCCACAAACTCTTTCCCCCTGTTCTGTGTAAAGTCATATATTTATGTCTGTTACATTTTCTGTAATCACTGCTAAGAATAAACACCTCACTCATAACAGGAGAAGGGTTTTATAATCCAATATAACGTGGTTCAAACCACTTGATACTTGCTGGTTTACAGCAAGGGGACAGATAAATGGAACAAGCTTTAAACAGATTACAACAGAATTAAACCAAACAAAAACATGGCAGCAACTCTGGCAGAATAGACCCATCTACACAGGTGGTACTAGACTATCACACTGGTTTTTACACTGTTATCATTACTGAAGCATAAAGCTTCTTATGCATGGAAAACAATATCAAGAACAGACTGTAACAAACTCTTTGACTTGACTGCCAAGAGTGGATGTTCCAAAATGCCTGAACTGTCACGTTCCCACACTCAAAGCATGCTTTCTATCAAGTCCCAGTCTAAAGGAATGCCTGGGTAGTTTTTTATTTTCTTCTGGGTTGTGCGTGGTTATAGGATGTATGTTCAGCCTGATCTATGAGATAGCAAGCTCTACAGGTCTAGTAACAAAATTAACAGGAGTTACATAGCTAAAGAATGCTAAAGAACAGAACTGAACAGAACAAACTATTTCAGTTGGAGGGGACCTACAACGATCATCTAGCCCAACTGCCTGGCCAATTCAGGGCTGATCAAAAGTTAAAGCATGTTATTGGTGGTTACCAACCACCTCTTTAGGAAGACTCTTTCTGTGTTTGACCACCTTCTCAGTAAAGAAATGCTTCCTAATGTCCAGTCTGAACCTCCCCCGGTGCAGCTTTGAACCATTCCCCCACATCCTGTATCACTGGATACCAGGGAGAAGAGCTCAGCACCTCCCTCTCCACTTCCCCTCCTCAGGGAGCTGTAGACAGCAATGAGGTTGCCCCTCAGGCTCCTTTTCTCCAGACTAGACAAGCCCAAAGCCCTCAGCCGCTCCTCAGATGACACTCCTTTTGTTGCCCTCCTCTGGGCACATTCAAGGACCTTCACACCCTTCTTGGATTGTGGGGCCCAGAACTGGACACAGGACTCCAGGTGAGGCTGCACCAATGCTGAATGCAGCAGGACAATCACCTCTTTTGCCCGACTGTTTAATGCACCCGTGGATGTGGTTTGCCCTCTTAGGACCAATCTGGATGAAAATTGTATCACAATTAATTTCAAAAATGTATATACTGATGGGAGGTAGGCATTTTGTTATATACAAGCTATATTTTGAAATACCAGTTGGGCCACAATAGAAAAGAAACAAAATAAAAATGTAAAGAAAATCCACATTCCTACTGGGGATTAGGGTGAAAATGTGGTCTAAAAAGCAAGAAGTCTTTATGCTCTGCACATCACACACCAATATCTCAAATGAATTTATACACATTTTTGTACACAGCTTAGTAACAAAAAGTCTCATGCAAGTGTTACAGAAATTAACTACATAAGATGTCTTAATTATTGTTATAAATTTTCTGGTTGATTGGTACACAATAAATTTATCTGATGATTCTTCACTTCAACACAGCAATTCTGCAGACATTTAGAACTGTGTTATATTTCTATAATGATACACTACATGACAAATACTGTACACCATTAGATTTCATCGTATCATAAACAGAGGTTTTAAACTTACAACTTATAAAGCTGCTTCTTCATACCTCTAGCATGTGGTATATGCTCATTTCATCCATCCAAAAATATCTCATTTGTAAAAATCTAATCTCTTGGAAAATGACTAGAATGGTTTAAAATAGTCAGTTCACTGATGGATTTATAACTTTATCTGCATTTCACAATTACAGTCAAAAGCCTATTTTTAAAGAGTAAGTTCATACCCCTTCTGCAAATAAGCATTTGCAACAGCCTTTGAATTAAGTTCATACCAGACTGCAGCCCACATAACGAATAAATATGTTGCTCTATAAGCAGTAGAACTAAAGTAATCTGCTTTTTTACACTTTCATGTCCCATGTCTGCTGTAAAGTCTCACAAACCTCTGCTATAACCCAGACCATTATGCCACATACTGCCTGGCCAGTCAGTATGTATGCACATACTCAACTGTTAAGTTGGTTGCTGCACCACAGAATGAACACAGAGCTGTGCTCTTCCCATCTTGGGAGGGAGTGCCATGACTTTGGTCTCCTTCATCTACCTCTAGGAATCCCGTATCTTTGAGCACACTAATGCTCTGTTGAATGTGGCTGATACTGTTTAACAGAGACAGGGGTTCTATTATGGGAGGGATGGACAGACAGAGAGAATGCCAGATTGGACATTAGGAAAAGGTTCTTCACTGAAAGGGTGGTCAATCACTGGAAAAGGCTCCCCAGGGAAGTGGTTGTGGCACCAAGACCATCAGAGTTGAAGGAGCATCTGGATGACACTCTTAGTCCTATGCTTTAGTTCTAGATAGTCCTGTGAGGAGCAGAGAGTTGGGCTTGATGATCCTTATGGATCCCTTCCACATAAGCCACACAAATTTTGTTTCTTCAGAAAACCTCAGTAATACTTAAGACAGGTGATGCATATACCAACTCAAGATTCCCAAGCTCATTAGTACTGCCCAAGGAGAGTTTCTGGACTGACCTACCAAACTCAGGCTTCTGCTGAAATCAGGAAGAAGTCACTCTAGCCATACTCGTCAACATGCCAAGGGCACACAAATTCATTATTTCAGTTTCTTCTTCCTCTCAGCCTTTGCATACTTACATTCAGGCACGCAAAGTTAAAATCCAGTGAAACGGCTATACTTCTCAGCTGATCAAAACACATAAATAATGTAATGTTTCACACCACAATAGCGAGTCAGGCCATTTCACAAGGCAAAGGCACAGCGCTTTATATGTACTTCCTCACTGAGGGGTAAGAAATGGTCACTGTCCTCTAGACTTCATTTTCAGCTATTCAGTTTCTACTACTGGTTAACTAGGCACTGGTTGTGCAGAAAGAGTAAATTCAAAGCAATGGGCAAGAAGCAAGTTTCAGAGAAGTTCGTACTAGTATTCCACTCTAAACATCTCTATTTTTAATAAGACAATTGAGTTTTATTTTTAAAAGCAGATAATAATGAGATTTTAATCAACACTTCAATAGGATGCATCCATAAAAATGTGAGTTATCTGAATTGAATGCCATATTGTGCTGGTGACCCTAATATGCCTGTTCCTCAATCTACTGTAATTTTGAAGTTACAAAAATATACAGTAAATGAATCTCTAGATGATGATATTTAGCTGTCTTGAAATCTCCTTTATGTTCTGCCAACTTCAATTCCAATTTGGACTAGAAAGGTAACTGGTAAACAATAACCTGGCATGCAATCATTAAGCAGAAAAGCAAACAATGTATTTTTTAAAGTAAAATAAACCAGATAGATTTTCATCACACCAGAAGTTTAGCTTCTAGTCCAATGAACTGTCTTTATTCTTTTGTTGCTGATTGCACAAATAGCAGAAAATTATTCTATTACAGCTTTTAGCTGTAAGGTCTTTCAATTAGCTACTGCTATTTCTTCTCTCTCTCTTCCCCCATTTTAAGCGATACCATCAATGTGAAATGTGAAATATGCTCGATTTTAAACAAGTGGGGTAGAATAGTTTCTGAGGGTAAATCAGTCCTAATCCTTATTTTTGCTTTCATGGATTTGAAAATAACTTCATGTTATTCTTACTATTTAAAAAAATATCCTCACTATTGGGTCAAACATCCAACAGACTGGATGGGAAAAAGACTGACCTTGGAGGACTGCAATGAAACTGACTGTGACAACAGTGTCTCAAATATGCAAAATAAACAAAAAGGGAAGGAAAATTACATTCATTTCTTTTTTATAGTAACCTCAGCTATCACTTGTCAAAACATTTTAGCTGTTGTACGACTCCAAGATTGAAGGCGTAGTTTTAAATACATACATGTATTAAAAGATGAGCAAAGAAAAGAATGCATTGTTTAAAAGCTTATGTTCCTTTTAGCTTCTAATTAATAGTATCTTTGTTATTTTAGGAGCCTCCTGGGTACTTAAGAGGGCTAAACTGCAATAAAACCAAGGTACATAAATGAAACCTATTAAGGCCGTCTTAGTCAATAAAAACTAATTGCATCAAGCAACAGCCGCAGCCGACGGACAGCCCTTGCCGGTGAGCAGGAGGGGAGGAAGGCACCAACCCCACGCAGTCCCTACCATGCAGAAGGCTGCCCACCTGCCCCGAGGTGTGACACCTCCGAGCCCATCCTCTCACAGGGTGCACCCCAGCTCTCCTCACTCACCAACAGGAAGGGATTTGACAGCAGTACTTTGGCAGCCATATGGCTGTGCCACACAAATTTGGCCTTGCTGCCTCAAATTGTTGCTGTTAACCTCCTCCCTGGCTTCCCCAAACATCTCCTGACAGATGGGCTTTTGCCACAGTAAACACCTGTGGTAAAGTTTTCCTCCTCACGCTTTTCGGGGAGAGACGCAGAGGCTCCAACAAATGTGTTACACTGTCCCAGAAGATGCTTTATCAGAGTCAGAGGAGATTTGTGTGCACCAACACACGTGAGCAGTGAGGAGGCAGCTGTGACACTGAGAGCTGGCCTGCAATGCCCAGCAGCTTGTGAACGTGGCTTCTGTCAGGGCAGGCCTGCTGGACCCGAGTACAGGGAACACATGAAAGACAAGAGCCCAACAGACTGACCGCAAAGCAATTTTGGAAAATATGATAAACAACGTGTCCTAGCAATACGAAAAACATCTACACTGTTTCTCAAAATGGCTTGGTAGATGAAGTCTAGTGCCTACCTTAGACAGAAAGCCTTTGAAAAATCCTGTGTTTAATGCAAGAGAGGAAAAAGTACCCAAATATTTATAAACCGCTCAAACTCTACCTATACACTCTCTGGGAACTACATGAGTTCCCCTTTTCCTACATTATGATCTAGACTGCATATTTACAACTGTTTTCTTCATCTGACTAAAGTTTCATCTGTGATCTCCACACCTGTCTTTTCATTTTATCCTTTGAATACCACTATATTTCATTCCTTTGGTGACAGGCCTCCTTCATCTCAGAAGGGAAGCATTAGCTTCTCTAAGGACTATAACAGGAGGAGCTAACTGTGACTAGACAATGTTTGGAATACGCATTTTTAACTTTTAGTTGGAGAATGAGTCTGCATTGCTAGTGGATATAAAATTCACACTGGAGAGATGAAGATTACTTCAAAGAAACTTTCAAAACCCAATTCTACATCGGTATGTCTCATGACCAAATAACAGAGTTGCTAACTTTCTCATTACTAAATGCCACATTATTTACATAGAAGCCTCACAGACTTGTTCTTCCTTAAGAGCGTTGCCGGTGGCAGTCAAAGATTCCTTCACCCAGTCTTCACCAAGAGGCACATGAACAAAGGTAAAACATGAATCACAAAGATGAACCAGAAGGCCCAGCAACTAGTTGTTCACTGCCCACTGAAAACTTTAGTTACTGGGGGTTGTATTTAAAAATCTACAAAGTACAAGTAAGATGGATTTTAAAACACTTCTACTCCAGACGGGAAATTCTTAGAGATTATATGAGGCCAAGCCCTAAACATACACACACAGAGCAAACTTTCTGCACGCGAGCGCTGCTACTTAATTCTGTGAAATTATGTATACAATTAAGCACAGACATAAATATTGAATACCTATGGCCATATCCTATATGAAGGAAATATGTGTCTTTATTGTAAGCCAGACATTTCACAAAAATATTCATTAATTATACAAATATATTTGGAAAGGAAATACTTTTTTTTCTTTTTTTTTTAAAAAAGTCAAACTCTGTAAGATTAAACTTAAACATATTCATCAAAATGAAGTTAACAGCTCTTTGGTTTTAATGTTTAAGAACTGGAAGGCTAGATATTAGTGGGGAAATGGTTTTAAGTTTACTTCTACACGGAGGCGAGTTCAAGGAGGAAAGAGACATCTTTGTAACTGGCAAAAGGATCAGTTCTTGACTCTAAACACAGCTCTTTTTTAGATCAGTGCGTCAACCTGTACAATACTGGCAATCATACAACTCCTGAAACGGTCTGCAAGATATTACAGCAACAACTGGGATAAAGTCATACATGTCTGCGTAAGGAAGCACAATGGAGTACATAAAAATTTTGGCCTAATTTTCATCTTGTATCAGGCATAATGAACTCCTTTATATAAATTTTCTTTTTATCATCAGCATTTTAATTAAAATGCTTGCAATTATAATTACAAAATTACAGTTTTGTAAAATAAGAAAACTGTATTTACTGGAAAATTAAGTAAGTCTTTCTAGCAGCCAAACAACTGGATATGATCTAAAGATGTGCTGCTTAAAAGAAGTGAGGCAATTCTTTGATTAAGAAGACTTGAAAATACTAATATGCCATTTCCCTTCTCCCCAAACATACACATAAGTATACCTGAATAGCAATTGTTCTCATTTTTCATGAAAAGTTCACTGTACCTCCCACACACATCAAGCTGACAATTGACAATTCAAAATGTAAGCACCTACATCCTAAGACAACCTTCAGTGCTCAGTTAACAAGTCTGTCATCTGCTTAATTTCGGTTTGGTGAGGGATGTTGAGGGCTTTTTTGTTTTGTGTTTTTTTTCCTTCGGTTTACTTTAATTTGCTTGGTTTCTTAAAGATTCATCAACGTGAGGATCTGTAGCAATTTATCAATGCTTGCAGAACCAATTTCCTCTTTCAGAAAGGCCACTTCTTAATTAAAGGTTGAAAACCAGTGCTGTGTAAATGCTTAAATGCTTACCTTCCAAGAGATCACGGCCTCTTTAAGCTACTGTTTTGTTACCAGCCTCAACCAGACCTACCACTGACAGGAATGCTGGAGAAGATCAAACCTGGGGGAAAGCTGGCACGTGTGCCTGCCCCCAATAAAACCATACGGTATCACCACTGTTGTTTGATTCTCTCTCTCGTTCTCTTCCGGCCCCCTTCCCCCCTGCTCCCTGCCCCCGCCAAGGAACATAAAATCTAGTAAGTGAAGCAAGACCTGCAGGATCAAAACACAATTTACTTCTCACCAGTGTGATGTGGCATACACGAACACCTCACCAAACATCACTCTTCACAGGAAGCAGACTAGCCTAGAATAGGCTTTGAAACTATCAGGTTCAAAAACTGTGAAACCAATTGTGAGAGAAACCTTTCTGAAACAGCAGTTGCAAAAGACCAACAAAAATCTGTCAGTTGGGTGGTGTTCCTCCTGCCAAGGACCAAATTATACTCCTTTCCTTCATTATTTAACTATGAAAGGTCCCTTGAAACAGTAGCTTGCTGATATACTAGTCTTTATGTTTTCACTTACTTTAGGAAGGTGATGTTCCTCCCTAACTTGAACAGAGACCCGTAAAGATACAAAGTCAGATGCTAGTACAGCTATGTAAATGCAAATACTACTCATAATCACTGGGGCTGAAGAAATAAATGAAGTACTAAAATGGCCTCTTTTCATCACAAGTTGCATGCTCCTCTGGAGCCCTACTGTTCACTTCTATATTTTTATTGCATCAGCCAGATTCATAACTAGGATTTTTAAGAAATTTTGTGGAACAAAGAATAGTAAGTACTAATCAACAATTCTAAATAAAGTAACTAAGTAGTATCTGTAGTGTTGAACAATTAACCCCAGACTGTTTTGTTAGGTCAACAATGCAAACTTGTTATATTGCGATCAGCTGTGAAACACTGTTGTTACTAGCACAGAAGAGGATAATCGAAACTTTATAAATGTACATCTAAAATTTCATTTATAGTTTCTGTGGCTTACAATTAATTGTTGGTATTTAAACAGCCTAGAGCATGCTTCATACAGGCCCACATTCTCAACCTAAACAACCGGAGAAAGAAGGCAGTCTAAGCTACTATTTTACAGCTCCTGAACTCCTCTGAGGACAGGAACAGTTCATCACACTTTGTTCTTCACATCAAATTTATTTTAATAAGTATCTTCCACTAAACTCTCCTCAACCACCTTGCAGATATTTCTGAACTAGAGAAGAAAAAAACAAACCCAAACACCTCCAAGCCTGTACAATTTGCATATAATTCTTACAAAGTTCATAATTTGATACTACTTATTTCTAGATATTAATACACATGATTAATATGTAAATCTGTTTAATTTTGAGAACTATTTGAGGTTTTTTTGCATTAGGTCACTATATCTCATATTCTTGGTTTTTAGGGGTTTTGTTTGTTTAAAAAAGACAAAGTTCTGAGTTGCTACTATTTCAACCACATGTTATCATGTTTTTTAAGGTATGAAATATTTGTAATAAATACTAAATCAAGCCACCACTATAATAATAGTACATCTTCCCACTACATCAACTGTTAAATCAAACTAAAGACATATGGGAAACAAACTTGTTGCCGATTTACAGTAAAGACCCCCTAACTTCAAAACAAATCATACACCATTTTGACAGTCATCCGTATTTTAAATGTGAGGAGCTGCTTCTGGTGATCATTTTCCCCTTTCAAGAAACACATGAAGATGGGAAAAAAATGCATCTATATAGAGGCTGGCAGTAGTCACTAGGTGGGATCTTTTTCTGCAAAATACTTTAAAAAATACTACTTTATTTAACTTAAGGGAGAGAGAGGGATCTTCTGTGTCAGAATGTTATAATGCACCCCTTATGAAGACTAATTACTTATCCAGGCACTAAGCAGCTACTAATTCCTCTGATTTCAACTGGAGCTGTACCTACCCAAAGCTTCTGAAAACCAACCCACTTATTTAGATATCTATATTCCAAAATACTGGCCTCTTAAAGCACCCTGTTAGTACACAGGCTAGAGACACAAAATTTTGACAACATAATCAGCATGAGCCATATAGCCAGGATACAGTCTTGAGTGTCTGTCATAAAAGTACAGAAATAATGAGGTGCAGGTAACCTTAGTGTTTACTTCCATTTAAGTTAAACTCAACAGTCTGATCTCACTTGACAGCAACCCCAAACAACCTCTGGCTTTAGATTCAGGTCCGCTCCATAAGGAAAGCAGTACTTTGTTCCTAAAAATGCAGTCAAGAGAGAGCTACTACCATGTTTATCCAAGTTGCTGGTGGTCTCGCTGAAGTAGTCTACAGTTTTTCTGAAAGCGGTTTAATGCCTCTAAATGTGATTAGATGAGAGTCACAGCTATGCAAGAAAGTTTTAATCAATTTGCTGCCTTTGGAAAAAACCTGTATAGTCTGAATTACCTTTTGCACTCCACGTGCCTAGGAAGGTCTTAAGACTGATAACAGCTGCTATCTCAGTGCGACTATCTTGTTTTTTTGTGTCATAATTATATGAAACTATTTCTGGAGGGCAACAAATTTTGCTTAAAAGAAGAAACAATAAGTTGAGCCACATCAAGTCCCAATGACAAAGCAAGTTGCTGGATTGACAAGGTGGCATTACTGCACCACTTGGGAAAAAACAAAAATGGCACACACAGCATACAGCTTTAACAAACCCAAGGAAGCAAGCTTCAGGGAAGGAAATCACATGTATACAAACACTGATAATAAATAATAATAATAAACAGAAGGTCTGTTCATTACATTATGCAGAACTTGGAAGAAATCATTATTCATCTGCCTGCCTGCTCAGTCTGTATTTTAGTGCAGGCTGCAGGAAGTAATTTCCAATATTAAAAAAAAACACCCAAAAAAACACATGCAGGTGGATGGCTTTGTGTATCTGATTTCATCAGAACTCTGAAACATAAGTGCTGCAAACCAGAATAATCAAATGAAAGACTACAAAGCAGACTAAACCCACCTCAAAATAAATTAAAAAAATGCATGTACATACACGCATTACATGGAAATCAGAAAAAGAGACTCATCGTCATCATCTTGAGTCAAAGGTTATCATGTTGAAAACAGAAAATCTAGTTAGTAAAAATATTTTGATTATGCTACTTTTCCTTTGGAATAAACTAGCAAGTAGGAAGGGGTCAAATTTATTTTGTCCTTTTACAGGCAATTCTTGAAAAAAGCATAGCAACAGTCATAATTTTTGCTATTTCTAAAAATGTCATATTTTAAGTACAAAGTGCTGTTAATCTTTATTCTTATGCACGCACACAAAATGGTAAAATACAGTTTATTACATTTCAATCTAAGAGATTAACACATTACTATTTATTTTTATTGGCAGCGTGCCCAAATACCCCAGATCTTCAAGACTGATAGCGAAAAGGAAAATATTTCAGGCCTCAAAGAGAGCAGATCTATGGTTGCCTGGAATGTGTAAACAGACAGAGCCTGTTTTACTTCCCACCCCCACTCACACCATACACACCTCCTCTACCTAACGCCTCCTAACATTAGCAAGGAGTGCTGGCTCTCAAGCAGAGGAGAAAACTGAAATGTAGTAACATCAAATAACAAAATTCCTGACGTTTTCATCTGCAAGAATTTGGATTTACTGAAATGCGATGGAAACATATGAAACAAAAAAAGTCAGTACTCCATAAGACACCCCATCCCCCCCAAAAAACAAAAGAAAAATCAGTTGAGCAGGCTTGCTGTGTGACAGACCTGATAAACACAAACTAAGGAAATCTGAATGCTCCTCTCTAGATTATTCTTTGTGCAACTAAAGATCAGCCAGATCTATGTTCTATCAGAGAATTCGGATCACAGCCCTACGAAAGAGAAGGGATATTTTCCTAAAAATCTACACAATATAACAAAACTGATGCCAAAATTTAATGTTGGTATAAATTACCTTCTGTGAAAACAAAGATTATTACTTGCATAATGATATATACACCCACAAAGCAGTAAGCCATAAAAATAGATATCATCACATCCTTAAGAAGTTTGCAATATAATTAGATCAGTGGTTTTTAATCTCTTTAAATTTGCAGACCTATAAAGATACCTTGTACAGTGAATCTGAACTGAATGACAATAGACTGACTTCCTCCCTGCCCCCCCCCCCCCCCCCAGTTCTCTAAAACAACAGTCCAGTGTGTCCCCTAGCAGCTTGCAAGTCATGGTCTGAAACTACAGAATTAGAGAACTCGTAGATATTACTGCTGTTATTTACCTAGTAGCTTTACTCTTCAAAAACAAAGCAAATGAGAATGTACCAAAAAAAAAAAAAAAGCAATTAAAACATCTGAGCGAATGTCTTTATATGATCGGAAGCTCAGAAAACCTGAGAGAACAAAAAGAGAAAACTTGAAAGAAAAATATATATATAGTATACTATAGTGTCAAACACTGAGAGGCAGTTTCATAATGTTGTTTACAAATAATAGGTCACACAGCTCTCCTACTTTTCCTTTCTTTTAATTTTACTGTTTTTATGAATGCATTTGGCTAACGCTCAAAAGAACACATCCACAGACTAATGAGGGTAAAATGCTGGCTCAAAGGAGACACAAGCAAACGGTCTGTCAGTAGAATATTTGCAAACAGTTGAAATCAATAATAAATTCAACCTAACCAAATGCAATGCATACAAATAGAAATTAAAAGACTGAGGCAATTGGCAAATACATAGATGATGTTTCAGGCCACAGGGCATACTTTCTCACATACGTTAGCACGTTAAATAGGCTGGCAAGATATTCACTCCACTTGAGACACCAGAGAAATAACCATATGTATTTCCAAAGACAAAAATAACAATTAAAACAATGCTAACAGCACAAATAATTATATATTTATGTAAAACAACTATTTGCAGAATGTTTGAGTCATCAAATGAAAAAAGTTTCAGTCAGAAAATTTCTTTTTAACGTTAGAAAAATAAACTTAATTCTCCTTCTGTGGAATTTCCCTTATCCACTGTTGACAAACACTGAGCAACCACCCCAGAGAAAACAAGTAAATTAAAATAAAACACACATACCACATCACCAGGACACAGACATACCCATTCTAGGTTTTTTTTTCACTTAGGTGCAGTGAAACTTTCATATTTATTTCTATGGCCAGCATCTAATGCGAAGGACGAAGCGTTGCGCTGTGCGCTGTCAGGCTTCCGCCTTCCAACTGAGTCTCCCTGGCATCAACCACGCCGGCCGCAGGACTCGCACCTGCAGAAGGCTTTGCTGACCTGGCATTAGCCAGTCAGCTGAGGTAGGCTTGGCACTGCAGCTTGTACAAATCAACGAGACCCAGGCTGCTGAGATTCATCGCTGAACAGATTAGCGAAAGTATAGCTCCAGGCTCTGGCCAATGTCAAATGCACGAGGTATATACCTCTTGCTGCATGGGGAGGCTGGCATGTGGACCCGACAAAGGGTACGGCATTCGTAACCCTTACGCAAAAGACAAACGTCAGGCGTCGGACCTGATGTGTCAGGCTTCTTATGCGATAGGTTACAGTTGGCAGAACAGTTTTCAGACTATACGTGATCCAGACAGGCAACGATGGAAGCGTCCTTCCACTGCTTGCCCGCTGCTTTATGGGGTGGCTGCTGCGAGGGTTTCTTAGACCTTTTGATATGGATTGGCCTGAAAACCTAACGGCACTTGTCTGAAAAAAGTCACAGGTTCCAACCACCCACCTGAGCCAGCCAACTTTTCAGTGTATATATTTACAACCTCAAATTGCTAAGTTTTGCACTTTACACTGCAAAATATTAAGCTTAAGTAAATTTCAACACAACCAACACAGCTCTTGCACATTTTACAGAAACTGGACTCTAAAACTCGATTTCATGTTTGTCAGCTGCAGAAACTTCAAAGAACACTGTAAGGATCCAGATAAGAATGGTATTCAAAATAGATTCTGCAAATTATGCCATACAAAAAAAGACTATTTACGTGGTCTACGAGAAAGGAGAGGGACACCACAATCCCTGTTGCACTGTAAGAACCCTGACTGTCAGGACTAAAGCTAAAATCATGCACGTCATCAGTTGCTTTAAAAAAGGCTCAGAAATGTGTACTTCATCGGTCAAGAGTCTGTGCTGCCATCATATAAGGCTTGATCCCAGAAGTCTCCTGCACATGCCAAATACGTTTTTGCAACAACAGGCCATAGCTATAACAAGATTTGGTGAACATTCAGAACACAAATGTATCATCAACTCTGTCCTTGCTGATGTTACCCATATATCATGGACATGACAAAAAGAAAAACCATGAAACAGAAAATATCCATTAAAATGAAACCTCTTAAATCTCACTGGAAACTCCAATGGTTTTCATTGGGGATGGGGGGCAAAGTTAAAAATAAAAGTTTAAAAGCTATTACAAGAAGGTTGGAAAAACCCAAGAGGCTCTAACACTCTAAACCCCATTCTGTTAGCCAAGCAACTAATTTACAGATTAACAAATTAAAGCAATCATTACTTTTAAACTGATCACCGAAAGGGAGGTAAAACTTTTTTTCATACTTTTCTTTTGATACTTTGCTATCCTAATTTGTAATTTGATGGAAAATGGGATTGTACTTATATGAAGTAGTCTTTTACTTTCACACTTTTCAATACTCTAGGAACAAAATAAATCGATACTGTGTTTTGATCTTTAAAATTCTTCAAACCCAGTCATTAATAAAATCTTCACAGCAGTTCTGCAGGATGGTAGGCAGATAAATCATTTACATTTCATTATAAGTGGAATGTAAATGATTTATCCAGCTGTGGAAAGGAGTGACCTATCAACTGCCTCATAAAGTTGTTAAGGAACAGATTTTTTTTCTTTTAATAGATATATATACAAATTTATTTTAAAGTACAACATTCTTTTAAGTAATCTTACGACAATATAGGAGCAAACAACTACCTAAGTATTCACTGTAATTATCTGAACACTTTTTAAATATGTACAGGACACAAGTCACTATATTTTTAGTAAGAGGAAATTAAATTTCTTTCTTCCACATTGGACTCCATGTACATAAACACCTGCTATGCACAACCAACCTTATCTACAAAGCCACCATTCACTGAGTATGATCAAACTGACAATGTATAATTGCATTTAATGTGTTGCCACTGGAGAACACAGAGCCCTTCCAAGTTTCAAGGGTTTTTTTAACCCAAAATATATGCTGTTGGTAATGTAATAGATACCATGAAGAATACACTGTTTGCTCTAAGCAAAATTTAAAATAAAGTATGTAATCCAGCAGTGAGCACATATGCATACAAACATGCAAAACATTAGAAAAACCACACACAAAAAACCATTGCTGTAACCACAAAATAACACTAACATATTAAAAAATACCCGCATACCATACATACTAACACCGTAACACTGAAGACATGCACAGCGGTAAGTGTTTTGAAGGCATGTCATTTTAGCCAAGAAAAAACCCACAGCTCAGAAAATTCCTAAATAATTTTCGTTGACTACTTGATGGTCAGCAAGTTAAAACCAGTGCACCGAGCTTCTGAGGTAACCTACTCCCACTCTTCTTCCTCCTTCTTGTAAACTGCCCATCAGGGGCTGAACTACATTCTAATTTTCACCTAACCCTTACCCAGCATTACCAGACTAGATAGTAAAGACATGATGATGGTCTCCCAGAAAGTTGATTTCATTCATCAGCAACGAGAGTGATCATTATGTTAATGCTTTAGTAAATTTGAGCTGTATGTAATAAACAGGTTCTTACTGCATTTAGGGCCATCCCTTCAGCTTGCCTTATGGTTTTTTTCCAAGCACATAAAATCCTGTGAGAATGAAGCTGGATGAATTTTTACAATATACTGTCATGCACTACTTTTAAACTAATTGGTTCATTTAAATTAACTAGTTATGTAAGATACTTATTGACACAAGTAGAAGTATCCTGAGCTGAACATGTTTGGGTTTTTTGATATAAAAACTAGATTCCTACAAATACAAATGAACATTGTTAATAACATCATCAACCAAAAAAAACCCAGTAGTAGTCAAAACTGAGATAAAGAAACCTTGAATACCTTTCACAGAATGACACAAAATCTGTCTTGTGAACACCACGCGATGTTATTAAAAATGTACCTGCTTCTGTTCTTTACTTTCATTTTTGAGAACTGGGGTAGGAAGATGTGCTCCTCATCAGAATAACCCTTGGGCCTGCCTTTTATCTGTGTCTTCCAGATTATGTTATTTTGAAGACAACAAATTAAAAAGTAAATTATATTAACTAGATAAAACTAGAGAAGCTTACACTAAAAAAGAACAAAATTGAAAAAGTAAAAAAAAAGCAAACAGCAGTGTTAAACTACAATGAAAGAGAGCTGAATGCATAGTATAGGCAGCGTTAACAACACCTTCTGAAAAAATTAGAAAAAATTTGGTGTGTTTCAATCAATTCTGTAACCAAATTAATTCCTAGAGGTCTAATTCATGTGTGCATGTAAATGGGCACAAGAAGAGTTAAGTTTGTTTTGTGACTGTAAAAAGCACCAGATAGATATCCTTGGAAACCAATCCCCACAGTATGAACAGGCACTGTCTGTGCTTGGATTCTCTGTCCTACACTGTCGGCAAAGCTCAACCCTATCTGTGGAGAATGCTAGGAAAGACAGTAATTTTGCCTTGATCTCTCTGTTGAGATTACGGTTTAAATTTTACTTCCAAGAGCAACCAAAACCCAAATGGGGGGGGGGGGGAACCAAAGATATTATAATCTTGAAGTTTGAATGCATCACTCAGCCACATTGCAGTAGGTACCCCAGTTGTCGCCTCCTGGTCTCATCATGCTCAGTCAGATGTACAAGCATGGTATCCACTCTTGACTTTGACATAATTCAGCAAGCACATAATTAAAGGGCACTGCACCTCCTTTGTCTCCCAAAACCAGACACCCAGCCTGGCCCAGTCCTACATTCATCTTGCTGGCTCTGCATCACCTCAGGTGCTGCTGACTGGATCTTAAAGCCCGAGCATATCCTAGTTCAGGCTTTGAGAGCCTACCCATTGCACTCCAGCACCATTCTCCAACCTCAGGGTGACTCCTTTTTTCTCCAGAGCTACTTTTCAGACTACCTTAACGCTATCTACACACACATAGGTACATGTACATGCACACACAGAGGCAATTTTAAGGAATTAATACTTGTGAAACTGATTACTGGTCAACAATCACAACTGAAACCATACGCTAACAAAAGCCTTAATACTAATGGGTCTCTGGATGTGTACATATCCTCTGCCAGAAGCAACCAGACTAAACACACTGGCATAGACAACAAGCAACTTGCAGCTGCTAAATGCCACTGAAACTATCATATGGTTATAACAATTACTAATCATAAGTTACCAACACACACAGATTTGCAAAATATCTGCATTTTCACTTCACTTTATAAAAATCTCATGTGTGTGTTCACTGTATGCTGTGAAGGTCAATTCTTTTGGAAGAACGTATTTCCAGTGATTTTGCTGTGGGCGACAGAGTTGTGTTCAAACTGGCACAAACTCATCAGTGGACACTTCTAAGCATGAAACACAACAGCTGTATACCTGTTAATTGTAACAGTACAACAGCTTCCTCTCAGCGGTGCTATTATAACATGATTATTCTGTTCACAAATATAAACCATAAACAGTTGGCTTCACTCTTGAACTAAGGAGAATATTTTGCAGTCTCCATTCGATGAAGAGCTGATAGTGCTACACAGCAAAATACGGCAGAAGCTGAAGTTGCATATCCAGTGCAGTTTGCTGCCTTCAAAAAGGAGCACAACAAATGTATTATTCTGCACAATGACAAAGGGAATCTATCTACCAAAAGAAAATCCCCTTTGTTTTCTTGAAGATGATGTCAAAGGATATTTTCCAAGTATTTTTAATGCCTAAGGGAAAAACGTGGCTGCTTTCCTCTATCAATAATTTATTGCAGGTATGGGAAAATTGTGTTTCAATAGGAAAAAAAAAAATCACGTATGATGTTACCACACTTTTCAACCCAACAAAATTATTATTTTATGTAACAGAAGACATTCTAAACCCCCTACACAGCAGTAAGAGGTTAAACTGAAACGAAGAATTAGGAATTTAAATGCAATTTAGGTCAGTAAATGCAATCACATTTTGAATGGCAGTGATGCATAGAGCAACCATTACATATTAATGGAGAACACTGCTTCTTAAAAAGCCTTGTTTAACCCTCCAATGACAAAGAGTCAATAAAACTCAACATTTAATTAGACAAAAAGTATTTTAATGAGTGTATACATATATAAAATTATTACACATTACTAGTGCTACTCGTCTGTTCATGAAGAGGCCACAAGTCATGTCATCTCAGCATCAAGAGGCACAGTTCTCTTCACGTGTTTAGTGTACTGTGTAACTTCTCATAGCCAATGAGTAAAATTAAACAGCCAAGCCAAACTGCATTTATGCAATGCACTTAGCTAAAATATTAAAATAATTGCTTCTTCATATTACGGTACTATTGTCATGATTTTGCAGAGCACAGGTTCTTGGCATAAAACTCTGTTGTAAATTCACAGAAAATTATGAATCATTATATGTACTCCAATTTAAATAGGACAAGCAGACATGTATTGATTGTCCACACTACAAAGAGAGAAGGGTCAAGAAATGGGGTTAAACACCGTGATGCCACCTTTATTGCATCCAGTTAACAAGATTATAAAAATAGAAGCCAAATCATCAGATGCGCCTAACCCCAAGCCTCTTTTCCTACTGCGGTCATACTAGTAACCCAGAGTAAAGAAAGGGACTGGTGGATGGGACTTGGACAGAGGATTACAGAAACAATATATAGACTGCATGGACACCCATATCCTCTTCTCTCCTCAAACAACAAATTAAGAAATCCAATACCTGCAGCTAGAGTCTGTTATCTTTAAGGCATCAATATCATTTAAACTAAATACAAATATGCGCAAGAAAAGCAATGCAAGGCGCCTGTGCTTCTTAACCTCAAAACCAGTCATGTACCCAGAACTAAACTTGCTTTCAGTTAAGCTCACAAAAGCAATTTTATATTTCTATGGAATTAGCGAACAGTCACTATAATTTATAAATCCCTGTCTAGCGTAAGATCTCTACACAAGGAGAAAACTGGTAAGAAACGATGACCTGTTCTTATGAGATGGAACATCCTTCTTTGATTCCCCCCAGGCTTTTACACAGTCCTAACTTCGGGGGGCTTCTCATGTTTATAAAACAGAACACTGTCAGTCATTCTTAAATTAAATTCCATTACATTAATAACCGGACTGCCACCAAAAAAAAAAAAAAAAAAAGCAGCCTTTAAAATATTCTCTTGTCTACCAAGGAAATGAAAAATAACCTAAAACTCATTTTTCACCTTTGAACATTTGTTTTCAGTACCTTTAAATTGACAGATTTTGTATTGACGGGAAGGCTGCTATTCCTACGTAGAGCCGTAGTTCCAATGTTTTTGTTTAATTTCAACCAACTTGTCCAAGTAGGCCATTTGGTAGAAACCTATAAATGGCACCCAGGGGGTCTGGGTTCTTGCTGTAAAGAGGTCAGCTATTTCCTCCTAACTAAAAATAGGCAAGAGAAGGGAGGGGAAGAGGGAATGGAGTTTAATTTAGCAGCTGAAAAAGAGTTTACAAAATTACTTCCATCTTGCCTCATAATGAAGATAATGAAAAAAAAAAAGAATCTGCCCTCAAGAGTTACAAAACCTTGATTGTTTTATAGGCAGGCTGGTGTACATAATCTAAAATAATACTAGGAATTAAAAGAGTAATAGTAAAGAGGATCCAGGGTATGGATCGCACGTTGCGAAGGCGAAAGGACGCCCGCACCCTCTTTGCAGGGAGCAGCCAGATTTATCGCCAGCAGCGCTGCCAGGTGTTAACAACTCTCCTCTCTCCTACCAGCTGAGGTCACACTGTTGTCCCGCAGATAAGGCGCTACAATCAGCTGCTGTTCCCCTGAGTCATTTTTTTCCACCATTTACCCTCTTGGCTTTTTGTCTCCCTCATTTACTCACATTACAACCTTTCCAGGGCAAGAACCGTCGTCTACGATATTCCCAAAATGGCCCTGATTTGAATGGGGGCCCCTTGGCACTACTAAAATAAAAACAACATGGGTTCAATACTGACTACAGCATGAATTCTAACACTGGACTCTTAACGGTAGCCAACAGAAAACAGCAAGAGCTAATGGCACCGAAGCACGCACCCACGCACTGTCTACAGCGATCACCAGGCTAAAGCCCTGGGATGGGTTTTCCAGCCTCATCTCCACGATGAACCAAACTCAGCGTATCGCTAAATCCTAAGCGTATCACACTGCTGCCTTATCTCAGCTACCAACAAGCAATATCCCATCCACGCTGAAGGACGTTCTCCTCTACTCCTTCCAAGCTCAGGGCCGTAGATGACCGCCACTGCCGGAGCAGTCTCCGTTCAGGAAGCTCCTCCAGGAGGGCACAGCACATTAGACCCATCAAGCGGACAACAGGTCTGCTTCTGGCCCCGTCGTCACGGAAATGGGAAAAGCCCATCTGTAAATCGGTCACCAAACAAAACCTGGGCAAACCGGCAGAGCAGAAGCCTGACGATTCCAGGTGCAGACACATCCCCCTTCTCTGTCAAGGATTTAAATTGGTTTTGCTCTTTCGATACTCTTATTGTGGAGGATACTTGCCACCCGCTGAAAAGAAGAACAAGTAGCGTAACTCACAGCAGTGGCATGGCAGAGGACATTGGAGTTATCTGACTAAATTGGGTAGAGGAAGGGCAGAGGATGTATTCAGATGACAATTTATCTGCAGAGGGTTTCTGTTTTGTCCTATGAGACTTGGACAGTCGTGTAGTTGCCAGTGTTTACATGCGTGTGTAATTTTTAATCCTCCCTGCTTCTGAAACACACTTCATCTTAAGGGAAGAAAAAACAACCTTGGTTGTTGCTTATCTCGCTGAAGGTGTTAAACTGAGACGACTACAGCAGCTCTGCTCAAACCTCCACCAGTTTTACCATTATTGCGTGTAGCCCAATAAAGGTTTAACGTATTTTTAACGTGACAGCATCCTCCCCCTCTCGCTTTCCTTCTTCCTCCCACCCCTCTACAAACCTTCTGTGGGAAAGCTTCCCTTTTTTACTATCAATGTCGTTGAGATGTTGCAACTATTATCTGTAATTGCTTAAAAAAAAAACAACAACAAAAAAGCAAACCAACGCCAAAACGCACTAGGACAATTTTTCTCTCTCGCCAACTAGATCTGCTACCACAGAAAGAATATCTTTACTTCAAAAGCTGCCCAGTGCCTCTGTATATGACAGCACACTAACTGCAGGACAGGAAGAGGCCTAAATCCAGCATGTGCAGCCACATGGTAAGCAAGGTATATTATGTTAAGTCTTGTGCGTGCCACACGAGCAGCCTCGGTTAAAGGATTGCTAATAAATGGGCTAAGGAAGAAAGATATGACATTATATTTGTCACGAGTAAAGACCTCGTATTTATTACCTACAATCAGATTTCCCTCTGGCACAATATATTTATTTTCATACCGTTAGCCTAAAACACCAGTCTTGAAATTTTAATTTTACACTCCATTTTATTCAAAACATCACTTGAGGAGCGCTCTTTCCGGTGGAGTGTTTCAGGTCCCTGCAACATCGTGCTGCAATATTTTCTTTTTTTCGTGAAACACTCAATGAGCTCCACCAAACAGCCCGCTTCCCCTCCCCCACCAACACACGCGCGCGCACACACACACACACACACATCTACACTTCAAGACTTGTGCGTCAAGAAAGGAGAAAGGCCGTGCAAATCCTCGTGAGGAACAGCAAGAGACATGTTAAGACAACAGAAAGGAAAGCCTTTATTCCGTCTAAACACCGACTCTGAGAAATTAATACGCGAGCCTAACTTTTAGGGTGTGGCTTTGTGTTTATTCCCCTTTCTGTGCCGCGCAGGATGTCTACCCGAGAACCCAACAACATATAATTAAATAGGTCAAGGGTCATTCTCTCGACATCACACCACGCCGATGTTTAGCCGCGCGCCGCGCCGCACCGCAGGATCAGCCCAACCGCTGCCATCAGACCGGTATCACAAAATGGGGAACGGGCTCCGCGAGATGACAGCGGCCGAGGGAACGGTGCCCACCAGCTTCCCGCCCGGCGGGCGGCTGCGCCCAGCGCCCAGCTCCCCGGCCGCTCCCCCACACACACCCCCCGCCCCCCGAAGCCGCACCGGCGCCGGGCACGCCGGCCCGGGCCGCACGGCTCTGCAACAGGTCTGCAACCCCGCTCCCGCACCGCCCTGCCCCCAGCGCCCCGTCCCCACCCCCCGGGGCTCCCCCGGCGGCACCCCCGCCCCTCCGGCAGCCCGCAGCGCCGGTAACGGGGCTGCCAGCGGCACGCAGCACCGGGGGGGTGGGGGGCGAGGCGGGGGGGATTAACTTGTTTACCTACTTGGAAGTAAACTTCGATGTACGGGAGCGACCGGCCCCTCCGCCCGCTGCTGATTCAAGCCCTGGCGATGAATGGGATCCCCTCCCCCACCCGGGCTCTGCAAACTCCACACTTGAGCGTGAATACCTCGCATTTTTCCCCCCCGCGGGCATTTCTCTTTTCATTTTTTAAGAACAAAATACATTAAAATACTATCTCCGAAGTAGGGAGCCGCTCCAGAAACTGCCCTCCTCCCCCCCCAGGCCCCGGGGTCGGTCTGCTGTGGGGCAGCACACCCGCCACCGACACGACGGCAGCAGCCCCACACACACCGCCTCGGCCCAGCGCTCTCGCAAAAAAAAAAAAAAAAAAACCAAAAAAACAACAAAAAACAAACAAACCCAAACAGACCCCAAAACGCCCGGGTTCAACAAACTTCGTCATAACAGGCATCGGCTGAGCGAGCCGACACCCCCATCCCACGCCACCCCCCCCTCCCCGGGCGGGTCGGAGCCGCCGAGCCAGGGCAGGCTGCCGAGGGGGGACGTGGGGGGCGGCGAGCCCCAGGCTGGGCTCGGGGGGCTGCGCCGGGAAAGGACGTTTGTCACCTCGCCGCGCATAAGAGAAGGGGAGAAAAAAAAAAAAAAAAAAAAAACGGAGATGGGAAAAAAAAAAAAAAAAGGTCCCCAGGATGAATAATCCGCCTCGGAAACTCACCTCGCTCAGCGGGCGTTAAAGGCACAGCTCCCGCGGGCGGCGGGGGAAAGCCTCAACTTCTGCGGGCGGCGCTGGCGGAGACTTTCCCTCACTTGCCGCGCATGGTGCAACTCCTCTTCCCCCGGGGTCCCGGCCAGCCTGCGAGGAGACTGTAAATCCCCCCTCGCCGCCGCCGCCGCCGCACACGCCTCCTCCTCCCCCTCCGCGCGCACAGGCGGCACAAGGAAGT
Source organism: Athene noctua (assembly GCF_965140245.1). NCBI lineage: Eukaryota > Metazoa > Chordata > Aves > Strigiformes > Strigidae > Athene > Athene noctua. The sequence continues at coordinate 184,364,449 of NC_134037.1, forward strand.
CCCGGAGAGTGGGAAGGGGAAAACGGAAAGTTTTGGGGCGGAATGGCGGTCAGGAGGTGCCGCCGCTCGGCGCGGCTCCGCCGGCGGGGGGCGGTTGGCGGGGCCGGTGCGGGCGCGCGGCGGCGGCGGGAGCGGCGCTGAGGGGAACCGGCCGCGCCCGGGGCCCGCCGCCGCCGCCACCACCGCCGCCGGGCGGGCGGGAGGGCGGGAGGGAAGGAGGGAGGGGAGGGCGGGCGGGCGGCTGGGGGGGGGGGGCACCGGGGGGCGAGCGGCGGAGCCCGCCGGGGTGAGGAGGAGCGGGGAGGGGGGGGGGGGGCGAACCTGCCGCACCCTCCCCCACCTGTGTCCCGCGCTCCCCCACGCACGGGGACACGCAACTTCAGGAGGCGCGGCGGGTGTCCCCCGCGCCGCCAACGCCCCTCGGGGTGCCCTCGGGTAACTCCTGCCGCCCGCTTCCACGCGCTGTTTGCAGTATTGTTGCGCGCTGGCACCCCCCCACCGCCCCCCCGCCGGTATCAGCAGCCCGGTGACAAGCCCAGCACGCGGCCGCGCACACTCGCCCCCCCGCCCCGCCGAGCAGCGGCGTTAACCTTGTGCGAGCCCGGCGGCGAGGCGCGGAGCCGCCCCGCGCGGCCGGGACACGCGCTGCCCGCGGCCGCCCTCCCCCACGCACGTACCGCGCCCGCAGGCGCCCGGGCCCCCCTCGCACGCGCCCGCCGGCCCGGCGGCGGCTGCTGCCGTCACCGCCGCCGCTGTTATTTATTTTTATTATTGTTGTTGTTGTTGTTGTTATGGGAGCGCCGTGCCCCGGCCCGGCCGACACGGAGGCGCGTTGTCCGGGCCCCACGCGGTCCCGCACCGCGCTCCCGCGCCGCCACGCCGTGTTTTGCGCACCGAGGCGCGGGGCGCTCTCCACGGCCCCGCGCTCCGCTGCCCGGCCTGGCGCGGGAGCGCGGCCGGGACAGCACAAGGGGGGGGGGGGGAGCCCTGCCGCCCACCCCCCCCCGAGCGCCGGGCTGCGGGCGGCACCGCCGGGGGCGCGGGGGGGGCCGGCGCGGCCTCCACGGCTGTGAATCAGCAGAAACGGGCGCTATGGCTTGCCGGCGGCGAAACGCGGCGCCGCTCCCCAGCCCCCTCCCCGTGTCCCCGCCACCGGCGGCGCGCGGCCCCGCGGCGGGCGGATGATGCAACGCGGCCCCGGCTCCATGTGCTTCCCCTCCCCCCCCGGCCGCGCCGGGCGCCGGCGGAGGGGTTTTTTTCCGCCTGGAGGGTCACCCGGCGGCTGATTGATTCTCCCTTCGCCCTGCCCGGTCACTCGGGCTTGGAAAGTAAATAACGAGTTGACATCATTACCGCGCTCCCGCTGCCCCGCCGCGCCGTACCGCGCACTCGCGAGTAGCTGCGCACGCAAAACCCCCGCCGCCCCGCGCACAGCCCCCGGGCCCGCTCCCCACCGCGGCGGGGGCCGGGGTCGCCCCCCCTCCGCCCCCCATCCCCGGGCTCGTACCTCCGCAGGGCCGGAGTGGGGTCCGGCCGGTCTCAGGGGGACGCCGCGGTGGTTTTGGTGGTCGCAGCCCCGCCACCCTGCCCCCACCCCCGGTCTCGTGGCTAATGTCATGCAAATAATAAGATTATCCGGACGTTGCCTGGGTGTCTGCCTCGGTGGGCTCATCCTGCTGACAGCGACACTCGCTCGGCCTCGAAAGTCGTATTTATTACTGGATTTTTCCAAATGACCTTTTCTCTCTTTTTTTTTTTTTCTTTTTTTTTTTTTTTGGGGGGGGGGGAGGGTGTTATTTTGACATTAAAGAGAATTTCATACCTGTGGCACGTTTAGCCCAATGCCTACGTATTTGCAGTCAACAAGAGTTCTTACGGAAAAATATGATGTCATCCAAGGCAGCACAACAAAGATCATTGCTACGTGCATCCATGTGCGTGTTCAGATGAGAACTCTCGAAACGCTGGGAAACGTTATCACAGGCTAACGTGATTCATCATCGTATTCAGAGCCTGGAGATCGCACTGCAAGGCCATCAGCGCTTCCACAGACATACAAGCAAATATCTCCCGTTCTAAATAAGCTCCCATTCCGCTTACTTTTTTTCAAAAGCAAAACCTACATTCGGTTTTTATTACTTAAAAATGCAGACAAACAAAACCCCCTCCAGATTTATAGTGAGATGGCACTGAAGTTTTAGTTCTAGAGTTTTTCATCTGGTTGTGCTTTTTTTAAAGCCCTGTGGGCTTAAAAGTGAGGTAAACTCGTCAGAAAATGGTCCCAAGTCAAGATTCACGTAGCTTCCGAGGCTCGGTCGCCCAGCAAGGAGGTTGGGATCGTTCCCACTCCTCCTGCGTGCTGCAGAGTGATTAAGCTCTCAACCCCTCTGTTAGGCCCGGTCCTTGCCACTCAGCCTGGCAAGGCCAGCTCAGCACCGCCAGCGGTGTGGCCACGGCCTGGAGGGCCGCGGGGCAGGGAAGCACAGCGGGGCAGGGGGGACGTCCTGAGCAGCAGGCCCCGCTGAGGGGTAGCGGCACAGGTCTATCCCCAGTGCAGCCTTCCGAACCCTGTGTTTGATTTTCCACTGCTGAGAGCAGCACGTGCTCATCCTACGCTGCCTGGATGCTCTGGCCCTGTTCCTACCACGGTGTTCCAGCCTCCGCTTCAGAAAGGCTTCGGGTCCCAGCTGGGCACCCGCACAGCTTGTCCCAGGCTGGCCAGAGACCGGCCACACACACTCTTCTCCCGAGCGGGCAAGGAGACTGAGCCAGATGAGAAAAGAAGGTATTGTGATGGCAGGGAAATTGGGTTGCAGCATCACACAGATACAAGGAAAGAGACTTTTACACTTTTACTCAACCGCTGGCTGTTACCAGCACAGTGTAAGTCCTGCTGGCAGCAGGACGAGCAGAAGAGGGCAAGCCTGAAGGGCCACGGCTGCCTACCCCTCCTCGCTTTCTGAACCGGTTCCTGCGGCCGGTCCAAACCGTCTGTCCAGAGCGGTGCGCGAGCAGCAGCAATGGCAGGCGTGGCCTCGGCTACGCCAGGAAGCCAGGCAGGGTGCAGCTAGCCCCCGGGGAGATGAGGTTAAATATTGATGTAACAAATTGCCGAGAACTTAAAATGAAGTTTATTAAGGAAGGCGCTTCTTTCAAGCTATGCTCAGTTAAGGGGAGCAGCACAGAACCCATGAGAAAGACTTGGGGGTTTTTTCAATTAAAAATAAAACCTGACTATAAAGCAATGGTGGAGTAAAAGATAGAAGAGTGAGTCGCTGATCTGGCCATTACAATAATTTTGGCCTTTGTGTAATAAAACACCCCAAAGTGACCGTGTTTAAAAGAAATCCGCAGGTTTTTAAGAGTCTTATTTTTTCAGTTTCATGACCCGTGACGTGGCGATGGTGATCGCCGGCAGTGCTGTGGCCCTGCAGCTCCAAATGAGGGAAGCCAGAGTTGTGGTTTCTTGCCCTCATTAAAATGAAAACCCAAACCTGAAACAATCAAAGTCAAGGGCTAGCAGGGTTGACTTACTGTGGAGATAATGGGATCATAAGACAAAATATTTTGCATCTTAAAACATGAAAGCCGTTGTTATTTTTCTAGTGCTTCATCATTGTGTATTGTGTTGGTAACTGTTTCTAACTATGTTTTCCCTCCGCACCATGATTTTCTGTTCTCTGACTATGCAGATAAAAGCAAGTTCTCTTGAATAAGTGAATCATTCAAAAATAAATAATTGGTTCTACTTTTGTGTCGCTGTAGTTAAATAATTATCTTCACAAAAAAAAAAAAAAGTCTGAAATACAGATTAATTATTTACTCTTGTTACGAACTGTAAAAAATGTGGATCAACTAATTGGCGAATTTAGTTTTTAAGAGAATTAATATACAAACTTCTGATATGGTACCTCAAGACTATTTGGACGCGGATGCAGTATGCAGTTCTTATGTTGCAATATGTAGATATTCTGTAAACTGAAATGTGACATGGTAGGCACTAGTTCTGCAACACTTAGAAATATGTTAAACGTAAATACCTAGCTTTCCTATTATGAATTGTCCCTCCAGACAATTCATGGCAGGAAAATAAAGACTTCTAGCACATTAGTAGTAGTAGTAGCAGTAGTAGTATTTAACACTTCCATGGTGGCAAGATTTGATTTCTATTTTGTGAGCGTCTTTACAGTATTTGGTATTTTTCAGATAAATGTTCTCATAGTCACTCATTCATGTGAGTGACTTCTCTGCAGCTTCAAAAAATGGTTTCTCATTTAGCCACTTGTTAATACCAAGAGTTTCAGTTTTAAAAGGAAATCCTGATTGACTAAGGTATGTTCAGGAATTGAGACCATCACTGCTATTTTTTTCTTTCACATATTACTTCATTGATGTCTTTGGACTAGACTGAAAGCTTTTGCTTAATTCACGAACACTTGTGCAAGCAAAACTCTTGAGTAAAACAACATTATCAAACATCAAAAAGCAAAGTGTGAGTCCTTGTTTCAAAGTTTTTGAAGGCAAAACTGTCAAAACTGTACTGACTTTGCAAAGCAAGCATGATCTGATGCTTTTTCTATCCTCTCTACCCTTTTTCTCTCCAGTTTGCTTCATGTGGCTTCTAATACCCACGCTTTATAGTTTTCCATCCACCTTTTCGAGATGTGAAGATCTAGATTCCTTGGGCTCTAACAGGAATTCGATCTAATCTAAGAGGAATCTAATTGTTTCTGATAAGAATTTTGATGCTGTTATGCTGTTGCAGAGGTTGCAAACCAGGATGCGTTATTCATAGTTTCTTGCCTGTGCCATTATACAATCAATGCACATCTTCCGCTGCTCAGAGACAACTGTGTATTGGGTAAGCATTACGCCGAGTGTATTTTTGCTTCTTTATATAAGATGATATGGACATATTCAGTGATTCTTCCAAAGTGCAGTTGCAAAAATCTAAATAAGTTAGGGCAACAGTCCTATCTACTGTATGGAATATATTGTTTAGTATGTGGAACATGTGTAATTGTTATTACTTAAGGTAAAATAAATCAGAAACTTTGATGTATGTAATCTACACTCCTCTGATCTATTTCGTGGGCTGACATGAAGGGCTGAGCTAGCTATATGGGTCCCTTAGGATCCTTAGATGGAACAGAGATTTTTTTATATTGCTCTAATTTACTCTTAGAGACAGTTTGGCCTCCTGCCAGTCTGGGATAGAAAGAAGGAGGTGTTCATCTCTTTCCTTCTCTTCCCTCATCCATGCAGTGTTGCATGGTCCCGACTCTACTGAATAAATGCCTGGGACACCTTATGATTTCAAGCCTTTTTCCTCCCATGAAAGATTTTAGAAGAGAAAGTCAATCTACCTACGATCTAGCTGCAGAGAATGAAATATCTACAGAATTAACGGGATCAGATCTCCTGCGGAGAAGCCAGACTTATGCAGAGGTTGTGCTATGGATGTGAGAGGTGTTAGCCATGCATCATCGCCCTTAGTCACTCAGGTGTTCTGGAGCTATGTGAGTCCTGAGCTCTGTGACAGTGCTGTCAGATGTCACCCCTTGTCCTGTGAGGATAATCTTACCCTCTGAGGCCAGCAGTAGGAACCAGGATGGGAACTAGGATAGGGAACTGGGAGCCTACCCCTGGAGAAGACCTAATCTTCCTGAAGAGTTCTTGTTTATACAGATTAGAGAAAGGAAAGAGCCCAGTGGGGACATTGTCAGGAAAGCCGCAAGGAGAGCCCAGTCCCTCTCATGAGGAGTGAAAATGCAGAAGAGTAAACAAACAAGAGTTTCATGGAACAAGACATGTCTATGTCTAGATAAGCAAGTAGCTCAGCGCAGGTGAGTACGATGAAACAGTCCAGATACCTCTCAGGGCTGGGGGTGCCTAGCCCCAGGATGGTCCTGCAGAGTGCCTGGCAGTGGTCAGCTGGAGCACCTTGAGCACGCTCCCGAGGTGCAACAGTTGGGATAGTTTCACCCAAAGGGAAACGAGTTCTCATGCTCAGAAACAGCTCCGCTCTGCGTACCAAAGCACAGCATGGGGGGAGAGTCAGGCAATTCATTTCAGAAGTGGACAGCTGATTTAGACCAAGAGTGGTGTAGATGCAGTCTGCAATAGTTCCCTGTTTCTATTGACATTGCGTTGTATAATATGTTACACTTTAAAAGGCTTCCCTTAATTCAGTGCGATTACTCAGGATTTAAAGCGTGGTTCACTGTTGCAAAAGGTAACACATATGGATTGCTTCCTTTGCCCAATGCAAAATTTTTGGTTCAAGAATTCCAAAATGGCTTTTCGTTACAAAAACTGAATGGCTACTGAAGTGCACAAGATATGCTGTATCATTTCTAGATGCAAGCTGCCACTTTTGGTAAAAATGAATAAAGGGGTGAAGGATTCTGAAGAAACTCATATACATGATGCTAACATTGGCAGAAAACTGACCTGACAGAGAGTGCCTCGTGTGGTGTCACGGCCAAAGGAATTGCTGTGATTAGTGGGTACACGGAAAGGGAACATGTAAGGAAGGAGAGCAGAGGATATCCTATCTCTTTGCTTGGCACTGGTGGTGTGACTACTACTAAAGTAGTCCCATTCAATTATCTGCACTTCAAGAATAGGAAGGATTACAGAGAAAAATACTGATAATGATGAAAGGTTTGGAAAATGGCTTATTTTTAAAGATAGTGATCTGTTTAACTTATCAATGAAGTAATTCAACCCTCTAGAAGAACCAATATGTGGGAACCGAGCTACCGGAGGACTCTTCAATCTATCACACAAACCTAGGAAGATCTACTGCTTAAAGTTACAAAGCAGCAGGGTTTTAAGGACAGAGAATATGAACCAGTGAGACAGCTGGTGTGGATATTCTCTTAACTGAAATCTTACATCAAGCACAGCTACTGAGTCTCGAAAGGCATCAAGAAGTCCTAAAGCCCATGTTATGGTCATACATAATCAGAGCAAACTACTGCAATGGTGCTTTCTAGCCTTAAAATCTGCAAATACAGATTTCTGAGTATTGGTGGTTTTGAGAAGCCAAATGTCTGGTTAACTGGCCAACTATTTACCTGTCAGTGTCTTTAATACAAATGTCCCTTGAAACTCAATATCCTGACAATAGAAAAGTTTTACTTTGCACGCGCATTATTTCTACAGGGGTGTGAGACATGACTGTCTTTCTGTTTTTAATAGGAATAGCTTTTTGTAAAACAAACATTTGCCCTGAAATTTTGGATTGGTTATCCAAGAAAGAGAAGAAACAAAGAAAAATGTAATAACCAAACCCTTCGCTCTAGCAGTAAACCAAACTACTGCAAGGGTAATGAGTCAGACCTGATTTTCAGTCTTAATTTTCATGTGGCTGTAGTTGACTTCATACAGTTTACAGCTTGTATTCACATTGTATAGTGCTCTATGTGGACATGAATGAAAAAGCATGAGAGGAAAAAGAAACAGCTCGGTTTTTATGATTAAATTTAAAAGATGGCATTATGGTATTCAAAATGTAGTAAAAATTAATATTTAAACATTCAAAATATGCTTCCTAATTCCACACTTTGACCAGCTGTATTTTAAAACTGTGTGTTTAAATGAGGACATTCAGGTACCAAATCTATTTTTAGTCAATTTCTTGTTCCTCTTGAAATCAACAGTGGTTTTGTCGTTATTTCAATGGGAGTATAATAAGACCCTTCACTTTCAATACCTTGTAACTACGGGAAAAACAGTGGATACAGTAGGGATGAATGCACCTCTAATAAGTAATATTTTTTTGTACTATTGCAGTTCCTAAATAACATAGTAAGCCCTCTGAAAAACTGAGCACCAATGGAGAAACAGGTTCAATTATTCAGTATAATCTCCATTACAACCAAAATGATTCCTTAATTCTTTACTGTCCTTACTCTCTAAATGAGGTATTCCTACTTCATCTGTCAGTGCTGCTGAGAACTAACTTCCTTCCTTCCTTCCTTCCTTCCTTCCTTCCTTCCTTCCTTCCTTCCTTCCTTCCTTCCTTCCTTCCTTCCTTCCTTCCTTCCTTCCTCCCTCCCTCCCTCCCTCCCTCCCTCCCTCCCTCCCATCCAAGGTAAAATTTAATTCCACAAGCCCCCACAGTAGCCCATGTTTACCACCGCCCCACACCACACAGATACTACAATTCCTCCTTTTCGTTGAATCCTGCAGTGCTGATTTTTTTCTCACTAATTTCATCATTTCCTTCAATGTTGGTATTAGAAACATAAATTAGCAAAGATAATAGGTACAAGGCAATTCCTGGTGCCCCTTAGTCATCTCTCTTGAATATCTTCCTAATGTGGCTAAGTTTAACTATGCATTTTGAGACTTCCAGAATCAGACTTGACAGCATGGGTTTCAAACTATAGCTTCCTCTGCATCATGCCATGGTAAATTTGTGACTGGCAATATTTTCACAAGCTGCAGTTACTTATGATTCCTCTGTGTAACTGGCTTTGTGTAGGCTGCTGGCTTTTTTTTTCTGGTAAAGAGAGGAAATATTAAGAGGACATAACAGATTACATTGTTTTGTGGTTTTGGTACTAAGTTCTTTTGTTCTTTTATTTTCAAGGCTTTAAACATTTCATTAAATTAAAATTTTGTAATGAAGGATGCAAATCTGTGAGTCAACTTGAAATATTTTGAATAATATACATAACATTCCTTGTTATAAAATTATTTCTTTACTTACCCTTAGAATAGAATTAGCTTGTCAAACCTAAGATTTTTCTTTTTGTTGTTGTTGTTGTTTTAAGGGTGCTAAGCTTCAAGGTTAGGGTGAGATCGTGTTATTGCTCAAGATGATTGCTCTGTAACTTTCCAGATAGAGAAAATGAGCTTTTTTTTTTAAGTCTTATGGACTCTCTACAAATCCCTGTCCCTCCAGATGAACTTGGACTTAATTGGGAGTAAGAGCAGCTGAAAGATTTTCAGATATCACACAATTTCTGTAACAGTCTACATTTGCACTCCTCAATGTTTATATTTATTGTAAGAGTAATAAGTAGCCCAGCTAGAAAGATTTATCTGCAATCTAGAGGTGAGTATTTGCAACTGGAGTGTGGTCACTAAATAGAATATAATTCCTTTTTATCTCTTATTTCATCCAGTGCCAGGAGAAGCTAACCAGCTTGCCTTCCATAAGGGTGAGTTTCCATGGGAGCTTCTAAAATGGGTTGCTAATACTTGAGAAATGATGTCAACAAAAAATGGAGTCATGTAAAATGCTTATAATTATCTCTAAAATTAGTACCCCTTTAAAGAACATATTTACATGACCCATTGAACAAACAGTTCTTTCAGTTTGTTTTACTTGTATTTGGCAAAATAGTTTCCTTGCTGAAGTACACCAATGAGTGGGAGAGATGGCAACTAACAAAATAAATTAGAAAAAATGTTTTGGGAATTTTTTTTCTACACTTTGTGTAGGATTTAGAAATAATAAAAAAAAAAATGATGCAAGTTCAGAAAGACCTCACAAGTCTCTACAGTTGTGAAAGAGAATGAGCTTGGAAACAATATGAACTCCAGTGTGTTCCAAATTCTCCGTATAGATATTCCCCCAGTTCTGAAAGTTTTAGGGTGGAGTTCTGGCTTTAATAAAATTCATGGTAAAATTACTATAGGCATAACAATACCCTTTGAATCTTAAAGGTTTGTTGGTTTGGGTTTTTTTTAATTAAAGAAATCTGGCACATTAGGGAATGTATGAGATTTCTTTCCACCAAAAAAAGCAATAAAGAAAGAAAATAGATTAATAAATGAACTTACCAAAGTAAAACTAGAGATGCATGAGCATATATTGTAAGAAATGAACACTTTTTTTTCCTTAAAATGGTGGACAAAGTCACTATTAAAGTAAAATGTGACTTGCGGGCAAACTTTGCCAATGAGGTAGTTAAAAATATTTTCATTTGTATTTACATTTCTGTTTACATTTATGGTTTAGGATTTGCTTTTTTTTTCTTATCTAGTTAGGAATCTGTAAGCCTAGTAAGGCCAAAACCTTTGATTTCCTTTGTGAGGACGATGTATAGTTGCTGAATAATTTATATTGTATTCATAAGATAATTCATAATTGCTGGTGCTTCTCACACCCCCAAATCTGAATGCTTTCCATATTAATAATGCATTCATTCTCCCGATCCCCTGTGAAATAAGGTGAGGGTATTATCTTACAGAGAAAGTGGCAAATGCATAAAGCGCTAGGTTTTTTGACCACAGTTACAACAATACAATCTTGGTCAAGACATTTTGATGGTGAATCATAAAAGGGTTTGGGCTGGAAGAGATCTTAAAGATTATCTAGTTCCACACCCCTGCCATGGGCAGGGACACCTTCCACTAGACCAGGTTGCTCAAAGCCCCGTCCAACCTGGCCTTGAACACTGCCAGGGAGGGGGCAGCCACAACCTCTCTGGGCGACCTGTTCCAGTGCCTCACCACCCTCACAGTAAAGAATTTCTTCTTTATATCTAATCTAAATCGACCTGCTTTCAGTTTAAAACCATTACCTCTCATCCTATCACTACACTCCCTGATAAAGAGTCCCTCCCCAGCTTTCCTGCAGGCCCCCTTTAAGTACTGGAAGGCCAGGATCAGGTCTCCCTGGAGCCTTCTCTTCTCCAGGCTGAACAGCCTCAACTCTCTCAGTTTGTCCTCACAGGGGAGGTGCTCCAGACCCCTGATCATCTTTGTGGCCTCCTCTGGACTCACTCAAGCAGATTCATGTCCTTCTTATGTTGGGAGCCCCAGAGCTGGACACAGAACTCCAGGTGGGGTCTCAGGAGGGCACAGTAGAGGGGAAAAATCACCTCCCTCAGCCTTGCTGGCTACACTTCTCTTGATGCAGCCCAGGATATGGTCGGCTTTCTGGGCTCCGAGTGCACATTGCTGGCTCATGACGGAGGTCGGTTTTCCATACATGTGCCTATCCTTCATGTCCTTCTCCACAGGGCTGCTCTCAATCCATTTTTTGCCCAGCCTGTATTTGTGCTTGAGCTTGCCTTGACCCATGTGCAGGACCTTGCACTTGACCTTGTTGAACTTCATGAAGATCACATAGGCCCACCTCTCAAGCCTGTCCAGGTCCCTCTGGATGTCATCCCTTCCCTCCAGCGTAATACTGCACCACACAGCTTGGTGTCATCGGCAGACTTGCTGAGGGTGCACTCAGTCCTACTGTCCATGTTGCCAACAAAGATGTTAAACTGCGCCAGTCCCCATACCGACCCCTGAGGAGCTCCACTTGTCCATCACTGGTCTCCACTTGGACATCGAGCCATGATGAGTGGTCGGTACTCAGGGGTCGGTACTGTGACCAGTGCTGTTCAGTTTGCTGAATCATTAAGTTTAAAGCAGGGTACATGTGGTGTGAATCTGTAAGGCAGCTACTGTGGATATAGATGGCACGAGTGACCATTTGGGAACAAATTACAGAAGTATAGACTCAGATCTCATGAGATCTTTTAGCCCTCATCAAAGATGATTTGGATTTTAGTGGCGCTCCTCTCTACCTGCATGTGGAACAGGCAAAGAAATTGAGCTCGTGTGGGATGAAGCAGGTAGGATGGTGGTGATATGCCAGTAGGCAGGGCTGCTGTTCAGGGGAGCTGGGCAGGCTGCAGCACAACATGAAGTTCAATGGAAGCAAAAGCAAAGCCTTGTCCCAGGGCTGGATAAAGCCCTGCAGCAGAAACCATAAGGGCAGGAAAAAGTCAAGGGCAGACAGGAGCGGGCCCACAGGGGCACCCAGGGAGTTGGAGCCCACCTTGCTGAAGGGGAGAACAGGGGCACGGCGTTAGTTCAGCCTGGGGAAGGGGAAACCCTGTGATTCCCTGCAAATACCCGGTGGGAGAGGAGAGAGAAAGCAGAGTCCCAACTTTGCATTTGGCCCTGTGCTGGGCAGGGGCTGGGAGAGACAATCAATCCCCTTTCCACCCAAATTTGTGTGAGTCCAGGATTCCAGGTTCACAGGTTGACTCTGCTGGAGCACAAGGAATGGGGTGAGAGCAACACCTCTGTTACAACAGGATATCCTCAGGAGCCTGATTTCTGAGACTCTTATGGGATGGGAAAGTGTTTGTTTTACTTCACCCTAAGAGCCTGCTGAAAGGCAAAACCATCTTACACATGCCATAGGGGAAGGCAGGAGTTCAACACTTCCAACAACAATAAAAAAGGAGAATGTTTGTTTAGAAATCTGAGCGTGATTTTAATGGCCTAATATTAATCAGCTGGGTTTGAAAACGATGGTCAAATTATAAATAGAGTTGAGAGGCAAGGCATACAAAAATACAGTTGTATTTGCATTATAAATTTTATATAAATAGAGGGGGGAAAAAAAGCCCTGAAATTTTTCAGGCTTGAGTTCCAGCCACTCTGTTAATATGAAACCTGTTCTTTCCCTTGTTATTTTCCATTCCTGTGCCTGTGAAACCTGGGTTGGGACTAGCCATCTCTCTCTCCCACTGTTGGCTACTCCCTCTGCAGCCTTTACAGCCCTGTAACTGCTAATTTGGTTTGTGTGAGAGAGATCAAGAACAGGTTCAATGTTTCTAATTGCAATCTGCCCCTTTCAGTGCTAAAATCTAGTGTGGGATCATTAACAGGTGGGTTCTTGCAGAGGTATGTGGGTCTAGCATGTCTGCAGCTGCCTGGACGAATATGTTACTTGGTTAAACATTAGAACTGTCCCTTTTTCAGCCTGTACTCTCTTGTGTGCAAACTGCAACAGCTCAGATCCCCTTGTAGTTTGGAGAGAGCTACCTTGACTGTCAGAAAGACCGTGGTTTTGCTCTGCAGTTGCTGTTCTGTGCAACCCTTTGCACTAGCTGAATTTGTACCCTGCTTGTTACTTAATCAGGCTCGGAATAAACAAGCGTGGAAAGTATTTGTTTTTCTTCTGGAACTTTTCACTGATTTTTACATGATATCTGTTGAAGAAAATTTATTAAGCATGATATGAGCTTTGCTGACTACTTATCCCTTCCTATCCATCCTCTGGCTTGCCTTTTCCTTCCTGTCTCTCTCTGCTGTTGTTAATATACTATTTTCTGCTCCTGGGTTCTTTCTAAGGTACCTTGACATTTACATATTTATTCTCTAAATTGTACCAGCATGTTCCCATTAAAAATAAAGTAGCATGTCTTATTGTTCCTGATATCACTTAGAGCTTACATAGCTTACACTGTAGCTGTAAGACTCAGTAGCACTGCCATACGTGCCCCAGATGCCAGGATCCTGTTGGGTTCTGAGTGGCTCTGGGGATGCCCTTGGGGTGCCCTGGCGTGCACAGGGCAGCCATGGCCAGCAGCTGGTACTGGGCTCCTCACATCATGGTGAAATATTTGAATGCTGACACCAGCGGACTTCATTACTTTGACTTCATTAAGAGACAGTCTGGATCTGCATAGGCTTTGATGAAAATTTAATTCAGCTCACAGAAAGTTTTTCTTATTTCTGGGAGGCTTCTTACTCTAACAGGTTGTGAAGCAAATGGCCTGGATTGTAAATTTATCTGTCTGCCCTAAGTAAGAATATTCTGACTTGAAATTCTTGAGTTGGGCAAGAGGGAAATGTATGTCATAATAAGACACAGCATCTTTTTCCTGAGTTTTGCATCCATGGAGCCACTCTTAAGGGTACAGTTATAGACTGGCTCTCGCTTTGCCCTTCCTATCACTATCATCACCCTCCCCTGACTTAATTTGCTCATGGTGGGGGCATCAGATCCAATTTTCCTACACACTCAAACATATGAATTCAAGATGTGGGCTGCCCTTGCAGAAGGCGATTGCGTTTTTTACTTTCTCTGAAACTGAATAAGCAGTCGTCACAATCCAAGCTATTGTGCTCAATGAAAAAAAAAAAAAAAAAGTTATAAAATGGGAGACTGTGTATGGGTGGCAAAACTGGGTGCTATGTAAATGTGCAGAGCAAGGATATGCTTATTAAATAGGCAACAGAGAATTAGAGGCAACTATTTCAGTTTACATTCAAGTATATTATGGGACTGTTTATAGGGCCCAAAAGAACTTCCCGAGCATTAACACATGCGGTATGAGGCGCAGAGGTGGTAGAATCTATATAAAGGTGAATAGACATGTAAAACCAGAATAACTTGTTAGCATTTGCATTGTTGCTGCCTTGAGGCTATGGCAACTATTTCACCCACCTTTTAGAAATTTATTCAGCATTTTTTTTCTGTGGGCTGGATTAAAGACAGGATTTTTTTAAGGTCAGGGAACAATGTCAATGATAAATCAAGGTAGTTTTATGCTATTTTTTTCAGAAAAATGAAGGACACATGTGAGAACTCTATAGAAAAAGGTACCGTAACTAATAACTGATTGTGAAAGGAGGAGGGGAAGGTCAGGTTTATGTTCTTTTTTCTTCTCTTTAATTATAAAGACCAGATGACATATATGTGTCTGGATTTATACATTTGTGTCGTGGTAGAAATTCGTCTCTTATCACCCTTTCCTAGGCAACTCCTTGGAGTCTCCAGACTTCTGGACAAAGAAGAGGAGAAAATTGTGACAGCAGAAAAATCTATGCAAATAAATCTTGAGTAATGAAAGGGAAGGTGAGTTTTATTCACACTGGTTTTGACTTTTAACTCAAGTACTGAGAAACACCAGGAGAAAATTTATCTCTCTGTCTTTCTTCGGGGCAGAAAAAGTTCAAAGTGAACATGTGAGGTCTCTGATGACTCCTCAAGCAAAGTTATGAGAGAATCAGCCTTCCTGGTAGCTTAAAGGTGAAAAAAAAAGAGAAGAAAATCCCTTCCTCTTACACATTTTATTGTACATTTAACCTTTTTCATAAATTATTGAGAAACATACCAATTAATAGTTTATCTTTTAAAACATTCTTATCTAGAATTTTTTAATAAATAGAGAATTGGATGGGCAATCATCTATCTTTTTATTACTTTTTTCCCACATTAGGAAGTGCTATACATTTCCACAAGCCATAACAAATGGTCCCATTTGCTGTGGGATTTGCACTCAGCTGGGACACAGACTGTGGTATGTCTTTACTCCCGAAAAGATGTCTGTTTTAAAGCAGGGGAATCGGTATGCATTACTATCCTGCTCTGAAATCCCTGTAGTGTCAAATACAGTTTTTACTACATTGGACCTCAGCGAGGACAACACTGAACTTTACAATGAGAAGTGACTTTCCCCAAGCATTTTAGGACAAAATCAAGAAAGATTTGCTTCCTTGAGGGTTTTTTCCTTACTGGGGTGGACAGGAGTGGACGGGGCGGGGGGGGGGGGGGGGGGGGGGGAGGAAAAAAAATCTCTTTTACTTATAACAATGACAAAATAACCCTCTCTTGCAGGGAGTGGTGGGATCTCAGGTAGATCAGAAACAAAGGGAGGAAAAAAGACGTGTCTGTATACTTATCCTGTACACCACTGTCTCTTGACTCTCATCATGTACCCATTGAATGGATTCTGTAATTTTAAAATAACACCAGCTTTTCAATAAGTGTGCATTGCTATGAATCCCCTGCAGTCCATGGAGCTATGGTGCTTTTAGTAGTTGACATCTTGACCTTTTAAACTTTTGCCTTCATCTATCTATATCACGGTTTTTCCCCTTTCAGCTGTCTATTGAAACATAATAAAATGAATTTTTAATAGCATTTAATTTCTGCTTACATTGACATCCTCCAAGAAAGTTGAAACACTTGGGATTTATTTATATATAGGATTTATTCAACATTTAGGGTTTATTAATTTTATAATTAAACCTTAATGGTTACTAGAACTTTGTCTATACCTGAAGGGACACACCTATGAAATTAAAATGTCAAACCCTGTTGCTGGAGGTGTTCCTTGTGCCACAGAAAGGGTTCTGTTTCCAGTATAGTTAAAACAGCTCTCCAAACCAAGATGTGTTGATAAAAGGCACACATTTTGCTTGAGCAACTGCATCTATATTTGAGTTTTTCTAGCTGTATCAGTTGAAGGTAGACTAACAAATGCTTTCATAGATCAGCTTCTTGCTTCAAACTTAAAGCAAAGCCTCCATAAAGCTTTTAAACTTGAATGAAAAAGAGAGAAAGGAGATATTATGATAGCTGAGTTTGGTTGCTGTCATGTAAGTCAAGTAAAAAGAAATTACACCTACTCTGGGTGGAACGGTGATTCAGATCGTTCACCTTTAAGTTGAAGAGCCTGTAAAAGGAAATTTGCTTCTGTTTCTAAGTGGATGTGTGTGGGAGACTGACATTAACACCTTACACTGAAGAAACTATTCTCTCCGTCCCTTTTTACAGCTGACTAAACACAAACAGCACTGGTTTAACAAAGAACCACAGACGGCAGGACTGATTATAGCCCACGCTGAATGAGGAGCTTGATTCAACAAGGTAAATGAAGGTCAGATTAATCATGGATCATATTTCCCCTACCCACCGAAGCCCTTACATTACATTATATAGTCATTGTGCTACATTTCTAGAACATCAGCCCAAAGCCTGGATTCTTCACCAGCCTCATTAGCCCTTGGAGCAGACTCTGCTGACTTTGGGGTCCATACCTGTGCCACCTCTACTGCATGAGTGGTCAGTGTAAAAATACATTAAAAGAGCAAGAGAGCATCACAATTTTAAAGGTGTCAGTATCTCTTTCTTAGCTACATTGCTGAGTTGATATTAATGACAGCAAGAAAGAATCCTTTATTTAACAGGTCAGGTGTGTACTTCAAAAAAATCACTTGACACTAGAACATCTATCACCTTTGAAAGATGTTCTAGTAGCTTAGGTCACCTAATTTGGGCTCCAAGTCAGAAGTAAAGGGTAGCATAAAGCTCTAATTTCCCTGCTCTGGTATTGTTTTAAGATAACCCTATCTGTTCCACTACATTATTTCACAATTATTCTATGAGGTTTGACTGCATTTAAGGAGCTAAGGACCTCAGGAAAAGCTCTTGACATTCAAGACTTCAAGCTGAATTTTTTTATTAAGATCTTTCTCACACAGTGAATATTAAGTATTTATAGCCATACTGGGCCAAGAAGAAGGTAGCACTCAGGTACTTCTGTCAGTCGTTTCTATAATGTTGGCAGACATTCTGACTATTTTCACTTAACGTGACATGGAAAAATATTACAAGTAGCCATTAAAACTAGTTCTGTGTTTCCCAAATCTGCCTGAAAACTCTTGGAAATCACGGTAATATACCTGAAAGCAGCTAAGGGGTGCGTGCCCACATGCCATGATGGGGTGCCCTGCAGAACCTCTCACAGGACCAGAGAGAGCAACTGCTGAAGAGGGGGGATGCCATCTGCTACTACTTCCAGCAGCCAAACTGCTTTTGATATCTTTGTCTGACTTTGCGCTTTGTGCACTACCCTTTGTTCAGGGTAGATATATCTGTATGTTTTCTCGTCAGACACATTGTGTACATTGCCCGTTTAAATCAGGAATGGAAATTGAACTTCAGGCTAACAAATGTAGGGCAAGTTTGAGGAAAAAGATTGGAAGCTTCTAACATGGCCATTATAAAGGCTTTTTAAATAGTTTCTGGAGTTCTTTTGGTTTGGCCTAAAATCATCATAGATTAAGTGTATCAGAAAGAGTCCAGGGATGACCACAATGAAGATTTACTTTTTTATGAGAAAAAAAAAAACCATCAGGATTTCCAGTGTGAATTTTGGAGCTGGTCTTTGGAAGTACTTGCCTAGGAGTAGAGGAAGGGAGAAAAAGAGGTCACAGAAAATGAAACATAAGCAGAACATTGAGCATGGCTAGCTTTCAAATCAGGATGGTTTGAGGTGCACAAAGATACAGGAGTCAGGTTCGTAGCCAGGATATGTATGACTTAAAAAAATAAGATGAAGTGCAGAAAATAATAGCTTTCTCCAAAAGTGAGCAGACAAAAACTACAGTGAAGATAAGTGGGATGTGTCATAGGTAAAAAAAATAATTGTGAGAAGGCTGGGAGACTAATAGTTGGTGAAATTTTCTAGGACAATTTTGATTTGCAGACATCCTTTCAGTGGCTGTAGGCATTTCCTGCTTTGGCTGCAGTTTATTCAGATGTGTAATGGAAAGAGGAAAAGATACTTGATGAAGTTAAATGCAGTCTTTTGAAAAGTGTGAATATAAGTATGCATAAACTGCTTTTAAAGTCCAATGGAAAATGCATAAATTCAGGAAATGATATAAATTGGCATAACCCTATTTGATGGTAATGTAGCCATTTACCTTAGGTGAATATTTGGGTCTTTTTTGTTCATGTTGTGCCAAGACTTTCACACTTTCAGGGTGATTTTATTCATATACTGCTAGCTATTTATTGAACCCCACCTGGCAGAGTTCAAGTACTTCAGAGATGCTCAAAGTCCTGAGTTGACAATGGAAACAACATACCGCAGAGGCTTTCAGAATTGCTCAGAGCACGTTTTGCGCTGTAGAAGACCACACCCTTTGTGTTCATCTTAAGCAAAACTGATGTCTTGCATTTTGTTTGAGAGCTTCACATGTAATGACCTTGATGAGTTACAGTGCAACATTACTAATGAGAAATATTATGAAGAGCTGAGAGTACTAGAAATCATATGTGGAACAAAATAACTTTGGGGCAATATAAGTCTCTTTGGACAACTACTGCTATTTTTGTTTGATTAACACCTAGCATGCTTAGGCCTGGTTCTGTGGCTGCGGTGTTTATCAGTTTTCACCACTCAAATAATATAGTATGTGTGTGCACATATAAAACTTCTAGCTACATCTCAAACCAGTATCTAATTTAGAGCATAAAAGTAAATCCTGGTAAACGAATGGAACTAGCTATGTGTTTCTGAGCACTGCCAGAGCAGAATGATTAAGGAGGTATGAGGGGATGAATGTGGGAAACCCTTGATCCGCTATTAAGCCAGGACACTTCTCCTGGACCTCCCTAGCACAGAGTGAGGGAGGAAACTGGAATAAGGTGACATCAATCCCCATCAGTCCCCACCTACACAGTATTTATAGGAAAGCTTATTTCCCAGAAGACAGGGTTTTATCTGAGATTGTAATACTAACTTAGAACCACATCATGATTTAATTAAAAAGCATGTACTACTTGGAATTAATATGGAAAGGATTGAAACCTGCATACTTAGAGATACAAAATGGAGTTATTAGGAACATTGTGGTGGGTTGACCCTGAATGGTTGCCAGGTGCCCACCAAAGCTGCTCTATCACTCCCCCTCCTCAGCTGGACAGGGGAGAATGAATATAAGGAATGACTTGTGGGTGGACATAGCACAGGGAGAGGTCACTCACCAATTTTCATCATGAGCAAAACAGACTTGACCTGGGGAAATTAGTTTAATTTATTACCAATCAAATCAGAGTAGGATAATGGGAAATAAAACCAAATCTTAAAAACACCTTTCCCCCACCCCTCCCTTCTTCCCTTTACTCCCGATTTTCTCTACTTACTCCCCTCCAGCGGTGCAGGGGGGCAGTTCTGATCAGTTCATCACACATCTCTGCTGCTCCTTCCTCCTCAGGGGCAGGACTCCTCACACACTTCCCTGGCTCCAGCATGGGGTCCCTCCCACGTGAGACAGTCCACCATGAACTTTTCCAATGTTAGTCCTTCCCACAGGCTACAGTTCTTCACAAACTGCTCCAGCATGGGTCCCCTGGGGGTCCACAGGTCCTGCCAGGAGCCTGCTCCAGCCCGGGCTTCCCACGGGGTCACAACCTCCTTTGGGCACCCACCTGCTCTGCTATGGGGTCCCCCATGGGCTGCAGGGGAATCTCTGTTCCAGTGCCTGAGGTACCCCCTCTCCCTTCTTCTTCACTGACCCTGGTGTGTGCAGAGTTGCTTCTCTGACATATTCTCACTCCTCTTTCCAGCTGCAGTAGTACAGGGGCATTTTTCCCTTCCTAACTATGTTATTGTGGAGGCGCTACCACTGTCGCTGATGGACTCAGCCTTGGCCAGCTCTGGGTCCATCTTGGAGCCAGCTGACATCTGCTCTGTCTACATATGGGAAGCTTCTAGCAGCTTCTTCACAGAAACCACCCATGTAGCCCCCCCCCCCCCCAAAACCATGCCACACAAACCCAATACAAATCTATAAAAAAAGCCTGGCCTTTTTAGTGGGCTCACTAGAGAGTGACTCCATCTGATGGAAGACCGTTCTAGACAGTGACATCACATCTGTGCTAATGTGTGCAGATAGCAGAGAAATTGGCAGGGTAGTAAATAAGGAAAAAAAGTTATCTGTGCTGTGCAAGCTGAATGGCTTAATTTGGTTGTCACCGTGAGCACAATGTATTTTAATAAAACTAGATAGAAAATAATAAAGTCATAATAAGCTCTGGTCTGAGGGTGGGAGACAGTCTTGGCAAGCAGTCACACAAGGAAGTATTTAGTAATCTGTGGTAATCACCTCAAGGTGAATGCCCAGAGGAGGAACATGGAAAGAAAGCAAATGTCCCACAGGCATCTGCGGCTGTCTTTGTTCTTGGTGGTACAAAACAGGGCATCAAGCAGAGAAGTGGTTGTGCCCATACATGGAATGCTGAGTGTAAAATGTTATGTCCAAGCAGGATAGTTGCTTTTCAAGAGGAAATCAGAAATTTGAGAAAGAGATAAAAATATAATAAAATGAAGGAAAAAACTACTAGGGAAGTCTCATTATATGCAA
Organism: Athene noctua; assembly: GCF_965140245.1. Taxonomy (NCBI): domain Eukaryota; kingdom Metazoa; phylum Chordata; class Aves; order Strigiformes; family Strigidae; genus Athene; species Athene noctua. The sequence goes on from NC_134037.1 coordinate 184,385,149, forward strand.
GGGATGAAACTTACAAGTTTAGAAGCGAGGATCACTATGGATAGACATTTAAACACTGAACAGCTATTTGGTGGTGTGAGCTTTTTGACCTTTCCATAAAGGCATAATAAAATCTAATCACTGGGAAGTGGAGTTTGAGAAATGGAACTTCAGAATAAGATGTAATTAAGATGATTAACTCCTGGTATCATCTTTCTACTGGGTGATCCATTCTGCTATCCTGGTTTTGAGCCTCAAGAAATTATCAGAAATTTATGTCCAGCCACAGTTTGAAATTTGACTTTAATTTATGGAAGAATGTCTGCATGTTCTGATTAGATAAAGACAAAGAAGCCAACAAAACTAGCTAAGAACTATCTCTGTGTTAATTAAACAGCATTGGTCCTTATCTATTTGTTGATTTTATGTTAATGATCTTGCCAAGAAGTTAATGCAAAGGATCACACAATGGCAAGAATGAAAGCATTACTCTTTAAATAATAAACCCCCTTAAAAGAAAACATAAACAAAGCCTACAATAATATTCAGTTACAAATTCATTACTGGTCCAAACTAAAATATTCATTTAATGAACAGAAATACCTAATCGCATTAACTGTCTGGACTTATTTTGGGTCTCTTTGTGTTAGGGCATGTTTCACACCTCAAATGGATCCATCAGCTGTTTACTTCAGAGTGCTGGGATTATTATGTCCACTGTCTATTTACCAGCCTATAAAACCTGTTTTTCTTCTACATTTGAATGAGAGTTTCAGAAACACCATACGCACTACTGAAGACAAAACTTTCCACATTGTTAGGAGTCTTTGTTTCTTGCTGTTGAAATAGAACTTGGGTCCAAATTCCTGGAAAAAAAACCCTCCTTAGAAATACACGAAGGATGGATTAACCTTTGCATATACTTCGTGGAGGTGTATGTGAATTTCTTTGTAAGGTATGACCCAGTTAGTAGGCCATTTACCCTTTCAGCAGAGCAATCATTACAAAAAATGTTGTGCTGATATGGTAGATATTAGTTGATAGGTTGTTAACATGTATGTCACAGTATTCAACTTATTCTTTAGTGCATGCATGCATCTAAATAAAAGGTATGAAGCCAATGTGGTATTTCAGTCACTGCTGGGAGCCAGGTTGCTGAAGGAAGTAGCTCTAGTAATAATAACATAGAGAATAGGCTGTACTGCTGGTGCCAGCAGGTGGGTTACCTCCCCCTTTGTCACCCAGTAACTCTGCGTCCCTACTATATCTGCTCCTGATGGGAGATGTAAGATCCACATAGACCTAAAATTCCTGGTTTTAAAATTAACACCTCCACTGAGCACCTTCAGTGAGAGTTGGACAAGTTGGTTGACTCTTCTGGCCAAATACTAATTTCAATTCTTTGGATATTAACCTGACTTATAAGATGAAAATTACTTGGGTCAGCACCATGACATCTGTTCTATAATTGTCCATGGGGACAAGAAAGATAAAAGATAGTTTTTCAAATAAAAGTACTCCTGTGTGATTGCTGTGTGTGCTATTATTGTGGTTTGATTGTCTGTATTTTTGTGAACGATAAAATATGAAATTTGACATAGTAAAATACATAAAAATCTGTCCTTGAACATTATAAATGGTTAGATTAATTTAGCTTGGTGTGGGGGGTTAAAGTGAAACGAAGTACCTCTGTGTGTGTGAATGTATGCACGTGCATGCACGCGGGTGCACATGTGATTGTAGGAGACTTGTGTATTAACATTTCTGATAGAGGGGTATTTATCTAGCAATCCACAATCAGAAAAATCTCTATTTTAAATAGGACTGTGACCATAAGATAAGACACGTAAAAAGCTATCTTGCTATCTAGTACTATCAGGGCAGAAACATTAAATTCTTATGGTGAATTGCTCCAGCAAACACATTCTTAACAAAATGAGGTATCGGAGAGCTAGAGCCAGAAGAATTTAGAATAAAAATAAGAGGCACAGTTTGTGTAGTGAGGTTAATTAACCGCTACTTAATAAATTGTAGTTGAGACTTCAGAACTTGAAATTTCTAATTGAGATGTACAGTTTTCTCTACTATATATCCTAGTTTAGCTCAGGATTATGAGCCTATAGTAACAATCTATGGGGAGAGTCTGGTCTTTCTATGGGATGATCTTTTGGCCTTAAAAATATCCAAAATTATTATTTGAAACAATACTGACAAACATGTGGACCGTGGCCAGCGTCTGAGCACTGCAATCAGCGTATTTCCCCAGTCTAGCATGGTGGAACCTCAACTCACGTTCTGGCTTGTGATGCCTTGCTGAATTCATACAAAGGGGCTGATCTCATCCCATGAAGTGGAGAAGCAACCCAACCAAAACTTCAGATGTTCCGGTTTACATCTTTTTTGAGACGAAGTGTTATCCTCATCAAACATAGGCATCCAGAAGAAAGCAACTTGCTGGCTCCAAGTGGGAGGGAGGACTTGATAACCTCCAGATGTACCTTCCAACCAACATTTTTATGCATCTGTGAGTTTGCTTGCTCAGTATTACCTAAAATATATACATTTTCAGGCCAGTCACTAAATCTGAGTACAGTCACTGAAGTATTTTCTGTTGCTTATAACCTCCATGAGTAGAAGTTAGTCTTACATAATTAGTACTTTACATGACATTCCCAAGTAAGATAATTCAGACATTGGTGACAAAAGGTTGGCAGTTTCCTCCACACTTACGTGGAGCTTCCTCACACAGTTTTGGAAGATTTCAGACGTACCTGAAATGAATGGTGGATACAGGATTTTATAAACTCTGAAAATGGAAATTTTAAAAAAAAACTATTAATGTGTCTAATTCCAAACATTAAAATTATCAAAAAAAGTTTACTTTGAAGTGCCATACTTGACACTGGTTTTAAGTTTTTCTTATTAAAGTTATTTTTAATGTTTTGTTGAAAACAAGAACAGCTTTTCGTGCCTATACAGTTACAAAAATATTTAAAATTAAATTTTACAGTCCAAATAGCTGGCACAGCACAGTATTTTCAGCATCTGTATTTCCGTTTTGCTTTGTGTATCCTTATACTCACAGAGTAGAAGAACAACAATGCAATGCGGTCATTCTTTGATGGGCAGATCTTCCAAGAAGCACAATCAAATTAGTGTTTTTTCTATCATCCTTGTTTAAAAACCCACTAGTTTTAGAATGGATTAAGAAGGAAATCAAAGGCAAAACAGGACACATTCTTGCATGAAAAAACACACAGGATATTAAGTTAACTCTATACTAAAATAAAGATGGTGAATCACATGTAGGAATGAAATACTAATAGTGGGACTTTTCTATAACTGAAAAAAAAAATTATTTTTTATATATGTGTTTATTTAAAAGTCTCACTCTTTTAATATCCATGAGGGAACTAAAGGTGCCTGGGAAAATAAATCATGTGAGAATTTCAGTACTGACTGCTGCAGAGCCCAGAGGAGATTTGGACAATGCTTTGGAAAAGTGAAGTGTTGTGGAAAATATTACAGTGTTGTGGAAGAAGTAATAGTTTATTAAACATAAGGGCTGCAAAAATGAAATGATGTGTGGTCTGGCAAATGTTTTCTTTCTAAAGTTATGCATCCTGCTCATCCAAAAATATGCTAGAAGAACCCAGAGCTAGTTGAGGACCAGCAGCTGTACATGCCTGCTGAGCACAACAGTCAGAGGGAGTTAATGCAGATCTGCCCTTAGCACTCCTCTGATGCAGATTATAGCCATTTTTTTCTACAAGTAAAATAATAGTGATAAAAAGAAGCCATTTTCAGAGAAATACTGTATATCTTCTAGGACTTATTTTAGAAGTTACCAATATTTACTACTCTGCAAAAAACCTGAAATTATGTTCTTAAATTACATGTAGTCACAACACCAATGCTTTGCGTTATTACCTTGTTTCAGGATAGTAACATGTGCCCCAAAGAGTGCATATATGCTGCGGTTGTCCACTGACCTCAGGCATGTACCTCTGGGACTAGGACTAAAGACCTCTAAAGTAAAACCAGTAACTGAGGCCACCGTGAACACTCGTCCCCTAAATTGCACATCAGACGTACGAGCCCACGGGAAGAGTATGTAAAACAAATCCATAGCTGTGGTACCACAGAGTTAGCACACAGTTAGTTTGTAGAGCTGGGAGCTGATAGCATCATGGCAGAAATGTGGGAAACATTCTTGCTTCCTGTAGCTCTTAATGAATTGACTACTGTCACTCGGGTCCTTTGTAAAAGCTATTCTCATTTAATTTGTAGTTGCTATGTATGTGCACTGGTTTGTTAATTTGAAATATTTTGTGTTAAGTAATTTTCATTTTAAAATTGGAAGAATTTCTGCCTAAAATTCCATAAAGGAAGAAGATACAGTCCTTGTTTTGTTTTGAATAAACTTGTCAAAAATAGTTTTACATGACTTCACAAGTCTTTGTTGCAGGTTTATGTAGATCTTCTTGATGATTACGCTGTGACAAAGTCAGTTGGTGTGCTGGTAAAACTGAATTTTGATCACTCCATTAAACTAATAGGAACATGTGATGAAATGGAAGGAATTATGCATTTCCAGAGCCTGAATTCCAGCGCTAGAGTTCCTTTGGGTATCTCACTAGCACAGAAAGCAGTCTGTTCCTTATTTCTTGACCCCTCCAGCACAACCATCTGTGGTAGGAGCTTGAGATGAGAATCTGACAAAAACTGAGTGAGGGCAGAAGAGGATTCTGAAATGGAAGATCTGCTCTTCAGAGCCTAAAGGGGAACCCTAAATCATTCACGTAAGTGGCTGGTGTGTCTGAAGACAGCAGGTGCTGAGCAGGCTAGATATATATAATTCTCTAAATAAAACGCATGTCAAGAAATAAATTTAGACAATAATCCTGAAAGTATATTCTTCTAGTGTTGGTATTAAAAAGCCAGCTATATCTTTTCTGTCATCCAGAGTTAATGAAAATTTATTAAATTCATGAACAAAAGAACAAAAAATATCTAAAACTTTCAGACAAGCATCAGCTTCTTTATCTCTGCTTTGCAAAAGCCAATTGTTTCAAAGATGCCATTGTAGATGCAGCACCACTATTTCAGCTAAGTCACTTAGTCAGATTAAGTAACATTGTAGCTGAGCTGCAAATCTTAAATCTTTTTTCCAGAAATGAAGACTTTACAAAAGAAACACAAGAGGTTTTCAGGATGGCTGTTGTCGTCTGCTGTTGACACCAGCTTAGGCCTGGCATTGCAAAGCAGTCTAAACCAGCACAGCAATCCTTTATGTATATTGCACTGGAAAAGGGTTTTCCTCAGTAGGAAAAGAAAGAATTCAGCAAGTCTCTTCTAGACTTATTTGCCCTCTGTATCACTGAATAATTGATGAAGATAGTGGAACCGAATCATCGCTAACTGAAGCTTCAGGAGCGAAGAAAAATGGCAAAGTGTTCTATAAACTAAAGAATAGCTTCTTTTTGATTAAGCAATGCTTAAACAATATCATTGGGATTCCAGAGGGTGCATTTGTCCTCATTGTGAACCGTGATGGTTTGGGGGTCTTTGCAGGCAGCTCTGGCTGCAGGCGCTGGCTGCTGGCGCTCTGCTTGCTGGAGAGGGATAGGGCAAACTCAGCCAGCGTTACGATGCTATGCCCTCAGGTACAGTGGAAAACGTGTAGGGCTGGCCACGGTCATGCCATAACCCACCCCTGTGTACAAAATTATGAGCACCACTTGATCCTAATAGAATCACAGATGTTGATACAGAAACGTCATCACTCCAAACATTTTGGTGACAGTCCCACTGGCAAAGGCCTCATGCTTCTGATAGCCTGGATGCACCCTGACGTGTCCGGTCTGCCCTGTCCTCTTCAGCATGGTGTGTGCTCATTTGTGTAAAGAGCTTGGAACCGTCTTGCCACAGATCTAAGGCTTGAGTGCATGAGGTGGTAAAAAACTTTATTTTGCCCTTTAGTTCAGAGACATTTAAAACTAAACATAGCAAAACATTCAAGATGCTGCAATCAACAATTTTGTAATCATCAATCATTATAGCAATGGACTTCAGGACACAGGGAGATGCATTTTTTCAATACCAAATTATCACAATTTAGGCAAGGAAAAAGACTGACTATGCCATGTTTCTGTAAATTCCCAGTCACAGTGGTTTATGTGGGTTATGACCAGTCAATTCATTTAAGCATACCGTGAGAATCTGAAGAGAGTTGAAGGCCCACCTTTGAGAAGAATTTTTTGTTTCTTTAAGTAAAATTTTGCTTTCAGTACATTAGAAAGACACGTTCTTGTGGCAAGTTGTTGGTGTCCTTCATTTGTTTTTAGATAGTTATAATGCGGCATGCAGGGTATTATACCTAGATATTCTCCCCCTTTATGGTTCACTATTTTCTGCACTACTTCCTTGTTGCAAACCTACATGTTTTATAGATAGTAATTAGCTAGATTTCATATAATTTCTTTGTATTTGTTTCTTTCTCTCCATTTTCTGTATAGTGAAACTGTAAACATATTTCATTTTATACCAGTTTTAGATCTAATAAAAACATGGAGAAATAAGGCTATTGTTATGAATTAATGAAAACAGATCCTCATGTAGATAGCAATGAAGTGGAAGAAATTAACATAAAACTCTCATGAATAGAATTATTTTACTGTATAAAACATCTATTTTGTAGCACCTACAACTGTAATAGCACTTCATAGTACAAGCCCAAAGAGTTTACTATTTCATTTCAGATGTACTGCAATTTAGAGCTTGCTTCCAAGAGGAGAAGGCTTTTGAGGGATGCAGTTAGGTGCCATGTTACTCACTGAGGCCAGGGGGTCAGGTTGCACGCTTGCCCTAGATAAACTGTTGGAAAAATTGAATTTTAGGTTGTCAATCTCTGCATTGCTCTGCCACAGCAGCAGTAATCTAGCACACCTGGATAACATTTTGAGAGATGAATAACAGTGGAGAAACAGAAATGAAGGGTGAATTTTTCTGAGGTGTGGACAGATCTGATATCAAACAGAAAATCTTCCAGCTCTTTAGGGGTGATGTAGGATGGTGACATAGCAAGCACTGTCCTATCAAGCACCTCTGCTCTTTTGGTGGAAGCACAGCTTGAAAATCTCTTTAATAATCTCCTGTGTCTACATCCTCAGTCTTTGTTGCCACAGTCTCCAAAAAGAGCAACGATCTGATACAGAGAATTTTTAGGAGTGCATGGCTAAGCTATGAAAATAAGAAATGATTAAAGGGCAATTTAGGACTGTTTGCTCAGTCAGAATTTCTGCTGATGGCAAACACGAGTTTTTGCCTATGTGAGACCATCAGGATTTGGCCTAGTAATTTCCAGAAAGAATTACGCAGATGAGATCAGAATCCACTCCCAGTTACACAGCAATAAATTCAGAGTACCTTTATTCACTGACATCACTGGAGCTACTCTGGATTTACACCAACTTTAGTGACAGCTTATAATAGTCTATTGAGAATTTAAACTTCATGCCTGAATGTGCAAGAGTGAGAATTGGCTGAGTTATGCGGAGCTCGGCACAGACAATTGTGTCCAAAGATAACACTGAAGAGGAGCTTTTTGCTGCTGTTCTTGCTGTGCTTCTTGCACTATTAAATTCTGCTCCTCTGTTCCAAATACGTCTGTAAGAATGAAAGACTTGCAACTACAAATGGACTATAAATTACTTATTGTTCCTGAGCTTATTCTCAGGATAATATCCAAGGGTCCATAGTTATTAATTCTGCATATTCAACGGATGGGTTAGATGACCCACTAGGCTCTTCAAATGTCAATTTGTTTATTCCTAGAATCTATTATAGCAAAGATGTACAGGATAGTCCTTAATATATTATCAGAACACTTTGTATCCGTGTGTTAAATACTTCTTTAATAATCAGTGGTCACACTACTTCTGCTTTCCATGCTTGAAGATAAATCCTCCATAAGTTTTTTAAAATCAAGCTCTCCAAAGAAGAGAAGCAATGAACAACCTGTCTGGAATCACCTGTACTCTTCAGCTCAATGCCAGTTGAGGATGTGAGGAATTCAAAGTTCATTATGGCTGGATGTTCACATGCATGTGTGTCATACGAGATGTGAGCCAAGATAGGATCATCTAGCAAGGTAGCCTTGGGAAATAAGCTATCTCTATCTCTATAAAGTGTCTGATTTCCATACACCTATGTTTTCCTTCTGTTATCTCTAATATGTAGAGGCAGCTGTAAACTGTCAAACTAGGAATCTGAACAGAGAAGGCTTTTTCTAGACAAAGCTATTTGTGCTTTAGAATTTATTATGAATTGAAACCCTGATTTTTTTTTTTTTTTTTTTTTTTTTTTTTTTGGTTAGCTGATGACCATCAGAATATTACTGCAATCACATGCCAAATTTACACCTGTATTTAGGTATTTATTTTTGATAGGCAAGGCACCTAGTAAGATAATATAGTCAAAAGAAAAAAGGAACAGCACCCGTTTAGGTTTCTTTTTGAATTTCATTAAGCATGTATGTACCTTTGGTAACACTGTAAATCCTTTCTCTGACCTGTTCTTAACCATTAAGAGAAAGTACGTTTTCCATAAGGAACTCAAAGTCTGTATTAATGGACATTCCTGAAGAGGCAGAAAATGGTTGAGATTTCTTCCTACAATGTCACTAAAAGTAAGGACGGGCTCTTGGGGGCAGGGGAGAAACTCAAAGAAGCTTCTTCTTTTCTTCTTCCAGTGTGGCTCAGCAGTTGACTTTGTTTCTCTAACCAGCTCTGCTTCAATTTCCAGCTTGCATGATATGGTGAAAGTTTGCTTTTATTTTTAATAAATATTTTCTTTGAGAAAAATGACTCTTGGCTCAAGTTCCAGGCCTTTGCATTCTGAAGCAGCAATTAAGCAATTAAATTAAAGCCTGTAAATAGCAAATGTTTCCATTATAAAACCACTAGCAGCTCCACCTCTTTAAAAAGTGGTGCGATAAAAATGCCTCAGAAATTCTTTGAAATCAGATCTCTGACAAGTATCTAATCTTCATCTTTAAGATAGTGGGAAGAACAGAGGTTATGTAAAATCCATGTATTCCTTCCAGCCTAGAAAGCACTCTGGTTTCCCAGCTACCTAAATTACCTTTGCAAAGTTTTATTTAGTATTACTGTTCTTAAGGCAGTACTGATATTCAGGTGTTTCAGTGCCATTGACTTTGGTTTTGATTAGTTGAAGAAGATGTATGCTAATTTTTCTTGTTTCATCACATCTACTTTGTGGTCTTTACCATCTCTTTCATTATATTCCAGATGCAAACAGATTCTAGCTGCACAGCTTCTCTTCTTTTGGTTCTTCTTTTTTTTAAAAACAGCAGCATTTCTGGCTTTGGCATCAACATGAGGATAACTACCATGTGGTCTCCATTTGCTTATAGGTTGAAGACCCCCACCCTAGATCAAAAACAATTTCAGTTGACTGAAACAGCATTTCCCAGCAAATGGAAATGATGCTTATCTGGCAACCTTTCAGTGTACAATGAGTCATCAAAACACTGGGTGTAAGCATCTTCACCCTTCCTTCCCCCAGCTTTTAATCCACTAATGGCTAATCATGGAATAAAGCTTTGTCTTCAGTATGTATACAAAATACGTAGGGGTACAAAGACAAACATTTGATTGTGAGGCAGTCATATAATGAAAAAGCATATAATTTGAATCAGATTGGGCTGAAATTAAAACTGCAACAAACTATTTGCCAGAGATTCAAACTGTGGAGAGTAAATCCACTCTTTCCCTAATTTTTTTTTTCCTCTCTACCTCTCTCTTCCCCTCCCTTCTCTCAGTGTAGGAGTTTTGCATTGTTGCTTGTTTATTTGGTTTCTGATAACAAAAGAAGAAAAGATTGTAGAAATGCACTGTTGGTCATAATTCAAATGAAAAGCAAAATTTAAAGAAGAAAATGCTGCCAATGTTTCTCTAAAAATCTCAATAATGAAATATAACCTGCTCTAGGAACAGAAGTCAGAGGTTGTTTTGTAACAGCAAAGTGATATTTGGAGCAGTATATGGAATCATTATATGGAAAAGGGAAAGGGAAGGAAAGGAAGGGAAGGCTGCAAAAAGCTTTGAGGCTCAGAAAGAAAAATTGGGAATGTATATGTGCCACTTAAAAAGCTGAAATTTATCAAAAAAGAATTCTTGGCATGGGTGCCTTAGTCTCTGGGCAAACACCTGACTGCTCCTGTGTTAGATTCACATAGAGGTTCATTAGTGAAAGCCAGCAGAGCAGTGCCATCCCTGTAGATGACTTTCAGTTCCTAAGAAAGGACTGGGTAGGTTGTGAAAAAAGTGATCATTTAGAGCCATACTTAACAAACAAGCCGCGGTCATGGATGATGTTTCTAGTTTCCAGCTTCAGATTAGTTCATTATCAAGTCTGTGATGAACCAGTTCTGTGACTCTTCAGATTCCTGAAGCTCTGGTAGTAACTCAGGCAGAGAGGTGTGCGAAACCTGCAGCGTTCACAGTCTGCTCCTGGTGAGGGGAGAGAACCGATGGTCCTGGCTGGTCCTTAGCTCTGTCAGCCACATTAATACCTTTGGCCTATTTGACATCCCTACTGACTTCAGTCTTTTTTAAAGAGGCCTGTGATGCTTTCATTCTGCTTTGCATCACAAGTCCTATTGCCAGATTCAGTGACGAACCTGCAGCACTGTCTGAAAGAAAGGCTCAGTTGTGGAGTCTTTGGCATGTGATGATTTTTTTTTTATATTTGCCCTCTTATACTTGGTCAGCGTAATAATGCAACTTACTAAAACTTAGTAATGTCTAGGGAAAGCAGGAAAAAGGCATTGCTGTATAATTTGGTCTCTCCTTCAGAGCACATTGGCAAGTGTGGGGAAACTATTTGGTAAGAGATAAATAGAACTTGGTATGCCACACATACTTACATACCTACATACATACTTCAGTATCACCCAGCATCCACAACAACAGCATGCACCCAAAAACTTCAGGTGGTGGACAAAGAATATAAGAAAGCTGAGGCTACTGCTTCCCCATTGCTGACTTACATCCTCTTTTGCAGACTGAGGTGCTCTTTCTTGGCACTGGCTCTGAGGGGAAGAGAAGCTGTGTAGCTGCATTAGTGTGGTGCCAGCCTCAAGCCGATGCACTTGGACTCTGCCTCTCAGCTAGATCTTCAGATGGTGGTGTTGGCCTGATGCCACTGAAGCCAATAAAGCAGTGCCAGCGAGCAGAACATGTGATTTGGCCTTGCATTTTTAATGCATATAATTGGTTTAGACTATGAGGTAGGAGCTGATGATCAACTGAATTGAGAAGCTGAGCATCTTAAAAGATGCAGGAGTGCAGAAAGCATTATCTGTAAATTTTTTTAAGAAGAGAGAGGATTGTTTTATTTTTTTAATCCCCTCTTGTCTTCAGTCTTTCCCAATCTGCAAACTTCTTTCCCTTTAGCTGGCAAATCTTAGTTTACAGGCACTTTGATGTTTTTATTTAAATCTCTCTGTTTTGAAATTATGTATATATTTTCAAAATGTATATCTCCTTGCAAGGCATAATTTTGCCTCAGAGTACACTGGCATTTCATGTTTTCTCTTGTTATGGCTCACACTCGGTGTCAGAGCTATAAAAGCTGCTACTGTTAATTCACATTTGAGGAAGGAACAAAGGGAGCTTTCTGCAGCCTGTGCACCTGGAATGTGAAGTGGGAATGGTGACTTCTGCAGCCTGCTTCTGCCAGGTGTCAGTCCCTTGCTACATCACAAAACCAAGAAAAAAATTGGAAAACTATTAAAGGTTTGGATACATTATATTTTAAGGCACTGACCTTGTTTTATGTTGATAGCATTTTTAGATTTAAAAACCATACTGTTCTTAATTGCTTTGCCATCCATCAACACAAAGCAACAGAAATGTCAGCTCCTGTAGGATTTTGCAGCAATGTTAAATTACACTAATTGTAAAGTTTCTGTAAAATTTGTGATATCATGATGCAAAATGTAGACTGTACTTTTAAGAGACGGAAAAGGAAAAGCTCCCTTAATGGGTTTAGATGAAACAAAAAGATATTAAAAATGCATTTGTGTTTCTGCCAAAGCTAAATACAACAGTTACTTGTTTCCTCTAACAATACTTTACATTCATCTTTTTTTCAAGGACTTCATAATATTACGTAGCTAACATTTAGACAGTACTCAGAGCAGATTAGGTAAAAGGAATATGTAGAGATCAGTTGCCCTTGCTTACTCCCCAAGAAGTAGTGTGATAGTAAAAGCCAAGGTTAACATATTTTCGAATGTGTTTAAATTTATTCAGGTTTAATCTTCTCTTACAGAAGTGTTGTACACTTGAGCTGATGGTTTTGTACTACAATATTGGAAATAGCATCTAGCTCATGTTTCTGTTGAACTGGTACTGAAAAGAGCTTGCATGCAAAAAAAAAAAATAGGCCAGAAAAACTTGCTATGTGGTTTTAGAAAGCATGGCTGAGATCTGGCAGATACAAAGATCTAAGAACAATACTGGAAGCTCTAGCAAAAGACTTTTACTTAAGTTCTGAGGAGACTGATGACTACAGAAAAATTAGAAAATAAATTACTTGGATAAATACAACTTCAGGATTGGTTGTCCAGCAGCTTTTAAGAACCAGCCAGAGAAACTTCTCCTCAACGTTTAAAGAATTGTGCAGTAACTTTTATGTCTTCATGATCTAACTGTTGGTTTTTAATATTCTAAATCCCCTTTCAGGCAATAAGACTCTCCCAGTAATTCAAGTGAAAGTAAAATTTGCCTAAAACTGAATGTATCTCATCCAGTAGCTTGAGCTTTATTTCCTCCAAATCATCAGATAATCTTTCTCTGTTTACTTTCTGTACTTGGATATCTGGAGTTGCTTAGACCTTCTACCAAGGCTTGCTTCTGGTTGCCTTTGAAAGATGGATTAAGGCTTTCCTCATTGTCTTCTACTTAACAGAAACACAGATGTGTTTTTTTAACAGCCTTTTTTTTCCCTTCTGGACACATAAAGGTCTTCTGGGACTCTTCTGTTTTTCAGAAGCTCTAATTTACACCTGGGCTGAAATAGTCCCTGGGGGATAATCAGGTGTCTGGGAGTAGATCAGGTGCCATGTGCTTTGGCTATACCTATTCATGAGCATCTTCATCTCCAACAGGCTAGTCAATATGGGAGAACTAGCCTGGTACAAATGCAGTGACCTCATTAGGATGGGAAATCTGTCAGGAAAATCTGTCTTTTTATGTTTTTATATAGCAAATAATTTTATAATGTAAAGAGTGTGAAATTCCATATGCAACTGGTTAATATATTTTAAAACAGTCTGAGCAACATGCAGTTTGTATCACAGAGATTTACAAAATTCCCTTCACAGGCAAGTTCATTTCTCCCTGTCCCTTTCCATCTACTTCTGTCTCTTTGAAAGTGTCAGTTTTCACATTTTGCTTCTAAGTTTTGTATCTTCAGTATGATTTGGTCAAGTCTGATCAAATGTGATGTGATGTTCAGATCTCCTCTGGATTCATATATTTTTATTTTTTCTATTTTCCTTGTCCCACTGCACACATATATAGTACATACAAAAATTGCTCCAGTGAATTAATTACCTGAAATTTATTTAAACCTTCTCCCATATACTTCCATTTTGACTGTACACTGCCTGTTTCATACTTAAAATTACTTCCCGCTTATTTCCTAATTTTAGCAACTTCTTCTTTCCTGCCTTTTGTTCACTTCTCTATGACATGCCTCCTATTCCACAGTCACCATGTTCTCCTTTGTCTTAAGAACAAGTAAAGCTCCATGAATTGGCTTAGTCAACCTGTCCAGCAGGAGTCTGGCAGTCCTTTAATTCAGTGTAGTAATTCATGTGGGAAAAGGCATGGACCCACTGTGAAAAAGGTCCTTTGACACATGGTCCATCCCAGCACCACTCTTTGGTTGCCAGTAAGTTGGTTACAAATTTTTATCTTTGTTAGTTCGGATTTCACCACAGTTTGTGGAATTCATGTAATTCCAGTTGCCTGTCTCCTCATTATCACCATTTTGATTTTCTATGCCCTGGATGCTTTTGTTCATCCCTTACTTCTACCCTGCTTCCCCTTTTACATGTGTTTGTCTCTTCAACATCCATCTTTCATGCACTGCCCCTGAAAAGTTTGTGCCTCAAGCAAAAAGCTTGAGCCATGATCACATGAAGCCCAAGTATGCTCATGGTCTTGCTGTTACTATTTTTACTTCACCACCCCTTCAGTGCAAATCCTATTGGTTATGCAATGTCTATATATGTTCTGTATACTCTTTCTGGAAAGTGTCTACAGAGTACCCAGCATACCTTCAGGCACTGTGTAATTTACAGATCAGTATAAATGAGAACAAGCTAAAAGGTAATACCATGTTGCCTTCCATTTCTACTTAGTGATTATATCATCTTGTTTTCCTTGTCACCAGTAGCCCATTTATTTTTGCTAATCTTTCCTTTCTACTATGCATAGCAGAGGCTCTCCCACTGTGAGGCTACTTTTCTAACTAATACTAGTCACAAAACATCTCAGGGATAAGACTTTCATCCTCTACATTCTGCTTTTGTAATTTACAATACTGCTTTCCAAGCCCTGCACAAATTCAGTGTACACACGCATGCTTTATATATACATATATGGATGTGTATGAAGGACAGATATGTGTGTGCACACACATAAACACACAAAAGAAGGATGGAAAGTGCAAAATGAACAGGTTGGAAGGCAGATCTGTCAGGCAATGAAGAGACAGAGACATCTACTCTGTTTCAGGCCACAGCATGCGAGGCATCTATGCAGCACAACAAAGTGTTACCTACTGGGTAAAAAAGCAGGGAGCCATGGTACAAAAAGAGCAGATGAGACAACTTTCACCGTATCCTTCTCACCGTATTCTTATCCAGCTGTTGTCCAAAAAGTCAGGCAATGAAAGCAGATTACAAAACAATAATTTATCCCTGTTAATCCAGTCCTTCCCCTACTAAAAATCCATGCAATTTAGCACGGAAACCTATTTCTTTGACTGTCAGACCTATTAAATCACACATTTTCATGCAAGTGACCACACTTACAACCATCACATAATTTAATCATGGAAAGATAGTGATTTATTCTGGTTTTGAAAAACAATGTTGGAACATGTTTACAGAGAAAAATGGATTTAGTTTTTGGATCTTTGTTTTAAAGCCAACAGAAACCAGTGCCTTTAATTTTAGGTCTAGTAAGAATTGTGAAGCCAGCATCAGACTTGACTATAGTTTTATTACATTTAGCTGGAAAATATTGATATTTGTATTAACAGTTTTCTTTGCAAATTATGCATTTTAATTTAAAAATTTTTTATTCTTTGGACTAAAAATGTATTATGTAGAACTATAGAAAAGCTCAATCCACCAACTCGACAGACAGCAGGCTAAAATACACTGGCACAAAATTAGAGTAAGAGACAGAAAGTAATAATTGCTTGACCCCTAGGTTAAATAATAAAGAATAAGAGATCAGCTCCAGCTATATGCTGTAAAGCTTCAAAAGCTTCCAACTGAATCTTAAGATTCAAAGGTTATTTAAAAACATCAAATTTAGTTTATAAGAAATATTAGCTTGGAAACAGTGGTAATAAAAAAAAGACATGCAGTAGAACAGAGTTGAACTGGGACTGAATCCATTTCCCTTAATATTTATCAGTCAAAGGTGGTATTAAGCAGAGTTTTTGTCACCTCTGTGATTGTGAAGATACAGGAAAAACTTTCAGGTAAGCAGAGGAAGCTGTAAGCTTCAAGAGTTTAAAGTGGGAATGCATATGCATCTGGCTATATATTGGTTTTGTCAGCTCATCTGCTGAAAGGAAGGTCACATCTAAGCCTTTCTGAAGGACAGAGGGTGGGTTAATGGGCTGAAGGCTGAAGGCTTCCTATATCCACCTCCTCAGCCCTTTCAAACTTTGCTCAAAATTTCAGTTGATTTGTGTACCTGAGAAATATTTTACTCCCAAAGGTAAGCGCATTCAGACCAAAGTAGTCTTGCTTTCATTTTCACTGCTGAACATAAATTTACCTCATTTACAAATACTGGTGACAGATGTGAAATTCTAGTAGAGATTTAGCCCATGAATAGCATGGACAACTTGTGGTGTTTATCTTCTCCACCTTGGCAACCTGAGGATCATGACTGAACTACATATTTGTGCAGTGAGTTCCCCTTAAAAAGCAGAGATCTTAAACAATTAAGGAGGAAGAGGGAACAAAGAAAAACTAATACTGAACATTTTTAAAAGAAAAATCTTCTTCCTCCTCTTCAACCCTCCTTCTCAACCCCTTCTTAATGGATGTTTCCCATGCAGATGCCGGGGTATAAACCTCTTCTGTGTATGACTTCCTGGGCATGTTGATCCATGGATCAACACTGCAGGTTCAGGGGTTTCCAGGTGTCTGGGACACACTGCTTCCGTGACAGACAAGCGGCAGCTGGTGGCCCTGGTGGGCAGGCAGGCAGGCGGGTGGTCAGCAGGGGCCTTCTGCACCAGTGCCCTCTGCAACAATGCCACCCGCCAGCCCCAGCCCCATTGCAAACAGGTCATGTGTCAGTCCCACTTGTGAGCATCCTGAGGCATCCTGTCTCTCAGCACCATGAAGAGGCGCACTGAAGGCCATGTCCCATGTCAGTCTGATCTATGCTTCTGCCATTAGCTTACGTGGTGGTAGAATCATTTCCACACTTTCAAGAGGAAAGGCACTAATTTAAAGGTATGTTATTCTTAACTCTGAAATCTGGACACAATTAACAGGCCCCGCGTGTCATCCCACAAAAGAACTGGACTGAAGATTGATAGTAGCTGAATTGGAAGAATGGCCTACTAAATTATACTCCTGGCATCTCTCTAGCAACAAATTTCAAAACACTATTCAGATATCATAGTGGACTGCTCAGCATCAACTCTATTAGCTAGGGCATACGATCACATGACTGCTCTTAAATTAGGAAATCCAGTCTGGTCCAGATTGCTAACCTTGCCAAAGTTCCAGATGTGTCATCTCTTCTGCTCTTCTGCACCATATACCCCACACAGTTCCAGCCCCTTAGGAGTGTCTGCAGGCTGTACTTCTGAAGGTGGTGTGCAAGCCACTGATACACTGTTTTCCTACAAGCAGACTTCTGTAAAATTGGAGTAGTTCTGTAGTAGTCTTTCTAGCCATAGGAAATTCACCAGACGTTGGCTACAGCGATGCTCAGAAAACATAATCCATTTTTCCTAGGAAGCCTTCAGGTTAGGAAAAACAGGTTACTGAGTTCATGCATCTGGAGCTCAGCTACAGCTCACCTGCAAGGTGTATAAAGGAAGAAGGCAAGAGGGTTGTCTTTTATGGTGGGAGAAGGAAATGGAAATACAGAATCGTAGAATGGTTTGTGTTGGAAGGGACCTTAAAGATCATCTAGTTCCAACCCCCCTGCCATGGGCAGGGACACCTTCCACCAGACCAGGTTGCTCAAAGCTCCATCCAACCTGGCCTTGAACACTGCCAGGGAGGGGGCAGCCACAACCTCTCTGGGCAACCTGTTCCAGTGCCTCACCACCCTCACAGGAATTTCTTCCTTATGTCTTATCTAAATCTACTCCCTTTCAGTGTAAAGCCATTACTCCCTGTCTTAGCACTATATTCCCTGATAAAGAGTATCTCCCCATCTTTCCTGTAGACCCCCTTTAAGTACTGGAAGGACACTATAAAGTCTCCTCAGAGTGTTTTCTTCTCCAGCGGAACAACCCTAATTCTTTCAGCCTGTCTTCATAACAGAGGTGCTCCATCGCCCCAGTCAGCTTTGTGGCCTCCTCTGGACCCACTTGAGCAGGTCCTTTTCCTTCTTATGATGGGAGCCCCAGAGCTGGATACAGAATTCCAGGTGGGGTCTTATGAGAATGGAGTAGAGGGGCAGAATCACCTCCCTTGTCCTGCTGGCCACACTTCTCTTGATGCAGCCCAGGATACAGTGGGTTTTCTGGACTGCAAGTGCACATTGCTAGGCATGTTGAACTTCTCGTCAATCAATGCCCCCAAGTCCTTCTCCACAGGGCTGCTCTCAATCCATTTTTTGCCCAGCCTGTATTTGTGCTTGAGATTGCCTTGACCCATGCACAGGACCTTGCCCTTGGCCATGTTGAACTTCATGAGGTTCACATGGTCTCACCTCTTGAGCCTGTCCCGGTCCCTCTGGATGCCATCCCTTCCCTCCAGTGTGTCAACCACACCACACAGCTTGGTGCCATCAGCAAACTTGCTGAGGGTGCACTCAGTCCCACTGTCTGTGTCACCAACAAAGATGTTAAACATCACCAGTCCCAGTACCGACCCCTGATGAACCCCACTCATCACTGCTCTCCACTTGGACATTGTGATGTTGACCATAACTCTCTGTTTGTGACCATCCAGCCAATTCCTTATCCACTGAGTGATCCATCCATCAAATGCACTTCTCTGCAGTTTAGAGACTAGGTGCTAGAGCAGGTGGCTAAGCTTTCATCTGGGTAAGAGGAGAGGTTTGTGGTGGTTTTTTTCAATGCTGGAGAAAGGGAAAAGATCGGGTTGCTTTTTTTTTTTTTTTTTGTATTTTATTCCAGTAAACAGAAGAAAGAAGCCATATCAAAACGAGAAAACATTCAGGCTAACATTAAACTGCACAGGAAGAAAGCAAATGCTATTGTCTATTTCTGAGTAAAGAGCTCACCCAGTGCCATTATACATTTTTTTTGGATCAAAGATATATGCTTTATCTGGTTTTATGCAATATATTATTAAGAGTTTGGCTCTGTTGGTAGTGTGCTCTTAAAATGGAAAGATTGAGATAGTTTTCAAAGATGTCATAGCCAGGTAAAGTTGAATTTGCTTTCACTTGAATGAAATATTCAAGTGAGACTTATGAAGGGATACACAGGAACTTTACAAAAAGGATGAGAGATAAAACTAATGTACCTCCTCTATTTCTTCTTAATAGATAAAATAATCTATAGGTTTGCATTTTCAGTGTAATCTCAGTTTCCATCTGCATGTTTCTACACCTCTTTTCCTTCTGATGTACAGGAATTTTCTCACTTCTTTCCTTTTACGTGCACAGACAAAACCTGTTTTCTCTTATTCTGTGCCCTGATGAGGGTTTTGGTTGTTGCATTCTCCTGTATCAAATAACACACCTGGAAAAGCAAATCTTCTTTTGGGGAATAGATTTATAAGTGAGGTGCATATTCCCAGACAACTTGAGATTGAAGTGTTAACCTCAAATAACCAAGTTTAAATAAATGGTATTTACTGATGTGGTCTTATCATGGACCTGAACTGTCCCTTCAAAAAAAGTTACGGTCATATTTATGCTTCATGGCCAGAGACATGCTCAGCTTCTGCAGCTCTACAAATCTGAGATGCTTCTTTCTCTCTTCCTTAGCCCCTGTCACACCGGCTTTTCCTCCTGCCTTAGACTACTACATAGACTTCCCCTTAATTTTTCTCTATTTTGCCTGATTTATGCATCCAGCTACCTATCCTGTTAAATCTCCGTTTGTTATCTGGCTATTTCTGTTCCTAATGCCTCCTCAGAGTTTTTTTCTTCTTGCCTCACATCTATTTTTTTCTTTGTTCTTAACTATCTGCTTTTCTCACCCTCTTCATTTAATCAAGTTACCACCTTCCTGCACTGAGTTAGTTGCCGGAAGCACAGAGGTATGATAAGCACAAGAGACAACATTTTTAGTTTCAACATTAAGCATCACAGTTGTGGTAGTAGCTGTTGACAGCTAAAAAAAAAAAAAAATCAGTTGCTGGGAAGGTACTTATGCTACCCTCTTTTGTAACATGCATATTCTACAGTGAAGGTCTGTGAGTTTTCATGTAGGCAAGCTGGGTCAGCATTTTTGTTGGAGTGATCAGAGATATCCCAGGCCCATCTCCATGACCCATTTTGAAGTCACCTCTCCACAGCATGGAAGTGCAACAGAGATAAGAACATATCTAATATGGAAAAAATAAAGACTGCATATTTCATCCTTGGGAAAGAAGTTATGTTAGGTGAAAGTTCTGAAGAAAACTCAACTGAAATAAAGTTCAGCTAATGTTTTGGCAAAACTTTTAACAAGTGAAATAAAATCTTAACACATGAAAAGATTCATTACTTCTATGCATGCTCAATAAAAGGGTCGCTGGTGCTGCACAGTGTAGTAATATACGGGTAGTCGAGATAGCTCAGAACAGGTTTCAGTGGCAGAAGCAGAAGAGCCACAGAAGTGTGTCTCTCTGCCTGGACTTAGACTCCTTGCTTCCTGATGTCATCAGTCCTGAAGAACAAAAAGCTTTTGCTCAGTTATAGATTGTTTCTGTGTGAACATTATGCAGTAGAGAAACAGGACACTGCGGGTGAGGTTTATTTGACCAAATGCGGGTATTTATGACTGAGCTGCTGTACGGATTTCCTTTATGGTTAGCAAGAAATATTATCATTTCTAGAGTGTGATTCACCTCATCCTACTGTAGATATCAACATTGCAGCCTAGAGCCGCCTGTATTTTTTCACTGACATTAAAGGAAACTTATGGTGACTAGAGGTGTAGACACCTAAACTGAAAAGAGATTAGACCACCTTCCATCCACAGTATAGCAGCTCAAACTGGAAGATGACTTTTACTCTCTGGAAACACAGGAATCATGAAACTGTGATGAGGCACCATTGTGCATTTGAAATCAGCTACAATCTTTGAGCATCTAAATGTCATGGATACGCTCATAAGAGCCCCCCAAATGCTGAAGAATTAAAAGATTTACATCCTGAAATCAAAGAGCACATCTGCAATGCTGATGTCCCCTCTTCTTCATGTGAAATCTACAATACCTCTTAACAGAGAGAAAAAACAAACTATCCTTTACATCATAGTCATAGATGGCCTGACTTCAGAGGGACCAGCTTTCAAGGCCAGTTCATACAGAACAGCAGCAGAATTTTAGCATTTGGCTCCACACAGCTCTCAGCTTCAAGCTGTGACCTCTGGGGAAGAACAGTGGGAGGAGCTTGCTGTGATATCTCTTGGTATATACACTTCTTCGGCTTGCTGCATTTTGTATATGAAAGTACTGTGTAAAAACCAAATGCATTCTTACTCTGTAGGGTTTTTTTACTCAGTGCAAGAGCATTCTTACTGGCTCTAGTAAAAAGGTTCTCAAGTGCGTTGTAGGCAGAAGCAGGAAATTTGCTCTCCTCATGGATCAAAAAGAGTTGGCACTAATAATACAGCTCAGGGGGGAAAAAAAATGAGAGAAAAAGAAATGTTCAACACTCAGCACTAGAGGAGAGTGAAAACAGAGCACACTTTGAAGAATTTCCTTGCTGCAGCATAGCCCCACATAGGAGAGGCTCCACAGTCACACTCAACATGTTTTGAAGTTTCTGTTTGTTTAATCTTTAGGTCAGGGTTTGGCACTGTGCTATGACTGACACAATGTAAAAGAATAAAGGCCCAAACAAGGCAAGGGGAAAAAAAAACCTTAGGAACTTGGGAAAGTGTGAGACTTAGTAAATCTATTTGTCTAAGAAGTAGAGCAACCCCAGTGCTTTAAAGACTGGTGAAGTTGTATCTTAAACCAGGAGAACAGTATCTAGAGATATTTCTCTTTCTAATAACCAAATGTCATGGGGGCCTAGCTAGGAGCTAAGAAATGATCTCCTTAAAATCAATCCTACTTGCAGGGTCTGTGCAATGTCAGAAAACATTGCTTTACATAAAAAATAGAGAATGGAGCTAGAATGCTAAAAACTGCACTGTCAGCGTAAACTATTATTCCAAAAGTTTATTACCACAATAATAATTTAGTTAATGTGGTTATATCACTGTAAATGACTCTTAATTGTGACTCTCTGAGGAGGATATGAAAAACTGCAAAAATTCAAAATCTTCTCCATTTCTCCCTTTATTACTGTCTTGGACTGCGTATAGTCTGTCAACTTGTAAACAAGTGTTAAGGAAAACGTGGACTAAATAAAGACTGCTTCCCTACAAAAGCATAGATGTACATTATAATTGGAGCTCAAGCCCATTGTGTAAGGTGAACAGGCCACCCCTTGTGAGCATGAGGAATGAGGATCCCAGAACAGCACTATCCCCCCGCACAAGCATCGCAGTGTTTGCTCTAAGGCGGATTGCCAGGTGCTCTCTCTTGTTTAAAAGCAGAGGATAAGAAAGAAGATAGGAATGGGCAGACCAGATCAGATGGAAACTTGACTATGTCCAATGACAGCTGCCTACAGCAGGGGCCTAGGGAAGAATATATGAATGACCAAAATATGCTAATATTTTGCCATAATGCAGACTGGCCCAAAGCTGTGTCATCTGAACCTGCTCTAAACAGAAGAGCAGGGCAGCTCAGGGAGGTGTAAAGCACAGAAGACAAAATTTTATTCATTAAGCAACAGGCTGAATCATGATATATGAATAATGTCCCATATCTCAAATTGGAAATTAAATATCCAATATCAGCATTATCAAAGAAAAGAGCAAATCTCCTAATGTCTTCAGGGTATATGGAAATTTATTCCAAGCCCTAAGTAAATAATAATAAAAAATAAGCCTGCCTCATTTACAGCATTTAATATATCTTGTTTCACCAGTGCAAAGAATTTCAACTTTAGCTAAAGGCCATTCTTTGTTAATAATTATTTTTACTAGTGTATTACTCTCTAAATTTAGTTAGTGCATTTGTAAGCTATATTAAAAAGGCAGCACAGCAGATAAAATATAAAGGGATGGAATCTGTTAATATGTAACTACTGTTTTGCAAGGATACACTTTGAAGTAAGTACTATTATAGTTTTTCACTGCATGCAGAATGTTAAATTAAAAGTAAGGATCCATTCCGTTTGGTTTTGGTTTTGCTTTTTAAATGAGAGTAACTTAGTTTCTATTGTACCCAGTATATTTCAAAGTTTAATAAAATAGGTTTTATATTTTATTTAAATCAGTTATATGCTATTTTTACTCTAACCATATATTTCTGACCTTGTCACATCAGAAATACTATTTTTAAAATCAAAACATCATTACAGAATCCAGAAGCTATAATAAAGCTGCTAAGCACTGAAGTTACTACTGACATAAACAGATTTATTATGAATTTACATCAGTGTGGCATTGGGATTTGGCCCAATGTGTACATGTGTGGAGCTTTATTCTATAATGTGACCATTCAAAGAATCAATACGTTGTAAGAACCCAGATTCCAATTTCCAGACAGAAAAGATTGGCATGAATTATAACCATATCAGGACACTAAAAACCGTATTAACATGGTTCCAGGCAGTAGCAGGTTCTTTTCTCAGCAAAGTCACAGAACAACCCTCACCTTTTTATGGCTCAATTGCAACTGGGCTGGGGATTTGCAATGAGGCTGTTTTCACCAACAGCGTGATGGCTTTCTACATCTCTGTTGTGTCAGCCTTGAGGTGATGATTAGCGGTGAGGAAATTATTATCTTAAGGTGGGTAGGTTTTACGGATTTCCTTTCAGCAAAACAAAACCATATGGCGATGCAGCTTTTGCTTAGGAGGAGGTATGCCAGGTAACAAGAGGAATGCCAGGAAATGGTGATGAAGAAAGATCCCTAGACACCTGACTTACCTGTCTGCACTGCCCCAACAGATTGGTGCAGCAACCTTGCAGGGGCTTACTTGTTCTTCAGGAGGACAAAGTGAGGCAGAATTATTTAATGCTCTGTTGATCCTTGGTGAATGGCTGCCTAACAGCTGAGCACATCCCTCTTGGTCCAAAAACATTAAAGTGAATCTTTTGAGCTCTTGGTGACTCAGATAACAGCCAAATTCCCAGCTAGAACCATTTTATGAAACTGTGTTTTGAAGGACAGGGCAGTCCCTGTTTCCACGTGATTTCACACATACTGCTATGACCAAAACATACCCCTTGAACTGCTTTGCCAACACTACCACCAACAGAGAAAATGTGTGGCAATGACAAGAACTGGAACAATTTCTATGAACTAAGAAAGCAATTTAATGTAGAGGTTATAACATTTTACATCACAAAATACACTTTATACTGTACAGATTAAACCACCTTTTAAAAAAGAAAGAATCGAATAGAAAATTTCAATTAGAAACAATCAGTGTTACACGCCAATCAGAAGTTTTCATCCACCATGAAAAAGGCTAGTAACTCATTTCAAATCCTAAACCTTCTAGTTTTTACCTGATGACTGTGTGTAACCAAACTATAGAAACAATTTCTTTCGATATTGTCTCTTCACATGATAGCTGCTTACGTCCATTTGTCTTCAAATTTACACAACCTTTTCTTTTTGACAGGAGTCAATGGAGAGCATATTCCTGAGTCTATTTTGCCTTCTACTAAAGGTTATAGCATAGTCACTCCATGATAGGATGATCATGGAAGATATACATCTTATACATCTGCTTGAAAGGCTGAATGAACATGATCTACCAGGAAGTTGATCCTCAGCCATAATTCTACTGAAATAAACAGATTGCAGTTGAAATTTATGCCAGCAGAGGATTTTAATTCTGCAATGCCTTCCCATTTCTGCCTCAAATGATCACACGCAAACTTTCTTTAACTTGTTTTTAAGGTAGGAATGAACAAGACAGAGAGGAATGGTGTTTGTATGGCTGGGATTTATAATGTAGGCTCTAAAAAAGGATTACGAGGTCCAGAGAAATACATAGAATGCAGTCAGGGATGTATCAAAGAAGGGAGACTATCAAAAGAAATGAGAGAGAGAGAGAGAGAGAGAAGGAGTCATTTAGTCACATCATCTACTGCAGCTGGATTAATGCTGGCAAAAGAGGTGGTAAAAAAATCTCTATATAATAGAATATGAATTTACAGTTCCTTACCTCACAGCTTAAAGTACAGCCCCACAGCTACTGCTTCAGGGGATTGAAGAAAGAGAAATAGCTGTGGTACCTACGAAACACTGCCTGCCTTTTTGGAGCAGCCAGCTGGAATTGGCTAAAACGCAGAATGTCACATCAAATCTCATACAGATGAGAGGTTTGCTTGCTTTCCAGTAGAGATAACAATCATGATGAGCCAGCAGAACTTAGTCTGCAGCAATATGAAAGACTTGGCATATGAACATTTGCTAACTCTGAATAACAGGATGAGACAACCTGTAAGTGCACCACACCTTTGTAGGGCCATGAATTTATTCATTCATACATTTTTACTTTATAAAACAATGCTAAGAGCACAGCCTCTTTCTTCGCATCTTTTGTGCACCCAATTCCTAGTCTGGGTCCTAACAACCACAGTTTCCAGAGAATATGGTGTGCTGGCACCATGACAGGTTTTTTTTTCTCTACAGCCTTGGAGAGCCTGAA
Source organism: Athene noctua (assembly GCF_965140245.1). Taxonomy (NCBI): domain Eukaryota; kingdom Metazoa; phylum Chordata; class Aves; order Strigiformes; family Strigidae; genus Athene; species Athene noctua. The sequence continues at coordinate 184,410,567 of NC_134037.1, forward strand.
AATTCCCCACCCCCACCCCCCCTTTTATTTTTTTTTTCCTGAAACAGCTCACTGGAGTGCAAGCAAAATCCTCCACAGATGGGGGACAAGCTTGAGAAACAGCAGTACAAGAGGTAATATTTTATAAAGAAAATTATGAATGATTCCAAGAAAGAAATTAGGAAGAAGAAATCATCTCAGGCGTATGTGGAACAACACCATGATGTAATGGAAAATGGACTGTATTACGGCTGGTGGTTTGCTAATGAAGGAAAAGCTGTGAAGCTCATTTGTGACAATGTAAAAAAATAAAAAAGACAGAGCATGTCGATAATGAGCCTTGAATATTCTTTCTTTTCTTTTCCCCTCTATTTTGTCACCTTTGGTCTGCTTGGCATTCACCCAAATTAGAAGACTGACAGTCATTTCTCTTTAATAATCACTCTTGGAAACTCAAGAAGCACTCCCTTTTCAGCTCTGTCAACAGGGAATCATTAACAATAAAAAAAAAAAAAATATCTATCTATCTATCTATCTATCTATCTATCTATCTATCTATCTATCTCCTTAATTGTTTTACTGAAATAAACACTCTGGATACCCCCTGCCATTTAATGAACATGCACTGGGTTAACTACAAGGGCTGCTACCACTGCCATCTTTGATTACTTGCTAGTGGCAGATGAAAGCTTAAAACACACGTAGTTTTTTGACAGTAAATATGATTTCACTTTTTTGGCTTCCACATCAACCCACCCTCTTCAAAGTAGGGCAGACTAGCAAAGGCTGTCAAAATAAGGCTAGCAAGTAAGTGGAGTAGCAGCTCTCCACAGAGTTTGATTATTCTTCTGTGAAAGAGTCTGTAAACAAAACCTTTAGGCTTTTGTCTACTAAACAGTGCTTAGAAATTCTTCCAGCCTAGCATTTTTAATATGTGGGAACATGACTGCAGTAGGATTCAAGAGCACTCAACATTTCTGAAAGGAAGGCAATTTATTTTTGTAACTAAATGTGGTCTCAGAAGCCAAAATACAGGCAAAAGACCACATTTTTAAAGAAAATAAATTCTCTGTGTGCATGGATCCTCTGAACTGTCTGAAAGACATCTTTCCTTTGCCTTGACTATACATACCAAGACAATAACAGAGCAAAAATTATTTTTGAGTTTGGAAGTGAAATTTAATTGAAAACTTATATTCAGGTCTTATTTTTCACTTCCATGCTTTGTGCCATGATAATTAGCCAGAAAGTCTGAGGGCTGATGTGCCTTCAACTAACAATCAGTTCTTTGAGATGGTCGGAACCTCTGGAAAGAGTTACATGCATTACGGAGGATGAAGGCTCAAGTCTATTCCGTTCCTGCGAACTGGTGGATTGACCTGGTGAAGATCATGTCTGGGAACCTGGTGAAAATTTATGAATGCCTCAAAGCAGAAACCGATGGGATATTTCCATTGAAATTTCCCTTCCAGATACCTAGGTCATAAAAAGGAAGTTAAGTGTTCCCTGAACCATTCTTTGACACTGGAGCCATACCCAAATCCACACCATTCAGCTCGTTCAGCCTCCAAGGAGGGTATCCACACCAATGCTGTCCTGTGGAGAGAGTCTCTGGTTTGTGTGAAGTCCTGAACTAAGCTAGGGAAATGTTTGGGATGGCAATGGTGGATCCAGACCCAAAACAAGCCAAAGACAACTCTGACCATGCAAGAGAATAGAAGGTTTGATGTCCAGTGCTTGGGAACTCTCCCTGGCACAGTTAAAGTTGTTAATAGGGATGTAGCCATATGTGTCAGGGTGATTTAGACAGCATCTGAGCCTGGAGATTTTAACTGCCAGCTTTGCCTAAGTATCAGACACAGATATCTAAAAGGAAAACCAGTTGCTTAACAGCACTTCTCAAATTTAGCTCCAAACAGCTGAGCAGTATGGGTCCTACAAGTTTTTTGGATAGGTTTTTACTTGAAGTTGTAAAAGCTATTGCCAGTGTGATTTTGGTTTGCCTCTTACTATCTGAGATCTGCCGATCACTTTACCTCTAACATTAACGGCTATCTTTCAATCATCTTTTCAATACATGTTTGTCCTTATTTGTTAGACAATTAAGTGCTAGATATGCAGTTACAGAAAGCAATGCATAATGAAATCTTTAGAAAGTACTTACATTTAGATCCTTAGAAGGGACAAGATTTTATTATCTGGTTAGCTCTTCTTCACTTCAGGGACTTGCTGAAAATTAGGGATTACTGCATCCTCCTAGTGTTACTCATCAATCCTTATGCACATCACTAGTGTTACACCCACCTAGTATGGACAGTTTTAAGTGTCTCTCACTGAAATGTAAATATCAGCCAAACAATTTTTGCAGACTACAAATGCTGCTGACAGTGAGTCCCCTCCCCGCCTCCCCTCTTTCTCCCAACCTTTTCAATGCTGCCAGACTGCTTCTGGCTTTCTATAGGGGCAATTCTGAAGAGAGACATCAGTATGATCAAAGAAACTTGCATAAGGCAGGAAGGAATAGAGCAATACATGTGTGTTGCTTATGGCCATGGCAACACCTAAGTTTTAGCTACCTTGCCACCTACTACAAATGATTTCAACTAGTGTGACCAGGCAGTGGATGACTCTACAGTTCACACCCACATGCACAAACCTGTCTGTTCCCCATCACTGGAAAAGAGTGACTTCTGGGATGAAACACAACTAACAATGCGCATCTACATTAAGAAAATCCTTGGAAAGTAAAGATTAATATCATAGATATCTTCTGGGGTAAACAAGTAAAAGGTAAAGTATACAGTTTTTGAAATATTCTTTAGTTGTAACATTTTATTTTGAAAATATCCTACACATTTCCTTCTCAAATATGCAGGGAAAAAATCTCTCGGATTTTATTGAAGGGACCAGGATTTTCCTTTGAGATTTTCCATGTAAATGTTGATGCAGCATGACTCTGTCTGATCGGAAGAAAACCTCACACTGTTGATTTCTGGTGTGTATGTTGCTATTAGAGTTGCCTGGAAATAGCTTTTTGATGTAAAGTGAAATTTTACATTTTGATGATTTTTAAAAAACTTTTCATTGGAAAATCAAACAAACCCAACTTTTCCTATTTTTTCCCCCAAATTTTCCATTTTCAACTTATTTTCAGGGCAGCATAAGAAAATGAAGACTGTACTTTACTCACATAGCTAAACACTGAAATAGGCCTTAAAGATCTCATACTTTAAAATAACAATGAGAGAAGAATACTATTAAATTTTTATGAGGGTATCAGGAGCTCACAGTTGGATAATAATATCAAAATGGAGGCTGAAGGCAAAAACCTCCCTTGGCAAAAGGAAGGTAAACTGCAGTAGACTCTACCAGAGTCAGAAGAGCAGGTCTGTGGTTTGCAGCGCTGCTCGAAGCAGTGCAACATTCTGCAGTCTCCCTCTGGATGGGAAGATCTCCAGGGTGAGAGAGACATTTTCAAGACTATCTTGTGGATGTGAGACAATTATTCCACCATTAATGAAAGTTTTTGCAGAAGTTGCATCATGTTATTTGAATATTCTCTGTTCTTATTCAATTCAGGACAAAATCATTTTACTGGAACAAGCAGGAGTTACATGAACACTAAGCAGTTCCTTCCTTCGTCTCCTAGTACAAGTGCATCTCAGGTACATTTCACATACAGTAGTTCTCATGTTCATTGCGGTAGAGAGTGTATTTATTTTGAAGATTCATTTCTTGGGCATATTATGAGAGATCTAAACTCTCATCTGAAATGTCCTTTGTCTTATTTTATTGCAACAGAACATGCCATGGACCTGAATCCTGTTGCTAGCTGAGCCTCCTTTACATCATGCAGATGTTTTAACCAGGTGTTTTGAAAAGGATTCCTGACTTTCTTATTCTGTATCTGCCTGGTGTTATTTAGACATAACACAATTAAGAGTTACGAAGAGAGATGTTTTACATTTCCAGTTTCCAGCTGCAAATCTCAGTATATAGAGACACTTAATAACAGTAAGATCACGCAACCTTTGTCTTAATTGGGTAAAGAGGGTGTTTGGAGTATCACACAGCAGGACCGGGCTAATTAAATATTGTTCAGATTTCTCACTGGGGAGTTTATGCAATGTCTGAACTATAAGCCTTAGTGTTGCAGCTCAGAAACCATGTAATTAAGGTAGATATTTTGGGGAACGACTGCCCTTTCTTTCCTAAAGAAATGTAATCAACTCGTGGCATTTTGTTGAGATGGAGTAAAGTCAGTCTGACTGATCTGACTGATCTGAGCTGTTTGAAGAAAACTGCTGCAATAACAGATGTTTTTGAAGAAGAAAGTGAACTTTTAACTTACTAGGTCTTCAAGTGACAGCCTTTTGAATAAGCACATTTAAAGTTGTCATTTTGCGCTAAATTTACAGATGAGTGAATTTCATCACTTCAGTTGTATTTCTCTATGCCTGTGTTAGGAACCCTCAATCTCACACTTAAGCTGGAGGACTGCAGGGAGATTCACAATGCTAATCGTGTAGGGGGAGACATGTCTCTGCTAGATGTTCAGGCAAGAGGACAGAGACAATGGCAAAGAGCAACTCCCTCCTACAAGAACAGAAACAGGAGACAAGAGGGCCACCAAAGGTAATAGAGACAATGAGCACTTCTACTGACACGTGGCTCTTCATTGCCTCTGTAGGTTTTTCCTGGCTTTTATTACTTCAGATAAGATAACTTAACAAACAGGAGAAGGACCAATAGTATCAGACTGAAGGACTTGACAAGAGACCCTCCTATGTTGAGACATTTAGGCTACAACTGAACTATGGAACTAACAAAAATATTTCAACGGCACAGGCACGTGAACATCCTCCAGCTGCATCCCATGTGCATACTGGGAGACACCAGCATGCTCACCATCCCTTTCTGCTTCCCAATTCTCCCCTTCTGTGTTTAAAATCATTTTTGCGTGTTCCAGCAGGTTCTACAGCTGGCATGATCTGGGACCGTGGATATACAGTAGAAAGCACCTGCAGTGCCCTTTAGGCATATCTTTACAGACTGACTTGGCCCTTGGGGCCAAGCCACAGCTGACACTAGAGGTATGATCCCATGGGCCTAAACTGGGGTGCCGACCTTCCGCATCCTTGAGAGAACAATATCTTGATAGTAAATCTGAATCAAAAGATACAATGATGAACAAAGACATAATCCCACCAGTGTGAGGATGTCTCTTCCACTCCTGTGCTGAATGCTCCACATGGATAGTAGAAACAAATGTAGATTATCAGCTAGAGTATCTCCCATATAACTAGATATAAGATCTGAAAGAAATGTCTGGATTTATAAGTCTTTCATTTGACTTTGCATATGGTTCTCTCCAAGGCTCTCTGATAGCTTTATCTTATATCAGACGGGTTGGAATAAAGCAGGACAAGAGGCCATCTATCTCACACTTAAGCTGTCAAAGCTCAATATGGCACTCGAGGTTAAGTCACAGAGGCCAAGCTCATAGAACCTGAATTTCTTGCACTATTCACTGGAATTTTCCTCATGTCACAAATATGATAAATTTCTGTTTGAATATATTGAGAGTTGTTATTTTCTTCATTTTCACAATAGAGATAGGAGGCCTATCTAAATACCTAGAACAGCTTCTCAGTTTTTACATTCAGATGCCTCCCAAAAGCGTATGACCATGAGACCTGAAAGCACATTATTCTCCCTTCCCCCAAGCAGATAGCCATTGGAAAAAACCCTGAGTGCTTGGATGGGAAGACAGCCATGGAATACTCTAACAGATCCACAGGTCTGGATGCTTTGCAGGGTCATATCATATGGCATGTACCTGCTCTAAAGTTTAGATCCATCCTAGAGATGTTTCAACTCAGTTCTCAAAGGGCCTTAATCATGATGATTCTCAGGTGACTCTTAGAATATAAATAAAAAGCCAAAATATTATGTTGAATTGAATTATTTGATTGTGTCCAAAGAAGGGCAACGAAGCTGGTGCAGGCTCTGGAGCACAGGTCGTACGAGGAGCGGCTGAGGGAACTGGGGGTGTTTAGTCTGGAGAAGAGGAGGCTGAGGGGAGACCTCATCGCCCTCTACAGCTACCTGAAAGGAGGCTGCAGAGAGCTGGGGATGAGCCTCTTTAACCAAGTAACAAGCGATAGGACAAGAGGGAATGGCCTCAAGTTGCGCCAGGGAAGGTTTAGACTGGATATTAGGAAGCATTTCTTTCCAGAAGGGGTTGTTAGGTGTTGGAATGGGCTGCCCAGGGAGGTGGTGGAGTCCCCATCCCTGGAGGTGTTTAAGAGTCCGGTCGACTTAGTGCTGAGGGATATGGTGTAGCTGGGAACTGTCAGTGTTGGGTTAATGATTGGACTGGATGATCTTCAAGGTCCTTTCCAACCTAGACGATTCTGTGATTCTGTGAAGTTTCACAGTACTTATGAATGGCTAAGGGCCTGGGAGTGAGAGTCACCCAGACAACATGGTATAATAGGTGTGGGGATGCTTAAGCTGTCCAACAGGACATACTGAAGTCCGCCTCCCTCCAAGTTTAGGCACCTCTGTATAGGTCTGAGTTAGGACCTAGTGTAGCATTAGCGTACACAGCCTGTGCTATGCTGTCTGAATGTCCCTTTGGGAACTTCTTCTATTTGGGTTCTTCTAGTTTAACACATGCCCTGAAAGAAGTGTAGATGCCTAACAAATTCTGGAAGCTGAGCTTAAATCCTTTACAGATATCACAAGCAGTGAATGGTAGAGGAAGTCCTTGAATCTGTCTTCTGTGAATGCAGGGAAGCATCTTAACTAAACTGTAGACACTTTATCTTTGCTCACTAAGGATGATGACCTAATGGGGTGACTGTGGGAATAGAGAACTGCTATTCTGTAGTGCAGGGCTGGCTACCTTGCCCTCAGTTCCGTAAGATTGCCATCTGTTTCTGGAGGCTCCTAAGCAGAAAGGGGGAAAAAAGCAATAGGACAATTTGCCTATAGCAACTTCAGAATTGTCAATGATCAATTTTATGGCTGCAAGAGAACATCTGGAAAAGAGAAGACATCTCTTGCAGTGATTGCTGACCAGACCAAAAGTGATGACAGTACCAAATTAATGTAATAGAAATTAAACAGAAATTGAAGGTTTTTAACAAAGGTGGAACTTCATCTGCACTTGAAGAGACCACCAAATGTTAAGTACATGTTTACTTGTAAATGAAAATATTAAAACAAGCTTTTGTTTTTTATGAATTTTTAATAACCACTTTAGAGATTTGCTTTGGACTAGCCGAGATACTGCTATTTCCTCAAATTCAAAACTGCTTAACAAATGATATCAGATACAGACTATGGATGGCTGATCCATAGCCCAGATGACTGATAGAGCAGTGCAGATACTATTTAAATTTTTGTAAAAACTTACTTACTTGCATACTTATTAACTTCATCAATTAAACTCCAGGATTGTGAACATTGTAAACTTTTTGTTTTCCAAAAACATTGTAATTTTTATTATGGTTATTGTTATTGTTGATCATGTTTTTGTTCTCCTTAATAATTTCTCAGTTGTTCTTATTAAAACCTCAAGGCCAGTCTAAATAGGAGACCACAAGCCAAAATATGATCTCAGTGTAAGTCTGCTTTATTTGCCTCTGGTAGACAAACTTCATGTTAATTTTGAGATAACTATATAAGGGAATCTGAGCCAAAACTACAAATTAAACTCTTTCCTGTGAGATCTACAGTAACCTGTAACCGCCAAGTACAGATTCACCTGGAAAAGTTGTTTTGCCTGGTGATCTCTTGTGCGTTTAGATCATCATAAAAAACTGCTCTTTGCAAACCTAAGTCTAGCTAATGCATAGTCTGGTAGTTGAGGGAAGATTTTCCACTGTTTATTTTACTTTTAGAACACATCTGTCTGCCCTTGAATTAGTTTGTTCTCTGAACCATAATCTCTCTTTTATCTGGAGAATACCTGAAATGTCCTTCAATTTTAACAGTGTATCCTGAATTCAACAGAGATTTCTTAATACAAAGAGCAGATGAGAATTTGTTTCTACCCATTTGTTATACCCGGAGCATACCTCAACAATCCCTTGACATTTCCTGTTTTGCTGACTCAAAGTACTAACAGAGAGTAGCAAAAGAAATACAAGAAATTTGAGCTATTCTGGGACTCCAGAGCCTTAAAGCAAGAAGTTCCTCCAGCCTGGAAAAAATGTGAACTTTGTTGTCCACTACTGGAAATGGAGTTACAGTATGAAAAATAATTGCCTGATGTTAGGTATGTGTTCAAGAACTGGAGATCACAATGTGGTTAGTTTGAAATTCATTGAAAATCCATACTTTTTCATTTTTCCAAAATTTACAGAAACATTTTTGTAAATTACTGCATTTTAAATGCCATTCCGAGGGTATGCCTACACTTCCCAACATGTTTTCCAATTGAATTTTTAACATATTTAATAATTTTAATATAGATGAAAAAAAAACCAGTAACAATAAATATAGATGAACTCTGAAAAATGTACTGAGCTTGTATAAGTAGAATCCATTGCTATGGAAGTTAGAAAGGGTGAGGAACAGGATTAGATGGGGTAGGGAGCTCTGACTGCTGGTAAAAATAAGCAGTATGCAAAGAGACCAAAGGACAATTTTGCAATAAAAAATAAATATGCAAGCAGTTGCTCTCAGCACTGATAGAAATTAAGTGGCAGCCTAAGTGGGATTTTCAAAGGAATTCAGCACTGGTTTAATTTACTTTCTGCTGCAATGGATGGGACTTTTGCTGGAGTGTAGCTGAAGCCACGTGCCTGAAAACACTGCCCTGAAATCACCCTTACTCCTCCTGCTCCTTGATCCTGGAAAATAACCATGTCATCTTTACAATAAAAACTTCAGGATGGAAAATGTTCCTTTTGCTGTGTGACGTTGCAGCAGCAACCACGCTGATACGAGTGGGGTTTTTTTTTAGAACTTGGTCTCAGGGGTCATTCCTTTTCTGCCCCTCCAGCAGATGCATTTAACTTTGTTTCAGCTAAATATTGTGAGCAGAGCCCGTCGGGTTGAGACTCTGGACCGGAAGAGAGTTGTTCATCTTTGACAGCACAAAATGTGTGCAGCTGAGCTGAAACTGTGAGTCGAGTTTCATTTCCCTGCGCTCTGCCCTTGGCTCCCTAAAGCTAGTTCTGACCTGACCCCGTCCCCTCAGGGTGCCAGGCAGTCTTCGCTTTCTCCTCTCTTTGGCCATGTGGTGGGTCAGCAGAGATGCAGCTCTTGGGCAAAGCCAGCTGCTTCCCAGTTACTCGAGACATCTGGTGTCCCAGTGGAAGGGAGGAGAGGTGGGCTGTCAAAGGCGGCGTGCTAGCAGAGACATGGGCAGGTTTACGATGATGTAACTTTTCTTTTTTTTTTTTTTGTGGAAATGGGCACTATTAGGATTTTGACTTTCTCACCAAGCCTTCCTCTCCCAAACCATGTGCAACCAGGCTGCTCACCTCATCTCATCCCCCTGTATAATTACTAGTGGGTGTATTTAGCACTCAGCCCACCCCTCAGTGTGGGAAAACAACTGGGGAGTGCCAGCGATGAGGACTCACGGGAAGCAGGAGCACTGCGTGAAATCCTTGATTATGTTACTGTACACAGGAGAAGGGCCTGATGGAAATCTGCATCAGCCGCACGGGGTGGCAGGGGAGTAACTTGGCCACCTTGAACAGTTGTGGCAACAGACATACTGTTTCCCAGATCGTGGGAGCTCTCTGAAGAGGAATGCCATCCGGCCTGGCTCTCCACACCACAGCAGCCCTTGGTCCATTCATCTCTAGCGGAACTCCTCGTGAACTTCAGCTTTAATTTCCCTACAAGCAAGACTATGCCTCCGCAACGCAAGCAGGCATTCAGCTCCCCTATTGGGAGCAGACAGATGAGGCAAGGGTAAGGGCTTTTTTCCTTTAAAACGATGGGAGGGAAGAGTCCCATGTTTTTCATTCCTCGCCTGATTTTAAGAATGGCAGAAAGCCAAGGAATAGCACGGTGTGTGCACCTATGCAAACTGCAGCTGAGGGATATAATTTTCTAACCTTCACAGCAGCCCTTCACATGAGCCTAGGAGACTGTAGCCCAGCAGCTGGTAACAGTGTTTTCTCAGATACTCACTGGCATAAAACCACGCACTTTACGTTTAAGCTCAAACTCACAGAAATGGTACTAATACAGAGCTTTCAATTTTTACTCATTTTTTAAAGAAGAACCACACATTTTGATTCTGGTAACGTGAATTATTTTTTCACACCCGCACCTCTGAAACTGCGGTTAGCAACAGTGTGATTTCACATTCAATACTTCTCTCTTATGGTTTCCTTTTACCATCTAAGTAATGAGTTAGTCCCTTTTTCTCCTTTTTCTAAGAGAAGAAAGCATTCTTAAGGAGATCTTAAAATTAAAACCAAAAAACTCCCTTCCTCTTTCTTTCTCCTCAAAACTAATAGTGAAAATGTATTCTGTTTTAATGTAACAGGTCAGTACTGTGATGATGTCACTAGGCATGCTCACGATGTTGCATTACTAATTCTAACCTTAAGAAGAAATTGTCACAGACTTGTCACACAGGGCGAAACCTGGAAAAATAATTTTAAAAAATTCAATTTCCCCTTAAATGAAAACTGAAAAATGCCCTGATTTAAACCTAATTTAAACCCATGACTGATTCATATTTGGAAAATAAGCAACAGGGATGTCATGGCTTTCATGCTGCTGAAGCTTCCTGGATATAGGCTGTTGAAAATGTGGCCCATCTAGTATAAAGAATTAAGGTGAAGGAATAACTGCATCAAGAAATCAATCGTGCCATGATAGAATATATGAGTATGCTTAAAGTCCAAGATTCTTAAGTTTAATGCATTAAAGGTCAGAGTTGGGCACAAAAGCAAATCAACTGAGAGGTATCAAATATAAGTTTCCAGTGCTGAAAGCAACAAATTGACTCTGACTTGCGTGAGTAGTCCACACCATACGCCTTTCTATTCTAATGTTTCAGCAAATTGCTTGAGTAAATAAATTAATTGCATCATCATGAGGAAACACACATGGAATTTGCTTTACCACAAGGCAGAATGTAACTCGGTAGGTGACCCAAATGGATGAGCAACAGAGCTGTGGGGAGCTTCAGCGGATTTCTTGGAAGCCACTGTATTTGCTGCAACAGTAATTAGACACGAGCTGGCAAAAGCTGATGGTGGTGCAGTTTTATTTAAAACTTGGTATTTATTAAAATGCTGTGGATAATGGTTGATACTCTGTGCTCAATATTCTTCATTGTTCCAACAGCCCTGAAAGAAGAGTTACGAGAACTCCGAAAAAGTTCCCATAGCAACAGCAAAGAGACGGGACTATTTTTCTCCTAGCCCTGTGTGAACAGCCACGACACACAATTGTGGTAGATGGGTCCTTCCTGCACCATCCAGATCTACTCTGTTTTGCAATTTCACACGGAACGGCAATATTTTCACTGCCCCCCCAAAAGAGATGACTGCCTTTCCTGTCAAAATTATGGTATTATTTTCCCTCTAGGGATGACAGAGAACCTCTTTTGATCCTCAGGATCAAGAATGATAAAACAACAGCTCGCACACATGCACTAGACTGTGCAAATAAGGGCAGTGATGAGGCTTGATGACCACCTTCTCATGGAAACTCCCTCAAATCCATGCCCAAGCAGTCGGGGTCCACCCACCTGTGAGGCCCAGTTTTGCTCCCAGCCATTGGAATTTTCCTAACGGGCTTCGTGTCTCTGCAGGGACTGTGGGGTACCCTACAGCCCTCTTGTTGCTGCTGCGGTCAGCGGTGTGCGACTTCCCCAGAGGATTCCCAGTGCATGGACATACTATTTTATACAGAAACAGAGATGATGGGCCAGGCTACGAGATGAAGTGAAATGGCCTCCCTAGTTTAAGACGAGCCTACTCAATCTCTTGTAGTCACCTTCAGGAATGTAATGGCTAATCACAGAACCTGATGAAGTTGTCAGTACAGTCCTGAGGTTAGCACACTTCTCTGGGTATCGTGTAACTTTTATTTGCAACAGGCTTTTATGCATGAGCGTAGCAATACTTTCTAACACAGACGTGCTGGAACAACAAAAAACAGAGAACCACAAATTCGTGTATCCATACTTCAAGAAAGCATTTCAGAATACTGGTCTCTCTTATTTCAGATCTCCCAGTACATGTAAACACACTACTCTCCTCTGAAGAGTAAAATTTACTAAAAATACAAATGTATGTGTTACAAATTATGTGATCTCTATGCGCTGCATCTACACTCAGGCATTAGAGGTATTTTCAGTGCTCTAAAGCAAAAAAATATTTCTACTTTGTTTTCACTGTTATCCAAAAAGATCACTGATTTAATCAACTTTTTTATTAACTAAGCACAGTTTCTGCTTGCTTGATATACGAATTTTTGCAGTTGTCCCTTCATTCAACACTTCCAACCAATTCCCTACATCAAACAGGACTTTATTTGTTGGGGTGACCCGCACTTAAGAACTGTGCTCACAACCCCAGTATGAATTCTTACACATGCAAATGTAGGAAATCGTTGGCCCCAGTATGTGTGCACTACAGTCGGTTACACTACAGACTGGTGTATACTAGCCTATTTTGACTATAGGCTATAACTGTGCCAACACAAAGTTTCTTGCCCACATAAGTTGCCTTTTTTTCCCCATCATGCTAACCGGTACAACTGGTAGATCAGGCCCTGACCCAAGTGCATGGGAGATGGCAAAGCAGTAAGAGCTTCCTGTGCTCGGGGGTTCCCTTTCACCAGCCCTCCTCCTGTTGCCCTGGCTGGTGTGGCTGCTGCACATCCTCGGTGGGAAAGCCCAACGTCGAAGGCCTGTTGGAACTGCCTGACAGTGCCGACTGGTTTCCATAGTGCAGTTTTGCAAGCATTTGGGGGTTTGTCCAGAATTCCTATCCAACAAGGAAAAACGAACAAAGATATAGACAAAAGTCTGACTGTAAACAAAATTGTTTTCTGCCTTCAGAAACATGCTTTTTGAAAAATGCCCCTTGTTTTAAAATTCTAAGAAATTAAATATAAATATTTTGTGGAATCTTTAATATTAAAAAAAAATCCGTCTTTTTCTTAAAAAAGCTCTGAAGAATTTTCAGCCATGTGAGTTTATTCTGAGACTCATTCCTTTACAAAGGTGCCTGCTTGCCAGTTTACCCTGCAAAAATTTGAACAGTGTAGGACCAATAAAATGTACTTATAGAGAAGCCTTTCAAAGAAAGTTCTAGCACTGACGACTACCAGTCAGCTATCGATACTAAAATATTTTATACAGGGCCAGGGAAATGTTTTCTCTCATATAGAGCAGTAACTTCATTAGTAAATGAAGTCACGGTGGTACACTTTGTGTAAAAAAGCAAGCCAGGCCCATATTCTTCCTCTTTGATTTTAAACATCAGTGTTATAGATTAGAAATTATTGAAAACCGAAGAAGTCAATATATTAGCTGAGAAATTTCAGGGAAGCTCACAAGAGTTAAAGCAGGCTGCAGAGGCTTCCTCCTCCCTTGTATTTCTGTGTCCTCAAACAAGGGTGCTGAGAAGACCACAAGCACTGCCACCCCTCCCCCCAAAATAATTGAGCATGCCCTCAGCTCCCATAAAGTCAGCCTGCACAATCCCGAGGGAGGTAGAAATTCCCATAAAAGGATCATTCCAAATCCCCAGGATAAGTTTATTTGGCATGCTATTCAAGCAAAAGGAGCCTTGCAATTGTTTTCCTTGACCTTTTAACCTGCTTTTCTTATCCCAACAGAGGTCAAAGGACAAGAACCAGTCTCCCCTCCCCCAGCCTCTCCCTGCCCCGGCCCCTGAGCAAATCAAGGCTCAAAGGGAAAGAGTTTAACCCAGGCAGCCAGAAACAGATGTCAGCAATGCGAGGGCTGGGGGAGGGAAGGGAAAGGAAGTGTAGGAAAGGTGACTTGAAGCTGATATTTATTTAATTGATCATTAAGCCTGGAGAGAAAAATCAGTTTTCCTGCAGGCAAAGAGAGTAATGGGGATTATGGCACTTTGTGTATCAATGCTGATATAATAGTATTTTTTCTCTTGCTCGTTTCAGTGGGTCAAACCTTAGCAATGCTTCAGGAGACTCCCTCTGACTCCTCACTCCTCTCGAGGAGGCAGAAGGGAGGTAAGTGCCTGCAAGGGGATTTCACCACATTTGCATTCCCCTACCGAGGCCAGAAATAATTCTGCGCTCTGTCTACCTTTTGACACACCCTCGGTGGAGCTGCAAATCCCCAAGGACAAGGAGGAAGGCTGCTCTCAAAAGGGGGTAATCCCCACAGGGGCTAGAGGCGGCTGTCCCTGCCCACCCCAAGAGCCTGCTGTGAGCAGCTGTGATAGCACCAGTTGGTAGCTGATGTGGCTGGGGGGGCTCCCGAGCACGGAAAGGGTAGACAGGGTGCCAGGGCAGGTACAAGGAGGCGGTGCGTGTGGGGGCTGGCTCTCCCGTGGGGGACAGGCAGCGCCCCGAGCAGTGTGCGGGGCTAGGCCGCGGGGGCCACACTCGCGGAGGCCCGAGCCCAGGCCTCGGCCTGTGCTCGGGCCTGGGCCTGGCCCTGCCCGGCCGCCCCAGCAGCACCCACAACCCGTGTCCCCGCGCCGGCCGGGCGGGCTGCCCACACCCACAGCCCCCGGGGGGTCTCCCTGGCGGGCGGAGGGTCCGGGCCGGGCGGTGCGGAGAGTGCTCCTCTCTTCGAGGGTTGTCGGTACCCGCCGCCCGGCGCTGACCCCGCCACAAAGCGCAGGTTCACGCCGCCGCCCCTCCCCCACCCGGCCGGGCGGCACCACGTGACCGCGGGGCGGGGGGAGGGGCGCGCGCAGGGCCGCGCGGCCGCCGGCTGGGGGAGGGGCCGCCCCCCACCCGCCGGGTCCGGGGGCGAATGCTGGGGTTTGGCCTGGGGGTTTTTTTTTTTGCAACCAGACTGTCTAAATTTACAGCTTCCTTGTGCGGCCGGGGCGGGCGGTGTTAAAACACGCTCTAGGGAAGCCGGGGACGGGCCACCCCTGTCCGCCGGGCGGTGGAGAAATTAAAAAAACCCAACCCTTAAAAAAGAGGTGCCCAGAAGCGCCTCGGGGGGAGGTGGCCGCCATCTTCCCTGCGCGCCTAGGCACAGGGCTTCCCCCCGTAACCCTCCGCTCCCCTGCAAGGCGGGGTTGTGGTTCGTTGGGCAGGTTTTACAAAAATAAAGGAGAAAACGGAGGAGGGAGTGGTCTGTAAACCCCTTCGGTTCGGTGTGAGGCCGGGTTTGGTGGGCACCTCGGAGCACCTTCGCAGCCTGAGCCTCACCTCCCACCCGTGGCCTGCCATGGGTCGAGGCCATATTCAGGTGTTCCTGTTCAATGGCCGGGCAATTCGAGCTGAGGGGTTGTTAGCGTGCCAGAGCGCCACTGTCCATCTCCTTGCTTTGGTTCACAACCAAACGGGAACAGAAGAAAGACCTGTTTCTGTAACTAGCGGCTCTTTCTGCTCCCCAGTAACCTATTACTTACTGCAAAAATGTCCTGAAGTGTGTGTTTTGAAGCCCAGAAAGCTATACGTTCAATAGGTTACATTTGCATTCACAAAAGGCTACTTCTGTGTTAGACCATTTCCTTCTAAATTTTCGAGCAGAGTAAGGAGGTGGGGAAAATGAAAGGTGCTCTGGAAACCTTGATTTAAGGTGTGGGAGGCAGCCCATGAATTCCCCTCCAGTGTCTGGATGGCGACAGTGCGTAAGAACCGCGCCACTTTGCGCACTGAGAACAGGGAAGATCTCTCAGATGACAACTTCACCTGAATTATTTGGGGATTTTAGGCAGTGGGAGCTTAAAAGCGTTTGGACCAGGTAGGGTCCCATCCTTTCCTCACCAGATCACAGCAAGGACTGTAGCCCATCATCCTCTGATGCACAGCTGTGGTCTCACCCTCCTTATGCCGGTTGCCCTGTGCAGTACCACATCTGTGAACCCGACTGCAGCTTCTCTGCGCCACGATCTTCCGTGTCAGCCCAGAAGGAGCTGGCAGAAGAAACAGTGCGCTGAGCTGCCCATCATCACAGGGCCTCCAGAGAGTGATAGAGCTGCAGTGCCCTCTGCACAACCTCAGGCAAAGCAACAAAGAAAGAGATATAATTTCTTTGTGATACCAGTGCATCACCTCTTGTGTTTCCCAAAATTTTTCCCCACTATTCACTAAAAAAAAAAAAAAAAAAAAAAAAAAAAAAGGAAACAAGCCAAAGTCTGTCAAATGTTGCCTGGAGTGAACAGATTCAAAGAGGTCTCTCTGGAGACCCTGGGACAGTTTATACAGCAAAGTCAATGATGGTATGAATCTGTGTTGCAAGAGTGTGCTGTGAAACTCGTTCCAAGGGTAAAAGTCAGACTGATGTGAATGATGTGGTATTTCATGGGGATGTAAAATTAGGATACAAGCACAGGGCCAATTTCTCTGCTGACCTAATCTAATGCCATTCCAGTAATCTCAGAAAATTGCACTGATTAATACAAGAAATGACTCTGGAACGACAAGAGCAGTATTTCAGCAAAAGCAAGTAAAGGGGACTGTAAAGTTCAGGCCTGGTGTAAACAGATGTTTACTTAAAACAATAATCATGTCCATAGTTAACAGGATCAGTTCAACACATGAGAAGTTGTGTAAACTGATGTTTACTTAAAATAATAATCATGTCCATAATTAACACAGGATCAGTTCAGCCCATGAGAAGTTATTAGTGTGATTTAAAAGCTTTTGGAATTAGCTTTGGGTTTTAGAGTGTCACCGGTGGAAAAACACTAACATATACCCCTTTTCTTACTAATTTAAACTTGCTATGCAACTTAAACCGGAATTCGCATCACAGTTGAATTTGGCAAGTTAGCTTTTGTTGGGCTGTTTTAACACATTTCGAGAGTCCTAAATATAATTCTAGTGTATCAACTCATTTTAAGAAGAAAATAAGGAAAATCAAAGCTTTTTTTGTGCTTGAGAAAACTGGAATGGCTATTATGAGCCTAGCATTCATATTATACATTCTGATAAACCGTCTTTTGTGGAAATAATTATTAAAACATTTTTATTTTTATAGACTGTTTGATTTCTTTTGCTGCTGGAGGTATGTTTGCCCAGTCTGTTGTCTGAAAGAAACTCATGACAAAATGGGCAAACTGACAGGAAAATAAGACCTAATGATGGAGAAAATCCAAGTGGAAAGCCTGCTGCAATTTGACAAGGATCCACCAGAATCACTGGACACATTACAAACACCACTAAAGCTTGCAATCTCAACCAAAGTCATAAAATACTTTTTTTAAAGAGCTATTGAAAATTCATTGTATAGCTAAACAAAATACAATTATTCTATCCTGCATTGTTTGCTATTTTATTATTCAGTTTTTCTCACTAATGCAGTCTTGTTTATCTAAGCTAGAATATCAATAAGCTTCAGTTCTTGCCCAGGATTTTTTTGTGAGCTGTTACTATGTAATGGAATGAAGTGGGGAGGCCAGAACTGCGGGGTCCTAGGCGTTCTCTCCCCGCTTGAGTAAAATAAAGTACTCTCAGTAGGCTCTCAGGAAAATTAAAAAGAAAAATACGCAACTGCATCAGTCATGGTAATAGATCAAATTGTGTTTGTATGTATGTATGTGTGCGAGTGTGTGCTGGTTTAAGTGTTAACATGTTTAGTTCTGTGAAGAACTTGTCTGCTACACCGTAACGGCAAGAGCTTCACATTTGAAGCTGGAAGTTGTCTGATAGCAGAAAACAAAAACCTTCCCAGTAGCTGACCACTGCTTTTAAAAATATATCATTTGCTATTACTTTTAAATGAGAAATGTTTTTTATTACAAGGGAAATACAGTCTCTCAGGTTTGCTGGGCTTGCTTACATAAAGTCCATAGTGCCCTTGGTAGATGTTTATTCCAAGGGAAGGTAAGAAATGTAATTATTATTTTCCCCTTGGGTTTTGTTAGGTTGATGTGAGCATCCATAAATAGTTTAAGATCTCATTTATTCTTTAGTACTCTGTGTGGTTATGGTGGGAGATGCTGAATCATTAGATCCTTTGGTCATCTTGCTGTTCTTCCTTTTCCCAAATAGCTCCTTGTTTTTAAGGCTCTCCTCGCCCATCTCTCCCTGTTCCCTCTTACTCCATGTGAGAGAGGTTTTGATTTGATTTCGCTGCAGGCTGCATATTGCAACTCCTTTGCTTGCACTGACACTGAAGCAGAGTACTGAAAAGTTGAGGTGCAGCTGGCTCTTGGTGTGAACACGACACAACGTGCAGTGGTGTCTGACTTCTAACTATATGCTGAAATCTCACAAAAGGTAGAGCTAATATTTGTTTCTGTTCATGGCTGAAATTAAACCCCGCTTGTTTTCAGCAAGCATTCCTCATTTCTTCTTTTGAAAGCCGTAAGGATTGTTGACCTACTTTTCAGGTGGAAAAAAGAGACAGGGAGGCAGCAGGCTGTTTTGTAATACACTGTAAAATGGTTTTCCCTCACAAGTACATAAACAGTTATTTACATTCAAATATGAGTGGCCTTCCAAATCTGAGTATATCTCCTTTGATTCCTCAGATGTTGCTTTTTAATGTGAGTGGTCACATTTAGGGGAATGCAGCATTTGCTCCTTTAAGCCAAATCTTCAGCATGTCCGTTTTTTCCTGCTTATTTGAAAGCAGATTTGTTGTTTTTCTGGACTCGTATTTTGGGGGTTCAGACAAGGGCTCGGATATATATGTGATCCTTCAGCCTTCAGGCTAAGACGAATTTAAGTGCATTTATGAGACCTGTGGGTGTGATCAAGAAGCAGGTTTTCAGAATCAATTAAACGATGGCGTGGTGTGCTGGGAAGGGAAGCAGAGGATCTGAACGGAGTCTCTGCGTGGCTGATACCGTTTGGAAAGGGTCTCTGCTGCAGAGGATCAGCAGCCTGTCATTCGCCACCTCCCACTTCAGTTTCACCCCATCAGTAGAGAAGTCAGAGTCTGGAACGCAAAAGCTAGTTTCTCAGATTTCCCTTTGACATCCAGTACTGAATGTACCTTCTGTGTCTGAACTGAAAATTTCATCACCTTTTTCATTCTTCTGATTTCACTCTCCTCGTTTCATTCCTTACATAAAGCAGAAAACACAAGCAAAGAAAAGCAGCCAGAAGGTCCCTCAGTCTAGAGGGGGGCTGGGATGTTCAAGACAATTACTCTGGGAGACTGTGTAGCTATGCAATAGCAAAGCCAAAGAAGGAGCCCTGGGGAATTACATCAGCTTTTTTTTTTTTTTTTTCTTTCTCCTAAGGCGAAAAATCCTGAATAGGGTTATGAGCTGTCTAACTCTAATCAGCACTGTCCTACTTCACAGCAAAGCACGCAGAATGAACCAAGAGCAGAGCACACAGGGCTTCTGCAACACACCGTTTTCAAAAACCAAGGCACATAATTTCCTGTGAAGCCCTAAAGAATGGAAGGGATAATGTGAAACGCAGGCTATTCCCTGGTAATCCTCTCTGTGTATACTCTGTTTCACCTTCAATCACCCTTTGTCTTCTTGCTGTCATTCATGACTCAGCACCGCCTTTCATAAAGCCCCTGTGCCTCTCTCTGACATGCTGACAGCCTTGCACTCCTCTTTCAGGACTGCAGATCTGCTTCCTTTGTCTGCCCACATAACCTGACTCATCTCTTCTTGGACACTGGCCTTTGCCACTCACTTTCTGACAGTACAAAATGTCACACTGGGTCTTAAAAAAAAAATAAAAAATTTCCACTCAAGGACATTACTGTTGTAACAGGGTTACTCAGCTAATTGCAGTGCCAACCGAGTGGCAGGTTTCAGCCACATCAGGAGCTGGTACCTCCCGGCCGTGTCTCCCAGGGCCCTGCAAGTGGGCTGCTTGCTGAACGGTGCATCAGCACGTGCTAAAAGCTAGGTCCTGCTTCCTGCAGCATTGTGCCACCTGCACAGCTGGGCGTAAAAGCCATGACCCCTCCTGCTATGAGATGGCAGCACCCACTGCTAGTACTTTCTTTTGCTTCCACTTCGCTTGGAGCGCCATCTCCGCAGGGCAGACATTTTGCTTCGCTTTGTGATTATCCAGCACCCCCCCAACCTGTAACAATAACGACAGATTTAAGCAGTTGCCAGCTTAATGGTTCTGACATGCAGACAAAATGAAATAACTCAGAGTGGAGCTGGCAACCAGGAAACTTCAGAAACAAATTGATCTGGCAAGGAATTTTCATTTATGCTTCAGGGAACAGGTTGATCTGACAAAAATAGAAGTTGGCAAATAGAGTACCTCTTGGAAAATGGCACACCGAGGTGGTGCAGTGAGATGAAGGGTGGTGTCTGATCTAGCTCCAGGAGTTGGGGTTGGCTGGCTCGGTGGAAACGAGGAGATCGAGCCCTTTTTGGAACAGAGATTTTGTCATTTTCGTCTTTCATAAAGCACTGTGCAGGCTTGCAGCTTTCTCCTGTGGCTCCTGTCGCAGTCAGGAGGCTCTGCCAGTGCACATCAGCCCTGAATTTCTGCAACTCGTTCTGCTCTTGCTCCACACCATCATGGTGTCTGTGTGCTTCCAACCTTTCCTTCCTCTGTCTCCTGGGCCTCTGCTCCACCTCAGCTTCCCTCTTGAATGTGACCAGGGAGGGTGAGCAGCCCTGGAGGAGATTTTGCCCGAATTGCCCAATTGTGGTAACTGCTGTCACATGTACTGTATGTTTTTATACCTGCAAAGCATCCAAATGCTGGGAGAGAAGAAGCTCTTTATAACTATATATATATATATATAAGCCTCTAGTATTGCTGATGGGGACACCAGGCCTCCAAAATGGTTAAAAGTGTGCACAGAACAGTTAACACTCTGCACAGATAGGTTTTGCCATCAGTATCAAACATGCAAACCATTCATTCTCTTAAAAAACCCTCCCTTTACATTTCTGGAAATTAAATTCTCTGTCTCCACCTGTGAATATAATCTAAAAAAATAGCCTCTTCTTTCTGTAAATTCTTCCTGCCAGCTCTCTCATATTTTTTTTTTTTTTTTTCAACTATTCGTCTTTCAGCTACTCACTGTTACCTTATATGGTCTCCCTATATGTCTGGGCTTTTTCTTAAAGAATGGTATTCTCCATACACCAATTTGATGCTTGGTAAGAATAATAACTTACTATTTTATAACAGTATAGGCATGAAGGGTTTTAAAAAAAATTTAGCCGGTATATTTTTTTCTGCAGAATAAGCACTGTCAACTAAATGATTTAGCTAAGCTGTATAAAAAGAATAAATCTGGGTCTCAAAAGTTTATCAGAAGTCCTTGGATATACTTTGGGAATCATGCTAAATACTTATGGCATATGATGACATTTTCCTACATATCTAAAGATGAAAAAACGGGAAACAACAAAAATTATTACAGAAATACTACATTGTTTATCTTTTGCTATGGTCATAATGATGTATCTCAGCTAACATTAATGCACTACAGTAAAAATTAGTGCACACCACAGTCAGTGCATTTCTGCAGGCCCCATTATTCATAGTTTGGGAAGCCCCGTGGGCCCTTACACTTTCCTGCTAGGATAAGAATATACTTTTCCAGGAGAATAAGCGCTCACAAGGATGACAGAGGAGTACTACAGTAGATCAAACACAGACTATATATAGGAACTCTTGCAATTTTTGAGTTTTCTCCTTTTCTTACTGTCTTTCTGACAATTTCATGGTTTCCTGCTGGCAATCCATCTGTTGCACTTTAAGTTAAGGTAATGTATAAATCTTGCAGTAGTTATGAAAGCATTTCAAGGGAATGGCTTATTTTTAATTTTTTTTATGTTATAAAGCAGTTTGGAAATGCACAGATAAAAGTGTCTAACAGATAATGATGACAAGGTGTTACAATAATAAACACATGATTCTACCAGGAAAACCTCACGAACTTAATTCAGTTGTGTGGAACTGTTCGTTGTCCAGGTCAATAACATCTAGATTTTTTTTTTGTGTTACATTTAGTATGTAATCTAGTCATGGTTTTGAACACTTTAAACTTTCTTTTAATTCACGTTATCTTTCACTAGTCGACACTGAATGCTACTAAATTTTTTCCCAAACCATAGTTTCTAGAACTCATGAACTTGGGATTGATGTACTTAAATAGTTTTGTATGATCTGGGACAAAATATGACAAATTTTTCTTTTGCTTAAAAATGCCATCTTGGCTTTAGTCATTAGTTCAAATCAAGCTGAACTACTTCTAACCAGTGCACTGATTATATTTAAAAGGTTTTTCATAGAGAATTTTCTAGGTCTCAGGATGCTTAATGTATTACATTGCCACAGTTTAACTCAAGGTTTATTAGCCAGCCTGCGAAAACAGATCAAGTTAGCCTAAAAAATTGTTGATTCAACATCAGCTTTGATGGGTAACTAAAGACCTATTATATACTTTCAGTCTGTCGAGTCTTAAGCTAGGCTAAAATTACGTATTTCATGAAAAATACCTTATGACCTTATGAACATAAATTACTGTGGGTGATGAGGACTGCAATATGATTTAGAGTTTGAAAGACATTGCAAAAGCTTGATGGAAAGACTTATTTTATAAGGTAGTTTTGCCTTATCTTCTGTTGTCTTAAAAGACAACCTGAAGAATTACTGAATCAAAAAAAAGGGAACTCTTATTTTTATCTTTCTTCCATTTGTTCTTCCTTTCTCCTGTTCCTTCCCCTTCCCATTTCCCTTTCCTGGTTCCCATTTCCATTTTCCTTCACCAAAAGTGAAAAACGCTGCATTTTATGTAAAAAGAGGTATGTCCTTCTTCCTCTCTGACCTGCATCAAGACCAGTAAAAGATTACCTCAGTTAGTTTCTGTAGTGGATACAATACAGTGTGAGTAGATGGTGGGTGGACAGATGAGGGGAAAAAACCAGTGTCAAACCATTCCTTCAGTAAATACCAGCTGAGAACTGGGTGAGCTGAGGACTCTTTCCATTCTTAAAACACCTTTTCTGGGAAAAAAGAAAGCATTGAGGTATAAACAGATATGCATATTTTTAAATAACTGACCTTGACTGTTTTCTGTATTCCAATTGTTCATCACCCAGATCTTTCTGAGATAAAAAGGAAGTGTTTTATTGCTATACTATCTCCTTTGGAAGTTTTTTCAGCCTCTTCTTTGCAATATCACTGTCATTTTCACATCGCTGGGGGAAAAAAAATTCAGTTTCCTTTGCCCAAAAATTTTAAAGGTATATTTTTCAGAAGCATGAATTTGTGTTCAGTCATAGGGGTGAAAAAGCCTGCAATGTTATGCTTTCATGTAAATGTGAAGAAAAGATTTTCTTTTTCCTTTTTGATTCTCCTGAAATTTCTCAGGCAAATCTCATTGTGTGATTACTGCTACTAACAAAGGATTGAAGCAGTATGAAAAGAATAAGGCAGGAGGGGAGGGAAGGAAGAGGAGGTGGTTGATTGTGAATGTGAAAGCTTTATTTACACACACACATGAACAATCAGCAGCTTTGAAAAAAGAACGCAGAAAAAAGCACACACACACATTTTTCACATTTCTGTATGCATAATGGCCCTCTGAAAGAATCAACCAATTTGGTAATTTTACTCCACAGAGGATTTGTTATGCTTGTAAAGAGGCAGTATTTTGAATGACGCTATGTTTTTTTCTTCTTTATGCATAGTGCTCATGCGATTAAGTTGACAGAAGGGGGATTTTTTTTCTGTAGTCATCCAGCACTCAGCGTGATGCGAGGCTGGTTTTGAGGAAAGATGCAGGGCAGTTACCTCGTTTTCCGCAAAGCATCAACAGCTCAGACACAAGATAGGTTAAACATGGTTCCACCAACACATCTCAGAAGCAGCCCATAAAGGGGAGACATAAGTGAGCAGAGATGAAAGTAGAGCAACACATTGTGCTGCTCTTGTGCTGTTGGGAGCGGATCAGCCCTCACCGACCCATTGCTGGCTTCTGATCATCCTGCCCCCACAGATTTGGAGGTTGATCCTCCAGGTGGTGGCTGTGGTGGCAGTGGCCTCTGTCATTTAGCATATGGCCGCTTCCTCTCAGGTCTTAGAGGTGCTGTGGGCTAAAGTAGAGTCCTCCAGAGGTTGGTCCCTGCTATGCACTTTGTCTTGCAAGTTGGGTAACAGCTGGCAATTGGCAGAAAATATCAATGTGTAGTGAATTAGAATCAGTGAATTTTGCTACATTGTCTGAATCGCTCAGCTCATCAAAGAGAGGTGAATAGTGGGCAATGAGCATCCCTATAACAGCATGTTGAAATCATTAGTAAGAGATGATGAAGATGAGTGAGGATTATGTCTGTGCTTTTTTTCCTTTTTTTTTTTTTTTTTCTGAAGAAACTTCATGTTTTTGCCAGTATCAGTGCTGCTTTGTCATTGGTAGTGGTAGGGTGGTTGATAAAAGCTGATGAAGGCTTTTTAATCACTACAGTAGTCAAGGCTGACCATGTGGCTATGCCAGCAGCACAACTGCGACGAAGAAGCCTAGCAGAGGCATTATTTAATGTCAGTCGATCAACATTTTCAGCTTGCGTATTAAATGCAAGTTGAAGGAAGAAGATGATTGAGATTAAGAGTTAAAAAAACCCTATCACTATTCTTTCGCTCCAGTTTGCTGGGGAAAAAGCCTTCTTGGAAAGACTTCCAAAGAATCCCCTCATGAATATATGCATGGTGGGTGGGTGGGTATGGGGGATATGTGTGTGTGTGTGTGTGTATGTGTAGAGGGGTAACCACCTGCTAGATTCTTGCTTCCTTCCTTTGGTGCTGGGAGTCTTGGAGAGACCAAGACAATTGTTCATTAAATTTGACAGGATGTCTTTTGGAAAGACCCTTCTTCAACCTGCTTTGGACCCTTTTGAAATTAGGAGGGTCAGGGCTGAGCAGGCCCAGGAGTTTGACTTTTTTGAAATTTCTGCTAGGGAAGGGGAAAGGCTGGAGGAACCAAGAATGGCAGGGGGGTTGGTTTGTATGTGTGTACATGTACATGTGTGCATGTGCATGCGTGTGTGTGCGTGTGCGTGGACGCGTGTGTGTGCGCATGCATGCACTCTGAGCTGTGCTCCTCAATATGAGATTTCTTATTAGAGGCAGGCTTCCTTCTGTTCTGCCTATCTATCTGCTTTCATCTTGATTTGTAGTGAGGGCTGGAAGATCTATACGTGTGTCGCAAGGTGTGGGTAGGTGTGTAGGGCAGAGTGCTATCAGTAATGATGCACCATTAATTTGGTGGGTGTCCATGTAAGGCTAGACAGACGCCTTTTACTGCTGCTTGCCTGTGGCAGGGTCTTGATGTAGGTCCGAGGCAGCTCATGACCCGTGCTCCGAAGTCACAGGAACCTCTTTCAGAGTGTCAAAGGGCAGGCTGTAATTCTTTTGTGCCAAACACTTTGCTAGGCTCCTAGGTAATCCCAGGGCACATTGGGATATTATTTTTTGATGGCTGAGTGCAAGAGCTTTTTCTTGCCCCCAGTGCTTGTGAGCAACAAGACCAAAGGCCTCTCACTGGGTTTCTCTGGCTACATTGCATCCCTGATTTTCTGATCTGTAAGAAACAGTGTCTATTTAGAGCAAGTGAAGCTAAAAAAATCCATTAAAATTGGAGTGAAATTTAGCTCTATTTATGTCACTGGTTTAGATATTGTCAAATATGCAACATATTTATTAATTGCTGCAATAGGATGCACAGTTAGGATGTATGTGGTTAAAATAAAATGAGTTAATATTTGTCTTTGTTTAAAAATGCAGTATTGCTATTGGGATGCAGTTGGAGTTGCATGCATCTCCAGAGGGAATCTAGCCTTTTATTTAAAAATGCTTTCTACACAATATCTTAAGTCCTCTCTATTGATTTGTCTAGGATATTAAAAAAAATAATATAATGCTGTGTTAGATACAACAAGTAATCTTTATTTTGAAATTTGTTATATTATGGAACAGACACATGGTACTCTTGTGGTATATAGCAGAAGAAAATACATATTATGCAAAATATGCTGTGAAGGCTGGACGCTAAGAATACTGAACATTTTCTTCTGTAATTCCTGTCATGACAAAGCATCTCTCTTACTGATGAAGTTTGGATAAATATTTAAAACTGAACTGTTTTCCATGGAAAGATGCAGATTCAGTGGCATGAAAATAGTCTATGGACTTGCAAGACTTTACTGAATTTCATGTTGAAAAAAATCCAACACATGCCAAAATAATCTGAATATTTTGCCTTGACTTTCAAAATGAAATTTTCAGGTTTTTATTTCAAATGGATTTCCTGCCTATAACTCTGCTTTCATTAAAAGAAAGCTCAAAATTGAAATTATGTGTGCCACACTGACAGGATTTTCATTTCAGTGACAACTGCTTTTTCTGTCCTCGTTTTCTTTTCCTCCCTCAGTGGATTTTCGAGAATTGCCATCAGCTAAAAATATCCATCATATTTGTAGGTCTGTGTCTGACTACTCTAATTCATATATCTTTCTCTTTGCACTGTGTCATTTCCACAGCTATCCCTCACTTCTTAAACATTGATTTTCAAAATTTTCATGATTGCCAGTCATCTGTCCTACCTCCATGACACTGAGGTACCATTTCTCTATGCCTTTTACATCAAATGACAGAGTTGGAGAAAGCTCTGTAGGAGAAACTTATTTCCATCAGTTTGTTTAGGTTTTTTGCTACCTTCCTGAGTCTTTGGGTTTTAGATACTGCCCACTGTGAACTGTGCTGTTTCTTGGCAGATTTCCCCACGTGTTTGATAATACCAGCAAGGCTGGGATGGTGCCTCCAGAATATCAGACGTCCTTTTCCAGTAAGTGCTTGAAACATGGGAAACTTTTTTTGTAGCTCAAGGACCACTTTTCTGCTCCCTTCCGTCCCCCAGCACAGGGCTTGTGGAGGGCTGTTACAGGGATGGAGGGCAATGGCAGAGGCTGGAGGTGCTGCAAGCCCAGCTCTCCATTTCTACACAGCAGGTATAAATACTGCAGCTAAATGGCTCCTGAGAGCAAGTGCAGGTCTGCTGCAGGTCCTCCGCATGGCTGTGCTGTGCAACAGAGCCATTTTGCAATCAAAAGCAATTTAAGCTGTACAGGGGTTGGAGCCATCAGTGAGTCTGCTGTGTGACGGGACCTACCTGTCACTGTCTGCCTCAGGCGTTTTTTCACTCTCCATCTTGCCTGTTGGTAGGATGCGCTGATTGAATAGTGCATTGTGCCAAAGCAGAATGGCCTCAGTTGACAGCTAATTGCTTTAGATCAGAGGGGAGATGATGAAAAAATGCAGGAAAGGGTTCTGTGTACATGCATTAAATTTCACAAAATGTGATTCATTACAGCTTCATGATGTGAAAGGCCCAGGACCTTCTCACTGTAAAACAGTGTAGGTTCACTGATTACAGTAGGAAAATGCTTATTTTCACCTCTTTGGTTTTCATCACTTAACAGAGACTTGAAGTTGCAGGTCTAGATCCCAAACCTCACACTCCAACAAGAACAAATTTCAGTCATCACAAATATAGAAAGGGGGGTTGATGAATCACTGTGTAAGGGCCAACACATGGCGGGAGAACAGACGAGCTCTGGATGGGGGACGACTGTAGTTTGTTCACGGTTGTGTGCTGCAATTCTGACATGGAACCATTCCCCGAGTCGGAAAATTTACATTGACGCAAGCGAGGTTACAACAGCTTTTCCTCTCAGACATGTCTTCTATGCAGAGAACCAAGAAATGGCTGTGTCAGTCCTGCTGTGTTTGGAGATTTCTTCAGAAAAAGTGCTTTTTGAAGCTGGCTTGTGCTGCCTGGGCACACTGGAGCCCCCATGTCAGACCAGAGGCACAGGTGCATGGGTCTGTGGGAGCTCCCGTATGCTCCCACTCAACACATGTCCATCCCTGCGCTCAGCTCTGGCATCCATCTCAAAGCCCAAGGTGCAGTGGAGACTTGGGTGGCCAGTCTCTAAGCTCCCTGAGAGGACTACACAGCCTCTGAAGCATGCCGCTGCCTTTAATTCTAGGAAGAATTTTCGCCGCGGACACCCACCCATAGCTGAGCTCTCTAATTGGCTGTCACTTTGAATCCATGTGCGCAACCTTCAGACTGTAGCATGAACCCGCCGAAATGTGTCTTTATCTCAAAACCATCCAGGCACGGCGCAGGAGCGCTGGTGGCTCCCCACGGTGGGTCCGGGCAGGGCCTGGCACCAGGGCCCGTCCCAGCCGCGGGCCGGCGCAGGGCCCCGGGGGCCCCGGGGCAGCCCCAGCCCCGGCATCGGGCCCGTCCCTGGGGCCGGGGCCGGGCGGCGGCCGGGCTGGGCCGTGGGGCCGCGGGTGGGCCCGGCTCGGCGGGGGCCATGGCCGGGCAGGGCAGGGCTGTGGGGAGCTGGAGACCGGCCCTGCTGCGGCGGCGCTGGGGCAGGCGCTGACGGCCCGGGGGCTCACGGGGTGGTGCCACCAGGGACATGACAGAAAGTGGGCAGACACGGTTGTCTCCTGTAGATGATTTAGTGATAGGCTTGTAGTAGCAGATAGAAAAAGCAAATAGCAAGTCTCAGAAGTCTTTTAATATATAACGGCTTATTTAGTCATTTTAGTTAAATCATTTATTTATGTGAACCGAAATTTGGCCCTTTAACTGTAATGTGTAGGTCTGGTAAATGATCTGCTGTGCAGAGTATCTGACTCTCCAGGGAGAGCTGTTCGTTTTCCAGGATTTTCTAGGTTTCTCTAAGCTGTTTCTAATGTATCTTTGTTAGATGGATTATGCATTTTATTTCTCATTCCTAACAGTGAAATACAAACCTTGTACTTAGGCATTTCCCACAAAGGAAAAACCCTCTGCAACTTAGAAGTGTTGAACGCTGATTTACTGTTCATGTGTGAACAAATAAATTCCCCAGAAATCTGTTGTTTGGAGCGCAGGGCGCACAGCTTGCCTCTGCAGCTGTGTGGCGTGTGGATGAGGTCATCCCTGCCACAGAGCCAGCTCTGTCTGCAGGCCTGCTGCTGAAAAAAGCCCCAGACAGACTGGAAGAGGAAAGGAAAGCGTGCGTGAAGGGTTGAAGACGGCGGTTTTCGTTATGATAAAATACTGACTTGAAATTTCAAGTGGTGGAATTTGTAGCATGGTCCTCTTCAGCAGTGGCACTTCCAAAGCACTTCCTCACCTGCCTGAAAAGCAGCGGTATACACGTTGATTAAAAAGGCAGAAAAACAGATCAAAGCAAATTGTTCAAATATGTATGCTAGGAAAACACATATGAAAATGCTAATAGAAATACACTGTCATTTGTAATGGGCTATCCAGTCCAGTTCTAGAAAGAGAATGTTTTTTTGGTGACAGTTTTTTGAGTGGTACTTAAAGAAAATCCACAACATCCTGTTGCAAGACCTAGGCTAAAGTCTGAGACTTTATAAACTTAGCATCTTTTGACACAAAGCAATATGTCAACATATGAACATACAGATGTCAATGTCTTAGTGTAAGGATGTTAACACATTTAACATTTTGTGCAACTTTATGCAGCCTTTTTACACGTTATAATCATGTAATTATGATAAACATTTCTATCTGCCCAGAAGCTTTGGGAACAAGCTCACTGTACTGTGACTTAGTGAATTTTTGAACTCTCTTAAGGCAGAATATAATAAATTATTAGTAAAAAATGAAATACTTTTATGATGTTAGTGCTACTGGCAGTCTGTGAAGCTTCAGTTTCTTGGGCATGTCAGCTGAAAAAGAGATGAAAGATTTTCTCATGTCTCTCCCTTTTAATTTTTAAGCCCAAGACACAAAGTAAAATTACCTGTAAAGCTGAATAAAAATCGTGTCCGTGGAGCCCAAAGAATTAAAAAAATGTGAACAAGTAAAAAAATATTAGTAATGTGTTCTATTGCAAATAAAAAAAATCGATAAATGAGAAAACCTACTGAAATAGATTTAGTCATGCCACAGTAAAGGAAAAAACAAAGAAAAAAATGAGATCCCAAAGAATCTGCCACTACATCAAATCACATCACAGAAAGCACTGTAGGTGAGGCTGGCATTAAGAAAGGATTTTGTGTGTTGCTGTCAATAAAACAGCATCTAAATTATGCTGCAAACTCTTCCCATGTTGATCAGGGGAGAGAAAAAAGAATTTAAACAAATAAGAAGACTTATGTAGGAATTCTGACCCCAGACCCATTCAGTTTTACAGAACAGAAGTCTGTTAAAAGAGGATATGTTACATCAGAGACAAATTTGATATGTCGGGATTTAACCCAGTCACTATAAAGATTGGGATCCCATGGCACGCACAATGCTATGGCTATAGCATACAGAAGCAGAGATATCATGATTCCCAGGACTTTACATTTAAATAATCACCAAAGAACAAAAGATCATCAGAACAAAAAGATCAACACAATACCATCATTGCGAGTGATGTTTTGTCCAGTAATTAAATTGGAAGAAAATCCTGTTTCCTGGAAATATATTGGTCTCCATGAAAATGTTGGTTTCTTTTTTGCGGGATGGATGGCAAAAGCAACTGGAATAGCTTGATGATTGTAGCACTTACATATAATATGACAACTTACAAGTCTTCACTTCTCATTATTCTGGGCTTGCCTTTCTTGCTTCTGTACAAAAATTATGTCTCCTTCTTGTTGCATAATGGAAAGAAAGCACCTTCTAAGACCGTTATTTTACCTGAAAAGTTTCCTTTTTGCAGTGGCCCACTTACCACTTTTTAACAACACAAATTGTCAAATCAGATCCTATTTGTTCTCTCATTAAAATATTAAATCCATTTTATTATAAGGCAAAAGATGGGTAAATAAATTTTACATTTTGATGGTCAAACATTTTTCTCTGTCTGAACTGTTGCCTCCCATGTTTATTCACATTAATACATGAGGTTGCTTCTTGGAGAGTTAGGAGTCTGCAGAGCTGTGGAGAATAAGCATGTTTAATTTAGATCACAGCTCTGTGTACATTAATCCTGGATCTGTGCACTGTCAGATTAGACAGCAAATATAAATTAATCTGGATGAGGTATGAGCACACCATCATATTTTTGCTAAATTATCCAACATGAGCAACATGGTGTTTATGCCACAGTTAGGCTTTATTCTGACTCAGGGAAGGCAAAAGAAGTCAGATCCATCATTAATCTGCCAGGACAAA
This sequence comes from Athene noctua, assembly GCF_965140245.1. NCBI lineage: Eukaryota > Metazoa > Chordata > Aves > Strigiformes > Strigidae > Athene > Athene noctua. The sequence continues at coordinate 184,441,810 of NC_134037.1, forward strand.
TTTATTTCTTTAAAAACAACCCCAAACAATTTGAACAAATACAAACTTTGGTTTTAGCAAAGCCCGTGACATGATCTACCATAGCATCCTCCTAGACAAACTGGTGAAAGATGAACTGATTAAGTGGACAAGAAGGTGGGTAGAAGATTGATTATAGCATCAGGCCAAAAGGGTAGAGACAGTGGTATGAAGTCCAACTGGCTGTCAGTTCCTAACGGTGTCTCACAGGCGTCTTGTGCTGGCACCACTATTGTTTCATGTCTTTTTTAGTGAACTGCATGATGGCAACTGGTTTGCAGATGATTCTGAACTAGGGGGGAGCAGCTGGAGAAATGGTCTGAAGAGGAACTGAATGAAGTTCAACAAAACCAGTACTGGCTGGGAACTGACTGTCTGGAAGGCAGCTTTTCAAAAAAAGACCTGGTGGTCCTGGTGGATGACAAGTTGAACATGAGTCAGCAGTGTGACTTTGCCGCAAATGCCACCTTGGGCTGAAGGAGCTTAGCCAGCAGGTCAAGGAACTTTTTTCCCCTCTATTCAGCTCCTGTAAAACTGCACGTGGAGAGCTATATCCTATCCTGTACTGGGCTTGCCAGTACAGGAAAGACACTGTTATACTGGAGTGAGCACAGTGAAGGGTGACTGAGCGGGTGGGGGGGCTGGATCAGCTGTCCTTAACTAGCTCTGCTTGGAGCAGGGCTTGGACCAGGTGACCTCCAGCCTGCAGACAGGTCTGTTTTGCTGAGTTTGCACCAGCTGAGCACTTTGTGTCATGTGTGCGCAAACCCTTGAACTGAACTGGTTGTGCTATGGAACGACGGCTTTGTTTTCTTTAGCAGTGCTGCTATGACTGTTTTCCCAGGGTTTTAGAGGAAGTGAAAATCCTATGCATTCATGCATGTCATCTCTGTCAGTTGTACAGGCTGGAAGATTTATTGCAACCTGAAGAATGTGCTGCCTTTCATTTCTGAGCTAAGGACCAAATGCATGCACATTTCCTGGGTAGTGAAAAATAAGTACGTATCTGGGATTAAAGAGAGTTCAGGAAGACTCATCAACACTGTCTTCAAGGCAAACTAAGAAAAATACATAAAAATGGCAAAGGAAATCTAGATGTTATAACTTCCTCTGTTGTCACCTTTTAGTTACGTACATTATTTTAGGAATTTTTATAGATTTTCTAAAATGTTATATTGGACATGAATACGGTGTATGAAATGCACAACCTGTTCATACATGGCCATAGTTTTGCAGAGGGTTGTTAGCTGTTACCATTGAAATTCTTTCAAAATTAGGCAAGGGTGTGTTTCCCACAGTGATCTATAGGATGCAACTAACTGAACAGGTGAGTATCTCCAATTTTGTTGCTGTGTTTTGCTGCAGGGTGATGAAGGGAGCAGCTGTATTGTCTTTCCTATATGCTGACTCGAGGACAGCTTTCCCTATCAGGTAGATGTATTCTGTGAGTGCATATGTGGGTGGATTTTGATAATAGGAAAATTCAGCTTCTTTTTTCATCCCATATATTTAGTTGTCATGCATTGTCTTAGAGTATGTTTCTTCTTGTTTACTCCCATTTATGCAGTATAGGACTTGCCCTCAGAAGTGGCAGAATGTCAGAGACTGGCGGCTTTACCAACACATATCTGCCAGATGTGCATTCAGGACTTTTTAGAGGTACTTATAGCTGAACAAAATTCCTCTTCTATACAGCATTCTTTCTTCTTTTAATAATTTTATCAGTAGAGAAAAAAAATTGAACCCTATATTTTCTTCAAACATCACCTAAAAATTTAGTTTTTGGTGACAGAATATTAAGATTGAGATGTGGATCTGGACTTTGAAATCTGGACCTGAGGATACTTTATTCTGTGATGAGCCATGCACTTACAGGAAATGGTTTAGGAAAATAGGCCCATTTTATTTTTCCCAAGACTGAAAGCTTCACAGTATTTAAGCATTCCTGAAGGATATTTGTATCTTATCAAGGATAAGAATGCTTATTTTCTTTGCAACACATTCATTGTGAGAATTCAAGTTCAAGATTTTAAATTATTTGTTCAGTGGAGTATTGCTCACCGAATGTTCTTTTGGTATACAAATATTCAGAATTACTCAAGGGAAAAGGAGTATTACATGAAATATCGTGACAGAATTCCTGGAAATGTTTTGACTACCGCTTGAGGTATTTTTAGAAATAATCAGAGAATCATCTGATTTGGAAAAGCTTCCTCCTGAGCCAAGCAGTTCATGTTCCTGTGCTGTGGCAGAGCTGAATAATTCTGTACGATGGAGGAAACATGGGCTGACACTTGCCAGTGAGTTCCCTGTGATTATCCCATTGGTCAGTGCACATGATACCATACAAAAAGTCTTTGTATATAACAATATAACAATAGCAGAGAGGAGCCTGTTCCCTCTGACCTATTAAATCCCTCTCAGTCGCAGTCCTTTAAGGATCCACTCCCATAAACCTGACTCCTAGTGTAAAGATTTCAATGGGGAAAGTAGTCCCCTTGCTTTCTAATTCCACTGCAAATTCATCAAAGTATTAATTTGATTTCCATCATGCTGCAAAATGAGTGGGAATGAATTACTGTTTGAAGAGGAAGAGGACACAACTCTATTTTTGGTCTTGAGGAAATGAATTAGTTTAATCTGATAGGGTTCCTTCTGACAAACACACAGGCTACCATTTTGCATCACCTCATAAAAGCGTAATGATGTTTACGAATGGACAGAATCATTAACAATTTGCCAGCTGGCTAACTAGGATGCTTAGACTTTAACTGTTGAACCTTCATTTTTGTGTGTCTCTATTACGTATATTAGAAAAGGTATATTGATATTAACTATAATAGACAGCAATTTTAGCTTGTTTTAGTCATACGAGGAGTGTGCAAAAGTCTTATGCCTGAGAATATGGCTGGGGTGAAGTTCTGCTGGTGCACAGAAATGTTTACTATAGGAAACAAAAAGAAAGGTAGCTTAAAATATTTACCATTTATCCATTGACATGGAGGTAGTTCTCAGATCAGGGATCAGTTAAGAAGTCTTAGGAGACATCTTTTCTTAATCATGAGCTGGTTTTAATCTGCATTGACAACACCACCCTGATCAGCTCTTACATGCCAAGTAGATAAAGGCTTTGCTACCTGGCAGCAATGTAACTGTGCTTATTCTGTGTAGGAATTTGAGCTACAGCAGTTTACCGGTAACCTCACGCTATGCAAGGATCATTGCACTGCTTCTGAATTACCTAGGGCTTCACACCAGTGAATTGACGAGTTTGTATGAGATCCATTTGCTCTCCACTGTGGTAAAGCTGCTGGAATGACATCAATGATTATTTCCTAGTAATCTGTTGAAAGTGCACACTGGAAGGGGAAATGTTTTTTGCAAGTACAGCTCAAGAGAGAAATTGTTTTTGGAAGACATTCAAACTTGGAGAACTGGCTTCAGAATAAGTGTGCAGAGAGACTGATTAATCTTCTGACACTGGAGAGCATTAAATAGCTCTATGAATTAAGAGTTTTTTTGAGCTGAAACTGTTTATTGCTTTGAAAAAAAATATCTCTTTCAGCAGCAGGAAAGTTTTGAGGCCTAACACCTTTTTTTTGTTTGGTTGTTTTTTTTTTTTTTTTCCCCTGTGTTGGATTGTTTGTTTTTAACTTAGACTGTTTCTGTCTGAACTGACTCATCTGGAAATTGAGTTGTGAGGTTTTTCTGTACCTTGGAGATTTTGTTGTGAGAAGGAATTTACATTGTAACAAGGAAATGTGTGGAGACAGGGAAACACAATGAAATCCTAAGTGTTCTTTTGATGGATTTAATGATGAGTTTTCTTTAAGGAACCACACAATAGGATAATCTTGGGATAGACAAACTCTTAACTTACTTTTTTTAACTGAGTTTGTTTTGATTTGATTGATTTTGGATGAATGCCCCTTTGCTGGAGGCTTTCATATTGTTTAGACTTGGCTTTCAAAACAGATTTGGGAAGGTTTTTTCCCTCAGAGTATAATAAATATATTACGAATATATTTGGGCTAACTTCTTTCCATGTCTTTATCTTTTTTTTTTTAACTGTTGATTTTTCAGTCTTCAGAATGACATTAGAAGACCTGTATGTGTATATGTTTGTGTGTATGTATTTGGTGTCTATATTTCATTCTTACAAAGCAAACGTCATTTATATGTAGGGTTCATGTGAGCCACTACTGTAATTTGCATGTTGCCCTGTTGTAAACCAAGTTAGGTCTTTTTCTCCCACACTGTCCACAAAGTTTCATGTTTTGGGTCTAGCATAAAAAACTTCCCTCGTGCTTGTCAGTACTTTATTTAGTTTCATCTTTGAATATATTCTCATCTCAACATATTGATACAGGGCTTTCAGTGCTGGTTTTTGTCTTGCTCAGTGCAGTTCATTTATTTTCAAGAACAGAGTGGAGAAATGGGCATAGCTAAAGACAGCTGGGAAACAACGGATCCCCCGTGCAGTATTAGATGGATTAATGATCCATTCAGTGTAAGATCCAGACTTTGGCAACAACTGAAACTGAAATAATTAGAGAAAAGAAAAAGTGCTTCTCTTCAGCCCTGATAAGAACAGTAAAGCATGCTGGTGTCATCCTGTTAGTTTCTATTACAGACAACTGATATACTGAAGTCAGGTAAGGATACCCAGGTAACCTATCATGAAGGCAGAGGTGTGAGGAACAGTAAGAGAAAGGAGAAGAGAGTGAGAGATCAGAATAAGAGTGGGGAGAAGTGGAAGGACACTTTTGGCCATTGGGCCAGTGCCCCATTTGTTGCAAGCATTAGTGTGTTATGAATGAGGCAGGGGACTGAGGAAAGGTGAAGATTACTATTTTTGGCAGGGCAAGTAAATGTCATCATGGAGACCTGATTTTTAATTTATTCAGGACACTATTCTGAACATGTCTGTTGAACCTGGTTTCATTCTTTGATAAGTCTGTTTAGTACGTATCTTCAGTCAGACTACTGATACTATCCATCTTGAACTTTTGTAAGTGATTTCATGAAATTTGATCATGAAGAGACATCCTAGGCTGGAAAAGCCTTACTGTAGGGTTATCAACGTTTCATTGCAAATATGGAACAATGCTTCAAACGAGATCTTGCCAGGGTTTGCTCTGGACTACATTCCTTTAAATAGACGTTCTTTAATAATGTGTGTGATGGAACAATTCACTTATTTAAAACGTGTAAACTTGTTAGGGTAAATTCTAAGTTTAGAGGAATGATTGTAATTCAAACTGTGTTTGGAAAATAGGAGAGATGGCCAAAATCATTGAGACAGAATTTGATAAGGTAAAGTCTCCAATGCTCTATTTAGAATGAAATTAAATCACAGCTACACAATTATTGATGATATAACAACCAAATCACAACAAATTGCCACAAATTCAGAGTCCCTTAGAGAGTCTGGAGAAGAGCTTAGTTGCCACAAAAAGGGTTGTATTTGGCTCTGAGTGTCCCATGGGAAAATGATCTTGACATGCAAATTCTCATGCTCCTGCAAACATGAAACCAGAGTTAGTTTAGATAATGGAGTAGAAAAGTTTAGAAACTGGAATGTGTAGGAATAGCAGGAGAGGTCTAAGGAGGCTCTAGCTCCCCATGGTTAGAAAGATCCCTTCCATGCAAACGGCATGATTGCATCCATCTTTTCAGCTGTTCCCAAATGCCAAGGAACTCTTTGCTACCCCCAGTGACTGGAAGAAGCAGGTATATTTTCATGATGTTGTCTTTACATCACACAGTTCACTTCAATGGTGGGCACAGCTTTATGAGCAGCTTCTTCACCTCAGTATAATCACACCATTGTGTATGTCTCCAGGTTCATGTCTGTTCTCTGGAAAAGAGGAAGAAAAGGCAGAGTGGTTGTCATGATAGCAGTGAATTAAGCTGTCTCTGGGATCAGAGAAGAACCATCAGTGAAAGTATGATGAAGGAGAACTATAGGACGCTGTGGAAGGAATTGCCATTCATTTTCCAAAGGCAACCTTGGCAAGTGTGTTCGTAGAAGAGAATTGCAAACAATATGGATTTTCCTGGTTGGCTTTATGTAACTTCTAAGTCACAGAGTACCAAGCTATGGCTTAATGCCTGAGAAACTCATCTAATGATTTTCTTTCTACAGTGATCCTTCCCCAGTAAGCTGGACAGATGCTATTAGACCTGTTTTGTGAGATATATTGGTCTGAAAATCCATCTATGAAAATGGGTGAATAGTTGAGCAATTAGAAAGTCATCTCATTCTTGACTAAAAGAACAAAAAGACTTAATTTAAAATTAGGTTAGAGCATGTCTGCAAGAATTTCAGTGACAGCAGTTTGGACAGAGAAAATGCTAGGATTTGCTTGCAGGCTTATGGCCAAAATTTACACTTTTCTGGAATTCTCTGAAAGTATAAAGGAAATGTATGCACATACTTGGAAAGATGTGTAACATAGATGACTGAACCCCTCCTGGCTCTCTTCTCCTAAGTGAGACAATGTAGACAGGGAAAAAAAAAAAAAAGACATAAGTTTTTCTTCTTGTATGGATATTATTTACAGATTTGTTGCTCCCCAGTGGAGTTATAAACAAAATGAATAGAGGTAAGGGGTTCTTTTGTTATTTCTTGTAACTGCAGAAGCAGAAGAATGTCTGTATTTAGGAAGACAGAGTTATCTTGACTGGAGTTCAGCTGTTACATTCACCCATCTAAACTTACAGCTCCCTTTTTCGTTCACTCTGTACTCAAGGTTTTATGAGAGAGTATTCTCTCACATTTCTCCTAACACCCTCCTGCACACAGACTTTCATAGACCGACTTAGTGGTATAGCACTAGACAAGAATGGGGCTTAACATCAGCACTGACATTGTGTTATCTTCAAAATGTGGTCTTTCTATCTTCCACTTGAGATATTAATAAACTTCAAAAGCTACTTCCATTCTGAAATAAAAAGCTCCAGGGATATCCTTAACTATGTCGACACTGCTACTGCATCTTGATGATAATCTTATCATGCAAAGGTGGAAAAAAAATGCTGATCTATAAAACATGTGCTGCACAAGCCACTGCAATTTCAAATTACAGATGTCTGGGTATTGACCCATGGATCATTTCAATTCCTTACTTCTGCAGATATGCATGATCTACCACCAGCCTACCACAATTTTGTTCAGATAGTGGATAGGCAAGTGGAGAAAAATGTTTCCTTTAAACTGTTGACATGCTGTCTGATAAGCAAATACTTAAATGATGCCATGTTGACTTGCTGTGGTATGATGGAAGGTAACAGTATGAACCATGTATGCAATAAAAAAAAAGACAAAGTCGTTATCTGTGATATCATCATGCCCTCAGCAGGAAGTGTTGGTGCAGCAGAGATGAGTTGTCAGTACTGGAGTTCATCCATTGACAGTTTGGAGGAAAAAAGGGGACAGGAATTGAAGGCGGCTAATTTGCAGAATTTGTGCTCCTAAATTTCTGTGAGGCAGTGGATGAATTCAATAGAAAGAGGAACTACTGTGTGTTTTTTATATAATTAAACACACTTTGGGAAATAATTAGTCTTTTTTGGGAAATTGTAAGTGACAGCTCTTGCCTTAACGCAAGGCTGTGTTTTAAACCATGGTGCAAATGTGACGTGATGGAAATGCAGATGAAGACAAACTAAACAATTCTCTTTAAAAATTTTGATTCAAGTTGTGTATCTATTTGAAGAGCAGTTCAAGCACTTTTTCTTTTGTTTTCAAATGGCCTGTGCACAGACATGATTTAGGGTTAAAAGTCCCATCACTCTAGCCATCGTAGTTAAAGGTCCAGGCTGATGCTGACAATAGTTTATCTTTAAATGCTGATAAAAATTCCAGTGGCTCTTCCTACCGCTGATGATCAGCGTTAACCCCTGGTCCACATGACAGTTGCCCCTAATTGAGTAAACATCTGACAAACGTTCAATATGCTTTATAATGACAGAAAAGACCTAGTCGGTGGCAGTACAGAAGATAGTACAGGCTTGGCTTTAGAGATGTGGAAAAATCCCCCCTTGCACAGTTTCAATGAATAGTACAGAGCAAAGTGATAGATATATATAGAACAACACTTGCACATATAAATATACCCCCTCTGCTTGTATATATTTGTATAATGAAACCCCTTATGTCTTCCTTCTTTCAGTTCAGCTAAGCCAGTTGCTGAAATGGGGCTGTTTCCAAGTGCAGACAGGGCTGAGGCATGCATTATTGACTAAAACACTCCATTCTGGTCTCCTGGGGCATATAAGCATTTCAAAACCATTCATAATAACGGAGCCCAATCCTATGCTGCAGGGCAAATGACTCTGCATCAAATGGCCAGCACAAAGCAGCCAGCCATGGCGCATCGTATTACCTCCAGCTGCTCCTCCCCCATGCTGCTTGTGTAGGAAGTGTGGTCCAACATTTTTTATGCAGAATCTGACTGTGGAAAACTTGGCACATCTATATCCTGAGCTATGTTATATGCTCCTTAGCCAGAATGAAAGATTTGGTCAAAAATACGTGATTTCAGCTCAGAAAAGTGTCTAAAACCAGCCCATGTACTTGTTTAGATTTCCTATTGAGTTGCCCTCCCCCAAAACAGAGGTTTATAGGAAATCCTGGTAAAGCCGTAATTGTAATCATAAACAAATGGCTCTCTGCAATGCTGACCTCTTTCTCTAGAGCTCTCCTAAATGTTAATGGCAGGGCTAGAGATCTATATTAGGCACTGTGACAGCAGGAAGAAATCTGGCAGTCTTACAGTGTCATTTTGTGGAAAATACATTGGAGCTGCTTCTGGAATAAATTTACATGAGAGCAAAGAGGAATTAAATAGAGACGAAAGCACAGATTTGCTTGCGATGATGTGGATGAGGACGGCAATTGCACAGAATGTTTAGTTGCATGTCTCCCTTCTGTTATTGTGCTTCTGAGTGATCAGCAGATGTCACTGGTGATGGGTGACATGAAGCCTGTCTCCGTTCTTTGGATCAAAAAAGAATTGTCACAGCATTTCTATTCCTTGGTGGCTTGGGAGTGAGACAGCTAAGTGCCAGAAGTTTCACTGCAAATGACCACATACCTTCAGCTAATAACGTGCGCTTGTGTAGCTAATGTGCTGAAAGATTGATACCTCACGTTCTTCCTATGGATCTTCCTATGCTAAAATTGTCCTCAGAACATTTAAGCAGACTACATGCAAATATGCATACATACATATATACACACATAGGCATATATATATGTAGATATATGTTCATATATAAATGCCCAGGTATTGGGTTGGTGGTGAAACAGAGAGTCTGTGTGTGCATCTCAGCATGGTGTCTTACTGCTGTTTACAAGCTTCTCCTTCTGCTGCCTTAGGTCCTCTGAAATGCTCCAGACTGGCACAACCACGGAGCCCTCTACCTACAGACTAGAAAAAAAGATAATCTTTTACTTCTAGGATCAAAAAGAAGATGAAATTGCTGTCTGGAAAAATAATTGTGTTTGTTTCCTGATAAAAAGCCAAGTATTCAGTTGCACAGTTTATTAAAGCAAATCTGAAAATACCTGGGGGACACCAAAGCACCTTTTTGTATTAGGGCGTAAAACCTCCCACCAGTCTGCTTTGGAAGAAACTAAAAGCTGAGTCAAAGAAAGTGAGAAACATAACAGTGAGTGTACTTCCCAGAAATCACAGAAAGCCAAATGACCCAGAGGCTTCATGTCAGAGGGATGTGAGTAAAAGAACCATCTTTTCAAACAAATGGAAGTTTTTCAAACCAACCCTCGTCCAGATACGTAACCACTCTACTAATTGGATAAAATAGAAGGAAACACCTAAATTATGGCTGGCATTAAATTTCTGTTTCTGAAAAATTTTGGAAATTGCAACATGAAGGGACTCAAAGTATTACCATGTTGTGTAACACTCTTTGCAAAACGCTGAGCATTATCTCAGATTTAAATATTTTGCAGTAGTTTAAAATCTACAGGCCAAAATGTTTTTTGATCAGTCTGCAGTGATGTGTCTGGCAGACTTCATAGAGACAGCTCTCAGTGTACTTGTTCAGAAACACTTAGAAGGATCTTGGCTTATTACTGTGTTTATTTACTGCTGGATTCACTAACAGGTCTGTAGCTGAGCTGAGGTAGACCAGCATAAAAATTCTGCAGAACAGGCGAGGTGCTGCTATACAGCTGATCATTGAATCTGTGGCAAGTGCTGGTTATGTACAAAACCCACAGATTTGGGTCTTAGGATCTGAGACAAAAAACCCTAAACTGAACTTGACCGGTTTGTAATTCTGCAGTGAAGCCATGAACACACAGTGTTTCCAGAGGCTTGGGTTGTTGTGGATCAATAACCTCTGGGTCTGAAAAAAAATCACCATACAGAATTTGAGTTTACTCGCATTAGGTCTTAGAAAGCATGGATAACTACTTTCTTTTTTATTTTTTTATTTTTTTTTTAAAACTAATGCCTTTGAGACTGCAGTCTGCTTTGTTTGGAAACAATTTTGTTACTAGAGACAAGCAAGGAAGTGAAGGCGAAATTCTGAAATTAACTGTGCCTTAAATCAGTCCTCTAAATAGGGAAGAGTCTATTATTACTGATAATGTTTTTACAGAGTTCCAGCCAGGGAAAATTTATGTGCGTATAGCACAGCTGTGCTGAAGTCCTTTCAAGGAGAGGATAGATTGTTGTTTGGAATGGAAAGCTTAGAAAATGCAGTGGTCTAAGTTTCAGCAATTATAGACCATTCCAGTTCCTTTGTCCAAATTTTATCATTAAGGCTAACAGGTCCAAAGATAAATATTTCTGAGGTCTTGGAGGCAAAGATGAAGAGAAATCTTTTCTATTCCCTAGAAGCTGCCACTACAAGTTTGGATGTCAGATTTTTTAAAGCTATTGCAGCCATTTTTCACAGGACTTTAGCACCTTGCCTTGACATAGTAGCTTAGTGATAAAAAAAGAAGTTCCATTATGGCAATGTAAAAAGCGACACTTTTGCTAGCACATTTTTACACTAGTATGAAGTGGAGAGGAAAAGCACAATACCCTAAAATCAGTAGATGCTTCTAAAATTACACATAAGTGCTATCAAATCTACAACACATGATAGTGCAACAGGTCAGTTTAACAAGGCTTTTAACCAACAGACAACCTGCTTTTCAGGATATGTTGCTTTTGGTGGAAAGACTGTCTTGCTGCCTTTGGGTTCTGCAGTGCTGGTATGTGGGCTTTCTATCATGACAGAAAGAAAACAAAATCTTATGTTACATTACATTATGTTACACTGTGTTTTGGGGCGTTGCTTCAGGTCATTGTAAAAATCCAAACGTTTAACTATGCAGAATTCAAGGACGGTAAAACACCTTCGACTGTTTTAATGTGAATATGCAGACACATGTGCACACTCTACAGAGGTGTGCAGTTCTCTGACAACCCAAATAATATGTCCAGGCTGTTCTAAATGTGGGGAAATGTAAGTTATCATTAAAAAAAAAACCCAAACCAGTAGCATAAAGAATGCCTGAAAAAGAGTCAGGCTCTGAATAAACAAAAATGAGGTTACAAGTTTATGTATGGTTTTTTAGAAGTCCCTTGTCACCAAGAACATAACCTTCACTTTAGCTAGGACTGTCTTGTAGTTTTTCATGTAGAATCATGGAATAATTCAGGTTGGGAGCAATCTCTGCAGATTATCTGGTCCCACTCCCACTACAAAGCACTATCAATGTTGTCTTTTTTCTTCCAGAACTGGAGAGTTCAGCATTACTTTTCCCAAATTAAGTCCTAGTAGCTCTAAAATGTTATTTCTGTTATTTGTTTTCCCAGCATGTAGTACTGATAGGATGTCTGTAAATGGCATCATTTCTATGCACTGCTCCTCAGTTTAGCCTTATATTTATTTGTGTCTGTTCTCTAAATCTGGACCCCTTCTTGTGGTCTGAGAGTGGAAGATATGAAAAACCTAGCAGTTCTCTTGTATACTTTCACCTGAATTTCATTCTTTTCCAGAGGAGAAGGGCATCTGGGAGTAGGCATGGATCTGCTGCTTCTTGCAACACAACGAATAATTTATTTACCTTTGTGATTCATGTGTCTTAAGAGAAAGCCTTAAGGGATGATGCAGGTCTTGCCCTTTCTTTAAGAACCCTACTCCTTTTACTTCATCTGTTGCTCCCTAAACCCAATGATGCTTTGAGAACCTTTCTTACTATTACTCCCCCATCATAAGACATGACAGATAAAGAATAGAAAGATCTTTTCTGTGAAAAATATGCACTGAAATTGGTGTAGCTTTATTATTCTGAGTAAGACTCTTATACCATACCCATTACTATAGTATATGAGTGCTTCCCAGTAACATTTTAAAGAACATGACTAACATCTGTCACACACTCATCTACTTCTTGGGTGGGGCAGAGAAGCACTTGTGGTAAAATTTCTGGTGTTTTTTAACACATATGTTATGCATTACTGTTAGTGGGGGCAAGGTCAAAGAAATGTGTCTTGTGTTCTGGATGCACTGAGGGTTGTGAATGTTCTTAGTTTCTTAGGAATCCACAACTGTGGATCTGCTTCTGAAATGATCTTTGCCCTCCTTGTAGAGCACAGCTACTAAATTTATTTTTACATATAGTTTCTTACTTTCTGAGGTTCACTGGCTTTTACGGAAGTCTGCTTAATAATCCTCATGAGAGTCACAGATCAGGAACTAGTGGATTGCTTCCACCTTTACAGAGACAGCACTTTTCTCTGGAAACAGGGGAATAGTTCTTGCCAGTGACCGGGGGAACAGAGAACAGTACAGGCTCTGTCACAGGAACATGAAGCTATCAAATATGGGCGATCATGGCAATATCTGCTGAAAACGTAACCATTGGCACTGGTTAAGAATCATAGAATGGTTTGGGCTGGAAGGGACCTTAAAGATCATCTAGTTCCAACCTAGAACTAGAATAAATCTGGAGTTATGTACCTCTGCTACAGATAGTTCTTTTATGGCAAAGAAGCAAATATTAAATCATTATCCTGAAATGTTAAGTGATTTCTTTTTTTTTTTTTCTGGTTGTCTGCAATCTGAAGAATCCTTACAATAATGACCTTAAAGATAGTTTTTTTCTTTTTTTCTTTCCAATTTTCTTTCCAAATTTTCTTTCCAACCTGATACAACAGTCTTGTTTGAGCATGGCATTACCACACTCTTCAGTATTACTGAGAAATCCCAAATTACTTAAATATAGATGTATAAATAAATCTTAGCCTGAGTTATTAATAATTTAGGTTCTTTTTATATAATCTATGGAGATAGACACCTCCACAGAGTGATTTATCTGACCCATAGATGAAATGAATTGCTGTCAAGAGGTGAGATCACTCGCTACCGGTTACATAAAGGGAACCTAGAGTGACACTCTCATCCTTAAACATCTGTCATTCCTGTGCCTGTGTTAGGGCAGATGAATCCCACCTATATTTGTTCACTGACTGACTAGTGAAGACCCAAAAAGTCTTCAGAGTGTTATTTTTTGGTCACTAGCAATTTCTTCCATGCTGAGGCTCATCTTCAGCTACGTTCTTCACCCATGAAGCACTTCACCTTACCCTATACAAAAGGGCATGACTGTATGTGTGAAAGACAGCTCACTGTGTCATTACAGATTATTGGCATTTATATTATTATCATCTAAATAGTCCATATACTAGGTAGTAAAGAAAAATTCATCATATGGTACACCAAAATAATAGATGCCAGATGAAAGTGAGGTTTCCCCATCAGATTTTGGTGGAATCACTCCAAAAAGACTCAAAACATTTTAGTAAATTACCTTTTGCTCCTGTCATCTCTTTTAGCAAATGTCTCAATCTCCATAAGACCATGTAACTCACAGTCAAATGCTGCAGATATGCCCCAGATGAGAAACCATCTTCTGTGTTCCCTCTGCTGATAGAGGATCATCTGTGCTGCTAAAAAGGCTCCATTCTGTGTTTTGGCATGATTTCAGACTGTTCCAAGTTTAGATTATGAGCATCAATTAGATGAGGCTGTAGTTGGCCTTTGTTTAGTTATGCTACGAGCTTACTCGGGAATGGTAGGGAAGGTTGGAGGGGAGAGAGCTGGTGTCCAGAAGTGCTTTCTCAGTGACTGAAGTATGTGGTTTGGAATTATTCCAGGCAGTCTTTCACAGGTTAGGAAATGCATAGATTGAGTTAAACCTTAGAGCTAGACCTTCTTATGGTGAATTAATGCTGTGAAATTTAGTAATACCATGAATTTTAGTGGATGTGTATAGAATGGCTATTGTTTGCTTGCAAGTGTGAACTTTTCAGTGCAGAAAAGCTAACAGGACTGTTCTCTTTGGGTGTGAAACAGGCTTTTAAAAATCTGTTATCCTTCTTTTTGTCTGTGCCAGGTGTTTCAAGTAGTGTCAGCATTCCAGTGGCCATCCTTCTTCCTGCACAGGGTATCAGAGAACCAAAAAGTACATGGTCAGTAATGAAGAACCAGCTTTTTATTAGACAAGCTGTGAGTGTTCAGTGATCAGTGACAATGAATCACTATCTCCCTCACCCCCATGCTGTAGATGGATTGGTGTTGACTTTTACCATTCTTTACATGGAATTTGTTGAAGGGCAAGAACTTTGGTCAAGTGAAGAACCTGATCTATTCTGGTGTCTGAGGTCTGGAAGATGTGAACACTGTAATGTAGACAATGAAGATTATAACACCTTGGTCTTTAAATCGAGGTGGTGTCTGGACTACAGATAACCTTTTGAAGTTTTACAGACAATGACTTATTTCACTTCTATTTTCTTGCAAAGCATTTGTGACCTTCCTGATAAAATTATCGAAATCTTCAAAGTGATACGGCTGAGTTATTTCACAGACGCTGGCAATGTCTGTGCCAGTGTCTGTGAAAATAGAATAGTTTGGATTAGGAGGAACCTTTAAAGGTCATCTAGTCCAACCCCCCTGCAATGAGCAGGGACATCTTCAACTATATCAGGTTGCTGAGCCCCATCTAACCCGACCTGAAATGTTTCCAGGGATGGGGCATCTACAGTCTCTCTGAGCAACCCGTGACTCACCACTCTCATTGTAAAAAATTTCTGTATTATATCTAATCTAAATCTACCCCCTTTCAGTTTAAAGACATTACCCCTTGTCCTATCGCAGCAGGCCCTACTAAAAATTTTGTCCCCATCTTTCTTATAAACCCCCTTTAAGTATTGAAAGTCTGCAATTAGGTCTTCCTAGAGCCATCTCTTCTGCAGGCTGAACAACTCCAACTCTCTCAGCCTTTCCTCATGGGAGAGGTGCTCCAGCCCCCTGATCATCTTCATTGCCCTTCTCTGGACCCTCTCGAGCAGGTCCATGTCGTTCTTATGTTGGCAGCTCCAGAGCTGAACACAGAACTCCAGGTGGGGTCTCACAAGAGCAGAGCAGAAGAGGAGAATCACCTCCTTCGTCCTGATGGCCACACTTCTCTTGATGTATCCCAGGATATGCTTTCTGGTCTGTGAGCGCACATTGCTGACTCATGTCCAGGTTTTCACCCACCACTACCCCCAAATCCTTCTTGTCAGGGTTGTCCTCAATTCCTTCATCCCTTCAGCCTATATAGATACAGGGTGTTGTCCTGACCCAGGTATAGGACCTTGCCCTTGGCCTTGTTGAACCTCATGAGATTCATGTGGGCCCACTTCTTGAGCTTGTCCAGGTTCTTCTGGATGGCATCCTGTCCCTCAGCCATGTCACCTGCAGCACTCAGCTTGGTATCATTCACAAGCTTGCAGAGGGTGCACTCGATCCTACTCTCTATGTCATTGATGAAGATATTAATCAACACTGGTCCCAATATGGACCCCAGAGGGACATCACTTGTCACTGATCTTCATCTGGGCATTGAACCATTGACAGTTACCCTCTGGATGTGACCATCCAGCCAATTTCTCATCCACCAAACAGTCCATCCATGAAATCCATATCTCTCCAACTAAGAGAGAAGGATGTTATGCTATGAGACTCTTGAGATATATGATAATACAGTGATACATAAAATGCCATGAAGTTTTGAAAACTAATCTTGCTTTCATTATCGTGAAATTATTTGCAGTGTTTAGAGCAGTGCAAAGACTAATCTCATGTTGAAGCTGTTGTTCTAGGCATGGTAGAGCCATGACTAGAAGGCAATTCAGTTCCTGGCATGCCTTCTTGAACAGTTAGACTGTCATCATCATGATAGCAGAAATTTGCAGAAAAGGTGATGCCACTTAAATCAAGATGAGTTTTGTAATTTATTTTAATATAGATATTGACTTCCAGAGGTGAACTTCCCTGGTTTGTTATTATTGGTTCATGTCTGCTCCCCTACCCGACCCCTCTCTGGGAAATCTTTACTAAGGACTCATCTATAGGACTTGGAAATGTCCAACAGAATCCGAAATCCTTTTTATTCAGATCACATTTCTGAACAGTATACTGTTCAGGAAAACTAATTTCTGCTGGTGCTGTCACTTCACAGTGGAAGTTTAAAAATAACTGTGAACTGATAATGTGAATGTATACATTTTTTATTTCCCCCCCTGTGAGGTCTGTTTCCTTACATTTTGAACCAAATTAGTTTCTATTGATATTGTTGCCTTTATTTGTATGAGGCACTTTGCTGCACAAACCACTAGCAATTATTTCACATTTGCTTTGATCATAAATCTTGTTAGGCACTTTAACTGCTATATGTATTCAAATGGATTTTGCTTTAAAAGAGAATGAAAGATTTTCAGGTCCTTAACAAAATGCAATGAAGCCAGTCATGTTTAAGGCTTATCAGATGATTTTGCCATTCTAAATATAAATGATCTTTTGTGTTTCTTGCTTTTTAGTATTTTCAGGCAAAGACGGCAATTTATTTGCTGATAAATTTAGGATAATCCCATGTCATTGGGTGTTGGTTGGATAAAGGGTTTGGTAATGGAATATTGAGCTTTTCAATTCCAGATTCTTTAACTTTTACCTTTTAGCAGAGTAACTGCAGAGGATCTGGTATCTAAGTGGTCTTACAGACTGTTTGACAACCTCATTTTATGGGAAATCAGTGCCTGCCTTGCTCAGGAGAGATGAGCTTTTCCTCCAAACTTTCTGATTGCTATTTTACTATAACATGTCTTCTAAAGATTTTCAGATGCATGTATTATTCTTTCTTTCTTCTGATGAGAGAAATGCTTGAGTTAGCTTGGGTGAGTGGGAATGAGAAAGTACAAGGGGAAAACAAGACTAATAAAATGAGTTAAGTTCAAAAATTGCTGATTCTTTTTCTCTGCAGCAGCATGCTCCGTTGTACAGGTCCTGTTTAAGTTTTGAGGCTTCCCTTGTTAGGCAACAATTTCAGTTCTATTTTTATTTTATATTTTTTGATGTGTAACTGTTGTGGGAAATGCTGGTTGCTTCACAAGTAATGAGCTTGCAGAGTCCTGAGTCCTTTAACTAATGACTTTGGAGCCAGTTTCAGTTGTGTGTAATGACTTAACACATTTCAGGGTATTTATTTTCTCTGTTACAGTTTCTTGGAAGTTGATAAAGACTTCTGAGGAACAGCCTCAGGAGATGTCCCTAGATGACCCAAAACAAATTTGTATGAAAACCAAATTACATTTCTGTTGTCAAAGATGAACATTTCAGACCATGTGCTTGGGCAGAGACCCTGGTGCTTTTTCTTTCTGTCTTCTCCTGTGACAGGTCAAGAATTTATTTTCCATGGTTACCTCTTACCATGTTTTTCATGAGCTCTGCAACTGCAGCATTACCTTAACTACTGGCAAAACTTGCAGTCATCATAAGTAATCCTGCACAAAGTTTACCAAATACAGTGGCATAGTAACACACACAAAATTCAGAAGTGTGCCTGAACAACATCTTAGAACACTCTCTCAAACAAGGGAATAGATATTTACAGTTTCTAGGCACACATTTAGTACTTCCTTGTGTCTGTCCAGCCTAAGTCAAGAGATGGATGTCTGAGGGCTGAGAGCTCAATGTATGCGCATTTTCTTGCTTAAGCAATATATGTCCCTTGCTTTAGAATTTACAATTTAGAACAGAGAATGTAACTGTTTTAAAGAAAACAGACAAGTGTGCATCTTACAATTTAACAGTTGCTATAGTGCTTCTAGCTTTTCAGATCAAAACAGAGTAAAACCTCTCCTAACCACAAGCTAGAAAATATGTCTAAATTACTGACAATTCAACAGTTGGTATCTAGGCATCTGCAATATTTTAAATATTAATCAATAAGATATATAGATAGTATTATGACTATGTACTAGCCAACTCCGCACTGCATGAAAGAGATCATCAGTTCAGTCAGCACCTCTTTGCAATATGATTTTCAGTCCCAGGAGGAGCCAGACTTGCAGCTGAGAACACAGTCAAAAGAGTCACGGGGCCAAATTTTTTTCTAGATTCTGTGGATAACTTGCGGGATTTGTACAGGTATTACTGTCTCTTTTCCTCACAGGTAACCTCTTTATTTGCACAATAAAGATATTATTACAAGGCTCCCCAGAAAAGCCCAGATGTCACAAATGTGAAACTATGGGGAACACTAAACACAGAGAGGAAAGGCAAAAGCAAGAAAACATAGATAAAAGGCCCAGGGCTACATGCGGGATTCTGAAGGGCATGCTGTGTCTGGAAAGTTCAACAGCCAGAAGGATAACACATGGTTTGATAAACTCCTTTGAAAATTCCGTTCTTATGATGCCAAAAAGGAAAGAGAAATCTTTGGAAAATTTGGCTCTATGTAGCCCAACCCTGAAGGAAAAAGAGCCTTGTGGCAGCCATCACGATGTTTTCTGGAAACTGCTTGGTAGATTAGTTTTTGGCTGACCCCAAGATGGGAGGTGTTTTCTACTATCTTCCTGAACGTAAGTCTCCTTGGAAATTTTTTAACTAAAGTTATTTTGGGAAATAACAATGCTGTGGGCCTAAAATGCGCCTCAGGCTTGCCTCTGTTTTGTGGATGGCAGGGCAGGTTCTTCATAGTGCCCTGTCTGGATTTATGGCAGATGATGATGGGGTCAGGTTTGGATGCTTCCTGGACAGACCTGCCAGGCAGGCTGCTCCACAGCCACCGTGAGCTTGGGGCTGTCTTAAATACAGATATTTCAGAACCACTAGGAGTGGAAAACTAGAGCCCTTGCTTAGCACAGACTTCTGCATTCATCTTCCTACATACCATGAAGATGTGCTCAGTTTTTCTTTTTCCTTAAATAACAATAGCAGCTTTTCGAAGAAGGTATTCACCACCCTTTTGTTGTCTTTTTCACAGTCAAGAAATAGAGTGAAATATAAATATTGTAAAACATGAAGCACAACTCTGAGTGGAAATAGACTTTCAGAAAAGCTAAACCCAATGGAAGTAAGAGTGTGAATTTGCTCATCTATGAAGTTTATTCTTCCCTGCATATGTTATTTTGAAGCTCTGGATTCTGGATTTCCTGCTTCCAGCACACAAAAAAAGCAATGATTTTGATTGACCTCATTGGCCTTGGTGAACTGGAGAGCTTTCTGGCCAAGCTGAAAAAGTACATCAGAAGCAGATTAAGCTTATTTAGAGTCTGCGAGAAAGAAATCTGCCGAAACTTCTCCCTATATGCAGAGGGAGAGGTGTGTTCCTCTGTGTGGAAACCCCTACCCTCTCCATTGTCTGGATTCTGCTCTCATTTGTGGATAAGGGGACTTGAACTGTTTAAGTCAGTTAAATTTCAATGGTGTCAGTAACTGGAGAACTGGGCCCTCTGGGTGAACAGATTTAGAGAAAAAAAAAAAAAAGTATTGGTTACTTATGATCAGGCAGTACAGCTGTGGCAAAAGTCTGTTGTTTATATTTACACCTTTCAAAAAGGAGACTATGTTTAGTGGTGTGTTCCTACAGCAGCATTTGGCTGCTTATTGCAACATATAATTAGAGATTTTACAATGTGAGGTGCCAAGCAGTGTATCCTCTCCACAAAATTTTTAAAGTGCTAATCAATTTTATTGCTGGAATTTCATTCACAGAAATAGTGAAAAAGCACAAATACCATTTAAAAAGAACCTATCTAATCTCCCCTCAGGTTAGTATTCACAACTGTGAATTAATTGGAAGAATAAAGGATAGAACTTTAACTATACTCCAGGTCTTGGTCCCTAAATCTGTATGGGTAATGCAGTCTGCAAGTCATGTGGCTTTCTCCAGTTGAAGTCAGTGCTGAAAACAGCCATTGGCTGGAGTATAATTAAAATTGGACTCCCAAAGGATTATTTTTTTTCTTAGTAGGGTTCTGTAATTATGCATTAACTGGTTATCTGTTGTGCTCGGAGCAGTAAAAGTACAGCAGAATTTATTTCTCTTCCCTGTATTTCTGTGTGAAGGCCAAGGGAAATTTTTGAAGCAGACCTCCTATTCAAAAATCGATAAATCCATGCTGTGTTTTCATATATGACATACTGTATGCCTCCATGTACACTATGAAAATCATCCAAATAAAAGCAGTCAATCCATTCCAGTAATCTGGAAATATCCCTCTAGAGAGGTGGGAAGGTATTTTTTCTCCTACTATATTTTGCCATCGTAATGGACATCTAAAAAGTATAATAAAATAAATGGCTGAATTCTCTGTATTTTTTTAGCCTGACAGTCAATAAATTTACTAGTGGTTGGCAGCTCAAAATATTGTAACACGAATGGTATTTTGGATCGCACTGAGCCTCAGCAGTGTTCTAGATGGAGCGCGTAGCCCTGTTGGATCTAGTCCCACAAAGTCTACGGCACGTCATTCTTGTCCATTCTCCCTGCCATACCCATGGGGCTCTGATGACGTTATTGCTGGGCTTCACACAAGCTACAGCTCATAAAGCTGAAATTTTGCTTCGTATGAAGGCAGTAGTCACAGTCAATGAGTATAACAGATGCAGTGGGCCCTCTTGGTGCCGTCAGAGAGCTTAAGAAATCAGATTTTTTTCCAAGATAGAAAGCAACAAAGTGTTACATGAAACTTCTGCTTTGGTGTTGTGGGGTTTTTTTGGGTTTTTTTTGTTTTTTTCCTGTTTTCTAGGATGGAATTTTAGTGCATATACAGAGGGATGGAAGTTTCATCTGACGTATTTATTTTAGGATACTATACCAAGCTCTGTGGAGTGAAAGAAGGGAGGTGGGAAATGGGCTGCACTAATACGATATAAAACAAAGGCAGAAGGCTCATGATTGCTTTTAAATAGTGAACACTGATGTAATATATTTTATTAAAGCAATATTGTAATTCATTATACTAATAAAAATCAATGGTAGAGGAGAAAAAGAAATGACCACTTATTTCAAGGTAGCATGGTCGTCTCAGCTCTTCCAAATCAGTAGGTCTGTAGAGGTTAGTGCAGCTCCTTGTCATGTGGATGTGTATATGGTGTCAGAATAGTTTTAAAAGGGCCCTTTTGAAGGCCAAATGGAAGAGCAAATTGTGATATAGTTTCTGCATTTGCCATTTTGCTTTCGGAGATTGAACTGTCAAAGTGGTACTGCAACAAGACAGATACTGCTAAGCTGAAATTCTCCTCTTCCTAACTGGTGTGTCACTTTAATGCCTCTCATACGACATCTCATTCCTATGGGACTTCGCAGAGGAATGATGTAGGAGTACTGTTATGTATACCCTATATGAAATAGCTCTGCAAATCATGTATTTAGCAGAAGGAATATAACCACGTGCATAGATCACAGTGCAAGTGATCAGCTCAGCAATCAAAACCTTTAAGTTGCATTTGGGCAAAATATTTTATTAGAAAAAAACCCTTCAACTACTGAAAGTGAAAGGTTAAATTGCCTAAAAATCTTTAGGTGCCCCAGTGAATAGTTTTGGCCTAAAAAACTTAAAAACAAAATAAAGAAACTCAAAGCTTTGGTACTGAAAAAGTCAATTTAAAACTAAGTTATACTGAAAACTAAAACAGTAGTTAGCAAAATCACTCTGGTTGTTGAGTTGATTTTAAAGAAACTATGATTTCTAGTTCACGAGACTAATTCCACCTTGGGGGAACGATAATATCATTGGTTCTGCCCAAAGTCTACTTATTTTGTCTCTGTGCCATTCTACACTAGAGAAAAATAAAGAAACTGAGGGATATGAAAGATCTTTATTCAGCTCTTCTCAAGCACATCCCCCTCACCCACAGAATAATCAGAACGTAGGTGAAAAAAAAGCAGCACTTGCCCTTTTTCCCAGAAGCAAAGCTACTGCAGTCCCTTAGTGAGTACAAGAAACAAATTTCTGCCCAAGTCTTGGTATAAAGCAGGTACTATACTGTAAAGATAGAGTTACATATTTTGGATTTCCCCTGTGTGGATAAACTTTTTCCCTCGTGGTGTGGGTACGGTTTTACTGTACAGCTGCATTTATTTACATGTGTTCCTGGAACTGCGAAAAATTCTTTGCCTAGATTTATAGGTTGGTATGTATACAGTGGTTTGGCTTCTCCTAACGTTTTCTTCCCAAAACAAACCCAGTTCCTCTTGGTACATGAGGTGTATGTGGCAGCAGTGTTGCACACATGGGTTTTGTAGCCTAACCTGTACTTCAGCACTTCTTCCCTTTCTTCCTCTCCCCTTATACCATCTGAAAACTCTGTGTTGTGCACAGAAGCAGATAAATCACTTCATTGTTTTCTCTGGTCCAGATAGTTAGTGGTGGTGTTTTTAAAGCAGGAGAACTACCAACAGATTCTTCCAGATAGACTTTGTGTTTACAGAAGTGAGGGAAACCATCAGCTGTGTAGGATGTGGTGTTCAGAAATGTACCTGTGGGGAGGGAGACAGGAAGCAAAGCTGACAAGGAAAGAAGATTGACCAGATACTTGTTTTTAACAAAATGTTTGCTATAACAGGGTGTGGAGCAGCTTTTAGCTGTTCAGTGGACACAGTGAAAACGTACATAGCTTTGTGGGAGTGGGTGCAGTTTCTTTAAAGCTATGGATAAAAGGCAGCTCTGGAAAGGAGCCTTACTTAGCCATGAGACGGAAAGAGTTTGTGCATGTGTGGATGCAGTGCATTTTCTCTATTCTGTACGTCCCTTTTTCAGTTTCAGAGAAAAGTTACTCCTCCTGTGGCTTTTGCTGTCAGCAATAGATGGGAAAACCCTCACCCAAACCTTTGGCTCTGCTTAGGTGAAAGGTCCTCCTGCTTCATCTCTTAGATGAAAGATACCTCTTACAGCTTTTTTCTGGATCAAAGGCAACAGTCTCCCCCCCACCCCCTTCTCTCCCTCTCTCTTACCAGCTTAGAAGCTGACAAGGAGTGGATAAGACTGTAAGTTATTTAAAATAATAATTGGCTTATTTTCAAGATATTGGTAATAAGGATAAAGCAGATATACATCACACGTTCTTAACTTAAAAACATTAGTAGTGTGAGCTGTTTAATGGAGATTCATTTCTTGCTTCATCCTCATTTGAAATAGTCCTAATTAGGTAGGCAGTAGCTATTGAGAAACAGCAGCCTGAATTTACTGAGGGTATAATTTTGCATTTGGCTCTGGCTTCGGATCTGTCTGAATAAGATTAATCTGAGAAATTTGGAGCTTTCTGTTCTTGAGGTTTTCCTTCAGCAGCTTACAAATGTCACCGTTTATGATACTGGCAACATTTGGAAGCTATAAAGCTATTGCTCCAGAAATTATTTTTATAATGCACAACCATTCAGTTTCAGAAAGTGTAAATCAAAAAGAAAAACAGTTGAGTAATTTCTAACTCTACCTTGAATAAAAATTTGTCCATATTTTTTTGTTTTGCTGAATTCTGGGAGCTAAATTTCAGTCCAAGCAATTTTATTTTCAGCTAACACTCTCTGCCTGCAATTATTCTGAACAGTTTTGAACAGGTTAGAAATTATGCCAGATCCACTTCTTTTGATGTAAATTTAACCATTTGTCTAGTGGATTAAAGGGTTTAGTTTCCGATGGGCTGACCTCCATTTATCATGTGAATTTCTTAATC
Source organism: Athene noctua (assembly GCF_965140245.1). Classification (NCBI taxonomy): domain Eukaryota; kingdom Metazoa; phylum Chordata; class Aves; order Strigiformes; family Strigidae; genus Athene; species Athene noctua. Next base: position 184,465,864 of record NC_134037.1, read on the forward strand.
TTCTTGCAAATGTCAAACTGTATAAGAATGCTTTAAGAGAAACAAGTGATCCAGCCAGTTAAACTACCTCAGAAAAGTAAAATATCGTCTGGAATTGTTTCTTCCAGAATACTGGAGTGGCTGGAATACTCTGGGGCAACACTGCAGAGAAGCATTTAAAGCAAGCAAGAACAAAATTTTAAAGTGAAAGGGGAACTCTGTGGTTTGATCAAGTCACCCACCAAAAATAAAAGCAAAATACTTATTCTGCCTTTAAAATATATAAAGTGAATCAGTCTCTGTAAGTAATCTTGCTAAGCAGAGCTGTTAAATTACTGAGCACTTGCTTAATGGTCCATCACATGTTGTTTAGTAAACTCACCCAAAGAACCAAACTGGTAATCAGGAGGGGTGAGTTGTGTACACAGACCATTCCTGCAGTTCTCTCATGAGCTGTATCAGAACCAGGGGTGCAAAATTTCATGTTTTGAACTATCATTAGTTAACATTTACACTGCAGTAGGACCAAAAGTTAAAAACCTCACAACAATTGCTCCCAAGTGCTAGATACTCCACAAATAGTTTGCAAATGATTGTCCCTTCTCCATAGTAAGACTGTAAGACAGATGAACATTTTATAACAAGTAATTTGTTATTAATTGTATATATAAACAATATATAAACCTTTGGCACCCTTGAGGTGTTTAGTAAAATCAGCTGATCCAAATTCTGGATTTTCATTTTCAAGCTACCTGCCAGTACAGTATTCCTACTTAATTGTGCAGATTGGTTTCTTTCCCTTTCCAGATTCTGTCATTATTGACTTTATGTCTTTAGACCGTAGTAGCATCTCCTTGCACATTTTGCTGAGCATGAAGGTAGATTTTAGCTTCACTAAGTGAAGATAGGTATTGCAGGTTGATTGTAAGAAGTAGTCTGTTTTGTAGGACAAAAGGAATCTAAAGAGTATAATTTGTGTCTTTGAACTGTATGTTTTGCATTTCATGTTCTCTTTATGGGCTTTCTCAAAGCATTAATAGAAGTTTCTTTTGGACTGAAGGGGTGTTTAACCTTGGCATTAGGAGTAAATTGCTGAGCTCCTGTGTAATCTTTCCCATTCACTGTCTTGAATGGCCAAATGAATATAATGCTGAACTAGGAATGCAATAGTGAGAGTGCATTTTAGATAGTCCTCTTTGATGAAGCAGTGGTACAGTAGTCAAAAACTTTAAAGATAAAAAAATCCTCTGGCAATTCAAGTTCAAAAATAAAAAGAAAATAATATCCATCTTGCAAACTTTAATTATCTGTAATGTAGATGTCTGCACCTGAGCTAATCATCCAACTCGGTCAGGGAAAATCTGGTTAATGTGGTCAACTGAGTGATTAAACTGACCAAACGTAGGTAGCTACTACAGGAATGAGATAAAAGCCATCTAATCTGTGAAAATTGATTATATTGACAACATCACTTAGTCTAAATGTAGGCATTATAAGTACCCATATTTAGTCATGGAAAGTTACCTTTTCTGTGAGATCTTTGCTGAACAGTTTCTGGAAAATTTGAAGTGAACACCATTTTAGCAAAAGTTTCTGCTCATCTTCCTTTCTTCCAGTTTTATAAGCAGTAAATGTACATATAAAAATCCAAATTTCTACCAACACAAAACCCCTCCTTCCCAGGGAACTGTTGTGTTGGCTTCTGATTATCATGAACTGATGATATGTCTGCCTGCATGTTCCTCCCAGTTCTAGGCAAAGCACTGAACAAAACTGATCAACAGCAAATAATCACCATCCATCTAAAACTATTCATCTGGCTGCTTTGCTGGCAGTTAATCCTCAACATGAGATTTTCACTTGGTTTGGGTACCCTCTCAGACACAATGGGAGTGGGATGTAGCAAAGCTTTGGCTTTCTTTCAAGGACAGTGAAAGTCCTGTGTGTGTTATTACTGACATACTGAAATGGAAATGCTGGAACAAACTTTTTTCACTATTCTGGTATACTGTGTTGCAGGGTTCTCAACCTGCTGGTGAAAATCCACCGATGACTGTAAGAGTCTGTTTTAACTAGGTGAGAACATGGCCTTCCTGTTAGGAGATGCAGAGCCCACCAGAGCACTCAGCAGAAGCAGGAGGGTGCCTGACCTCTCCCTCGTACTACCCTAGCACTACAGAAGAATGCTGTAGCTTCCTAGTCAGTTAGACACAGGTATGAAAACCAAGTATATGCATGCATACAGTCTGCATCAGTCTTCCCACCCCTGATTACTTAAACAATAAAAGTTCAAAACAAATGTGTTTGACAGTTTAATATCTTTATTGCAATAGGTCAGTGTAGTATGTACAGAATTAAGATGAAACAGACACCTGAAATTAAGACTATCAAATGGAAAATCATTTAAGCAAAGTTTATATTATAGTAACAGATACGCTGAAGTATTTAATATAATTCTGTCTAGGACAAAGGGCTGCCTGCGGTAGGTATATGTCCTTTTTTCTCCAAAATTCAACAGAAGAGGTATGTTGGAGTGAGTCCAGAGAAGGGCCACAAAGACAATCAAAAGGCTGGAGCACCTCTCCTATGGAGACAGGCTGAGAGAATTTTGGTTGTTCAGCCTGTAGAAGAGAAGGGTCCAGGAAGACTTTATAGTCTGGGAGGCCTTCTAGTACCTAAAGGTGGTCTACAAGAAAGCTGGAGATGGACTTTTTGGCTGCCCCCTCCCTGGCAGTGTTCCAGGCCAGGTTGGACAGGGCATTGAGCAACCTGGTCTAGTGGAAGGTGTCCCTGCCCATGGCAGGGGGATTGGAACTAGATGATCTTTTAATGTCCCTTCCAACTCAAACTGTTCTATGATTTTATGATTCTATGTTCCAATCACAGTTTAGCCTAGCAGTGCTGTTCTTGCAATGTGGATTTTAATTTGGACAGCATGGCTTCAGCCCCAGACTCCCAGTCAACTGCTATTCCAACTTAACCCCCAAGTTACCTTGCCACTTTGTCCTGAATTAGTCAAATAGGTTGAGGCAGCCGAAAATGAGAACATACCATTTTTGTGGAATAGATATCCTCATTCTGACCCAACTAAAAATTACCGAATACCACCAAGACATTCTCAGTTTTAATTTAGTCTGTAAATCCAGCTAGGACAATAGTAGCCTTTGGAGACTTTTTCTCTTGCTCTTTTTTTATTTCTACTATAGACAGACAAAGGAAAATGGAAACTGCCACGTCAAAAGTGTGCTAGTAAGAAAATCTTTTAACTGCTCTTCTTATCTCACTCATTTGGAATCAGATACGTTCCTGGGAATTACTGTGCTGTGTGTACAGCAGAAGTTCAATCACACAAACTGGAAGATTGTTAACAGGTAATGCTATACCAGAGTTAGGAAGGAAAAAACTGGGGTGAAATTAGAATTGAGCATAATAATACCTGTTGTTATGAATGTCAGCTCTCATCATAAGTCAGAAACCATGCAAATAAGAGTTATTATATTGGTTTATAGGATTGCATTAGAGTGAGGAGCAATTAAAAGGTGAATTCAAACAGCCCATGGTCGTGTTGCTCATCAGAGTAATTCTCCCCACCCCTGCTTTCATCTACGTGGTCCTATGCCCTTCCTTGTTTGAACAGGAGCAATTACGTGATTGCATGAAGATGCAGATCAGGGATCAGGTCTGATCTGGCTGAGATGATTTTGGTGGGGAAATCACTTAAGTCTTGATTCTCAGCTGGATATGAGTTGCTGCAGCTCACTGCACCACTGGATGAATGATGGTGCTGACACAGAGCAGGGGCTCAAGTCTATACCTTGGATTTAGGAGAAGAGTGAGAAACTCTTTTGGTAGGTGGTCAACTTTGGATTGGCTTACGGTAACTGCAAAACTATACTTGTAGAATATGACTCAAGGGTAGAAGAGGCAAAAATATCCCTCATTTATGGTAGATGCTTTTGGCACATATCATTCACAGGGTTGGTTGAGAAGAAATGGAAAAGAAGTAACTGTTTCATCCTCTGTTAACAGGAGATCCCCCATTGCTGGGTCTGAGGTCACTGCTGATCCAGAGATCATTGCTGCATAGGGAATGTGATAGTTTTAAGCCCTGCTGGGACCGGAGACCATGTTGCCATTGTCCCTCCCCCACAAGTAGGGCACAAACCCCGGGTTAAAATAAGAAGAAATTTAATACAACAATGTAATAAACAATCTGAACAACAACAGTAGCAATGATAACAACAATACACAGCAATAACAGTGAACAAGACAAATGATATACAGAGAAATACTGCAATGGTTACAGACAGCCCGCCACGTGCTCCCCATCACCAAAGCCCCAAAGGAAAGCCTCCTGCGCTGCCGCGCGGGACCTGACGTCAGCATGGTATGAATAACCCGCCTGGAGATCCCTTCCCCCTGCTGGGGAAAACTTAACCCTATCCTAGCTGAACCAGGACAGGGAAGCAACAAATGAAGCCTGATGTGAAAACCTTAGTCTTTTAGATGAAATCTAAAAATTGAAAATCTAAAATATATTAATTAACTAGATTCCTTCTCTAGAGAAAATCAGACTCATAATGTACAGATATATAGAAACTTATTACTTTAGATATTTGCCAGTTCTGGTGGGATAGGAGAGAGTGATTTACAGTATGGAAGCAAACATGATGTTAATTTCCATTTCCCTTTTTTATTTACAATTTCTTTTGGGGCTGGGGAAAGAAAACTTCTGAAAAGAACATCCAGTCCCTTCAAAAACCCTGACCCACTATCCCACCTGTCATTTACCTAAGAGAAACCACAATGAAATGTCTGTGCTGTGTGCTGCTTGTAGCCTGTAGCTAGTTTGATATGACTGTCTGTGGGTCCCATGTAGTGAGAGTAGATGTAAGGTCAAAGACCTTACAAATTAATGGAAGATAGTTGTCTGGGTAGAGTAGAGAGCTCCAATCATTCTGTTTGAGAGAAAAACTGCAATGTGAGCTTTTACGAGGCATTGGAGAAGCTAGTGTCTGCGAGGAGAGTGGTTTCTGAATGCCACCACTTGAGAAGAAGCTGCAGTTGAGGCTACCTGACACATATCCGTGGGAAGGCAACTTTCATTGGTTTCTCATAACTGCTTCTCAATACAGTAGCTTTTCTAGTTCTTAAGTGGCTTCTTTTGATGGGTGGAATAAATGTTACCATAATTTTTACCCAATCTTACTGTGAAAATCTATACAGATTGTGAATTTTGATTTGACATAAATTCCTCAAATGACCCTGGGTTCTGTAATGGCCTTAAATAATATTTAGATACAGGTTTAGGCTTACATCTGAATAATTTTACCATTATCTTTCTTTTTTTTTTTTTTTTTCTTTTTTCTGAGTGGTCTTTTGACATGTTTGTCTAAAGGATTTGTCCTTTAACTAAATAGAAATAATTATGTCCCCGTTTGCTCTCTATCCCTTATCTTTCAATGTAAATATATCACCCGGAAGAAAGTTTCTCCAAAGTTGTAGCAGAGAGCAATGAGCTCCAGTGGGCTAGGTGCTTATCTAGGTGCCTATGTTTTGGTATTGCTGGCAGATCTGGTAGAATCTGCTATTTTCATCACAGTATGAATCAGATACACAAGTTGAACTTGCAGATCCCAGTCTAAGCTGTGTCAGCACATTCTGCAGCACACCTGCGGAAGCCAGGCTTACAATTCATGCCACCTATACCTGTTCAAAAGCTATCTATCTGCTTTACTTAAAAAAGATAATGCCCCACAAAATTGTGTTTCCTTCCTCCTCCCTATCTGTGGGTATGTACGTATTTGTGCTAATTGGTGGGCATGCATGTTTAATAACATTTTCTTTCGGCCCGCTGGGGATTTTATATATACTTTTTTTTCCTCTCCTTTTTTTCTGCACCCTAGGAATTCAGGCTCTCAGCAGTGTTTAAAGCACCTGCCTAGAAGCGGGACCTGTCCAGCCAGAAGGGAGATGGGAGGCTGAGGCTGCAGTGGCCTCTAGCTGGGTGGCCTTTGTATCAGGGTGGGCGTCATGGGGTGCTCCACCAGCCAGACACTCCCTGTGGGAGACTGTTTTCAGAGAAAAAAATCATCTATGACACTTTCAACTTGTCAGGTTTTACATTTTCATTTACTGGCTCTCAATTTTCCATCTATTTTTCTGATGATACTGAATAAAAAAATTTTCGTAGAAATACCGGTTGGGAAGGTGGAGCAATTTGGTGTCTATGATAAAATTGCATTTGTTTCCACATGCCTTCCTCAGAAAGTCTTAGCTCACTTTACAGCCAGGAGTTAGTGATACTTAAAAGCATTTCAGTTAGTAGATCTCAAAAATGTTACAAACACCTAATAACAATGCTTATTGACCAATATTGCCATTTAATCCCTGACAAAATTGATCTTTCAAAGTTCAGTTTTGAGATATTATTTTTGAGTATCTCCACATACAGAGACCAGGAATTTTTCCCTGAAGGAGGTAGGAGGCATTCCTGCTGATGCAGAAGTGTCAAAAACTATAGAAAACCCTGTCTTTTGGGGGGAATGATTCTGTGCTTTGTGGCTCAGAGTCCATGTGCAGAAGAAGTAATTGTTTTTCCTTGCTATTTTCAACTCTTCTCTCTTGTGGCTGGAATTGCAGCCTGAAGGAAGTTCCTTAGCTCAGTACTGCTAATCTCTTACTGACAATGCCAACCAATTAAGAAATGTCCTAATTTACAAGGGGAAAAAACCTGTTGCTGTGTGAATAATTAATTGCTGTTATGAAAAAATATATTTGTTAATAAGGATACATTCACATATTAATTACCTAATTTTAGAATATTTGTCTTTTCTAGGATATGACATATTTGTAAATGTAATTGAAACACATGGCACACAGAATATTGGAATTCACTGGTACTGGTTAGAAGCCAGAGTAGTGGCTTCTAACATGGAAAAAGTAGGTTTTGTATATGAGCAAACACATCTCTCAATTTGTTTTTCCTTTTGATTATGAAACATTCATCACTGGATACAGAATTGTCTTAGGAGCGTATTGTGCAAAATTGTTGGTGATTCTTCAACTCAATTAGTAGTCTACAGGGGCTGGAAAAAATTCCTAATGAGAGAGAAATTTAGTTCCATTCCAAGAGAAGCATTGAAAAGGGCTGTTCAAAGTTTTGGTAGCTGGAGTGTTATACCTTTAGGCATTTCTGTTAATAAAATATACTCACGTTGCATTCCTTTCATTTCCAGGGTAGCCTGGAACTCTTCTCTCAAAGATCTGCCAAACCCTCCTCTAGTCCTTAGCACGGATTTGACTCTTCCTGTTGATTATCCTGCTCAGAGCTTTAATACCATGACATATAGCCCAGCTGTGATCATCTAGAAGCTGTGCCATTTCTTTTGACTTGGAAACCATCAGTGTCACTTGAAGTATGTCAGACGAATTCAGTGGATATTAAGACAGGTTCTAAATATACAGCAAAGCATCTACCCCAACGTCGTCTTTGCTGAGATGTCTTCATATGGGCTGAACGCTTACTAAAGCATTAGGCAGTAACACAAATAATCAGCGGAGAATAAGGGCAGATGCACAGGCAATTAGGACCAGTCTCATAAATTTATTAATATAATTTGAAGATTATACCAATTTGTGAGAAATAGAAATACTAGTGAGAAAAATAAAAAGATAAAATACAACTCATTCCCAGAGAAAATCACTAATAATAAAGGCATCGGAGGAAAATATACAGAGACAAAATAGATCAAAGATGTAACTTAAAAAATAAGTACATAGGCAAAGAGGAAACAGTTCAGGTAGTAAAAGCTAAAGGGAAAACCCAAGATGCTGCCTTGAAAAGAACTGGAGGTAGCAGAGAGATCTGGAAGTGACACTGAGCAGCAAACGAGACATGACTTTACCTCTCATTTATATATTATGTGGCATGGCAGTAAAAGAGATGAGAACTACCTCTAGGCTATCTGAAGATATGAGGGAGAAGTAAGAATCCCTTTCCCCATGTGACAAGATGGAAACTATTTCATTAAGCTCTGAGCATCTTGTTACCAAAAATACTTTATATCAGAATGTGATCGGAAGAGAAAGACAAAACCAGCAAAAATAGTGAACAAAGAGAATTGAGCATTCAGCTTGATTGAATCATAATTAAATGAATTTCATCATAATCTGTATTGGAAAGGGTTAAGTGCTGGGAAGGAATGTGATGAGAAGTAATGACATGAAATTAAAGAAAGAAAAATTAGATGTAGTATTATGAATAATTTGAACTGAACAGACTGAGCAATTGTGAGTAAAAGGGAGATTTTGGCCAAAGACACCAGGGAAAACCCTCATTTTTACACATTTTTAATGTCCACAGAACAGACGGAGTCAGGCTTTTAATGTCTCACTTAAAAGATGCATGCAGATGGTGTTTTTTCATGCATTTGAAAAATGAATTTCTACATTTTGATTATGTTGTCATTAGCAGCAGCCTTACTCGGTAATTAGGAAGCTGGTTCCTAGCATGTGTGTGAGAGAGATATATTGAGAAAGGAGGATGTTATCTCTTTGTTTCCACAGGGATATAATTAAATGCAACCAACAACATCATCAAAACAGGAGAAGAAATTCAAACAATAACTATGCTAACTGGAAATGGCTTATTGTTTAGTGAAAACCAGCTGATCTTCATCAGAAAAGGCCACATTAGTTGCCAGTACTCATTCTGGCCAAGAAAGAAAATGAAATTCCATGAGAAAAGGGTTTTCCTTGTAGTAAATGTTGAGGCTTTCTTAGGTAAGTAACTTTGAATTAATATTGATTTAGAAATAAAGCTACATATAATGGAGTATTCCAAGTGAGTTTTTCTTTCATTCCTAGGTAACTTCTTAAAACAGAGGAGAAAAACCCCAGATATCATGCAACCCGCTGTGTGGCATCAGAGGAGAACACAAAAGCAAGAGCAGTCTGAGAATATTTCCTCTCTGGAAAGCAGTTGCTGCTTCAGGAACAGCGTGTTCAAGCATCAGAGAAGAACAAGGCCTGCCTGCTGCCCACTCTTTTCTACTGAACAACCATTTTGGTTCTCAGAAAAGAAAAAAGGAAAGCAAAAAACAACCCTGAACTTCTAGGCACTCTTGGAAAGTGAAGCAATGAGTTTGTCTCCATGACACCTTTTTTCCAAGCCACAGACTGTGCATGTGTGATTTTTGTTATTGTCATTCTCAGCTTTAGGACTACACGTGTTTTACAGTAGGTGAGTGTCTGTATCTTTTGCAGTGTGTGTTAAATATGCAGTTATACTGCTAAATGTTTCAAATGTACCAAAAGACACCTGGGCTTTGCCCACCATACTTCATTCAGCCAGGGGAGCTCCCAGTTTGGGAGGCTGGAGTGCCACAGCTCTTGTTCTTACATCTCTGGAGCTATTACTTTCAGTGCCTGGAGGAGAAGTCTCCAGGCTAGATACCAAGCATGCCTGCAGAGATGGATGCTATAAACAAGAAATCATCGAAGCATACAAGTCTCTGTCTTTACTACCTCTGCCTGAATTACTGTGGTCCTTTCCATACATCCTCATTGCTTTCTAGTTATCTTCCTTTCAATAGATGAAAGAGCCGCTGACAGGGATCTCTGTACTTCCTGCCCTAACCTTTTTACCTCTCAGTTCTCGAAATCCATTTAGTAGTTTTTCAATCTTTTCAATCGAATTAAAAAACCTGTCTTCACATTGTCTAGGCCATCTGTAATATGATCCGTATATTTCTTCTAATTTGCTTGAAAATTCTATTTCTTTCTGACTTTCCATTTTCATCCTTGTACTTTCACCCTGCTCCTCCCTGCATCTGCTTTCTCCACTTCTAATTTCAGACTTTATTTCTCATCAAACCCTATTTTTTGGTACTGATCAGTGGGACACCATCTCTTCCCCTTAAAGTCTTTCCTTTAATTGATCCCTTGTGTAGTTAACTGAGAGTGCTTATTAAGTTACAGCTATTTGTATTGTGGGCTTCTTACAAACCCCATTCTCTGGGGGAAGTACTGGCTTTTCCTCCATTTCTGGGTTTAATACTGATTTGGCTGCAACTTACTTAGGGGAAGAGGTCTTTGGCAGGCTGAAGTTTGGCCATAGGGAGAAAAAAAGATCGGACTGTGCCGAAGTATAAACAGAAAGGTGGAATTTCCCAGCATTTTTCATGGGCTACCAGTTGGAACAAGAGCTAAATGTTTGAAGTGAATCTAATAGTATTGTCCAAGACATTGTGCATCAGCCAGACGCACATTGGTTCCTCTTTTGAAAAGCTTCAAGTAATTGTGCTGGAGAAGAGCTTTGTTTTAGTTTGAACTTTTAACACTATGGGGTTGGGAAGCAGAAGTCATCTTCTATAAAATTGGGTGATTGCTGAGGAAATCAATGGTATTTTAAAAGTAAACTGTGCTGAACATAGGTGTTGCAGCATGAATCTCTTTTCTTCGCTCGAGTTGCCACAGCAACATAAAATTTCCTTTCCCCCACATTAGCTTCCCTAAAATATACTTCACAAATTGTCTTTGAAAAAAAAGCGTTATATCATGCTGACAAATTGTGCTGTTTGCTCTCTTAGTATTTAGTCTTCTGTGGAGTTACGACTATTAGAGCAAAGCTACCTGATGCGCAGAGAATGCAGCTTTTACAAATTCAACCTTAAGTAAAGGAATGGAAATGAAAAGCTGAAGCTGAATTAGTTACTGTCTCTAGACAGGCTGGGGGCCTAGCAAAACCTCTGAATAGTCTGGCAGTACTCCTTAGGGTTCGGTGTAACTGTGGGTTAGACAGTCTGCCTATTCCCAGCATTCAGAAGACAAGCCATGGCCTATTGGATGTATTATTAGGGGATATGCAGTAGCTTTAAGAAGGATTTCTTTCATGTTTTTCTCTCACACTTCTGCAAGAGTGGTAGCAGCTCCAGCAGGCTTTGAATTAAATATCAAGTGCATATACCTTATCCTATGAGAGAAAACATATTGAAAAGATCCAGGTGAAAAGAAATTTGTCTTAGTCATCCTTTGTTGAAGGAGTTATTAGGCTTAGAGTAATCGTTAAAATAATTTTAATTTGTAAGGTTTCAGAATAGATGTGTAAATCAAATCGTTCCAATTTGTTGAACAATAAAAACTCCATGTCTGTCAATAGTGTCATGTTTACCACCACCAGTCTTTCAGGTGCTTCTTGTCATGGGATGCATCTCAAGAGGTGAGAAAAATTTTGCACCTTTCCAGCTGATGTGTGCAGATCTAGCAGTGATGGCTGCGATCCACAGCATTAGGGTTTAACTGCAATCACGTATGTTCATGTACATCAAAAGGGTGATGATTTTTTAATATTTAAATGGCACCATGGACTGTGCTGACTGTCGGGCCTTAGTGAACTTTTCTGCACACCCTTTTTTGAGAAAGTGTTTCGGTAAGGAGCTCCTTCAATTTTTATGATGTTGGGTGGGAATACCGATGTGAATATATGGAAAGGCAGGTGACCAAGGGAAGGGTTTGTGAAAGTAACCATCATCTGTGAGAAGCTTGTAACTTCTCACAGTTTACAGCTTCCTGTAACTTCTCACAGTTTATAACTTCTTACACAGCTTGTAACTTCTCAATTTACAACTTCTGAACCACAGAAGTTGTAAATAAAGCCTAGTTTAGCCTTGAAAAAGGTAGATCTACTGACTTGGAACAATAACAAAAACTACAAACTAAACCTAATCCCTTATATAGAAAACCTGGTAAATAAAACTGACCTTCCCCACTACCACCATAATTTCTGCTTACCTTCTTACCGTGCTGTACATGAGCCTCTCTAGCAGTAGTAAGGACAGGGGAGGAAAGGTTGATTTTATTCTCTCTGGTGATAAATAGAACACTTAATAGATGACAAATGGGGGAATATTGAACCTCTAGAGACCTAATCAAACATGAATCAAGTCAGCCCCCAGTGAGCATGGGATAAAATGCCAGCTGGTGCATGGCTTTTCCATTCCAGCTGGTATTTTATCCTTTGTAATAGATTGTGGCCAGTTTTCATGCAGCTAATACTTGCACGTAAATAAATACAAAAGCTCTCAACAACACCAGACCATGCATTCTAGTGTAATAAATGGTATTGCTTGTGGAAAAGTTCTATAACATTGAGTAGAAGTAGAACTGATGGTAGTTTAGCTATCCTAAAGAACTGAAGAGAGAATTACAGCACCAATCTTGCATGTGAATTTCCTTGGGACCTTTATGCCTGTGCTATAATGAGTTAATTTTGATCGAATCCAGCATGGAAGCAAAATTCTATTAAGCAACTATTTTCTATCTTTTTTTCTCAAGAGAAATAAATTTCAAGAGATTTACGATTATTCATATAGTCTTACTATATAATTTTGGCTTAGGTAAGTTATAGAAAAATTTGTGTAATATTAGATAATATGTCTTGTGTGGTTAAAAACCCCTAAGAGCATGCACACACTCTTGCATATATGCATATTCAATCTTTCAGTATAACACTTGCCTAACAATGCTTTTCTCTCGGGATTTTGTTGTAATTTATGAAAATGAATGTGTTACATGTATAACATCTGTAAAGGAATAAAAACTATGATTTATTGTGAAAGCAGCTAAACAGTCCTGTGGAAATAAAAGATGATGTTGTGCCAGTTTCAAGCACAATAGAAATGAAGAAAGCTTTTCTTTAAAATCTGTTGGAAAAAGCCAGTGTCAGCTCTTAGCAAGACATTTTCCTAGTTCCTTTCATCACTGCCTGACTTACAGTTAGCTTCTCTAAGAAGCATTAGATTTTTGACAAAAATCTTTTGAGCTTTTCTTTTTTACACCATGGTAAATTATTTCAGAACAGCTTCTTTACATGTAACTGTACAGTTATCTTCTCTGTTCTAAAAATATTGTAAATCTGCAGTACTGATTTTGCATTCCCTGAAACCATCTCTAAGCCACACAGAACCTCACAGAAGTTAATAGGTTTGACCTAGAATTTCAGGAGCCAACAGTGGAAAATGAATATCATTAGAAAGTCTTGAAAAACACATATCTCATTTCAGAACAATGAAAATATTTTTATTGTTTTGGAGATGGGTAGAATGGGAAAGAATTATGAATATATTTTAGTAATTTTTGGAACCTTTTGCGTTTTCCAACATTTAAAACTGTTTTATTCTTTCGTGACTATTCATTGAAATAGTTTCCTTACTGACAACCTTCCCTCTTCGATCTGGAAGTGGGCTCTCTCACTGCTCATTTCTTAAATGCTAATAATGTGATTTGCAATGCTCACAACAAACTATGCAGGGTGAAATCCTGGCCCTTTTCAACTCAGTATCAGAAAATCCCACTGACATATCTAGGTAGTGTAAAAAGAAAAGCTAATATAAACAACAAATCTAGTTCTTATAGAAGATCAAATCAAAATAAGTGTTTTTACAACTAATGAAAGTATACCATGAGGATCACCTGGTGCTTTGACAGATTTTAATTTTTTATTTTCATAAGCTGCATTTGAGGTCACTGGATCCAGTTCTTCTGGCCAACACCATAAAAGACATGTTTCTCACAGATGCCCTCTTCAAAGAGGTGAAATTAGATAAATTGAACTCAAAAAAGAGAATGCTAGATAAGACACTAATGCTGCTACTAAATGATGGTCTCGTAATAACAATATTTTTTATATTCTAGGAAAATAATTTCTGACTTTCTTTCATGTGCTATGTCCATAGGGCAAATACATTAACTTCTGACAGTGCACCGTGTGGACTTAATATGTGTTTCAAGTATACAGCTTGACATGCTAAAGTGGCTCTTGGCAGCATCTTGGAGGGGAAGATTAAAAAAAAATGCAATTGGTTGTCTAAGTAGTCCCTGTCTTATTAAAATATTATTTAAAACCATATTAAAGTGATGCAATGATACACTATTGGACATAGTTTCTTGTTGTCTGATGTAATCTTAAAATTTCTCAGGGGAAAAAAAGAATCCGAGTGAAGTGGTGAGACAGAGATGGAGCACCATGTGTTTTTACAACGCAGCATCCATTATACATGAGTAAAATAGCAGTCGCTCAGCTGCAATCATGGTAGGCATGACTGCTTCTCTTATAAACTCATATTTCATTTATTCATTTAATCTTTCATTCCAAGACCCTGAGCCTCCACACATTTCTCTGCAAGTATAACTATGCACCTGAATAGTTACAGTGACTTCAGTAGTGATTACTTACATGAAGAAATTAAAGCATGAGAACGGAGTGTTTACAGGACTGAGGCCAAAAGCTGTAGATAGCTGAGCTGGGAAAATTGGCAATAGTATAATAATGTAAACATTTAAATGCAGAAACAGAAATGCAGACTACAGCATTCCTTTCTATATCCCTTTGGTAATTCCTACTTCCTTTGCCTTTTTCATGCTGCAAACTGACTGCTAGATGAAAGTTTTGGTCCTGGTTTGTGGATGGGAGAAGAATAGTCCCATTGCTTGTATTGACACTTTGATGAGTTCTGGTCTTTTTTCTCTAGACAAATTGTGTATCTATACATAAATACACTTTTTCTATCAAAGCAAGTTTGCCTAGTACATATATTGGAAGACCGAAGCTTAGCCTGTTGTGTGTTCCTTTGCTCTCTCATCACCAGTCAAAAAGTACATTAAAGAGCATACAAGAAGGCTAACATGACACCGTACAACTCACCTGAAAACCAGTTGATCATAGACTGGATTCTATGTGCCACTGCATTTGCTTTCCCTTCCCCATGTTCATTCACATTTACAAATGATAATTATGTTAGCAAGATTGTCCTTACCCTAAGTTATGGGATAACTGTTCATTAAAAGAGAGATGGGATATTTCTTCATGTTTTTATTAAATCTTGAAGACTCCAATGCTGTTAAGCAAACTACAGATGCTCAGTAAGCGGCATTTGGAAAGCTGGAGTTTGTTCCATCTCACTACATGCAGTTCTGGGTTTTTTTACCCACACTGGAAGAGTGGGAACCTCTGAAAGCACCAGAGGTTTACATTGTTTCAGTCAGCTTAATTGCTGGAACATGAATTTGGTTTCAGATCAATTGCTAAAGGAGTAAATGTCACAAGAAAATTGATATACATGACAATTTATTTCCTTAGACATCTGTAAAATACTACACGCTTTGCAGATTGAGATATAACATTTGGCTCACATTAGGACTGGAAAGCCAAGGTGTAACAAGCATTGGTTCAGTTGTTCAATAATAATGTTTTCCATGCAATGAATCCTCCTTATCTTTCATTAACTGCCAATCAGGCCCTCCAGCTGCCATGTGCCAAAATATATTCTTGGTTATTAGCATTAAAGCTACTATTAAAATTCAGACTGAGACATGAAAGAAAACACCCTTTCCTGGAAAAATACATTTTTGCTTCTTCCTGCTGGAAAAACTATTTGAGAAAGTGTGCTCACTGTTTGAAGATATGTGAAGTACTATGAGACTGATCAGACTAAAGCTCAGTACCCACAAGGCTGCTATGAAGTATAGAACAGTAGGAAGTGTTCTTACCCTATAGAAACAGTTGAGAGTGTGACACATTATGTGTATATATGAATCGGTTCAATATTCCAGTAGAGGTGCTTATTTAACATAATTTGGTAGGACTTTGTGCTAAAGAAAGGTTTGCTTATCTAATTGTTTTCCAATAAGGTCATGTGGTTTTAACTTTCGCAAACTTCTTCCCTTACTGGTGAAGGAAGGGGAGTCTGGATTCAAAGAAGCAGGTCATGTGTGAAGAAATTTCTGTCTCCCCGACCTCATGTTTGCTGCAGACATTTTGCTTTCTCCTGTATCAGACATACACATTAGCATCAGCATCTAGGAAGGTGGACACGTAGCAATGGTCTGCTCTGAAGCACTGAGTACTACAGCTTGGGATATGTGTTCGATCAAGGCTCCAAGCAGGAGCGAGATCTGGCTGAATCTAGCACTTTTGAGACATCTGACGTTCAGCACCCCTTGGAGAGGGGATGCCAGAAGCATGAAGCTGTGAGACTGTAAGAGATGTGTGGATGCTTCCTGATATCTGTGCCATGCTGAAGTGCCTATGCTTCCCACTCTTTGACCAGCCCTGAAAACAAACTTTACAAGGCGGCTGAAGCTAGGACAGAGCTTCTTCTGTCTGAAAGGCAGGAAGGGTTAAGACTAAACCCTACAGCAGGGTTCAGGTTCACAGTGCAGCAAAGGAAACCTCTAAGTAAAGTTTGGGGCAACTGTGCAAGATGAAAATAAGGTTGAGCTAACCTTTTCTTCTGGGCAATCCTGTTTCTCCAAAGTATGATAATTAAAATTATCATACCTATGACTCTGGGAAGAAACACTCATAAATTTTTTTGGAACACAAAGTTCTGTTTTATCATTGTAATGAATTAAGCAACTCCATTTTCTGAGGCACAGAAAGAGGGATGCAATTACTTTGGGTGTCAAAAATATGTTAGTCATGATATTAGTAGATAATTTTTTTAAGAACTTCTCTGACAGTTCTGTTATCTGTTTCACTGAATTATGAAGAGGAGGGGCAGAGAGGGAGAAACTTACATTTGGGTGTCCCTTATGAATCTTAAATACAGTCCTCTTCATGCTCATTTTCCTGTTTAACAAACTGCCTCATTCATCAGAGCTCTGTGGTGAAAGTAGGAAGGGAAAATCATTAAACAAACACAAGAGAGAGTCAGAATCAATGACAGCACACAAGAAGAAAATGATTGCTGACTGATTTTATGCCTGAAGTTTGTAGCTTCCTTTGATTTATGGAAATTTGGACCAAAATCTCATAGTTTGAGTGTTGCACGTGATTTCATGGAGCTTCTACACCCCTTCTGCTTCCTTAGCATTAGACCTTTGAAAACTAGGAAGGGTGGGGATATGCAACATTTTCGAAAGGCTTGGGAAGTTTTAAAATCTGCTTTTATATGCTTGTTATGAATGAGTTATTTCCACAACGTGGCTCTTTGAGGAGTGCAGGGCATAAATAGTACTGCCTTGTGAATAGGTAGTCATTTTAAATGCTGAGACCAAAGTTCAGCTTCTCAAGGTCTTTACTGGGCAGCTGATGACATCATTAAAATGCTGGGTGCAAATCAGGCACCTCTGTCTCCTTCTTCATTGTAGATGTATCTGATGGAGAAGGTTGTTATGCCAAGATTAACAAAATGCTTGTAGTTTGGAATATGAGTTTTAGTAGGTAAATAAGGAGGAAATAATTCACAATTACTGTTTTCTGAAATGTGAAGCTTCAGTAGAGGCAAGAGATGGGATTTATGCTGCTAGACATTAAATATCTGCAATATATATCATAATCTGAGCTAATCTCCCTTGTGTCTTTCAAGTCAGCTGGGAGAAAGAGACTTCCTTAGGGCTCAGCACCTATGTTAGCATGAGGTAAGTCGAACTGTTGAAGAATCTGCCTCTCTCCACTGATTATTGAAAGAGCTTATGTTAATGAGTTCAGTCAATGCTATAGACATCTTTTTGGCCAAATGAATACCACCTGGGTATCAATAATAAAAGTAGCTTTACATTTCAAAACCAAGAAGTGACAAATTAATGACAAGTGGCTAGTAAAACAACACTCAAGTCTGTTCAGCAAGCATGAACGAACAGTCCAGACTATACTTTTAAGTAGGAGCAAATACTATAAGCACGGATAAATTAAGCAGCTTTAAAAATTTTAAATGGATTCACTAAAGAGAAAAGGTGGAGCTGGTTCAGAATGAAATAGTTAACTTTTTCTAAAAATGGAAAGTAAATCTTACAAAAAGATTCCAAATAACATGTATTTTTGCCAAGATTCAGTAAAAAAAAAAGGTTTGTGTTGTATAACAATGTTAGTTTAATGTGAAAAAAGATCTTTCTGGATGAACACACAATGGTGAAAGAGTAAATCCACATTCAAGCCGTATTAAAGAGCAAAGCCACTTTCCAAGTGTGGAAAAAACGTGTATATTTTTTAGCTACAAGTAGAAAACTTTGAGATTTTGAAACAAAAAGCAGTAAAAAACTCTGAGAAATCTTAGAAGCTAGTTTAACTTCACTGAATAAGTCAAAGCAGAAGAGATGACTCACTTGCTTTTTTTCCCTTTACATCTGATTTTTTTTTGAAACTCTTACCATCGTCTCCACCTTGGATTTGGGAGGCCAGTGGGACAATGGGCGTTCAGGGACATCC
The DNA here is from genome assembly GCF_965140245.1 of Athene noctua. Lineage (NCBI taxonomy): Eukaryota > Metazoa > Chordata > Aves > Strigiformes > Strigidae > Athene > Athene noctua. The sequence continues at coordinate 184,484,051 of NC_134037.1, forward strand.
ATCCTAGCAAATCACTGCTCCATATAGCATATTGCCATATATATCTTGTTTTGTTTTGACACTTAGGCCAAAGGAGTATACATAGGTATCCCCTCATGGTGGAATTCACACATGTTCAACAGACGATGAAGTGGGAAGCAGCCATTGCCTTTATATACGGGATTGCTCCTATATATTAAGACACGCTTTTTGGAGGTCTTTATGTCAGGGACTTGCTTGTTATGCATCTGTCTTAAGAATTTGCAGTGGGCTGCAATTATAAGATTATTGAGGGCTTCACAACCTTTGGTTGTCATAAAACCGGTCTAGCAGATGACAAATGCAGGAATGGTGGGGTAAGTGTCTTGCCCATGATCACAGCAGGTTGTGGTGAGCAAAGCAATTGACCCTGCCTGTTCTGAACACCAGGCACCGTTTTAGTCGTGTTGCTGGAGCCCAGCCTCATGTCCTTTAAGAGCTTCCATAATACAACATAGAATAATACAGACAATAATAAATGTTTGGAGTTTTACTATTATTTAAAAAATTAATGAATGTAAACACTGCCAGGTGTTATTTCTCTCTTGGCAAGGAAAGGGACTGTTAAAATGCAACATTCTTGCACATAGCCACATGTGTGTGCATTCAGTTCCTGTGCAAAAGGGGAAAAGATTTTCTCAGTCAATTCTCTTCACCATTTTGCTCCCTGATAAATACAAAGGCTCACTTACATGTCTATTCATTCAGGCATTGTCTTTAGGGAAAGAGTGTGCTCTTCAGTACAGAATAAAACCAAAAGGTATCCCAGGGGAATCTTATAAAGAATAATGGTAATAAATTAATTCCAGTAAATCGATGGCAATGCAGGCAGATGAACACAAAATAATTCACAGCGTAGCAATTGAAACGAATATCACATGGATTATTCAGTGATTAGTTGTGAAAAACAGATTTTTTGAAGTGTGGCTTATCTTGGGGACTAGTTGTGAACAGGAGAAAAATGGTTAGATTTGTCAGGTATGCTCAACATGACTCCACCATTCAGCCACCTCTAGATGTAAGGTGTCCTAGAAAATGTAATGGAATTCAAAATCTTCAGCTTAACTTAAGGAGTCACAAACTGGAGTGTTTAGAAAAACAACAGTGAATTTGCAAATGAACAGACAGTGTGGTTTTATAGATACATTATCTGGCTTGAATATGTGCAGTAATCTGTGCATTACTTGTCTTAATAACGGGTTTGGTGAAAAGCCACACCATAAAGGCTGAACTTCATTCAGATTATCACCAATTTCAAACAATATTGAACATATTTTCCCCAACATATAGTAGGGCAAAAGGGTAAGAGAAAGCTTCATTTTATATAATGGGAATATGCAGCTATGTTTAACAGACTTCACTTATTATGTTGACAGTCTTAGTGAAAATGAGGAATCTTAATAAACGGGGTTTGTATAGACCTTAAGGGCCAAATTCTGCAGCCATTTAGGCTGTTTCATATTCATAGAATTCAATAGGGTTGTGTGAGGGTAATTGAAAGAAGACTTGGCCTTAGGTTTTTAAACTGTGATGCAAAGTATATTGAGGGAGAACTAAGGATAATTTTTTCTCCTTAATTCCCAAAGCAATCAAGTTTTTTTATTATAGAAGCCAGTGCTGGTTCTTAGGATGAGGTGCTGAACTTTAACATATTGGGAAGTATATCTTAAATATTTCATGTACTTAAAAAAATCTACATCTTTATACTTAGTATTTTTTAGAACTGTCATTTGGCATCACATCCTTGTCAGAAATTCATGTTTATGTTGACACAGTAGATGACTTAGGAAGTGTGTAATTAGTGTATGGTGCCTGCTAATGTGGAAAGTACAAAGCATGGAAGGAATTCCACATAGGAGGTAACAATGATCACCAGAAAAAAGAGAAAAAGGACTAAAATATAGGGTAGATTCACTCTGAAGTGTAAGAAACATCATGCAGTGAACCCTTAAGAAATGCAGCCCAGACGCTTCTGGCCCTGTCACTTCACCAGCCCTGGGCATCAGTTTGAAACTGTAGGTATATACACATACACACATATCCATATATACACATATAACACACACACACACACACACAAACACACGTGCACACAGAATTTTGGAAATCTCTTAAATGTTGCACTTAATTTTACCGCAAATAAGTAAAGACAGTGGATGGGATACAAACATAATCTCGTGGAAGGAAAGCCATGGTGTCTGTAAGGTACTGTGTGCCCTTCTGATCCCAAACTGAATTAGGTCTGGAGAAATGCTTGGCATGACATCCCACCTGAGACACCGCAGTGGCTGCAGCTGCCATGTGGATGACAGCCCCGACTGGAGTATCATGGTACCAGCTCCCACGCTGTGGCCAATACACTGTTTTTTTCTGAGCCTACACACTGTATATTTACTCTGGGGTGTTTTGAGAACAGCCTAACAACTTTCTGGATGATACCTGTGATAGGGAACTAAGAGAACTCCCACAGGGAATTAAGTTCCTTGGCCCTTTTCCTGCACCTTTGCCCATTTATGCCCATTTATGGCAAAATTCTGCTGCATGACAACAATATAAACTTAAGAAGACTGCCCTGCAGCCATTCAGGTTAGTAGAAGTCAGTTCTCAGCTTTCACAGAAGTTGGCTGTTTCTGAAATTAATATTACATCTGGTCATCTCAAAGCTACAAGTTCATTGTGCAACACTCCCAAGTGAAGGAATTCCACATTTTCATGCTTGCATATCCCTAAATTCCATGTCTAGGACAGACAAAGTCCCCCAAATTTTTCTCAAAATAAAAAAAAAAAAAATAAAAGGAAGATGAACTGTAGTAAAATGCAGTGAAACACTGTGTTTGCTGTATTAGCAGTGATGGGTGCTTTTCTTTGGTCATTGTGTTCTGTTAGGGTTTTCTTCCACGTCTATGTGCTTCATAGCAGGCTATAACTACAGCAAGACTATAAGGGAATTATCATGTGAGTTGTCTATCACTTTTGTCTGGTGAGAAACTCTGCCAAAATATTATATGGCCAAGAATTGGCTAGACTAGAACCAACAATTGCATCTAACCCAGCTTCCAGAAGAAAACCACTAGTCATGTTAAGCTTATGAAGAATGCTTCTGAGAGTTCATCAGCAAATCCTGAGGTCTTACATGGTGAGAAGCTAATGATTATAGCAGGTAAATCAACACAATAGTATCTGCTATACAATGACACCTATTCAGGTTATGAGATTAGTGTGATGCAGTTTCTAATCTTGTCTCCCTAAATAAACAACAAATTTAAATATGAAACTTTTCTCCTGAAAAAAAGTGAATAAATTGTACAAGGATAGGCTGGAATTGGTCTGTTTGGCTAGTGGCTTTTCTTTTTTTGTTTTAATTTGAACTTGGGAAAAGAAGGCAATAATAGGAAAGGTTTTCAGAGAACTGGTGTCCTTTCCTTTGGGAAGCGTATCTTAGATTAATTCCAAGATCATATCATATTTGATTAATCATCTGAAAAATGGTCTTTGCGGTTATAGGAGGAGGGATAAATAGTGGCATAAACTTAAGAACAGCAAGTACTGTAGTTGGAAATCTTAATAAACTTGTTTGATCACTTTCTACAGCTCATCTGAACAGTATCTGCTGAAGTACATACCAGCAACAAAGTCTTCAATACTACTTGAATATCCTGCCATCTGATATAATTAGGAATTGTATTCAAATACAAATTAATGGAGGAGCTGGACAAAAACTCTGACAAGAGTACTATCAACTACATTATTTTGTAATTACACAGTTTTATGGAAGGAGCTCCAAGGACTTGCTAGCAATGACTAACTGTCCTTCTACCACTGCACCACTAGTACAGCTATTAGTCTTATTTGTCTGTGTAAAATCAGACAAAGGGAACAAATAACCTTATCTGTGACTTTCATAGGCTGGGAAGAAAGCAAAGAGAGTGTTCGTTTTTTTCCTTCTCTAACACACACATTGGATTGATTTTGTTTGGGCCAAAGTATTTTAACGTGGTGACCAATCTCACTAATGGCAGCACCATCCAGCTCTGCCACTGAAGACAGCATGGGCACTCTAACAACATACAGTTATGCTCTGCTCTACAATTTCAATCCTCCCCTGAATGGCACCGTTCCTTCTAATGCTATACTTTGCACTTGTTATGATTCCCTAATATAGCTTATACTCACAGGAGCCCTTAACAATTTGCCCAAGGTCAGTCAACAAGTCAATTGAAGAGGTGGAAAAATCAGTGCTTTTGATTTCCTCTCCCCTTCTTTCACCAACTATTGGACTATCATAAAGCACAGACCATTTCAGGCTTTTTGCGGGGGAAGGGGAACATGACAGCTTCCTTTTCAGACATCAGAAAATACTTTAAAGAATTGGTTTCTCTAGCAACAGGAACAGGAGAAAAAAGAAGCTATCATAAGTTTTTTTCCCACCTACTCATTTTTTTAATGTGGCAAAGCAGATGGCTTGGATAATGCAGGTACTACAGATTCTGATTTATTGACTGTAGACAGAAATATAAATACAGAAGCATATGTACTCTGCTGTGCTCAGTAACATGGTAAGACTTAATGACTTCAGAGTTCATACTTAAAAAGTTCTATGCATCTGTATCCATAAATGCCATTATTTACTGCTAGGGCAACATTGATGGCAGAGCTCACTGCTCATGGAAAACAAATCCTGGCCAGCCAAATACTGCCTGTATCCTCTGCCTTCCGTGACAGCAGTGCTGGCTCCATGGAGTCCTAATTTACATCTTTGACAGTCATACAGTTTATAGACCTGGCCAAATACTTTCTGTTAAGGTGTTGTAAATCGGTCAGTACCACAGATATATAATGTCAGAGGACCCAACCTTTTGCCTTTGCCAACAAAATTAAAAATGGTTTAGTAATCTCTGCTTAGTGATGATAGGAGGGAGATTATTCTTTTTATGACTGTACTTGGCCCATGGCTAAAACAGGGAAGTACTCCCTATATTTTTTCTGCTGTCACAACTTTGAGTGTTATGTGGACAGAAAACCAAAAGGTTCACTTCAATAAAATGCTGAGGACCTCATGGCCCTCTTCTGCTTGCTGATACTGGGGTAGAGTGTAGACAATAGTCTTATCTGCTCTACAGTAACTCAGTCAGTGCTTCCAAATTTCAGGAAGAGCCTCAGCATTATGTGCTTGATTTTCACTCGATGTGCTAGATTCACTGGAGAGCACATGCAGAAGTCAAACTGAAGCAGTGACAGTATCAGGATCTGTGCTGTTCTCAGGATTCAGTTTCCATCATTTATGGTTCATGTATTTGAATGTAAATAATGCCAACGCCATTATCAGGCAATTTTTGATATCAGCAGTGCTGCCGGTCTCTTTGCAGCAGACGTACTGGGAGAACAGTAACGGAGAGGAAGAGGACATAAAGGAATATAAAGTAATTTTTTTTCTGGCTCAGTTTCAGTCAGGCAGTACTGTTTCCAGGCTTTCCTGACTTCAACTTGATTGTTATGAGAAGACTCTGCTGCAGACACTGGGTGGCCAGTTATGGCTGGTGACAACAGGCAGTTTCTTAAGAAGGTCTGTGAAGCTCCCACAGATCTTCTGAGTCAGCACTTCAGCATCTCCCATGCTGGCAGAAGCACGTGGACACTTGCCTGAAAGTCAGCAGTCAGCAGCTATTTTAGTATGAATAGATGCATTATTTGGGCCATTGAGATAGATGTGTATTTTCAACCTTTTGCTGTCCTCAAAAGACTGTGGAAGACTGCATGTGTGGAGCTTTCCCCCTTGCCCTTGTCCACACGGTGCAGCCCATCTCATGCTCATCGGCGCTTCTCAGAAAAGGCTACTCAATTTATGAACAGAAAAGGGTATTTTTCTCTTTTGTTCCTATGTCCAGTTCACCACCCTGGTAGATTTGCCAGCTTTTATGACGGTCAATACTATGGGAATTTGTAATCTTTTTCTGTATAATGAAAAATACTGACTTTGTTGCAGAGTGATTGTACTGAGCATCAAGGGAACTAAAAAAGTCACAGGACTTCAGAAAAAAAAGGATATATTCTTTTGACTGATGAAGACTTTCACTGAACAATCGGATCGAAAAAATGAACTCTGATATCATCAGAGCAGCTGCAGAACAACTGCAGTGGGTGCTTTGGGGAGATCAAAGGGCAGATGGTGAAGTTCTGAGACAAGGGTAGGAGTTGCTGAGCAGAGTCTGCTCAGATCGTGACTGCATGGTGTGCACAGCACACCATTTGCCAAAGAAATAGAGAGGGCCTCCCAGTGGACTGGCAAAGAGGCCTTTTAGGGTCCTGAGAACAGCCAGTGATGGGTAAGGTATTTGTTAAATGTGTGCAATGGGACTCCATGGGGACTTCTGAGCTGTAGACCCACAACAGCCAGGCTAAAGAGTAGGAGAAAGGTGGAGGTGAACTTAGGAGAGGACTGCAGAAGGTTCCTTTTCACATCTGAAAGCACATTTGCTCCAGAATAAGATAAGAGATATCTTCTAGTGGGATGAAAGGAGATAATTTATAAATGTTTACTTTGACATTATGTGAATTGTTCATTTTATGCTTTGTGTGTAGTTTCCTGCATTTTTTACAGAAAATATAAAACATAATTTAATATTTCATGCATTATTTAAACACATGATATGTGCCCTCATGAAGCATATTTTATTTTTTAGTCTTAATATAACTTTTCCTGATGAATTTTAGGGACAGAGGCAATGTTTCAACTGGTATTGTTTCTTACTAAAAATACCGAAGCTTAAAAATATGTGAAGTCTTTTTCTGAAGTTCTGAAGTCCTAAAGTCTTTCAATATGTCAAGATTATCTAGGGAAGCTTTTAGAAAATCTATTTCCACTGGGTAAAGCTGGGTTTTTTTAGCAAAAGTTCAAGCTCAGTGGTGTCATGAACTGCACATAAGAAAATGTTAGAAGCAAAATTAAGGCTAAAGGAAAGTTGAGACAATAGTGAAATAATTTGAAATGATGATTTCAAACTCCTGTGCTATTAGTCTTGCCCTTTAGCGTATTTTATTAAAAATGCATTATTTTCTAAAATTTTCTTAAAGCTTGCAACTGTATGATTTTTTAAAAAAATAAGTCTAATTATCCTTTAGAAAGCTTGAGAGGTATAATATCGGGACAGCAATCCAGCTGGAGCAAGACTGCTTGAAGAGGGGCTCCCAGAAACCATTTTTGATTTCCAAAGGAAGGAGCTTTCCCTGTGCTACTGGAGACAAAGTGGCACAAATAAAGTTATATTTTTTTTTCAGTCCTCCATCTCTCTTCTCTGTGTCCTGCTCTCTCCACTGTAATTTCAAGTTGCCATTCTTAAGTGTACTGAGAACCTATAAAGATGATAAAAAAGTTTTTTTTATGTTGACTCATGTGCTTCTTGACACTATGATGCACTGTCCCTCGATGCACTGCAGCAGAGTCTTGCCGAGGGTTGTTGGTTTGAATAGTGTGACACTGTTCTCTGAGTCCCACAAAATGTGCTGGCTTAGCGCTCCCCACTCCTCTCACCTTTTATTGCCGGGTGTGTACAGAGTGTGAGTGGTGTGGTACCTCTGTGCTGAAATGCTAGCACCCCATGGGGCATTTTTACCTCAAATTCTATTTACTTTTATCCCTGCAGACATGCACAAAGTTCACAACTTTAAAGGCTGACAATAGGTTATATTTCTGACTTAGCGATATGACGCAGCCAATGTATTTCCTAATGGTGTGCAGCCAGATTTTGTGTCCATAAAAGTGAATTAAAATAGTGTGGAAATCCTGTGCTTAGTACTTGAAAGGGTGACTGTAAAATATGTCACCCTTGTTAAAGTGGAATGCTTTCAAAGGCAATTAATAAAATTACATGAAAACTGTTGTGTCCAAAAAAGGCAAAACTATGACATAGATAGTAGCCATTCAAGCTGTATCTGATATTCATAAAAATTAACATTCTTCCCCATGGCCCGACAAAGACGTGTTTCTGTGGTAAGGTTTTCTAGCGTGGACACGTGTGCAAAATCTGAGGGAGTCAGGGGACTGAATTCAAAGAGAAGGCTTGCAAGGTGGGCTGGGGGACTAAAACAGTCTTTGGCAGAGGGCTGAGGGTGTTCAAATACACACATGGAAATGGGTTTGGGGCAGAGTTCCCACTGCAGTCAACATTTTTGCTAGGTGGGAGCAGGCATGAAACACAGAAATGGCAACTCCTCAGATGCAACAACACCTAGCATGCACTAAAAAATCAAATAAAGCTGTGTGTATGCCGCAACATACAGTATTCTTTGTTAAAATAAACACTATGGCTCTGATAACAGTTCACCATTTCAGGCACTCCTCCTCTAACTGCTAGTGCTGGTAACTATGGAGCTGGATGCCCACACTGCCCAGAGGCTGAGTATCCAAGTCTATATCTGGTCTTCCCACCTGTCCTGGGTCTGCCTTGGTTCTTGTGCTGCTTTCAGCTTTTATTTCTTCATCTCTGTTTGTAGAGGTCCTGATTTTCTGAACTGCCACCAGCTTTGGGGGCTGAAGCGATGTCTGGTTCTCCTTACTGCCATGGGACTAAATTCTGGTCAATGCCTTGTAATGTGGACATATGACACATTAATTTCTTGTGATCCTGAGGTTTTCTGGAGAGGACATCTGAAACTTTCTTCTGCATTGGCATTAAAACCTGGATTTGTGGTTTCAATATCAAGGAGCTATTCCAGTAGTGATGGCTTTCAAAAATGTCTTTATGGTAACAGTATATCCTCAGGAATACCTGAACCTTTGTTTCTTCTCTCTGGGCAAAGAGATCCTTACCCTGCAGAAGACACCCATAACACTGGCTGCAGTTTGCAGAGGCTGAGTGCAGGAGCTGGCAACTCTGCAGGGAGTGACAGAGGCTCTTTGCCAGCACTTAGACTGGGAAGAGTCCTTGGGATGGCACAGCAGTAGTGAAGCAGCAGGTAAGACCAGCCAGGCAGGGAGTCTTCCCTTGTGTGTAAGGCAGACAGAACAGAACTATGCCAATACATCATGTGTATAGTGGAGAAATTTTGTCTTCCCACCATCCATGGGGAATTTTGTAAAACCACACCAGAAATGGTATAAACATGACATCCCGAGACTCAGAAAAATATTTGCTTAGTCTCTGAATTTCATTGCTTATGCACACAGATTCTGGACCTTATTTTTAATATTTAAAAAAAAGAATTAGTCACAGACTATGCATATATATATATACACACACACACACACTAAATGTAGCAATAATTGATTTTCTTTCGAGGAAATCCAAACTGACTTAAACTTTCAAATGTAAAGTCAAAAATAAAGTATGTGCTAAATGATTAATAAATGGATAAAGCCCGTCTATTGCATGATGGGAGGAAAATTCCAGTGTAATATTTTCTTCCTGTTCACTTCCCCTGCAAAGAATCCATTTAAATGTATGTGAAAATGTTATGTCAGACACTAAGAAAACAAACATAAAACTCCTTGTATATAAATCATTTCCCAAGAGAGAAAGATCAATTTATCTTACAAGTAACACATGTAAATCCAATGCACCTATATGAATTAAAGGGATTTATTAATGTTAGTAGTTTACAGTCACAGAATAATGCTGTCTAATTGTGTTTTGAAGAGCTTTTTAAAAGTCAGAAAAAGGAGGAAACCATTTCAAGACATCGTCTCTTTGAAAACTAATTGTTTTTATAAAATGTAATTTACATTAGCTGCAACTACATCTGTCATTGGTTTTGTTTTGTTTTGTTTTGTTTTTTAAAGTATATATTTAATCTTTTCCCTGCTGCAGCATGAAATACCGACAAACAGAGCCTGGGGAATTGACTAATTAGTGAAAGCAGCAAAGTGGAGTATAGATAGAATATTATCAGATGAACAGGGTGAGCAGCTTTAAAGATAAGACTATTTTTATTTAAGTTATATTACATTTGGCTTTCTTTATGAACTGCACAAAGTACAATATGTTCAGACAGAATGTCACTCGAAAGCAGACAATAGCCTTTTAATAATTCAGTCTCTATCAGAAGAACTCAAGATCAAACCTGACCCTGTTTCTCAGATTAGAAATGTATTTCATGGACTCTCCACATTCCTGTTAGCCGGTCACCCCTTTCTGCTTTCCCAAAAGAGGGTATTATAGGAAAAGGATGGGAGGAGAGTACATAACAGGCAATGTTAGAAATATTTTGTTTATTACTATTGAGACATATTTTTTTAACTTGACTTCCCAATGACATAAGGCTTACACAATTGTGTCCATAACTTTGAAACCCATTAGATAACTTCAGCTGCATCTGAAATAGAAACAAGAGACTCCTATTAATTTTATATATTTTAAAAAAATACACAGTAGTGTAGAGGAAAAAGAACAAATTTCAATGAGGAAAGACATCAGTTTGGGTTCAAGAATAGTGCTTTCTGTCCAGTGTGCCAGTTGCCTAACAACATGCTCGTACCAGCTGGCCAGTCAGTACCTATGGATTATGGTACAAGATGTGGTGTGGGCTGCTTTTCATTCTGACAGGGATAAAGAGACAGAGGGAGTTAAAAGAGCGCTGGAGGGAGACATGTGGGGACACAGAGCAGCATGCACCTGTATTAGAGCTGCTGCTCATAACAGAGTTTGCTTTCACTGCAAATTGTGCTTTAAGATTATGCTGTTCTGTCTACCTCCAGGGTATTTCTTACACTGGGAGCATATATGGTGAGATTTATTGCACTACCCATCCAAAGTTTAGTCTTCTAATCAAGTTATCTGTATCCTTTTGTTTCAATGAAGATGGATAGGGACTGTACTTCCATGGGGTCATTCATGATGTCTATCCAAGGGTGAAATAAATTGCATTCTGAAAAAGCCACTCTCCACCCAGATGATAAGAGGACATCTAAAGGACTGATTTAGACTTGACACTTTTGGACAACTGACTAGTTAACATAACTGTGATACCAAATATTCTATCTACTGATAAGCATCTGTTCTCATTCAGTATGGCTGGAAACAGAAGCTCCCTACATTTGCAAGAAGGCAACTGAAGAACCTTGTCTTTCTGCGATCTTTCCTTAGAGAAGCAAAAAACCTCCTAGGTGTCTTGTGAATAATTACAAGGAAACATAGTGATGACAGATCATCACATTTGCTTTCTATGCTGACTATACTGCCAGAAATTGCAGTGTGGGAGAGTAGTTAAATTAGGATATTATATGATTGGCTGGAAATTAAACAGCCAGTCTTGTAGATGGAAGGAGGATTCTCTCCACATATTTTCCTGTTTTCCATGAGAGGGCCTTAACGGAGATGATAAACTTTGCAATTAGTATGAAAATATCAGCAGTCACAAAACACTAGGCCAGTCAAATGTAATAGTGATTCAGAAAGTAACAGAAGAATAATAGCATGCAATGAAGTATACTCTACTGATTGGTGAAATAATAGATAAAACTTGACCTGTAAGTGTAAAAGAAAAGCATGTAGATAGTTGTTGAGCAAACTCAGAAATAGGCCCTGTCCATACCTGAATGGGGGAAGTCCTAGAAGAACAGCTTCTAGGCTTGGGAAAAGGCAACTGCAAGGTGAATATGACAGGGCTGGAAGTTAGCAAAACCAATTAACTTTTTCTCCTAAAAGAAGAGTTATGATGTCTCTTGGACTAAAGAAAAAGTCTTTTTTTTGCTGAGCAAATCTAATGAAACCATGCAACTCTTCCATGGGATCCGTGAAGGCCAAAAACGTGTTCAGGTTACAGCAGTTATTAACTATAACATGCCCAATACAGGCCCTTAAACACAGACTGCTGTAAGCTGAGGGGCTACATCCTGACCGTCCTAGCCTTTCTTGTGTGATGCAGACTTTTCCTAACTACTCACTGCCGCTTACTGCCAGAGACTGGCCACCAGACCAGGTAATACTGTGGGCAGATCCACTACAGCTGTTCTTATGCTCTGCACATTAATACAGCTGGAGGCATCGTACAGTGATGACATCAACTACCCAGAACCATTCCAAGCAATCCTGCTGCAACTCACCAGATGCATGTCATCACTCATCAACATCTATTATAACCTGTGTCAGATTTTCCAGTCTGAGGACACAAGTTACTGAAGGTGAGTACATTACTGCCTGGGGAAGCAAACAAACAAACCTGAACATCTGAAAATCTGCAGAATAAATAGATTCAGGAATGCTTTAGCTTTCACCTCTGAAAGCCAAGAAACTGATTTTTATGGATAATAATCTTAGTAGCAGAGTGGATGTTTATATAAGCTCCAGGAACCTCTGTGAATGGGAACATTTCCATGCAAATGTTAGAAATGACAAATAATATAAAAATCTATTTTGCCTTTTAAATTTTCAGCTATTTAATCAATAGCTATTTTTCTCTCCTTGTGTTTGGCACTGAATTGTTAGATTCACTTTCCACTACCAAATTATAATGGAAAGCCTTGTGATCGATACGGCATTGTCTAAACTGTGAGAATGTTTTGTTACACCTAGCGATCACATCATGTTCCTATCTCCCTGTTATTAGACTTCATATTGCTATTGTTGCATCTTAAAATTTCTAAGCATGGTACAGTTTCTAATTTCTTTACAATTTTATATATTGTAGGCAGAATGAAACAACATGAAAGGGATGAAAAAATTGATCAAGAACATAAATGAGATTGGCTGTGCGCTATATAGTCTTTTATCTTCATGGCTTTTTCAAAAAAGCACATAGTTCCACTGGTCAAAGACTACATGCTGCTTTTAATAGCCCTGAAGTAGATAGGACTATTGAGGCAATCATATAGGCCTGACGATGCCTAGATGACATGCTGGAGATTCCCGATTAAGAGATAGGGGTGAATGTTCCTTCTCTTGAGAATAAGAATACACTGCAGAAGATCACGTTATTTCTTCCCTGACTGGGTTTTCTCCAGGTACCTGTGTGCAGCATGTCTCATGGGGCTCTTAACAGCCGGGACCAGTCTGATTCATGTACTTTCACAATTTCTTCACATACTCACAGTAGGGTGTTTTTGTAGGCATATTAAATCACAGGAAGAGGGATATAAATACAACTTGATACATTTCATATTATTCACAATGACAAGATGATGTGCATTTACAGAGCAGCTGTGAAAATGTAAGTTTGGTTCCAATAATTATACCTGCACCTATGAAGGAGAAGTTCTAATAATAAGGTAGAGTTTTCCATCCTGTTTTCGAAGAAAAATAGACAGCAGGATGACACAAAGCTTGTAAATTCTTGGGAAATATTTTTGGCATATATTGTCCAAGCAACAGTGGCAGTGTAGTGGTAAACATACTCCTGCTATGTAATGTGAATTTCTGCCTGGGATCACTACACATTTTCACAAATGACAGGTAAGAACTTGTTTTTCTTGGTGTTGCTGAAATATGCAAGTTCCTCTGCCAAAGAGAGAATTACTTTACTCATCTATACTAGTGAGGTTTAGAGTAGTTTCTGAATCATTTAGTTCTTAACAGCTCCATGAGTAGCAGTTTTGTGAAGCTTTAACAGCCTTTCAGCACTGTTGTTGCACTGATACATCTTTTCCTTATTGACATGGCCAAAATTCAATAACCTGGCCCCTGAATTGAAGTACCTCTGCCTTCTGTTATGAAATTTTAAAATGTACTGAGTACTGTAGCTTTAATTGGGACCACAAGCACATAATATATCTGAAACTCTTTAGGCTCCCAGAAGTGAACCATACACCATCGGGTGCGGCCTCTGTCTAAATCTCCCTCTAAGCCTAAGAACTTCAGGAGAACTACCTCCTTGTAGGCATCTGTGCAGTGTCTGAGATGCTGAGGCTATACCCTGAGATGGGTGCTCAGCATAGTGATAGTGTAGGTATTGACAGATAAATATTTGCAGGGGATACTGCAGCCTAGCTGGATTCTGTTCCCAGCCTTTTACATTTTCTCTTGTCATGTAGCAGTAAGACTACAACATGGGGGTCAGTGTTTTTTAACCAAATACTTTAAATTAAACTGCTAAAACATATTTCAACTTGGAAGTCTACACTGTGTTTCTGAGATACTTGGATGTTTTTGAAAATTGTCAGTGACTGTTCTGTGATGGGCTGTAACCTGACCAAAGTATCTCATAAAACTGTAATATTATTCTTTAATGATACTCACAAACTTCAATCCCTCTCTTCCTTGCACTTTAAAATCCTACCACTTTTATTTGATTTCAAAGTTTCTAATAAAAAATCCCATTAGTAATAATGGTCCCTTGAAGCAGTCAGCTTCAGATTTCACCCAGCTACTGTCTGGTACTGTTAGGGATTTTGAGTGCTGCTGGGTAACAGTGCAAAGTGGATTTCTCAGCATCAAATGTCTGAGAGCATCTGATAGAGCTCACAAAAGAGGGAATAGGGATGAGTGAAATTGTTTTAATTCAATTACTCTCAGGGGCAGAATCAATACAAATATCCTTTTTGCTGAGACGAGGGAGAGTGACTCTCCCCCCCCCCCCCCCCCCAATCTTTGCTGTGATTTTGACTCTTTCATTTTATTTGTTTGTGCACCCCTAAGAGTGAGATGCATCATTTTTGACTGGGAGCATTAAGCCATGAAAGTATCTGACTTGGAGAAAAAAAAAAAAAAAGACATCTATGCTTCTGCAGACTTAAAACAGAGATCTGGTTAGGCTGATTTTAAGGTTTGCAGCCTAGTCTAAAATACCTGTAGGGACTTGGAAAGTTGGAAATTTACTACCAGCAAGAAAGAGAAAAGGGATTAAAAACCCCAGCTGTTTGATTACAGACTGGGGAGGAAATCTTAGCTCTAATAAAGCCAATGACTTCTGCAGGGTCAGGCCTTCAGCCCCTCGCACTCCTTGTGGGAAACATGCTCTGGGTCAGTCCTCCAGGGCTCCCCTTTGGGCAGCTCCAGCAGTCTGAGCCCATGCTCTGGGCTGGTTTCAGGCTAATTCACTGATCTCACAAGGGAACAAAAAACCCCATGAATACTCTGTTGAAAGAAACCATCTAATATTTTTATATATAAACACAGGTTGCTGTGTATGTTTTTAAAAATTCTTTTTTTTTTCTCTCTCTTTTTAAATTTTTATAAACGAAAGGAAAATGCTCTCAGATTCTCTTCTCAAAGGATGTAAATCTACAGCTCTTCAGATCAACTGTTGCCTTTCAGTTGTATATGCCATGTCATACTTCTGACAACAATCATATCGGCATTGCAAGATATTGGTGTGACACATGGTAGAGCAATGTGTCAACAGGGAGTTTGAGCAAGTGTCTTCAGAAATATTTCATACTTCACAGAGGTAGAAAAAAAAGAGAAAGTTATAGAATGAACTCCTTTGTGTCCAGATAGATTGATGTTTAAATAAAGAGCTTAATCTGCATAGATTAATTCAACTCAGGTGAGTATTTATGTCTGTGATGTAAGAGGTAAGGGGCATCATTACAGTAAAAGCCTGTTTGGATAGGGACTTAAAGGTTGTGCCAGGCTGGGGTAGGCAATGTGCCACTCATGGAAACACTGACTCCTCCTACCTCATCACTGACATTTAATTAAAACCCTAATGGCAGGGCTGCAATTAATGCTGGGCTGGGGGAATGGGACAGCCTGAGCCCTTGTGGCTGATCTAACCTTGCCAATTTGAAAATCAATCATGTAGACCCTCGGCATTTTTTAGTTCTACAGATCAGCTCCAAATTTGAGCCCTCATACTGATTCTGATTTACTTATTCAAATATTATTGCTAACAATATATCTAACTTTGTTAGGGTTGATGTGGCTAGCAGGAGACACACTATTTAGATAAATGAGACAAATGAAATGGGTGGACGCTCATTCAGGTACATATTGTCTGATGCTAGTCCCTGCTGCTCCTTGGTTTTTCAACTTTTCGCTCAAATTGTGGTGATACTAATGATACTAATTTTATAATTTAAGTAAGTTTTCTCTAGCATCCTTTGTATATATGGTACAGCATCTACAGTGGCAAATAGTGTTTTCTTTCTTTCTTTTTTTCTTTGTTTGTTTGTTTCTTTGTTTATAAGGTTCTTAATTCTATTTTAACATCATCACAGTTTAGTTTATATCTTTGTAGTAATTGTCTTTTTAGCTCCCTACTCAGATCGCTTCCCATGCATCAGTGTCAAACTCGCTTAAAGAGCGGTACATGCAGCATGACAGCAGATTACTGATTGCAATGTCCTTTGTGAATCCAGCAAATCCTTGTGACTCCACTGACCTCCCTCTGCAACTCTGTGATTTAGTCTTTGACCTTTCTGTATTTCCTTCCCTCCCCCCAAAAGGCAAAACTGCCACTGATACTGCTGATGTTATATCACATAGTTCTCTAAACTTCGTATATCCCACAAGGTTAACTTGCCATTGCTTGTTGTTTTAAACTATTCTTTATTTATATTTATAAAATCCGTAGGTAGGCTTATAAACTGGATAATACTGAAATGATTTCTATGGCAGTACTGACCACAGAACATGTACCTGAAAATCTCTTCATTTATCTGTATAGAGGTGAAAAAAGGATCGGTCCCTTTGAAAATTAATGATCGTGCACTGATGCTGCCAATATTCTCTTTGTATAAGGAAAAACATGAAAGAGACAGATCCAATGCAAATAAACATAACTCTTGAGTCTAAGGGAGAAGCACAGATCTACAGGCAGGGCAGTATCAGGCTCAAAGAGTTTGATTTTGTAATTGGAACAATGGATACGTTTTAAAAGGGTTTTTTTTGCAGGATTAGACAGAATCTGAAGGAATGTTGTAAAATTACCCCATTTGATAACTGCATTACTGAAAAACAAAAAAGAGAGAGTGATTTTCTAATATTGCTCCTGATACATGGTGATAGCAGCATTACAGCCGTACAGGAGACATTTTTCATAGGACAAAACCCTAATTTAGGCTTTAAAACTAGTATCTGATCAAATTTTAAGGACAGAAGCCCAAAATTCCAGATGACTTTATCAAGGATCAGGAAAGGTATTAGAAACTAATTAAAAATTGAAAAGATAAAAAGTTTGCTGAGGGGCAGAGCCAGAACCACAGAACTAAAGAGTTTAAAGACCATAGTAAGAAAATATGTATTGACTTCGTGCTAATATCCATTCTAAAAACAGTGAAGGATAAATTAACTTAAATGAGCTCGTGTTGGTGTGTCTGTCAGGTTATGCGACAACATGAGACAGAATAAAATCTAATTCTGTGATGCACATTGTGGCCTGCTGTCACAGCTGAAGATAATGATCATCTAAAAGTATCTGACAGGTCTATGCCTGAATGGGGAAAATTGCTTAAGACATCAAAATTGAGCGCAAAAAGGACTGGCAGAACCATGGAGAGAGACCTCATGACATCTTTACAATATGAAAGACCATTTATTCTCTAAATGTACACTACGTTGGTAGGAATTTGAAGAAGTCTTCATAAGGCAGATTCTTCATTGGCAGACACTTTAGTTTTGAAATGTCATCTTCCTTGTGATTATCTGTCAAGGACATATGAGCTTACAATAAAACACCATATCCACTTCTGGATTCCCAGCAGATCTGATTTGTTTGTTGAAAAGGGTAAAAACCCCTCAAATCCAGATGTAAGAAAAGCTTTCCTTTATTGCCTCTGAGAGACAGACTGAAGTGCATTCACATTTCTTCTAAACCAGTAAATATATGTATTTTTGACCCGAATAATTACATGAATAAATTCTTGCAAACACAAATGTTATTTTATTCTCAAATTAATTTCTTAAAGTTATGTTGAGATTTTTTTTTTTCAGTTCATAAATTGGCATGAAAGGCTTTTGAAACAGAACACAGGGAAATCACAGTCATATTAGTATGAACCTGGCTCTGCTCCTAAACTATTAAAGTATGCCTGGATTTTGCCCTTTGGGTGTTGGAAACCTCTTTATTTATTTATTTTTAAAAGACGAAACCTACACATGGTTTTGTTTCATCTCTGTTAGCCAACTTCAAGAGGTAAATATTCAGAATGGCACAGATGGATTTAGATTATTGATTCCTTCTAGTTGAATTGTGAGGTTAAATTCCCTAGACAGTGAACTGCAAATGTCCTCCTAGGACTTTTCATTCTACTGTGTCATGATCATTTTTTGGAACTGGATATTCACTCTGAGTTGGAGATATCATACAAGTAATTAATACTCTGAAAGATTTCCAGCTTAGATAGCCTTCTTTCTCTTCTTTCATTCATACTGACACCCGTCACAGAAGAAAAAAGATTGTACTAGAGATTTGATGGGAATGAAACATCTAGTATTTATGGCAAGCTTCAAACAATCCATACACATGGCTAAACTTAGTTCCTAGGTACTGCCTTGTTTCTATTGTTATTTTAGCTGTCCTTGCTCAAAACCAACTGTTGCCAGTCTATTATATTTAGCCAACTTTTGTGGATCAGACTGCAGTATTTTAAAACAATGTTTGGGTGGACCTTATTTACTGTCTCTGACAGAGAGGAGGAAAAACGCTAGAGAGACAGGTGATATTTGAAGTTTTTTTAATTTGACATAGGGAAGCTACTAAGGAAAACTTTATGCTGAAATTTATAAGATAAAACTTAATCATAGTTGATGGCAGTAGTTTGCATACCTGATATCTCCAGTACCCCATTGTGGCCATCAATCATTCTTCCTGACTGACAAACTAGACAGTTGATATCAGCTAATATTAGAAACTCATTCATCTATTAATAATTTTTCTTCAATTGTGTTTAATAGCAGAACAGATTACACTGAATAACAGTGTACAAACTCACAGGGCTTAGCTTAAAACAAACAGCATTAAAATGCAACAATTAATGTAGAAAGTTGTTTTCAACCACATGCCTTTCTGAATTTCTTTAAAGGGTTTGATAAAAAATACTGAGTTCAGTGTTACTAGTTATAAATAATCTATTTATGCCACATTTAATACTAGGCAAAAATTTCAGCTGAACTAAGACAGCATGCAGGTACTTCAAGGTAAAATTCTGGCACAGGCTAGAGCTACACATGTCAGGCTGTCTATAACATACCTCCTCTCCCAAAGCATGTAGGCATCAGCACCTTTTCTCCATGTGCTTGTCCTTAAGGTGAGGGGAATTTGTGGATGGGGTGTGCAGCAGGTGGAGGAGCCAGGTGTGAGGGCAGAGACGGTGGAAGTGGTTGGGTGGGCCAGGGATGTGGGCAGTGCACGGAACCAGCAGAGAAGGGATCTTATGGGTCCTGGGAACCTTTAAGAGGTCATAGGCTCATAGAATGACAGAATTATTTTTGGTTGTAAGGGACCTTTAAAGATCATCTAGTCCGTCCCCACTGCTGTGGGCAGTGACATCTTTCACTAGATCAGGTTTCTCAAAGCCCCATCCAGCCTGACCTTGAACACTCTCAGGGAGGGGGCACCCACACCTTCTGTTCCCGTCTCTCACAACCCTTATAGTCCCTGGGGCCCCTGTGACTGTCGTGGTCACCTGTCCTGGGGAACCTGCTAGGGTATAGCTGTAGGACCAGTGGAAACCCAGACTATGCCAGTAAAGCCTTCTCATAGCTGTTCCTTCCTCCATCTTGCCCCTGCTCCAGATGTATCATCTTGGGGCACTTTTCCCCTCTCCACTTGAAGGGAACCTTGTCACTGTGCTTCCTCTAGACCTGTTCATGAACAAGAAAGGCTGGGTAGAAAGTACGTAGTCCTTAAAGAATCACCAGGACAAAGTAATATATTTGCTCATGGCAAATTTACATAGGAATCAGCTTTCTACCAACCCTAGTGGAAGTCTGATCATTCCTTTGACAATAAAAATTGCAAATGTGAGAGGAATTTATATAAGCAGAATGTAATGACCCTATCTGAGAGCAAAATCCTGAGTTCAAGGAAGACAGTGGCAGCTCTACCATTGATCTCAGTGGAGACAGGATTATACTTATAGTTTTGTCAAGAATCTAAAACATTAACATTATTGTTTTTAAAATGTCACTGGATATTTAATTACAGCAAGTGTTAGAGCTTTTATCATATAATTAAAAAAGAAGTAAAAATGTCATTAGGCTGAGAGTTCTGTTAAGGCCGAATAGTTTTATTCAACATGTGCCCAAGAGGAAAATCCTCTGGGAGTGTGATATTTAATAACGTTTAGAAGGTATTATCTTTTGGAAAATCTAGCTGCTACAGAATCCTCCAGCAAATACTTTCAGTGCTATATCCAGAATACTCTTGTTTTTACTGAACATGAGAGTCTTAGATACAAAGAGCCAAGTCAAAGTAGAGTATCTTAAATTTATTGGCATAAGCTCATATTTAAGGCCTGATCTGACAAACCACTTATGTGTATTTTCAACCTCAAGCATGTTAATTGTCTTAGCAACTTCATGCTTGGCTGCAAGAAGATTTAGGCAGTTTAAAAAACAGCCTGATTTGCAAAAATAATGGCCTCAGCATGCCATGTTTCATTAGAAAGAAAGATATAAAGAAATTAAATGGAAGTGGGAAAAGAAAATTGTAGGACTTCAGCTCATAAAGTAAAAAATGTAATCAAAAAAGTGTTTGAACTGCACTGTTCAAAGGATAAAACACAATTAAAAAGTGACATTTAAAGAAAGATGTATTTTTGTCCACCATAAATATTTGTACATGTTTGATAACTAAAACCACAAGAGGAAATATAATTAGCAAGGACCATCTGGATGGTATGTCAGGGAGACCAGAGAACTGTTATTTTTGCTCTTTCCATCTCCCCCCAAATAAAGTTCCAGTCACCTTCTTCTGACCACTTGACGCAGCTCGTTTGACTTCATCCTTCAAGGCTTTGGTCCCGTTCTTCCAGTAAGAAAGCAGAAAAGTTTTGCTCTGGAGCCTGACAGTACCATTCTTTATGTGGCCTTAACACCTGGTGTTCAATCATGTACAAAATCTCTCTCCTGACACAGGAGCTTTTGGGGGAAGCCACAAGGATTAGGCATCAAACCTGGATCTCAAAATTTCGCATTATATCCTTCCTTCTTTTATTGGAAAATGTCCATTTCATACAAGTTATTGTCCATCATAAGACAGCTAGATACAGAAAAAAGTTGTCTTTAGTGCAGGTATTCAGGAACAGCCTTTTGGAAATCCTGCACAAAGATGTTGGGATTCTCTGCGGTTAGGAAAAGGGCTGATAAGGCACAATATACATTATTCCTTTAAAAATCTTGAAATGTCACTATTAGCTATCACCTTTTTGAACTCCTCTTATTCCTGCACATCAAGGTATTCTTTCTGACAGCATGTTTAACTCTAAGAAGCTGTGCACGCAATCTCTTTATGTTGCATTGAAAGTAATTACTGGGCATATAATGAATTCTCCTTTATGTCTCTAAGCAGATGGGTTCCTATTATCAGGGTTTCAGAACAAACTGATTGTGTTAAGGTGTTGTGTCACATCTAATTTCAAGAGTCAAGAAGGAAAATAACCTCATTTATTAATGATCAGGCAAAGTAAGGGAAATTCATTATCTCACACTTATTTTCTGTACCTGATTTTTACCCCACTAGAATGAAGGTGAGATTACATTGCTCTGAAAGCTGGTAGGGAAAGGACATGCAATTTAAAATTAGTTTATGCTTGGCTGTTGGTCTTTGAAGCTCATAGAGGCAGCAGTTCAAGAACAGACAGAATTTCAAACACTGAAAAATAATCACTGATTTATTTAACTAAATTCTGACTATAAAACATATGTTGATGATGGTTTATGTTTGATACGGTCCAAAAATTTAACTCATCTCGGTAGAATTGCAATAGTAATGTGTATCACTCAATGGCTTTTCTCCTGGGAATACTCAGGAAATTCTAGCACAGTTTTATAAGTATCAGCTGATGAGTGGTTATACTAATACTTAACATATTTATCGACTGATTGGTGTAGTATTTTGCAGAGCTGACAGGTAGGAGAAAGGTAAGTAACTTTGGCAGTCCTCTCTTCCAAACACAATCCTCAGCTCCCTAGAAATGGCACAACTTTAGACAAAGCAATTTAAAGATCAATCTAGTTGAACTGATGCAATCTGCTAATGCATGTACATTTAAATTAGCTAAATTGACACAGGCAACATTACAATCGATTTGAGTGTGTCTACATTAGGCTTAGCCTTAGTTCAAGATAGATCTAAGTTAAAATAAGATCAATTGTAGTTAAAATGCTGCAGCTTTGCAGTGTGGACAAAGCCTGCCCCCACCTTGAAGTTGGCAGCACTCTTAACAAACTTGAGGAAAACTATTTTAGCTTATTTAAAATTTTTCTCGTCCCAAAGTTTATTTGGTCTGTTAAAGCACAATGATGTGGTCATTCGTGTGATCCGAGAGATCTTTTAAAACCCAAAGTTCAAAAATTGGGTTCAAAAATTTGCATTCAGACCTTTAAATTAGTGATCTGATTTTCAAATACAATGATCACTCTCTGGCTGACCTCGATAGAACTGTGGGTGCTCAGCACTTATAAAAGACCCAAACAACTCTCAAATCAGATCACTTATTTAGGGGCTTAACTTTGCATTTAAGAGGCTATTCTTGTGTTTTTAGAAGTTCTGGATGCAGAATTGGTTCCATTTTCAGTTTTCTGCATTATAATTCCTTTACATATGACCACCCTTCCATTTCGCAACAATAATTTTAACAACGCTTAAAAAAAGAGTTCTAAATATATTCTCCAAATTTTATTTCTTTTGACATTTGATACACATGGAAGCTAAACAATACACAGTTTAGCAAGCTGTATATTTTTGTACACCCATTCTCGGCTGCAGTCATCACTTTGCTGACAACCATCTGTGTCAACCTGCTTTTTCCTTCCCGTTTTGCTCAGCTGAAATGAAAATAAATTGACAGAAACAACTTCTGCAGGGAAAGTGCAAAAAAGTTAATAGAGTGGTGGGGCATGTCTCGGCATCTGCAAGCGCATTTTTCTCTATGTTAAGTTTTATTTGTATTCAAAATTAAAATGCTATTTATTTCAAATCAAAGAAGGAAAAGCAAGCAGAGCTTGTTTGCTTACAAAGCAAATAGCTCTTGCCAGCCCAAGCGGTCCAACAGAACACAACGTCTTGACTGTTGAGCAGCACAAGGTGAGGACTGTTGAGAGGAAGGGAGGATGCCACCGCCCGTCTCCCAGAGCTGGCACTAGGAGAGACCTTGGAGAACCAGACCAGCGTAAGAAATGTAGCATTTCCTCTCTACACAGTCTGCCCTCTCAGACCATGCTCTTCTCTGTGTTCTTCAGGCTCCTCTTAGCCTACTCTCACCTTCTGTTTAAGGTTCCCTTTTAAGGTTATTTATCAGGGGTTGGAGAAAAGAGACACAAGAGAGGAGCTAGAAATGTTGCCTTGAGGCTTGAAATCAAGCCAGACTTCTTGGAATGTGGGCTTGGTTTCAGAGGTGTTTTCTGAAGACAACTGAAAAATATTTTCATGACTTGGAGAGTCTTATATTATCCAGCAATCATTATAATTAGGTTCTAAGCTGACTAACAGTTCCTATTACAACTATTTTTCAAACTTTGTTATTATTATTATAGTCAGTACCCGTGCATCTCTTCAGTTTGAACCAGATAAAGATACCATGGAAATAATCTTGTGTAGCAGCGTTAGTGGAGACTGCATCAGAAGCTGTTTGCATAAAAAGACAGAGCTATGGTTACACAGAACTCTCACTTTTGATTAGCCCAAGTTCTGTAAATTTAATACATTTTTTTTCAATAAGCATACACATTAATATGTAGAATGAAGATCTGGTCCTATTTAATTCAGTGGGAATTTTGCCAGTGATTTCAGAGAAACAGAATTTGACATATTCCCTTGCTTCTCTTCCTTTTACACCCATACTGCAAGACTACACCCCTGCATCGTCTATCTGAAATATTCTTGCCAGTCTATCAGAGCCTTGTCAAACCTCTGTCAAACCTCTCAGCAGTGTTTAGTTAGTTTCACAGTCCACAGCACCGATTTTTCTCTTTCCATCATAAACAAGCATTACCCACAGAAATTACATTAGTTCAAATCAGACATGTTCAGCACCAATTCAGAAATATGTTTAGGCTCTATTATATCTACAACTAAGTTTAGAAATCTATATGTTACAAATCCATATGATTATGACAGTTTTCTAAAATGTGCTAAAGTTGTTCTTTCTTTCTTAGAAAATTTCATCCTCTTGAAGACATGAAACCCGCGGTCTGAGGACACTGTGCTGCAGTCCTACTTGTCCATCTTAGGGTCTCAGCCAGTTTTGTTTAAACTTTAGACTTCATGCTAAGAACAACCCTGAGAACTTTCAACAGAATTTGAGTCATGAACAACCAAAGAAATCTGTGCATTGGAGTGCAGATTTCTCTAACACAGCTACCATTAAGCTAATAAGACATGGCATACCTTAATCCAGCTATAATTCACAGAGGTCAAATGGCAGATGTGTGTGAGGTTGCAGCCAACTCCAACATTTTGTCAAAAGATAGAATAACTATCCAAGTCTGTGGCAGGCTTTATGGGGCGACTCAGGCCCAGTATAAACATAATTAAAAAGTGAAAGGAAAAAAAAAAAAGTAGAAAAACCACTAAGCAGAAGCTCTCCATGTCTCTGCAAAAAACTATAAAATACCACTTTGCGGAATTTAGTGCATTGAGTCAAACTAGGACTTTTGCTGGGAACCTCTACAAATTTTTACACATTTTTGGCCTCTTTGTATTCACAGTATTCATGCCATTTCTAAAAAAAACCCAAACTATGGGTCAAAAATGAGAAAGACATCTTTACAAACGATGAGTGACTGAGAAGACATACATGGAAGCATAGATTCCACCAGCACTGCCTCACCTTATAATTCCTGGGTCAAATCATAGGAGATATTCCACATAATGTGGCTTTAGTAGAAACTATAGTCATTCTGCAGCTGTCATTGATATTCTTCCTGGTTTTATGATTAGACATGGATTTAATGAAGAAGAAGAAATAGGTTGGTTGCCATTAACATTAGTGGGTAAAAGACTGGGTGACATGGCAAAGGACTGTCTGCAGAGCCCTGCTCCATCCCATGAACTTCAGGACTGGTTAAAGGTTTCCATTCCAGTCTGACTCCTACAGCACTGGGTATATATAAGCAAGTAAAATTATAAAAGTCACTGCTGAAGAGTGATAGAAAGGAGTCAGTGCTGGTCTCACTTTTGATTATGAACGGGATTGCGAAGAGATGATGCTGTTTAGGAATGAGTCCAACATAGATAAACAAATTGTCACAAGCAACAGAACTTTGACTGAAAGGCTTGGTTGTGCTTTCACCCAGGAGGTCTATAACAAAGGTCTTCAGCAATCAAATATAGAACCAGTGTTTAGTCAGTTGGCTCAGTTTCAAGAGTCAACTGACTAAAGAATGTCAATATACAATTATATGGGATGCTGACTGCCTACAGCTCAACTTTTGTCATTTACCTTTTTACCATGCCCATAAATAAATGCAGAAAATGAGCTACCTATAATATTAGAGAAACCCATAGTACTAGCAGCAAATTTTAAAATATTAAGGAAATTTTGGGTTGGTTTTTCTTTCATCATTGAAGTGTTTGCTTGCAGACCAATATGACTCAATACAGTAAACATGTATATATATACTTAATATACTTAAAACTCTATTACTGTGTTATATTCTTGCTACTAAAAATAGCCTTCTTTATGGCTAGCCTCTAAGAAATTCCATATCATGATTGCTGTGAGGGAAATCCCTGCTGTGGTATTTTGTGCTCAGCACATCTGGTTCACGTTTTTCTGGCATTCTGAAAAGATAACATCATAAGGAGGCTGAAAATGCACATGGCAGTGAAAATGCATTAAGATGACATTTACATAATTATTTCAAGAGTATTCTCGGAAGCAGAACTGCAGGAAGGAAAGCAGGTCAAATGTTTAAAATATTGAAAGGGTAAAAAGGTCAGCACAGTTCTGTGCAGGTGGACTGTAATCCAGCAAAACATTTAAAACACATGCTGAGGAGGAAGCCACTTGCTGCTGAAAGCTTCAAAGAGCAGCTCCAGAGCACATCACTTCATCCCACTCCCATACAGCTTCTTGCCATAAAATAATTATGGAAAAATCTCAGAGGAAAATCTTTCATGTATTTCTTCTACTTTTCTTTCTCCTGGAATTTCTCATAGAATCATATTATGTTCTATCAACATAATTGATTTTGGAGGAAGCTTGAGGTTTTTGCTGAAAAAAATATGCTTAAAAGTACACGTTTATCCATCAAAAACTGCTTATTGTCTTTCTTAATCACTGAAACTTGATTTCATAAATGTTTATTGCTCACTAATTCTTTAATTAGGTAGCTAGGCTTTCTGCTTAAAAATACATATTGGAAGAGCTGTATAGGGGACCTTCTCAGTCAGTAATTTTCCTTTTAAAATGCCTTAGAAAAAAACCGAGTTAATGTTATGCCCTAATTTCAGAGAATAAATACATGAAGGTAGTTATAAACCTTTCAGCTATCTCAGACAAACTAGTGGAGTGGCCAGTATAAACGTCTCTTAATAAACAATAAAGGAGGGCTATTTATAATGTCAGTCAAATTAACATGAACTAATTTGGTATATTCTTCAGCATATTACTTGTGTTAATATCTGTGTAATATACTAACTTCTAAAATCCATTTTACATGACATCAAACAACATTTAGAAGAAATTAGGGTGAAGCAGAATCAGTAGTCACAATAGCTACTTTAAAAATGTCCAGCTGTTCAGCCTCAAAATGTGACTGTAAATAGGCACTGCTTGAAAATGCAGGTCTTGCAGACTGGAGGGCATTGACTCTTGACCTGTGCTATTTAATAATTTTTCTTCAATTTGGTGTCATGGATTCAAACTAAATCTTGAAAACGGAAAGCGAACAAATTCAGAGTGAAAATAAGGCATGCAAGACCCCCTTAGACAGCGGGGTGTTGGTCACACAGTACTGCTGCAGACATGGGCAGGACAGGTGGTGCCTTCCAAGGCTGAGGCTCATGCTAGCCCATGCAAGCCAAGCCAAGCCAAAGGTTTTTCCAAGCATAATTAAAGGTTGTCCCAGACCTGTCCCAAAGGCTTTTTAGCAGACAAGTGATAAGGATGGATAGTGAATCTGGCTTTCATTTCAAGAGTATCATTGGAGAAGGTAGGTTCACCTGGTGATTCTTGCCCTATAGGTGATTTATCCATATTGCAAATGTGCTTTTATAAAGATGAGAGCTGTGGGTATGGAAAATCTAAATTTGGAACATTACAAAACACACAACAAGGAAATTTTTGTTTGTTTGTTTCATGAAGACAGTAATTCCAAAACTATAACTTAAACTTCAGTTAAGACATGTAGTCCACCAAAGTTCATATGGTGTAAAAATGTACTAAGTCAGTAAGATGGAAGAATTTTTACAATATCTATTTTTTTTTTAAATCAGGAAAAATGACAAGAGCCAATATTAACATAAACATTTTTTCTCTCTACATACTGGCTGCTGCAGTTGTTACCTGACCAAATAATTTCAGGGACTTCTGTCAGATACTCTTTCACTAATGCATTTAGGTTTCTTTTTTTTTTTTTAATTGTTATGGAAATGAAAGTACATGATCCTGTGATAGTTATGTAACAACATTACTTTTTATTTGATTATTTAGTGCTCTCTAGTAACAGTCATTTTTTCATTATGCTGGATGGTACATGTGCTGATTTCCCTGGGTTTCTACTTAGAGGCTGTTTCTGCTTGAAGTGGTGACTCACCAAATACACACAGTGGAGTTATTTGCTCACACAGGAATCCAGGGCATTTCTCTAGCTTTTATAGAATTATTCTTTAGCTATATCTTATGAATGCCTTTTAAATTCCATTATAGGTACCACATAATTCCAAACACATTTCATGCATACTGTCCCTCCCAGTCATTATGTAATATAAATAATTTTGCTTTGGAATACTAAGTTTGCAACTTCTTTTTTTTTTTTTTTTTTTTTTTTAAAGTTAGCATATATTATAATTTCCATATGACTTAATCTACGAAGCTAATTAGGAACATTGCCTGTCATACTTTTTGCACTTTCTTATTTGCACCAAAAGCTCCTTGCAAAATTTTTATGCCACTGCCATGTATTTTCCACCTGATTCAGGCCTCCCTTTCAACTGTAATTTCTCCAGCAATGTGCACAAACGTGACAACAAGCAATGTATGGATCACTTGGAGTTTGTTATCTGCTGCTCCTTGACTGATGGATTTTCAAGTATTTTAACTGGATGATAAAAAGGGAATAGTGAGGGAGCTCTGAGAAGAAAACACATCCTGTCAATGGCTGGTAAAAATAAAGGGAACATTACGCATGTGAACTCTTTGCAGATGTGAGATATAAGGTACTGCCTGAAAGTCAGAGTAAAGGGTTAAGAAAGAGGTGATGGGGTGCACATACACCTAATGAGGAGAGATTGAGGATGATGACTTAAACAGGCAGCCGGAGGGTAGCTGAGGACCAGACTGGCTGGTGGGTGCTTCTGGCAGGCTTTGGGCTGCCACACTGACCCCATGCACCTTGCAGCCAGCTCTCCAGACAGCTCTTCTTGAAAACAGGGAGAACAAAGTCTGGAATGCTTCCTAAGACAATGTTATCAGGCCCTACACAGTAATGAGAGTTCTGAACTATGTTAAAGTATAGTTCTAAATCTGTGGTAGTAAGGATGTTCCGTTGGCTCCCACCCCCAGGAATTTCCACACAATTATTTTTGGTAGGTGCATTTCTTTATTGTTCATGGTACATTGCCCAGCTCAGAGGTGCAGCAAAAACAAAGCATCTGATTCAGCATAAATGCTTGATATCGAACGGTATCCAGTATACTTCAAAGGTCTGGACCAAACATCGAGTCAATACCATTTAGTTTAATGTACCATGCAAATTCACTTAGGGGAAAAATATTAGAGAAAGGTTGAAGCAATTCCATCTCGTCACCTCCTTTGCTCCTCAAGAAAAAATATGTGCCCTTTAAGAGACCTTTGTTCTTTAAGGAAATTCTGAATCTTGGATTTTTGCAAACAAGAAAATCATCACAGAAATGTTCCTGGGAGAGTCCACAGAATTATCATTAAACTCTTTTCAAGCAATTTTTAAGCACAAGAATATAGCCTCAGTAATTAAGACCTCTCAGATTTCCAAGTGACTGAAAATTGCAACAAGAACCCTTACACAAATAAATATAGGAGTTGTTACCAATGACATAGAGATCATAATTATTAACTTCCAGTGTAGTACCTGAGTGGTTCCTAAATGTGTTTGGTTTGTATTTGCACTGTTGTGCAAGTGCAACTCCCTGATATCAGTGGGGCCTTTTGTAGCCTTGGGTGACTCTGAAAGGGTGGGAGTATTTGGTCGGGAAACACATTCAGCTGAGTGCGGAGCACAACTCGTCACATCCACAGTCATGACTTCTTCAGGAGCTGCTATGATGTGCCCTTCAGCTGGAGGAGTGAACCATGTGGCAGGTGAATTGTTTTGCTTAGGATAAAAAAGGGGTGAGATACTTACATCATCAATAACATGCAATATGAAAAGATTACTTACAGTACTTTTTGTTTACTGATGCTTTGTTTATTTTCTATGTCCCCTCCCAAAATTGTACCTCTTTGGAAATATTAAATAATCCAGGCTTATGATGGCAGGTTGCTAAGGTAACAGTTTTCTATTTTATTTAAGAGCTGTCTCATCTCAGTATTCATATCATATCTGTATATATATTATGAAAGCTTTCTGCATATTTGCTCCAGAAAAGGATATGAACTTAATAAATTTGAACAGATATAAAGAAAAGGAGTATTATTTTTATAGACACATGCAGAACAAGTATGAACATTTGCCAGTTAAAGAAGTTTGGGGGAATGACTGGGCACAGAAAAACGGACCAAGTAAAATAATACTGTCTCTATACTTCTTTAGCGTGTCAGGATGATATACTATTTCACATTGAATGTATGCCCCCTTCTTCCATGATGAAGTAAAAACAATGTTTGTAGCGATTCATCTATAATCGATATTGTTGTTCTTCTGACATGAATTGAAGCAAATCATCCTGGATGTTTTCTGCTTTTTTTTTTTTGGTTTTGTTTTGTTTATTGCTATTTATTTCAGATCCTAGCAAATTAAAAATATACCTTTCCTTCAACCTCTAATCAGTGTTCAGAATATTTCATACTAGCAAATTCTGATGGTAGACCTTCTTGCTTATTTCAAAGATCTGAAATACATACTTGAAAGGAAAATAATCACATGTTCTTCAATGTCTTCATCATGATCCTTGAGCCACACCCCTTGTATTTCCAGCACCCTTGGAAGGGACTGCTGTTTGAAGTATATAAACACTGAGCAGTTTTGAGGATCTGTGGGGAGTGGGGAGGTTCAGAAGTCAAAGAGATCTGATTACAGCCCATCCCCAAGAAAGAGGGCTTGAGAGAAAGTCTGTATTCTTTTTCTTAAAAACATCAGAACCGTAATTACTTTCATTTCCCCAGCTCAGCAGCTAACATTTGATCTCTCATAAAACCTCTAGTTATTATTTACCATACTGGGTTAAAGTAAATTGCTTGGATTTAATTCTATATATATTTGGTGTCTTCAAATAATTGAATGAAAAGTCTATAAGGGAATATTTATAATCTGTAAACACTACCTAATTAACAACTAAAGTTCTTGTCAAGATAATCACCAGGGGGTTATCAAACTGTTATGATACTCTTTAGAAATATAAATAAATGAGACAAAATGGCAACAAACAAAAGCAACTATGTTGTGCTTTGTCAATATTATTTGGGCTCCAAACATGATCATGTTTACTTTCAAGACAAAGACTGAGAAAACCAAAAACAAACAGAAGCACGATAAAAGGCACACTGGGTGTGTTACATCAAGTCATTGCTCTGTTTAGTCTAACATCTTGACCCCAACAGGAGAAGAGATAGTGGAAATGCCTATATGAATTATTTAAGGCATCCATTATTCATGAGAAAGATTCTCTGGAACTATTTCTGTATGAAACATTGCCCAACAGAAGACAGGATTGGTGAATTTAGAGGTAGAGCTAGGGAAGTTCAGACAAAAATGTAAAGATAGAGTGGGAGAGAGGGAATGATATGCAGGGAACTCAAGGTTTTCTGCCCTCCTTGCCTAACGCAGGGCTACCTGGTGTGGGATATAATGCCTCGATGGGTGTGACTGGATGAAACAGAGGTAGAGGCTGACTTCAGGAGGAAAAATGAAGCTGAGGAAAAATGTGCTCCACAAGAAAGCAAGAAGGAAGAAAAGGGTGACAAGGGAGAGGCAGAGGAAAGCTGTTTCTGTTCATTGTAAGTGCTGTTGGAAAGAGGCAGGAGGGAGAATCCCAAGGGGTGTTGAGGCAGTGCAGGAGACAGCTGTCTGTACACAGCTCTGCACATTGCAGCAGACGAAATGGGAGATTCATATCATTCCTGATTATTTGACTAGGAACATCTTAAAAATGATGTCTGGCAAGACTAGAGTTATGAAACAGTAAGGTGAGTCATTTCCTGGCCACAAGGGCAGAAGAAATAAATACAGCACTTTTCACAATCACAGCTGAAGGCAGTCACAGTGTACACTCATAAAAATGCCTCATTTTCCCAGCCCAGACAACGCTCGGTCCAAAACACGCACACGCAGTGTGAAAGGAGAGAGCAACCCTGCTCCACCCTCAGATGAATGGTGCTTATGGGTGGCAAAAAAAGAGTCATCTTTCCAGTACCGCAGAACATCCCAAAGTATCAAGACTCACAGGGAAAAAAAAAGAAATACCTGGGCCCTTCCTTTCTCTTGAGGTTATTGGCTCTCCTCCCTTCTTCAGCTTTCTTGGGGAATTACCTCAATATCTCGGGAGCTGGGGTGGCTCATGCACTTTGGGAAGGGATGGTGGTGGAGGGGGATGCTGACCCAGACCTCGAAAGAAATGGTGCAATCTGAGAAAAAGCTAAGGGGGCAGAAAATAAAAGCAGTTCAGTTCAGCTTTGAAGGCGGGTATGATTAATGGCAATATTTGGCTGGCTGTGTGTCAGGATGTTTCCTTCTAATTACCCTTGTTGCATGAAGAGCAAAAAGCACAAAAGGGATTGAAAAGTTGGAAGAGGGGTATCTTGCAATGTGAAAACAATTTCCCAAAGGGATTCAAGCTCTGTTTTTCAAATACAGCAAGAAACCCCCCACTACTAGCTCTTCCCTCCAGTCCTAATAGCGTGGCAAAAACGGCCAAACAATTGCTGCATTATGTGCTCTCAACAGAGTAGTAACTGGGCTGTAAAACATCACTGTGCTATCTATATTCTGTACCAAAAGTACTGTGAAGTACACACACCATTATTTTTAACCACGAAAACAGTAAAGGACATACATAAAGGCAGAGTTGCAGTTAATACATTCCTTACGTTTGTTGCAATGTATTCTGCTTCAGGGCATGGAGAAGGCAGGTGCAGCATAACCACAGCATTTCCTAGGTATCGTCATGTGAAGTCTTAATTGCCTGCATCACTTGAAAGGCTTTTTTGAGGCTTCATTGAAAACTGTCTCTCTCCTGTTCTTCTCTTGTCTCCTCTGAGCAGTGGAAGCTGTTTTCCTATCAGTATTGGTTTCATCAAAACTGAACTGCTACTCTTGCTTTTGTGCAGATAAGCGTACATGGCTGGTAGCTGTAAACACTCTTCTGACATCCTTAATATCTCTCTTTGTACTTTATTGCCTCTCCAGCCTGACAGGTGGCATCTCTACCAATATGATCGGCAATGTGAGTGCAGGATTTGCGTGAGCTAATCAAAGAAGGGTTTTTTCCTTTCATTTATGCTGTTAACTGTTCTGTTCTTTCTGTAAACAAGTTTGTGTGGGGTGTTTTTTTTCTTAGATTTTAGAGATAGTCTTATTATTTCGGAGAAAGTGACATCTGTTAGATCCATGCTTCCTTTTTAATTGTATCTTTAGGAAAGAAAACAAAATTATGGTGGCCAATCTATGTGGACACAAAACATCATGAAGGTCACTGCACCGAAGGGCTTGTGATCTAAATCTCATCTGCCAGACAGTGACAACAGCAGTCTTTCTGTCTATAGGAATCAGCTTGCAATCCAGCTCCAAGTGCCTTATGTCACTGTAAAAATGTTAAGGGCATTTCAGAACCATCTTAAAAGATAATCCTGCTTTGAAATAGGTTAATCATGTTTCTATTTTAATATTCGTGTGTCTATTCATGTTTTTCCTTCTTTATTTATTGATTTACAACAAAAAGAAAGTACCTCAGTAGTGGCATAACTATTTTTTCCCCATAATGTGTTTTTTTTTCCTTGTATTCTGTAGCTAGCTGAGTGTGCTACAGTAATGGGGAATGCTTCACAGGTATCCTGGCTGGTTATTTCTACCAGCTCATGTCTTTTTCTGTGAGACTCTCATGTCCTAATGAGGCAAGAAACATTTTGCTGTGATTTAGCTTCCACTTTTGATGTAATAGGAAGAGATGTGGGATAGCCTTGGTCCAGTTCTTGTTTTCTAGAGGATTGGTGAGAATACTAAACTAACCAAAAAACCCCAATAATACTAGGATTAAAAAAGTAAAAATCCTGCTCAAAACCAAGAATTGATCAATGCTACTTCCCCCCTCCCTTCCTTCCCCCCCCCCCCCCCCCCCCCTTACATCTTTGCATTATAGTTTACACCAGGTAATTTTGGGGGGCTGTTTTTTCTCTTAACAGTGCATTGCCACCCTTCTCCTTTTCTTCCTTTTATACTCTAAAATATATTTTTTTTATGTAGAAAAACATGAAGAAATTATTTTTCTGGTTTAAGACACCAGGCATATCAGAAATGAAGTAGTAACAGAGAAGATGCTCATTAGCATATACACTGTGTCTGTAAAATCCTAATTGCAATGGGACATCCCTAGGCCCCCTGGCTTCCCTTGGGCCCTTTCTGCACCTAATTACTTCTCATGAAGAATCTGTATTGTAGCAGTAAAGCTCTCTTCATATATACCCACAGGAAAAACAAAGCAAAACACTTTGCAGCTCTCTGGAAATGTGGTTGTGCATACATCTTTTCACCCCGTGTGCAAACTTTCCCCTGGTTGCATTGCCCTGCCTTGGGACCCCACCTGGCACACAGCCCCATTTTTCAGACTGGAATAGTCAGCACTGCTCACACAGCCAGGTAAGCCTCTGAGGAGAGCAGAAAGTGATTGCAATAAGCAAGGGTGGTTGGGCAGTTGTTTTGTCTTCCCCACAAGAAGCTATGAGAAACATCTTTATGGAGATTAAAACAAAACCTTTTTTCTCAGAGAGGCCTTATGTTTTGAGGCAAAACATCAGAAAGGATCAACATCCTCTCATTCTTTCTTCTTTGCAACACCCAACGGAATTATGCATATGACAAAGCATGTAGTTCTCACTGTGCTCCTGGATGTTCTGTGGATGCTCTTCAGTCTCCCAGAGAAATGCATACAACGACTCTCAGACATCTCTTGAGAAGTCCCTGTAATGACACAGCATAGCTGCCTCTTTTACAGGCAGTGGGGTTCACATAATCCCTCTCAATTTGTCTGATATACAAAAAATCAAAACCAAAAGATTAAAAAAAATCAAAATGAAGCAAATCCAGAGAAAGACTTATTTTTTAGGTCATAACTTGTCCTGGAGTTATTTTCTCTCACCTTTTAGGCTACTGAATAGATATAAATTTTTCATCTGTAATGCTTGCTAGACCTGTCCCACTGCTGGTGATTCCTACTTCTCTTTCAGGGACAGCAGCAAAGTTAATCTCACACTCATTAGCAATCTGGTTTCCCAGTTCAAATTTCTATTTACATAGTAGCTAATACCCAGCCAATGAACTGTTGCCACAAGAAGTCCAAGCTTGTGCCTTGATGTACTGCTTCTGCCAGGAGGTATGAATTTCTGGCAGAAGGCTGACTGACAGCTGGGAACACGCTCCGTGCTTTCTGTGTGTGTTGCAGCTCACATGAGCTGTGCTCTTTTGAAACATTTACCAGGCTCTTGTTCAGATTGTAGATCAGTTCAGGAGTGCACAAACCGGACATCTTTCAATCAAACTAAGATGGAAGATGTTGTCCAGAAAATGTTCCTGCTGATAATAGGCACCATCATGGAGCTGCTGAGGTGAGATAGGAGCTACTCTAAAGTAACACCCTCATCCCCATACTGGATCTGACAGGGATGGAGCTAACTTTCTTCATAGCAGTCCACATGGTGCTGTAGTTTGGATTTGTACCTTAAACACGATAACACATCAATATTTTGGCTGTTGCTGAACAGTTGCTGAACACCAGGTCAAGGCTTACTTTTTTCACACTGTCCTTGTAGCAAGTAGTGTGGAGGTGCCAAGAGAGTGGGGAGAGGACACAGCTGACCTGGACTGCCCAGAAGGATATTCCATACCATATAACATCATGCTCAGAAATAAAAAAGGTAGTGAAAGAAAAAATAGGGTTTTTGGTTTCCAGGGTGGGCATTGGTTGGAGATTGGCTGGGCATCAGTCTGCCTGTGGGAGGTGGTGAGTGATTGCTTTTGCATAACTTTTTTTTCTTACTTTTTTTTTTTTCTTTTTCCTTCATCTATTAAGCTGTTTTTGTCATGACTCAGAAATTTAATTTCTTCTGCTCTTCCTTTTCTCTCCACTGTCCCATTGGGAGTGGGAAGCGAGCAAGCAGCTGTGTGGGTACTTGGCTGCTGGCTGAGGTCAACTCTCCACCCCCTGCCCCCACACCTGCATATGGAATGGACAGGGGATCCTCAGCACCAATGGATACTGCTGATGTACTTTTGTGCTGGGCATCTTGCTGATGTAGACTAGATAAAATCTCGTACGACTGCCAAAGACTGCCTCTCTGAACCTTAAGATTAATTTCAGAATGACATGAATAAAACTGGGGAGTAAGTGGGATATTAAACATGCCACTTTTAGAACACTCCAAGTTCTGTGCGTTCCTTGCAGTATTGATATCCTAAATACTGTTATCTTTTCAAATTAATATGCTTGGCAAGAAAAATTTCAATATTTCAGTCTTTTTTTTTTCTCCACAGACAGTGCTCCATAAGTATAAATGATCACTCAAAGTTTGTGGACAAAGATAATGATCAATAATTTTCCCTGATGGAGCTTTCTTCAGGTAAAGCCAATCTGAAGAGGCTGACTCCCATTGTAGTCCCAGGGGCTATAAAATGATCCCCATAGGATTACCAGCACCTACTCCATGTCATTCACGCACAAGTATGAGTTGCCTGTGCTGGTTTCAAAGCAATGTATGTTTACCGACAGAGACTGTTTGTGTATATCTGTTGAAATAGGAAGCCAAATACCTTCACTCAAGAAATATTTCTCAGAAAAAATAGGAAAGAAGACAAAGCAGACAGCTGTCACTCAAGTTGCTTAATGCACTGTTTGAAGAGACTCAAGTAATAACATGATGACCTTACTACAAGAAACTATTTGTAAGATAATAAGGTAAGCAAACCATGAAAAATTAGTGCATCCAGTTTTCTTGTCTTCAAATGAGGCATAAATAATGAGACTACAGCTTGAATTAAAAAAAAAATGACCCCAAAGCATCTATATGCATTAAGAATACTGTAGAATAATACCTGTTGTTATATACGTGAAAGTCCAGAACTGTGCTCAGACTCACCCAATAATTTCATGCAGTGAAAGCTTTTCTTGTCTGAAAGCAAAAGCCAGAATAAAACCACCTACCTCTGTAAATTGCTCAGACAGATTTAGTTTTTAATTTCTGATCTGATATGCTATTTTCTGTCATGTTGGATATCCTTGTTTATGTTTCATCTGATACAGTCACCCTAGAGGCCCAGCTGATACTCAGTAATGCAACGTTCAGTTTGTAGCCCGAGGGTCAGCACAGATTTCACTTCTCCATCTCTCACCCTTTGTATAACAGTAGCAGCTTTGACTGTGCATTAAGAGGGTAAATTTGTTCCCTGTTACACCTTATTTGGTAAATCAAGCAAGACTCAAATCCTAGGCAAGATTGCAGGGACCTGATGGCAGAGGTGGACGCAGCAAGAGGGAGAGAATGATGCAGGGTAGAAATTCAGTCGTCCTATTTCTTGTCCTATTCATTCCTATTCATCATGGATGTAGAACGCAGGTTATTCCTTTTTACTCTGCAGCAGCCTTTTATGTTTTATTGTGCCTTCTCTTGCTTGTTTTTGTTTTGTTTTTTTCTTTCTGAGTAAAATATCTCCAGTTCTTTCAGTCTGTGTAGATGTTTTTTAAATTCTGACTGCTTGTATGACTCTGTTATGCTGGAGGAGAGCAAACCTCCCAGTCAGCCCTCTGCCTCTGTTACGTGCCCTCACCTAACCCGAGGAACAGCAATGGAGAACTGCTCAACAGTATCCTGGTGCATAAAAATACTGCAGGAAGGCCATAATATAAATGTAGCTGCTGCTGTAAGAATAGTGTCTTCTATCTGAGTGATTTGACTAATTTGATAATCTTAATTAACTAATTTTTGGTGCCTTTTTCAGCTAAATTATGTAACGCAGAAGTAGTCAGTGTATGATGTGAGAATGCGTCTTAATAAGTGTATTTCCCAGGTCTACACTAAAATGACAGATGCAGAAGCAGAATCTCCATGTTATTTCCTTATTCTTTCAGGGGCAAAGTGAACTGTTAATACATAACTAGTAACACTAATAATATATAAAGAGATTAAGAGATTTGATGAAGAATGCTGAAATAATGCAGTGAATTATTAGAATAATAATGTAAGTACATGCCTCTGTTATGTAAGTACATGCCTCTGTTATTAACCATTCTCTGTTCCTTTGCCTGTTTATTCTCCCTGCATATCATGAGGTGAGCTCTCAAGAAAGAAGCTGCTTTTCTGGGGCTGTCCACAGAACATCTAGTGCAATGAAACAGGTATTGATCCCTGTTTGATAGCTTAAGTACCACCGCAGGTGGAGTAAAAAACAACAGCAGTTCTGTCGAATGGATTTCTATTTCCTTTCATATGACAGAAAGACATACTCTGTATGATATTGTTGAAAATGTCAGTGCTGAAAGAATGATAATGAGTAAAACAGAGCTGGATGAAGACAAGAGACGGTAACTGACAATTTTGAAAGTTTAGATATTCAGTGGAAAAATAAAAATTTCAGTGAGAGATCATCTAAGCTTTTATTACTCCCTCATAGACCAGTGCAAATCCTGAGTATTATACTGTTGTTATGATATAATCTGAATGCAGCATTTATTGTATAAGTATTACTGGATATTCTTAACATATCATCCCATTTTTGGGTTTTGAAAAAATTTCATTGTACCAAAGTCCTTAGAGAAAAAGACTTGCAAATAGTAGAGATTTCTTTTCTATATTTAGAAACACTAAGATAGGAGCAGCTCTTTAAAATGGCTATGGGCTGATATTTTCTGGGAAGTTTCAGAGAAAATTTGCTGAGAGCTTGAGCTATCAATTTCCCATGAGTAAGAACTATTGTGTTTTACTTCCCCTTTTTACTATAATAAATGAATTTAATAAATCAGCAGAAGGCCATGGCAAATCTTAAGAATTGGAATACAGCAGGTCTTCTGAAATGCTGATCCTATCCTTTGGTATTGCAGAAAACTGTGTTATGGAGTCCAGCCATGTAACCACGATCATTACCTGGCCATCGCTGCTCCTGTTAGCTCCACACGCCAAACACACTGTCAGTGTTCAAATGAAATTAATATAAGGGCACATATTTGCTCTTGTGCTCGTGTTGTCCATGTTCCTCCCTACATTTATTTATGTCTTAATTAATCTTTCCTCAGCAGCTGTAACCAGAGCTTCACATGGTTTCCTAGATTACATCTTACTCCAAGCTACACGGTACTATTCATCATTCCCTGTCTGCACTGGAAATGTTTTCCCACTGTATCCTGGGATTTAATTTATCCTCTTCATTGCCACATCCCACTAGTGGTCATACGCATCCCATGATCAACAGATGCACACAGTTCTTTTCCCCTCACCATTGGTCTTAACTGACAAGGTCTCTATTCATGATAGTTAATCCTGACGTTCAAATCTTATGTTATTATTTAATTGTTGAGCCATTGTCACTCTTAGTATTCTAGTCTACTTCTCCTCAAATCATCCTCTGGATTAGCAACAATACATTTCCTAATTTTATGTTATCCATTCATTTCACTAGCATTTTCTGCTAATGTCATTAAGGAAGAAATTGACTCTTCCAAGATACATCCTTGAGGAACTCCACTGATAAACTGGCTTCAGCTCAACAGTTCCCCTGTTAGTGTAATGTATTCTATTCATCTTAGTAAATTCCATTACTATTTCAGACTTGTTGAAATAAACTCCATCTTTTCTAGTAAAACATTTTGGTTATCATATCAAATATTTAATCTAAGCCTTATTAATTTTATTTGGAAGAACTAATTCAAATGGATTTTTTGGCAATTATTCACTTTCTCCTTACACTTGCTGTCTTTTAAGATAGAGCTTTCATTGTTGACTAGCCATTTTAGAACCAGAACTCCCTTGTTAAATACTGTACAGGCTGAAAAGACTCTATGCTACTCATGTAACAGCATGAAAACAAGGGGGAGAACCCTTGTAATGAGAAATATGGGTCTCCATGGAAATGAGGTCATAGAAATAGGATGAAAAATAATTCACTGGAATCAATAGACTGGTAGTACTCCTCAGATGTATCTCATGACAAATGCTACAAGTGTTGTAAGAGCTGAGCTGCAGTATTAGATCATCTGTGGGAATACCCTCTTTTCACAAAACAAACAAAACAAAGAGTCAGCCTCTTGCCAAGACCGTCTAGAGTTAGATGAATCACCTCCACAGCTGACTTCATGAACCAGAAGATATAAACTGTTATGCAGAGAATGCCCGTAAACTAGAAACTAGGTAAATATAACTACCCTTTATAGAATTCACAAAGGTTCAAGGTTTTTTTTATTAGCTTAAATGAACCGTGCCATTACAAATACGACAAAACTTTGTGAACCATATTCATATTTAAGAACATGACTGCTTAAATTCTGGTGTAGGTATGTTATATCTAAATATTAGTCTAGACCACACAGCCTTTGTCTTCTGAGTGTCTAGCGTTACTGGAATATTCCTGCCAAGTAGGAAGGCTGCTAGAGAGGTGCTGAATCTGGCAAAGTGTCATGTGTACCTGCAGCATACTGCAGTAGGTAATTCACCAGGGTCTATTTATGAAGGGATTCAAGATACTGTATATTACAGGACACTGTATATTAATTAGGTCTTTTGAAAAATGCTTCAGATTTTAGAAATGTGATTCTTTACACAATTTATCAGCACATAAAAAAAAAAAAAAGTAAGAATGGGAAAGAAAACAGAGCAGAAATGGAAAGTTAGAGTTATGTACAAATTTTGGAGTCCTCTGAGAATAACATATCACTGTTCTCTGTATTATCCTGGTTTGAGGAGAACTTCAACCCTTTTATATGTAGCTAACTCACAGAATCACAGAATCAACTAGGTTGGAAAAGACCTTGAAGATCATCTAGTCCAGCCATTAACCTAACACTGACAGTTCCCAACTACACCATATCCCTCAGCGCTATGTCAACTCTACTCTTAAACACCTTCAGGGATGGGGACTCCACCACCTCCCTGGGCAGCCCAACGCCTAACAACCCCTTCTGGAAAGAAATGCTTCCTAATATCCAGTCTAAACCTGCCCTGGTGCAACTTGAGGCCATTAACTCTTGTCCTATTGCTTATCACTTGGTTACAGAGACTCATCCCCAGCTCTCTGCAACCTCCTTTCAGGGAGCTGTAGAGGGCGATGAGGTCTCCCCTCAGCCTCCTCTTCTCCAGACTAAACACCCCCAGTTCCCTCAGCCGCTCCTCATACGACCTGTGCTCCAGACCCTGCACCAGCTTCGTTGCCCTTCTCTGGACACGCTCGAGTCATTCAATGTCCGTTTTGTAGTGAGGGGCCCAAAACTGAACACAGGAATCGAGGTGCGGCCTCACCAGTGCCGAGTACAGGGGTCAGATCCCTTCCCTGTCCCTGCTGGCCACACTATTGCTGACACAAGCCAGGATGCCATTGGCCTTCTTGGCCCCCTGGGCACACTGCTGGCTCCTGTTCATCGGGCTGTCAATCAACCCCCCCAGGTCCCTCTCTGACTGGCAGCTCTCCAGCCACTCCTCCCCAAGCCTGTAGCGCTGCTGGGGGTTGTTGTGGCCCAAGGGCAGCCCCCGGCATTTGGCCTTATGGAAACTCCTCCATTTGGCCTCAGCCCATGGCTCCAGCCTGTCCAGGTCTCTCTGCAGAGCCTCCCTACCCTCGAGCACATCAACACTCCCACCCAACAGGGTGTCATCTGCAAACTGACTGAGGGTGCCCTCGATCCCCTCGTCTAGATCATCAATAAAGATGTTAAACAGGAGTGGCCCCAAACCCGAGCCCTAGGGGACACCACTCGTGACCGGCCAGCAACCAGATTTAACTCCATTCACCACAACTCTTTGGGCCCGGCCATCCAGACAGTTCTTTTACCCAGCAAAGCGTGTGCCCATCCAGGGCTTGAGCAGCCAGTTTTCCCAGTAGAATTCATGGGAAATGGTGTCAAAGGCCTTACTGAAGTCAAGGTAAACACAATCCACAGCCTTTCCCTCATCCAATAAGCAGGTTGCCCTGTCATAGAAGGAGATCAGGTTTATCAAGCAGGACCTGCCTTCCCTAAACCCATGCTGACTGGGCCTGATCATCTGGTTGTCCCACATGTGCTGTGTGATGGTACTCAGGATGAGCTGCTCCATCCGCTTCCCAGGCACCAAAGTCAAGCTGACAGGCCTGTAATTTCCCAGATCATCCTTCTGACCCTTCTTATATATGGGTGTCACTTTGGCCAGTTTCCAAACTGTTGGGACCTCCCCGGTCAGCCAGGACTGCTCGTAAATGATAGAAAGTGGCCTGTCGAGCACCCCATCCAGCTCCTTCAGCACACTCGGGTGTATCCCACCCGGTCCCATAGACTTGTGTGTGTCTGTGTGATGCAGCAGGTCACTGACTGTCTCCTCATGGATTGCAGGGGGGTCGTTCTCCCAGTCTCTGTCTTCTGGCTGAGGGGGCTGGATTCCCTCAGCACAACTAGTCTTGTTATTAAAGACTGAGGCAAAGAAGGCATTAAGGACCTCAGCCTTTTCCTCATCACTTGTTACCATGTTTCCTTCTGTGTCTAGCAGGGGATGGAGACTCTCCCTGGTCTTTCTTTTGCTACTGACATACTTACAGAAACATTTCTTGTCCTTGATTGCTGAAGCCAGATTAATTTCCAGCTGGGCTTTAGCCCTCCTGGTTTCCACCCTGCATAGCCTCACAGCCTCTTTGTAATCACTGTGAGTGGCTAGCCCCTTCTTCCAGAAGCTGCAAACTCTCCTTTTCTCCCGAGTTGCAGCCAAAGCTCCCTGTTCAGCCAGAGCGGTCTTCCTTAGCACCTGTTTCTCTTACAGCACCTGGGGACCACCTGCTCCTGAGCCATTAACACTTCCTTCTTAAAGAGCGCCCAGCCTTCCTGGACCTCTATACCCCTCGGGATCATCTCCCAAGGGATCCTTTCAAGCACGTGCCTAAACAAGACAAAGTCAGCCCTTTGGAAGTCCAGGGTGTCAGTTCTGCTCAGTCCTCTCCTGGCCTCTCTAAGAATAGAAAACACTCAATTCAATTCATCTTAGATTAACACATACTAAGTGGATGAACATTTTTTATGAACATTTTGTTCTGTGGATATACATATGAATGAACATGTTTTAAGTAGTCGCCAGAAAAATGCTCCTTATGACAGCACTGCAAATTGTGCTTTGTCTATGTGTCTGTAGTTAAATCATGGGAAAGGCTGTACCATGACAGCTCTGTGGGACTTGAAAATATCTGTCTGATACACATATTAGTAAAATCCTCCTCAAACTAGTTTCTGCTTCTGTTGAGAGTGCAGAGGCAAAGGCTTAATTTTCTGGCAATGATTCTTTCAGTTAGGTGGGACAGGTCCCCTCCTTCACAAGATGGTCAAAGCACCTGTGAGGGATTCCTGTTTCTGGCTTGAACATCCTTGCTTACAGTTTGCCAACTAGCATTTAGTTCACAAATTTTCACTCTCAGTCTTTTGGGATTGTGTAACTTGTTTTCACTATGTCCCCACTTCTGCTTGTTGAGCATTTCCTCCTACTTATGCCAATGATTTCCACCAGGCAATACCATACCATGGATTTGATATATCAAACTCTTTGGCATTACTGGTCTAGCATCTGTTCATGCCTTACTAAACAGACTGTCATTTAACAGCTTCCTTGGACAGTTGGAATTGTTACCAGTGCAATTGGTATGCTCACCATTTTCAGTGAGTTTTGCTCCCGGTGATAGCTGGAAGGATCACTGGGAACAAAGACAGACATAAACCCAGCCTGTTTTGCATGGTAAGTCATGGTGCCAAAACTAGGAGATTCCCTTTAGGCCTGGGCTACATGATACCTTTTTTCCAGCTTTGCAGATGGCAACTGTTAGGAAGGAAGGATGAGACCAGATCAGCCATGCATTTTCTTCTTAACTCTTCCATTTCTGTCTCTTCTGTTTCCCCAGTGCTTGAGATGCAGAGAACAGGCTGAGCTACAGCCCGAAGAACAGATTGTCCAGAGCCACAACCTGCACTCTCCTGGTGAAATTTTTCAGGTCAGTGCAGAAAAATACACTCATCCAAACCAGCCAAGATCTATGTTCTTGTAATGCTAATACAGGTACAAGTTCTCATTTTGCCAGGTTTAGAAATTTAAATGGTTTTCATGAATTCAGAAAAAATTTCCTTTTTACTATACCCAGAGTAGCACCTTCATTTGTTCTGCAGAAATGAAGGGAAAATGGCTCTCTGCCACATCTTGCCTGAAGACCAGACATATATCACTGGAGATCTGGGAAATAGATGACACACACTAGCATCAGGCAGGATTTACGGACAGCTGCTCCTGTGACAGTCGTCTCCTTCGTGACCTCTTGCAGTCCCTTCTAAGGCTGCTTGCTATTATTCTGTGTAAAGATTCCTGGTGCAGGTGTTGCCTATATTACAAGAGATATTTGAATACTCATAAGGCAGATGGATGTGCTGATTTCTCCACAAGGAGATAATGAAAAGTACTCTCTCCTGTCCCAGAGATGATGGCGTGAAGCAAGTTCTTGTGTTTGTTATCTAAAATCAGATTCTTATAATAACTAATTTTTATTTAAATAGTATACGTATTTCCTATGCATATGCCGTATAGTGCTTTTAAAATGACTTTGCAACCAAAACAAAGACAGCATTGAGATTTTGCTGATGATACATTGTTTTTAGAAGGTACTTACATTCATTTTACAGGTGGGTACACTTAGCAGCTATGACTGAGAGAATATTTTTTAAAAATCATAAAGAGAGCCAAATACATGCCCCCCTCCATTTTAGGCTAGATGAAAGCATGACGTTTTATAGAAGAAAAAATGAAGAAGTAATTTATCTGTGTTATTTGTGCAGTAGATGTTAATGACATTCTGTGTTTAAAAAGATGAAATCAAGAAATCCATTTGGGTATTTTGTAAAGGCTAATCTTTTATTGTTATGATTTGGGGTTCTTAGTATATTTGATATGCTGCAAGTGTTAGACTAAACCAATTTCTCTGAATCATGCTAATCTGGGATCAGCACAATTTTTCAGTAAAAAACTTGATAGAAAGAAAC
Source organism: Athene noctua (assembly GCF_965140245.1). Classification (NCBI taxonomy): domain Eukaryota; kingdom Metazoa; phylum Chordata; class Aves; order Strigiformes; family Strigidae; genus Athene; species Athene noctua. The sequence goes on from NC_134037.1 coordinate 184,528,901, forward strand.
TAACTTTGACACTGGTGTAAGATCAAGATACTGTGCCTTTTTGGGTAAAACCAGACAAATAGGACTTGTGAGGAGCTGCTTGGACTGTAAGAGGGATGCTGCACTGACACTCCAGTCCCCAATTTCTTCTTTAAAAATAACTCATTTAGCCAAGAAGGAACTTCTGCCTGCCATACTTCCAGCTAAATAAAAATGCTTAGTTCAGAATTGATTTAATGCACAAAGTTGTATACCCTGTGATATACAGGAAATCAGATTAGTGTAACAGAATGGGTTTTTATGCCTTCAAAATCTCCAAATTAAGCTCAAGCAGGAGCCAGGATCAATAGCACTAGATTGTTCTACTGATTGCAAAGTACCACCAGCCGGGCTGTTCTTCTGATTTTCCCCGTCCATTAACTGCACTTGCAGAGGCTTCCTCTCCAGCCAAAAATCTGCGATCAGCATCGGGAGGCAAATGCTCTCCAGTTCGTGTGTCACTTCGGCCAGAAGAACCGTGCCAGAGCCAGCTGTTTTCTCAGGGAGAGAGAGACAACAGCCAGCTTGAGACAGCACTGCCTGTCAAGACAAAGGTGATCAGGAGGAGGTGGGAACCTCCCAGCCCCCATTGCTGCCAGGAGGGGTTTCTCCTGGAGATCCACATGACTAATCTCTGCAGGGCTTTTCCTGCAGTTCTGTCCTCTCTTCTCATCCTATAAATATAACTGCAATAAATCTCTCTGAAAAGCCCACAGCATAACTGCCCGCTATATCCCCTACAATAACTGCCATGAAACATTTCTGCTGCCACGGCACAATAAAGCTCCGATGGGGCAAGGGGCCGAGGGGATCAGTAATTCCTGTAATACTTTTATCTAACACCTACATTTTCAGAGCTGTCCAGGACTTTAACTGCACAGATTCATGTGACATAACTTTAAGAGAAAAAGAATGGCCAAATTGTTTCACAATTCTGATCATATTTGAGCTACCTTCAGGTTGTGTTTTTTGTGGATTTATTAAACCAATTAAATACCTATCACTGAGCTAACAATCAATATATATTATAATGCCCATTAAGGTCTCCTGATGTCCTAGCAATCCACAATCAATATTTTCCTGTAATCAATTGCTAAACAGTATCACTCCTATTACATATAAAAGATAAATGGCATATAGAAAGCCATATGACCCTTTCAGATCAGCTCCACATAGCAAAGGCATGAAGAAGCAGACAGAAAGTTATCTTCACCTGTAGGGCTAGATGACCCCCATGTAGAGGGCTTCTCCGGTGATATTAAGTTATTGAGTACAGACAAAGGAAAAACCACATCGCTAGAGTGGAGATGCTCTCCTGGCACCGTTCATCGCATGTTACTCCAAGCAGGAAGATGTATTCCATCCCTGATGCTGCTCTGTCTGCATTGCGTGGGTATCTGGGTTTTAGATTTTGACCTAACAGGTTTCATCATTGGGACAACCAGGCATGTGTCTCCCTCACAAAATATTTAGCACTTTCTCACTCCTTTCTTCTTGAATGTCAGGATGTCAGACAGGGTACCAGAGCCTGAGGGTAAGGCTTCAGCTGGGATAGAATAACCTGTGGATACAAAACCAAGCTTGGGTAACAGTGACACATGCAGGTACTACAGTCCTTTTTATTTCAGATCCACACCTGCTTCTTGGAAAAGCCCCAGTCTGTATGAATTTCTTAGACCACCATCGTGTTCATGCTTTTGATAGGGATAGATTTGGCCTAGGAGCTGCTTCAAGTCACTTCTGCAAACCTTCCCCTCACAGTGAGACCCTCTGGACTGCTATGCAAACCTCATTCCAGTAGACTAAACACATACCACTTGATTCTGCATATCTAGCATCTAATAAATAGTTTATATATATTCATTTTTAAGCCTGACTGAATGTGCTAATTTAAAAAAAGAGGGTTAGATTTAAATTAGTCTTCTGCACAATAAACTGTTTTAAAAGGCTTTAAATTATGAATATTTATATTGCTATTAATTTGTGGTGTTACTAGTATTTTTCTTTAATGGTTAATTATCACAACTAATGTGTTTGAATTATTCTAGAAATCTTTCCATTGTTTTTTCTGTAAATATTCATTCCTGCACTTACACTTTCTTATTTGATGCTGAAACATAAAATGATTAGAGCCTTTTAACAAAAAAAACCCAAAACTCAAAGCCAACATTCTCCCCAAGAACTATCCTGTTTTTTTCTTTTTGGATCAGTTTAACACTAAATGATACTCAGGTTTTTCACCCTGTAAGTAGATTTTGGTACAGGTCATGCATTCAAACATCTGCTGGCAGATAACAAAAAGACCCAGACTGTATGCCAGAAAATTCCATAAGGCATAAAAAAAGAAGCAATGCTTTCCACAGGCTGCTTCCTAGCACCTCTTCCAGCTTCAAGGACATTACTAGGCAGCTACCATTGCTACCACTATGGGTTTGCTCTTAGTTCATTCAGCTGAAGACAGGGCATGAGTTTAAAATGCAGCAAATCCTAAAAACAAATAAAGAAACAAAAATACCCCTCCCATGGGAACACTTTTATTCCCAAATACAAATAATTCCAAACTTCTTTTTCTGATAGGATCAAGTCTTGTAGAAACTGATGGCTGCAACCACCATTTTTAATGTACGTGTAAGAAATTATTGTGTTCTCTTCCCAGCAGTTAAATTACCATCTTCCATCCTTGGCCTTTTCACCTGTGTGTGAAATTTCAAAGTTTTAGATAACCATTTTAGGTCAAATGGGGGCATAATACTCAACAAATATTAGGAAGATAACATCATTGTCCTCTAGTCATATTTGAAGAGGAAGAGTATCAGACGAACCAATTCCAAATTATGGTACGGGAAAATGAATAGAAATGAATGTACAAGTAAGATGGTGGGAAAAAGCTCTTCTGTCAAAACCAGAGTCCCTTGGGATGTTTAACATTCACAAAATACAGACCAGACTTGATATTTCAAAGATATGAAAATAATCTCTCATCCTAGAACCATCCAAAACCTCAATATATAGTGATAACTATTAGTTTCTGAGTAATGAAGCTGGGATAGTGACAGTAGTTTATAGAGACCTGCACATCAAAACACTTAAGGAGGGGGAAAAAAAAAATAAAAAAAGGGGATTTTATTTATGCCCCTTGTACGTTGCTTGCTTCCCTTAGTCTGGACACTCTCTTACCTACATTTCTCAGTCTTCACCTCTGAGAACCAGTTCTGGACTGGCATCTCAGTACAGGTTTTCGCTTTCCTTGTTCATTGGTAAAGGACCAGAAAGCTGCTTTGGATGAGAACTGGTAAGCAAGAAAGTTTTGCCACATCTATTTGTCTGTTTTATTGACAGCTAACTAAATCTGGAAAAAAACCTAATCCTATGATGTCATATGTGTTACTGTGACATGTCCAGACAACATGATTCATGAGCAAAAAAACAATCCAGAGAAAGTATTGTGAGAAGCTGTGTGGGAAAGAGAGCCAGGCTACTGTGTATAGGAAGGAATAAAGCATTTTGGAAAAGAAAGTAAGAGGTTTAAGTTGCAGTAAGGGAGATCCTAATTAGATGTTATGAAAACTTTTCAGTCATAAAAATAGAGATGAGCACTAGAATAGGCTGCCTGAGGATGTCATTAAAATACAATTGATTTTACTTTTAAGCAGAAGGTTGAGTTAGCTGTCTCATGAGGTATGTTTAAAATACAGGACTTGGGGAATGCATCCCCAGCTGAGGCTGGGTGACGCTGCATGAGCCCTGCCAAAATGCTGCCTGGTTGAGGGCAAGGAAGCAGAAGTCTCAGTCAGCATCTCTGCTCCATATGGGGAGGAGATGGGGACTGTGGAACCCTGACATTTAAATGCCCATCATGATCCTTTCTTTTCAGTATTGCTTTCTGAAAACCTATACCACTAAAAGGCAGAACCACAAAGAAAAGTAATTTGCAAGCCTTTGAAAGGAGAATTGAGTAGAAGGAAAGCAATAAAAATTTCATTGTTCAAATCAACAATAGTGTTGGATCATTTCTAATAAACTTAATGATCCTTAGCTAAATGTTCATCAAAATATTTAAGTTTAATTTCAAAGTGGCCTGAAACATATCTGAGTCTTGATCTCCAGTTCGTATTTCAGTGCAATCTTAATATCCTGAGGGGAAAATGAAATACTTGCACACAAAACCATGTGGAAAAGCTTTTCCCCACTCTGATAAAGTTGTCAAGATTAAAAAAAAAAAAAAAAAATCCTATCCCACACTGGAATGAACTTCTAAAAGCCTTTTGTGAGAAAAAAAAAGAAAGAGTGATTCTTATATCATCTCAGAGTCGTCAGCTGAGACCAAAGCTCACAGCAGGGTCTCATACATCACACACGAGTGCATGGGCATAAGGGTTTGACTGATTCGGCCTGGCCTTCCCAGGCTCTCCTTTATACAGAGGGAGCCTGATTGAGTACAACCGACTAACATGGAAAATCCAAGTTCAAACCTATTTGAACCAAAAGACCAAAGACTTGAACCTTGGTCTGACATGCCTCAGATGAGTGTCTCTTCCATTAGGCTCTTGTGGATTCAGGGTTGAGTTTGATGCCTGCCCCCACACTCACCGGTTTTCCTTTCCCCTCATCTTCTCCATGTCTGCCTACCTTTTATCTACCCTGTCCTCCTGAAACTGGTGCCTAAATGCTGCAGCAGGTTTTGTTTATAACAAGGTCACTTTTATTAAGGCGGGGGGGGGGGGGGGGGAGAAAGTCAGACTGCAAAATTCCAGTTACCTGTATTTGCATCCTAGCAATGTGATAACTTTAGCTTCTCAGATATATTTAAAGATGGACAAATAGCTCTGCAGTCTGAGATACACGCACTCACTCCGCATACCTTCTGCTGTTACAGTGTCCGCTGCTAGGTAGATCTAGTTCAAAGTCATCTCATCAATCACCTTAAAAGCCAAGAAAACTAATTTCTAAACTAAAGCATTTTCAATTCATCTTTCATGTGTCATCAAGATACTTTGAACTGAAATTTCTTATATCTGTCTCTTACCTCCCACCTCTGCAATCACCGCACTCGTCACTCAGAGAGAGAAAGCTGCAGAAGGCTACATTTTCATAAAGCTATTTGGGATTTTTTTCACGATAGCTCTCATTAAGAAGTCAGTGGAAGAGACACAGTTGAAACCATGGCAAAACAGTTCAAAAATTCAGTCCTGTGTGTGAATTTTACCATGTAAATGAAAAAAACTAAGGAAATAAGGGTTGGAAAAGCAATAAGATGGAGACAAAGTTAAAAAATTATATCTTATTTTCAGGTGTGTATTTCCATAATATCTTAATAAGCATTTCTTATAATAAGCAGATTTTCTAACTGACCTGTCTTCAGGGTCTTCAGACCTATCAACATCTTCACAGTATACGGTAGAAGACATCTTCTTTTGTCTTTTGTGTGACCATAAAAAGCTTCAAAATATTTGAAAGTCAATGTTTTGCAAAAGAAGGATAATCTTTTAATGCTGAAAGCACAATTAATTAAAACTATTCAGAATCTATTAATTCTGTTTATTTTTCTTAGCTAATGAGATAAAAAAGAAAAAGTCTGATTGTTGATAGTCCAGGTCTAGAAAAGTGACGCATTCAATTTCCTAGCTTCTGGAAGATTAGATTTGGGTCAAAGCTTTACAGCTCTACAAGATGTCCCAGTTTTTTGAGTGAGTACTCATGCTTTCACATTATCCCTGAGTTTTACATGGCTTGTAAAGAAGGCCAAGACTGTAAAAGAAGAGATTTTTTTTTTTTGGTTTCACAATATTAATAGGTGTTTTTGGGGGGAGGTTCTTTCACACCTTTTGTTATTCTTCTTGCTTGCACTAAATATTTGTTTTCCATTCTCTCATGAAAGCACTTGAACTTCTTGGCATTTCAGACTGAGTAGTATCTATTTCATATCTAATGAGAGTGGGATATGCTTGATAACATGAAGTTTGATAACCTCTCAGTAAGAAACCAAAAGCAAACCACTGCCAGGATAATCCTGACTACAGAAAAATCTAAACTGCAGAATTTTCAAGTTGACTTAATTTTGTAGAATACTATTTTATAAGAATTTTTAAAAGTAAAAAATGCAAATATGCTTAAAAATTACAAAGAGGAAAACCTAAAAAGACACTGTCTTCTCTTTGCTGAAAGTAGTTACCCTCTCTTCTAAGGTGTATACCTTTAATTCAGAGATTGTCATGTTCTTCATAGATAAACCCAATCCCCTGCAGATGCAATTATTTCAACTAATAGTTGAACTGAGCAGCCTGTGCTGATTCCCAACATTGACCTGTCCTTTGTCTGGTAGAAAATCTTGCTTCTTTCTTCACAGACAGAGCTAAAGCAATTTTTCACATGGATCAATATTTAATTTTTGGTTTCAGGTTTATTTTGCTTTTATTTTCTCTGTAAGTTGAACTGAACAGCAAGAAGCAGGGAAAACCAGGAAGACGTCATCTATAAGATTTCAGCTGGACATTGGTGGGTTATATACCACAGTTTTATAACTTTTCCCTTTTCTGGCAAATATGACCCTAAAGAATTCTTGGGCAAAATGAATGTGGTATGAGTGTTTTTAGTAGCAATGATGCTGCTAAAATTTGTTAAGCTTTCTGGTAGCACTCTGTAAATGAAATTGTCTATCAAAGAAGAACTATTTTGAAAATGGCTTTCTCGGATTCCTCTAAATAAGGAAAACCTACCCCCCAATGTAAACTAGAAAATCCTTCTCTAAGGAGAAATACACTTTATCATAATATAATATAAATTTGTGACATTCATACTTAGAAACGGTACCAAAAAAAACCCAAACAAAAAAGGACACCAGAAGTTATTTTCTAAAGATATTCTTAAACTTTCTTGTATTAGCTTCACATTTATTTTCCCCATTAACTTGATATTAAAATTATATTCCATCATTTAATTTTGGATTAGATTTTTAAGAAGGCCAAATTTTAGCATTTTGTGTGCGTTTGCTCTCTAGACTATGCAGGAAGATAGAAAGAAATAATAAAACATATTCATATCTACTTTGGGTTTATTGGACAGTACAACCCGTACAGTGGATAGTATCTGACGGTGAAAAAAAATCCTGCAAGACATCTGATATAACCAAGTGTGAAACAAGCACTTCTATAAAGCTGAAAGTGAGAATTATTGCTGATCCATTAATGAGACTGTATATTTTATTCTGAGATAAATATCAATGCATCTTACTGATCAAGAGATAGCCCAGGTCACAGGGAACAAAAGGTACCTCAGCCTCCTCCCCACCACCTCTTAAAATCCAGCATGAATTTTCAAACTACAAGTGCTCCTGACTGCCATCAAGGGACCTCCAGCTCTGTGGACACCTGCAGACAGCGCTGATCTTCACTGACATGGTGTGAAATGCCCCACGCAGGGTGACAGTTGATGCCATGGGAAGCTAGCAGCAGAGACACCAAACTCCCCAATGTACCCAAATCCGTGGTAGAAAGACACTAAGCGTTTGGCAGCTTGGTGGGGAGGCATGAGGGGAGGGAGATGGGAAGGCTTTCAGTCAGCATATCTTTGGATATTTGGGTGTTTATTCTCTTTGGACATTGGACCCATGGTGTAAGCAAAACTGGACCTGTCTGATCTGAAGAATCTTTGTTGGATTAGACCACATAGGCAGTGAGTACAGGGACTGACTGACATCAGGCTGTGTAAGCCTTGTTTAGGAAACTAGATGAACTTAATTCACTTTTTGCTTCTGCTTGTTTTGAGAAAACAAGATTTGTAAACATCTTTCAAGCAAGCAGCGTGCTCACAAACCTGGTAGTTTCCTTCAAGATATGTCCCTTTGCTCTCCAGCAGTACCTGGGGTCTCCTGGTCCTGCAGGAAGCCCAGTCAACTCTTCCCAACCCAAGGTCAGCTCTTTCTTAGGTGGCCACAGAAGGTAGCTGTTGAGCCTCTACAAACCTCTTTCTTCCAGAGATGAGATGCTGCCACTCCCTGGCAGCACAATTTATCTCATTATTGTCTCTTTTTTACCCAGGTTATTTTTATTCAGAGCAGTGTCATGACTGACAGGTGCAATGCTATTGACAGGGCACACAGTAGGGCCTAACCACTCAACAGGAGCTACATGCCTCTCCTTTATGGGAGTGCAGTCAGAGCCATATACAGTATACCATGCATTCTCTATTGGCTATCATCTTTTATCATGCAAGTTTTAACTTGCTAATTACCCTATCCATATGCTACACATGCTCCTAAGCTTCAATTAGTAGCAGCACCTGTTCAGTTCCTGCCGTATAGTTTTAAATATTATGTTTAGGCATTCCTGGGTGGGTGGGGGATTCAGTTCCAGATTAAGACACATTTGGGTTCTACTTGTGTCCACATTCATGCTATATTAAGAAAAGGTCTGGACAATGAAAATAAGTGGAGCAGTTCAGTTCAATCCACCATAAAATAGACATCCAGAAAGAAATTCAGTTGCCTAAACAAAGGTGTCTAGTTCCATTTGTGTTTCCCTGAAATGTCTAAGCATTAGCACTGTAATTTGGATATATCTTTGAGGATAGATTGCCCTTTTTTCCTTTCCAACATATGGTTCAGATTCTGGAGCATTCTTGGGGCACCAGGAACAAGATCATGTCACTTGCTGAGGTGATCAGCTCCAGGGCAAGTAGTTCCATAGCAGAGGGGAGACTGTGGCAAATAGGGGGTGTTTCCTGTGCTGCAGAGACCCCAGGGGAGTGTAGAAACCTGCCAGGAGCCGGCAGCTCTCACGAGAGGCAGCAGCTGATGAGGCTTGGACAGGGCCAGGAGTAATGGTGGCTACTCCTGGCTCCCACAGTAGGCAGCCCCAGTGAGCACCAGTGGCCAGGAGTGCTGCAAACAGGATGGGCAAACAGGACATTGCATGGCAGTTGGTGTGGCGATTGGGGCAGGAGGGCACGCAGGGAGGGTGCCTCTTTGAAGGAGGGACATTCTACTGGTCAAGTGAAGAGGCTTGAAGTTCAGATAACCCAGCAACTGGGCACCATTTTGTGACCATCTGCCCAGGCCAAGGGCACTCATTCTACCTGACCCTCAGGGCAGGATGGCTGGCACTCTTCCGAGAACAAAGGTTGCAGCTCCGGCTGGGAGGTCTGCACCATCTACCCAGCTGTGGCTGATGCCTCCACTCGGATGGAGCTGCTGAAGGGAGAGGCCGTAGTGCAGACCTCAGACTGCAAGAAGTAACTGGACCTTTCTCCTGGGGCAGGGAGGGACACCAGAAACCAACAGATGGACTTGTGGCTCTGAGACAGGTGTTACTGGCAGGGCTTTGGATTTTTCAATCATGGGTTAGTATATAGGACATTTTGGCATGAGATGGGATGCACCTGTCCCAGAGGGGGAAAAGGATCTCAGGGCAGGAGTTAGCTGGGCTCATTGAGAGAGCTTTAAACTAGATTTGAAGGAGGAAGAGGGCAAAACTGGAACTCCCAGATATAAGCCCCAGTGTAGATTACCAGAGTTTGTGGGCTGTTGTGCCAGCGATGACCCTCACCCTTCCTTCTCAGCAGAGGCAAGGGATGGAGACATGCAGCACAACAAAGATGCAAGGGATATTGATGGATCAGTAACTGCAGTAACAACTGTGAAAGATCAGGCTGGACTTAAGAGCTTTAAATGCAAAAAGGAGGTGGGGACATCAGCCCATCTCAATTGTATTTATACCAATGCACTCAGAAGGGGTAATAAACAGGACAAGCTTGAAGCCATGATGAAACAGGAAAATTATGATGTAGTGGCTATCACAGAAACATGGTGGAGTGTGCCAATTGATTATTACAAGATCTTCAGAAGGGATAGAAAAGGAAGGACAGGCAGTGGGGTAGTGCTGTATGTTAGGCACTGTTATGATTGCTTTGAGTACAAGTGTAATGAAGACAGGGTGGAGTGTCTTTGTGTTAGATTCAGGGGAAAGGCCAACAGGGCAGATGTTGTAGTGGGAGTCTACTATAGGCCACCCACCCAGGACAGAGAGGTGGGTGAAGTATTCTATAGGCACTTAGGAGAAATCTTATGATTGCTTGCCCTTGTTCTTCTGGGAGACTTAACTTCCCAGACATCTGCTGGAAATACAACACAGCAGAGCGGGACCAGTCCCAGAGATTCCTGGAATGTGTGGGAGATAACTTCCTGACACAGCTGGTGAGAGAACTGACCAGGGAAGGTGCCCTGCTGGATCTCCTCTTTGTGAACAGATTAGGACTGGTGGATGATGTGGCGGTTGGAGGTGACTTGGGCATAGCAATCATGAAATAATAGAGTTCTCTGTTCTTAGAGAGGCCAGGAGAGGGGGCAGCAGAACTGACATCCTGGACTTCCAAAGGGCTGACTTTGTCTTGTTTGGGCACCTGCTTGACAGGATCGTTTGGGAGATGATCCTGAAGGGTATAGGGGTCCAGGAAGGCTAAACAATTTTTAAGGAAGTCTTAATAGCACAGGAGCAGGCGGTCCCCAGGTGTTGTAAGAGAAGCCGGTGGTGGAGAAAACCACCCTGGCCAAACAGGGAGATTTGGCTACAACTCAGGGAGAAAAAAAAGACTTTACGGCCTTTGGAAGAAGGGGCTAGTGACTCACAATGATTACAAAGATATGAGGCTATGCAGGGTGGAAATCAGGTCTAAAACCCAGCTGGAAGTTAATCTGACTTCAGCAGTCAAAGATAACAAGAAATGTTTCTATAAGTATGTCAGCAGCAAAAGAAAGACCAGAGAGAGCTTCCATCTCCTGCTGGATGCAGGAGCAAATATGTCAATGAGTGATGTGGCTGAGGTGCTTAATGCCTTCTTTACCTCAGTCTTTAATAACAAGACTAGTTGTACTGAGGGAATCCAGCCCCCTCAGCCAGAAGACAGAGACTGGGAGAACGACCCCTACACATTCCAGGAGGAGACAGTCAGTGACCTGCTGCATCACACAGACACACACAAGTCTATGGGACCAGATGGGATACATGCGAGGGTGATGAAGGAGCTGGTTGAGGTGCTAACCAAGCCCCTTTCCATCATTTACCAGCAGTCCTGGCTGATCAGGGAGGTTCCGACAGATCGGAAATTGGCCAACATAATGCCCATCTATAAGAGGGGTCAAAAGGATGATCCGGGAAATTACAGGCCTGCCAGCTTGACTTCGGTGCCCAAGAAGCTGATGGAGCAGTTCATCCTGAGTACCATCACACAGCACATGTGGGACAACCAGATGCTCAGGCCCAGTCAGCATGGGTTTATGAAAGGCAGGTCCTGCCTGACAAATCTGATCTCCTTCTATGATGCAGAGACCTGCTTATTGGATGAGGGAAAGGCTGTGGATTGTGTTTACCTTGACTTTAGTAAGGCCTTTGACACCATTTCCCACAGAATTCTACTGGGAAAACTGGCTGTTCAAGCTTTGGATGGGCACACGCTTCGCTGAGTAAAAAACTCTCTGGATGGCCGGGCCCAAAGAGTTGTGGTGAACGGAGTTAAATCTGGTTGGCAGCCGGTCACGAGTGGTGTCCCCTAGGGCTCGGTTTTGGGGCCACTCCTGTTTAACATCTTTATTGATGATCTAGACGAGGGGATCGAGGGCACCCTCAGTCAGTTTGCAGATGACACCCTGTTGGGTGGGAGTGTTGATGTGCTCGAGGGTAGGGAGGCTCTGCAGAGAGACCTGGACAGGCTGGAGCCATGGGCTGAGGCCAGCTGGAGGAGTTTCCATAAGGCCAAATGCCGGGGGCTGCCCTTGGGCCACAACAACCCCCAGCAGCGCTACAGGCTTGGGGAGGAGTGGCTGGAGAGCTGCCAGTCAGAGAGGGACCTGGGGGGGGTGATTGACAGCCGGCTGAACAGGAGCCAGCAGTGTGCCCAGGTGGCCAAGAAGGCCAATGGCATCCTGGCTTGTGTCAGCAATAGCGTGGCCAGCAGGGACAGGGAAGGGATCTTACCCCTGTACTCGGCACTGGTGAGGCCGCCCCTCGATTCCCGTGTTCAGTTTTGGGCCCCTCACCACAAAAAGGACATTGAATGACTCGAGCGTGTCCAGAGAAGGGCAACGAAGCTGGTGCAGGGTCTGGAGCACAGGTCGTATGAGGAGTGGCTGAGGGAACTGGGGGTGTTTAGTCTGGAGAAGAGGAGGCTGAGGGGAGACCTCATCGCCCTCTACAGCTCCCTGAAAGGAGGGTGCAGAGAACTGGGTTTGAGCCTCTTTAGCCTAGTAGAAAGCAACAGCACAAGAGGGAATGGCCTCAAGTTGCGCCAGGGAAAGTTCAGACTAGATATTAGGAAGCATTTCTTTACAGAACGGGTTGTTAGGCGTTGGAACGGGCTGCCCAGGGAGGTGGTGGAGTCCCCATCCCTGGAGGTGTTTAAGAGTCGGGTTGACATAGCGCTGAGGGATATGGTGTAGTTGAGAATGGTCAGTGGTTGATGGTTGTACTGGATGATATTCAAGGTTTTTTCCAACCTGGCAAGCAGGTCAAGGGAGGTGATTTTTTCATTCTACTGTGCTCTTGTGAGACTCTACCTGTGTCCAGCTCTAGGGCCCCCAACATAGGAAGGGCTTGCACTTGTTGGAGCGAGTCTAGAGGAGGACTATGAAGCTGATCAGGGGGCTGGAGCACCTCTGTTATGAAGACAGGCTGAGACAGTTGGGGTTGTTCCGCCTGGAGAAGAAAAGGCTCTAGGGAGACCTTATACCTGGGGAGGCCTTCCAGTACCTGAAGGGGGCCTATAAGAAACCTGGAAAGGGACTTTTTACCAGGGCATGTAGTGATAGGACGAGGGGTAGTAGCTTTAAACTGAAAGAACGTACACTTAGATTAGATGTAAGGAAGAAATTCATCATTGTGAGGGTGGTGAGACACTGGAACAGGTTGCCGAGAGAGATTGTGGCTGCCCCCCCCGCCCCCGCCAAAGTGTTCAAGGCCAAGTTGAATGGGGCTTTGAGCAACCTGGTCTAGTGGAAGGTGTCCCTCCCCATGGCAGGGGGGGTTGGAACTAGATGATCTTTAATGTCCCTTCCAACCCAAATCATTTTATGATCCTATGATCCTTTCTTTCAAATACTCAGCCAGACCATGAACTCCAAGGAGCACTCTTCCTGAGCTGTGATCATAAATGGATGAAGTTCTCATGTCCTTACTAGAGCTCAGCAGAGTTGTACCCCTGATAAGCGTAAGGTTTATACAGCTGGATTGTCAGCACAACTCTTTTGAATGACAGATCTGCTATACTACATTGCACTACTTGCCTTGGCTGAAGACAGCTCTCCGTCGGAGCTGGCAGGTATGACACTGGAGCTAAAGGTGCTTCAGACCTTTCTGGGTGGCGATGTGAAGCCAGACAGTATTGCCCAAGGTGTAGATAAGGATCTGCCTGGCACTCCACAGATTATGCTGTGAACTTAGATGACCACACATAAACCGTTTAAGCATTTCTCCTTTACACAACAGCACCTGAGTCTTATGTGGATATTTGCTAGACCTCTGATGGGTCACAATTTGATACTCTTTAATTTATTTCTGTTTGCTTTTCAGTCACAGTCTCAGTCAGCTGCACCACTCCCATATTTGGATTATGTGATCTTCATACCATTGCTTCAGACTGTGAGAGTAATGTATGCACAATTTTCTTCACTTAGTAGAAAATCCTCATCTCTCAGTGTCCTAAATAAGGACTGAAAAGTCAGAAGAAAGCCAAAAAGTTTTGTTCTTTTAATCTGCTATTTAGTAGCCCAGCCTGTGTTTTTTGATATAGTTTTTAATATTTTTTTTAATACTGTATCTCCTGGTAAAACTGTCTTTATAATCTGAATATCAAAACTTGTCGTGCTTATCATACTCCTTAGAGACTGATGATATTTACTGGGCTGGCAGAGCAGAATGCCTAAATTTCAGTTAAACCTTTGCAAGATGTTCCAAACTCTGTTCCTGACTAAAAAGGTAAAAATAGAAAAATATGATTTTTTTTTTTCCATTTGGTTTTCATATGAGCCCTTGACAAAGAGGCAGGTTTTGAATGGTATCCTGCATATTGGAAAATCATATTCCTGTGCAGTTTAATTATGTGTTTTCAATTTATTTTCTCTGACTCTCCAAAGGCTAGTGCATTATTGTGTGTTGTTACATAATACGCAGCCATGTGGAAAAGCAGCAGACACACCTTTGGCAAGTGCCTGCATAAGTCTCCAAGGTTTTCACCCATGTTTTCACAGATGTCCTCTTAGAACCTGTCTAATCCCCCACATCAAGGTTTTATAGATTATTTGCACTCATTGGGACTGGTGTAGTATAGAGCCAAGTATGCAAAGACTGCCAGCTGGCCAGAATATTTGATAAATGTGAGAACAAAAAAAATCCCACTCATAGCAGTGAAGTGATCTATTCCTGGAACACCAGCTGGATTGCTGTAATAAGTTATTAAACTAGCGTAGTAAAATGAAACCCAGATTCACTATGCAGATTATATAGCAGATCTATTTCCTTGTAGAGCGTGGTTTCATTGCTTTAATTTTAGATTATTGGTCACTTGCAGTGACTAGAAAGATACGCAGGAGATTGACCTTTCATTCACAAGTTTTGAACTAGTATGCCCCAAATTAAAGTTGTACAGGACTATGCCCCTAGCACCCTTAAATATCTTCTTCCATTTCAAATGACTCAGTGAGACAGACTGGCAGACTTATTTTACTAAGAAACTATATCCCAGACCTGGAACTGAGATAAACAGTTACAAAAGACCATCTGAGAAAAGCAAAATCTCTAATGCACACTGATGTAACACAGTTTTTCTTCTTGCAATAAAGAGGAATTTGAATATCTAAAAAGAGATGGAACTGATCTTCATGGCCATGTGTAATAGCACCATCTTGTGATCCCTGCCAAAAAAAATAAAAAGAAAAATTTCAACTGGAAGCTGTGCTCTCTGATAACTCAGTCTTTTCATTTGTGACTCTAATTAGCTTGGGACTAATATGTGACAATATACTAAACATTTGGCCATGGACAATATAGTAATTGAACTTGGTGGAACACTGCATTAAAGAACTAGAAAGGTTGAGATTTGTGATTTTTGTTGTCTTTATCTTTCTTGCTGGTGACAGAAGAAAACACCAAAGAGGTCCTAGTTCTGCTATCATACAAGAAGAACCAAGTGGCTTTTCTAGTTATACATACTGTTTCTTCTTATAAAATAATGTTGCAAAGGCTATCTCAGGAATTGTAACTGAACAGTATCACCACCAGTAAAAGTACACTGACTAGCTAGCCTGTTAGCTCTTGCTTTTAGTTTTACACAATGAGGACTTTGATATTTTAGTCCTCTAGGAACTAAGAAACTGTAGGAGTAGAAAACAGAAGAACACCATCCAGTCTGTTGGTTATTACGGCTGTCTAAACTCCAGCTGAAATAGGGGGAGAACAGACATCTGAGGGTAATAACAGAAAACAAAAACCACATCGGGCTACCTTTCCAAAGCACTACCTTTCCAAACGAGGAATGAGTAACATAACAAGGGTCAGTTGCAGATAGATCTGCTCCAAGCTACTTAGGAACACATACTCCCATGTCTCAGATGACACAACCTATGGTAAATTTAAGCCATAGTTACAAGTAATTAGTGTCACCAATGGGAAAAGCAAGCAGGATACAGATGATTTCCTTACTACACCTGACTGCCTTTCAGAGTATGGGGAATGGAACCAGGCCAGTGGCCAGCAGAATTTTCCTTTAAGCCAGGGGTTATCCGTCTGATGCTTTGCTTCGTAATGCTGTCAGCCTTTAGGCAGTATTTCATATATGACCCTTAACCTGGCAATTGAGGCAGTTTTTAGTTGAGTTCAATGGATTTGAAAATGCTCAATATTTGTCAAAAACCAGCTGGTGAATGATATAAGAACTAGAGAACCTCTCCAGCATTCATTTCACATGTGAGATTTTGATGAGACTTATTAGAGATAAGAAAGGCTGAATTTTGAGTCAAATTTCTCTGCCTGACATTTCAAGTATAGCAGATATTCAAACAAATACTATCAGTTAATTACTTACTGTATTCTCTGGTTCCCCCACCGAGTGATATGTGACACCTTTACTGACACAGAAACTAGCCATCATTTTTGGTGGGGCCAGCCACAGGTTCTCTGGGTTATAGAGCTGCTACAGAGTTCACATAAGTCTTCCTAAGCCTTCTCAGTTGCAGTGGCAAGGAAAGAATGTTTTTTGTTCAAAAAGTGCTGATTTTTCCAGTGTGGTAAATTAAAGCCATTCATCTGTTATAGCTGCCTATAATATAAATCAAAAGCATTATTTATATGTATTAACCTGGGGACCTTACAAGCCAGGAGAGAGCGCTTTATAGAGTTGACATTTGTCCCTGTAGAAGCCCTCCCTCCAGCTGAAATAGGCTATGTTAGCACAGGCTAACAAGATTTCATTTTTTCTAATTTAAAGAGATTTGGGGAGGGGTGGGGGAGAAGTTTGCTGAAAGCGACTTCGTTATAAATTTCTGAAGAAAGACAAATCTGGTCTTTAAGAAATACAAGGTACGCTATATGTTTCTTTATGTTGCAAGACTTAAGTTGCCAGGCACTTCTTTTATTTCCATTTTTGCTGTTATTGCTGAGGTGTTTGACGCAATTGCAGCTGCTGAATACATCTTCCTGCTCTGGTTCTCTGAGCAGACAACCTCTGTTTTGTTAGTGCTTACAAATAATTGAATAAGTGTTTATAAATGTTTTTGTAAATAAGATTTTGTAACTAGAAACAAAGAAAAAATTGGGTTGCTACATCAACAAGGTTAGTGTGTGTGTTAATGCTAATGGTCATGTATGTAAGAGAAATATTAATATATAGAAACTTTTTTTCTATCATTTCCACAAATGGTTTATTTTAAGTCCTGAGGTTATTAAATTAGGTTTTCGTACATCTATCTATGCAGAAATAGATACTTAAAACATGAAACCAGCAAAACAAACCACATTAAAAAACAGAAACACAAATTGTTGGTGCCCTGGGCTGTGGTCACTGGCACCATTAAGGCAGCATGCACCCCAAACCATTGCATGGCATGGTGTTCTTCATGTCACTCAGCAGGTGTTACTGAGATGAGCAAAGGTACTAAAAAGGTAAATCATGCTCACACTTATGTTTAAAATTTATTAAAAACTACTGTGGCTCATTGGCTCTTGACATCCTCTTTGTTCTCGATCTGTTATGGCCTGAGATAGCGCAAGTTGCAAAGCACTGCTGCATGGATTAGTTCTGGGTCTACGCTAACAATCTCTGCTTCTTAGCTGTGCTGTTTCTTGACCAGAGGACAGTGCCTTGCAGAAATACTAGCTTTGGTTGATGCTAATTTGAGGATCTCTACATTTTTGCCTCATTATACATTGTAGGAAGCTTGAAAAATTGTGAAAACTTTGGGAGCAGATGAAACAGATGTAAAAGTCAGTAGCAGAGTATAGGAGCAGTCATGCTATCTGAGGCTCATGACAGCAAAATCCACAAAGCTCAAATAATAATTTGTGGCACATCTTGAAGGATGAAAAAAAAAAGCTCTTACGAATAGGCACAGACATGTGATACCCTCTAGCAACTTGCAAAGATTAAATCTAGATAATTGACTTAACCTAAAGGTTACCAATATGCAGATTAAATTCTGGTTTTGTCGTTTTTCAAGGCTTATGAGTTTAAAAACCAAGTTGGCCAGCATTACTTGGCATGTTTTAAATTCCTTGGCTGATTTAAAATCAGCCAGTACTAGCAAATGCTGTTTCCTATTCCTGGATGTGTCCCCTTCAGGGAAATCTCTCATTTTTCTGTCTTTTTTTTTTTTTTTTTTTTTTTTTGTTTGAATCAGAGGTCCACAGAAAGCCTGTCTGAAGAGTTAATGAATATGTTTCAGTGTACAAGTGTCTCAAAGTAATCTTACGTACTCATCAGACTGGCATCGATGCCTGGCAGTGGCTTATGGCACATATGGCAGTTCATTTTACAGCTTCTAGATTCCTACTGTGGGCAAATTGAAGGTGAATTCATTTTATGACAACATGTAAAACAACCACATTATTTCACAATTTTGTCTGAAGATGTAGAGTAGAAGAGTCAGCCACCTTCATAAAGAATCTTACAAACTGACACTTTTTTATTTTTATAGCCATTACTATACTACAAGGCAATAAGAAAAAAAAACCCTGCAAACTGATCGTTATCTCTATTAAGGATGGAAGGTAATTGCCCACACAGGTTGTCATAAACCCATGCTTGAATTCCAGACAGAAACATGCAAAAAAGAACATAGAAGCCAACAAGAAAATGACATAAAACCCTTGAGACAGAAATTGGTTGAAAGATATCAGGGAAAAAACATCTACAATTTTACTCAATCTGACCTATTTACTGTGCACTTCTACTATTATTTCAGTTGATTACTGCAATTATTCACTGAAAAACAGATTCATTAACTATGTTCCATAAATAAAATCATGCTAAGCTTATTTTCTAATCACCAATCATTGTTTTTATACTTGTAGGGTGGATATGAATATATTAAATATCAGTAAGCTATGTTTATCAGGCTATACTCATAATTTAAGCTTGATATCACATTACAAAATTAAATCACCCTCTGTCACAAGCCTAGAAAAGAACTAAAAATTGGAAATATGCAAAACAGTTCAGCAAGATGGGGATAACTGTATATTTTCTAGCTAGAGCTGGAGAGCTGTTAAAATACTTATGTCACAGGGCTGCATGACGAGACTTTAATAGCAGAGTTGGGAAAGAGGCTTAAAGTTGGGCTCTCCCTGAACAGAACTACCCCTAGCTCAATGGCCGAAAACAGCCTATCTGTGTCTTCTCTAACACTATTTCTTGCATTAGCCCAATTAGAAAGGCGTGAGAGAAATTGCCTGTCTGTTAATACAAGCACTCATATGGAGCACAATTAATGCAAGTCTACATTTTCTGACTAAGCAGGTTTTTTCACTTTGTTGATGGAACTGATGGTGAGCAGAGCTAACATTGTTCATTAAGAAATGGTGTGTATAAATAGTTTCTATGGGAAGGGAATTACCTCTCCTATGCATGAAAGAATTAAGAATGCATACATCCTAGAAGCTCTTGCTCTTTGGGAGAATAGCATCCTTCTTATTTTTTCAACTGTTGGAAATAAAGTCTTAGCAAAATCATTCAACACTCTATAGAGGATGCGTATATACTGTTACATTCTTAAGACTTATTTGACCAAAATTTGGGATATTGCAGGCTACTTCAGAAAAAAAATATGGCATTGGAGTGTGTCCTGGTTTTGGCTGGGATAGAGCTAATTTATTTTTTTTCTTCCTTCTTAGTAGCTACAATAGTGCTGTGTTTTGGATTCACTATAGGATTTGATATGAGAAGAATGTTGATAATGTACTGATGTTTTCACTTGTTGCTAAGAAATCAAGGACTTTTCACCTTCTCATGTCCTGCTAGTGTGCAGGTACACAAGAAGCTGGAAGGGTGCATAGCCAAAACAATGAACCTAAATTGGCCAAAGGAATATTCCATATCATCGAGCGTCATGCTCAGTATATAAATAAGTGTTGATTTGGAAGCCCCACTTGGATTTTTGTGATGGTGGTTTCAGGATTATTTCTTCTGTGAGATCACTGCTTCTGTGGGTCAGAGGGTGGTGAGCAATCACACATTGTGCATTACTCATTTGCATTTTCTATTATTACTATTTTATTTTATTACATATTTTATTACATATTTTATTTTAGTTCAATTATTAAGTTGTTTTTATCTCAACCTACTAGCCTCCTTACCCTTATCCCTCCAACTCGTTGACCCATTCCCTGGCAGTGGGGGAGGGTGAGCGAGCAGCTGCGTGGTGTTTGGCTGCCATCTGGGTTTAAACCACGACAGAGGCATGTTCCTGACACTCCTCTACTCAATTTAGAATAATATATGAAGTCCTGCCATTTCACAGGAAAAATCAAGCTACCAGCAACAGTTACAGCTGTATGTTCTGTAACTGACATCATGAGCTAAAAACTGACTCCTTAGGCTCCTTTCGTTGTCTCACACTGGTGTTGGGTTGAGTTTTCTTTTCAGTCATATTTCCTCTTTATTTTTAAACATCCTTTCTCAGATCCCAGCCAAAAAAATACCCAACCCACCTCTGCCTGGAGAGCATTTAAATTGCTGAGCAATGTTATATGCACATGTAGGTGGGGAAGAAGGGAAAAGAAAAGGAGAAGAAATATGTGTTTAGCAGCCTTAGAAAATTATCCTCAATGACAGACAGCAGTTAGTCTGTCTCAGAGAGGCTCAATACAATCCAGAGGAGCCATCTGTTTCCACAGAGCATCAGATGGAAGGACGTGTTCCACACTAGCCCTGGTCTGAATCTTCTCTCTTGTAGGAGACAAATGAGTTAAGGTGGTACCAGTGAAAGTTGCCTCACAGAATACTCTCCCCTGCATTATCGTCTTCACTTGGGTAATTGACTGGCAATTCTGTCAAAGCAAATGCCCATGACACTAGAGTAGGCGTGAACTATAGTCTGCCTAGAGCCTGTTTTTGCTATTCTCTTTGGTCACAAGGTTTCAATCCGAAATTACCCTTATATAAACCTTTCTATTTCCCCTGTTCAGTTAGTTCATTGTTCAGGGTTACAGTTAGAAGCAGATGCCATGTTTTTGTGACAGTACAGGTGAAAGGGACGTTGCTGTATTGTCTGAAAGTCCATCTAAAGAAGCACCATAAATAGTGATGGACTTTTAATCAATCGTTTAGATCCAAGGAATACATTCTGCTTACCAAAGAAAGTGGGAAAAGCCTCTCACCACAGCTTTTCCTTATTTCAAGATGAAATTACGGTGGTGATTAAGAGAAGCTGTTATTAAATTCTCGGCAGTTCACAGAATTAAAGTGAAGACAGGAGTCAGTGAAAAAGGATTGAGTTCAGAGTACAGTCTGTACAGATTGATTGTATATGATGGAGGAATATCTTAGTGTACTAAGGAGTAAGTCTGTACTTACTAAGAATTGAAGTGATTCTGACTTGCAACTTGCTATCTGTATGTGTGTACATGCACACTACTGTAGGTAGGCATTCTAGATCAGCATGGCCTTCACAAATACACCTAGAAATGCTAAAAGTGTAAGTCAGGCTCAGTGTGACTGAAGCATATGAAAACCATAAGTAAATGCTTTCTTCATCCCATCAGCTTTGATACACAGCATCCAGAGGAAGTGGCAGGAGGAATGTGATGGCCCATTGTGGGAGGGCTTTCTCAGATATTTTAATGACTGTGTCTATATCTCAAGGGACAAATTTTCACTTCATAAACCAAACAGTATTTATCTGGACCTCCAACGGGCTGTAGTTTAGCAAAATAGACACTAGACCAAGACTGTAAATGTTACCACTGAAATCACTCAGTCTATAACACAGATGATGGATTATGAAATATTCCAAATGCAAAGAAAATTTAAAATCCAGTCCAGAGATAAGAAATAGGGCTGCTGCGTTTTCAAAAAAACTGGGAAATCACTTTTGTTTTCACTGTACAAATGAAAGAGATGAACAAAGTTCTCTTCCCAGAGTAGGGAATCCTGTCACCCCTTAATCTTCTCTTTAAAGAGATTAAATAAAGAATGTGTTTTTTTCCTGAGGTATGTTTCCCAGTTGTGTTTCTCCTCTGTAAACCCTCTTCACTTTTGGCATCTTTTCTGAAGTGGATATCATGATCGGATACAGCAACTCAGTAGTAACATCAGCATAAACTGGTATGCATTATATCAAAAGTAGACTGGGTAACTGCAATGGAAATTATATGGATTTTAAAAATATATAAAATCTATACAATGCCTGCTTGAGAAATATGCAGTATAAATTTGAGAAGATGTACTTGTTTTGCTGATTTTTACACTTGTAAGATCCAACGCAAACTCCTGTTGATAAATCCATATTATATTGCCACTGCCGGTAAATTCTGTGTATGATGTATACGACGAGGATTGTGCTGCATACGTGATCTTTTCATTTTGTATATTCCCACAGAATATAGAAGCAGAAATTACAAGACACACATGAACAAACAAAGCAATGGGAAGCATTGGGAAATGATGGCAGCAATGGGAAAGAGTGTCCTTACTTACGTTGTCTTAGTATTGGGATGATATAGAAAAACCTGAACTTGAGAAGCACATAAACATTGTGAACTTTGTTAGGGGAGAAGGATCACTGAAAAGTTCATATAATCTTACATTAGCTATAATTTAATTTGAATGCTGTATTGCTTGACTGGATTCTAACAAAGACTATAAAATGTCAAATGCAGCTGATTCTCTGGGAGTACAAAGCAACACATTTATGTTTAACACACACTGAGAGCATTTAAATAACATATGAAGTGTACCTGTTAGTCATATTTTAAATTTATGTAAATCCTTTTAATTCTTTCTGGTTTTCTTTTTTGAATAAGTGAAAGAATAAAATTTGGCATTTGAAACAAGCTATTATAATGAGCAAGGCAGAAAATTCAGCTATTCAAACCTAATGCTATTTTTATCCTTCATTTTTTCTTTTGTAATTTCATGGAAACATAAAATTTCATAATAAGTGACCTTACTGATGTAGTTTCTTCTATTGGAGAGTAGATAAAATTCATAGATAATTTGCAGAGTGATTACTGACCTCTTGGGTTGCCTGTCAAAAGTGAGAAACTCTTTTGACTGCAGATTCTTAGTATTCCTTATTCTATATTATCTTCACACAGGCAAAAAAGCATCCAGAGCAATTGACAAAGATACCACTAGGAGATATTTATTGTGCTAGCTTAAGTAGGATGCTTTCTACCTCATTTAGTAAATACCTGTACAACAATCTACTTGTGCCCAGAGAAAAATGGGAAGGACACAGAGTAAGAGCTAACAGCAGTAGATAACAGTGGAATCTTATTTCAACAGGTATGACTCAGAAATTTCAGTTAAGCATATGTCATTTTTGTAGTAATTTTTCAGATAAATTAGAACATAATGCTTAAAAATTTTGTCATATTTACTGCTCTTCACCCTAGAGCAGGTTTGCAAGAATGAGTTGGACTCTACTTCTTACTCATTAAACAAAATTATTTCCTGAAGGTAGACTGGTTGGCCCTAGACCTGAAAGGCGTTACGAAGAAAAGCTGGTGGAGTGAACATGATTGTGAGTTAGCAGTGGGATGCATCTAACTTGATTTTCAGATTGCCGATTTTTCAGGATACTACAACAAAGTTGTATGTACATATTTTCATATATGAAATTGCAGAGAGAGAATCAAAGATGAAACATATTTTTATATGGTGTTGTTTTTCTCTACAAAACAGAATTTTTTAATAATCATATGAGGTGTGAACCAACCAGGATGACAATTCTATAAATAAATTCAGGTAAATCAAATCTAACATAGATATTAGTGGATAAGTATGAATCCAGCAAGACTCTACTCAGAAAATTAGTAATTTGACAGATAGTGCAAAGCTCTAGAAAGCAAGAAATACTCTCTAATATACACTGGTCATGTCATGAAAGAGGATTTCTTCCAGGTTAAAATGCTAAATACATCATCAGCTAAACTCTGAACTCCACTATCAACTCATAAGCTAAACTGTATCCACTAGATAGAGACAAAATTAATAAATATTTTAATTTGAATAATGATGATTACATTCAAAATAATTTGCAAACCAATGACAGGAGACCTGTCTCAGAGTCTAGTTCTTTTGGAGTTAATGATACTAACTTCAACAAATGCAGAATATTTTCCTCCCATAAGAGCATGACTTATGGCAAGACTTCCTTTTCAAAAAATAGTAAACCAAATAATTTTTAATCAGTGGGATATTCTAATATGATCCACAAATCTCACGTATCATTTTGTTTGCCCCTGTTCTGGACATCTATACCTTCCCTTGTCCTTTTTAAATTTTTACCTCCTTTCCCTCTATTTTTTTAATCTCTCTAACGCACTCTGTTTCCTCATATAAATCATTCATTTTGCCTTCAGATAACCACAAGAATTAACCACAGATAACCCCAATGACTTATTCTAGGATGGACTACATCATGGTATATAACTTGTGTATTAATCCACAATTTATGCACCATTCCTCCCAAGTTATGTTTTCTTATCCCCTTACATTCTTTTCTAACCTATGGTATTGGGATATTTCTCACATATTTTTCAGAGAAAAATCTGTTTCTTTTCTATCCAATTTTATTTTTCTTCCCATCCTTATCATGAATACTGGTAATTCATATTTGATTATATGTATGGTGACTTCTCCTGCCCTGGAAGTTTTTAGGTGGATCTGAGACATTTCTTATTCATATAATGGAGGAATTCAGAGTAACCAGATGTCTCAGATCAGTAGAAACCTTTAAAGCTTCTGCTCGTATCTATGCATTAGGTATTCTTTATTAGCCTTTGCAAGTCCTTATACTTTAGGATACAAGACAGCAAAGGGTATAGAAATTGAATAGGAAAATAATTTTTCTGGAAAAAAAAAATCCCATTGAAAAATACATTTGATCTGGATGTTAGAACCACTAACGTTGTAGGGGATGCTTCAATCACATTGAGCATAAAATTCACCCAAACCAGCAGAACACCTTTGTCTCTGCCAGTTTTGTGCTTTCTGGAGTAGGCAATTGATCTACACTGCAGGCACTTAACAGTGCAGAAGCTGAACATCCATTTAAACATGGGATACTGTGGTGAATAGTGAGGGGCATCAAGGATGGAAGAGAGAAAAATCAGTAAATACAATCTGTCAATGCACTTAGTAGACAGTGAATGTATTGCTACATGTAAACTTCTCATGCCAGGTGCAACTGTTTTCCAGGTTTCTAGTCAGAGATAAGGAACTAGTAGAGTTAATGTAAAAATATGGACAAGAGGTGGTAAGTCACATTCTTTTTATCTAGGAGAATTGTAGCTTTGATAATTTTAAGAACTTTGTTCATGGTAGGAAATGAAAATAGCAGGTTTAATTAAAGCACTTAATCCTTATACGAAATCTGATTGTATGAGATACAGCACACATAACATATTTCACAACCTCCACTCTGGGCTAGAGACGTGGAAAATTCCTCTAAATCAGCATACTGATGTATGGTCCATAACTGTTCTCAGCAGCTATGGTTAGAAAAACATTAACATAAGATCTCTTCATGAACTGTACAGTCTAAATTGTACTTGTTTGCATATATTGTTAAAGACATTTTTTAGGTACTTCTAAATAAACAATAAAAGCAAATAAAATTCTCTCCTCTTCAACACACACATTTCTCCTCAGAGAACTAAAATAGCTTACAAATTCTCTACATATGCTTGGTTCCTTCTGCCTTTCCAAAATACTCCTCCTGCATTTCTGCAACATAAAGCCTTGTAGAGGTTGCTGAGGTGTTGCACTTGTTTTTAAGCATTCAAGGAGCAGCAATAACAGAATGTATCTTTTCCCAGGGGACAGCTTGACCAGCAGATGACAAGCAGTATCATCAGATGCTAGAGACAACCAGTCTATTGTGCTAGTATCTGTTGCTAGATTTTTCTTGTGTCCAAGATATTCTTTATCCTTCCAGCATCATCCCAAAGGAAGCCTAAAGAAAAAATATGGGAGCATCATTTCATCATGTAAATAAATGTGAGTCCTTGTTGTTTTTCATCTGGTTGGATCGAGATTATGAGAATTAAGATTTTTGAGTCTTCTGAATGAGTTTCACACCAATCCGATAACGTATTTCAGACTTCATTAGAAATAAAATGAAAGCTGATATAAGAAATAATTTACCGAGGACAGGTTTCTCTTGACATCTGGAGAAGATTAAATGTGAGCTTGATTTTTAAAGCTGAATATACAACAGCTCAGGAGTCTACAAAAATTAGTCATTGTCCTCTCAAATGTTAACTCTTAGAAACTGCAAACAAGTTGGTGACAGGGTGGAACATTTTTGCGATGCAAGTGCAACAAACCACCTATCTGTTCCATCTTCCTGCAGCTAGAGTCTCTGACACAAACCTTTTGTTAACAACCTTTATTATTAACCATATAGGAACAGTGCAACTGAAATGAGAATAACAGTCATAATTCTGTGCTTTTCATCATTTAAAATGCACAAAGTCCATTATAATCTGTTCTCCTTCACTAACACAATAGATTCATTTGCTGTAACAGCCAGTTTTTCAGCCATCGTTCAAAATGTCCCGTGATGGGCTGCACTTACTCCCTTTGTATATGTCTCTGGAATTTCTAAAAGTGAAACAGCTCAAAAACTTACACAAATTCTTATTCTCTTGAAGAGAAAGTAGGACACATAACACAGATATTTCACACCCACCATCCATTTGCCAGTCTATCTTTCCTCGGAAAGTCCTTGGAACAGGTACTATTTAATACTAGTAGGAGGAGTTGTTCCTAAGATGGCTTCATTCTTCATATTAAGTATGAAAACATCTAATAACCATGGACACTCAAAACAGAATTCTCCTTAAAAATTATAAGCAGGGTATTTTTGACCAAAACTTCTTGAATGGAAATGTTTCAATGGAAAAAGATCGGACCCAGATCTTAATTATGTTTTTTGTTGTGGGTTTTTTGTTTGTTTGTTTTGGTGTTTTTTTTTTCCAGTTTGGTAATTTGATTCAAAAGAATAAATTTAAGCAAAAGACTTATTAAAAAAATTATAGAAAGCCAAAGAGTGGTTCTGTCTATCTATACCCAAGTTCATTTATTCATTAACTCTTGATGCAAACACAATCATGGATGCACTCATATGAAAGAAAAGGTAATTTTGTCCTTTTGGAAATATTCTGTGAAGAGAGAGAAAAAAAAAGTAAAGAAAAGGCACTGTAGTTCATGTACTACATTTTAGGTACTTTATAGTTTTATTTCTCTCATGTTTAAAGTCAGATTATATAATTTTTTTCTGACCTAAGTTTAAATCCTACAGGGCATGCTAGTTTTTTGAGACAGAGACAATACATAAATAAAACCTCATGGTACAGTCTTGTCATTTTCTTGTTTTCTTCTCTACTCTGTTACTTTATGGACTGTTTTAGTAATCCATAAATATATGTACCACTGTATTAATAATGCAAAAGACTTACTTTGTAGCTAAGCCATTAATATACATCATCAGTTGGTTTTGAAGAATGTCAACAATAGTGGGTTTTATAACCTTGTCATTCATGGGGAGACAATATTCAAAGAAACTTGACTTGCCAGAGACTCACCTTTACAGTAATGATTAAAGGCTTTCAATATCCTGAGTGGCTGTCAGTATATAGAAATTACTGTTCTAGAAGATCAGAGGGAAAAAAAATCCAAGCAAGCTTTTCTTAAACAGCTGACTATCTCCATGATCCACTGTAATGTCACATTGTCAAGGTACGGGTAAACAAATATGCTCCAAGGTATAAATTAGTGAACAGAGAACCATAAGGGAATTTCTTACTCACAGACTGAATTCACTACTTAGCTCGTTTCTTCTGAAGTGATGTGCATTCAAGTGTGCCTTTCTTTGTAACATCATGTGTTGGACAATCCCAGGGCACATGATACAGAACACAGTAGAACATGGGTAGGATGCAATACTTTTCATTCTTAGAGAAACTTGGTATTTCCTATGTTGTTTTTCAATGTTTGAAACTCGTATTTGTTCTTTGCTAACTTTGCAATGGTGCTCTGAGATGATCTACACTATGAGGAAATCTTGTGCTGAAGCAGGAACACAGTATTGCCATTTCCTGTAGAAGGTAGGAATTGTGAGCAAAGATTAGACTGTCCTGCATTCCCATCCATCTGCAAATCTAGAAAGGCTCTGCATTAGATGTGGTAGTGATTCTGAGGTATAAGAGAGAGATAAAAACAAGTATGGGTGGCAGTGACTGTAGTTTCAGAAATATCTAGAAATAAGTATCTTCTAGAGGATTGGAAGATACAGGAGAAAAGTGATGAAACTACTTAAAATTTAAAATATAGACGTACTATAAATGTATTTTTTAAAGATCACAGGAGAGGATAATCTTGTTCAAGGAGACAACTTGCTCTGAGCTGAGAGCTTAAAAATAACAGCTTTGTTTTTCTGTCTTATCATGCACCATCTCACAGCTTTAAGCAATGCAAGGTCTGAGGTGGGCTTATAATATGTTAAAAGGAAAAAGGCAGCATGAAAAATTTCCCCTAGCAACAGAGGCATAACATTTAAAAGTTGTCACACCTGAAAACAGTGTCACAAAAAGATTGGGTGATGAATCTGAAGTTATTACATAAAACTTTATCTCCAGATGTAACCAGTTCACAAGCAGAAGGCAGCTGCTGAACTATCTACTGCTATGTCTTTGTTCCACCACACCACTGAAGCAATGTGATAACTGCTCATGCTTGAAAATTCCTACTCTATAGTACTAAGCATGTGTATCATTGTAACTAGGACAACACTATGGTTACTACAGGAATTAAAGGAAAACAAAGAACCAGACACCAAACTTAGAGCGCACAATAAAGTTCTGCTTCAAAATTAGAAACAAAAAGGGATGATAGACCATGTTGTACATATTCTCCAATTCATCATTATTTATCCTTCAGTGTTATTCACAGGACAAAGCAAAAATCAGCAAAGAAAAAACACCTGCCAGCCACCCTCCATATTCAAAGTTTGATATGAGTTGTAGAAGTATACGTATCACATAATTCATCATACCAGTTTCTTTTTTTTTCAAACAGCATTGTTCTTTAATGTTTAACCTTAAATTCACAACATAGTTTTGAGTCGTTAAACTCTTAGACTGAGTAAAATAAGAGTATGAGAACACCACAGGAATTGTTGCTTTGAGAAATCCTGCTATCCCTTGGGTCCACCTCTATTAGTATTTTTGGTCAGATCAGATGGGCCTTTTGGAAGCAAATCTCCCCATTGTCTCCACTGACTGTGCTTCAGTTCACATTATGGAGTGGTCTCTGAGGCCTTTCAAATGAATTTGAATGAGAAGATGCACCCCAAAAGCACACCTAACACCCTACAAATACCGGCAGGAGTTCAGTCCATGGGAAAAAATGAAAGTAAGTGTGAAATAAAATCTCATGATATACCTCCAGTATAGATGGTATGTTCTTGGTAGCAACCGTTTTGCTCTGCAGATCTCTCCTCTTGATGTTCTCTACTTGCTGATGTTGCTAAACTCTAGACAACTTTGACACACCAGTAGTATTTCAGATAGCATTTAATGTTACATGTGTTATGTTGCTGTTATGTAACCACGTGATGCCCTGTAAGCAGCTAACAGAAGATATTTTGCCAGAAAAAGTAACACTATTAAAATCAGAGTTATCACCCAGTTGTAAAATGTGTTGTAGTAAAATCCAGCATCAGCCGGCTCATAAAAAAATAAGTACTGAAAATGATAAAATTTCACCTCTCCCCTCTGTGGCGTATGATAAAGGAGTTGATGGTTGACACCATCTAAATGACAGACTGACCGGAGAGAAGCATATTATAATTAGTCCTAAACCAGAGATAGGATGCCTAAAAATCAGAACAACTATCTGTGTGCTGCTGAAGGTGCAAACACAGGTTATATTCCAAAAACAAAACTCAAACCCATCATAAAACAGAGCGAGAGACAGTTCTTATTTAGAAAAAAATATAGAATCATAACATCATAGAATATGTCAAGTTGGAAACGACTTATAAGAATCATCAAGTCTAACTCCTTGCTCCTCTCAGGACTACCTAAAACTAAACCATATGTCTAAGAGCATCATCCAGATGTTCCTTGAACTCTGACAGGCTTGGTGCTGTGACCACATCCCTGAGGTCTCTGTTTCAGTGACTGACCACCCGCAGTGAAGAACCTTTTCCTAATGTCCAGTTTGGTCTTCTGATGCATTTTCATTCCACTTCCTCATGTCCTGTTGCTGGTCACCATAGAGAGGAGATCAGGACCTCCCCCTCCACTGCCTCCCTTGATGAAGTTGTAGACTGTGATGAGGTCACCTCTCAGCTTTATCTTCTCCAGGTTGAACAAACTAAGTGACCTCAGCCACAACTTGTAAGTCTTGCCCTCAAGACTTTTCACCATCTTGGTCAACCTCCTCTGGACACATTCTAATAGTTTTATGTCCTTCTTATATTAAGGCACCCCAAACTGCACACAGTACCCAAGGTGGGGCTGCACCAGTGCAGTGCAAAGTGGAACGACCACCTCCCTCAACCAGCTAGCTATGCTGTGCTTGGTGCACCCCCGGACACAGTTGGCCCTTTTGACTGTCAGGGCACACTGTTGCCTCAGTTTAACCTGCCATCAACCCAACCCTCCAGATCTCTTTCCACAGGGCTGCTCTCCACTCTCTTACCCCCCAGTCTGTACATATAACCAGGATTACCCCATCCCAGGTGAAGAATCCAGCACTTGCTCTTGTTAAATTTCATACAGTTGGTGACTCTGGAGCTCTTCAGTCTATCTAGATTTCTCTGTAAGGCTTCTCTAACCTCAAGGGAGTCCACAGTTCCTCCCAGCTTAATATCATCAGCAAACTTACTTGATGTACATTCGATTTCTGCATCCATATCAGATATTTATAAAAACGTTGAAGAGAACTGACCCTAAAATCAAGATCTGGGGAACACCACTGATATCTGGCTGTCAGCCTGATGTAAGCCCATTTATTATAACCCTTTGAGCCCAACCCATCAGCTAATTGCCATGACCAATATCCGTGTTGTCTGTCAAGTGTTTTCCAATAACTCCCAGAATAACCTTCTCCTTAATTTTACCAGGCACAGAAGTGAGATTGACAGGCCTGTAACTACCAGGATCTTTTTTTCTACCTTTCTTGAAAATTATGACACTTGCCAGCTTCCAGTTGTCATGGGCCTCTCCGGACTCCCAAGACCATTGAAAAATAATGGAGAGAGTTCCCATGATAAAGCTATGTGACAGTAATTACCTGCACCCCAGTAGTAAAAATATTAAAAAGGTGTAGCACTGCTTGAGATTTAGTGTGATAGAGACAGTCCCTAAATGGAAAACCCATGATTTTTCAAAAGCAGCCAAAACAGAATGAAGATATCAAAGCACAGAGACAATAAGGCACACAGATAAATATATATTCTTTATTTTTTCTTGTAGAAATGCTATGCAATAGAATTATGATATTTTGCCCTTTGTGATCTCATTTGAAATATATATAATTAAACTTTAACCCCATGGATTTTTATCTTAGAATATCCTCTATTCTTTTTAATTCCACAAATGATCCTGAGACATAAAACCAAAGATAATTTTTTTTTTTTTTCCGAGAAACTGAAAGTTCAAAATGAAAATTGTTACTTCCTATGTGGGTTTCTGTTTCAATAGCAAGTATTTTCTATTATATGTTTGAGAGATTTTTTTTTTTTTTGATTGACGCCTGTTGTAATGTGGATTTTTCATTAAATTTTAGGTTATTTACTCAGAGGGGAATGGCAATCTGGCTGCTGTCCAATGATGGAGAAATAATATTCAGGCAATCAAATACCACAGAGATGTGTCTGGTCTAAGAATAAACCAGAGAGGCTGGGGAAAAAAGGTATCAGTCTTCTCAGAAGACAGGGTCCTAAATGGAGGAAGTCATAGTCTAAACAGGTGTGCATGGCAGGGGTTATCACCACAGGTGGGTGGATTTCTTGCAGAACAATTTAAGTTCAAAATTACAGATTTTTTTAACGGTGGGATGTGTGTGTACATTAAAAAAAAAATCTCAAAATCAAAGACTACAACCATTTTAGTTTTCTAGTTAGCTAATGGGATCACTTCAGGCCATTTGGAAAGGAAATTCAAATGAAATGATTCTGTCTCTGTTAATGGTATGGGACCTCATATGTCAGCTGCAATCAGTTTCAAAAGCTCTTTTCTTGGGGGCTTTGCTGAGCAGCTGTCTAGGAATAACATATTTTTCTCATTCTGTTCTTGGACAAGTACACTTAGAGGTTTAGGAAAGGGGCAGGAAATGTCTGTCAAAATACTTGCTCTCAAAGATCCTATTTAGACTTTTACATCTTTTATGATGGGGTACTCTTCATGAAGTGTGCAAGACATGGAAGATGTCCTGCATTGGGAGGGGCAGTGAAATAATTTTAAAATGAATTCAAAACTGAGTGCTCCATTAAAATGATCCTTGCAAAGTAACTTGTAATCAACAGTAAAAATGCAGTATCAGAGGACAGCATAAAGGCACTCTCACTCACAGAAACTTCAAAGATTTCTATATGGGGAATATAACTTACCCTTTATCACAAGAGTCTCATGGGTGAAAAAAGCCATCATCTCAGCCTTTCATTCTGTAGTTTGCTTGGAAAAAGGACTGGTGGGACAGAAAGGTTGACTTATTTCACAGACATTACAATATAGGGTATTTTTGCCTCACAACTGAACTGAATGCACACTCACAAATTGCTCTGCTTTGGAACTGGCCAACAAGAAGAGATGATAAACAAAGTGACCATGGCCATCTCCTTCTGGGTTCAACCGTGTATTTTACTTGCTTACAAGAAGAAGTCTGTTTCCATTGAAATGAGACCAGTGAATCTCATTCATTTATGCAAAAGTGGAGCTGTCTGTGGATCTCATCATGATGTGGGAAAGTCGAGCCAAAGATAGTCAGTGCTGCTGCCCTGCCTGATATTTAATGGAATGAACATCCAGTTATGGATTTAGGGGACAAAATATAGGGAAAATGTCAAAGGTGACTTTACAATTGCTTCCTCTGAAAGGAATCCACACAATGGTCAAATCTAAAACCAGAGTTAATGCTCTCCAATATTCCCTGGCCCAGCCCTTCCCAACCTTGCGATGCCAATACCCTGTGGAGGCGCTCAGAAGCTCCTTGTAAGAACACCACAGGAGTTTATTTTTCAGTCAAGTTTAGGAATCTTGCCTCTGTTCACTTTGACTTGAGGGTGATGCCATAAAATGTGAATTATTATATTTTATTTTAAAAATAGCTCACATACTCAAGTAACGTAGAGTTCTTTTTTTCTTATTGTTCAAGAGTAATGAGTTGTCAGCTTCCTCCGCACTTTCCTTTACAGAATGAGATAAATACATCATCTTTCAAAAGAAGCAGCACTGCCGTGACATTTAGAAAATGTTGTTCTAGTGTATGTGTATATATTCTTAAAGGGACTACAATTTATGAACTAAAATTGCTTAAGCAATATGAACAAAGCTCATTTCTTCATGCATGCTTTATACAGCAACTGTGATGTGTCTAAAGGTTATACTTCATCTCACTATAATGGGTAGAACACAGAAAGGCTAGTCTGTTTTCACCACTGGCACTGACTGGAGTTACTTTTTCCAGGAGGAGTACCATACCTCAGTGCTGAAAGGTTGTCTTAAAATCTTGGCGTAGAGCCATGACATGGAGAGCAGGCTCATAGCAGGGTGAGTGTGTGGGGAGAGTACTTGGAAACTCCAAGGAGAGGACTTCTCACATATTGTGGGACAAAGTCTAAACGACTGGTTGCACACCAGTATGCAAGGCAGGGGGATAATAAGGGACAGCAGGGGCCCAACAAACAAACTGGAAAGAGCCACCCCCAGGGACACAGGGACAGGTGCAAACCAGAGGATCAGTG
This sequence comes from Athene noctua, assembly GCF_965140245.1. Classification (NCBI taxonomy): domain Eukaryota; kingdom Metazoa; phylum Chordata; class Aves; order Strigiformes; family Strigidae; genus Athene; species Athene noctua. Next base: position 184,562,592 of record NC_134037.1, read on the forward strand.
TCTTTGGTGGGGCAGCTCTGGAAGGAGCAGATGACTTTAAGAGATAATTAACTTTCCTCCAGCTCAGGGATCATGGAGAAATTCCTCTGTACTTGTCAGGCTGATGCACTGTGGGCTTGAATTTTGAACCAATTCGCTGTGCAGTAAATTACATTACGTTTTAGTCAGTTGCCTTGCATCATGTGCTTAAATTCCTCTCTTAAATTCAGAACTGAAGGATAGGGCTGGAAATTGCTCTCCTCCCACACAGGGTCCAGAGCAGTGCCTAACACACAATTTTCTTGTCTTTGTACCTGCAGAACAAAGCTGCTTAAAAAAGTAAAATGACACCCCCACACACATGCTCTGTACACATATCCCACCATTAAATGATGCAAATAAACCTATCTGTTTACATTGCAAATATAGCTGAACTGGTAGGGCAATAGGGAATTAATTGAAGAACTTACTCGACAATGAAGACCCTTATGAAAAGGAACTCAACCATTAAATTACTTGCAAAAGTGAACGGTAATGGTGATTGGAGCCCTACTGAAAATAAAGGCCAAATGAGATGGAATGAATAATTCCCAGGATTTATGTACAGCACCTTATACACCAGATTTTCTTGCATAACTAAACCAACTTAAAGGAAAAAAAGAATTACAAAAGGGAATAATGTGGTAAAAAAAAAAAAAAAAAAAAAAGGAGGGAAAAAGATATAAATGTCTCTGAGGAAGACAGAAGCATGAATGACAGCAGCAAACCAAACAGCATTTCTCATGGCTATTGCTACTTAAATATCTGTCAGCTCAAATATATCACACCTTATCTCTGAACCTAAATTTTTTCCTCTCCTTCTCCATACAGATAAATTTTACTATTTGCCATTTCACAAGGGAAGAAACTGAGGCAAAAGAGGGAAGCTAAATTGTCCTGTGTTGCCCGTTTTAGATGTGAGCCCATAAGAAAGTACAGGCATCTTGACTGTCTGCAAAAGACGCTCAGATCATACTACCCTGCTTTATGCTTGGAGACGAGCAAGTAAAGAAGGGGCAAAATCCTGCTGCATTGACATACTGTTGTCTAGGAAGGGCTGTGGGACGGATGCAGTTTTGTGGCTCTGGGCTGCTTACAGGATGCAGAGTCTGTGCTTCCAGTGCACTGCTCTTCTGCAGGGTTCCACAGTCTGTTCCTGGCTTGAAGGAGGAATGGCTGCATGTAAATGTGGTCAGAATAGCCAAAGGTACTTGCAGGGAAAGGCGAAAAGCCCTACTGAAGCCACAAAAAAGAAGAGGTTTGCAGATTGCAGCTCTTCCCCCACCTTTTCTCAGTACTAGCAGTATGTATGGAACAGTGGAAATAAGGAAAGACTTGGAAAGGAACTTTTGTCTACTCTGACAAAATAAGATGATTTGGGACAAAGGAAAAAGTTTTTGTCCCTCATCTTTGAACATTAGAAAAATATAGTACTTAGTAAGGTATTCACAAAGTCAGGGTTTGCCTGGGGCTTTCATTAAAACATTGCTTGAGGGAAGGAAGAACAAGACGAATAATTAACACATTTGCATGTTACTTTGGCTTGAGAGCAATGCTCCACACAATAGATGTCTGACAGCCTGAATTCAGTCAGATACTCTGAATGCAAGTGTTGCCACTTGACTGAAACGGGTTTATTTGCTGGAGCTGGTTTAACTCACTAGGAGATTTGTTTGCAGATGGATTGACCAGAAAAAAGTGCAGGGGACTCGGTACTCCATGTGATGGTGATTTATTCCATGACAACACACACACATACTGCATATTTTTCTGAATAATGATGTAGGAAGAGATGTCAGAAAACCAACTCCTGGTACAGACTCTGGAGCTACTTTTTAACCATTTTATGCTGAAGTTTTTTCTGTGTCAGACCTTTCTGATATACACAGTTTCTGCCTGATGTTTCTTCTTGAGATGAAGCCTCTCACAAGACGTGGCTTGTCTTGAGCTCCCAATTGTCTGAGTACTGAAAAGTTGAGACACTGATAAGAAATGATTAAAGAGAATGATCTGAATCTTTATTCATTAATTAGGTGTGAGAAAACAAAAGCTGTCAGCCTGAACCAAACTAACCTATGCTTTTTCCTTGAAGGTGTCCACTGGTATATGCTATGTTGGAAATGACAGGCATAAGCCTTCCAGCAAGTGATAGTTTATGGTCTTGGGACAAAGATTGTACCTCATGTTCAGCAGCACCTCGGTGACCCTATCCATTCTGAATTTGACTAATCCTTTTTAAAACTCACTCACTTTATTGGTCTCTCAAATATCCTGTGGCAATTATTTCCACAGATTACTCTTTACACACTGTGAAAACACAATTTTTTTTTGTAACCTTGCTGCCTAGCAAGTCACAAGCTCTACACTGGTTCTAGTTTTATGAATTCTGCAAGTTTCTCATTTTAAAGACCTCTGTCACTGTAAATTTCACTCCCAATCATCTCTTTTCTAAGCTAAAGAGCTAATCTTGCTTAGTTCGTCCTCATAGTGGAAGCTGCCACGTTCCTCTGATCCTGCCCGTTGTGCACACATTATCCTCTGTAGCTCCAGGGCACTCCCCAGCAGTGAAGCAGAACTGCACACGTGCCATTCAGGTTGTGCAGGTAGTCTAAAACATCATAATTATATTTTTCCCCTTTGTTATTATTTCTAACAAGTCCTAAAATCTGATTTGTCTTTTAATCATTGACCAGAGGTCAGTGCCCTGAGGGCACCACCATCCCTGACTATCCCTGCCCACCCCCTCTGAGGGTTCCCCCGTGCTGCCCACAGCCCAGAACCCTCTTTTCAAAACCCCCTGGGGGTTCCCTCCATATTTCCCACAGGGAATTCTCACTGATCTCTGAGAGCTAATTCTTCTGGAGACTGTCTACAACTACACCAAAACCTCTTTCCTAGAGTGGTAGTAGACAATATAGTGAACATGGTTGCACTCAGAGTTATTTATTTACCCTAGCTCTTATGCATTATTCTGCATGGATTTTAAATAATTTGCCAGGTCTTAAACTGCATTTCCCAAATCTTTTTGGTAAAATCATAAGCATTTGACTTTTTTAGGAACCCAAGTCATCATAACTTCACCATTTCTCTTGCAGTTCCTCAGTCTGTTGTAAAGTCAGACCAAATATTTTTGTACCAGCCACCAGCTCCGACATTTCACTGGTTTCTTCTTTTTCTGAGTCTTATTCTCTCTTCAGGGGACCTACTTTTTTCCTTCGACAGCTGCAGAAAAGAGTGGAAACTCCAACCATTCACACCTTATTTCTTCTGCCCTCTGTGATCCAAGGAGTCTCGCTGCTGGGAAGAAAGTGAGATTGAAATCTCACATGCCAGCAAAGAAAAAGGTAACATTTCTGTGCACATGAGGACCATGAATCACTGAAGTATGTTGTTGGCTTTTTAGCAGTATCCTTACTCTATCTACACAATTTAAGTAATATATTAGGTAGAATATGTAGTTGAACATTGCCCATAATCCCAATTTAGATGTGCATTACACTATTTAAGTAGCTGACAGAATTTGACAATGCCTACAAAATTTCCTTGAAGGAATGAAATAGATTTCAGCACTTATGTAATCAGTAGTAATGTGAAAAACATTATTTGTGTCTGATGTTTTTGTGGGTATGGCCTTTTTCAAGTTTCATTGCAGCTGTGTGAAGATTATAGCAATTCACATTCCCTGATCTTTGACATGTTTTCCAATAACTCTATTGCAGTTTTAGAAAAATTTTGTTTTAGGTATTTCCTCTGCCATGTATACTCCTTTCTGAAAGAAAGGAACTAAACAGGTATGTCAGCTGTCTTGGGGAGCATAAAAAGATTGTTAAGAAAAAGTATTGAAGTTAAATATGAGGCACTCCATTTTGTGACTGAGCAGTACTTAATAAAATCTCAATACCAGAACAACTCCATTTTACACGTTGAAAACATTCCTCTCCCTCCAACATTTAAAGGCCATCACCTGAAGTTACTCTTGACCTTTGTGTGCCTAGGAGATGTTGAAACAAACTCTCTCTAGCTGAGTAAGAATGGACAATAATATTACATAAAAATCCATTGGAAATTAAAGCCTTTTATAGAACACAAGACAGGAAATTGGGTCAATACATTCAAGAGAGAAACAATATCCTTTGATTGCTTGTATGGAGGAGAAATTATTCTAAATAATCCACCATTTTCTATTTAAAGAAACTAACTGTAACCGAGACGAATTGTTACTTATTTTATATATATATATATATATATACTTATATACGTACAGCACACATACAGATAAGTGACTAAAAGCAGCTTGAAAAGTTTTTCCCAAAGGGTTTCAAGAGTCGAGTTTTTGTTCTTGCACCACTACTCCACCTCTGAATAGTACCATGGAACACAAAAACACTGAATGCTGGAGTGATTCAAGAACCCAGAGATACAAACCATGGGGGATAAAAGCAGATCTAGGAAAGCCTAAGACAAAAAGAAGGTTTATTTTCTTTGGTTTAGCTCCAAGAGATTAGGGTAGATAAACAAAATAAGGAGCTTGCCTAACAGGTGTGAAACCCAGGAACATTGTTGGACCATTTCTTGAAATATCATAAAGGTAAAAGCAAAAACAAAGGTAATGACAAAGAATAAATAAAAAGGCCAAACTATGGTGAAAAGCAAACAAACAAGGAAGCAGGTACAGAAGCTTGACTTGAGTAGTCTCACAATGGAGAAGAAAGGGGAAAAAGAACAGTTTTCAGGTGGAAATATAGTTTATAGATCACTAGCAATAAGGCTAGGCTGGATCTTTAAGTGATATGTTTCCTTGCGTACAGGCTGCTTTATAGCTCAGTGTAAAATTAAGGGAGGAAAGGGAGAGTAGTGGACATGTTGTTCCCGGCTCTTCCTCCTTAGTGTTTGTTGGAGAAACAACAAAAGGAATAGTTAGTTGAGTCTCCATTATACCTCCCTTCAAATCCTGTCAACTGGCTAAAGAGAGTGTATGACACAAACTGAAAATCCATGTTGGGATGGGTTAAATACAACCGGCTAAAGCAGGCTTGAAGGGCATTTTCACCCATCTTGTCCTTCACTGCTTGCAGTATTCCCATATCAACCTCTGATTCATCTTCTAATACAATATAATATGAGCTCTATTCTAGAAAAGATACAGAAGCCATGAAAGTTGAGAAAGGAATGAGAGGTTAACAGACATAAATATCATACCTATTGGTTAGATTTTTTCTTCTAAAGTCACATCAATGCTTTAAACATGACTTTTACTGTTAACAAAAAAACAACCAAACACACTCCACAAAAAATATAGCCTGCAAGGTTTTCTAGGGTCAACAAAATGTATGATGCCTGATTACACAGATACTTGTGTGCGTGGACCCCTCTGGGTGCCGAGCTGGCCTGCACTCCTTGTTGGGCTGGCTGTCCCTCAGAGCGAGGACGAGCTGGCTGCTGGCTGCTGTCACTTGAGAAGGTCCACAGCTTTGGGACTGTGTCATCTGCTCAGCTGGGGATGCAACACCATCCTCTTAATTTGTTTAAAACTTGCAGTGGCTTAATGTCACTGGATAAAAGAGGCAGACTAGCAGGCAGCCCAAATGGTTAGAAAATGGATTTTTTGGGCCATTCACCTTTGACAAATTGCTTAGCCCTAGAGTAACTGGGCACATGTGAGTTGGTGTTTTAGTTCAAATCAGTTGAAGCGAATCCCTTGTTCATGCTCTGTCCGGGGCACTGATTTGCACTGCAGCAGCATCTTGGAGCGTGGAGAGTAGTGGTTTCTTTTTGTATGAAACTAAACAAAGATGCACTCAAGGAGAGCTAAAGAGGAGTGCACTCGGACACAGGTGAGACTAGAGCGTGCTCAAAGTAAAAGGCCCTCAAACCTATACAGTGTTGACTTCAGGTCCTCAGCAACAAAACCACTGTCCGGCTTTCCTCAGTTTCTTCTCGGCCACACTACTGGCTAGTGAAACAGCTACTGCAGTTCAAACCACCCAGGGACTAAGATCTGCCCAGCTGCCAGTCCAGTTAGCTTAGCATATAGCAAAAAATAAGGCTAAAAATACAACACTTTTCCTCTTGTGCCTTTAGGAAACAGAGAAAATTTAGGATAGGAAAGCCTGAAACCAGATGTTTTCCATCCCCTCATTCATACCATTTGTAGAGTCCTGTTTACTCCTAATAGCCCCGTTCGTACACATCAGCTTACTGTAAGCAATTAATTCATAATATGTATTTTAAATTGAGCCATGACAATCATTCCTTTTGGTATCCAGTGCTAATCACCTCTTAGAGAGTTTACACTGCCAATGGATGGAAAATATGTGTGTAATTTTGATAACACTTTTGCTGACAAAGTCATTTAACTGATGGCAGTGAAATCTAAGATTGGAAGCGAACCATGCCAGACAAAATAATTATTGCCTGCTATAATTTTCCCCCCAAAGGCCACCTGCATTATTTATATTATCTATTAAACTGTGCATATTTTAGAGTTTAGTTACATTTTCAGAGTGACCTATTCAAATCAAAACAGAATTTTTCTAACTCTGGATTATAAATGTCACATAAAATATATTTTTATAATTTAAAATGAAAACTATGAATAGCAGTCACCTAATGTGAGAGAAGGGAAACAGAGATACAGTGGGACTTAAAAGGCTCTATTCTGACTTGTCTTGATAACTCCTGTGTTTGGTTTAGATGGTCTGTCCGGATTAAGGGGTATATTTCAGCAGCTTTTTAAGCTTAACCTTCCCTGATGGCCTTTTAGACAGTACAGTTTTGCCACACTGTTTTATAGACTCTTGTGTGAAGAAGTGCTGCTCTCCAATGAGAAGTCCTGCTCACTTAACCCAAGTTTAATTTTTCAGGGATGTAGAATTATTTGAAGCAGGGCACTCTGCAAGGACAGTTAGTAAGTGGACAGTAATAAAAAGTGAAAGTGTATTCATATCCTGCCATGAGCTTTCACTGTCATTCCTTACCATATTTAAAATGTATGCTTCTATTCTCCTTTGTGCATATTCTTAGAGTTGCTTCAAATCGGGCTTCTGTTTTTGATCTAAACCAGGTTGCTCTTGCCATTTCTTTGTACTGATGATGTCTCAGACATCACTCCCACAGAAACTTTAGCAATAAACATTCTTCTGTATGCAACAGGAGTAATACTAAATTTTAGTTACAACAGATATAATAACTGCGTGTTAAAGAGATCTTTTTTGATGATGGTACTTATATGGCTGCTGTATAGAACTATTAAAATTTGTGTTTGCCATTTTCAAACGTGTTTCTCAAAACTAATGCATCTAAAGCTCATTGATACTATTCTCAATCTGATTATTTTCTGTTACAGTGGCTTTAATGCAACCCAGAGGTGCTGAGCACTTTTGGAACAAAAGTCCATAGCAAAAGATGAATTTAAGAATCTGCTGTAAGCATCATGGACCTTCTGTTCCCTCATAGGTTATTTTATACAATATATAGTTGAATAAAAGGAAGCCTTTGAGATCAAGTACAATTCAGTGAATATTGCAGCCAAGCCCAATCTGTCAATATATATGAGAGAATGTTTTCATTTTCACGGTTTAGATCATCAGTTGTTTGTCACTGGAAAATTGATATGAGAAAGCAAGCAGAACACTGTCTGATTAAAAGTGTATGGATCAGGAAAACCAAACACCAATGATCCTCTTAATTTCTTTAATTAAACACAATTTTTTTCTAAGGGTGTATGACTCTCTGAAACACAGTATGAGTTTTAAAGTGCTAAATCCAAATGAAATTATTTCAAAACTGAAATCAGCTACATTGGTGCCTGCCTACCACCGAAATCCTGAAAGGGGTTCACAGTATTTGTGAATTGAACACTTGGAGGACAATGGCTGGGGAACCTCAGCCCAGCAGTAGCGAATAACAAAGCAGAACCAGAGTAGTCATGAGTCACTACCGTAAAACGAGACATAAAAGTTTGATTTTTTTTTTTTTTAAACCAGAGACATTTTTCCTCTACCACTGAAATTCAAGGGGTTTTGTAATCTTACACCTCGTCCAGGCTCATGCCCAGTGGAGAGTTGTAAATCTTTCTGTATGGGTTATAATGCCTCTTTGCAAATAAGAAAGTAACTAAAATCCAAATAATTTGTTGGCTTTGGCCTTCTGTTTCATGGTAAAAATAAAAACATGTGGCAGAGCTGTCCAGGGAGATTTTATATTTTATTTTTCATGTTAACTCAATTTTATGGATCATTGAGGTATTTATCCTACAGCTTAGCCATACAGTACTCTACCTCATTGTCTTTCTAATGAGAATATTCTGTTAATGTATTTTTTTTCGAGTCCTTACTCTTGGGCTAGCTTTTGATTCATAATAGAAATTACCTGTGACTTGATGGTCATCAGCTTTTGTTAATATCTTTTTGAAAAACTGTAGAAAAAGCCCAACAGTTTCAAAAGGTTAAAGATGACTAGTTTGTCCTCATACACTGTTCAGTTAGCTTTAAAAAGAATTTTAAGGAGAGCTGTAGAACAGCATTAATTTTTGCATACTTCATGCACCATGATAGCATGAATTCAGGATGGAAGTCTTTCTCTTAACTTTCTTGTCTTCTTTAGTTTAGACCTTTGATACGACTTTTTGGGGGTGTTACTGGTTTTTTTTTTTTGGTGTGCAGACAACTGAGAGAAAGAGCAACTCATTGTATTATAGCAATTTATAGAATTCAAAATAAAAATAGGTTTGTCCTTGACTCAAAGGCAGCTTAACTTATGTAAGAAATGGACAGTTATAATATTTTCCAATTCTTCCTTAGCACTGTATAAGTATTTTTAGATATTCAGATTCATTCATAGTGTGAATAAATTTGGAACACTGAGGCTGTTGAAAAATAACATTACTGTAATCTTCATTTTCAATAAAACTAGTCAGACAAGAGGATGATTACCATTTGCAAACAGTAATGAAGCAGTGAATTAATTTTATGAAGGTACGATGGATTAAACTATTTCAAAATGATTGTTATCAGCACCACATATAGTTGCTCTTAATCTATATTTTGAGTATATCTTTATTTAACCAGGATAAAAAAGCTGCCTAATATTCCTTTTGACATAGAACATAACGAGATAGCAATCTCTGCGAAACTCATAATTCACAGGGAAATTGTTAACCAATTATAAACATAACACAAAATATCAATGGCTATGGTGTATTTTAAACACAATTATGATAATAAAGTATAATCAAATATATGCAAGCAGTAGCAATTACTAGTGCATATCATTAAGCCATCTGCTAATTAATCCAAAGCAATAATATGGTTTATTTAATAAGTTCCAGCATTTCTCTTTGAAGATGTGTACAGGAAATAAGTGGTTTATGTCTGATGAAGCAGGAAGTGAATCTATGAGGCTAGAGCTTTGCTGTAATAACTTGGAACCTCTCAGATATTTTTATTTAATTGTTGTCACTGCTGCAAAAATTTTAAATATCACCAGGCTGCTGGAAGCAAAACCTGCAAGGGGAGAAGAAGAATGCAGGAGCTGCCTTTGTGTAGAAAACAGTTCATAACAGCCAATAAATTGATCATAGAAGAGAAGAGGTCATCTCCAAAGCCTGAAATGATAAGAGAAACTCCTATTGATTTCAGGGGCCTGCATATGGGATGGGAACACTTAGTACCAACAGAACTATAGTGGTTTATATTTTTTTACTACAGAATTCAGTAGATTTACTTAACTGCTCCATCTGGCTAAATACCTTGTAGATAGTGTCTGGTATTTTAAGTATGTATCAAACATTTTTCCCTGTCATCCTGAAGTTTGCTGCTACACATACAGAATGTGTTTTGCCCTATTGTCTCATGTGAATATCTCTTATCAGTTTATTTACTCTGTGAAATAGTATGTTCTGCCAAGTACAGAGGCCTATCCTGCTGTCATGAAATAAAATATTTAAAGTATATTATAAATGTAGCATTCCCTGAAGATTTAGAAAACATCCTTCAAACTGCACATTAATACACCCAGTGCCAAGCCTTTTGACACAGCTTAATTTTCCTCTTAAAGAAGGAAAGATGTTGCAATTTAGTGCTTTATGAATTTTGTAGTGTTTGAACTGCTACTTCTATAAATCCTAAATTAGCTATATTTATTTCAAAAAAGGACAGTTTGTGCAAACCTTAGGGAAAAGGAGAATTAAGTGCTATTTCCACCAACAAATTGTTTTTCTGGAGAAGGAAAGGGGGCCTTTGGGGATGTGAGGTGGGGAACAGTCAACTTCCATTTCTCTCGAAGCAAATACTGGAGGGATTTATCAGTTGACAAGTCAAATACAGAAAATATAATCTGATAAAAGGCTGTGGTCTGATCCACCAAGTCCTCTGAAACCCCACAGAAGAAAATATGGTGCAAACAGAATAATTACAGATTTAAACCATTGTAAGGGTAGAAGCATTTCATATGGGTTTTATCTGACATTAAATCAGCTAAGTTAAAAAAAAAGAAAAATAGTGCTTGTTTTTTTCATGGTCCTTAATTTTTCAAATAAAGGAAAAACATGACCTTGCATGTCTTCTTCATTTGGACAAGAGAGCTGGAACAGTGTTTCAGGATAAATTTTAAGGAAAGAGCATTTGACAGCAGAACGGGAGATGATTTTTGCGTTCCACGTAGTGATGCACACTTCTGCTGCCTGAAAGGTTGTAGAGTGCCCAGCTTGTTACTTGACACTGACAGCTTCTGTGAAGTGTACCACTCCTACTCGGTATGTAAGTCCAGATGTTATTTTTAAACGCCCTCCATTTGATCACAGGCATAAGGCAACGCTGATGGTGGTAGGGCTGCTGCGGTCCCACTGCAGTGCCCTGGTCTGTGGTATCCAGCTGTGAAGCAGAGGTAGGCTGAGCTGAGCCCCGGGTAAACAGCTCACAGACCTTGCACAAACAGGTAGGACTCTTGGATTCATCTTATCTTCCTTAGCAACCTGGGTGCCACTACAAGATACTTTCAACTGTTAGTCGGGCACTGAGACTGACACCCAGGTCTCCTCTGGGTGCCCAAGTCAACAATCAGGATATGGGAGACACAGGCCAAGCCAGGTCCTCTGTGGGTGGCAATCTGGAGACAAGCCCTACCTGGGTTTGCAGAAGTAGCCTCTCTGCACTTCCACTCAGCTGCCTGCTTGCCCGGTCATTCCTCGCCAAGAAACGACTCACCTCCTGTAGCAGGCAGAAGAACTGCACAGCAGTCTGCCCGGGGTAGGACAACAACCCCATGCAAGATTTCCCCTTTTTTATCTCTGTGAGTGAATAGTGTTAATCCACTTTATTTCTCCCATGTCTCACATGAGATGATGAAGTGCAATTACAAGCCGAACATGTGCTGTACATGCACATGACTTACAGTTAAACATCATTATGCATGTTTATTCTTATTACTCAAATAAAATTATCCATCTGATCTTGAATCCTTCATAGTTACATGAAGCCAGTTTTAACAAAAATTAAGAGATAGTACAAATAGTTCAGAGATGCAAAATCAGCTCACCACAGAAGTGTCAATGTAAGCTAGCAATTAAAACAGGAAAAAAGAATGCTTTATACAAATATAAGGAAAAGCATTTGCCTTTGTGAGTAATAGAGGTCTAGGAATAGTAATAAAAAAATTTTCCGTCATTTGATGTCTCAGTCAAAATAAATAATACTGTTAAAATATTATTTTACTGCTGTCTAGGACCTTAAAAGACATTTTGCAATTGCAGGTTACTAGATTAAAAAAAAAAAAATTGCCATTGGCACTTTATGCAAATCAAAAAAAAAAGAGAGTTGATTCAGTAAATAGAGCTAAAATAGACAAATTATTGAATGCAGCTACGATATGTTCACAGTTCTTCATGGCAAAAATCTACAGACTCATAAATCTATAGATAGGAACTTTGGCGAAGTTCATTCAAAGGAATTATTTTTGAGGGGGTGAGGTGGAGGAAAATCTTTTATGTCATGAGCTGTTATTCAAACTTGAACACATACAAATTTGACAATTTCTAAAGCCCAGGATATTATACCTATCCAAGGCTTCCACTCATCTTCTAGGCCCCTCGCTGTTTTCTACAACTACACCTAGTAACTAGCTCAGGCAAGTCAGATACAATATGCTGTCAGCCAGTCTCCAAAGTAAATATATAGATAAATAAGTATTTGGGTTTCTTGGTTCACTAATGGATGTAGGCACATGAAAGAGTCTAAAATTTCATCTTCGTTTCCCACACTGTTTCAAAAGAAATCTCCTCACAAACAGTGAAGACATTTTTTTGGGAAGTGTTACTCTGTGGTAGAGACAAGCCAATGTTCAAATCTGGATTTAGAGGTTCAGACATTTGGGGCACATTTGGGACTTTTGAGCAGGTTTTGCACATTCCAAAGGCAGAAGCCAGCTTGAGAATTTGGGTTTAAGTTTGGGCTTTGGTGCCAGGCCCTGCTAAGAGGGGGAAGGGAATGGTTTCTCTGTGTAGATGATTATGCTGATTACTGTGATAGCACAGTTATGAAAGGAGCTTTCACGCCTCCCTTCAGCTTTCCTCTGCCCTCCTCTTTCCCCCATTTCTCTTCCACTTTTAAAACATAACAGTGGACAAATACTCTTTTTTTTTTTTTTTTTTTCTCCCCAAATTCTCCATAGAGCTCAATATGCAGGCAAATACATTTATATGCAAATCAGTTATATTAAAAATGCTGTGTGCTACCTCCAAGACCCTATCAGAAATGAAGCATTTATGCCTCAGCAGGTAATACTGTGTTAAATATTCCAGATTCTTGTATTGTGACTGAAGTGAATTATGGAGAATTGTTGAGGGTGAGAAATGACCTTTAAGCCCATTAAGTACATTAGAGGCTGATTGTTGCACAGCCTTCCAGGATAGTAACTAATTGCTTCCAAAGCAATCCTAGTGATTCTGCATTTTTTTTTATTAATCTTGTCATTTTATGAGTTCCTTATTCTTTGATTAAAACTTTTGTTCCTTTTTTCAATTAACATTCTTTTTTCATGTTCTATGTTTCTGCTTTAGTGCCATCATTCACGCTATGATTAAAGATGATGAATTATCAGCATTAACTTACCATACATCATTTAACACTCAAGACAGTTTTCTTCCCTTTTTTATATGTCTTTTCCTCCCTCTTTTCCCTTTTTGTTAAATGCTATGAATACATGAATTTTCAGTTTGGCTTTATTCTCTCCAGAAAACAAACAAAAAATTTTAGTCTATCACATTTTTCCTTTGAATGTTGCATTATCACCACTGGAAATGAAAAGATAGGAACAGAAATCAGTTTTAAAAAGATTTTATGCTTGGTTGGGAAAAAGTCGGTGTGCATTACATGATAGGCATTTTACTTCATATTGAAAGAAATGGTTTATTTCCTCATTTTTCCATGAATATTTAACTGTCAAAAAAATTAAAGTAGAAATTCAGGTCTCTCAAACTCAGTTGGATCTACCTGCTTAGAAATATTTTGTAACCCTCTGGTGTAACCTTGGGTGGAGGAGGCACTCTGGATTTCAGGTGAGCTGGAAAAGGAAGGAAAAGCATAAACTGTGGGTAATTGGTAAGCTGTGATGGTGCCATGAAGTGCATCTCAGGACCCACTAGAGGAAGGGCAAGTCCAGGTTCATTTATCAGGGCTGATAGAAGTAATCGTGTCGGCACCAGCCTGATACACCAACATTCACGTGGAAGGAAGGAACAAGCTTTCTCTCCTTTCTTGCATGCTGGGACGTGACTGGCACGAGAATCCCTCTCCCACGTTGAGTATTACCATATTCAGCCTGCATCCATGAAAAAAAATAAAAATGTGGGTGCTATTTGAGCAGGAAAGCATTGCTTAGCATAAATGAATTTATAATTCCTCTTTGCCTGTGCTTGGTGAAACATGACAGGAGACAGCTCTGAAATAGCTTATAAAAGCTAATTCAGAAAGAGTCACCAGTTTAACACAATATTAACTGAATTTCAGGTATGAAAACAATGGAAAAACAAAGGAATAAATATTTAAAGATGTTTAAATGAAGAAGAAGAGGTATACTCTATGGGCCTTTAAAAAGCATAAATGCCTACAGTCTGCCCTGCAGAGAAAAAAAAAGGTTTCCAAATCCACTTGTCATTAGTACTGCGGGTTCTGCAAATCTCTGAAAATACTGTAAATTTTATCTCGACTTGTAAATATCAATTTCGATGCTGTTTCATGGGGAAACACTTAATCTGATTTTAGATCTCTGGGTCAGATCCTTGATTTAGGAATACTAATAGATGGAAAAGATAAATTCTGGATGTGATTATGAACCAATGTGTTTGCACCCTCTGCAACTGGGATTATCATACTGCTGTGATGAGCAGGTCTTGGAAATTCTTGAAGTTTGTAGGAGATAACTTCTTGTCACAGGTACTCAGGGAGCCACCCAGGAAAGATGTCCTCCTAGACTTGCTGTTTGCCAATAGAGGAGGACTCGTGGGGGATGTGATGGTGGGTGACTGTCATGGCCACAGTGGTTGTGAAATGGTTGAGTTCAAAGTTCTCAGTGTAATGAGAACAAAAGGACAGCAGAGTTGCCGCCATGGACTTCAGGAGAGCAAACTTTAAGCTATTTGAGGAGCTATTCAGCAGAGTACCCTGGGAATCTGCTTTTGAGGGCTTAGGAGTCCACAAGTGCTGGTCAGTCTTTAAGAATCACCTTTTAGAAGCACAGGAGCAGGCAATTCCACTTTATCGTAAGTCAAGCAAGCAGGGTAGAAGATCAGCTTGGCTGAACAGAGCACTCCTTGTGGAGCTCAGGAAGAAAAAGAAATTGTATGATCTCTGGAAGTGAGGTCAGGCTTTGCAGGAAGATTACAGAGCTGTGCTTTGTATATGCCAGAGAGAAGACATGAAAGGCCAAAGCTCGATTAGAGTTGAAACTGACCTCTGTTGCGTCAGATAATAAGAAAGTCTTTTTTAAGTATGTTAAGAGCAAGAAGAGGTCTAAAGAAAACATTGGGCTGATATTTGTTGAAGATGGTTATCTAACTAACAGGGATGAAGAAAAAGAGGAGGTATTCAATGTGGGTTTTGCCTCAGTCTTCAGTAATACGGATAGACCTTGGGCTGCCCAGTCCCCTGAGTCAGAGGACCACAAGTGCGGGAACAGGGACTTTCCCTTTGTGGACACTGAAATTGCAAGAGACCAGCTGTATCAGCTGAATGTTCACAAGTCCATGGGGCCTGATGGGATTCATCCCAGAGCACTGAAGGAGTTAGCAGTTGGCATGGCAGGACAATCTCTCCCAATGATCTACCAAAGGTCTGGAGTGTCTGGTCAGGTCCCTGATGACTGGAAGCTAGACAGCCTGATTCCAATCTACAAAAAGGGCAAGAGGGAAGACCCAGGGAACTACAGACCTGTTAGTCTAACCTCAATTCCTGGACAATTATGGAGAAGATTATACTGGGGACTAGTGAAAGGCATCTAAAGGACAATGAAATCATCAGGCACAGTCAACATGGGTTCACAAAGGGAAAGTCCTGTTTAATTTGATATCCTTCTATGATAAGGTCCCCACCTGGTGGATGAAGGGAAGGAGCTGGATATAGTTTTTCTGCATTTTAATAAGGCTTTTGATACTGTCCCTCACAGCACCCTTCTGGAGAAGTTGTCCAACTGTGGGTTCATAGTGAATATTATTCATTTGAATAATGCTCTTAATAACATGCTGTAACTTTTGGTCAGCCCTGAATTGGTCAGGCAGTTGGACTAGATAATCTTTGTAGGTCCCTTCCAGCTGAAATTACTTCTAGTCTAGTCTAGTCTAGTCTAGTCTAGATTCCCATAAAGACTATACCAAGCTCTGAAAAGACACCAGTTAATAAACATCACTTCTGACTAAGGAAACATTTAAAATTAAGTATTTGCTATTGAATCTGAAGAAATTCACATCTGCCCTGCTCTCAAATACTCTCTTGGGCCATTGCCAGTCAAAACAGGATTCTGCGTCTGGTGCTTAATCTGATCCTGTACCATATTATGGTCTAACTTTTGGAATTCTATTAATTTAAATCTTTGTCCGTTCACACAAATGGCTTACCAGGTCCGATGTCTGATAACTAATAAGATTTGTTAAAGGGCTCACTTTTTCTCTCAAGAGTTGCAGTCAAAATGGCTGAGTGTCCTGTGGAATCCTATAGTGTGGACAGCATGTATTATAAGTAGTTAAATTTTATGAAGTGCCTTTTGTTAAATCTTATTGTTGGAAAAATATTATATCATATTCCACTTTGTTATCAAGCATTTTATATAGGGACACATAATTCTTCAAAAGCAAGCAAACCCTGCAGCTTCCCAGGGTGCCTAACTGCCATGCCTAGCTTCCCCCTAAAACAATAGGTAATACATATCCTACCAAACTAACTTTTAATTAGTCAAAAAGGGGATCTAATTTCCTCATTTGAGCGACAGTAAAGCCAACAAATTTCTTCTAGTGCATCTGCCATTATTCCTCTCTCTCTCCTTATCCCCTAAAAAGAAAGCATTTAAAATAGATAGTCTTCTGATATTTTCTAGATATATGTTTGGGCATAGTAGGTGTGAATGCTTAAAAAGCATGATTCATATTAAAATTATATGACATCCAGCAATAACATGACGGAGTTGAGAATGAAAATGATCACCTAAAGAAATGCTGCAGAGGGGTGCTGAAGGGAATATTTGCCACCATGCAGGGAACTTCAGCAAGACTAAAATGTTACAAATTACTCAGGAATCCTCCCGTGAATTCTGTTTTTTCTCAAAAGCCACTTCTCAATGTACAACACTGAAGGCATATTTCAGTCTCTCTGAGCATACCTTTTCTATTTGCCAATATTAAATTCCACATGCCAGCCTTGGTTTTGCATCTTCATTAAATTCTTTTGTAATCCATTCATGTTCTCCAAGTATTGACTTTAAAAAAACCTCCTGCTTTTGTCATCTGTAAATTTTGTTGCACTCCATCTCAAATCAATTTCTAAATCACTAATATAAATGTTAAATAGAAAATAGCTCCAGGCAACCTTGTCTGTCATATTCTGTCAGGAGGATCCTTTATCATTTATTATGATCCTTCAGGGGCCCGCTTACTACCCATTATTAATCCATTTTCCCTGACCAGTCTTCATATCTCCCACATGACTTTCCTTACTAGTATCTTATGATCTATGTTTGGAAAAGTGCTGCTAATATATATGCAAATCCACTTCACACTGTTAACCTGTTAACCATATCAGATAAAGATCACATTAGTCTCTATATGTTTCCAGCTTCATGCTGACACCAGCTAAAAACTCTGTTTTCAAATACCTTAGTATATTCTTTACATATGAAAATGCTATCCCAACTCAGACAATATTAAACGTTGACAACATCTGCTTTCTTACCCTTTGCCAAAATGACAAGGTTGGTCCTCTAGTTTTGGTAATAGGATAGTTTCTTGTTACTCAATATGGAAGATCAGATATTTCTCCCAGACAGCTCATGTAATTCCTTCCCTAAACCGAAGTAGTTTCAACTTCTGTATTTCTCAGCTGCATCATACTTCCTAATTTGCTACCGGTGCTGCTTTTACCATCATGTTCCAGGAAACAATAAGGATCAGCTAACTGTTCTCCCTCTCTCAACAACTACAGAGATCAGGCATGTGAAGTAGGCGTTTAATTATCCTGTCATTATCCCATCACCACAAAGTGATTGCTTTATCATTTTAGTGGGAAACTGTAGTCCTCACTTCTTACAAATACTCATTACTCTTACATCTCCTGCTAGTTAGGTTGGCTTTCAACATCTTCTAAAGCACTGCACAGAGGGTGAAGAGAATCACCATATCAACTGCTTGCACAGCTACAGAGGTGTCTGGTGGGTTTGGGATTTTGCAGTGAGAAAAGGGAACAAGCATAGCTGGAACAGGATGGTCCTACAGGATGTGCTAAGGTGGGCTTCCCACTGGGACAGGCAAGCAACAGTCAGCTGCACCATGACAATTATTACACGGCCAGACAGCCTGGGGTACAATGCTGCACTACCTCTAGGGAGGAGGAGGAGGTAGAGGCTATGTGCAGGTGCAAGAGTAGGAGGTCTTTTCACGGAATGAAGAAAAAATTTATTTCTTCCTTCAAGCCCATGGGAGATTATCTTCAAATTAAGATAGTTCAAGACTCAAGGGACAACAGAGCAACAAATTGACTCTCAGGGTGATGTGGCCCCTGGAAGAAGGAAGGGAATGTCTAAATGCACAACCTCTCTCTGTCCAAAGCCAATAAGGATGTGAAGATTTTTCTACAGTGAGTGTATATGCATATAATCTACCCCCACTTCCTCTTCCTATATATAGTTACAGTACCTCTTTCTGGTGCTATAACATATGCCTATCTGAAGTAGAGTACAGCTGTTATTTTAAGAAGAAAAGCTGTTTAACTGGGTAATTAAACAGAATATGTTTTCTACCACTTATAGAAGCTTTTTTAATATTTGAGGGAAATGAAGGGAAGTCACAATACATGTATTCTCCAGCCAAAGTGATGTATACATATTCTCTAGTAAGAAAAGCTGTCTGATTTTTCAAGAACTTATTGAAATCTCAGGAGTTAACTATCTTGTGCAGAAATGTTGGGAATTTTGGCAGAATCTATGTTTGGCTAAACAGGCAGCATCTCTTTGAACTAAACCACAAAAAGTAAACATACAAGAGGTCGGAAAAGGTACAGGCAGAAAAAAGAAAAAAAAAGAGTAAAAAAGCATCATCTGGGCACTTAGAGTTGAAACCAGAAAGGCCAGAGTCTGTCTGGAGCTACGATAGGTGAGGGAGGTTTAGCACAGCAATAAGGGACTTCACAGTCATACTATTTGCAAAAAGAAATTCAGGAAAAAATGTGGATTCACTGATGGCTAGAGGGGACAACCATGAACAATGTAGAAAATATTGAAGCATCGAATGCCTACTTATATTGGTCAGCAAAGCCTCATCCCAGACCTCTGTGTTTGAGAAGGGGGAGTACAGAAACCAGTGGGGGAACAACAGGTTAGGGACTCCTTAGAGAATCTAAACTCATTACGATCCATGGAGATAATTGGATTCACATAAGGATGCTGGCAGAGCTTGTGGATGTGTGATATTATTATCATCATCTGTGAAAAACAATGGGAAACAGGTCAGGTCTCTTCTAAGTGGAAAAAAAGCTAACACTGTGCTTGTTTTCAAAAAAGGCAAGATGAAGGACCCCGGGAGTTATAGGCTAGTCAGTCTTGCTTCAGTCCCTGGAAAAATCATGGAGCATGTTCTCTTGAAATCTGTTTCCAAGAATGTGAAGGACAAGAAAGTAATCAGGAACAATCAACACAGATTTACCAAGGGCAAGTCTTGTTTAACCAACCTGATGGCCTTCTGTAGAAAAACAATTGGTGATGTGGATAAGGAGAGAGTGGTAATTTTAATAAACATTGATTTCAGTGAGGCTTTTGACACTGTGTCTCACAGTATTCTTGTTTGTAAGCTCAGGAGCTGTGAGCAGGACAAATGGGCTGCTAGAAACCTGACTGGGCTGGCACTCATGAAGGATAGTGATCATTAGTTTGATGTCTGGCTGGCAAACATGAGCATAATCTTGTACTCTACATCAACACTGGGGGTCCACATTGTTTGTTGTCCTCATCAGTGACCTGGATGGTGACACACAAAGCATTCTCAGCAAATTCACAGTTTAGGGGCAGTGACTGACACAATGAATGGCAGAGTTTCAACCTGGAGAGATTTGGGAAATTTGAGAACTGGGCCAACAGACACCTCCTGAAGTTCACCAAGAAGTACAAAGGCCTGCACCCAGGATGGGATTCCCATGGATCGGTACAGGCTGAGACATGATGTGCTTGCCAACAGCTCAGCTGAAAAGGGCTTGAAATACACTGCTGAAATGGCCATCACGGTGGACTCCTGGGTGAATGTGAGCCAAGAACATGCTCTCATCACAAATAAAAGAAACTGTGTAATGAGTTTCATTAGGGGTATCATGGCCAGCAGACTGGAGGAAATTAGTATCCCCCTCTACTTGGTCCTGGTGAAGCCACCTCTTCAATGCTGGGTTCAGTTTTGGTTGTTCCATTTTAGTAGACATGGTAGAGAAACTGGAGACTGTTCAGCAGTGGGTTGCCAAGATGGTCAGCAACCTAGGACATGTAACCTACAGAGACAGTTTGAGGGAATTTGGTTTACTGAGTCTGAGGAAGATGAGGCTAAGGGACCATCTAAGAGTAACATACAAAACTTGGAATCTAGTTGCAAAGAAAGTGGAGCCAATGTATTCTTGGTAGAGCAAGATGGTACACAGAGGTTCTGTGGTAACAAATTGTGGCTGTTGAACAGCCCCATTTTAAGAGAAACAGGTTGGAAGCCTTGGCGTCATTCAAGCAAATGGCAAAACTCCCTTGAAAAAATATTTTTTATATAAACATATAAAGATAAATCTAAGAAAAAAAGGAGGAACTAAAAAGTAACAAGATGTGATAAGACAGACTCCCTGTTAGTACATGGAATACGAAAAAAGATACGGACTATGTGCCCTGTGAAACAATCCTAAGAAGGTCTTGGCCAACTATACAGTATGTGAAGGGAAAATGACAGGTGGCAGGCAGATCCCTCCTGGCAGATAATGATTTAGCTTGTGTTGTTCACTCTTACATTGTTACTGCTGCTGCTGCTGACAAAATCCCTCCATGGATGCAAAGCCATTGGTGTTCAGGGAACAGCAGTCGATGCAGCATGTTGTAGCACTTTTTCAGACTGACTACGGTTTGCACATCTCATGGCAATTTACCTGTTCTCTGCACTCCCCCATAGAGCAGACTCAAAATTATTGTCTTTGTTCAAAATATGGTCAGGGCTTTGAGTGAGTGAGGGTCCAAATGTACATCCACAGAGCATGTGGAGGAAATTGAACTAATTTCTAAACACTCTATGTAACAATTAGCAACCAAACTAGATTAGAAAAGGGAAAATTAGCTCAGATTTGTGATATGGCAGCTGGATTAATTAAATTTCCTAAGGTACCTCAAGAATTATACTGCAGTTTAGACCTGCACCATAGCCTCTCAGTGTCCACAATTCCAGTGGAGAAGACTGGGTAAGCCAGGACAGACTTGTGATAAGGTTTCAGCCTGAGGCTAAGTTTTCCAGAAAGCAAACCGCCAGATATTTTCAAGCCAGTTGATGTGTTAAATGCTGAGTTATTCTGAAAATTGCTATGGATGAAATAATAGTGAATACAAGATGAGGACCCTATCATATCAAAAAGTACCATTCACCAGTGATCAAATCTCACTACAACTGCATTCAAATTGCCTGATTCATCATGAGGCATACTGTTGTGAGGATGAAAACATCGGGAGCTTGTCAGGCTTCAGTTGGATTCAAACATTCTCCTGGGAAGGACAGGTTGCTATAATCCTGAATTTATAACGTTGCCATCAATGACAGTGTGACAACTATTGTTGCAACATCAGCTCTGGGGAATAAAAATGTAAACATATCTCAATCATGCTGTTTAGATTTAAAAAGGGAGTAAGGATATGAAATATGGAAATATCTAGATGTCTCTATGGCTTAACTGGTATTTGACAAGCAATGTTAGTCTCAAATTCAGATGAAGAAAAAAACCTGCCTTCAGAATGGTACTTAAATAGATACATAACTATGTCCTGAATCAGGTGTTATTTATAGGGAGATTGTCTGTCCTAGCCGTGTCAAACACATTTGCTTTCTTTGTCTGTGGGACTGTCAGGAGGGAAATTCATGTCACACTTCAGGCTTCTGGTCTGCTTCCATTGCCTTTCCCCAGAATGACTTCCAAAGCAGTTGTCAAACCCAGAAGGATATTCAAGATATGTGGGCTTCAAATTATTTTAAGACCACAAGCCCCAAGTATAGTTACGTCAGTATAATGCACACGGGTAATACAGTTGGTTGATAATCCATGTTCTAGCCAAGGATTTCCCCCCTTTAGGGTTTGTTTTGGACCCAATGAAAAATGGAGCTGTGATGCCTCCTACTGGCTTTGTTTGTATGTTTTACCTGCTGTGGGTCAGGAAAGTTTCCCCGAGATCTTGGAAATGTTAGTGCTGATGTAATGAAGGTAAAGACAGCCTCAAATAAGCTCTCTGATACGAGGACAAGGAGCTATTTAAATTTAAAAGTAACTGAAAGATATGAAAGCAGTAACTGTCTCACAAATACATGTCCAACAGGAGTCATGTATGCATTTTATCTTATAATTCTGCTTACTGAATGGAGAAGATGGGTTTTGACAGGTTATTTCATTTGATGTTATAACAAAACAGAATCTGCTTTTTACATTGATATTACTCTAACACACAGAAATTTCCTTTGACTCAAATGTTGATCTGATTCAAAAATAACAGAGCGCGATCACAAGAATAGTTCTTTTTTTCTGGTGCTACGTCTTTTCCACAGGCTGTAAATTGTACCAGACATAATTTTAAATTGCTCTTGGGACGAAGAGCCTGATAAGTCATTATGTTTGTAGTAAGAATTTATGTCTCAGTACTACCGCATATATCTAGCCTTCTCATGCAATCTAGAGAGGACACTACAAATCAACATGTTCCAAATATTTAACAAAATATAGCTCTTGTTATTTAGGAAGAATTCTGTGTTAGCTTACTTGTTAAAAATACAGCTTTTAATAAAAGGATTAATCTAATAATTGCAACAGCAGTGTTCATCTGACAGATATTGGATGCTGGTGGAGCTCCCACTTTGACCACTGGGGGCAGGAGCCCCCCTGAATAAGCACAATGCAAGTTTTTTGAGTTTTCTTGGCATGATCACTGACTAGGCATATTCTTGGACTCTGTATCCTCAGCCCAACAGTGATCCACCAATCTGTCCTGTAATTTAAACACACTCTCTTCAACAGCTCCAAGTGCTCCTAACTTTTCAAATTCTCTCCTGAAAGACAACTTTCATTCAGATGGATTTACTTAACACAGGTCAGCACATGATCATTAAATTTAACCTTGGACTCTTTGTCCCTGAGAAACACACAAGAAAGACATTGTGGACAATACTAGACTTACATTTAGATAAATGTGTAGCATGAAATAGAAACTATATATCAATCATATAGATGGGTTTAAGAGCTTTCAAATCAGTGTAACCTTAAAAAGCAGAATTACTGTGTAATAATTTTTGTTAATAATTCAAAGGAAGCACAGTCAGGACTGGATGGAAAGATTCAGGAGACAGAGCAAGCAGCTTTCACAGCTAACAGCTGCCACACAGAAGGAAAGAACTTGCACTGGGAACTTGAAATGCACGAAAAAGTAAACAGGAACCAGTAAGGGAAATAGCAGCACAGATGTACAAGTGATCATAGCACTCCTTGTCTGAGATGAAAATATGAAAGAAAAAACTACTAATTCATAATCTAGCTTCTTGAACTAATTCAAACTTTGGTGGACACAAATAAACAATATAATGAAAGTTGCAAGTGCAATGCAGAACCTGAATGAGTTTCTAGCCCAGAAAGAAAAAGGACAAAGCCCAAACAAACAAGTATAAAATGCCTATAGAGTTTAGTACTGAACTTTATCCAAAGTTCCTCTCAGGCTCTGGATCCAACTTTTGTGAAGAGCTGACTTTTACTATAGCTAATATTTCTTCAGGAACATGATAAATTACTTGACAGGTTGAAGAGTCTAGGCAAGCAAAGGTGAAGTAACTCAAAGGCTAACTTTAGCTCATCTGTCTACAACAAAGAGGATATTTTTCTGATGGAACAACCCTGTTCAAGCTGCACAGATAAACACTGCCCTGTGTTTACAGTCATTATTAACACCCGTGTTGTTCGAGGACAACATTAATATCAGATACTACCACAGATGGAAATGACTTCATGGAAGGATAAAAAGCCAGGTCTTTCACTTAGGAAAATAAAAATATTTTAAAATGTGTGCATGAAACAGAAAGTACGTAGACATTCTTTATCAAATTTATGAAGTTATTCCTTTTTTTCCAGCTGTGATTTTTTCACTGTAAGTACTTGTGTCATCTCAGCCCTCTTCTTAGCCTGTGGAATCAATTCAGTTGATGATAAGGTATTCTGAATGGAAGTTACTTCAAATGAACTTTTTACAGTACCTGTTAAAATGGTTACTTGTTTTTAATAGCAGATTCTGGGCACTCTGTCAACAAAAATAACTTATACCACTACTAAACATGGCCAAGAAAATTACTCCAGTTTCTTCTAGTTTGAGTTCAGTTTTACGTAGAGCAAATGTTATGTTGCAATTTGGTAAAATTTCTGGCTAGCTGCTGTCTAGAATGGATCGTATTAAGAAGTGTATTGTATTACACCACACACATTGTGTCAATAACCATATAGAATGAGCATTGTCTTCTAGATATTCTCTATAGTATTATATTGAACTGTTTAGTGTAGTTCTCATACCACCAATATAATTAAGATATTTAAGTTATTGATGCCATTTGCTTCTCATTTTTTGACAAAACCCATATAATTCTATATTATATAAAAAAATATTTGAAAAATATTACTGGCATATTTAAGGACACATGTGTTTGGAAGAATTACTTTAATCCCTGGGAAGTTATTTAATAAAAATGGATTTTTCTACCTCAAGTAGATATCTGAAAAAAAGACCTCCTCATAAATATTGGATATAGAAGTGTCCTTACAGTAACAACCACCAAAATTCCATTTTAAGTAACAAAAACTTAATAAAGTTCACATTTGGTTAATGATGTTTTTCTCACTCTATTTTTTTACTAAATGCCAGCTGTTAATAGCATAATCAAGTGTGTCCATACCTTCTATAAATATCTATGTTCTTCCCTGTAGAATGCTAATAGAATTGCACCAGACGCAATGATGCCCTTCAGATGCAGATTTTACAGTTTAAGGTAAAGTAGGTTTGATCCTCCAAATATCTGCCCACTCCCTTCACTTTGGTTCATTCCAGCTAATGCCACTGAAGTAAATGGAATGTAAATGCCCATACATCTTCAGAGGGTTAAACATACTGCTAGCCAAATGGAATGACCAGTAAATGTTGCTCAGAAAAGTGAAATCAGGCCAGTAGAGCTGCTTTGCTGGAAAAGTTAAATTGCCTATTATTCAGGCACACCTGGTAAATATCAAAATACCAAATGCTTAATGAACTACTCTGTTACACCAGGTTTATGTCAGAGAAACCCTATATGTCTAAGCAGGGGGCTTTATAGGCCCAAGGGGCTAAGGGTCAAATTCCAACCCTCTGGAGTCCCTCCCCTCTTAAACCCAACTTTTTAAACATATTTAGTGATTTATATCCGATTTTAGTGACCAGCCACTTCTGAAGTCATCACAAACACCTAAACGGTATTCAAATCTCATCTACTTAAAAGTGAAAAGAATCTTAAGATTCCAGTTTCAGTTGCTCAGGTGATCTTAAATAGTGTTGGGAAAGCAGGAAAGAGGGACCAGTTCCTCCTTCCTGAAGAGCAGAGGATGTCCTGCCCCACTCTTAAGAGCTTAGATGGTTCTTAAGAGTTTAGACAGCTATCTTGAGAAGATTGGTTTTGGCTTGTGAATGCTTTGTGAACAGAGATGCTTCATGATTGCCACATCCAGATGTCAGAAAATGGGGGATTTAAAAGATCAGCCTATATTTTACTTTTTCCTACTGATGCCTGTGTGCTGTTCTAACGTTGCCCTTCCTTCAGCCTCCCAGTTGCCACGTGTCCTGCTCTTGCAGTGCCCACCCCGTCAGACTTCACCTGTAGTGTGTGAGCATTATCTAGCTATAGCTGTGCTATGGTATCAAATTCATTAAACATATTTTAAGTGGTCTGATATTGGTGAATTCTTGAATGCTATACAGGTATTTTCATTTTTAGAAATCAGGACTGTTCCCCAAAACGGTTTACTCCTTTTCATACCTAATGATTTTCTAGGTCAACCCTTTGTGTTTTCTAGGAAAGGAGTGACCTTGTTCTATGGCATTAATTGCATCAAATACACAGTGACTTGCAGTTTTTTTCCTTCTTTCTTCTTCATTTTGATATCCAGATATTCCTCATTTTCCCTTTGGGCAATTCCTATCACAAACAAAATTACTGTTCTATAATGATATAGCCACAGTCTGCCAACAGTAAAATGTCACTGACTGCAGTTACTGTTATGTGGAGCCTTTCCCAAAGCTACAGATCAGGCAAGCCTACCTAATCTAAATCTTATTCACAGCCATTGTCCCAGTACAATTAACAGAGGTAATGTTTTCTGGTCTGAGCTCACAATTTTATGTTTTATAGCT
Organism: Athene noctua; assembly: GCF_965140245.1. Lineage (NCBI taxonomy): Eukaryota > Metazoa > Chordata > Aves > Strigiformes > Strigidae > Athene > Athene noctua. The sequence goes on from NC_134037.1 coordinate 184,588,983, forward strand.
CTGTGAGTGGCATTTCCAGGTTTTCCTAAAGTATATTCCTCCAAAGTGTGTATGCCCCTTTAGGAACCATTTCACTGACATGTACGCTTACTCCAGGTTTTGTATTGTCCTATAATGAAAGAGAACATGGAAAGAGATTTAGGACTGAGTTTGCCTAGCTAACATACAAAAGTAATTTGGCAGCTGGGGCTCCATGGGGAAGGATGTAGGCAGGAAAAAACACTGTCTGGTTCATAATGAATGTTTTTTAAATCCTCACAAGCCTAGGTACTTACTGACAAGCCCAGCAACCAATGCACCTTTTTATGCAAATGTTCGTGTCCCCCCCCTCCCCCCAAGTACCTGTTTTTAAGCATCCATCAGTAATATTACAAATAATCAATGGCAGTTAGTCTTATCAGGTCACAACAGAATAAGGTATATTTCACAATATAAATTATTATTTAAATGTCATTAAGTAGCATTAGCTCTATGGTAACAAGCGATGGCACATTCTGTACAAACAGATAAGCCTGCTCTTCCTACGCCGGTAGGTGCTGGGCTGAGTTTGTTCTCAGAGGGAGAAGGATATGATTACGGAGATAAAACAAAATCGCACATTACAATCATTATGGGGAAAAGGGAGAGAGAATGTTAAATGTATTTAAACTGCAGGAGGTTAAAACAGCGTGTGCCAAAAATCTCTGAACATGTCAGGATTAATAACAGCTGGAAGCACAAGCAGAGCTGACTCTCTTTTCCTAATGCACAGTTCAGCATTTAAGGTGCCGGGATGCTGAGCTTATTTCTGATTTATCAAGCTTTTTCTTTCTATTCCAACACTCCTCCCACGTAATGGGTATTACTGATGATAAAGAGGGTAAACAAATGTTAAACAATAAATTAATTTCTTACCTGTGGTGTAGACAAGGAACGATGTTTCAATACACTGGATTATGCCTTCACACTGTTGAGGAATAACTAAGGGCAAGCAATTAAGAAGATATCAATTAAAAAAATATCCCAGTCCACGGGCACACTCTTAATGAAATAATGTGAGAGAACAGGAAACTCAGAAAAAGCCCGTGTCTTTCAAATAAAAACATAGCACTTTTGAACAAAATCGCCTGCAATAAGATCAGAAAGCAAGGCCTTTAGATCTATGAGCTGTAAAATCTGAGGGAAGTGGCATGTGAGCGACACTGACTGATTGCATTTCAAGCTGCATTTGAAGTGAGGACTTTCAACACTAAAATGTATGCGTATCCTACTCCAAGTAGAGTCAAATTCTGCTAATCAGCACTGATGGTATGTTTTCATCTTTTGACAGCCAGTAGGGCCACTTCTTTGATGGTGTTTATACACCTCTTATATGGGTAAGGCAGCCTATTCTAAGCATTTAAAAGCTCCCAGTGTTATGTTAATGAGCAAAGTTTTATGATAAACGCTTACTTGGGTTATAAATGCTAAAAGCATGAACTAAAAGGAATACCATCCATAGCTGGTATGCATTAATATCTTTTAATGTAAGTATGCTAAAAGAGGATGAAACCTTCCATTTTCTGGCTGGCTTCTTAGGTCTTCCTTGTATCAATTGCACTATCAGAACGAGATAGTGTGACAGCTACTTGCACTAACAATGTCCAGAGGTGGGAAGCAGAGCTACTAGTTTCTGGTAATATAATATTAGTCCCTCTAAATAATAGTATTTTCTACATGAAAATTCCAATTATTTCAATATCATATCTATTCTACAACACAAAGACTGAGTCACAGCTTGACAAAACATCTTGCCCACGTATTAGGTGGAGGGTCTAAAACAGATGCAGGAAAGCACTGTAACATCTGACCCAGTCCGTGTTCCCTGTAGGGACTTATATTGACACCGTGATGGAGTCAGCTTTAACCAGATCCTAAGCCTACAATTTAGCAATGAGAATAAACTCAGACAAATCTCCAAATTCTACCCCACCACATGCACGAATAAAGGCCATAAAAATAGCAAAAATGCAACAGTGGGTTTTGTAACAGAAATGCTGTGTTTTGTTTTATGAGGAATGACACGGAGTTAATCTGCTAATTGTGCATGGGCCAAGCAGTCATCAGCCTTTAATTTGTATGATGTAGTGATGTAAGACCTTCTATCTTTTCTGCAGCCAATCAGTCATGTTAGATGTAATGGGAGCTATATATGGTTACCCTAGTGAAAATAAATCTGTAAATTATTCTGGAATAAAAACAGTAAAGGAATGATGAATTTGTCCCCACAAGACAAGCCAGATACTTAAGGGTTTTCCTTCAAGCCAAATCACATTTTGTAATGAAGCACAACTTAAAGCCAGAGCCAGCACAAAAACGGTCAGAAAATTGGGACCGAAACTGTGACTAATTAACAGCTGGATGGAGGGCAACTGATTTTATGGGTTTGCCATCAGGGTGCCACTGTCTCGGTGGAAACTGGGTGGCCAGAGGAGACTGGATCTCAGACTTACAGGGTGCTACTGGAGATTCTTGTCAGTTCAGAATGAAGCCAGCACACTGCAATGTTTATTTTAAGGGTTGGCTGTCACTTCAAAACCAGAGAGGGGGGTCTCTGGTTGATGGTGGGCTTTGACTGCTCTGAGTGGAAAGGCTTGACAAGGAGTTGCTGCAGCCCAGGGACTGTGGTTTGAGCACTAAAAGTGATCTGGGGGCTGGGAGTGAGTAGTTTGGAAGAGCTGCTGACTGGTGAAAAGCTTAGACTGGTCTCAATTTCTGGCACATCATTGTTTCTGGCACACATGGGATGTGTTGGGGACGAGGCAGCAATACTCTAAATCCAGAATGCAGTGAGAATAGCAGTACCTACAAAGTCGGTTCCTGTCTTGCACAGGACACTTGGAGGTTGGATTCATTAAGTCTTTAATGAAACTATTCATATGGATCAGAGGGTATGCGCATGGATGCTCACTCAGGATGCTGTGAGAAATGCAATGTCATTTTAGTGTGACTTCTGATAGGGGTCTTTTGTCTTCCCTTGCATGATCTGAGAGCTTTCCTCCTGGATTTACTTTTTTTTACAACCTAAAATAAGTTGGCTATGCTACTTTAGAGGGTGGGTTTGGTGGTTGGCATTTCCTCAGTCAGTCCTATCCCACATTGTCCCAATGCGACATAAACAAGAAAAGGTCAAGAAAAAAATCCCATTATAGAACTGCAAGGTATGCTCAGGAGGGGAAAGACCGAAAAGAGGAAAGATACAATAGCATTTGCTGTCACTGTATCATTTCTAGCCAGGTCGAGGCACAAAATCTTGCTTCCTACCTTGATAAACCATTAGTAATAGGTCAGGAGTCAGCTGCTTCCCTTATCGGCACCAGGAGCTTAAATGTCAATGATTAAATGTTTCCATGGAGATCCCCTGAGCTTTACTAATGTGGGCACATTATTTACACCCACACTCTGCCGGAGAAATGATAATGACAGCGCGTTTTGTTGTGCCCCAGCATATCTGAAGCAAGTGGTGCAGCTGGACTCTGAAACGGCATGTCAGAGCACAGAACCAGATCTTGGGGATGTGAGAGGCACCTGTTCGTCTGATTTTCGGAAATGGCTCTTGCTGGAAAGAAGCAGCCAGCATTTTTAGCGTTACATTCTGGAGAGATGACTCCAGTGCAGGGGGACTGTCACAGCTGCTCGGTATTAACAAATGAATTCTTGCAGGAGGCTGCAATAGGTAGTACATCAACTGTGTGACCTACATAGACTGCGCACAGTTTAGTTGTTAATTTATTTCAGCTGGGGAAAGAGCAGATAAATTCATGATCAGAGGAGTGGGGGAATATCTTGTTTGTTCCAAATTGGTTCAGCCTGGTTCAAGCCGATTATCTCACAGGGAAGTCACTCCAGAGTGACTTTCTCCATTAGTCTTAATCATTGACGTGTGAAACATATTGGTGATGTTTTGATGAATACTTCATCTGCCATTTAAATAAACTCATTTTCACTCCTTTCTACAAGCATGCAAATTCCCAAGTTATGATGATATTCCTGTAAGTGAATTTTGATGTCATGTACACAACATTTGTATAGCATGTCCCCAAATACTTACTTTCCACCTGTGGTAATGTGGAAAGGACACATTTTTAGGCAAAACAGGAAGAAGTGCCATGGGACTTCTGAACCTTCTGCAGCCTGTGCAACTGCATACAGGTGGCTGACAAAATAGTTTGCTACGTAATCTAATAAAATAATTTTGGTATATGATAACCTGATAGAATACACAACTGTATATTTTAAAGCAGTACAGGAGTTGTTTATGTAACCAATAATAAAATATACACTTTTTCCATTAAAGAAAGCTTCATATTGAAATCAGTCTTCATATTGAAATCAGTCAGGATTGTTGTGCTGGTAAGGTAGGTTCTTCAATGGCTTGTCCTTTTTTCCTCCTCAGAAGCAAAAATCCCTGGAGGATACAACTGACAAATGTATATGGCAAATGAAGTTTATATCAAGTCAGATCAGATATATCACGAGGAACTTAGATTCCCACCTCCTCCACTGCCACTGGCTTTCACATAAAGTGGCTCAGCCCAGAGTCACATATTCTTCTCCCAGTCCCTGGACTTGTTGGTTTATAGCATGGACCATATCACTAGCTTTGTTGTAGGTGCGATGGGGACTAGATAAAAAGCTTTTTCTTTTCTTTCCAGACATCATCCCCAAGTCATAAAGAAAGCAGAAGTTTGTTTTTTGCAAAGAGAGGATAGGGATTTCTAGCTCACTGTAGGCAGGGCTGGAGAATGGAGCAGGACTTATTGAAGCACTGGTAGCTAGCAGGTGTGTGTGTCCTGAGAGCTGGATGCTCAGCAAGGCTCCACTCTGCTGAGAGTTTTCCCTTGATGAGAGAAAAGGCTGAATCTAGACCTGGCTCTTTACTGAACAACTGGGTTGTAGGCATGGTTTTGCAATATTATTCCTGGAATTACCACTCTGTGTGATGGTATTTCTGGGAAGGTAGCACAGCACTGCTAACTCAGATTTCACGTACAGCTTAAATTGAATCCTTCCAGGAAGTGTGACTGATCTGTAGGAAGATGCAAAAGTCTTCCTTATATCAAATCTGTTAAAGTTATTTGTTTATAATTTTGGAAAAGAGAAACACTGCTAGTGAGGACAGTTTTCTGGATGTAGTAGGGACTGTATGGTCAAATTAATTAGAAAACAGGCTTAGATTGATTGTTGCTGATCTTGCTTCAAACATGCTGTGCATTGAACAAATGCAAAACAAATTAATTAGGTTCACAATGAATTTAAGAAGACGATTCTTCTGTTATCAGTGATGCTAGTGAACTTACCATCTACAGAATGGATTTCTGATGTAGGCACCCTTTTCAATGCCAAACTTGAAAAAGATCTAGTTTATTAAACATCGGGAAAAAAAAGTAGCAATGGGAATCTCTGAGTATTTTAAACAGGAAGCTGAGCTGGTTGGTCACTAATCTTATTCTGGTTCAGGCTAGGAAAAAGAGGAAGTCACCCCAGTTTCATGGCTGTAAATGGAGGTAGCTCTCTCAGCCTAGAAGTTAGGCCCATTGTCCACAAGTATACAAGAGATATTGGTAGTTCTTATCAATTACCATGTAAAGCTGAAAGTCTTCATAGAGAGGGTGCTGACTGAATGGGTGGGAATCCAGTGAATCTATGTGACACAAGCTTAGGTCATAAAAATCTTGTTCAGTACATTGGGGAAATCTATAGTTTTGTTTCCTAAGTTTTTCTTCTTCAGAGGGCCTTGGACCTTTTCACTTCAGATGAATCTGAACCAGCTGACCAGACAGTTCACATGCACTTTGTAATTGAATCTGCAGAAACCCAGAGGTGGAGCAAGGAAATGCTTAAGCCAACTGCAATCAACTCACTTTTGATGTATCCCTGTTGGAGATCAGTCATGCCACATATGTAGAGACCACATATGGGCTCCATTCAGAATTAGTTCAGGTTCAGCTGGGTAATTAGCTTGTGGCTGATAAGCAATGCTGCTTGATGTACTCTGATGTACCTGACAGATGTACCACATCCCCAGAATCAGGAGTACTGAATGTGAGGAAGTGTGTAAAGGGCATCCCTTTCCAAAGGTCCCCTGCTTGTCTCCCCTACCCCTGAACTCACACCCGCACCTTTATATTTTAGTCATGACCATCAGTGGTGTGAAAGACATATCTTATCCAACCTGTACAGAGATTAAAGACAAAGAATTAAGAGCAGAAGGAAACCTAAAGAAAGAGCGGTGGCTAAGAAAGCTGAAGCTTAGGGACCAAATTCCAAGGTTCTGACCACACTCCAGGGTGCAAGGTCCCTGCCCAGGACTCTGCCAGTGGCTTTGCACAAAGTGCAGGAGGTAATGCTGTTCATCTTCCCTTCAGGCCAACAGTTAAACACTCCCCCAGAGAGACCTGGGAGGACTTGTTTTCCCAGAGAACATCAGCCCACTTCACTTATCCCTCAGACGAATAACTCAGTCTAACTACCAAACAGCAAAATTTCCTGGAGCTGATATGTCATTTTTCACTAAAGTCCAGAACTGATACCATTATTTTGACTTCCTCCCCATTTTAAAATTATAAATCTATATAACAAGGAGTTAGAGAGGTATGTTTGATACTCATTTTAAATCTAGACATCCAACAGAGAAAAAGACTGCCATATATACCCTGCAAAAGAACACTCTGTTCTTTTTTTAAGAACATAGAAGAATATAATGTAGACATCTGTATTTTTTTCTTCTATAAAGAAAAAGTAGAACACAAAGAAAATATCTTGCACTGTGACTCAGTCTTTAACATCTTTTTCGTTTATTCATGCTTTTTTACACTGATGCTCGCTTTTTCTGTAAGTACCATATACCCTTTCAGAGACCCATAGGAATTGCTCTGAATCTTCAGTGTAATATTTTTATATCATATTTTGCTTTGTATTGTGCTTCTGTCAATACAGCAGGTTTTATTGCTGTGCCACATGGCATCCTGAGCTGGGAAGAACAGACTACTTGCTTTAGATCTCCAATGTGGAAAGAAGGATTGTACCTATTGATCCTTGTCAGGATATACATGAAAATCTAACACTTTAAAGAAACGCACAACTTTTACAAAATGAACACTGAATTTTGACAAGTTTTGAAACAGAGAAAATCATTAGTAGTTCTAGTTCAATAATCTGACTGTAGCAGTAGCTAGTATCTGATAGCACAGAGAAAATGTTCTTTCCCACCATGTTCTCTTAACTGTATGCCTCTTTGCTCTCACACTAAATGTAATTTAGTTTAGTTAAACCCCTTTTTCTGTACTGTCTTTTTTTTTTTTTTTTTTTTTTTGCATCTGTGAGGCAGCAGATTTTATCTGGGCCTGAGAAGGAAATAGGATGATGGTATATTCAAAAAGTTATAGGACTTAACACAGTAATTGCAGAATTATTATAAACACATGCACACACAGAGAAAATCTTTTAAACTCTGTGCTACTGCTATACATTAATGAATTTCCAGTCTGTGGGAACACAGGAACAAAATACAATTAACTCTGTGATTTAAAGTAAGTATTCCCTTTGATCTGGATCAGTGTTGGTACTTCATTGTTGCATTAAAATAAAATCTATCCTGACTGCTTTCCGGATAAACATGAAATAAACCAATGATGAGTAGCACTACTTTTTGGCTGCAGTGTGCTTTTCAGAGTAGCTGAAATAACGCATAGCACAAGACCATTAATAAATATGCAGCTTCTATTCTTCAGACCTTCCCAATTCAAGACCTTCCCTATTTAGTCTTTCGCATTTACAGAAGAAGGAACTAAGCAGGTAATGCCCCTGAGACTTCTATCCAGTAGAATAAATAGCTTGGTCGTGCTTCCCTTTTCCTCATGCCCGTGTGTTATTTCTGCTTGCTCTTACACTGACAGCAATGTTGTATTCTGCAGCAGTCTGTGCAGGAGCACAGAACGATACCTGACTTTCAGGGTATCATGAGCTAGGACAGATCCCTAGGGCTATTCTGTGTCTTGTTCAGGAATACCAGACAGTAAGAGACTGAAGCAGCCAGTCTGTAATGCCTCATAGAAGGAAATTCATGTGTAGTAACAAGTTCCCTGGTTTTATTACTAATGTTACCATATAGTAAGAGGTAAATTTGTTTATTTTCTTTAGGGTGTGTCCATACAGAGGTGTACAGACAGCCTCAAGATCCTGGCTGGAAGTGACACAGTCATGTCTGGATGATGCCGTGCCTGAATAAACTAGAACTAAATGGAGCTTGTAGCTCATAGAGCATGTGCGGGACTGTTTGCATACCGTATCTCTGTATGCGTGCCCTTTGCTGGCCCTTAATTTTATGATAGATAATAGGACCAGGGTCACCAAGGCGTTCTGTAGAAAATCTTATGTCCATCCCAGTAAATTAGTAAGTGTTGTTTAAGAATATGATGAAAATTTGACTCTGATACTTGCTCTCAGAAGAGCTTTTGCTGCAATATGCCAATCCTGTAATGCTCCTGTTCAGCCTGATGTGAAAGGTGAGACATTTATGGGAGGAAATTTCCATTCTCTCTTTTCCCCTAATCTCTACTCATCCAGAAGTGCAAGAATTCATACACTTTGCACAACAGAAAACATTCTCCAAACTAACCTCATAGCCTCTTGATATCACTCTTTACCATTAGCTTGTCTGATGGTATATCACAGAGGTCACACCATCTCCTAAAGTTTACTCTGCAATATTTTCTAGAAATGAAGCAAAATATGTTTAGCTTGCAGCAGTCAACTTTAACATGACTAATATCGTAATGAATTTCATAAACTTCTGATGTATGTAACAACATAGATTATGCCCAGCAGTTTTACCACTGAAAAAAAACCCTGCAGAAAACTTCCTTTTCTCTGTATTTTTTTTTTTAATAGCAATTAAGTCATGACCGGGTTGTAAATTAACTTTTCTTATTCTCAAGGTTCTTCTGCTACGCACAAGGCATAATTATGCAGGCGTAATTCTCAATCTGTTATTCTGGAGGGGTTAAAGACCTCTTGCTTTGTACAGGTTATTTGGGTGATGATGTGCTGAAGAGTCACAGCTGGTCGATGGGGATGAGCTTGTGTTCTCATCTGCATCTCAGTCTCAGAGAAACGTGTACTTCCCTGTCTGTATTTCTGTCTTCTGTTAGGGATGGAATAAATCCTCATTTTTATTAGATATCCAACCTCTGCCATGATACACAAATGATTATGTAGATATTGTTTAATGCACTGCTTCACTCCAAATACATTGTTTTTCCCCAAAAAACCACCCAACCTGCAATTTTGCCATGTTTGACATACACTAACAGGATTTGACTTTTTGTCATCCCTTTTTGTTATGCCTAGCTGTAGCAAAGTATAATTCCATAACACTAAAGCAGATGCACATTGTGATATCTGACATTATACAGAGGTCCTGTTAAGACTGACACTGGGAGTGCTGTTTTGTCAGAGAGTGGCTTACCATGTATATGATTTGATTTTTTTTTTGATAGCCCCCCCCCCCCCCCCCCCCCCAGTGGTTTGATATTGTCCAATGTGGCCATTAGACTGGCTATTATTTGCTGTGATGCTGCTGGAGTTGCACCCTTAGGCAATCTGCACAGACTTGCTGCAATTAAAACTTGCAAATAAAAACTATGCAGTTTGTCATTGTATGACTAAAATGTTTTACTGTTAAGTCTAAAATGGTCACTGTGGTTGTGTATGGGGATCTTGCCTGGTTCTCAGAAATCTAAATAGCAGTCTGTACAACAGAGGTTGTTTCTACTGTGTACAATCATTATTTGTCAGATTTTTGGATTCATGTGTTCAAGTTTGCTAGAGTTATTTCAGTGGGAATGCATTTGACAGCAAATTTCCACTCAAGTTAGGGAAATTTATAAACCATGTTGATTTAATCAGATTTTTTCCATTGGAAAGAAATTGAGAAAAAATGTGTACTATCAGAATGGACAATATGCATATATGTAGAGAAAGACAGATAAAGGTATTCTGTTTCAAGGCTTTTTTTAAATGATCCCACTGAAGTCTGAAATTTAAATTCAATTAGGTAGTCCCACTCCAACACAAAAATAATTTTTTAATGAGAAATTTTCCTACAGAAATTTAATGCCTTTGAATTTGTGATTATTTCTAAAGAGGCTCAGATCTGAAGTGTGGAATGAAAATAGAATCTGTTCTCCACACCTCTCTAGTTCTTATGAGTTACTGTAAATACCACCAGCTCTCTGGACAGCAGTTTCAATTCCAGAAGGGATTCCAAGTATTCTTGAGGAAATTTCTGTTTTTAGTGATCTGATATTATGAATGGGCTGTTTTATATGCACTTCTATCAGAAGTGAAGTGAAAGTGAAGCTTTTCCCTTGATGTTCAACTCCTCTGAGAGAGATAGGTTTTTACTTGAAGCTAGTTCTTGTGGTGATTTTTTTTTTTTTTTGTGTTTGGTGGTTTTTTTGTTTGTTTTTTTTTGTTTGTTTTTGTTTTGTTTTTGTTTTTTAAAAAAACCCTGTGTTGAAACTGGTACATACCTACTTAGTTATTGGGTTTTTTAATGTATTTCTCTATTCTGATCTTTTTGAAGATCCCTCTATTTTCATACTATGAGGCTCCTTCACGCAGGAAATCAGCAATCTCACTAACAGCATTCTTCTTTACTAGCATGCTTTAAAGATGTTTGGGAGGATCCTTTAAAATGCCTTTTGATAGTTCTTGTTTTCTGTCAAAATGGTTTCTTATCCTTGAATGCACATATGAATTTCGTACATGCAAACACAGTTGCCTGATGTCCCTTTTCAGTTTGTATTTCTGATTAGATGGTCATGGGGACCTTGAAGTGAAAACTACCAGCTGCTTCTTTGACTATAACAAAGCCCCAAGCAGTGGCTCATTGGCATCACACTGCAAATTTGCCTATTGATTCTCATCATGGCATAAGACAGGGGAGCTGGTGACCAGCAGCTGGACTTAGAGAGTCTGGCTGAGGCAACCACAGCTCTTGTTTATTTGTGTGCTACATGCCTCAAAGCATTTGCATGCATCTGAGAAGTATTATTGCTGAATTTATTTCACATTTTTAGGAACAGGTATCTGCTGCATTGTGCTCACATGTATTCACAGTTCAGCTGAAGGTTATGGCACTTCCAAAGTTTAAGCCTACATAGTTTCACTTGGTAGTCTACTTGTAATAATTCATATTTTCCTAGTTGCGTTTTGCCTATATAATTTAAATATGTCTGGGTTTTAGTTTTATTTTTTTCTCTTCCACAATGCTGTGGAAGTCTTTGTTGTCTGGTGCGTTCACTGATGTCCCGCTGTCTATTTGGCATGCCATTTCCTATTTGTGGGCTACTTTGTCTTTGCATCTGGTGCTTCTCTGAGCTTTCCAGATCTTTTATTTTTGCCATTTTGCTCTGCCTTAATATCCTCCATATACACTATCATTCTCTTAGGTCCTGCATATTTCCTTGATATATAGCAATATGATTGTTTTGCTTTGTCTTTAAGGTTCGGCATAATGATATCTCTTGTCACAGTTACGGTTAGTAACTCAGGATACTTCATTTCAAGGCTAGATTTACCAGAAGTGATACAGAAGACGACAAGTATGTTTCTACCACCCCTTGTAGGGCACTGAGATAAAGCTGTATCTAACCTTGTTCTTTCATCAGGATTTTACCACCATATCCCCACATCTGCTCTTCCAGTATCTTTTTCTGCTTATTTGCAGTATGTGTGTGATATATTAACTTCTTGCCTTTTTTTTTTTTTGTGCACAGCAGACAAACTGCTGTGATTCACATTCTGGATTGAACTTGGCATATTCTCTAACTTTTGACTTGTCCAAAGCATTTAGTTATTAGCATGAAAGCTAAAAATATTATCAGCTGTTCAGCAAACCTGAACCTTTGATCCCTGTTGTTAGTCACAAATTACTGCATCTTTTAAGAACTGTTAGTTGCATGAGTCAGCTACTTTTTACAACGTAGTGGTAATCCAACTGATTGCTTATTCGGTCGTGGTTGCTGAAAAGGTACTTTTTTTTTAATCTCCTTTGGGAAAAAAGATGCTTCTGGAGTAGTTCTTGTACTGTACTCGAGTCCTTCTGTTTGGATGCTGACGTATCTAGCTGGTAATAGAATATGCAGCAACCTCTATTCACAATATGAATATTGCATCGTTACATTTGTTTTCTTTTTCCTTTTATTTAAACCTATTATTGTTAATTAGTTTTAACATGGTTAACTGAGGAACATTTATCTGCAGTGAATATTGCTTCCTCTTTTTGTCAGTGAGTAATATTACTATGCCCTCAGGAACTGACTCACTTTGGCCATCATGTTCAGGGCAAAACAGCAAAGTAGGGGGAACCAGGACATCACAGTACTCAGGTTTTCTTCTTCCTCCATAAACTGCCTTCTCAAACACTGTAAATAAATCCCCAAGTTACATGTCTCTCCTCTCCCTGTGTCACTTTCCCTCTCTAGCTAATTATTTTTGAAGACTTCCTTTCAGTGTCAGCAGGGGTTGCACTAGATGACAGATCACAATTAACACTCCTGTGGGCACAAGCCAAACCAAAGAGGGAGGAAAAAAAAAAGGAAGAAAAAAAAAAAATGGAGAGAGAAGGAAATGATCTGATCCCTCCCACTTTTGCAGAACAGATGGGCTTGGAGCTACACAATCATAAAGCATTGTGGTGGGTTGACCCTGGCTGGATGCCAGGTGCCCACCAAAGCCACTTTATCACTCCCCTCCTCAAGATGGGCAAGGGAGAGAAAATATAACAAGAGGCTCGTGGGTTGAGAAAAGGACAGGGAGAGATCACTCACCTATTACCGTCATAAGCAAAACAGACCTAACTTAGGGAAATTATTTTATTACTAATCAAATCAGAGTAGGATAATGAGAAACAAAATGAAATCTTAAAAACACCTTCCCCCCACCCCTCCCTTCTTCCCAGGCTTAACTTCACTCCTGATTTTTTCGACCTCCTCCCCCCCAGCAGTGCAGGGGGATGGGTAATGGGAGTTGCAGTCACTCCATCACAAGTTGTCTCTGCTGCTCCTTCCTCCTCAGGGGGAGGACTCCGCACATTCTTCCCCGGTTCCAGTGTGGGGTCCCTCCCATGGCAGACAGCCCTCCACAAACTTCTCCAACATGAGTCCTTCCCAAGGGCTGCCCCAGCGTGGGTCCCTCCCACGGGGTGCAGTCCTTCAGGCACAGACTGTTCCAGCGTGGGTCCCCCACGGGGTCACAAGTCCTGACAGCAAGACTGCTCCAGCGTGGGCTCCTCTCCCCGCGGGTCCACAGGTCCTGCCAGGAGCCTGCTCCAGCCCGGGCTTCCCACGAGGTCACAACCTCCTTTGGGCACCCACCTGCTCCGGCGTGGGTCCCCCACGGGCTGCAGGTGGCGATCTGCTCCATCATTAACCTCCATGGCTGCAGGGGCCCAGCCTGCCCCGCCATGGGCTGCCCCACGGGCTGCAGGGGAACCTCTGCTCTGACACCTGGAGCACCTCCTGCCCTCCTTCTTCACTGACCTTGGGGGCTGCAGAGTTGTTTCTCTCACATATTCTCACTCCTCTCTTCTGGCTGCTATTGCCCTTGCACAGGTTTTTTTGTTCATCTTGTTAAATGTTATGCCAGAGGTGCTACCACCATTTCTGATGGGTTCAGCCTTGGCCAGCACTGGGTCTGTCCTGGTCCCAGCTGGCACTGGCTCTGTCAGACAGAGGGGAAGCTGCTAGCAGCTTCTCACAGAAGCCAGCCCTGTAGCCCTCCTGCTACCAAAACCCTGGCATGCAACCCCGATACAAGCATATATGTGGGATTTTAATTTTCTAAGAATAGAAAATTCTGTGTTTTTCAAGAGATCCCTGTGCAGGGAATATGAACCCATACCACATTTAAAGAAAAGTAATATAGAAAATAGTGAATGTGAAATATGTTTTAGAAAGAATGAAACATTATTTTCTGTACAATTACAAAAATTAGTTAGGAGCAAAATCATCTGCTGGCTATATTCATGACTTCCAATGACATGAGTCCACAAAAGGCTTAAGCGTCATGACTATCAGTAAGGAATAACCTCATATTTTAAGAAAAAAGGCCATGAAAAAGACACAATTAGAGGCTCTTGTCTCAGCTTCTTTAAATTAACATTTAACACTCTCTGTAATTATTATTTACTTGTAATGAGTCAGTAAGCCATTAAAACCAAGCAGGAGGCTTATTTCTGCTATGCACACTCATGAAATGATGTTCAGTAGAATTGCTTCTGTTTTTACACTTATACAAGCATGAAATCAATGATCAATGATTTTTTAACCTCTCAATACAGCTTTATTTTCAAAATCACTCTTTCAGCCCAGTCTTCCTATGCATTTTCTAGCATGAGTAATGATTCCTTAAAAATAAAATATCATTGGTTGCACATCAATGTAAGTGTAGAAATACGAGTACATTCTGCCGGAGATAAGCATGAATTTTCCATTCAAACTGGTTTTGAAGTTTCCTTTAGTTCATGCCTCTTAACTTTACTCACCCTGAAAAGTTGAATTATGCAAAATTTCAGGCAGCTTTTGGGAAACATGAGTGAAGTCTAAAAAATCCATTGCATTTGGGGAGTTCATAGTGAAAAGTCATGTGGCCTAGTGAAGCCTCTGTCTTCTGCCTGGATGTCCCAAATTATTGAGGTCTACGACTGTCACAATATACAAAATTCTGGAGCTTCTCTCTCTACTTCTATTTATAGAGGACAGAGTATTTTAACCGGACATTTTTTCTCTGAAACATATCTGCCAACTGTGGTTACAAACTTTACAGTCAGCTGTGATCTTTATGATGAACTCACTTGGCCACCTGCTTAGTGCTTAATTTTAGATCCCTCATAACATTTTAAGACAACATGGTGAGTTGGTAGGCTCATGAAAACTGCATTTTGCTTTTTGCTTTCAGCTTGTGTGAGTCCTCAAATTACATGGCTTAGACAAAACCTCTACCTCTTTTTGCAAGATAATAAATAGCTTGCACTTAGATGTACCTATTGTTGGGATATTTTGGATATTCCCTGGGACATATGGTTTATAAAATCATTCTACTTAGGGAATACTGAAGTGCACAGTGCTTCCTGTCCAACTTGCACTGCTGGGTTGTCATTCTATAGAGCCCTACTGTGAAAATGAGAAGTAGCAAAGGCAGTTGTCCAGAAGTAATCTAAATTTAGTTGTATCAACCCTTGAGCCATCCGGTCTTGCAAGCAGTCTTGCAGTAATGACTAGTTTAGAGAGGCTCATGGAAGATCTGCTTCAGATGCTACAGTCAAAAGTCCATTTGCCTCTAATATTTAATAAACTAAAGCTCTGTAATCAAAGACTGAAAGCTAGACAATATGCTTTGAAAGGGAGAAAAGCTGACAGCTTAATGCCAAAGGTCCCTGAAAGAGCATTTTTAGAGAGAACAATTCTGAAAGACAAACTCCTAAGCTGTCTCTTATAAAGTGAGGAATGACTATATATATTAATGAAGAGAAAAGTCTGCAATTAAAATGGAGCATGAGTGGGATAACCAGACCAGTCACTTGAGATTTGAAAGCCCCAAGAAGCTTTTCTATTCCTTGCTTACATCTTATTCCTAGCTGTAAACAATATTTGAAGAAATGAAAGCCCCAACTCAAAAGGCCAAACATGAGTGCCTAATGCATCCCTGTTGAAATATCAAACTCCATTCTTTACATATGTGACAGACTGCTTTATTCCTCTCTTCCTATGGTTATTATTGACTAAACCCATTCCTCTCATAAAATCCCCTTGCTCTTGACTTCCCCAGCACACCCAGAGCTGCTCTTTAATTAGGCAGTCCATTCCCTAAGCTGTCTATATTTTTCTTGCTTCTTTGTCCCATTGGAAATCAGAGTTCTCTGCTTTTGTGGGGCATGCACTCCTGTAGCTGTGGCTCTGTGTTTCTCACCCTTTTTCTCACTCTCTATCCCCATTTCCCTTGCCTCTTGGCTGTCTGGCTATGGTAGTAAGCCAGATGAAAGAGGTTCACAGAGTATGGGTACCGCACATATTCACAGATGTTGCCATTGCAACCAAGACACTAGCCTGCTTACATGGCCTGAAATTGCACCTGGGAAAGGACTAGAGGGATGTGCCAAGCATAAGGCAGGGAAATGACACCTTTGCCTGGATTCAGCTCTTGTATTTTCATTCCTTCCTGATCATGGGGAACATTGAAGCTGGACACAGGATCCTACTCTCTGAGTGCCTGGGAACCAGACAACTTTATATGCCTTCTAGGGATAAGTTTTAGTGAGTTCTCCCCTATGCTATTTTCTCCTCTCTCCCCTTTACCTCATCATGCAGAAGAACTAAGCTTACAAGTTTGGAGTGATGATTTTTATCATTAATTAATGGATTAAAAGAAAAAATCATTTATATTTACCAGTAATTGTAATACAGAAATGCTGTGAACTATAAACTGTCATGTCAGGCATAAAAGGAACTTTAATGCTGAACTCAAATTCTAGCTGTGCTCATAAGCTCCATAAATCACAACTATAAATAGACCTGAGTTAGTGCCATGGGGAAAGCCTCTGAATATTCATAAGGCTCTTTTTTCATATTTTGTCACCAGAATAAGCCTTGAAACTCTAAGCAGTTTGTATCCAGTGAATCAGTGGCAAGGTAATTGCATTATGATAACAAAATACATCAATGTGATAAACAACTGATATCTGCAGATCATCTATATTGTCCTTGTGTGTAAAGTGAAAGCCATTTATTCAAATGTCATAAATAGCTACTTTGATTAATAACATTAGTTGCCCTTGATAAGATGCTGTTTTCTTGAGGATATCTGGAGGCTAAATATGTTATGACATTCAGAAAAGAAGAAGAAGAAAATATTCTTTCATATTTCTTACACATTTTGTAATTATTATTCATTACTTTGATGGCATCATAGAGGCAAATGATGCATTACAGAAATAAAATCCTTTCTCTGAAGATTTTATAACTTAAAGGACCCCAACTTCTTCCTTCAGAAACATCTATTTATGTCTGAACAATTTTTTTTTTCAATAAATGCTAAATCCCCTGGAAATAAGTGCTTTAGAAAAATCACACTAATCATGTTTATTAAGTAGATTTAGTAATTATTTTAAGCAGAAAAGCTGATGGAACAGATATAAAAATTAAATTAGCATTGGAACAGATATAAAAATTAAATTAGCATTTCATTTCCCAATTTCAAAGAATCCTTTTTTCTTGACACTTAAAGAGAAGAAATCCCTTCAAAATATATTTCTTTTTAAATATCTAAAAGGAGGGAACAAATCTTTTGAAAAAGGGCAAAGTAATGAGGGGGAAACAAATTTTAGCTCAGGTTGAAGGAGGTGGAGAGGAAACTCCACGTGTGCAAAAGAGAGTAGATTTTGTCTCTAATTTGTGATACAAACAACAGGCAGAGATAATATGCAAGCAGTTTAGAAGAGAAGAACAAATATTGATAAGCAGTTTAGTTATGTGAAAATTGAAAGGAAAACAAATACCAATTGCCCACAGTTATAAAAAGATTTGCTTGGAAGCAAAATGCACTTCTGAGGCCATTTCTGATTACATTGCTATATGCCATATAGTGATGTAGTTGAATAGCTCAGGAGAACTGAACACTTATTTGAATTTTGCAGTAGGAATCAATTCAACCGTATCAAAGCTGAGTTGAAGTGTATTAATGAGTAAGTGTGAGGAAATTTCTAATATCACTCCTCAGCTTGCAATGCTCTACAGCTACATGGAGGATAAAGTTCTTCAGGAAGGTTACTTATCTGCATATACTGTTTTATTCCAAAAATTGCTGTAAAAAGATATGTTATCACTAAATCCCCTTTTTGCATATTAGATATTATGAATTTTATTTGCATATTTGATGGCAAAGTTTCTATTGTTGCATATTTCTGGGAATTCTGAAGATCAAACATGTAATGGATACTGACCTTCTGAGATGGAGGGGAAATGTGGTCACCCACCCACCATGTCATTCGCAGGCTGGGTCTTAAACCCAGTCATGACTTAAAAACTGGTCAGTCTGTGTGAACTCATGCAGTTTTTCACCAAGGGCACAATATGAGTTGTTGAAAGCTTAATGCACACTGAAAAACCTTTACTGCAAGCAAGAAAATAGAAGGTGGCAGGAATCCAACATCAACCGAAGATTTTAACTTGTGGGTTGTTTTCGCAAAGGTGGCTGTGAAGAGAAAAATATTTAGTGGTTAATTAAGCACATTTACATTAGTATCATTAAAAAATAAGACCACAGTTACTATGGTACCATTACTGTGATAAACACATTTGACAACATTTGTTGTTATTTGAATCATTCATTCTAACTGGGCCTCCAAGAAGTCCCAGATATGAGTTTCCATTTCCAAGTACACACAAGGGAAAATCTGAAATCCAGACCAATAAAAACTATTTCATCATATGTATGAGGAATGCTGAATAATATTATAATACACAGTTTAGTATTGTAAGAGATGTATTGGATATTGTATCATGTTCTCAGTGCCTAATACATGTAGTAGAATTTTTATTTTGTATTTTCAAAACTAATAACTCTCTATCTCCTTCTATTAAGGTAAAGGTTCTGAATGTATTATTCTCCTGATGCCTCTGAAATAATTTCTTTATAACACACTGAGATTCTGTATCAGTATTCCTCTCAGTATTCCTCCCAGCTTCAAAAACTCAGTGCCTGATATTTTTCTTTTAGAAGCAGTAAACTCTAATACAGAAAGTGCAACAAGACAAAAATATTTTTAAAAAGGCAGAAAATGACTCATAGTAACTTGGGATAAGCCTGCTCAAATAAATTAGCAATGATCAATCATAAAACTGAATTTGGCATTTGTAACTGAAACAGCCTCATGTATTAATTGATGGACTCGTTCCCACTTATTTGGACCCAGATAAGTGAGCGCCTAAGGGTCAGAATTTTGGGGTTCTCACCAGTTGCATCAGGAAGTTGTCTCCCACACATTCTAGGAATCTCCGGGACTGGTCTCATTCTGCCGTGTTGTATTTCCAGCGGATGTCTGGGAAGTTAAAGTCACCCACAACAACAAGGGCAAGCGATCATGAGATTTCACCTAAATGCCTATAAAATATCTCGTCCATCTCTCTGTCCCGGTTGGGTGGCCTATAGTAGACTCCTACTACAACATCTGCCCTGTTGGCCTTCCCCCTGATTCTAACACAAAGACGCTCCACCCTGTCTTCACTACACCTGTGCTCGAAGCAATCATAACAGTCCCTAACATACAGAGCCACCCCACCGCCCCTCCTTCCCTGTCTGTCCCTCCTAAAGAGCTTGTAGCCATCAGCTGGCACACTCCAGTCATGGGAGACATCCCACTATGTTTCTGTAATAGCCACATCATCATAATTTTCCTGTTTCATCACAGCTTCAAGCTCTTCCTGTTTGTTACCCATGCTGTGTGCATTGGTATACATGCACTTCAGATGGGCTGATGCTTTGCCCCCTTCCCCCTTCAAATCTAGTTTAAAGCTCTCTCAATGAGCCCAGCTAACTCCTGCCCTAAGATCCTTTTACCTCTCTGGGACAGGTGCATCCCATGTCATGACAAAAGCTCTGATGTCTTGTATACCAACCCATGATTGAAAAGTCCAAACCCTGATGGTAACACCAGTCTTGGAGCCACAATTTCATCTGTTGAGTTCTCCTGTATTCTTCTTCATCCATCCCAGCAACTGAAGGGATTGAGAACACAATTTGTGCCCTTGACCCCTTAATTAATGTGCTGTTGGGAATGATAATTAAAGGCTTTCCCATGAGTGTGCAGAAAATGTGTACGGGAACTTCTTATCTTGAAATCTGGTTGTTTGGAAAGAAATCCAAAAGAGTATGTTAGACACCTAGTCACTCTAGGCACAAAGACACCCAGAGCAAGGCACAGTTAAGGTCAATACAGTTCTTTTAGCAAATTCTGTACTTCTATTTGACAAAGTGTGTTAGAAGACTTACACTATTCTCAGATTTAATAAGAAACTAAACCCACCAGACAAGCTCTTCTAAAGAAAAATAATTATATAATTCTGGTTTAAGTATTTTTTGAGTAGAGACTAACAGTAGTTTTAATTATATTTCACAGTTTCTTGCCACTTGACCGGGATTGCTCTGCTTTTGAAGCTCAACCTGGACTTGAGCTATGACTGTAATAAAAATAATTTATCTTAAACTGCTGTCATTAAAAACATCATTACATTAGTCCTAAGACAGTCATAAGGAAATAAAATAATTTTTGAGTATTATAACGGAAAGCATCAGGTATCTAGGAGAATGAGCATCTTCCCACACTTGACCTACAATCTGCTTTCACACTTCCCTCTGGCAGTAACTAAAGAACAGGAATTAGCATGGACTTTGAATAAAAATGGTTAAATTGACTCAGGTGTAGGAAGAAAAGACTCATGCATTCATTCTCAAGCTCAAAACAGATCTGAAGGTGGGATACATACATAGCATACATGTGTCCCTTCTTCCCTAGGGTTTGGAAGATTGGATTAATGGTTGGAAATTCCACTAGAATGTTTTTTTTCAGCCCAAATAGAAAACAAGAACTATTGACAAGTTTTACATGGAAATGTTATTAACTTGTTCTATGTTGCATTTTTTAAAAGGTTTCTGGCATATTAAAAATTATATTCAAAGTTTTAGGACTGACAGCCTCTGAATATTTAGACATGAACCCAGACAAAAACTGTGCAACGTCAGTTCCAGCCAGAAAACAGAAATAATTTGGAACAGTTAATATGTTTAATAGAAAATATGAGAAACGAAAAAAACCCAAAGTATTTTAATTCCTAGATCATAAGAAAGCAACATCATCTTGCTTACCAAACAAAGATAATATTTGAATAATATGCCCTGATAATACCAAGCCTGTTGGTGACAGTTTAGCATGTGCTGCTATCATACATGGCCACAGATGGAGTTTTGTCCTGGCCAGCTAAACTTCTCCAAGATTTATCAGTCTTAAGGAAGATGTCTGTATTGAACATACCAATACCACTATCCACACAAGAGAGCACAGACCAATAAATTAGTTGTGCTCCCCTCTTTCAGTCTTCACTTCGTGTAATTTTCTTGATTAGTCAGTTCGTATCTTTCACCTCCAGTACTTTATAATAGTACCATTTCTGAGTACATCTCTGTAGTAAACAAAATGAAGAAATTATAGTTATTGTAAGGGCAAAAAATTGTCCCAACTTTCAACTTACACATATTACTTAAAGCTCAGGTCAAAAAGATCAAAAAGGCACCTGCACCCATTGAAAGTCAATAATCTGCCACAGTCAGAAACCCCAATGTATTATCATTTCCATTAGGTCAGTCTTTGTTGCAAGAATTAAAATACTGATATAATAGAAAATAGTCCTGAGATTTAATTCATGAAGATTTTAAGATGTAGCTTTAGATCTCCTTGGGGGCTTTCTCTGTATGCTCTGCATTTTCCATGTGGCACTATTTTTTTTTTGTGTCATTATACTAAAGACCATTATAGCACTCCCAAATGAATGTTAGCAATGATGAGATCTTGACTCAAGAATTATAAAATTTTGTTTCTGATGTAAGGAAGAGCAATGCTTCACAACCAAAGGATTAAAAATGTAAAGCAACATTATGATCAGGCTGCCATATATGCTGTTCAATAGCTCCCTGAGGAGCTAAGGAATTCTTTACATACAAAGTGAATAGCAGATTGCAGAATTACAATGCTATGCTTTGGGCAATGAAGAGCTCAATAAAAATAGTTAAGGCTTGCATGGAAAACCAGGTCAGTAGATAATATCAAATAAAATATGAAAATCTGTCATGAGTAAAGGACATTCCAGTGAAGGGATGTTTTGAGTTTTCCCCTTATTCAAAGATTTTTCCAACACAGGTGATAGATTCATTATGAGATACTACTTATGGAGCAATTAGAAGAAGGTGTTACATGTAGGGTGGACTTGAACATTTGTGTTTGTGCTTTATTCCATCTAAGTAGGAAATGGTGGATTGATAGAAGCAAGTGTTTGCAAATGACAGTAAAGAATTCCAAAGCACAAGCTGTTTCAAAATGATGCTGTGAAAAGATGTTGAGCAATACTGTTTCTGCAAAACCCCTCTCCAAGGAGCAGTACCAAGCATATCAGTAAAACTGAGATAGCAGATATTGAGTAAAAGACACTTGTTAGGCCCTGGTCCTCCACAAGTTGAATACATGGAAGAAGCTGTTGACTGCTGTGGGGTTTAGCATCTAGGAAAAAAAAAATAAAATCAGTAACTATAATGGAAGTCAAAAGAAATATCTGAAACTGGCATTTTTACAGCTTTCAGCATCATTGGGCAATGTCAGAAGCAGACTTCAGCTATCATTCTGGCACATATAAATGTAGCTGTCATCCTCTACTCCCTGATTTTGAGTTCCTTCAGTTTTGTTGACATCATTGTAGAGTTTGGTGGGAAAATGAAGAAAAACTGTAAGTGGAGTGTAGGGGATGGCAAAGATGGAAAAAGTCTGGTATTTTCCTATATAGGTATTTTTTGACTTGCAGTTCTAGCAAGAATGTAAGACATGGTCAGATCAGAAATCTATATAGCCCATCTTGCCTCTAGGAATAGTTAATAAAAGATGCTTAGAGAAAAAATGGTAACTACAGACTGATGCTTTCCTAGCAAAATCTACCATATTTCAGTAGTTTATTGGTTTCCTAACTGAATTCAGCAAGAATTTTGACTCTCTCCCATGACTCATTTGTTCAAAAATTAGAATGTTACGGACAACTAGCTGGGTGAAACAACTCGTTGGATGGTGGATTTATGAGAGTGGTGTTAATGCATCACACTTGCTTGCCTGTGACAACTGGAGAACAACAAGGGTCTGTTCTGGGATGTGTCTTACTTAACAGCTTTATTGAGTGTATTCTTATCACATTCTCAGGTGACTCCAAACTGGGGGGATCAGATGATATGCTTAAGGACAGAGCAGCCATCCAGAGAGACCCACAGAGGTTGGTGGGTTAAGCTGAGAGAAACTCAATGTAATTCAGTTTTGGAGAGGGCAGAGCCTTTGGATTGACGGGCTGGGGATGGAGCTGGAGCTGGAGAAGCTGGGGAGCAGCTCTGTGGTAAAGTCCCTGGGATGGTGGTGGGCAACAAGCTGAACGTGAACATGAATTCTCCACTAAGTTAGAGTGAATATGCAGAGCTACTCCCCAACACTTTGCAACTGAATGCTTTCCATGAACTTTAATTGCACATTTCGCTCGTTTGAGTCTTAGAAAACTAATATACAACTGTAGCAATCCTGTAGATTCTTTTTACTTCTGCTTTGCAGAATTATAGATTATAAAAGTAAAAAGAGAATAAGTTTTTATAGATATTAAACATTGGCTGAAGCATTGTACTCCAAATTTAAACAAAGTTTGACATTATTATTTTATTTGGGACTATTTTGAATACACAAATGTATGCACACATATCCGTCTCTCTCCATGTCTCTCTCTCCATGCATATTCCAGGTAGAGAAAAATGTATAATTTTAAACTTACCATCAGTAAGGTATTTTACAAGACATACGTGGTTTATATGGACAATGTAAGCTATCAGTTGAAGAGTTACAATACATTCTCCTAGGGCAAGGGTCAGAAATATCCATTTAATCTGTATTATTCTTGATGATTATCTGGGCTCTTTCCAGATGTAAGGAACCAGTCAAGAGATTTTCCTGAATTGGGGGAGGGGAGGCAGGGAAAGGGAGTTACCTGCTGCACAGGAAATACCAGAGGGAATTGTCTCTTGTGGAATCTGATGTTAGTAGCAGCTGTGAGGGCTTCCAAAGGTATGCTGCTAAAGTTTACCTGTACTATTTTTATTTGCTGCTGTTGTGATAAGGCATATCCTAAACCAGAGTTTGAGACACCAGCTTTTTAAAATTACTGAAACTGTTTTCTTATAAATAGCACTGAGGGATATGGTGTAGTTGAGAATGGTCAGTGTTAGGTTAATGGTTGGACTGGATGATCTTCAAGGTCTTTTCCAACCTAGATGATTCTGTGATTCTGTGAAATAGCACTTTAGCTTGGGAGGACCTTAGACTTCTTGATGACTGCTAGTAGTCTTCCATCCCCAATTGGTCATGACCTACAGATGGAAAAATTCTTGGAGATTAGCATCTCCAAGTCCAATTCCAAACTGATTCGGAGCGTCACTCCAGCAAGGACACAGAACTTCTACTTAATTGGGGGGTGGGTGTGTTTGGTTGGTTGTGTTGTGGGTTTTTTTTCTTTTTTTTGTGTGTGTTTTTGTGGTTGTGGTTTTTTTTTGTTGTTGTTGTTGTTGTTTGTTTGCCCAGGCAAAGCTCCACAAATTTTATCAGTTAGGTAATTTCACATCCAGAATCTGGCAGAAGATTTCTTGTTTGGAGTATTTTTACTGGGGCACTGTAATAGAAAATGTTACAGAATACTGTTAACTTTATAATCTCAGATAAATTAACTGTTACTTTCAAATATGACCTTCGCTGGCAGTCCAATGAAAAATGATAATGACTCAAAATCTTTGGGGAAATTTCTTTGCTGAGGACCTCTAGTTCCTTCAGAAACTAAGGGAGCTTGTGCATATATGGTATCTCTTATCTCTTATGAATAAGTCAAGAGCATCTTGAATACTGTTTTCTGTGTTAGTAATTTGCATGGATTTGGAAGATAATAACAAGACAGCAAGCCAAAAGGAATGTCTGAGCTGCTTCTGATTTTCATCTTGCAGTGCTTAACAATATCTTTCATAATATGCAGAGAAGAGAAGAATGTTTAAATTACATTGCTAAGAAATTATCTTATTTCCATGGACAGATTCCTTTTCATGGGCCTGAAGGCAAAGAGAGCTGACACGTGTGCTCCTTATTCCACATGGAATACAGCAGCCCAAGCACTAACCTTGCTGAATCCAAACAGGTTTACTGCATGCAAAGATATCTTGGATGATTTTTTTCAAAGTGAAAAATTGCACCAGAAGCAAGGCAATGGTTGGTTGGCTTAACTAGAGATGCTTTTGCCTGATCAGAGCTTTGAGTTTACTTACAGGCATAACACTTTCCTTAATACTTGTCTATACATAGAATAAAGATTTGTTTTACATCTTGTTATAAATGTGCATCTTTCCAGCATACCTGTACTATTAATTTGAATTACAAGATTTCATTGGAGGTTTTGGCTTATTTTACAGTAGAAGCTTAGAAAACCTTTTGTCAGACACTTTCCTAAGAAAAGCTGGGCATTTTTTAACTGCAAGACTGAGCCTTCTTGTCTGGAGAACTTACCTGATTATGAATTGCATTATAAAAGCTGATTTCACTGTCATCACGCTCTTTTGTTGCTATAATGGAAAAACAGCTATGGAAATCACTGAAGGAAGTTACATGGCCACTAAAGTCACCATGCAAGCTTTGCTGGTGACTTCATGACAGGAAGGTATTAATCCAAATTTTCAGGGACAATATGGGAACAATTCAGGGACAAGGCTCAAGAAAAATGACAAAGAGTGAATGACAAGAAATATAAAGATCCCATAGAAGAGAGAGAAGTGTCAGAAGAAAATAACATGAAGCAGAAGAAACTGAAAAAGATTTTTAGGTCATTACGTTATAAATATAAATAAGAAGGGGTTTATTCGAATGCATATTCACCAGTCATCTTTCCATGAGTGCTCCAAGGAAAAGTTTGGAAACACTGTGTTACGGATACAAAAAGTTTTAATGAGACAGCTGCTTTTCCCCTACATTTAAATTTTTGATTTTGTAAGCAGGTTTTCCTATGCAACTGTCTATTACCTAATGAAGTTACTGTTGAGATATTGCAATTGATGCTAAGCGATTTTTAAGTGGTTTTGATAACACATGCATTATTTATATTACAGTACTATTGAGAAAGTTGTACCCCATTTTGCTAGGTGGCAAGTATAAACATAACCCCTCTTCAAAAATGCATATAATTTATCTAGACAACATAGAGAAATTGTAGGACACAGAAAATGATAATGTTTTACTTAGTAGTGAATTGGGGTAGGATTCTTCTTCATCTATTTACAGAGATGTTTTAAATGCCTAATCTGTCTTCTTTTTGTAGGTGGTGGAGAGAAGGTGAAAATTATCTGATGTCTTTTAGAATACTGTTGTAAGGTGTAATGAGCAGTACTCTAGAGATACCCATTTCTGAGTGTTATCTGTAGCTGATATTGAGACAAGTAGCTCAGATAGGACTTTTTTTTTTTTTTTCAAAATTAAAAAAAAAATAAATGTCAGAAAGCATTAATTTCTCCCTGTTAGAGTTTTCTAGAGGACTTCTGCATGTATCAGTTTTACCACAGACAGGACATTTCTCTGAAAAACAAACAGAAAGCATGAATAACACTCCACATCAGAATAATCAATCCTTTATTAGGAAGAACATTTAATATGAATCTTGGGAAAACATGACTTAAGTCTAGGGTTTTCCTGTGTCAGATTCTGAGTTGGTGTACTAGGCAGGCAATCTGAGATGTTCCTTCTTTTTCATCTTGGTGGTGCTCCATCTTACAAAAAAAAAAAAAATCAAAAAGATATACAAATAATTTCCAACACTATTCTGCCCATATACAATGTTATAGACATGTTATACATTGGAATCATAAAACCATAGAATAGTTTTACTGGAAGGGACTGTTAAAGATCATCTAACCCAATCCCCTGCCATGGGAAGGGACATCTTTCACAAGATCAGGTTGCTCAAAACCCCACCCAACCTGACTTTGAACACTTCCAGTGATGGAGCATCCACATCTGGGCGACCTGTTCCAACTACCTGTTCCACCACACTCACTGTAAAAAATTTCTTCTTTATATCCAATCTAAACCTACCTTCTGTCAGTTGAAAATCATTGCCCCTTTTCCTGTTACTACAGGCCCTGGTAAAAAATTTCTCACTTTCTTATAAGCCCCCCTCATATACTGAAATGCCGTAATAAGGTCTCCCTGGAGCCTTCTCTTCTCCAGGCTGATCAACCCCAACTCTGACAGCCTTTCTTCAGATGTAAAGTGTTCCAGCCCATAATCACTTTTGTGACTGTCCTCTGGACTCACTCTAACAGGTCCATGGCTTTCTTGTGCTGGGGACCACAGAGCTGGATGCAGTACTCCAGGTGGAGTCTCACAAGAGTAGGATAGTGAAGGAGAATCTGTGGTCATGCTTTCGTCTAGGCAGCCCAGGACACGGTTGGCTTTCTGGGCTGCAAGAGCACATTGCCGGTTCATGTCTAATTTTTCATCCAGCAGTGTGCCCAGTCCTTCTCTGCAGGGCTGCTCTCAAGCCTTTCACCCTCCAGCCAGTATGGATACTGGGGATTGTCCTGACCCAGGCGTAAGTGCTTCCACTTGGCCTTGTTGAACTTCATAATTTCACATAGGCCCATTCCTGAAGCCTGTCAAAGTCCCTCTGGATGTCATCCCTTCCCTTATGCACATCAACTATACCCACTCAGCTTGGTATCATCCACTACTTGATGAAAACATATTTGCTATAGCCTGGTTACTGGTTTCCACTTGGACATTGAGCCAGTGACCATAACTCTGGATGCAGCCGTGAAGCCAATCCATCTAATAGTCCATCCATCAAACCCATATCTCCCCACTTTAGTGGCAAGAATGTTGTAGGGACTGAATCAAAGGCCTTACAGAGGTCCAGGTAGATGACATTCGTAGTTCTTTCCTTGTCCACTGATGCAGTCACTCCACCATAGAAGGCCATTAGATTAGTCGGGCATGTTTTGCCCTTGGTGAAGCCATGTTGGCTTTGTCTAATCACTTTTTTGTCTTCCATATGTTTCAACGTATCTTCCAGGAGCATCTGTTCCATGATCTTACTGGGCACACAGGTGAGACTGACCGGTTGGTAGTTCCCAGGGTCCTCCTTTTACTGTTTTAAAATGGGTTTGATATTTCCCCTTTTCCAGTCTCTGGGGCCTTGTCCTGACTGCCATAGCTATTCAGATATGAGTTATGATTTGCTTGGCAACTACATCAGCTGATTTCTCAGGACTTTTGAATGCATCTTGTCAGGTCTCATGGACTTGTGTATGTTCAGGTTCTTCAGGTGATCTTGAACCTGATCTTCACCTACAGTGGGAGGGGCTTCATTACCTCAGTCGCTGCTTTGAGGTTCAAGGGTTTGAGAGGTGTGGGAAGAGAGACTGCCACTGAAAACTGAGGCAAAAAAATTTGTGGAGTACCTCAGCCTTCTCCATGCCAGTTGGAACTAGTTTTCCTGTTTAATTTTTGGGGGTGTACATTATTTTTTAATCTTTCCTTTATGGCCAACATACATGTAGATGTCCTTCTATTTATTTTTTGCATCCCTTGCCAATATATATAATGTATAACATTGCTTGTCAATGTATATAACGTTGTTATATACAATGTTATAAACATGTTATACACTGAGGTCTTGGTATTGGCTGTTCTGGGACCTCTCACTCTCATTTTCCACATCAGATATTACTGTTGCAGAACATGAGAAATTTTTTAAAACTTGGAAAAAAAATCAAAATACTTCAATAAGAGAGATTCTTTGTGTGCTGTAACTTGCTTATTGCAAGGAGTGAATAGAGCTCCATCTTTTCAAATACAGAACTGCATAAAAGATTCAAAGAATGGTGACTGTTTGGGCCACTGGCTGTAGGAGACAACTGAGTTGTGTCTAGGGAGCAATTCCTCCTAGGCTGGGGGTTCTCACTGTAGCCAGACATGATTTATCAGTATGATTACTTGATAGGATAGAAACAAATGTATATTCCTTTGTAATTTTGGCTCTTTTCACTAGCAATACAGGCAGTCTTTTAGGTGTTGTGATGGTTTCAACTACTTTCTTATGTGTCTTGTAGCCATTCCTTCATATTTGTACCTTCCACATGCAAACTGCTGTTGTCTTATTTAGTAGTCATATTTTTTCTTCTCCATCTATCTTTGAAAGTACTACTTCCAGAAGTCTGGCTGGGTTTATCACATGAGAAATTTGCCACAATTACAAGCCCACTGCAGAAGCTATTTGAATATGTGCTAGAAAAGTCATAATGCTGCTGATTGAGCTAAGGGCAGCTTTATGCAGCCTGTGCCATATTTTGAGAACTTACTCTCAGAATTTATTTTTTTTTTCCCAGGAAAAGGAGTATATACTACCTTCCTCAAAATTCTTATTGCTTTCCATTATCAAATGCTTCTTTCAAGTTAGGTTTTGCTTGTGCACTCTCTCTAGTTTAAAAGCATCTGTATGTGGTGAGTACAAATTACATAGGTTTTCTGGTTCAGTAGGTATATTAACATTTTAAGTTTTAAGGATTTTAAGGATTAGCTTAATAAATTACCTGATTTATTGTGATTATTTAGCGTAGTACTGCACGGCGTCTCTGACCATACTTTGCATATGAGACTTGGAAAACATGTTCCTCCACAAACAGCAACTGCTTGGGCAAGGAACTTGTAAAAATATTTTCAACAGTGGACATCTAATTCAAAGCTCTTGCACAAAAAGGAAGGGAAGGAAGGCATGATAGATACTTCAATGAGTCAAGGAACATTCCCATAGGAGAGTAAATTTTTACATTATTTATGTCTTTTTTGCAGCAGTGAATGTTTAACAGTGTGGATCAAGCAATGAATTCTCTGGTACGTGCTCTTTTCTCTGACAGCATGGCAATATCAGAGCTAGGTTTTCCTACATGATTTTCTTGAGAAGCACTTATAATTTTTATCAATATCCATTTAACAAGACAATAACGACTGCTTTACCTTTCTCCAGCTCTTAGATGCTGTGTACTACTCTCAGGGCTGAAAATGTTGCAGTTCCCATTAGAAATATGGGATCTCCTATAGACATTAAGATAACATCACATGTCTGAGATCCGGACAAGGTTAGGGTAAGGTTTAATTTAAGATTGTACTTTGTCAATCCAGTAATCCTGTTTTCTACTACTAATAATATGGCTTGTGACATCCCTGTTGTGAACTCTGCTAGTGTTATTGGGTTCTTCAAGTAAAAATATTTTCTCCTGAGAGAGGTGTTATCTTACTTTTCTGCCTTTGCATTCACTAGACTTCATACAGCCAGGACAAATACTGTTGCTGCAAGATCCCTCCCTGAGATGAGTGGAGGAACTAACAATCCAAAATGATACTGAACATCTAGAAGCCAGTGACATGGTTTAAATGGTAGTGCGGTTCCAGTGATGCCGGTACGTAATACTCCCAGAAGCCCCCCAGAAGGGCAGAACATTAAGTGAGCAATAACACAGATGCACCAGATATGTGCTTGCAAACTGATAACACTGCTACACCTGAGCCTTATCCATAGGTTAACCTTTAACTCATGGATGTTGTCCAGCAGGATGAGCAATACCGTTTATAAACAGGAGAGAATCTGACAACTCCGTCTACCTCTGGCTGAAGGGAATTTTTTTCTTATTCAGATCATAAGATCAACAAATGAATCTTGAAGGGTCTTGAAGTAAATCTGGGCTCCAAGATATGTCAGTACTAAACTGGAAGAGCCTTGGAAAATAGAGATTTAAAGAAGCAAGTGAAGTGGATAAGAAAGGGCATAAAGCAGCTGCAGAAAAAGTGGTAGTAGCCTTAAGGAGAGGAGGGAAAGTAGGGGATAAAATGAGGCCTATACATGGCTGCTTTCCACTGTGCTTCCCCTCAACCTGCAGGTCCACAGTTGGGAGGTGGAGAACAAATGGTGCTTACCTGTGGTCAGCCACTTAGATCTTATGGTGGTGGTAATGGGGGAAATTACATTAGCTGAAGCAGCTGCAGTACCTTAGGAAGTATTATAAGCCAGAGCAAAGATAAAGTCTTTGCTTGTTGTTGCAATCCAAGATTTCTTGGTTGTTTTTTTTTTTTTTTTTAAAAAGAAATTGCCAACTGCATGTTCTAAATTTGTTTTATCCCCCACCCCTCACTTCACAAAGTCTTCAGGCATTCGTCCTACTTTTGCCCTTCTCTTTCCTTCTAGTTAAATACACCTCAAAGTAAAACTGCAGAATGTGCATGGTATTTGCCATCTTTCCACTGGTCATTTCCCTTGTGTGCCATATAACTTTCCCACAGCTTATCTCTATATAGTTGGCAACATTTTGGGGCAGGATGCTCTCTTTGGGGGTGCTTGAGATGCAGCATAAAGAAGACCCAGCACTGTCTGGTCTCAGGGTAGTATGATAATAAATAGTAATAAACCAAATTTAATGAGTCTCAAATTCTTCTGAGCAACAGCTTATGAACTAATGTTGCCTGCATTTATCTTTCTCAGGGTACATCAAAAGATTTTGCTTCAGTCGGCTGGTGCTCAGACGGAACCAAACCAAGAACAAAAAACTGGGAAGACCTCTGGGGAAAAGCAGGCATATAGCAGTCATAATTCTGGTAAGCAAGAGTGTGAGATATCCACTGGCAAATTCAAGACCAGGGCGTACATAACACAAAAGGTACTAGAGCTCTTTATACCATAGAAATGACCCAAAAAATGATTGGAAGAAAAAGTAAAAAGGAGGGTTGTGGGGAGGCAAGGACATTTACTCTCTTCTCACATGTTTGCAAGCCTGTATCCTGTAAAGCAGCAGTCAGCGCTGAATTCATCTCTCAAGCTAACAGGAGTTTTGCAGAGGTGTCACAGTAGCTATGAGAGCACTGATTACTGCTGTCTGCAGATAAGTCCATTGATGGTACTACAAATACTAATATTTGGTAAATAGCCAGTGGCATGTAGAATTGATGGTGGGCAAACAGAAGTTATTTTGAGAAGTGGTAGTTCTCAAGAGTTATGCTGGTACATAGTCAACCACTTGCCAACTGTTTAATAGCAATAAAGAAAATAAGAAGCATTAGGTAAATATATAAACAGACACACAGACATGCAGGAAATATTCTACACCAATCTTTTTTTTTTTTTTTTTTTTTTTTTTTTAAATCCAGCACTCAAGACTGGAAGCCAGGGAAGTCCAGGTTTCTGTCCAACATTATAATACAAATTCAGCTTGGCGGAAATGGTTAAGAGGTAAGTTTTAATGTTTCAATATCAATCAAGAAGGCAAAAATAATTTTGGAGTTGCACTGTATAATTGAATTATTTTAGAGTTTAATGAACAGGAAGGTGTTCTGCTATGAAATTCTTGTTGACTCAGTTAATACATAGGTTGCCACCAACTTTACTGTCTGGGACTCATCCATGAGGCAGTAGGTCAGGATGCTGAACGCGGCATTGAGTTTATTTCTGTTACATTAGCTAAAGGCTTGTATTACTGTCACAAAACTGCAAATGCTCTGTGCACATAAATCATGCTTGTATGCACACAACACTCACACTTCATGGTCTGTAGGTGTTAAAAGTATGTTTTCCTTCTGGTCTTCATTCTCTTAGCTCCGTATTAGTACAGCACTAGTGTTCTCCCCATATATAGCTGCAGCTAAAGTCTGTATTTATGTGTAATACAGCTATGCTATATCTAGCCTTGTTTTGAAACAGTTGAGATTTTTATTAAGGAATTCTGAAGGTATGAAATATCATCATACAAAATAAAATTACAAATATTGTCATGACAATTATATAAATATTATGAAGTGTTGCTCTATTCTAGCTATTAGGATCTGCTGGCCAGCCATTAAAATCTAACTGCTCCTTCATAAATTAGAGATCAACAAATTAGATTAGAGTTTATTAATTGTTTTACTCATTTTTAGTCCAAGGAACAGAGTACTAGTAACACACATGCATGGCTACTTATATGAACTCTTGTTCCTGGGTTTTGCAGTTAAAATACTAAGTTCAAATTTGTCTATCAAGACATGCTCGTTGCTTGTCATACTTGTCACTGGGAATGGCAGCCAGTGTTGATAGAGTGTATCTGAGCATATTTTGAAAGCTGTGAATTCAAATTTCACTAGTGCAGATTAAGGATTTGAAAGTAAAACTAGTTCATGCACTAGTTAAATCATGTTACTGTGGTGAGTGACTCTTTAGATACAAGCAGCCATCCTCAACTTCATTTGCTCATACACCAAATCACACCAAACATGTCTCAGGTGCAGCCCCACCATATTCAGGTCTACATTAGACAAAAAATTATGTGAAGGCCTGATGGAACCTGTAGAAATGCATACTTGCAGTGGTAGCTGGGGGTTTACAGGCATTTAAATGAAATGCAAAGTAATGTCAAGATTGGCAACAAGTTAATCATACGCCTAAGGAGATTCCTTGAATTCTTGAGAATGGCCAACAACTCAATGGCAACAAATCCATGCAACTGTTTCTGTGGCCCTCTTAGCTATATGTCTTTGATACTATGGATCCAGGACATTTTACACACCTCAGGTATTTTCAAAAATATACAGCGGATGCAGTGTTAAATCCCTTGTTCTCAAGGAAAGGAATACCTGTACTGCTTGTGAAAGACAATTTACATGGATAGAGTTCCTACTGTTTTCAAAATCAGCACGTATCATACATGCTGCATCAATCCTTATTGCCCTTCCACACAGTAGTGAAAATGTAGATGTTGAAGTGAGTAGTCTGTGTTCTGGGTAAAGGTAGTCTCTGGGTAAAGATAGCTTACACTGCAAGACTGAATTTTTCTTAAAATCACCTATGGACATACTTTGTATGCTCATACAAATCAGATACAACTGATCAGCCTGAACTGATGTTTCCATCAGGGACTGTATGGATTTTGGTAGCCATACTAGTTCATTTATAGCAAATTCATTTATCCCTTCATGATACTGCATGGTGTCACAGAGACAGACTCCCTCTTTTTAGGAAAAGACAACCACATAGTTGTTTGTGGTCTTTTAGTCTGACTGTTTCTAACAAATGATAAGGCTCTGATGAGTCAGGTAAGACATTAATTTGCGTGTAATAAAACAATGTCATCTTTAATTTGGGTTAGCATTCAGAGCATCCCCATAGGTGAATTACGTACATAAAAATATGTAATTTATAACATTAATATCTAAATATTATGGTATATATACACATTTAAGTTTTTGCACTGGACACTTGCTCTAACAAATAAGAATATAGTACGAATGGCTTGTTTCACAAAATAGCCATTCAT
Organism: Athene noctua; assembly: GCF_965140245.1. NCBI lineage: Eukaryota > Metazoa > Chordata > Aves > Strigiformes > Strigidae > Athene > Athene noctua. The sequence goes on from NC_134037.1 coordinate 184,623,210, forward strand.
TTCTTGCATATTTGCCATAGGGAATACAGCATGAAGAATATAAAGGAACATCAGTTGTTGCTGTTTTGCTAAAAATCCTTATTGGTGTCTTGTGCCATCACACCCCATGTGATATTGCAAGGGGACTATGACAATGTATTTATTTCACACAGTACCATGTGCCTATAGACTGACTATTCCCAAGGTGCTAAATGGTTAAAGGGGCAATTATCAGAGTGGGAGAAGATAATGAGACAAAGTGTGGAATAAGAAAGACTATTTAAATGCAGAGCAGAAAGTTATAACTTTTTTTCTTCTATCCTTTAGATATATCTGTGCTTTTGTCTTAAACAGAGTGAACTTGAGTTCATTTTTACTGGGTCAAGTAATTTTAAACATGAACCTTTCTAACCCTGATGATTTGCTGGCATATTAATTCATGCTTTCTTGTGTTAATGTCAAAAGATTTCTTCATTACAGAGAAGGAGGATTTCTAATTTATAACAAATTACATTTCAAAATTTGATTTCTCTCTAAATCATCCAATCAAGTGAAACTGCTCAAAATTTTCTGTGAACTACAGATTTGTTGGAAGCTCCATTTTGAAACAGCAGCATATGTTATTTCACTGATCACATGTGCCTCAGGCCCTACAGCCGTGCAGCTGAATTTCTTTAGATGTAGATAAATGTCATTAAACAACTGAATGTTTCCCAAGGGTCTGTGAGTTAAAACCAGGGCTGCTGTGGCCCTGGCTCCATGAAAGAGCATGGCTATAGCTGATCAGGCTGCCCTGCCTCTCCTCTGAGTTTGGTGTACTCAGGACCCCCGGTCTCCTTACTGAGTTTTGTACACCCCCTGACCTCCAGTGATGGAAGGTCACTCAGCCACAGATACACCAAACAAAAGATGTTGAGCTTGATTCTGCAAATGTTGGTGAAAGATGTCAGCCACCTCTATTTTTACTTTTGGTAAGCAAGTAGAGCTTTTTGTGTTTTACCTGTTCCTACGAGAATAATTTTGTTAACTGCCTCCTGTGAACCTATTTAACCTCACCAGCTTGACAATAGGCTATACTAGTCCCCTTGTGACTATAATCTTTAATATTTTGTGTCCTCTTATTTCAGAGAGCCATGAAATGGGTCTGGACCATAGATGAATTTGCAGAAATAGCAGTTAGTTAGAAAAAGCAGACAGCTTGGGAAGTAACCATATTTGATACTGGAGCTATTGAAAGACAGTAAACATGAAACCTTCAGATATCGGTTTCACAGGGTCACTTTTCAGAGGGAAACTGTGTGATAAACAGTGCTTTTTAGAAAGAGAGTGTTTTCTTGATTTGAATTATTCATTTTTACTCTTGACCATTATTCCTATGTTGGTTGGTGATAAAGCATATAATATCAAATAATAATACGGTATCATAGCAACATAACGGAAACCAGTCTCGCAGATTCTGGAGATGCTGATATCATTGCATTTAGTTAATGCAAAACAATTGTTGAGCTGTCATCTTTGAATAGGTTTGTTTTCCAGTTAAAAAAGTGGTGCTACAATCTGATATGACATTGTGCCTCTATGTTGCTTCAGGCTTCTTTTAAAAAGTCTTTAAAAGTCAATTCTTTTTTGTAATAACTGTACTGTTAAACAACTTTGTCATGGCCTTGGCTCTTGAACTAGCTGTGCTGGAAAATATTTTTCTTTCATTTAAATGTCAACTACCAAACCAAAGCTGTCATTGCAATAACATTGAAAAAGTAGTGTACCAGCTCACATACCCTGCTGTGCAATTTTTTTTTTTTTTTTTATGGAGTGGATGGGAGAGCAGCTATTTCAAAAAATCGGTTCACTAAATTGTGTCAGATTAACTAGGGTCATAATAACAGGAACTCAAACAGTATTTCTGATATATGCAAGTGTTTCAAAGCTCGTAATAGTATGTGCTAGAGCTGAGTGGGGAAAAAAACATTCTACATATAAACTTTACTTCTTTCAAGAAGCTGCAAAAAAAATCAGATGTAATCGTTTTCCTGCAGAATACCTGCAAGCATGTTCACATTCTCAATTTTTAGAAAACTGACAGCTATGGAAATATAATTCTGCATTGTTTCCAGAAAACAGCCCTTCCTCCCTAACACAGTCATCTCAAAATTATATTGAGGTAGAGAGGATACAAAATTCATGGACCGGAAATGAGACATGCTTTTTACAAGGCATCTCTGAGAACTCCAGAACATTTCCAAGCATTTTTGCCACTGTCATTTTAGGTTTTCTTCAGAAATTTGTGTTGTTTTTACATTATATCAAAAGCTGGTTTTGTCTCTAATAATGTACATCGCAGTGCCATCTAGCGTGGGAAGAGAAGAATATGCAGAGGAAAATGGATGGTTTGAGCTTCAGTTTGTGCGAAAGCAAAATCGATGCCATACACAGCCTTAACTGAAAAGGATTATGCCAGCCTTTAACAATGGCTCTAATTTCCGTAGCTCTTCAGTAGACTGTATGCAGCACCAAAGACAGAAATATGACCCGTTCTCTATTTTGCCATGTGATTGTGCTAATTGTGGCATTATGAAACAGAATTTTTATTTAGTGTTTAAATATGAAAAACTGCCCACTTTGAACTCTGGCTGCATAAAAAGGGTTAAAAAATGCAAAGTCAAATATGAGAGACATGGTGTTTAAATAACTGATTATTTTACAGTGAAAATTTCTCGTAAAAAATACTGTATGTATTATATTCACATCTAGTTCTTTTGAGGCAGCTAAAATGCTACTGTCTAGATCATAGAATCATAGCATACCAGGTTAGAAGGGACCTCAAGGATCACCTTGTCCAACCTGTCTTGGAAAAAGCAGCCTCTAGACGAGGTGGCCCAGCACCCTGTTCAGCTGAATCTTAAAAGTGTTCCATGTTGTTCCATGTTGAGGGATTCGCCACTTCCCTGGGGAGATTATTCCAGTGGCTGATTGTTCTTTGAAAAGTTTCCCTCTTGTGTCCAATTTGTATCTCCCCAGGATTAACTTGTAACCATCACCCCTCATCTTTTCCATGTGACTCCTTGTAAAAAGGGAGTCTCCATTTTCTTTGGAGCCACCCCTTTAAACGCTGGAACATGGTGATAAGGTCTCCCCTAAGCCTTCTTTTCTCAAGGCTGAACAAGCCCAGTTCTCTCAGCCTTTCCTCATTATGGCAGGTGTCCCAGTCCCTTGATCGTCTTTGTGGTTCTTCTCTGGCCCTCTCCAGCCTGTCCACATCTTTTTAGTACAGCAAAGACATAAACTGCCCACAGTATTCCAGGTGTGGCCTGAGAAGTGCTGAGTAAAGTGGGATAACAACTTCTTTCTCTTGACCTGATGCGTATTATAATATGCTTGAACTCTGTTTTGTGTCTGAGATAAACATCCCTGAAAATTTTTCCTTATGGGTGGGCTTGCATTCTCCCTAATGTTTGGACTGATCTGAGGAGGAAGGAACAGCTGTCCTGGTTTAATAGGCAATGTTGACTCAAAGTGGATGGCCTGTAATCTTCCAAAGATATAGTAGAAGGTCTTGCAAGCTCACCTGCTACTTTCCCAGCTACATGTTTTAGATTTAGCATTCAGCTGTAAAACCCTGTACACATTGCACATTTCTGGGAAACTTCACTTTTCACCATGTCCAGTGCTTAAAGAAGTCCCGTGGGGCTGGCATGCAAGGGGTTCTGCCACTGTCCACTGCAGTGAGGCCTCTCCTGGGCTGGCAACTGGCAAGGTGGGAACTGGAGCCTCTCTACTTGGCATCGCTCTGCTCCACACTCCAGCCAACTAAAACAAAAACAAAACAGGGACTCTCAGAACTGATGTAGCTAAGTGGTTCCTCTGCTCCGAGATGTACACTGATACTCCACCAGGTCTCTCAAGGCAGCTGGGTGATATGGTACAGCTTGACAGGGTTGGGCACATCCCACCAGTCCTCCCCCCAAGCTCCTGGCCGCTGCTGGCACAGTCTGATGGCTGCCTAACACAGAAAGATTTTACCTGGAGGGTGCAGGCCAGGCAGGTTGGGCTCTGGGAAGGTCCTTACCTATCACTGACTCTTGGGAAGTAGGAATTTCAGAGCAGCTTCAGGACTTTATTACATGTTGCCACAAAAATAGTAAGTGCTGAGGAGATTAGAAACTGGACATACCCCTTAAAAAAAAAAAAAATAAAATAAGGAGGACATGAACTCCATGGATTCTTATCCACAGCTGTGGGAATGCTGGTGTTGCCTTCTTTTAAAAGAACTTTTCAAAGAACTGATTACAAGATATAGCACAGTTTGATGTTATTTCTTTCATAGGTCTGGTTAATTACACATTAATGAGGATACTGCATCCCTTAAAAAGAACTTTGGTTATATGTGTAATTCCTATAGATAACTCAGCTTTGTGTAATGACTAGGTTGCAATAGGACGTTTGGTGTTTTCCCCCTGTGTATGGCAAACCAAAGCTCCTTTAGAATAGTCTATGTACTTTTCAGACAACTCATTTCTTAGCTATATGACACACCTGGATCCATGTCAGAAAATAAATTCCTTCTCCTTTATCTTCAGTGGAGATAGTATTGCACTCACACTTCCACGTTTCCAGGAACAATGAATAAATGCAACAACATGGAAGCCTGATAACAATTCTACATATTCTCATCTTGACTGTCTGCAAACTTCCATTCTGTGTTTACTCTCCTCCTCTCTATGGATATTCTCTCTAAATGAGAGGTTGATAGACAACTTATTCAGAATTAGCTTCTGTGCTTAAACAAATATATTACTTTGAATGTTTTGACTGTAAAGATTCTGACAGAGTAAGAACTTTTAAAACTAGGCATAAAAAAGAGATGCTCTGAAGGACAAGGTTTTAGCAAATCCAATGCTAGGCAACCACCTGCAAATTAAAGGAAACAATTTATGTCAGATATATTACTTGTGTAATGGCTCAATGTAAATCCAAACATTCTTATGCTTTCTGCTGTCAGCTTAAGTGCAACATTTGGGGATTTTTCTTTTGGTGCAGACAATGTAAAGAATTTTGGAGAAAGCATATAAAAATAAAAGCAGCACATATTTTTCCCTTTGTTTAAAGAGATAGGTATGTGACTGCTATATCAGACACTGTCAAGAATAAAACATGTTTAGAATTTAAATTACTTCTATATTTAATATTGATAAATCCAATTTACAGCATTTCTGCTCCTTCTTTAACCTAGAGACAGGATTAATATTCATGAGATTACCCTTGGTGATGTGCAAGCAATTCTGTAAGTCAAATTCACTCAACCTGTATTTGCATGGAATATTTACCTTTTCCATAATATCTTTAATTTCAGCAACACTGAAAGTAGATCATGACTTTGTTTTTAAGGTTTGTAAAAAAATCATCAAACTTTTCTGACATCCAGCAGAATGCTATCCTTGCCCTGTCCCCCCAAAGAAAGTAGCAAAAAAACCTTCAACCAAACACAACAATAAATAATATTCTGTCCTGGCAAGAAAATTCTTGGAGTCTAGTGACTTTTGAAACTGTAGCACTACTTGCTTTATTTCTATGGTGATAATGGTAAACAGAGAGGATACCAGCTACATTCCTTTGTGACAGTGCAAGTGCTCCTAGCCAAAATTAAGGGTTTTTATGAGTCAAATTTTTGAGCTCATACTGAGATATTTCAAAAGATAACTTTGTTAAAAAATGTCTAGACAATTTCTGTTGTTCAATTATTAGGTAAATGGTTTGTTATGTTCCATCTCTGCTAGCTGTCACTGGGGGTAGCTTAGCAAATGGTGAGTCAGACTTTGGTCAGAAGCTCATTGTACTGACTCTGCTCCAGACATCATAAATACATCTTGTTGGGATGGTTTATTTCTCTTACTCCCCTGAAGGAAGCCCAGGATGGAATGGATTTATGTATTTTTATTTTGGGTCTGTTTTTGCTGGAAGGCCTACAAAAAAAAAGCAGGCTTTGCATTCTGAGAGAGCTGAAGTTGTACACCATGTACATCTTAATTTAGCTATTGAGTTGATTTATAGCTCAGAAATATCTGAAGTGGTCTCCCTTCAATAACCTTCAGATCCTGAGATCTTTATCTGTCCAGTTCCAAATGACAACAGTTTAGATATCAGCCTTAGATTTTAGTATTAAATTTTTATTATCTTTATGTATGAACAGTTCTACTAAGGCTGCCTGGAGAGTACTCTGAGACCCTTTACAGTAGCTGTACAATATAATTATGTCTAAATGTCAGTGTATCGATGCAAAAAAACTGGTTTATTTACTGCAAGGATTCTTTGAATAGAATGCACTCATTAGAATATTCCTATCACATGTCCTAGGAGGTGTCTATAGCCTGCAGCTGAATAGAGCATACAGCGATCCCTCTGAATGGACTGATGTACAATCAAACAAAACAGCATCAAGTAGAGTCCTCACTGGGCTTCAGAAAGCAATGTAGTTGCATTACTGTAGTGCTGTGTCTACAGTAATTAGTCACAATGTAGAACTGGTTTTACAAACTTTTGCATAGTGTTGTGGGGTGCTGATGCTGTCATACGGGCTGGTGTTAGCTCTGCATCACCACTGTTTTGGCAGCATCCTTGCTGCTCCTCTTCACCTACAAGGGGCCTGCCCTGGCAGTGCAGGTTTACTCTTGGGCACTTGCTGGCTCATGAAACTGGCTGCAAAAGTCAGAGACCAACCCTGCTCTAGGACTTTGCTGCTCATTTTGCCACTTGGACGAGTGGGACAAAGATACCTGCTCTGCCATATAGCAGCTTTGCATTGCTGGTGTATTCAGTAGTATAAATTGAATCCAGTGTAAGCTGCACTTCAAAGTGAGGAAATTCAGGAATGGCTCCATTAATCCAATGTCTTCAGCTGCCCAAATATGATTTAGCCACAAGCTGAGTCAGACCACTTGGTTCGCATTTTCCAGTGAAATTGTTGTCTCTTTTTATATACCCATTAGACCTTATTTTGTCCCTTGCTGCCCACTGGTGGTACTAAAGGAGGGTACTGCCTTAGTACATGACCCTCTTTTCTGCCATGCTTCATAAGAAAGTCAACAGAGAATATCTAAATCATCCTCAAACATTGCGAAAGCAAGTTAAGTAAGGACATATGCATCTCCAAGACACTGCTTCAGATTTTCTTCAGATGAAAGTAATCATCTGTTTCAATTCTCATAAAAAACATTAGAAAGTGAAAGAAAGTATGCTTATGTAAGAGAAGATATTAAAACAAATTCTGATTCTTCAGAATAAGGTGATCATCTCAGAAATACCTGTGTGTGATGTTTTTAGAAGAGTGCAAGAGAGAAATGAGATACTTTTATTTCTTATTTCTAGTCACATGGTGAATATGACGATGACACTTCATATGCAAACGTACTGTCTATTACTTATTTTTTACACTGTGACAGCATGCAGACAGCACAGCCTAGTATGTAGAGAAAAGTCCATTTTCTTAAGAGAAATGTAATAATTTTCCTCTCTCTCACAGGAAAGTCACCTTGAACATCTGCAAATAGTTCTTTGAACCACAACAAGAGAAGGGAAGAGACCATCGCTGAAGAAGTAACGTTTGTTACAAACTTGAGATTTTGAACTCAACTTTGAGTTTTTGAACAAGTCAGATTCATGAGCTGATAACTTATTTTGTGGTGAGAGCTGTCAGGTGTTATAATATCATGCGCTACATCTTTAATAGTCCTGTGCAGCTTTCTGAACAAACACTACCAGCTCAGTTTTTGTTCCATCTGTGTTCAAGTATAATATTGTTAATGTCTTGTATGTGTAAATTAGAAGCCTTTTTTTAAACTATTACAAATTTAAATTAAATGCTAACCTTATGAAGTTGGATGTCTTGCTTTGAAACGATTTCTTTATATGCCCCCTTAACTTATCAAGGCAACTGAGACTGATGCTTGTGATAACTGACGCAAATGTCACTTTTATATGACCTAATTAGACTCTGGTGCTAACTTCTCTTACACTGATAACATTGTGCCAGCTCCTCTAAACAAACCGTTTCATAATAAAATATAAAGATATTACTTACAAATAAATTAAGTGGCTCAGCTCCTGAATGCATCAGAGCAATATCTGTTACCCGATGTGTCATAGTTTACAATGAGTTATATGTCAAAAGAGACAAAAAAGATATAAGGTATTAGGGAACCACTTCAAGGAGAGACAGGACTTCAGCTGGTCTTAAGATTGGACTTGATAAGCTCAGAGGGAGATGCTATGGATGTGGATCTGGTAGTGGATAGCCCAAAAGAACTGAGTTCTGTGTGACCCCAGGACACAACACGTGGACTGGCTGCATTCATCATCCTGTTCATCTACAATCTGCTTCAGCCTCAGTCTTGTTGATAGGAGAGTAAGATCGAGTTTATTAGAGCACAGGTGCTCATCAGAAAGGTATGTTTATATGGAGGTTTCTACTTTATTACGTAATATACATGTACCATGTGTTTGTGGCTAAATGGTCTAAGGGGCTGATGAAGCCTTAAGACTGGAACACTTAGAGTTTATTACCAAAGATATACAATTACAGGTAAGCCTAAAATGAAGAAATCACATTCAGTTAATCCATTTGAGTAGCTGCCAGCATACATGTCTTCTCTGAAATGACTGATTTGTAATTTGTGGTTTTAATCTTCCTTTTTCTAAATATTTAAATTCTAGAAGTGGCATGTGTTTATTACTTTTTTTTTTTTCTGCAGATTCTGTATAATTCTAAAGCATGAAATCATGTGAAAATTATCTGATTTTTTTATTCCAAGGTAACTAGTGTAAAGGAACTTTAAAGTTTTCTTCAAGTAAATTATTCTGGTTTTGTCTTCTGGAAAATAGGTAGAAGCACACTTTTCTAAGCATATATATATATCTTGTTATTGTCAGCATCCAAGAAACCCCACTAAAGTGCTTGAGAAGTTTATCCCTAATCATGTGTTTTTCCTCAAATATTATTTTTTTTACTTCACATTATCAGCTGAATTAAAACAGATTATCTTGGAACTGATGAAATTTTTATCAATTAAATAGATGATGACAGTGTACACTCTAAATTTACAGACAGCATAAAAATGGAAGGAACTATTGGCAACTCAGGAGACAGAATTAATGTTCAGAGTAACCTTGACAAATGTAAAAATGAAAAAAAAGTGCTATGTAATAAACACAAAATGACACATTCAGGCAGCAATAACCATCTGCACCGAGAGACTAAGAAATATCTGGTTAGGGAACAGTTGTGTACAGTGTGTCATAGCGGATCACAAGCTGATAAGGAGATGAATCAGCTGAATGATGGCTTTCTTCTGAAACATGTACAGCATGTAAATAAACATGTAGTCTGTAAAATATTTTTTTCATTCTGCTGAACATGGATAAACATATTTTTTTTATTCTAAGTTTTAATTTCTAGTTTTAATTTACGTCAGTGTACAGGTAGTTTCGGTAACCTATGTACTGTAATCCCTGAATGATTATTGAGCTTCATGCAGCTACTTAACTTTCTTTTACAGCCCTCTTCTTACCCCAAAACATGACAACCTCAAGAGCTTCATATAAGCTTTTATTTTCTTACACTTGGTTTATCAAAAACCTGTTTTGGCTAACTTTGTTAAGAAATAATAAAATGTCAGGGGTTAAACTCATGGCTGTTATCTATTTATGTTACTTGGGCCAGGATTTCACCCAGGGATATAAAGCAACTAATCACATTACACAGCAGCATAAAGCTGTTGTGAAACCCTGACTATCTGATCTGTGATCTGTCCAATTGCATGGCCATGCTCCCACATTTTGACACTCTGTATTGGAAGAGCCTCAAAACTGAAGCAGTAGTGCAGAACAGGAAGATTTTACAACAGCTCTATAAATAGATCTTTAACAAACATACCTGTCTGTCTTAGTAAAGACGGACCTTGAGCTTCTCTTCTCAGTCCATAAGGTAAAGTTTAGAGTACCCTGGATTAGACAACTATGTCCAAGAATGAGAGGGTGAAAGGAAATGGATTGCACATGCCAAAATGGAGTTTGTGGGGAGCACACCGGAACACCAGGATTTCAGAGAGAAATCTGAAAATGATGGGTGGTTCCCAGTGTTCAGCTCTTAGATCATTCCAGGTACAGAGAGGGCATGAAGAAAGCCACAGAATGTGATTAGAAAGAGCAGGAAAGAGAGTCCAGGCAGGATGAGTCAGGAGGGCTTGGGCATGCAGTACTTGGCAAAAACAGGTTCTGAAATGCAGTTAAGAGCACAGCGGCACAACACTTTGAAAGCAAGATTGGACAGTTGAAATGAGAATGGATGCCTGTAGCTGGGACAGGTTGAGGTCTCAGTGCTTTATTCTGTGTTGAAGTCAAGACAAACAAGAACCCTTTCATGGTGTTCAGGACTATGATATACATCCCTACTTTGTTGCTTCATTATGCAGCTGTGTAAAGATAATTGAGAGAACTATGCTAGATTTTTCATCAACAAGCAATAAAATGTGATAAATACGTTGCATGGAATGGCAAATGTTAGAATTAATAAGCTGAAATGTTGACGAATTACTGTTTATATACTTGACATGTAATAATTGCTTCATTTATCATCTGAATCTGGATAACTTAAATAGCAGGCATTTATAATTAATTTTCTCCCCTTGCAAACTGCAATTCACTCTACACTCAAAGGAGTCAGTGTTAATTTCTTTTCTATCAGCCACAGGCCATAAGTTAATGCATTAAAAAAATCAGAACATTTAAAATAACAGTCTAATTAAATTATATCCTCTACTGTTGGAGAAAAACACATGATTCTTCAGGAGATAATCAGTCACCACAGTAAACACCATTTAGTTCTTCTCACAACTCTGCATCTACCCACTGGCAATCTTAGACTGTCAAGATGAAGAATTCACTTTACTGAACAGATGAAGGATATTGACTTCAGCCTCATTAGCAACTTCAAATGAGAATGACAATGGGAGTTCATTAAATAATAATATTTTTCCATATACCGAGTTTCCTTCATCATGTAGAAGAATATGCTTTACGCAGTCTGACAAAGCCCATGTTTCGATTCATGCTTCCCCATTGATCAACGGGATAATGCCCTTTCCTTGGGGTCTTTGCTGTTTGAGCAGCAAAGGCTTGCTACCGCCTCACTGAAACCAGTAAGGCAGATGGTGCCTACCTCAGCTCAGAATGCTGGAAGTGCCTTGCTCCAGGCTGGATCCACCCGAGTCCCTGGGAAGATCTGGGGACTCCAAAGAGGACCACATCAGTTGAAGTGGCTATGCACAAAGCACTCTTCACAAACAGCAGTTGCTGTCCTATGGAGTGGAGTGGTAGAAAGACCTGTGGGCTTTTACTTATATGGTTTTGCTAGTCAAAGAACATCTGAATAGGTATAAGAGATCCACTGACAGTATACAGCTGGGACTAACTGTCAGAGAAAGGCTGCTACTAGACCAGCTACCTTTCCTCAGCATAATGAATTCGGGTCTCGCACAAATAGCTACTCATTTGACTATAGTCGCTTAGGCTGTGTGTGTGGTGCCTGTGAACATCACTCACGTAGCTACACCATAGGCTATTTTATTATACAATTGTTACAGTCTGGCAGGGGATTGATTATTTTATATTAAAAAAATTCACTTCAGTATAATCTATTCACTTTTAATTGTTTTTCCATAAAAGTACTAGCAAGAATCTTGAAATACTAAGGATAAGGATATTTCACAAGATTAAAATAATGAACACTTCCTTGTGTACGGTCACAGCCAATTAGTTCTCAGTTCTGTGTTAAGAATGGCTTTTCAATTATTTTTAATTTCAAGATCTTCAGGGCGAAAGAGCATGTGACTTCTCTTACTGCTCCCTACCCCAATTAGTAACTTAATTCCATGTACAGAGAAATAAGTAGAACTGACAGACTACAGCTTCTCCTGCATTCTTGCAATTCTCTTTTTCACAACATACCATTGAGCTCAGAGGCTTTAGAAAAGGATAGACACCCGTCAATTTCAAGATGAATTCCAGCACCTTTCTCACGGAAATTTAGGAAGGTCATTTGTTTATGCAGGTTATTCTGTAGTCCTCCCTTTGGTAGTTAACCTTTCAAGAGAGTGCTCCAGTAGTTGCTGTCTCCAAGAAAAGGCAGACCACTCTCTAACAAGAGGCACTGTAGGTGTGTGCAGTCCACAAAGTTCTGGTCCCCACTGCCACAATTGTTTAAGCATTTTGCACTAAAAGGTCACGGGAAACAATCTAGAGAAGTCTCTCAGAGGACTTCACCGCTTTCTTTTTCCCATCAGAGTGTCTTTGCCAAACGGACAGTTGGATCAGACTCCTTTGGTGTTCTCTTGCTCTGCCATTGTCAGCAGATACAACTTTGGCCCCTGGGACTGAGCACCTTAAGAGGAAAGTGATGCTCAGCACTGGTACATCCTTATCCCTTTGCTGATCATGTCAGGAATCACCTGAGGCTGTGTTAAGGAGTCAACATAACCTAGACTCACTAAGTCTGAAGACACGTGCAGTTGAAGGGAAAGTCAGCCTAAATACCTTTCTCATAACAAAAACACTGGTTTCATTTAAATAGATGTTCTCATCATGCAGTTGACTGGACATCCTTATTGTATCTGGAATACCATGGATTTTTGTCCAGTGGCTTCAGAGAAATAAAACCAAGTTTTGTGACAGCTGAAGCAATGAACAAGCTATTTCTCTAGCGTTATACAGAAAATTAAACTATCAAGTCAAACTTCTAAATACACTTCATAATTCAGATACATTAGCAATAATTATTTTCAACAAATTGTAACTGCATTATAACTACACTGCAATTATACTAATTGTATTGAAGTTAATGTGCCTGTACTATAATGTGCATTTGTTTTCTTTCCTTAAACTCAAGTAATGAGGTGAACTAATTATAAAGAACAGTTTGAGTTACAAGGTAGCTAGCTACTCTTTGCTGGCACAAGTCTAGCCATATTCATCATCTCAGCTAATTACAACTTGTCCTGTTCACTGCAGAAGAAGGTCTTTGGCCTTCTCCAACAAACAGCATAAAAAATGCTGCAGACAGTAGTTTGGGAAATAGGGTAACATTTTGAAACATTGGAACTCATAATGAAGGAGAAGATGCTATCTCAATGTGTGATACAATCACTTACCTTTGTTACTGAAGATCCAGTTTCAAGTTTTTTTTTTCTCCTCTAGATATAGCTGAATTTATACTTCCTTATTAATTCAAAGTTCGTTTAAATAGATAATGTTATTAATGGGCTCTTTTCAGGTTATTTGAGGTCACTCTGACAAGGTCTTCATTATTGGACCAATAAATAAAATTATTGTGCAAATGGAAACAATTCTTTAAGAAAACCTTTGTTAAATCTAAATGTTTTCATTTAATCAAAATGTAGTTTTTCCAGAATAAAAATACCCATGGGATTCGCAATATCATTGGTAAGGCAGTGTTCCTACACTGAAGATTAACTATGTTCTTCAGTTTCTGAAAGCACTCTGAGATCAAATCTATATAAGAATAGAGTTCTGCTGATCACCAAAATCTAGCTATTTATTTTAGCCCAGTGATCTGGTGGTAGAGAACAGAGTTCAGAACACAGTTATTCAAAGAATAAAAGTAAAAATGTCTTTTTTTTTTTTTTTTTTTTTTTTTTTTATGGGCACATTTTGAATCAGTTGTGTAAGGTAACTAAGCTAAAGCAAGTTGAGACAGGAGTCATTGCATCTTTCTGAGACAATCAATCATGGAACCATGCTGAATATAGCAGTGGGTCACAAAAGGCAGCAAAAAGTATTTTACTGATTGCTGCTTGACTGCTGCCACAGTTGCTCTCTGATTACCTGGGTATGTATAAGACAAGTATCTCCTGAATGTTTTTCCAGAACTTGAAGTTGGAAAGAACCCTCCTTACGGAAAGAGAGAAAATGTAATTTTATTTAAACAAAATAGTCTGTATGCCTCAAGAATGCTTGTTCTCCTAAAGAATATGTTCCTCTAGGTAACCTCATCATGCTGAATCTTCCTTGTTTTACGTATAGGCCTTTGCCAAAAGGAAGAAATCTGAATTAGTTCTTGACCCAGCATGACCATTCTTCGTGTTGTTTGGTATCTGGATCACATTGTTCATGTCCTTAGAGATGTTCTTCTGTGATGGTTGTTCTTCCCCTTCCCTGCCCTTCCCTTTCCTCTATATGGGAACTATTGCACAGTGCAGTCTTCTTTTTTAGAATAAAAGTCTCTTCTCATTATTACTGAGTACTCAGTCAGAGCCAAGTACTAGATCCAGTAAGACCTGCAGAAAATAAAAGCACACAGTTCTTTTTTTCAGTATTTCTCAGGTATGATGATAATACAAATGCTTTTAACCAGAAAAAAAAAAAATAAAAAATCTGGGTTATTGCTGAAGAGATAGACTATAAATTGATGAAAATATCTTTAAAGTAAATATTCACATTTCTCTCAAGATTTCATCTGTCAAAGGGTGTGAGTTTCACAATAGTAATGTTATTCTACACTTTCCTTTTTTTCTTTAGTAATACTATTTTATATTTCACAATTAGAGTTACTAGATAGTTAAAGCTAAAAGTCTCACTGCCCAAAGATTATAAGAATCAAAGTCATTAAAAATACTGAAGAACTAGTTTTCTTCTCTGATCTCAAAGAAGTTAATACCAACAAACTGTTTTGCCATTTTAAAAAATTATGTCCTTTGCTCAGATATAGCTTTTCCCTCATTTTGATATGAATTTTTATTTATTTTGAATCCAATAGTCAAGTGTGTACTAAAAGGAAATTTTTAAAGACATTTGAATATTCCATTATTTATAATGTTTTATAAATAACCACCTATGGTCTTACGTACAATTAAACATCATGAGATTTTGTAATAATTCTTTCTTTCCATTTGTGATGTTCAGCTATCATTTCTCTATGTATAGCTTCATAAGTAGGGAACTCCAAAGTGCAAAGCTGGAAGTATCAGTTCTGGATTAGAAAAGTAGTTAGAGTTTTTTCCATTTAATATTGCACTTTCCATATTTTATTTTTTTTTTTTTAGCAAAAGTATGTTTGTGTCCGTAAACTAAATGTGTGGTCAAAAAAATAAAGATATGGTTTAAATAAGTGCTTTTAAAAATCCAGACCTATTACAAATAAAACCAGAGGAAATTATATCATATTCAGATGCTTAACATAATTTTAGCTGTTAATGACTAGGTTACTTATTTTCGTGGCCTGTGTCAATTAACATGCATGTCTGGTGCAGTAGAGTGCCTCATTTACTTCACACTTGAAGATAATACTTAAAAATATAATAAGAACAAGTTGAAGATGAAATAAATACGAAGTGAGGAAAGTAAGTCAATGCTGTTAAATCAGAGAGCTTTATGTGGCTGTGTCAATTTTATAAATATCCTTTGATAGACTTTGACTCATGAACAATAAACCCACTACAGACTTTAAATTTTTAAGTGTAATGTTTTTTTATTATTAATTTCAATGGTGTTATTGAGACATCTTTGACTTACCAAAACTGATTTTGTCTGAGTGTATCAATTAGTACCTGCATTTTAATACATAATAAGGCCTGTAGTTCATGCAAAAACATTATAGTTTTTCTAAAGGCAGTGCTGTTGAGGAGTTACTGTTGTGCTACAAAGGAGCATAATTCTTAATGTCTTTTAGCAGAAAATCTACTCAACTGTGTAGAGAGTGCCAAAATAAAGATTCTACAACCAAAGATAAATTATGACATTGAAGTATGCCACTGGTTGCTCAGGAACTGTTATAGGACACATGGGAAGGGAAGAGATGAAACAATAGTAAGGTGAACTTGAAGAGACTTTTATCTGTTTTGGAGCATTAAACAGATGTTTGGCCAACAGTAATCTCATGATTTTATATTTACAGCTGAATGAAAAAGACCTCTGATCATTGCTGGAAGATATCTGTAGCAGTTGCAGGATGTATCACAATCATTTACATTAATATGTGAGGCTATAAACTGAAGAATCTGAGGAGAAGATAAGCATGCCATTCAACAGAAGATATTAAGTAGGGTAGTAATCCTCAACACACATATAAAGGAGACACCTGGAATAGTAACAAAATGTAACTAACATTAATGAATCAGATCACAGAACCACAAGAGTTTGAAAGAGACCTCTAGCCCCACCTCTGCTCACGGTAGGGTCAATTAGAGCAGGATGTCCTAATTCCTTAATATAAGAAATCAAGATCTCACCACAGCCTAGCTATCTGGATAGCATTTTGTAACTCACAAACTTAATCTTTGCCAATGAAGGAGTAGCTCTGTTGAGTGTGAGACAAAAATTTGTTTCATCTTTTACGTGAGAGAATTGCAAAGATTAAAGTCTGGGGTTTGGGACTATTTCAGAAACAGCTTCAATCAATATATTATATATGTCACATATCAATATATTATATTGATTGAAGATTTTACTATTTGAAAAGGTTTGCAGATAAATTTTGTTTGCTTCCTATTATTTTAATTTTTTTAATTTGATGGTATAAATGTACACTTGATGTCTAAAAATCTTGAGGGACTTTTCTTCTCATTTAATTACCTGAGGAAGGTAATATGGATTAAGATGATATCTAGGACAGAGGTTAGTTTAATACAAGAATGTCTTGTAGGACAGTCTTGTCCATTTTATGGTGAGGTGAATTAAGGTTCAAATTTGGTTCTCAGATTGGTGAATGGCAACAGATTTGAGAGAAAACCGTTCATGTCTTATTTGCACGATACCTGTTTTTATTTTAAACACAAATCAATCAAAACTTAAAATGATAATTGAAGTCAGCTGCTTCACTTGATCCCTAACAGTTTCAGTATAAAGTGTTGAAGGAGACCAAAAAAGACCTTTTTTTAGGGGTTTGAGTTCCCACTGGTCAGAAAGAGTGAATTTTGTCTAAAAAATATTAAGAAGCAGTGTTTTAGGAAATAGTTTATTACTATTTAATACAACCACTTTCGTCAGTGGTTTTACATCCCTTTATGCACTCATAAGTTTGTCTGCACACGATTTCTGATTTAAATAATTGATTAAGAGTCAGATTCAGATACTGGAAAAAAAAAAAAATCCCAAAAGTATATTCTCAAAGTCCAAACTTGGGGACTTCACAGACAACATGCCTTTCCTTCTTACTGTTAATCTGTGTGTATTTCCACTTATAACCATCAGCTGAATTGAGTAATTCTTCCCTATTTAAAGGGAACTTTATACAAATTTTGCTCATTGTTAACATGGCTAAAACCACTGCTTTCATTTGCTTGCCCAGCATTTTCCTATGTGTCAGATCAAAGGCTGGGAATGGGACAGTGTTCTTCTATATTTCAAACTTCATGTCTCTTAAAGGAAAACTAAAAATTAGAAATAATTTCAATTTAAGGGAAGCACAATATCTATAATTACAGTGGAAGTTTTGCCCAGTGGAGGAACAACAGATTTAAGCACATACTGTAATGGAAGAAAATCCACTGGTAATACTCTAAAACAAATAAACAAGCAGAGTATTGCTTCACATTTGCTGTGAGTGAACTGAAATTCCACTTCATTGAAAAGCTTGGCTATATTTTAAATAGAAACAGAACACGTATTCAGCATTTATCAGTGCAGTGGGTTATTCCTTTCCAGAGGAATGTTCTTTTTTAATTTCTTTGTCACAGGATACTCAGCCATAGTATTAAAATGTGAACAATTTGGGACTTTAGTGACTTCTTTTTTTTTTAACCCTTATGTAATTGTGTCATCCAGATGCACTCTAGTGCTTTATATAGGAGTTAAGACTGTAACAATAATGTTAAATTCATTAACTGAACAAAAATATCTCCAGAAATCAAAGGAAAAGTGGTTTAATATGAACTGATTTCCTTTTCTAAAAACATACAGATGAATCTGCTTGCCTCTTCTCTGTTTTGTACAGCTCTCCTCTGAAATTTCTACCTTCCAGCTGTATCATAAACACTTCTCCAACCATTACCTATTTTAATTCCAATGAAACAATTCTTCACCACTTGTTTGTCTCTTGAACCCTAGGATCAGTAATCTGAATTCCTGCTCTTGTTGACTGCCAGCCACCTCTCTGCCATTTGAGCACAATCCTTCTCTGAAAAACATCAGACTTTCCGGACACGCAGAACTCTTAGTTCCTATACTCCTCCATTTACCTTTCTTAGTTACTCTTTCAGTGCATTTTTTGGAGGATCCCCCAAATCAGGAAGTCATGATCTGGACAATGGGACAGAGTGCACCCTCAGAAGCTTTGAGAACAATGCCAAATTAGAGGTGGTGGTTCATACAGCAGGAGGCAGGACTGCCGTTAGGGGGGACCTTACCAGGCTGGAGGAATGAGTTAAGATGTGCCACATGAAGTTCAGCACAGGAAAAGGCAAGACCTGCCCCGGGATGGCATGGAATCAACTTTTTTCCGAAGAAGACCTGGTACACAAAGCTGTACTTGAGTCAGCCCTATGCCCTTGTAGCAAAGTAGGACATGATGGTGGCCAAATATTGGAATTAATTGCCATAGAAAGATGTAAAATTTCAATTCTTGCAGCTAATCAAAACCCAAATGTACAAGAATTTGAGCAACCTGATGTAAGCTGGCCCTGCTTTGAGAAGAGGGTTGTAGCAGATGATCCTCAGAGGTTCCTGCCAAACTATTTTATTCTGTTATTCTATACCTGTCCTGTTACTGTGGTAAAATTTACATGCACATTCACTTCAGTATTTTACATATTAAAATTTTAACTATATTCTCTACAACATACATCTATTTCAGATTGAAATATTATAGCATCACTAACTGTATAGAGAATAATGTTTCTAACACAAAAATGAAAAGAGGATGTTACTGTATCTTTTTTCTCTTTCCTCTTTATTATTATCCCCTTATATTCTTACCTAGGCTACTGCCCTGCAGCAATGGCCTGCCTGTTTGTTGGAAGTTAAGGAACCCAGAAGATTCTGTATTTGTGCTTGTGTTCTTCTATAATCATAAATAAATGAAATGATGTTTCTATGTATCAATGTAATGAGTCAAATAGAATCTTGAATCTTGTTTGTTGAGTAGAGAGCAAGCCGACAAGAGAAGGAGGGCAGGAACAAAGATGACTGCATTCTGCTTACTTCTTAGTGTCATTGCTTAGATGATGCACCACTCGTACAAGCCATCTGTTCTTTCATTCAGATACTGATCTCTGATGAACATTAGGGCTGCCTGAAGACGAAAATTGTTGCATACATGCCAGAGGGAACACACAGCTATGTCATCTATATATTTTGCCCTACCATATTTATAGCCTTTCAATTGCTTACAAACTTAGTGATAGAAATGGTAAAGAATGGATAAATTAATCTATTATTTGGATACAGAAGTGTTACAGAGAAATGTGGTAAGCAAGAGGTTCATTCACCACAGCGATGGTAAAGCCACAACCAAAAGTCAGAGAGAGAAGTTTGTTGCTATACAAGAGTTTATAGCCATAATATAAGGCTATATATATATAATGATATAAAATTTCAAATTATTTTTAAATCAACAGTACTAAAGAAAAAAAAAAGAGGGTTTTGTGATTAAAATGAATGATGTTAGATTACAAGATTAAGAAACATTGTAAAATTGTATATTTCTTTTACAGTTTTATAACTTGTAAACATATGGATAGAATTTAACAAAGAAACTGTAGTACTAATTTCTTGAATTTGCCAGGATAGATTTACTTTCATGCATCACGACAGTGGTCTCTGCTCTGCGGAGTCAGCACAAAGGAAAGAGTGCCACCTCCTGTCCCCGTCGCCCTGCGCCCCGCACAGCCTCCGCCTGACCGTTCTGCTTCCCTTGCCTCTGACTTGGACCGCTACAGAGATGCTCACAGGTTTAGAATACTCAGGAAATACTGTACATAAAGCAGCCATACTATGGGCTGTAAGAACATGAAGATTTAACATTCTCTTTTAGTTAACAAGATACCCAGTTTTGTACTTACATAGGACTGCTACTTCCAGGTAAGTTGACTGTAGCAACTGTAGCCTTAAACTTGTTTATAAAAAATTCTTCTTTTTTTATTCAAAAGAGAGCCTTATCTGTACATGGCTAACTTATTTCATCAGAAATGCCACTCTGTTAAAAGTTTGAGATAATGCTTAAAAATTTAGTTGGGCTGTGCAGACAGTCCTATGAATTTTAATGTATAGTTAATTTATTAATTTTTTAAAATGGTAAGTAATCTATTGTGGAGAATATACAAAATCAGCTTCACTGAAAAAAAGCATGATTAAATTATTGTATTTTGTAAACAGTCATAGCAAAAATCTATTTATTTTGTCATGTAAACTAAAGTGTTCCTTTATGGCAGTGGTTCCACAAGCAGTGTACTTTAGAGAAGGTAAACAGGAAAGATTAAATCATCTCTTTTTAGTGACTCAGCTTTATTCAGCCTAGCAGTTACAGTCACAGTAGCCTTCAAAGTGTTTTATTGCTCTAAGCATGCATTAAGCCAGATCCTACTTTTCCAGTTAACTACACTGGAACCATTAATGCATATCTAATTTGGACATGAATTATTCAGCTCCCACTACTTTGGGCATTATTAAAAACCTTTAGCAAGTCAGGTAAGTGGATAAGAGAAGATAAATGCATTTGCCACTCTGTAAATGCACCACATTTGCAACAGTATAATTACATTGCTAAGGGAGATGGAGTATCTGCCAATGACTTATATTATAAAAACATTATAAAAGTATGTGAGGACATATCATCACATAGAGTCACATTTAAGGTCAACCATGACAATCACCTGTGCTAGTGACTCTGTCAAAGCTTGACTGTACTATGAAGCTTTTTCCACAGGCAAGCCCTTCAAGAAACCCACTCCTTTCCTTCTTGAAATTCTATGGCTTCAAGCAAAGGTGGCAGAAATTGAATTTTTGAAGGGACAAAAAAGAGCACAACGAGGATTAATGCTAGGAACCCTGTGGGTTAGTGAAGTTTTTGTTTGAAGGACCTGCTGCATATAGAGAAGCCTTGAACCCACCTTAGGAGTGAGTAGGGTTAGGGCCTTGGGCACTGACCTTCTGAAGGATTCTGGCTGTCCTGCAGTGAAGGCAAACTTAGGGGTCAGAAGACGAGACATTAGGGCATCTATGGGATGGAGGTGAGCCCAGCTTTTGATATGGGTTCACAGTCTGCATAAGCAGATCCATAGGGCATGACATTCAGCCACGGTGTGGTGGAAGTGGCATACCATTAAAGAGCCAGAAGATCTTGCTGGCTCACAGGAGACTGCTTCCTGACAGAAACTGTTCACATAATGAGTTCAATTCTTGAGGGAACAGGGAGCTTGTGTTTTTTTGCATCATAGCTGCTGCAGTCCAATAAAGTATTTAGGCACTTAAGTAAGCTGTAACTTAAATGTTTAAGTTAAACACTTTTAGCTGTTTCTGTTGACATGTTCTTAAATGCTTTGCAAAGTTACTGTTCTCTGGAACTCTGCCACCAGCATCGCATGTGATTGCCTTTAGCAAAAATACATTTTAATAGGAAATCCTGAACTGCGCTGGAAACTGGTAAATCCTGTGTGGTATATAGGGGAGCCTATTAACAGCACAGATATGGCTATATGCAAGCTGCAAAAGCATAAAAGCATTATCCCATTTATTTCTCTCTAGTAATAAATAATTGGAAGGAGTCAGCTCAAGAGAACTGAAGTGCTTTACAGTATAATTCAAACAAGTACAGATTATTTTTACAATACTGTTTGGAAAAGTGTACTGTCATTTAACTTCCTTTATTCATATCACATGGCAGGAAATGGTAAAATACATCCAAACACTTCTTTATGCAAGTGTCTTTCTCAGTAGTAAGCACTAACATTTGCTTAGCTGTATGTTGCCTACTACAACAGCATAGCACTCCATCTATAGCATTAACAGGTAGCAGAAATATTACCCTTTATTGTAAATAGAGATATTTATTATCTACTATGTATAAATGAAATTAATTTGTTCATCATAGTTGTAGGAATTATATTTTAATGATGCAGTCTGGTACTGGTCACAGGAGAAAGGCTGGTAGAGAATACTTAGATTCTTGAATACTAAAGTGAGATTCATCTCACCTAATTGCAGCCTTTTTCTTCTGCTTACCTAGGTTTTGTTTACTGACTATAATGGAAGATAAATGCCTCCAGTGGGCAAGTCATTAGAGAGAATCAAGGCAGAAAAATCGATTCAACCCTAAATGTTTGATAACAGAGATGTTTTACCCAACACTTAATTTTTCTATTTTGGACCTGGTTTGCCTTGATGTTCCTGATAATTACTCAGCTTTCCTGTGTATTATACTTCTTTACTTTCCTGTTGATCAAAGCCCATCTACCCCACATTTTTTGCCAAAGCAAAATTAGGAAAGAAAGTTTGATCTTTCTTGTGGATATTGCCAGGCTTTCTATCTTTCATAACTGGCATGAAATATGCCAATCCAGAGCTGGTTCTATTATGACTTACACAAATCATGTCTAATTCATTTAGCCCTTACATTACTCTCTCTTGTAAAAAAAAGAAAAAGAGCGATGTATGTCTTAGTAATTAGTACTTGTCTGGCAGCTTTAAGGTAAGTTAAAATGAAGCTGCCATTTTCATTATGACTTTCTTTTGACAATGTAATAGGAACTAATTATTATGGACTAGATAGGCCAAGATGTATATGAAAAATGTGAAGGGTCATTAATAATTCTTTCCAGGTTCCATTTATTCTAGGAACCTCTGTCAATGGCAGATATCTGCTGTAATGTGCTGGCGCATCTGCTATGTCTACCAATAGCAAGAATGATATCAGGACTTTACTTATTTCCTTGCCTGACCCACACGTTAAGAGCAAACCTCAGCCCACAGGCCTTGCCAACAGTTTTCCAGAGTCACACGTCTTGTGCAGGTTCCCTTGTGAAAATAGGGCTTGAGACCCTCAGTCTTTTGGGAATTTTGGAACTGCTACGTTAGAATTTCTTCATTTTATCCCAGAAAAGAACAGGGATAAAACACAGAAGTTCACACACTGTCTTGAAGACACTGCATAGAAAATTTTGATAATGTGTAGAAGATTTATTATAGGTCTCCCCTGTCACACTCAAGTGGACAATTTCCATCTGCCTACTCCAAGAGTTTCTGAAATGGAAATAGCTGTAGTAAAGAGTCCCAAAAGGTCAGAAAGGTCAGTAAAATTTTATACTCTTTTAAGAGAACTGCAGATCATTTCTCAAGTGGTTGGGATGTGCCACAGAAAAAACACAGCCTCTGTGTGTGTGCAGTTAAACAGCTTCAAACTGTATTTCTTGACATTTAGTTGGCTAATAAGAAGATACACCTAAGAATAAAATGCACATATGGGACATTTATTTGTCATACCATCCCTGACAAGTGAAATTTCCCATTAGACTATAAATACAGAACAGCTGTGAAAACCTAGACAACATATTATAAGCAAGTATAGGCTGAATTAGAAAATGAAAGCAGTTATTTTGGAAATTGAGTCTTAAGTCTCTAAATAACCTCACAGAAAATTTAATGAAGTTCTTTATATTAATCATGTTTTTCTAAAAGAGAAATATGGGGGTTTTTTTGGTGGTGGTACTAGTGTCTTCAAAAGTTCATCTTTTTTAATTTATTCATTAGACAGAAAAGATAATCAGCCATAATATATGTTTTTATCTTACAGTGATGTAAGTTCAAATGTGAGATCAAATAATTCCTAAATATTTAAAGTATGCTTATAAGCAGCATGCAAGTTGTAACATGGTTTTCATGGGTTTTGGGTGCATCAAAAGACAGAGTTTTAAAAAGCATTTGGACAAAATCTGCTGTCTGTAAAACAGTATTAACCAAGATACTTATTTTAAAGATTACTAGATTGTGTGACTGTTTGTCCATGCAAACACATTGAAAGGCATATATCAAACATTTTATAACCAGGTTACAGTGCAGCACACTCAATTAAACAAATTGCTTGAAAGTAGGATTTTAGAAGCTTATTTTCAAAATATAGCTTCCTTATAGAAATGATAGGGAAAATTTATGTAGTCATGTCTACAGAGAGGGATATATTTCAGGCAGTGAAATCAACACAATTCCTCAGGCACATAGTACAGAATAATTTAACACAACTGGTGGCCTGTGCTTAAGAAAAGCCAAACACTGGAGCGGCAGGGATTCTGCAGGTCAGGAAACAGCGTGGGAAAACCTGCTGGTATTATGGATGGTATCCTCATTTCAGTGAACAGCAATTTTGAACAGTCTCTTAAAGCCATCAGTAAATACATAAAACCTTTCAGATGAATTTTCACTTTAGTCAATTAGCAGCAAAGATGAGAGATAAATGGTTTACTTTATGTCTCACCTTAATCCATTTACCAGTGCTAGTGTTCCAGGATATATAACAGCATCTGGATACTTAAGAAACAAAATGTGTGGAAAACTTTTTTATTAATAAGAACCTGTAGTGATAGGTCATATTCTTAGCAATGTTAGAACTAACTTTAAAATATCAACATAACAATTATTAAAAAAATGGACATCAAAGCTATATTATGAGATTCTTTGCAGTCAAAATGCATAAAATGTCAAGTTAACATTATATGTCCTTCAGTGTGAAAATTTATTTTAATTAAATAAATTTTAAATCAGTAATTATGGTAGCTTGGTCTGATTAACATGAGTTAAAGCAAGCCAGAGATTATGTTAATTACATTAAATACCTGAAATATAATTTTTGTTACAAGCAGAAATATTTCAGAAACTGTTAGAAAAGCACTGAATAGTATGCCTTAAGAATTTCTATGGAAATGTGCTATTTTTTTCATATACATTTTCACCTTTCCCTTCAATATCCAGACAGAATAAGCCTTCCTCTTTTCTCTTCTCTACCCCCACTCACTAAAACAGCATGTGATCACAACTGAGGCAAATGCTGATCATCAAATAAAACAGGAGAAATAAAGATGTTATACTCCTATTTCACTACAGGAGCTATCTCTTACCTTGCATCTTTGTTAATTGGAGATCTACAAATTCTCTTCAGATCTGGTGCTTGAACCCAGGAAATTAGAAAGCCTTTATGCTTCTCAGTACATCCAAGCCTGTGTCTAATATGTCAAACTAATATTGAAACATAGCACCATGTTATCTTTACCCAGTAATACGATTAATAAACAAACCCCTTCTTTTTGACTGTACTTTTTTCAATGGCAGGTTTAGTCTGAATCTCTAAAATAACATATATAGTTGACTCAAACTATCCCACAGGGCTGTTGCTATTCTTGCCAGAATTTGACATTTATAAGTTTATGTAAGGTCATCTTTCTCCACAGGTTAGAAATTACAGCAATGTCAATTTTCTTGCTTAACAAAGCCAGTTCCCAAAAGGGCAAGTGACTACAGGATCCAATTGCTGCAAATTGTTTCAAAAAACTTGAGAGAGAGCAAAGAGATGATGATATTTAATAATACCTTGCATTTATCCAGGAGTGTAAAATTCTGAAATTATGTTAACTGTTAAGAATAATGATTCGTATCAGTACTTTTAGTAAGCATAGACTGGTCAAAACACTGAGCTAACACCGAAGTCAATGGAATAAACCCACACATGAGCTAAGGGACCCAGGGTCTCAATCAAGTCGGCTGTAGTGACATCAGTCAAGTGTATGTTGATGGAGGGCAGTGCTGGATGCCTAGAAAAGAAAGGTAGTTTCCCCATTTCTGGGATCTGCAATTCATTACCCACAAGGGACTGTATGAAGTTCTAATGCAACTCCATTCTCATTCTGCTGACAACTGCAGGGACTAATTTTCTATGGCATTTGTTTTTACAGTACAGTCTACCCTGCTCTCTGCTTTGTAGGAGTATCTAAGATTTGAAAGTTTCCACCACAGTTAGTCTGAATCTTTAAGAGTGCAAATGCAATTAATCTTTATGTAAAAAAACCCAAGAGAATATATTTTGTTTCTCTCAGTTGGATTTATGCCTCAGGAACACCATTCTCCTTCCGATTTCAGATTAAATTAAAAAACCCCAGACTCAACCAAAGAACTGTACAACAAACTGTCACTTTCCTCTTTTTAATCGCAAAAGTATGTTGGTTTGTTTTTGGGTTTGTTTTAGTTTTTTTTGGGTTTTTTTTGGTTTTTTTACTTGGCACAACATGGTAACTTTTCAGTTTTAGATTATATAACATAGTGTAGTTCCTTATGTTGTAGGGAATCTTGACTTGTACATGATCTGCATTTCCAACTCCTAATTCTTCCTGATCTATTTCCCTTGAGTACTGGTGTTTCCTAGGGCAGAGCCACATAAAATACTGCTCTGTTCTCTGCCACAATCTTGTTTACAAACTATTTTTCCACTAAAACCAAGAAACCCACCCCACCATCACCAAAAAAACCTACCAGATTTGCATATGGCAAAAGCCCAGATGGGCATGGATGTAGAGGGTTTTCTACCTACATTTTATCTTGTTCTCAGAATACTGACTGCCTGACTTCCACATAGAAGAAAAACGATAATCTTCACTTATTATGAGACAGGAGAAAACTTCTCATGAAACTCTTCTATAAATTGAGTCTACCTGTCAACATGTATGATTACATGAGCAAACAATCCATCAGGACCACCTTACATTACCTTCCCTGTTTTCAGTTATGTCCTTGCTTTACTTTTTTTCCCATTCTGATCAGCTGCCTGTGTTTTCCAGGTGATCTTTCAGCTCTCAGTGTCTTTGAATCCCTAATACTCTAATAGCAGTGATGCTAATCTATACAACACAAGGTGTTTGCCATGGTGTGTGCTATGATCCCTGCCTCAGGTTATCCGGATTAGGGAAATGATCAGAGTACTCCATATCGTGCCATACATACATTTTTTCCTGTGGAAACCAAAAAATGGAAGTTCTCTTAGCTTTACCAGTTAATATATAATCCAACATAACTGCTATAAAGCTGAATTAGACATGACCAGTTTTGCCTTAACTCCTAAAGAAGAATAACTACCAGTACCACACTGAACCTGCAGTCCATCAGTTCTATCATAGCCACAGAGTTCATCATTTAAAACATTTAAAATCTTCTTAAACAGGGGCATTATAGAGAAATGAACCTATACCATTACACAAGGTTTTCACCTGGAAGACCTTAGGAAGTAGGACGGATAAGCCCCCAGGTCTCTACTTCACTCCCTTGAATTAACCTCAGATCAACTCCTTGTAGAACTGGATAATCCTTTCCAGGTTAGGACACTGAAATCACCCTCTTCCCCTGTGGTGAAGTATCTGATAGAAGTTCCCAGCACTGACTTACACCCAAACCAAGCCTTCCCCTTCCACTCAAATCAAGCAGTAACCTGGTTGCTTATTCATCGACACTAACTTCCTTTCTCATGTAAAATACAGTTTCTGCTCTTCTGGAGCACAGTCCTACACCTGGAGAGATGTCTAAGAAGGCACAGGGGAACTCTCTTGAACAGTTAACCTGCTTTCTGATGTTTCTGTGGTGTGCTAGTGAAATTTCTACGACTCATGCACACACTATTGATCTACTGCTCATTTCTAGTCTTTTACTATTTGGGATATGGGACACTTCAAACATTAAATATGTCATATGTTTGAAGTAAACCCAGGAAGGGATAACTTCTACTACATGCTGCACTTTCACATGCCACAACTGAGATACGCAGATATTAACAAGGATATATTTCAGTCATTCCACATATTAGATATGAAATTGACACAATCTATATTAGGAAAAGAATGATCTCAAACTGCTATACTTAACAGCACTGTATTCATTAAAAGTTTTAATGATGAAAAATTTTAAGTAGAATCTAACTGGAATCCAAATAGAATAAAATCTAAAAAACAAAATACCACCACAAAAAAGTGAATCTTCAATGACAACTATAGAGTTACTTAACACTTTCTTTCTTGATATTGTATACCACAAATTCTAATGTAGCACTTAGTCAGAGGCCTGTCAAAAGTCTCTATCAGATCCACATACCCTCACAAAAATAATAAAATCAGCCCATTTGACAAGATGTATTTTTCACAATATTTATAAATGTTGTAACTTATATCTGTTCTTAATCTAATCTACTTAATATAAATATGGAGTTGTGTCATCTGGACCATTGTTATGAAAAAATGCTAAAAACCCACCTCAGCTCAAAGAGTGAACCTCTGAGAGGCCTAGGTAAACAACAGTGTTCACAACTGTAAATTCATTAATGTTAATGGCAGTTGTAGAGATGTAAAGCAGTATTAGTCACCTGTTAATCTGCACGTATTCATATAGATACCAGAGAGTGTGTATGAAGTACGCATTCAGAAAAACAGCAACTCATACCTCAATCTCAGTACAGTTTTGCTATGTAGCTATACTACTATTTTTGTCTACAGCTGCAAGTTGAGTGCTTTCCTTGTGGCATAGTTTTGAGAACTAAAGGGAGGAATGAGGAGAAAACGAGAAAAGTTAGGTGGTCTTTCAGGGTCTGTTCCCTATGTTTTCTGATAATCTTTCACATAAATCATGCACCCATGCTAAAATGGAAAGCTGACATAATGTTGTATCAGACAGTTATGTTTGCACCTCAGGGTTTTAGAAGATGGTTTTGAGAGACATCTAAAATAACCTGTAAGGGAGATTTTCTTCGAATAAGAAAACTCAAGATATTTCACTTGCAGAAATAATGTTCTAACTTCTCTCACAGAATAGTGTCTTCTCTGGACTCCTAACCTTCAAACATATACTGGATCACCATCTCAAAGAAATGTTTTTTCTCTCAGGGTGTTATTTTTAGTCTTTCTCCTTTTGTGCTTTAAATTAGATCTTTTCAGCAGTAACCGTGGTTAATGGGGTTAAATTAATAAAGTGAAAAAGTACAGCTGATCCAAAATGGACACAGTCACTTGCTTACTTGGTAACTTGGATAAACTTATTTAGAGGGGGAAAATTAGGAAAATTAAAAAAAATTTATTAAAACTTTCTGAACCTTCTGAAGACAGTGACTGTTTCTCTGAGTGTGCTTTACTGGGTAGGTAAAACTAGCCAATGTTATTTGTTATAATACACGTGGTTCTGACTCATCCCTGCTGATTCTTATTTACATGCTTATCTGCATATTAAGAGGGCTAACCCAGTATTTTATTTGTCTGTGTGGTATTTGCTTTGTTTTGTTTGGATGTCAATAGACATACAGTGAGATGATAGAGGAAAACTAAGAATGAATGCTTCAACTTATGAAAGACCCTGAACGAGACACTGTGGATATTTGTTTCTGTCTGACAGAAGCAGAACCCTGTAGGGGACTTCTCAAGTATCTTTAACCTCCTTTCATTTTATCAACATTGCTACTATCTGCTTTCAAGTGACATGGTGACTTTTATAGCTTCACCTACAGCTGACTTTTAGCAATTCAAAATAATTGAGCTGAGGATCAACCCTATAAGCCCCCTACCACCTCTGTTTGAAATTTCTTACTTATTAACAATAGGGAAAAAGAAGAGGGTATTCAAGGGGTCAAAATTGAAATAGTTTCTGCTTTCAATACCTACAATAAGAATAATTTTCATAACTGGAAAGCAATGGATTAGAAAAACTGAAATGGAGTGTGGGTTTACTGTCCATGTGGTCGGTATGACACTAAAAGGCTGTGGAGTGGCAAAGGAATTCAGTTACTAACCTGCTTCTGTAAATGGAAGCAAACATGGATTTTTTATGAAGGAAAAGGGAAAAGTTTTATTTTTTATTAAGGTTCTCTGAAGTGTAAATATTTTTTGAACTGTGCAAAGAAATCTGTGGCAATAACAAACCATCTATATTCTTTTAATGCACATCATGAAAAAATATTTGATAAATTATAGAGAGTGTGAAAGTGGTATTTGTGTTGAATTTCTAAACTATTACATTTTAAACACATAAAATACTTTAAAATATAAAGTAAGCAATATGAAGGAATTAACATTGGGTGTACCCATATGATTTTTTTTTTTTCATTATTAAAATAGCTTATGTGATGGTGATCAATACACAAGAGAAGAGTGATTCACTAGGGAAACAACAGTTACAAAATGTGTAAGTCTTTTGGTTTTAGGATAGAAAGAGAAGGAAAGCAGTGAGGTTGAAAATAATCAGTTACAGACACAAAGGAGAAATTTCAACCTAAAAGGAATGTTTCTGGCACAAATCTTTTGAAAATATAGAAAATATTGAACTATACTTGACAACACTTTTCAATTTGCTGCAGAAGCTGACTCTGAGTGTTTCCATAGGACTCCAAAGCTTCTGGTCCTAATAAGAAAGACTGATTTAAAGTTGTTTCCCACAAAAATTCTCTTTATATTCTCCAACACAATCTGTGTAAATCGAGACCTGAGGGGTTTAGAGACAACATGTCTTGGAGTCTAAATGTTCAGTCGGAAAAAACTTCATAAACATAAAATTTCATAACATAAAACTTCATTTCACCTTTGGGATTATGCTTCTATTAAAGTCTATGTTTCCTATTCATTCATTCATTCATTCATTCATTCATTCATTCATTCATTCATCATGTTATATTGAGCTACTTCTGAGGAATAATATGAATGTCTCTTCTCTTAATCTGCCCTGCAACAGAAAAAAACAGAAGGAAAATAACTGTATAATGCAATCCATTTTCAGTATTTTCTTCTGCTACTATACTTCTCCCATTTTATTTGAATTTCATAAGAGAAAAGAAACACAACAGCTGCCTTCCTCTAATCTTGATGTCCTGGCAGTATCAGATTAGTGGTAAACTCTGCAAACTGCTTAGTTTTACATTAGCTCTACAGGACACAATGATTCCGAAGTTCTTTTGTCTTCTTGTAGGCAATACCTATCATAAACAGACAGAATAGACAGTGGTGACTAATTACAGTTTCTTAAAAAAGATTAAGTTGAGAAACTCTGTTGTGACAGTAAAGGGAATACTGAACTAATCATTCCTATTCTGCAGCTTGTCTGGGGTATCACACCCCACAGTTCAGAGCCATAGGACATTAAAGCAAAAAACTAAGAAAACAGAAATAAACCAGCAATGAGTGGGACTAAGGCTATACACCACATAGTTAGTAGATATCAGTCGTTATTATACATTGAGTATTATTGCTCTCCAATCAACCACAGACAAGAACTGCTAAAAAATGCATTAAGGCTTTAAAAGCTTAACATAGCATGGACCTGTTCCCACTTCAATTTAAATTCAAATACGCCCCATTAACTTGAGTGCCTGTCCCACTACAAAATGATTCAGGAAAAGCACTACCCAGTTTCTAATATCTACATCCTGCAGGAATTTTAATAGCTTTGCTTTTTTTTTTTTTTTTTTTTTTTGTTCTTACATTGAAGATCACAAAACCACAAAATATGTGCTTGGATATGTGTAATACTACATATAGAGCAAAACAGCTCAGAAAGCCAAAGACACATCAGAACGTCAGATACAAACTCTTCTGAAAATTAATTAACAAGTGCTTAAATTCTGCAAGCTCTAGGCAGATAACAACGGAATTTTAAAGTTTGAATCACTGATTTGAGTAGCTCGAAGACTGTATGAATCAAGTGCCATTGCTTACAACAGACTGAGGCAGACCTTGCTGCAAGCCAACTCTTCATAGAGAGTGAGACATAATTCCTGGTGCCATGAAGATCTAGAGAATTTTAAATTTTCTTTTCCTTTCCTCTTAGCAATACTAAGACAGGGTTTAACACCTTTGTGCATTATTCATCTGCTATCAAGGATTTTGCTCTGACAGGTTATTTCACCCAGTGCAACCTTTTCTCTTGTAACTGCTGCTTTAATTCCTGTTACCTTTGCAGAAGTATTTATGTGCTCTTAATGCAGATAACTGCTAATATTAGTTCTTCCTCATTTTCACTACAGAATATTAATGCAGTTCAAGGGAAAACTGATTTAATAGCATTAGGCATTTTGGGAATGTAGAAATAATTGAAGAATAAAATAACTTAAAAATGGATTTGGAGTGCATGGGTAATTAATACAAGATTTTTTTTCTCATCTGGGAGAAACACTGGTGCTGAGAATGTCATTGCAGTTTATGTAATAGTAAATTCCATTTTTCCTCTGACTGAGGGGAATCCTTTCTTTTCACAAAAATGATGAACAGTTGAATCAAGTAAGGAGATAATAGATATGAAGATACTTCAACACTCGGTTCATATCTCCCTATTATTCTTGGCAATAACTGCTTCTATAATTAGGGACACTTGTGAGATGTTATATAAAGGAGTATAGGATTATTTTCTTATTTTAGTTTCTATGGCCCTTGGATTCCATTGAAGACTTGTTAATTCCTGGAAGTTTAAGAAAGACTAAAATCCTCTGATACCAACACACGAACCCATTTTTTTTCCACTGTCAGTGAGAGATTTTGTTCAACATCTTGAAATCCCAGAACCCTTGGAAGGTCCATGCTTATCAACAAGCTGACAGCATTCATTATTCTAAATATATCTGTAAATATAAAACCTCTGATAATTGAACTCCTCAGTCTTGAAATCCATGTGGCAGGACCCATTCAATGGATACAACCTATGCTTGAGTTTAAGTTCAGTTAAGAGTAAATGTTTCCACATAGATGGTCATGAAGGAAGGGTGTGGCTTACTTCATTCTGTAATTACTTTGAACATCTATTTTTTCACAGGCATCTAGCTTGGTTATCATTTCCTTCACCTTGTTCATCAATATTCCTCATTTAAGCAGATTCAGTATTTCATAATTTTGTGTTACTGGTTGCATTTCATTCTCAGGTGTTCCTAATCTAGATTTTATAGAAGAAACAACCTTTTCCAAAACTTGTCTGACTTGTGATATGTGATGCCCATATATAAGAAGGGTTGGAATGATGATCTGGGAAATTACAGGCCTGTCAGCTTGACTTCAGTGCCCGGGAAGCTGATGGAGCAGCTCATCCTGAGTACCATCACGCAGCACATGTGGGACAACCAGATGCTCAGTCCCAGTCAGCAGAGGTTTAGGAAAGGCAGGTCCTGCCTGACAAACCTGATCTCCTTCTACAACAGGGTGACCTACTCATTGGATGAGGGAAAGGCTGTGGATGTAATTTACCTTGACTTTAGTAAGGCCTTTGATACCATTTCCCACAGCATTCTACTGGGAAAACTGGCTGCTTGAGGCTTGGATGGGCACACGCTTTGCTGGGTAAAAGAACTGTCTGGATGGCCGGGCCCAAAGAGTTGTGGTGAATGGAGTTAAATCTGGTTGGTGGCCGGTCACGAGTGGTGTCCCCCAGGGCTCGGTTTTGGGGCCACTCCTGTTTAACATCTTTATTGATGATCTAGACGAGGGGATCGAGTGCACCCCCAGTCAGTTTGCAGATGACACCCAGTTGGGTGGGAGTGTTGATCTGCTCGAGGGTAGGGAGGCTCTGCAGAGAGACCTGGACAGGCTGGAGCCATGGGCTGAGGCCAACTGGAGGAGTTTCCATAAGGCCAAATGCCGGGGGCTGCCCTTGGGCCACAACAACCCCCAGCAGCGCTACAGGCTTGGGGAGGAGTGGCTGGAGAGCTGCCAGTCAGAGAGGGACCTGGGGTGCTGATTGACAGCCGGCTGAACAGGAGCCAGCAGTGTGCCCAGGGGGCCAAGAAGGCCAATGGCATCCTGGCTTGTGTCAGCAATAGCGTGGCCAGCAGGGACAGGGAAGGGATCTGACCCCTGTACTCGGCACTGGTGAGGCCGCCCCTCGATTCCTGTGTTCAGTTTTGGGCCCCTCACCACAAAAAGGACATTGAATGACTCGAGCGTGTCCAGAGAAGGGCAATGGAGCTGGTGAAGGGTCTGGAGCACAGGTTGTACGAGGAGTGGCTGAGGGAACTGGGGGTGTTTAGTCTGGAGGAGGCTGAGGGGAGACCTCATCGCCCTCTACAGCTACCTGAAAGGAGGTTGCAGAGAGCTGGGGATGAGTCTCTTTAACCAAGTAACTAATGATAGGACAAGAGGGAATGGCCTCAAGTTGCACCAGAGATGGTTTAGACTGGATATTAGGAAGCATTTCTTTACAGTATGGGTTGTTAGGCATTGGAAAGGGGTGCCGGGGGAGGTGGTGGAGTCCCCATCCCTGGAGGTGTTTAAGAGTTGGGTTGACATAGTGCTGAGGGATATCATGTACTTGGAAACTAATAATGTTGGGTTGATGTTTGGACTACATGATCTTCAAGGTCTTTTCCAACCTAGACAATTCTGTGATTCTGTATCAGTCACAACCTTGAGGTAATACAACAACAACAATAATAACAATAACCGTAATAATTGAGTTTTCCCTCATGTTTAAAATCTTCCAGAGAAAATCATTAAGGGATAATTCCACCTTAAAAGTATAACATGATCTAAATAAAAGTTGCCCCAGCAAGTGAAACTGTGGGCTCAGGCATCACTTGTACAACAAATAGCTGAAGATGGCAAGGGCATCCAAGTTTGAACAGTGCAGATGATTAGGCTGAGGCTCACGATACAGCCTCTGATACAGTCTGTATGATATATTGTACATATGGTATAGCCTATTATAATTATATATATATACTCCTGCAGAAATATATGACTGCACAGTGTCACATCTTGTTATCTTAAAGGTAAAAAGCAGAGAATGTAACAGTTTACACGCATGTGTTTAAAATCCACTCTTGGTTTTAAATGGGAAATGAGGTTAAAAACACCATGTTCTACTGAGGCTTTAGGAATGACAGGCATATATGTATGAATCAGTGATAGAATGGTCATGACCTTTTAGACCAACCAAAGTTGAGGGGGGTAGATGAATTACTGATAGACTGTTAAATGCACCTAGTGCATCTAAACGTTTTGTATATTACCATTAAAATGTGAATTTGTGCTTTTGCTCTTTTTTGACATTTATTTCAAGCATATGTGATTCTAGCTTTCTAAATCATATCAATGGGTTACGTACTTCAGGTCTGGCTACTCTGTACATATGGATTAAATTACATATTGGGACACCAGTCAGATCTTAGCTGTGATGTGATGATCATCAGATGGGTTTTATCCTTCTTGAGCACAAAGACCTGAAGTATACATTAAACCATAAAAATCTTGGTTAGAATAGTGCTAAAGGTCTGATATATTCCCAGCAGTATTAACAAAGATGAAAGCTGAAGCTGTTGATGATCAGAAATTATGGTGAAAATGGAATCCTTACTTTCCAAAAGCCGTATCTTAGAAGAAAATCTGACAAACTGACTGCTAAGAATGGACCTCATAAACTTCATGAACTTCATACATAAGCAGTTCCATGGATACCAGGTACTTAGATGTAATTTGTTTGCCATGTTGTGAAATAATCTTGTGAACATTAATTTTAAATTCTTAATCACAACTATTTATATGCTATTTTATATTTTATTGAAAGAGATTTTTTCCCATCATAATTTTGATGAAGAATAATGTTTTACTTTTTAAAAGGAAATATGTTTTCCCTGAAAAATTATTTGGTTCTGTTTTTTCTCACAGAAAGATATCATTAACCTCACTGGAGTAAAAATTTTTACAGAGGGGAAATAGTTTTTATTCATTAGACCCATGACATAGCTAGGACAAAAAAAAAAAAAACACCACAAAGAAAAGCTCTTACACATGGAAACCTTTATTCAGAATTTTTTATTTTGTTTCATTATTATTTGTCAGTTCAGTCTTTTAAATGAGTCTTGGTTTTTGTTTGCTCTTAGCTAAAATTTATGTTTTATTCCTCAGTGACAAAAGGAAAATCTAAACTTGTAGCTTTTATGTCATCAATCTTGCTTTTTATTGCTGTAAGTTCATTGATATGTATGTTATTTTACTCGGGTCTTTTATCTTTATGTTTTTGTTCCTTCTTTTCTGCTCCATAATATTGCAAAATATCCTCAGTATTCGAACTTTTATAAAGAGTAAGGTTACCCCCATACATTTTTTCAACAAGAAAAATGACTGTTCCCACAGATTTTAAAAAGTTTAATCCAGTGGCAACAAAGAAAAAAAAAAAAGAAAAAAGAATACAGATCAAAAATATGCTTTAGTGATTTAAAAAAAAAAAAAAAGTTTAGGAACTGTTTTATTTCAAACCTTTGAGGGAAACTGTACTGAAGAGAACTGAAATACTTTTATAAAATTATTTTTCTATTAACTTGTTTCATTTTTTCCCGAAAAGCTCCATCCAAAAGGTTTCCAGGTTTTGTGTTTAGTTGAAAAGTTCTGGTCACAATTATCCTGGAACTGTCTTGGGTCTATGGAACTATTCAAATCAGATAAGAAATATTAATTAAGTTGAATTCAGTTTCATTGGAAATAGGCTGATGGTGGTCTTTTATACTAGGGAGAGTGAAAATTTGTCATTTTGTAAAACTTAAAATTTGGAAAAGGAAACAATAGGAAATTCATTTATTTCCCCCAAGGGATATTTCAATACTTTTGGGGCCTCAGTCTGTTCACTGCTAGCTCACTTAACTTTAGTATTGCCAGAAATTTATGACTTCACAAACTTAAAATCTTAAGCTACCCAAATAAGAAATAAGTGTATTAAAAATTAGTTTGGATTTTGGGATTTTTTTGGGTGGTGGTGGTGGTGTTTTTTACTTTTATTTTTGTGTGGTGAAATCAGAGAAGAAAATACTTGGTAAAACACCCAGAAAGCAAAACCACCCATTTCAACACACATCTAGAGAATATGTGACTAAAGATTGTTTACACATTAAATTACTTAGTCATTTCTTCTTACTGCTTATTTTTTACACAATCTGTTCTATTTAAGGCATTAACCAGATAAACATTTACAATATTTAATACAGTTTGTTTTCTCTTGGATTAGTTGTCACCAAACGTAATTTACGTCTTTTCCAAGATATTTATGACGATAAATTTTAGTTTATGCACTACTTTAAACTATTCATGCAAAACTGTCCAACATTTTATATCATCATTACTTATATGTAGACTAATGCACCAGCTGCAGATATGTTGGCTGCAAAGAATATAATTTTGGTGGGCCTTCAATGTTTTACAAATTATAGTTCTATGAAAGAAAATTCATTCTTCACTTGAGATATTTTTGAAGAAACTATTGATCTATTTTGAAACCTATGAGATACTTGTACTTATAGTAAAATGTATTTTATTATTCCTATTCACTTAGGGCTTTGTTGGCCATTGCAATAGTTGTCTCAGAAATGCCTGCATCACTGTTACATAAAGGCAGGACCAAACCCTTATCAGGTATAAGATGTATTTGTGGGCTGAAACTTCCTGAAAAAATTGAGAAAAGGACGACCTCTTTAGCAATGACATCTTCTAAGAGTGTAGTTTGTCTAAGCAGTGGATATCATAGCAGTAGCACATGTCTCTGTTAATCCAGGCCAAATACGATCTGATATGATCTATGTTAATATATAGAAATCATAAACCAACTTCATTCTAAGTGGCCTACAGCTGTATCATGATTTGTAAGCACATACATCTTAAAGTAACTGTATTTGGGTATGTATTTCTGGTTGCTCAGTTTGTCTAACTCATAAAGATCATGACTCAAGATGTTTTGGAAGAATGAATGACATTTGGAGGGAAAAGCAAGTGTTTGTTATGGAAAGCAAAATCAGATAAACAGGAATATAGAAGAAAGCACTAAATGTCAAGCACTTCAACACCATACGACTTTTCACGGGTTTTTATGTTATTTACACACAAATCCATAACATAGTTTGGAGAAGTGGCTCAACAATAGATAAAGAGATGAGGTGCAATCTAAAAATAAACATTGAAGAAGAGTCTACATTTACTTTCATTACATGAGAAGACCTAAACCACAGAATGGGTATTACCAGTGATAGAGGGACAAAAGGAGAGAAAAGAGAGTTTGCCCACTTTTTGGTTTCCCTGCCAGAACATTAGCACTTTGCTAATGCGGCAGGAAGTGAAGCACCAAGGCTTTTTTCTGTTTTCTCAACCCCGTGCATCACAGCCAAGGAACCAGAGATATGAGATGCTGCACAGTCACCAGAAGATGTGTTCTGTGTGTTTGCAGCCCAGTGTTGTAAATTCAACCCTCCCCACTGTGAACTGTTGAGGAGAGAAGGGTTCAAGATCTCCTTTTATATTAGGTCTGAGCCTATGCCGTACATAGCATATGCTTGCATGGGAGAGTGCAAAGTCCTCTGCACAAAAGCCCTGATATAATACATTGGAGATAGATGAGACTTTCAAATCAAAGCACCTAGTATGCTCTAAGTGGCATATTACAGAGCTATTGAACATTTATTATGTAATATTATGTTGGGATTCTAGAGGACTATCTGTGAGAGAATGGACATGTGAGCAATCCTGCATGAGAACAAGACTGATAAGAGCCTCAGCCAAGCAAGAAGGTGATAAGGATGTGACCCTGAATGAGGAGGGAGAAACTTGACGAGACAAACAACCCCTGGAAGGCAGGCACAAGGCAGGAAGCCTGGCCAGGCTGATGTGGCACTTTTTATCCAATCATAAGAAGGTTTAAAGCGCGTGCTGAGTTAACTGTCCAATCTTGAGGACTTGTACTGCATGTTACTCACGTGTGCGGGAGAACATTATAAAAGGGCTTTCTTAGTTGTAATAAATGGGCATTGCTTGATCACATTGGTCGTGTGCGTGCTCAGCTCTGCCGCAGTATTATAAGCTTGACTTCGTATTAGCTGAATCTGAAGTGTAAAATCCTGGTTTCACTGGCAGTCATATGAATTTCATCGCTGACTTTACTGAGGCTAGATTTCAGCTGTTGCACAGTGACTTGTTGAACCTATGACGAATTGTACGGGTTGAGGATTTGGCCCAAATTTGCTGAGCACTGCTAGGCTTTGCACTATTGACATCTGTCCACTGGGGATAAGGTTAACCATCAGCTTAAGTTACAGGCAAAACAATATCTATCAAAAGGTCAGAACTTCCTGTCAGGACCAGCCCTAGGTGGATTTCAGAGACTGCTGTAAAAGTACCTTAATGAAATGCAGAAGACAATAGAGTAACCCATAAGCCCCTTTACAGCAAAGGAAAATATATGGCTTTCATATTGAAGAACATCTGAAGGATTATTCTTTCTTCCATTATTGCTGTGTCTTGTCTTTTTTTTAATAGTTACAAACATAACTTTGAACATTACCTCATTTAGTTTTGAGGCCAGATTTTAATAGTAACCGCATGAGATACAGTGCCAGACCCTTCGTAGAGATGATTTGATACCAAATAAATTCATCATTTCTTTTAATAATTTACTGTGACCTTTGGATAAAACTCTATCAGCACTTAGGAGTACATTATATTTTCATCACTCAGAGCAACTGACTGGAGTAGGATGACAAAACTTTTCCTCGAATACCATGGGTTTATTCCATTTCCTTGTCCATAATATCTCTAATCAACTAAATGTGAGACTTCCAGCTCTTGATGCATCCCTTCTTCCTTCACTTGAATCATAAAGAATTGTGTGCAGCGGTGTAGGAATTACACTTCATTTCTGATAGTCTGCACTGCCTATGGCATTGTAGAATTTGACCCATTTATCCTATGAAGAGCAGGACAACTGTGTTTTACCTAACTTCTTATCTATTACAAAAAACTTTTAAAAAACGTGTCTCCCATTCTTTGTTGTTCATGGTCTTCTGGCTCTGACTGAATTATGAGTTGAAGACCAAATGTCATAGCTGGAAGCATTTAAGTGTGAGGTCATCAAAGAGAAAACAATCTTTTTAGGGGACATTATCTCAGTAATTTCCCATATCTCTTTTCTGATTTACCAGAAAAGGTTGTACTCCACCATAGTAGTCCCAAATACCCAGGAAGATTCACCATATAAGCTGCTTTCCAGGTCTTCCTGCAGGATCCTGGAACATCTAAGGCCCACTGCATCCATGGCTTCAAAGGAGAGACCAAGGGTTGTTACACGTTGCATGTACAAAGTGTCTGAAAACCTGTCTCTGGGCACCTCAGCTCCCATTCTGTCATCTTCCCAAAGCTCACTAAATGTGAGAGATGCAGGATTTGTTGCACAGCATGTGCATTGGAGGTGCTCCTTCTCTGTACACACAAGATGAACCCCATTAAATAACTCAGAGAATCTGAATATGATTTCTTATTAGAACAAAGGACTGAAGGTATCCAACAATGTGAACCATCTCATTTCATGAAACTACTGAGTGCACATCATAGCTTCTAAATATCAAAAGTAATGAAGAAAAAAACATACTGGGTAGTATCAATGCATATTTGCAAGTTAATTTTAGGCTCCGGTGTGCTAATGTAGGAAATGAAGTTGTCTGAACGGAAAAACGAAATGCCAACGATCACCATTCACAAGTCTTGTTTTACTCCAAAGCACTGTGCAAAAACAATATTGCTATTCTGTATTTGCAGTGTTGGGAAGCTTTGCAGAATCTTAAATGCCATTGCAAATGCTGACTTCTAATGGGCATTTCAACAACAGAACAGACAATTATGTATACAGCAGGAAAAACAGAAGGGATACTAATGCTAGAAGGATGTGAAAAATATTATAAATGTATGTAAAAGGAAGATCAGAAAGAGTGCTTGAGTATTTGACCATGATATGCAGCTTCCTTGCACAATGTATCTTTGAGGAAAAATTGACAAAAGGAAAAACATACGTTCAGAATATAGGCAATATGAGTAGGTTTAAAAGATTGTTATGAGTAGATCTATTAACCTGGCTGGAAATGAATATAAAATATGGCATTAAATAGCTAGAAACAGCATGTGGTGGAGTGCTCTGAAAGGAACACGAAGAGATCAATTATCGTTGTACCTGCGACAAAATTTACAGAACAAGAGCATAGCTATATTAGGTTATTCTAACATCATTATTTTAGTTGAAATATATAAAGCTAGAAAGCTAGATGTTAGCTATAATAAAGAATAAAGGACCATGCCACATCAAAAACTTTGATTTTCCATTGGACAGGAAATTTTAGTTGACATGCAGAAAGCACTGATGTATATGAATAATTAGATCAGAAAACCTGGAGTACAAAACTCAAAATTTTAGTTCCAATGCTTTACATTGGTTTTAATCTCATGATGTGTCTATGATAGCCATAACATATAATATTGTTTCCATTAGAAGATACTGAGCAAAATTCATAGGCATTCCTAATTATTGCAGAAGCCCATTTCAAAGTCATGGAGCTGTAATGTAATTGATGGCTGCATTAGCAATGCTATGTTTGACACTGCAGGTAATAAGCAAGGTAAGTAACAAACAGATTAATAGTTTTACACATATTTCCCAGAAGGGCTTTCCAGGGTAAAGAAATATTATTGTCCTTGTGCAAACAGCAATCAGAAGCATGGAGAAAACATCAGATCTGATTATGGTTGCACAGCAAATCTGAAGCATAGTTGGGAACAGAGCATGAGATTACTAACTCCCAGCCTGGGACTCTAACTGCATAAAAACATAACCGTTGGCTGAGATCATATTACTAAGTTACACTGTACTGAGAGCATTTGAATAGTAGCCATCAGACAACCATTATATTTGTGCAACACTTGAATTTATAGGACCTGGTCTAAATCTTTATGGACCTCAGAGTGAAGTTAGTGGTCTCAGAAGAGCCTGTGAAAGTGCTGTTAGATCAGAACATGGCAGAGAACCATGACATGTATGCTTGAGGTAAAACACAGCTTTCTGAAGTAGTATAGGATTAAGGCATAATTTGTTATAGAATGAATTCTCTGAGAGAACATTTTGATTGCTTGGAATTATTACAATAAAGTTTTTTTCTTCTCCAATAAAGCTTTTTTTTTGCCTTTTTTTTTTTTTTTTTCCTGCCATAAAGCTTTCATTAAGAATTTCACTATTATTTGTTATATAATTTAACATTTTGCATATTTTAGTATCATGCTCTTTGATGCTCTTCTGTTGTGATAGTCAGGCAAAAGTTACATAGTATTACAGCAAAACAAAAAAGGCCTTGAAACCAACTCCAAATCTTATATGCACTCATTTCAAGCCTAAACTTCCACTTCGGTATGCAGAACCTCTCAGACTGCACCTGCAGTCAAATGGAGAAAAAAAAAAAAAGAGGATATAGCAGATTCATTTCTGATAGTCTGCACTGCGTATGGTACAGGTGGATGATACCAAGCTGAGTGGGTATAGTTGATATGCATAAGGGAAGGGATGACATCCAGAGGGACCTTGACAGGCTTCAGGAATGGGCCTATGTGAAATTATGAAGTTCAACAAGGCCAAGTGGAAGCACTTACGCCTGGGTCAGGACAATCCCCAGTATCCATACTGGCTGGAGGGTGAAAGGCTTGAGAGCAGCCCTGCAGAGAAGGACTGGGCACACTGCTGGATGAAAAATTAGACATGAACCGGCAATGTGCTCTTGCAGCCCAGAAAGCCAACCGTGTCCTGGGCTGCCTAGATGAAAGCATGACCACAGATTCTCCCTCTCTATTCTACTCTTGTGACTCCACCTGGAGTACTGCATCCAGCTCTGTGGTCCCCAGCACAAGAAAGACATGGACCTGTTAGAGTGAGTCCAGAGGACAGTCACAAAAGTGATTAGTGGGCTGGAACACTACATCTGAAGAAAGGCTGTCAGAGTTGGGGTTGATCAGCCTGGAGAAGAGAAGGCTCCAGGGAGACCTTATTATGGCCTTTCAATATATGAAGGGGGCTTATAAGAAAGTGAAAGACTTTTTACCAGGGCCTGTAGTAACAGGAAAAGGGGCAATGATTTTAAACTGAAAGAGGGTAGGTTTAGATGGGACATAAGGAAAAAATTGTTTATGATGAGGGTGGTGAGACACTGGAACAAGTTCCTCAGAGAAGTTGTGGATGCTCCATCACTGGAAGTGTTCAAAGTCACGTTGGATGGTGCTTTGAGCAACCTGATCTTGTGAAAGATGTCCCCAGGGCAGGGGCGTCAAACTACATAATCTTTAAAGGTCCCTTACAACCCAAAGCATTCTATGGTTCTATGAAGTGGTGACTGTATCACCACCCAGAAAATAACAGACCAGCCTGGACCTTCTTTGAATTTTTGGAACACATTTCAATAGATTGATCCTGAGATTTAGACAGAAATCATGCACAGACCTTGTTCATCATCTGTTTCTCAAGAAAACGTCTTATTCTACTGCCCCCTCTACTATACTTTTTATTTTAATCAGTACCACTTGTAAATTGCAGTTCCTAGCTCTTCATTTTAATCAGCTTGCCATAAATAGCTTACGAGAATGAATCTTTGTTCCAATTTTTTTCACTGTAAATCTGTCACCTTTCTCAACACTGAAGTAAGTAGAGCCAGGAACCCATGAATACATATCTTAATTCATAAAACCAAACCATGCTAATAATGAGTATGAATTACGCAGCAAACAGTGTAGCCCAATTCCCTATTTTTTATATATAATCTCAATATACTAGTAAGATAAAATGCTTAGAATGAACTTCATATTTAAAGCATCATTTTAGACTCTGAAGTCATATTGAAAGATGTGAATGAAGGCTGACTGCTTTTAAAAAAATTATGATACTATTATCATTATAAGCAAATTTCTTTCTGGCTTTAAAATTTTGTAATATCTTGCTAAAATAAGTAAAGCAATAAAGTAAATGTATAAAACTCCTGCTGTTTTGAACATTTTCAGTTTCTTGCTACGATGGAATGACATCTTGGTTAATTGACACTTTTGAATAACATAAGTCATCAGAAATGGAACCATAAGGACCGTGGGCTGGATTTTTAATGTAGATTTCAGTAAGTACTGATTTTTCTCAAATAAAAATAAGTAGCAATTTTGTGTACCTGCTTGCAGGTGAAATCATTGAAGATCTGAAGTTTTTAGAGTTTTAGATGGTTGCTTCACATTTTTGTGCTCTGTATAGGAAAGCCAGAAAGTCTAGTCATTGAATAGTATTTTGTAATTTTTTGAAGTATGGAGTTTGAGACAGAATAGGAAAGGACTTGTAAACTGACTTCCTTATTTTCATTCTTTACATTAAATATGTAAAATGTATTTTAAAAGCAGGAAAAAATGTTTAATATAAACAAATTCCTGTAGTGAGAATTTTCCTGTAGCATTGACCTTGGCTAAATGTAG
This sequence comes from Athene noctua, assembly GCF_965140245.1. Taxonomy (NCBI): domain Eukaryota; kingdom Metazoa; phylum Chordata; class Aves; order Strigiformes; family Strigidae; genus Athene; species Athene noctua. The sequence continues at coordinate 184,667,450 of NC_134037.1, forward strand.
ACACCCACCCAGCTGCTCTCACTCCCATTCCTTAATATGACAGGGGAGTAAATAAGATGAAAAGAGCTTGTGGGTGGAGATAAAGACAAGGAGATCACTTACCAATTAGCATCACAAGCAAAACAGACTTTACTTGCAGAAAATTAATTTAATTTATTGCCAATTACAAGTTGAAGTATAGTGAGAAACAAAGACAAAAACTAAACCACCTTCTTTCCAGCCACCTTTTTTCTCCAGACTCAACTTTGCTCCCTCATTCCCAACCCCTTGACCTCCTTCCTTATCAAGTGGTGCAGGGGGGATGGGGAATGGGGGAGTGTGGTCAGTCCATAATAGTTCCTCTGCTACTCCTTCTTCCTCACACTTTTTTCCTGTTCCATCACAGGTCCTCCCTGTGGGCTCCGCAGTCCTTCAGGATAAACCTGCTCCACCATTAGGTCTTCCCTGGACTGCAGCACAAGTATATGCTCCAGCATGGTCTCTTACACAGGCTACAGGGAAAACTGGTCCTGTGCCTGGAGCACCCATTTCCCCTCCTTCTATGACCTTGCTGTTTGCAGGATTATTTCTCATGCTTTTTTCCCCTCATTCCACTGCTGTGCAGTGTTTTGCTCTTCCTTAAATACGCTTTCCCAGAGGCACCACTAGCTTGGCTAATGGATTCAGCTCTGTCCTCTGCTAAATCCATTGCAGAGCCACCTGGAAACAGCTGCGTCCAGCTGCATCCAGTTGCACAAGGGAAGGTTTAGACTGGATATTAGGAAGTATTTCTTTACAGAACGGATTGTTAGGCGTTCTAATGGGCTGCCCAGGGCAGTGGTGGAGTCCCCATCCCTAGAGGTTTTTAAGAGTCAGTTTGACATAATGCTTAGGGATATGGTGTATTTGAGTACTGTCAATGTTAGATTAAGGGTTGGACTCGATGATCTTCAAGGTCTTTTCCAACCTAGATGATTCTGTGATTCTGCAATATATGCTAACTTTGGAAGTATGCCCTTACATCTCTTATTTAAAACATGTACAAATGCCAGATTTCTGCTGTAATTTAATGTGGCTCTTATATGACAGATTATTGAGGGCAAAGTGCTGCCTCACAAAAATATTTGTTGATTTATTGTGGGAGCAGGTGGAATTTAGGTTCCTGCAGATAAGCAAGTGGGTTTTTTGTTGTTGTTGTTGTTTTTGTTTGTTTGTTTGTTTGTTTTTCATGACCACAGCAGTTACTCAAGCATCAGCTCAACTGAAGTTTGAAACATGGACAGATAAGGAGCATAAACTGGTCTGAAACTGTTGTGGGACAGGGGTTCTCCATACCTCCTGTTGAAATGCAGTTGAAAATTTGCAACTCAGCCTCACAGTCATGCTTGAAGGTAAGAAACCTATTTTAAAACTACTCTTCCGCCATGTTTGAAGCAAAGACTTGAATCCAGGTTATTTAAAACCTGAAAGACCACCCCAGTCACTAATCTACTGCATGTTCTCTTTGTTTTCTCCTGGATCTGTGTTTTTTTGTATAAATGTTGAACTGTTAATTGCATCAGAAAGTTTAATCTGTCTCTCCTAAATCCTAAAGAAATGCCCTCATCACTTAACTGTAGCACTTAAACCTCAATGATTTATTCTTTGGCTGTATGATGATTTAATTCATTTATAGAGAAAATTCGATAGCAGATATTAAGTGATTGTTTTGAATATCCATTTAAGATATAGGTATGCTGTACTAAGCAGCTCTCAGATAAGACAAATTTAAAAATTACTGCTTTAAGAAACTTCCTAGAGTTAAGGCATCCAAACTTTGTAAACATTAGAGGAAAGGAAATTTTATGGAATTCTGCTGTCAAGATAGGCCTGTATAGGATTGGTGATATCTAACAATGATTAATGTGTCTTGAGAAAGCAAAATGTTCTAGTTTCCAAAGCTGGAAGTTAAGTAACTAAGACATTTTGTAACTCTAGTCTTTGTCAAAGCATATGCTAAGTGGTATAAAACTTCCTTAAAAGTGTGTAACATTTATCTACTGCTGCCATAAGAGATTATTAGTCTTTGTACATTTTAGAACTTTTTTATCAGAGTATATCCTTCTAATGCTTCTAAATAAATGGTTATATTACAACTTTTTTGGTACATTCTGCCTAACTACTCTTCCTCTTCAATGCTTACATCATGCAGATTCTAGGATAAAAGAAAGAATTATCAGACTTCTATGCTTCTCATCTAGTCTGCATGCCAGATAATGGACATCACTTGCAATGTCATTACACACTTCTTCCTCTTTAACAGTTGCTCAAAATTTTCACTTTCTTTTGTATGCCCCATATACCATCTTACCAAATTCATCTCCAAGGCTTAAGGAAGTCAGAAAAGAACTATTTTTCCCAGGTAGAATTATCATTTGGTCTAACTGAAAAGACCAATGAAAATAACTGGACTTCCCCCCCAAAAAAAGGAAAGACCTCAGGAATGAGGGACTGAAAAAGAGTACTACTAGGAATGCTTCAGGAAAAACAGAAGAAAGAGGATGGCATTGTTATGATCTGCAAGTACGTAAAATGCTTCTGGAATGAAGAAAGAAATAATTAGTTCTCCATGTCTAGAGAGGATGGAAAAAATAATTAACGGGCTTGAATTACAGCCAGGAAGATTTAAGATAGATATTAAGTAAAATTTTCTAATGACATGGATAATGATACACTAGAATAGATTGCCTGAAGAGCTTTTGGAGTTTCAGTCATTGGAAATCTCTAAGGACAGGCTAGGTAAACATCTATCAGAGTTGTCAGGTACAGTTGATTTTGCCTGCAGGCAAAAGCATAGAGTAGATGACCTCCTGAGATCTCTTTCAGCCTATTTGTTTCTGATTCTGTGATAGGCAATGGTTTAGTCTACAAGTACCCTCATGACTTCAGTAAGGGTATTTATAGAAAGTACTCTTCAAAAAGACATTTGCAGAGATCACAGTATTTTTCTGAAAGTAAGCAGGTATGCATAAAAGGAGCAGAGGTCCTGGCTGAAAATGTCATCCACAACTTTTTTTTGATCAAAAAATTCATGTATTAAGTAGATTTTTTCAAGACTACAGGTAACAGTTGGATTTGAATTTTCAAGAAGGTGTGCATGGAAAGTCACATTGTCTCCCTTAGCATTATATATAAGCAAGCTACTGAAACACATTTAATGTCTGTCTTCTATATGCTCTACAGGATATGATTTTTGTAGAGCTAATTGCTTTAGTATTGGGCACTTAACTGACACTGAGGAGATGGTATATCTTTGCCTCACTAACTGCTCCACACTTCATCTGTATGGTTATTATAATGAACTCAGCATTCTTTGAGTAATCTGACCAAATATCTGCAGCTACAGACATTTGCACATCCTACACCTGAGACTTCCTTTGGAGTCAGTGAAGAGGAACAGGCATTTAGCACATTGTTCAGATGATTTATTTTCAATGTCTCCTTTAGGATGACATGATTTGTGCCCTAGAAGTACTTATTTTTTTCCACTATGAAGTAAACAAGAAATGAGCAGTTGAAAAGTGAACATCTGTATTAAAGAGATAAATAAATGAACATCACTCTTCTTCGGATAGATTTTCACATTGTACATAAACACTTTATAGTCCTTCACATACTTTTCCTCACACAGCTTCTGTGGAATAGACAGAACAGTTGGCTTCTTTCTGAAGATGTGGAAATGAAGCACAGGACAGTTATGAAACTTGCCCAAGGTCACACCAAAAAATTCAACAGAAGAGAGGCCTGAATCTAAATTTGTGAAGTTTCTGACTGTACTGCACTAGACTTTCTTTTTCTTTTTTTTAAAAAAAAACCAAAAATTAATTTTTTAACAAAGCATGTGTTTCTAAGAGTCGACATCACAAGCTTGTCACTCTTACCACTCTCAACTTTACCTTTGCAAACAAACACTAATTTCCATAGCTAGATTACAAAATGAAAAAAAAAAGAAAATTGCTGTGTGTGAGCTGGGTTGAGAAGTCTTTCTAATTCGAATGCTGCAAAGCATTCAAGAATTACATAATAGGAAATAGTCTGGTGGTAAAATGATGGCAAATATGCAAAAATATGAATCTTCAGAATGAATATAATCTTGCAAGCATCCATATGTCAAAACACTGTGAGTTTGGTGGGGGTTTTTTTTGTTTGTTTTTTTTAATTTGGAAATGAATACATTATCTTTCAGGGCTAAAACACATATACACACACTTGAATTCAAGTACTATGTGTGTATTCATACTTATATGATATATATATAAGCATATCTTAGTTTTCATTAGTTTGATTTAAGGATGAATCAAACTGTTTTCTTCAGAATGCCTAGCAAAGGGGAAACAGAAGTATGGAATACTAGAGTTGATAAATGCCTCATGTTTTGAATATTTTTTGATCAAGTATTGCCAAGCAATTTCATATGGGGAAAACCATGGTTTATTTTCAGCTATATGGCAAGTGGTACCATTCCTACCAGAAGAGTTCCCAAAGAAGAATAAGCTCTATGAAAGTATTTCACATTCTAACTTTTCACTGAATTCAATAGGCCTTGATGTCCACGGTTTTGCCATAAATATTTGAGATATAATCCTGGTCATGTTTAAGTTGAATAGTAACAACCCCTTGATGTGAACAAGATAAACATTTCCTTCTTGGTTCATATGGGGATTGGAACTCTAGAATCTAATGACTGGCAATGACAAGAAGTGGCTACAATGCACAGGGTTTTTTTTCTTATTGATATGTGTGAAACAATACATCCATGAGCAGCAATATTTTGTTCAGGTTATAAAATCTTACCCAATAACATTAGTAAGAAAAGCGGCTATATGCAAATACTAATTAATCTTTTCAGCAAAACTAAAGACAAAGGATCAAAGAAAACTGAATTAAGATTCTTCATGTTAGTAGTTCTGGGGAAAATCTGGGCTCTAGGACATGCTGGAACAAACCCTTAGTGAAATGCAGGTGGTGCCTCTATCACATGGTCTTTAAATGTATTACACAATTATTACAGCTCCTAATTTTTCTTCTGATAAAACATATATGAATCTCTTATGTATTCTCAGTGAGCATGCAAAACCATATTGTCCTGCTAAACTTCATGCAGAAGTCCTCCATAGAGGAGGAAACTTGTGTTCTTCTGTACAGAACAACAAATTTACAGCAGAATATTATTCTCCATCAAAGTAATAATTTAAGAATAAATTTATAGAATACTGGTCTTTCTTGAACAGACCTGTTTTCAGTTATCTGGACTAAAATCCAACTAAGTTAATTTGTAAAATTTTTTCTAAATTAAGATAAGATGGAATTCTAAAATATCTATACTTAAAATCCACTTCTTGATAAATACTTTGGTCAGTGTAAAATGGTTAAATCAATATGGGTTCAAAGAAACATATCAATAAATGTAAAGATTGCAGCAAATACAACAGATTAATAATTTTGTTTTATATCTGCAGATTCTTCCTATGATACAGGAATTTCAAACAAATTTGCAGATAATAACTATTTCATTTTTCAATGTAAATTTTCTGCACAGGAATTGTTAGCTCTATTATGTTTTATACATGCCAGATTATGTGTCAGGAGGAGACCCTGCAGCAGGTAACTGCACAGGCCACATGGCACGTCCGCAGGAAGATCGAGACCCAGTGGTTGGTGTTCTGAATCATCAGCTGTACTGAAAATTGAAGCACAACATACATGTTCTTCTGGAGCTACACTAAAAAAATCTTGCATTTCACTACTGCCTCTGCCTTTCTGTTATCAGATTTACTTTGTCTTTTTATAATTCTGGATAAATATACTGCATATTTTATTTAGTTATCTTTTGCAAGGCTTTATCTTTACCTTATTATTCTAACCCTACTCTTTCTATCACCAAATAAAAGAATTCTTTCTTTTTTGTTTTCACCAATTTCTCTTTTTATATCCACTACAATTTTGAAGGTAGTTTTACTCTGAGTCTTGGGTTGGTTTTTACAACCTCTTCTTTGCTTAGCCTGCAAATTCCAGATAGAGTTTGCACTTTTGAATTTATGTACATGTCTCTTCTATATTAAAGTCCTTAAACACTCAATCCAGTCATTTTCTTTAATTGGTTCTCATAATTTCTCAAAGTTTGCCATTTCAAAATCAAAATCCTTACTTACAGACATACTTTTGCTTACACTACTCTTTCATTTAAACTGGATCAGCTAGGGATCATTAGATTCAACGTTTTCTGCAGAAGGCTCTTTTTTAATGTGACTCATGTCGTGTACTTTATATTACATCCACGTCTTATAATTTCTATTAAAAATTAGTTATTGAAGATACAGGACAACTACTGAGCAAAGGAATTTTAGATATTAATACCTTATTTACCATAAAGCCCCACTTAAAAACAATACTATTAAAATCACAAGTTCAAGCATTCCAAAACAGGAATTATAATGCAAAATCTAAATTATCCTGACAATTAATTGTGCCCATTTCACATGTATATCATGTTAAGGTCTTCAATTACGCAATCAAATCTCACATTTTCCACAGGATTTCTCCCTAAAGTGGTGCACAAAAAGCATGAAGATGAAGCTGTCTTCTTCAATTGGAAATACATATACCCCACTTTTGAAAGAGCTAAATCTTTCACCCAAGTCTTTACACAAATGTGTCACAAGAATAGCAGAACTACCATATTTCAAAAGACTGGTTCACTTCTCAGATTCAGTCATAGCAGTGTATATCTTTGTCACATCAGGACTGAATCCTCCTGGGTTCAGCAGGAAATAACATGCAAAGTACAATTAATTAAATATCTCCAGTTTGGTGCAGCAAATCAACATGACAACACCATTCCAATATTTGGCAAAGTAAACGTATAAATGTCTCGTTCAAAACTCTAGCCTCACAGACAGTTTTGAGTTACACTGGTAGATGTTTCTCATGGCAACTAAGGACCATACAGAGCATTACAGCTCATGTTTCTATGTACAGGAGAGTGTCCCCACAGTTTCTTTTATCTTAAAATGAAAGCATATTCCAAATACTCTGAATGTGACTCTTGAAGACTTTCTTCAACAGTGACAAAATGGTACCATTATTTAGCAGTTGCAGAGATTTTTCATCGTTCATTTTTCCAAGAAGTTTTTGGAGACGAGAAGACCTAGGCAGTGTAGAATAAAATGGTATGGCTGCATGAATAATATATGCACTATTCCAATTTGATTACTTTAAAATAAAAATCTTTCCTCAGATGGAAGAAGAGAAGCAACCTTTTTCTTTTATAGACTGATCCTACTACTCACTTTGACTGAGTTTATTTAGTTATGTTATTTGGGGTAATTTTCTCAATTCTAAGAAAAGAATCTTTAACAAAATCAGTGGTTAAAGAATGGTTAAAGTCTTCTAAGCTGTTATGGAACACTTTATCACAGTGTCATTTGTCACTAGGAAATGACCTTGCTTCCTCAAAGTAATGAAATTTTATTTTGGGAGGGTGAACAATCTCACCCTCGTGATGATGAGATGATAAGGAAGGTGGGCAAACTCTGTAATTAAAGAGCTCTCAAAAATTATAATGTTCACGAAGGGGTTTAATGCTGTTAAAACACATAGGCTGAATTCATTGTTATTTTGTCAGGAATGCCCTGGTTTAGGAGGACTGAAGTGAAAAAGATAATTTGACATTAGTTTTGTTTAGACAGAAGACTTTTTTTTTTTATTTGTAAAATTTAAATAGCATTCTTTTTATCCTGCCTTACAGAGTAACAGAGAAACTACAGTATTTTCTCATTATTTCTAATGGCCATGAAATACCATCTTTTAAGAAAACCACAATCTGCTTTTTCTTTTTACTTCACCCCTCCACCCCCCCCTTCCCCCATTCCCCCGTTACCATGACAACCATAGAATTTTGGTAGGGATAAAAGATTTGACAACATTATCTTTCTTCTATCTTTCTTTTAACATTTTCATGGCAATACACATAATCAGACAGGCATTATTAAACAAGGCTGAGTATTACACAAGTGTGAAAGCTACACAAATGACTTGAGAAGGTAAAGAAAAATGGTAATGTCTGTCAAGAACATGATATAAAACAACACAGGAATTCATCATTGCAGTAACAAAAATTAAAACTGTGATTTGTTTTTTTTTGCAGGGTTGCGGGGAAGGATAATTTTCGCTAGGGTGAAAGGATTTGATACAAGTGGGAAAAGGTGTATATCATCAAGATATACATACAGTCTAACCTCCCAAATAAATTAGAGAAGTTTACCAAGTAGTACAAAAAGCAAGCTTTCTCTGAGGTTCCATATCTTGCTCCAATTCACCAACACATCACAGATATGCACCCTTTTTTCTAGATATTAAAGCTATTAAACAGCTTTTGATAAGACTGAGGACAGACCTCATTGTAATTCAAATCAAATATGCAACACTTCAACAAAGGGTTCCTTTCTGATTTGGATCTAAAACTAAACTTTAAAAGTCTCCTGGAAACACAAATGTTAAAAACATACCATTTTGGGGTGATTTATGCTTAGCTAAAACAAAAAAAACCCACTGTAAGAATAAAATTTTTTTGGTAATTTGGTAGATTTGCAAATTTTATACTATGTGATATTTCTATAGTTATTAGTTAGTCCATGGCGTATCATCATCAGCATATTCACCTACAGCAATACTACTGGCATGTGACAGTAAGTAAAATACTAAAACATTTCATTATTCTTAAAATCAATACCAATAACTGATTTTGGCACCTTTGGAACACTGCAGGCTTTTTTTTTCCTGTATCGAAAGCCTTCATTACAAACACAAACAGGAGATACTTTAATGTAAGTATAAAATTATTTCACTTTTTCTATTCAAGGTATTCTTCACCTGAGAGAATTTTAATTAAGATTAAATATTTTAAAAACATTTCCATTCTGTATCAAAAACATGTTTTCAATGACAAACATTTAGATGACAGAATTCTGATCAGTTCAACTGACTGTAGATAACTATTTGGGGCCACTATTTAACTTGTGTATGGAGTGGCATCAACTGTGCACAAAATAAGTACATTGGAATGTTTGCTGTGGGAGAGTCACCACACTGTATCACTATTTTACTACTAAGCTCTGACTACTTCAAACTCTGAACTCAGAGGTTTTGTTAAAAAAATGAGGTTTTTTCTCTTAGCCAAGAGAAAATGGGCAGTTCCTCTAACTACTAGTTCTTACTAGTGAAGGCCTGATGAGTACCCAGTATCATAAATGCATAAATTGATACTGGGCAAGTTGCCAAACTTCCTCTTCTCAGCGACATTTGTAAAGACAAATCAGACAAATCAGCTATGTTGCTTTTAAGATACATAGTTCAACATTATCGTTGGAGTTAATTGGAATGAATTCTGCTTACTAATGTAGCAGATTAATCCACATTTTAACAGACTCATTTCACTTGTTTAGCTAAGCTGTAATGAATTGTTTCTTATTAGAACATCATGGTCTGGATGGCTTGAGAACAAGATGGTAAAAAGCTAGTTGGGTGGGCAGGGTCAGAGAGTGGTGACTAGTGGGCAGCACTCTAAGTGGATGCCTGTTCCAAGTGGATACCACAGGGGTCTGTGCTGAGACGTGTCAGGTTTAACATCTTTATCAGTGATCTGGAGGTAACAATGGAGTGCACTCTTGTCAAGTCCGCAGATGACAAGATACACTGGAGGGCAGGGCTGCCATCCAAAGGGACCCAGACAGGCTGGAGGAAGGAATCAAAGAAACTCATGAAAAACAAGAATTATGTCAGAAAAGGAAGAATTTGGGCATGAATACATGCTAAGGACTGATGGACTGGCACAGTTTACTGAAGTATTTTCTTATAATGACATCATATTTGCAGACACAGGAAGGCAGATATTATTACTGATATCCCCATTTGTGTTGTCTGGTTGGTCATATCCTCCTAAGCTTTGGTACTGCAGAGAGTGATATAACTGTGACCAGCTTCTCTGCTCTTCTGAGTGGCACAAGGAACAGCACCACTCTGAAATTTATTGCCAAGTCAACAGAGGCAAAGAAAGCAACTTACCTGGGGTCATCCACTGCGGAGGACGGAGGAAGCAAGCAGCCGATTCAATGTGAATGATAGAGCAAGCTTCAACTTTATTGAAAGAAATCACACCTTATATAAGCACTCTACAATAACCATGCATACTACTCACAAATCTATTGGATACATCTAAAAGGCTACATTATAATATCCCAGCCCCTTGTGGCATTTCAGGTATGTCACAACATCTTCCTTCTTCTGGCTTGCTTTCTTTCCCAAGGTTGTTTTCCATTATAATCAAGGCCACTCTGTACCTCAGTTTCTCTCTTTGTTAACATAACAGTCCTTTGTTAGCATAACTGTACCCTGGGTTTTTTCCTTTGTTTACCTCAGATGGCTGTAATCAGCTCCTGCACAGACCCATGGCCTTGTTCTGCAAGCCATTCTCCAACAATCCACTACTTTCAAGAGTTTCCACATATGTGTCTGTCTGCACATGCAAAAGCACAGGTACATAGTTAACCATTTTTAGTACAATTAATAAAACACTGGGGATAAAGGCAAATAGATTGCTAAGGATTTTCTTTCTGTTTGTTTCAAAATTAATTAACCTTAAAGAGAGAACTGTGAACAATAGAAGTCTGAATTATTCTGTATTTTAAATCTTAAATTTTGCAACACAGAGCAAGAAAATCCATAAAAACAAATTCGCAGGTTCAGCTTCTTCTTAATTGTTGTCATTTTTCTTTCTATCACTTTCAGTGTTATTTTAGGTTGAAGGACACAGTGCACAAACAACAACCTCTTGAGCATATCAAAAGGTTTCAGCTTAATTCAAGGGAACACAGAATGTTTTTATACACCACATCTTACCTTTAGCTATTTTTTGTACAGAAAATGTTACTGTAGACACTGAATGTAGACAGGAGTATTAAGACTTCATAGTTCTTAGCTAGATATGTTTATAAGAGATCAATTAATGATATAGTTCAGTCATCCTGAACGCTGCTTTCTTAAATATTTTGCAAATAAATCTTAAAGGATATATGATATTATGCAGTGAGTTGTGAGTTGAGAAGAACTAATATGTGCTGTGTACCATACTGGATAGCTCATTAGGATTATGGGAAAATTAAAAGGTTTATTACAGTTGTGTCAGATATTCCTTTTAGACACTGCACACATTGATTGACTCTGTAACAGCCTAGCCCAAGAGAGTCTTCACCTTGATAGGTCTGCCTCTCCTTGGCAAAAGCAACAATGGCAAGTATGGTAGCAAATTAAATTAATAAATGCATGAAAATACTTTTCATACACATATACAAAGCAAATCTGACATTGTCTTTTGAGGCAATTACAAATCTGGTTGGCAAAGACAATTGCAAAAACATGTCACTTGTCATTATTATGTGATTTCTAACTAAATTTTGACATTCAGCAATAATCCATGTAAAACATTTGTGTTATCCAGACTGGGAAAAAAATCTTGATAACTATACCATCTCCAAAATGAATCATAAATGGAAAATCGTAACAGAAATTAATGAGTTCACTGCTGTGTGTTTTTGACTCAGTGTTATTTAGTTTGTGTACTGGTAATCTAGAAACAAATAATAAAATCGCTTATGAAGTTTGCCTATGACATGATGATTGACTTAAGTGATAATATATAGAGAATTCTGAATCACTCAGTAACCTGAATTCATTTTTAAACATCATGCACTTTAATGCTGCCATATACAAGATTGCACATTTAGGAACACAGAATGTAGGTCACACTTACAGGACACAAAAATGTTTCTTGGAAAGCCTGTATCTATGAAAGCCTTTGGGGTGTGGTGAGTAACCAACTGATCATGAGCTCCCAGTGTAATACAGTAACTAAGACTAATGTAGCTCTTAAATATATAAGGTGAAGACAAATAAGACAGACTATAGATATCATCTATATATGGTATATAGAGATGCATAGTATTATTGACAACCATGTCCAATCATAAGGTACACACCTCAAGGTTGGAAAGTTTCGGAAAAAAACCAAGTCGTTTACAAAATCTGCAATACAGCAAAACTTCACACAGAAATCTCAGTCTGGTTAATTATAAGGTAAGTTAATCGTGGTCTGCAAGGGTCTCCCCTTATATTCCAGATTTACCTTCAGATGGATCTTGATCTATCTTCAGGTGGATTTCAACATGAAAGGCAGTCGTCATCTGTCCAAAAGGTGGAAAAATGTTCAATGTCTAAACAATAAAAACTGAAGTCAGGCTAGAAATAAGGTACACATTTTTAAAGACAACCACAAAGGAACTTCCTCAAAGATGTGTGGATTTCTACATTTTTTTCTCTCCTCACATAAAGAGTGGATGCCTGTTTAAAAACGTTCTAGTTCAATCAGAAGAAAAGTATGGGATATACAAAATACAGGAGAAAGAATTACCGTCTGTTTGAAACAAGAAATCAGACCAAATGACTGGAGTGCCAAAAGGCAGCTGGGAACACACCAGTAAGATATATTTTTATTGGAAAACTTATTTTTCAAACTAGTTGAAGACACATATTTGGAGCAAGTGAGACCTTGGCTTTGCCCTATTCTACATGACCCTGAAGAAGATGAGAGTCCCTGGGAGGAAATAAGTGTGTTCATTCAGCTAATAGCATTGTTTGCCTCTGACCTTTCTTTATGGGTGTCTCAACTTCAATATGTTCATAATTTGTCTTGGTTTGTATCCTTTCTTTAGTGTTGTGGATGAAACCTCATTCAGGGGTATTATCATTTGGGCGTCATCTTTGATTCTAAGGCTTTGATCTCCACATCTTGAAAATCAAAGTTTGTTTAAATCTGCATTCTTTGGCACAATGTTTATAATATTCAGATCTTTCTATCAACTGAATCAGCTATACTCTTACAATTTTCCATCCTAAAAACTGTGACTTCTTTTCTCTGCTCTTGATATAATAGCAAATTTTCATTTGTCAACAACAGAGCAAAAGGTGCTTTCCCAGGCTTCTCTTTTAGTCCTCTCTTCTCTCTTTGTATTTCTCAATTTGCTTCTCCTCTGCACTGCATTAAGATACAGAACATTGAGTTCTAGTTCAACTCTGAAAAATCCAATCCTTCTTATGGTCAACCAATGATGTCAGCATTTATTTTTAATTCCTTACATTTTAAAATAAGCACCTGCATGCCTTCTGTTGTTTTTTCTTATATTTGGGAAGAGTGTACAGTGAATCTCTCTAAAGCTATCCCATCATTTTGCTTCAAACATCTCCTCAGACCTCACTGCTCTTGTGTTTGTTACAGATGCAATGAGGCTTACTACAGAGTTCAAAATTACCTAATTGGTTTCCTGCATTTCCCCAGCAATCTTTGGACAGGCATCTGTTGGCTCCTGCTTTACACATAGATGATGAGATTTTTGGTAACGTGAACCATTATTTCATCCTGCCTTTCGCTGTGACTGCTAACAGCACTAATAATATTGCTGCTACCTACTGCTGATATTCCTTGTACAAGAAAAAAGAGTGGCTCAGAAAATTCCTATCTATTTGTTCCTGGGAGAAAGTATTATTATAAGGACTGCAATTTTACACCTATGAATGAAGAATATCAGCTATATTAGACAAAGTGATAGATTTCTGTATTATATACTCATAGGCTTGAGTTAGGACTATGCAAAATCCAATTCCTTAAAAGGAGCTTGACAATGTCATTAACTTCAGGGATCCCATGTGGAAGGAACCTATAGGTCACCTATAAGAGCTCAGGAAAAAAGAAAAGTTACTATGTGAAGTGCTAAGGCTTGGACAACAGGCTCAAGCCAGAGTTGACCTATAGATGAATCCTGTATATTTTATAACTGATAACCATTGTGCTAGTAGGAATTGTATTAAGTTATAACAAATCATCTATGCTGATGTAAAAAGTGCTAAAGTGTTGAAGTATTGAAGCCTGAAGAATAGGCCCCAAGCTGAAGCTGCTAACTCAGTATGTAATAATTAATGAAAAACGTATGCTCACTAGTGAACAATGCAGCTTAGACAGAATATAATCAGTAGTGAGGATGAAATGCTGAGACAATGTATCCAGCTTTCCTTTCTCAGCCTTATTCAAGGCTGAGAACCCAAGTACTTGGCCTTGTTAGAAACTCTCTTGGTTCTCGCCCCCAAGCCCTGGCCAGGCTTTGGGTGGAATCCAACAGGAGAATGAAACCAGAAATTTTCCGCTAAAAAAAATGGTGCCAGTTATTCTGGCTTGCTGATTTTGGGGTATATAAGGCTGGGCCTGCTCAGAGCGACTTTGGATGCCTTGTTCAAGGCTGCGAAAAGAAAGTTGGATACATTCTCTCCTCACTACTGATTATATTTTGTCTAAGCTGTGTCTTTCACTAGCGAGTTTACATATTTTATTAATGACTACATGCTAAGTTAGCAGCTTCAGATCGGGGCCTGTTGTTCAGGCTTCAGTATTTCAATGATTTAGCAATTTTTACATCAGCATAAGTGCGTTGTTATAACTTAGTACAATACCTACTAGCACAATGGTTTTCAGTTACAAAATATACAGGATTCATCTATAGATCAACTCTGGCTTGGGCCAGTTGTCCAAGCCTTAGCACTTCAGCTCCCCAGCATCTGCAGGTCTGGATGATCGTAACATATACAAGTGGTGACGTATCTTTCTTAATCACTATTCTCTCTCATGTAGTAATGATTCGATGCATTACCCTGTATTTTCCTATCTGTCTGTTTTAAGTGCATTATTCTGTAATTTCTTAACTGCATGTTTCTGTACTACTCTGCTACATTATTTAGTTATCCCTAGTACCTACACCTACCCTTTTCACTCTGGTGACCAAGTTTAATTGGTATCCTTAATCAGCAAAACACTACGCGGCTCTTACCACAAGAATGGAGTTGTATTTTTTCCTTGAAGGAACATTCAAAGCCATAAGAAAGTCTATTTCATCCTTGAATTCCTAGGCATGAGAGTTTGTCCACATATACAATAATTTCTGGCACAAATTCATTCTTCTTTCAATGTCAGTTCTGGCTTCCATTATTTTACTTGCAGAAAGGAATTACTTTGTGGAAGTATCTGTCAAAATCACTTCATTTTCCATGGTAAATGCTTTCAGCTTGCCTTGAGCAACAGCAAGCTACAGCAGACACAGGCTGGATTCAAAGCTCAGACAGAAAATTAAAGACCAGTACCTAGCAGAGTTCTAGTTATTGCAGTTTCTTTGGTGAATGGCTGCTAGCAAGAAATCTCAATCAAGAAATCACAGGTAAACCAGGCATCTCCCAGACTTCATAAGTCTTTAAGTACAGTTAAAATAGATTAAAAATATATCTAATATTACAGCTAAATTATTGTATAATTCATATATGTATTACCTTTCTCATGTATGTCTGAATAGTAGTGAAGTAAACATGCAGTGTAGGTGGGACATGTAATAATCTTTTTAATCTCTGGCCATGATTTCACTAACAAAACAAATAGACTACCACTCTTTCAAAAGCCCATATAGTTCAAATATTAGTTTCACTGCTGCATAAAATAACTGCTTCTGAAAAAATACCTGAAGACTTCAGTGAAGACTATGGCAAGCAATTAGTTTTCAAGGTAAACATTTAAGGTAATAATTTTCTATTTGGGAAATGCACTTGAAAATACATTTGACTGTTCAAATTACTGTGTTCCAACGACAGAATGATTCAGGTTGGAAGGTACCTCTGGATGTCATCTGGTCCACACCCCTGCTCAAGCAGGGACACCTACAGCCAGTTTCCCAGGACCAGGTCCAGGCAGCTTTTGAGTATCTCCAAGGTGGAAGACTCTACAACCTTTCTGGGCAACTTGTGCCAGTGTTCAGTCACCCTCAAAGGAAAAAAAGTGTTTCCTGATGTTCAGAAGGAACCTCCTGAGTTTCAGTTGGTGCCCCTTGCCTCTGTCACTAGGCACCACTGAGAAGAGCCTAGCTCCATCTTCTTTGCACCCTCCATTCAGGAATTTATATATGTTAATGAGAACTCCCCCTCAGCTTTCTCTTCTGTAGGTGAAACATTCTCAGCTCTCTCATAATTTCTTCACAGGAGAGATGCTCCAGTCCCTTCAGCATCTTCATGGCTCTTCACTGGACTCTCTTCAGTATATTGTGTCTTTTGTACTGAGGAGCCCCAAAACTGGACACAGTTACTTGAGCTGTGACATCACCAGTGCTGAGGATAGGGAAAGGATGACCTCCTTCGATCTGCTGACAATATTTTGCCCAATGCAGACCAGGACACCATTATCCTTCTTTGTTGCAAGAGCATATTGCTGGCTTCTATTCAACTCCATGTTCATTCACCAGGACCTCCAGGACCCTTTCTGCAAAGCTGCTTCCCAGATGGGTGGCCCCAGTATATATTCATGTATGGGGTTGTTCCTCCCCAGGCGCAGGACTTTGTGCTTCCCCTTGCTGAACTTTGTGAAGTTCCTGTCAGCCCATTTCTTCAGACACTTGAGGTCCCTCTGGATGGTAGCATGACCCTTTGGCATATCAGCCACTCCTCTCATTCTGTGTCATCAGCAAACTTGCTGAGGGCACATTCTGTCCCATCAACCAAGTCATTAATGAAGATGTTAAACAGGACTGGACCCAGTATTTACCTCTGGGGCACACCACTAGTCACTGGCCTCCAACAAGACTTTGCACTGCTGATCATCACTGTGTGGGCCTGGTCATTCAGTTAGTTTTCAGTTCACCTCACTGTCTGCTCATCCAGCCTGTACATCAATAGCTTCTCTATGAAGATCATATGGGAGAAACTGTCAAAGGCCCAACTAAAGTCCAGGCAGACAACATCCACAGCTCTCCCCTTGTCTACCAGTCCAGTCACTTCATCATAGAAGGTTATCAAGTTGGTCAAGCAAGATTTCCCCTTGGTGTAGCCATGCTGACTAACTCCTGATGATTTTCTTGTCCTTAATGTGCCTGGAAATGTATTTCTGGATTTGCTGCTTCATCACCTTCCCAGGGATGGAGGTGAGGCTGACCAGTTTGTAGTCCCTTGGGTCCTCATTTTCCCTCCTGTAGAGGTGACATTTGCATTCCTCCAGTCTTTCAGCACTTCTTCCAATGGCCACAATCAATTAAAGATTAAAGAGTAGCCTTGCAATGACATCTGTTAGCTCCCTCAGCACTCGTGGGGTATCCCATCAGGGCCTGTGGAATTATTCATGTCCAGTTTACTTATGTATTCACTGACCTGATCCTCTTTCAACAAGTTTACATCTTCCTGGTTCACCCCTTCACCCTGGTCTCTTGGACCTGGCATTCCTGAAGGCTGGGTCATGCTAATAAAGTCTGAGAAAAAGGCAGCTGTCAGGACCTCAGCCTTTTTCATGTTCTCTTTAACCAGGTCCCCTGTCTCACTGAGCAAAGGGCCCACATTTTCTCCAGTCATCCTTTTGTCTCCCATATACTTATAGAAGCCCTTCTTGTTGTCCTTGATGTTCCTGGCCAGATTCAATTCCAGTTGGACTTTAGCTTTCCTAGCTTCATCCCTGGATGCTCAGTGTTTCTGTATCCTTCCCAGTTTAGTGGCCCTTGTTTCCACCCTCTGTAGGCTTTAGGCTTTTTTTTTTTTTGTGTATGTGTTTGAGTATTGCTAGGAGCAACGTTTTCATCCACACAGGCCTCCCAGCATTTTTGCCTGACTTCCTATTCATTGGAATGGACTGCTCTGAAGCTTGAAGGAGGTGATCCTTGAATATTAACCAGTTTGCTTGGGCCCCCCTCTCTCCAACGCCTTATCCCATGGGACTCTTCCAAGCAGATCTTTGAAGAGGCCAAAATCTGCTCTACTGAAGTCCACGGTTGAGAGCTTGTTTTTCACCCTCCTCCCTGCCCTCACGATTCTGAACTCCACCACCTCATCACCTCTGCTGCCAAGGCTGCCTTTGACCTTCACATCCCCAACGAGCCCCTCTGTGTTGGCATGAAGTCCAGCAGATCACCTCTCCTTGTTGGCTCCTCTATCACTCAGAGGAGGAAGTTATCAACAACGCACTCCAGGAACCTCCTGAATTGCTTATGCCCTGCTGTGTTGTCATTCCAGCCAATACCAGGGTGGTTGAAGTCCTTCAAGAGGATCAGGGCCTGTGAACACGAGGCTGCTCCCATCTGTCTGTAGAGGGCCTCATCCACCTGGTCAGGTAGCAGACACACACTGTAATGTCAGCTTTACCTGTTCTCTCTTTAATCCTAGCCCTTAAGTGCTCAGTCGGCTCCTCATCCATACACAGGCAGAACTCCAGGCACTTCAGCTGATCTCTGACATAAAGGAAAACTCTCCACATTTTCTCATCCTGTCCTTCCTAAAGGGCCTGTATTCTTCCACTGCAATACTCCAGTCATAGGAGACTGGACATCCCACCATGTCTCCGTGATCGCAACAGGACTGTAGCCCTGCAGCTGCACACAGATCTCTGACTCATCACGTTTATTCCCTGTACTGTCTCCATTAGTATGCAGGCACTTCAGAGAGACATCCCAGCATGCTGAGTTCCTGGAGAGGGTTTGGGGGATTATGTTGTACTCAGACCTATAATAATTTTTGACATAATTAAAGCTGAAGAGAATTGAGTATAGAATAGCACATTAGGATGATTTAATTCAATAAATCAGTGATCTAGAATACAGTCGTTTATATGAAAACAGTATTTTTAACGGTAAAAGTATCTCCTTTATGTGTTTACCTGAAATTCGAACCTAACGTTGGTAATTCCCTTTAGAATAAGAAGTAATTACTTAAGATGCAGTCAGCTTAATTTAAAACCGATTAAAGCCAACTCATTGAACAGAAAGCAATACAACTCCCAGTAGCTCTCACCTCACAAAACCAGCATGTGGCGCTGCCTCCTGTAGAAAAACAGCCCCGAGTTTCGCAAAGCTGGTCTTCAAAAAAGCTCGTTTTCACATTGTCAGACTGCTCTGAATCACAGGCAGCAAAATCACCCCTGTATTTTTAACATAAGACCGATATTCTGCATTTGCAAGAATTTATTGGTACAAATTCAACTACTTCTAAAACTAAAAGATTATGTAATGTCATTTATTGACAAAAAAAAGTCAGTAAGCAAAACGTACAAACATGTCTATATGTCTATTTGTGTAGTTATGGACCATGATTATCTTTAAAAATTGGTTGGACTGTATAGATAATTTATTTCAAAATTTCTGTTTTCTGTAACCAGTTTATTAACCATTTTAAAACAAGTTTATTTACAAACTTGTGCACCTTGTCTTTTGGTCTATTGGATATTTAGCCCATAGTGGGTTTTAATTACCTACTAAATTCTTGAGCTACTGAGCCTGTTTCTTAATCTCCATGTAAGGGAACGGGACCTGTGTGAATACAGTTTTACTGGAACTGAACAGCCAGTCTTTTGTCTGCTAACCAAGTCGGCCCTCACTAAAAAGGAATTCACAGACTACGCTGATGATCTCTGTAACCATGACCTTTCAAACAAAAGCGACTGAGTAAACTGTGTATCGTGAACTTTTTAATTATTAAGGGCTCTATGCCCTTTGCTACCAGACTATCAAACAAAAGCCAGGATTTGTACCCTTTTACTTAAAGCTCATGTTTATAATATACAACATAAATTGCATTAGTACTAACACAAACGGGATATATCTACAGAACCATCTGCACTCTCTGGATCTGCATTTGATTTACAGATAGTTACATATTTTTTCAGACAGTTCTTATTATCTGCTAAAATATGGCCAAAGTTGAAAGCATTTGGTGTACCTGTAAACACTATGAATCAGTGAAGCACTTTCTTCTCCTGACTCAAGGCAAAAAGTTGTGAAATTTTTAGTCAATGCTTGAGAAAACCTATTTGAAAGTTAGACAGCTAGAAAGTGGGAAGTCTGGAACTTAATACTGAGGCCTAAGTGGTCTCACCACTATTTGTCACCATATTGCTAGGACCGTGCATTTATGTCTGTGTTGTTCTATAATGTGGTTGGTTTTTCTTTTTAAATATAGCAATGTTGAATTAGGTGAAGTAACTGGTTCTCTAGCAGTGAGAAACGTCAGAATTGTGAACAGTATTTCTGAGCCTCTTATGACCTCTGCTCACTGTTAAGAGGCAGGTAGTCACTCCAGCTCCTAAAATGAGGACGCCTTCTGGATGTGTAGCTGAGACGGTCTTCCTTGCCTAACCAGGGCACTTCCAAGAACAGCCAGTGGAGTACAGGTCACACAGTGCAAGCAGCAAGGCAACTTCTGTGCCAGGACGTCGCAGGTGACCTGATCCTGTGGCAGCTGGTCTCCCTCAAGCATCTAAGGGTGCAAACTGTCGCCTCAGTTTGTTAGCACTTGCAGGAGTGAATCTAGCCTACTGGCTTCCTGCAAGTGAAGATTTCTGGTCAGCTGACAAGAAACACCTTAAGCTGCAAAGTAATATCTGTATTAAAACTTGTCTTGCTTTGTGTTCTATTCGTACATTACCAATACTTGTGAAAAGATTCTTCTCTTTTTAATCTGTGTGTTTTGCGGTAAAATAGTGAAATTATAGCTAGAATCTAAAGCTAGAATTTCACTACTGATTTGTTAGTTTGGAAGTAGCAAACCTTTTTATACTTTGATTTTCTGATATAGACAGGTGTACGGAAGGTATATGCACATAGTCTGGTAGGAATAATGACATCGGGGAATATGCTTTATTTCACATTTGTATACATCAGAACATCTGTAAAGAGAAGAATTATAGCCATGTAAAATTAGTACCAGCCAGACTGGTCAAAGACCTTGCTGTCTTTCTATGAGATTGTAGGTGACTTTCCTAATGAGCACTTAATTTATGCTAAACCTTGTTCCGATAAAGATGACTCCTGCAGTCTGTTTAAGAGAGGGTTTGATAACCACATTAAACTACTACTTATAGTAGTAACTAATCTCGTATTAACTCCTGAAACAGTCTAAAGACTGCTTATTTCAGCTCAGACCACCTTGGGACTTTCAAGTCGGGGAGGGTCAATCCACAGGCTCTGGTGAGAAGAGATCCACTTGTTCTTTCCAGTAGCACTTACTTGCAACGGGAAGAGCCCATACGCAGGGGAATGTAATGTGGTAACGCAGTGTGTAATGTGCTACACACTGCGGCACACGCTACCCAACAGCCCCAACCGAAGGCGCAGAAAGGCGGTGAGGCCGATGTGTGCTGTGCGGAGGCCATTTTAAAGCTCAAGGCGCCGTTTTAATTTTGCAGCTATTACCCTGAGGTTTGGACTAATGACTTGTAGATTTTAATTTTTAAGTAACTCTTCAGAGAAGCCTTTATGGGTTTCACCTTGGGACAAACGCTCACCGCCACGTTTCTCCGTCAGAATCACCGAGGTTCAAAAAGTAACTTCCGAACGTTCTCGCCTCCCAGTCCACCAGTCCATTTCTTTTTTTTTTTTAACAACAAAAGAAGTAAAAGAGACAAACCCAGACATGGCTTGGAGGACCGGCCCCTCAGCAGGGCTGCCCACAGACAAAGCGCCGGGCGGCGCGGTGCGCCAGGGCAGAGCCGGGCCGCCGCGCGCGGGCACACGGCCGGTTACCAAGGGCCGGGCAGGGCGGGCGCGGGCCGCGCGCTCCCTCGCCCTCGCCCTCGCCCTGGCCCTGGCCCGCCCGCCCGCGTGTGAGGCGACAGCAGGCGGCTCCGCGGGCCGCTGCCCGCCCCGGTGCCCCACAGGTGGCGGCGTGCGGCGAGGGCCCCAGCGGGCAGCGGCGGCCCCGGCGGGCCGACCTGCCCGCGGCCACACGTCCCGCCCGCCCCGCCACTGGCGCTCGGCGCAGCCAATGGCGCGGCCGCTGTCAGCCGCGGCCCGCCCGCTTGCCGGGCGGGGGAGGGCTGTGGGCCGGGGCGGGCGGGAGCGAGGAGAGTTGAATGATTGAACTTTCTTGTGTAGTTTCTGCGGCGCGGAGGTGCCTG
Organism: Athene noctua; assembly: GCF_965140245.1. Lineage (NCBI taxonomy): Eukaryota > Metazoa > Chordata > Aves > Strigiformes > Strigidae > Athene > Athene noctua. The sequence goes on from NC_134037.1 coordinate 184,689,471, forward strand.
CCCCCGGCGCAGCCCGGCACCAGCTCGCCGAGCCAGAGCTCACCCCGGCGCCTGCCGTCCCCCCCTGCAGCGCCCGGCCGCCCCTCTGCCCTCCTCTCCCGCAGAGCGATGGTGCGGAGGGCGCCCGGCGCGTCCCTCGCCCTGCTCCTCTGGGTAACGGCCGCCTGCGGCAGCCCCGCCGGGCCGGGGGCTGGCGCCGCCGCCCGCAGGCAGGATGAGGCTTTCTCCACCGCCAGATGCACCTCCAGGTGCCTGAGCCTTCAGATTACCCGCATCTCCGCCTTCTTCAAGCATTTCCAGGTAGGGGCATGGCGCCGCGCAGGGGCGGCCCGCCGCCGACCCGCTGCCGCCGCCCGGCCCGCCCGGCGGGTGGGAGTCCCTCGGCACCGGCGCGGCGAGCGGGTGGAAGGGACCGCCGGGGCCGCAGAGCGCCTCTTGGCGAACTTGGGGGGCCGCTCCCCCGAGGGACGGCGGCCGCCTTGCGGGTGCCGCCGCCGGCACCGGGAGAGCGGCGGACAGGTGGGCACGGCCCCGCGGCAGCGCCGAGACCCGCCGGTACGTGTGGGCGCCGGCCGGGCTCCCCGCGGCGCTGGCCGCCGGGAGGAGGCAGCGGATCGTGGGGGCTGCCGGCACGCCGCGCTCCGCCACACGCCTGTCAGCCGCTCGGCGGAGCGAGGTGGGGGCACCGCTCTGCCCCGGCTCCTCGCAGGTGCTGGGCGCGCTCGCCGCTGCCTCTGGCCCGGTGGGACGGGCCCCGGCCGCCGCCTCCGGCGATGCCCGAGGCCGCGGGGCGGGCGGGGCGGCCGCAGCACGGTGCTCCCGGGCCGGGGGTGCGGTTGTGCTCCCGAGCGGCGGGCGGTGCTGGAGCCGTCCCGCCGGGCTCCGCCTGCCTGCGGGCAGGGCGAGTCGTTGCGCCGTGCCGCCCGCGGGCGGTTCGCTTCTCCAGCCGGCTGGGAAAGTTTGCGTTTATTTTTGGAGAGCGATGGTCGGGAACGTATAATACTTGCTTCCGACCTCCTGGAAGGTGAGGGTGGGGGCAAGACTTTTTCTGAAACGGAGGGGCAGACCTCTGGCTGACGGGAGTGGGGAAATGGGGGTGAAGTTGGGGGAGACCTGCGGGGCATAAAGCGAAAAGAGAGAGAGTGAACCCCGAAGGCGACTGCTCTGGGAGCGGCGCGGAGGTGGCGTCACAGCAGCGGGTACCTGCCCGTCCCTTCCCGTCTTCCAGTTGCACACGCACCGTTCCCCTCTCCCTTCCCCACCTGTTCAAGTGTATGTTGTGCAAGTGTAAGGCCGAGCCGACTCCGTCCAGATGATGGAAACCCTGCCGAAGGGCCGGCGCCTCTCCCCCCGCAGCGCCCGAGCCCCGTTGGGAAGGGGCCACCGCCGCCTTTCGAGGCGGCACGTCCCCGCAGCGTGGGGGACCGAGCGGGGAGCGCGTCGCGCTTGCCCGGTGCTGTCCTGCCGCTTGGAAACGGGAACCGCTCGGGCAAATCCTTTGGGTAAAGCAGCGCTTGGGGCTGCGGTGTTGGCACCAAAAGCGGGCGCGGGAGAGATTGAAGGATGAACACGATTTAAAAAATAAAAAATGTCAGTGTGAATGGAAGGCTTAATGCGTTCGTTTAACCGCAGCTGGAGGTGTTCGGTGCCTAGAACCGGATTTGGGCTAAAGAGAACGGGGACGCACCCCGGGGCGGGTGCGGAAGGGGCCTGCCCGCGGCCCTGCGAGCTGCCCGCGGGCGGGGCCGCCCGGTGCGAGGCTGCGCCCGCAGCTGGGCCGGGGCCGGGGGCGCGCCCGCTGTCAGCGGGGTCTCCGCTTCACGGGACGGCTTGAAAGGAGGGTACCCATGAAAATAGTTCATTTTCTCGGGAGAGGGATTAGTATTTTTTTATTGCGTTGTCAGGCGGTTGTAACTTAGTTGTTTTACAGTTTCATTGGCTAAAGAGGCAGTTTAGATCAAGCCAATTCCCGGTGAAAGGCTTTTTTTTTGTCTTTTCTTGGCAAGATTTCTTTTCCGACGTAAAACTGCTGATAGAATGCACATTGCCAAACAATAGTGATTACATTTTAATTAGCCAGGGTGAAACAAGCTGCAAATTACTCAGTTAGGACTTGATAACTGGCTGCTTTTTTGTAATCAGTTGAAAATCTCAGTTTTATTTAACCCCAACCTGCTAAAGCACACGGTAATTTATCTAAATTACCAGGGATTAAACTCCTTCTAGACATGAAACGACTGTAATGTTTGGAAGATAAAGTGCTCTCGTTTATAAAAGTTAAGCTTTCCATTTTCTTTTAATGAGGGAAAAGAGGAGAGCTTTAGAGTACGGCAAGCATCCAGTGTTCTCACAGGGTCTGGTAATACACAGTGGACATGTAGGTCTGGGCCATAGTATTCCGTGAGGGCTAAAGGATACCATGTTCCTTTCATCCCACTCTCTTCTCTCTCCAACACCCCCATCCTCTCCTCCCAGTTTTCATCTCAACTGGTAGCAATTTCTGGAGTTCTTTTCATTTCAGAGATGCCCTCTTATCTTGTAATCTGATTCAACCTTTGAAGCAAATTAAACACTAGCTCGTCCCAACTGGAGCAGGGACTCTGGTGTCTCCCAGTTAGGACAAGAATTGAAAGAAGACTGACCCACTCAGTTCGCAGCCCAGCTTTAGATACATCCTTGGTAGTGGGGGTCAGGGAGACAGCAAGACAGCACCTGGATGCTTCATGGGAGGCGGCCTCCCCAGCAATTCAGAGAATTCATTTCACATAGTTTGTGGTATGAACAGAAAATCGGGATTAATTCTATACCTGCTGGCTACCTTGGTTGAATGCCAACTGATATTTTTCAAATTTCCAAAATGCTCATGAGAGGTTTTCATTCATTCCCCCCCCCCCCCCCCCCCCGAGAATTTTACTCATTTTTCTTTACTGTTCCTATTTGTGAAAGGGTCAAGATAGGTGTTCTTTTTTATTAAAAAATACCCCTATTTGTTAATTTACATTTGAGAAGAGAATCTAAGGCTATTTTAAGGGTACATTCTCAGAAGGAAATGATTTTAACCAATGCACTGGTCAAATAATTTACTTTTTTTTTTTTTCCAGTGTAGACTATTGAAGTGGGCTAGAAGAATTAGTCACTTAAATCAGAAAGTCTGTGATCTTCAGAATGCCTGTTGAAGAGGCGCAGATTCCTGCTTTTTACTATAAAATTCCCATGTCCGGGAAAATTTTCCAGTTTTGGAAGTGTTGGGGAATTGTAGGTAGAGGTTACACTAAAGGACATATGAGATCAATATGAGAGTTAGTGCATCACATGGGTCTTACAGCCCAATGAAATATGTATGTTCTATATCTCTCCGTGGCCTCTCTACAGGCTGGGAAGTTTCACACAGAACATGCTGGCAAAAGTCCTTTCATAAAAAAGCAGGCAAACAAAAAATGTAAGCAGAATTGGTCATAGTGGTTTCTTTTATATAACAGCATATTAATTACATACTCATCCACAATAGAAAATTATGTTTAATCTATGAATGAAGGGAGGCCAACATCTCTTCTGTCTTCCTGGAGCATGTGTAGCATTGAGCTTTAACTTGCTTTGCAGTTTTGCAGATGAGAGAAAGCATTTTTATCCCAACTGTGTAACTTGGGCCACTGGACAGCACTGAATGAAGCATTCATTGACTTGTGATCAGAAAGAGTAGGGCAAAGAAAACATTCCTCTAGCCTAATGTTTAGGATACTAATTTTTAGTTATTTTGGGTGTTGAGACTGGGGTTTTACAGTGACCATTGCTTAACATGTGTGAGGGAGTAGTTGGAGCATTCACTGGAACCCGTCCATGCTCCTGGGTGACTGCAGTGATGAGTAGAGTTCCTACTGTGCTTTGTTTCTGGTAAAGTTCTCTGTAAAACACCTGAACAGGGAAGGATGGTGAGAGTGTTCTGCCAGCAACCAAGAGCATGGCAGTCAAATGGCCTGCCTACAGTGCAGATTTGAACCTGATAGTCCTGTATCATAGTTAGTGTTGTGCCCATGGGGCTGTTGTCTCAAAGAGCATGCGTGTGTGTTAGTAAGCTGCCCTTATAAGATGTAAGGGGTGATTCCTCCTCTAGTTTGGAATGAAGGGAAGGGCTAAGGTGCCTGGCTCCACAAAAAACATCAAGACTGTGAATCCTGTGTGGAAGAAAGCATGTTTTAGGGACTGAGGTTGTAAAGAAGAGTGATGACACTGGATACATTCTCTCAACATTTTCTGAAGGCAATTCCCTTCTTGGTGTTTTGGCTGATATACAGGACAAAGCTGGGAATTCTAATTTGATGTATCCAAAGTTTATTTGTGAATCTATTTTTATTGTAGCCTAGTTCAGTAGGTAAAACCCTCATGAAGATGAGGTCACTGTTACTACACCAGTTTTTGTATTCCTCATAAGGGTATGGATATAAATAGGGACCTCATATAGATAGCTGGAAAAGAGGCTTGAATGCTCACATTAGTTTAGCTAGGGCTTTTCTGTATAACCTGCCTGTTTTAGTGGAGTGACACTAAATTCCTTGCATTGCTGTCTATGGGTATAGCCTTTCCCATCTGTGATATTAGTTGTGGATTAACTTCTTCCATTTTGGGGGAGCAGGCACAGCAGTGACCTTTAGCGTTCTGGCTTCAAGTTGAGTGAAAACACAGTTTGGATTTTAACTTCTACTGCCAGTCATCTGAGCCATGTTCAGAAAACAGCGTGATTAAAAGTTTCCTTAGTGAATAAGAGCTTGAACATCACTGTAAGCACATAGGCTAAAGGTACAGCATAAAAATGTTATGGAGAGCAAATTGTTTACTTGGACCAGTGAACTAATGGATCTTTTGTATTAGCTGCCATCTGTAACAGACCTCTCAAGTGTTTTCCTGCTTAATATGTGAAACTTGACGAGTTAGCTAAGGTAGAGGAGCTGTCAATCTTCTTTACTGGCTCAGAAGCTGGGACGGTGGCAGAACATACCACAGGATGGAAGAATGGGGCAGCAAGAATTTGAGGGTAGTTGCCAATCAAACTGACTGGCTGTGTTTGTGGTACAGAGTCACAGGAACGGGGAGAGGCCACAGCCATGTGCTCACAGAGTGACAGAGTAGTTGAGGCTGGACACTACCTCTTGGGAACCTGTCCTAGTGTTCACAGTATATAAAAAAAAATATGTTTCCTTATGTTCAGATGGAATTTCCTGTGTTTCAGTTTTTGCCCACTGCCTCTTGTCCTGTTACTGGACACCACTGAGAAGAGTCTGGCTCCATCATCTTTACTCCCTCCCATCAGGTAATTACAAACGTTGATGAGAACCCCTTGAGCCTTTTCTATTTCAGGCTGAACAGGCCTCTTCTTATGTGAGAGGTGCTACAATTTCTTTGATGGACTTGCTCCACTAAGTCCACATGTCTCCGTGTAATGGGGAGCCCAACACTGGACGTAGCACTCCAGATGTGGAGGAGTGACTTGAACAGAGAGTAAGAGTAGTTACATTTTAAAGATATAATGACTGCTAAATGTTTGTACTTACTAAATTCATTTTCACTATTTACATTTTCTTACCTTAGTTTATAGATAGCCATTTATGATTGTCAGTGCATTAAAACCAAAATGCTAATGCTAAATCAAATCAGATTTTTTTTTCATATTTTTAGGTATCAGTACATCTCACTGTAGTTTTAGTAATTTTTTTGTGAGTAGCCTTCAGTAGTAAATTGATTCTTAGCTGTCCTGGTTCAGCTAGAATAGGGTTAAGTTTCCCCAGCAGGGAGGGGAAGGGATCTCCAGGCCGGTTATTCATCCCGTGCTGAGGTCAGGTCCGGCACAGCAGCACGGGAACTTTTTCCTTTGTGGCTTTGATGGCGGGGAGCATGTGAGCGAGCTGTCTGTAACCATTGCGGTATTTCTCTGTATATCTTTTGTTTACTGTTATTGCTGTTTATTGTTGTTATCATTGCTACTGTTGTTGTTCAGATTGCTTATTACACTGTTGTATTAAATTTCTTCTTATTTTAACCCGGGGTTTGTGCCCTACTTGTGTCCGAGGGTGGGGGAGGGACAACAGCAATGTGGTCTCGGGTCCCAGCAGGGCTTAAAACCATCACATTAGCAAATCCATTTATTTATTCTTAAGAGGAAAGTCCAGGTACATTGGGATGTGTACATGTGTGATCCAGAATTGTGATTGCTGCTGAACAGGTTTATGAGAGATTGTTTAAACTTGTTAAGGTGGGTACTGTTTAAAAGCATACCAGCAACAGTGTGGATGAGCTTGGTCACATAAGGCTGCTGTATTAATTCCTCAGCTAATTTACTGGAATAGTGGATGAGTTACAGTTGAAACTTTTGATACAATCTCTGAAGTGGTAAGAGAATTTCGTGGTATATGAAGGGAAATTACAGAGAGATTTCCCCTCATAAGTATGATTTAGTATAAATCTAACAGTAACATACTAAGAATTAGTACTTGAGAATTAGTACTAAACTAGATCACCTAAGGCTAACTCAGTATTGTTTCTGAAAGGATGGAAAAATACTGCTTTGAGGTAAAAGATCTCTATGTTGCATAATGTTTAATGACTGTAAGAGGGAACAGTAAGGCCTTAGAAGTTTGTTATATTGAATGGCTGATAACTATATGGTGGTTGGAGGTTGTTTTTATTGTTATAGATGGATTGTTGCCTGTCAGGACAACTGAAGTCTTTGTGGAAAAGCAGGCAATTATTTTAAATAATTAATAAAAGGTTCTCAGATTTTCTATCTGCAAGAAAATGGTGTGCAAGTGATTACCTCTAGATACTTGATACCAGATTTTACCTACAAGTCAGGCAGCTAGTTATTTAAATGCCAGCACATCTGCCTTCAAATTGCTTGTAACTCCAAAGTGACTCACCTGCAAAAATCTGCAATTGATTACAGATGGGAAGCTTTAGGCCAGGCTTAAAGTCTAGGGTGCATGTGCCTCTTTACTCTGCTGTAGAGAAGATGGAGATCATGAAGAAACCATTTATTGTAGCTGTCTTGAATAATTCTGAAACTGTAAATTACTTTTCATAAAATCTTTTGAAAAGATACGTAGTACTTCTGTAATGAGATGTAGGGGATATGTAGTGTGTTGTTCCTGGAATGTTTCAGTTCCAGTGGATAGGCTGCCCAGGCACTGAGTTTGCTTAGATCTCTCAGGACATGTTCACCATCTTTTTTACATGTTACTACTTGGGAAATGTGTGCCATCTGTTTGTGTTGCCATTTCAGTTCTCATCTCCTTTCCAGAAATAGTTCTTGTGTTAAATAATTCTGACTTTCATATGTCTCATAAATCACACTGCTGTTATTTTCTTTCCACAGACAAATTTAAACATTTGTCATCACTTTATGATTTTCTCAAATCTCGTTAAAACTCCCAATCATTCTTCTGTCTTTGTTGTATGGCATATTATCTGGATAATTATTTTAGCATTTGGTGTGCTCTTATTGTTGAGATCTGCTGTCGTGAACAAGAGGTGCACAGATCTTCTAACATGATCTTATGTAAAAACTTTGAAGACGAAAACTTTGTTTTGAATAGTGATGGTTGCATCTGGTGAAAACACCTGCATAATTCACCATATTGTGGAACTGAGCCACAGCTGGTCTTTGCAGTTGTATCCTGGTCTGGTATGAACCTGGTCTGATTTCAGTGGCAGTTAAAGTTCAGTTTCTTATAACCGAACTGACGTCTCTTTGGCATCAGTGAAGGCTTGCACAGTTGATATGAGTGCAGGGGTTACAGAGCCTGGTCATTGTTTTCTAGTGGTTTTGATTACTTAGATATGTGACCTTGGTTTTGACCATTGCTTTCCCAAATTAGAATGTTTGGCTGTGCCTCAAGTGTAAGTTTTAAATACAAATCAAACGAACTGTATGAAAACGTAAGCGAATTGTGAGCAATTGTATTGAACAATAAGAGTCGCCAAGATACTCTTGTATTTTACTTGGGGTTGCTTATATATTAGAAAAAGCTCTTTACACTGTCTTGCTCTTGTTCATAAAATTAAAATTGTTGTTAATTTGGTAAATGTGCCTGATGTTAAATGCAATAAAAGCAATAGGAGTGTCACTAATATGTTTTGAGGCAGACGCTTTAGGTATAGAAAATATTGGCAAAACATAATTGCAATGGCACAAGTGTGTGTCGGGGAGGGGGAGAAGTTGCTTTTGAAAAGTATTAGAAAACTTTTGAAAGAAAACCGCTGGGAGTTCTAAAATGTAAATTATTTTCCTGTTCGAACATATATCCACTTACTACAGAGTGAAGGGTTATAGGCTAGGTAGTGTTCATATTAAAGCTATTATTAAAACATTATTCACTGTCTGCATATCGGTTGTCTCTGTGATTTACTAGTGCTCTGAACTGTATTTAAATGTGTTTGGTTTAGTAAATGTCCTGTAAGGAAAAAAAACCCCAATACATTTTTGAGATAGCTTGAAAAACAGACTGATTTCCCAGATGCTGAACATTTGTCGTTTTACAGAGGGCAGACTTTTTAAGACTGAGTGCTGAATTTATGTGTGTCTACAAATGGGGATTATTATCTACAAACTGGTGTACCAGTCTCCATCGGCTCTTCTGTGTGAATTTTTGCTTTCTGTGATTATCTGGATTTGAGTACCTATCCAGCTTCTGTAAACAGAAGAAGAGAGTGCTGTTATTTGGCATACATATTTTTAAAGACCAAAAATATGGTTAATGACCAAGTATCAGGAATATAGTACAGAAGAAAGACACATTCATATTGCTATTAAGCAGTCAGTGCCTAGCAAATGTAAACCTTGCACCAAAAAAGCACTTGTCTAAGAGTTTACACCAAGAATCTTCATTTTTTGACCTTTCCCACAGCTGAGCCTTATAAGGCCGTATATTTCAAAAACGTTTGAAGTCTATGAAAAGCCTTCTGTTGATTTCATCTGGATCAGGTCTGTGTATGAACACTAGGTCCATGCAGCCTTTGTCAACAAAGAAGAAGAGTGCTGTGAACTTGGTATCCCAACTCTTATCCCTTTTTTAGCCTTTTAATGTCCAAGAGATCACAGGACACAAAGATGGAGAATTGAGGCTGTTGAAAGGTAAGTGGACCCTTTAAACTTGAAAGTAGAGTACTGTTCCTTTCATCTCTGATAAAAAAGAATCCCACATGCATTTCCATCCACCAAAAAGAGTATCAGATATTTCCAGATTTGGGAAACAACCCCAGCCCAAATTTTTTATTGGATTCCCATTGACTTCTGTGAACCATATTTTCACTAATGTGTCTCTAGACTGTCAAAAAGGTATGACATCAAAGTTATGTAAAAATATAATACAGGAAAATATATCCATCTTTCACCAGAAAAAAATCCCTGTGGCTTATTATACCTTTATAGACACTGCATGTTTTGCCTTTCCCCGCCCCCCCCCCCCCCCATTGGTCTGTATGTTGCATTATGTTCCTTTAAAACAGAAATGACTTGACTCAAGCTTGCAAAGGGACTGACTCCCCTGGTAAGCAGCTGAGATTCCTGAGGAAGGCATGGCTCCAGAACTTGCAGGAGAAACAAAAGAGAGAGAGAGTCTCAGAGGGGATAAAGCTGGAGATAGGTGACCTCCAGCAGGCATACAATGGTAGGGAGAGAAATTGTCTAGGAGTAGAGGGGACTGTAGACTCTACTGGAAACAGAGAACAGATACAATGGGCGTAGGAAGACTTGTTTGTAAATATTTTTTATTTCTGTTCTTTCTCAGCTGCATGGAATTTTACTTGGTTTAAAAAGGTTAGTTTTTCTTGGTTGTAGTTTAGTAAAAATGTGATCTGAAAATCCTTTTGTCTGCATTGGAAAGTCCAGTTACAGATAAAGCCTTGAAAATTCACCACAAAGTTCTATCTAATTTGTGGTCCTGTCATGTATACCAATGCAGGCAAATAAACATTAAGTTTGTTCTAGGCCAGGGGTGCTCAAGTGTGCAGCCTGTCCACCTAATGCTGCTGACCTGTGGCTGAATTCTTTTCAACTTGTTTTCGTTAATTTCTTTCCTAAAACTAACTTGAGAGTCTGGAGTCAGTTTACGGGCTGTGTGTGTCCTGGTGGTGGCAAATTGCTCCTCATTTCTGTCTTTCCTAAAGACTTTGACCACATTGATGGATTGCGAGAAAAGAGGGGCAAAGGAACAAGCTACTTTGGCTTTCTGAACAATTTCTGCTCTCCAAACATTATGAATTTACTCCCTGGAGAGTTTTCAACCAGAAATATGTTCTGGTGGTGGCAGCCTGCTCTTCTTGAGTCAATACTATGATATACTTACACGTATTCTGAATTAAATAGTAATCCCAGTTTGTCAGGAAAAGCTTTGAATTTTCTTATGTATGTGTTCTATGCATTTTCAGAAGTGCTGGATTTACTGTATTGCACATCTATGCAATAAAGTTTGATTATGTGATGAGAGAAGAGCCGTACATTTGTTTTATTCCTATACAGCAGAGAAAGTGAAATGGCCTCCACAGGCAGTATGTTGGGCATCATATACTACAAGGATGTTGTCTTTCAAGTCAGAAGTTTGACAGACTGCTGCCACTGTAATTTCTCAAGTGGTAACAACTCAGACTGCAGACCTAGCCAAGCTAGTGAAGAATTTGTTTTTGCTGCCTGTGAGGGTTGCAATCCAGCTGCCATGGATCCTATAACAAGATATTATGAGGGAAATAATAAGATTGCTTCAGAACAAATGTCTTCTTTCTGGAGACTCAGAGATTGAGGTTGATGGTGAATATTGCATGACAATGATGTACTCATTTAATCCAGTGCAAACATAGTTCATCTTTCCTTGACATTCTTATAAGAATTTATAAGCATAGTTCTGTTTTTCATGGATTACTCTTTAGTGGACTCATCTTCACTTTACCTTGTATTAAAAATAAGAACATAAGTAATCACAGTTCACATACACGAACATGGTTTCTCATCTCATTATTTAGGCCATAGATCTAGGGCTATACATAATTTGTAGTTAATTGATAATGCTTTTTAAATGTTAATACTTTCTTTGTACTACTGGAACATTGCTGTCAGGCCTCAGGGCATATTTGGACCTAGATGCTATAAATTCATTTCTTAAACTCACTTGCTGGAACACTTTGGGTTTTGTGGGAGTTTAATACATGGATGAACAGATACGTGAGGTGGCAAATAGTTGAACATTGAGGAAGGGGTGATAATAATACTAAGTCCTAATACAGTGATTGTCAGGTTTTTTTTTTTAGAATTTATGTTGCTACATAGAAACTAATTCATCAGGGTGTTGTTTTTTTAGTGGTTTTTGTTTTCTTTTTTTTTTTTTTCCCAATTAGGTGGTGGTTATAGGTCCTTTGAAAACATGAGTTCACATTACTGTGTAACTACAGCTAGAAGATAATGAGTCACATCATTACTTGTCCCCATTTTTCCTTGTCACAAAGAGTGTATAATATGTTGACATTTGATTTGTATTTAGCAATTTTGGGAAGGGAACTGAAACTAGGGAAGCTTGAGGCTTTCTTCTGTTTTGAGATTTCTTTCTATGCAAATATGAACTGAGAGATCATGAATTAGCAAGTGTTGGTCAGTCTGGATCTGCAGTAGGTGGAAGGAACATTTGGGATTAGACAAGCTGACAAAGAGGTAAAAATCATCCAATTAATGAGGTCTGTGCCACTCTTCATATAGTACTTAGTAGAAGCAATGGGACATGTTTGCCAAAATAAATAAGGGAAGAAAATGTAGACTTTTGCAGCTAGCAGCTTACTCTTGGATTTTTTTTCTTTGAATTAAAAAATTGAATAAACAGTGTGAAAGACAGTAGGCCTTTAGTAAATTTCATGCCTTTTCTATCCAATGGATCCTTAGTGACCAAGTGGAGAAGGAATGCATTTGATGCTGCACATGCAGCATATTATCTCATCTTGTAAAAGATTTAATCATAGAACCACATACATATACACTTGAGCACTGGCCATCAGCAAATAGTAATTATTTCAAGCTTCCTTCCAGTGTTCAAAGCCTTCCTTTTCTTAAGTAGAAAAAAAAGAGCAGCAATGGGGACTAACCTTGAAAGTTAAACCTAACCTGAGCTGTTTTCCAAAATGTAGAAAGGAATGAACATTTAAAGTTTCCTAAAGAATATACTGACTGCATTTGTTTGGGGGTAGAAAGCATGGCTCACAGGTAGTTTTAAAGACCAAAAAGTTTTACACATTAATGTAGTGTAGGTCCTGTTGTTTTCTTTAGCTGGAGATCTCTCAGCCTTCTGACTGATACTGGTTCTTCCATTTATATGATTAATAGTTTAATATAGGATTTTTCTGGAGCTTTCATTGCTGGCCTGAGTCTTATATCCCTGCAGCTGATAGCAATGTATCCAGTGGTTTCAGTCGAAATAAGCTTAGGCCAATGCAAATGTACTGGAAATGTCTGTTTAGAATTCATAGATAAAACCAATAAAATTTCCACTATGCTGCTTAAAGACAATTAACTTGAATTTGTTAAATACCATCTTACTGCATCTTGACATTATCCTTTACTATTCAGAGTGGTAGTAAATGATACGATGCAATTAGGACAAAGTAAAAATGAATTGCCAGTTATTTGCCAGATGCAAAGCACCTTGACTTCGAATTAAGATATTTTTTAAAAGAGATTCCCTCAGATAGTAAGGGAAGGTAGAAGCATATTTTGATGTAACTAGAACTCAGTATCACTAAATACAGTACATAAATAGTTTTTTAAAAAATGGGATATTGCCCAGTTACTGATCGGTACTCTATGTATTCAGGTACCTTCAGGGATTCCAAGGCATCCCTGTAAGTTTCATCAACAGGCATAGTTTATCCTCTTAATAATAGGAGCAGATGTCAAATTTTCATGCCCCTAAGATGCCTATTCATACTTAGTAGATCCATCTGGTATAGATCGAGCCTCAGTCAAGTTGTTCTCATCCATGACCTTCCCACTGAGAAAGCAAATCAAGCGGAGCTCCTCAATCCAATGAAAAAGAAACTTGAATATTATCAACATATTTGTAGTACCACAACCCACTTCACTTCACTGTCTTTCTTAATTGCTTTACACAGGTGAGAAGGCTGGTAAAATGGAAGGAAACATTATAATTGGGATAGAATTCCTGGAGCATGCCATGAGTATCTGAGACTTTCCAAAGATGGAAGAACTAAAATATTTGTCAGTTCTGCAAAAAAGGGTGATTTAAGAAAGAGAAACAGAATTTTAATATAAAAAACCCTGCTGATAATAGAAAATGTTGACAACTGGTATTAACCTCAGCTGTCCACATTTTATGAGCTAAAGGATACATATTGTAATGGTTTTCATTTGTGGCTGTTAATTTAGATCAAAAATATGAAAGAAAATGCTAGGCTTCAGAACTGGTGTTATCCTTTGTCCTGGTTCAGCTAGAATAGGGTTAAGTTTCCCCAGCAGAGAGGGGGAAGGGATTTCTAGGTGGGTTATTCATACAATGCTGACATCAGGTCTGGGCGGGAGCACGGGAACTTTTTCCTTTGTGGCTTTGGTGACGGGAAGCACGCGAGCGAGCTGTCTGTAACCATTGCGGTATTCCTATGTATATCTTTTGTCTTGTTTACTGTTATTGCTGTTTATTGTTGTTATCATTGCTACTGTTGTTGTTCAGATTGCTTATTACACTGTTGTATTAAATTTCTTCTTATTTTAACCCAGGGTTTGTGCCCTACTTGTGTACGAGGGTGGGGGAGGGACAACGGCAACGTGGTCTCTGGTCCCGGCAGGGCTTAAACCACCACAGCCTTGCAGGGGAATTCTATGAAAATTCCATATCCAATTGTTGATATTAACTGGAGGCTTTAAAATACTGTGGCTTGGGTAGGGACTTAGTCTGAGCTTTGACATCTCTCATGTTACAAGCCTTTCAATAATTTCAATGCAAATTAATCTGTCTTAATTTTTAATGCTTTCACCTGATGCCAGAAAGGTCTGAAACATGATGGACCTGTCAGGAAATGATTGCTCTGCATAACAGCTATATCTCTGGTAACCACACATGTTAATGACAAATGTTTCAGAACTGCCTTGAAGAGAGATTTATTTTCTTTTTATGGTATGTCTTCATTAGCTAGTTATCAGACTGTATACTAGAAAGCTGGCCCATGAGAAGCTTTTATGTTTGTGGAAAGTTTTATGACAATATGATGAATCAACGTAAATCTTCCACTGAAGATAGTTATTGTAGAAAGATCCAGTTAATATCCCTGTAGCTCTAACTGTATAAGTAGTTTTAGTATGTTATATCTTTCTCAAAGAATATAATTTCATGTTGATTTTCTATCACTGTCATCTGTCCTTTCAGAATCTTAGGTTGGTTTGCAGGGTGGTCTAGAAGACTGGACTGCAGCAGTTGTTCCATGTAATATGTGTTTCTTGGGGCATACAGTTCTTAACAAACTGGAAGAAGCTTCTAAGAAGACTGGAAGAAATGGACCGTATCTATTGCAACCTGCATTAAAAGGGGGGCTCTTCTCTTGGGAATATACTATTGGTGTTGCAGGGCTGAAAGGATCCCAGCTAGGATCATGTTAGCAGGCATGTTAAATTTCAAGTGAAAATCAGGGAAAGACTCACCCACTTGTCTATGTGCTCCTTTACTTGATGCCTGTTTTTCATCCATTGTCAACACAATGTCATTGCAACCCTTTCTGATCTGGGAGCTGTTGCTGTTCCTTAAAATAGGATAGGAATAAAAATGTGGTCTGCAGACACATATGAACAGGGTTTACAGGTCTGGGAGCTGGGGAAAGAGAGCAGCACTGACCTGGTCAGAAGGGTGTCATGACTACTTCTTTGTTATGAGATACAATTGGAAGGTGGACATTCATTACGTGATGTGATATGTGGTACCTGACCAGTATGCAAATGGTGTCCACTAGTCTTTATTATTGGTTTAATGTGACAGTGCTGTGTGTTGGCTTTTTGCAGAAGTAAGAGCTGAGTTGGGAAGGGACAGGCTGAGGGCCAAACCAATAGGAGCAACAGAGAGAAGCGTGTTAACTTGCATGGTGTAATTTGTTGCTGAGTTGTGCTTTAGAGATGAGACAATAAAGTTGTGGGCTAATTAAACTGTACCCATTTCATCTTGTCTGTCTTTCTGTAATGTCTGTAATGAAGGCAGATGTATGGAAAGGCTGTAGCAATTAAAATGTGTCTCGGAAATAAGACTCCTTCCTGAAATGCTGCTTTAACTGTTGTGAAAGCTTTTTTGTGTGGCTGACATCTTTCTTCGAATTAATTCTTTCTGAGTGTACGTTAACAATATTATGTTGGCTTTTGTTCAGATTGAAGATAGGCTGTTCTGTTTATGAGTCATTTTAATTTGGACAGTTCAGTTAATTCCTGAATGACCATAGAACCCTTTTGCAAATGTTTCTATGAAATCCCAGGTCTGGTGAGGGGCACTTCACCCACTGAGCCAGGTCTTCTATGGAAAAAGGAAAAAATCTCCAAACACTGTTTTAAACAAGTTAGAGTTCCAAGGACTGTGTTAATAGATGATCTTCAAGGTCTTTTCCAACCTAGTTGATTCTGTAATTTTGACACATTACTTTTAAGAGCTTTGCTATGCACTTCAAAATTCTTTCTTCTAAAATATTATTATTCTTTTTTTTTTTTTTTTTTTATAAATATGAATGGATCTGTGGAACTACCAGTGTGTAATTATAGTTAAATTTTAGACTGCATATTTCATCTGTAGGATCAGTATTTGTGCTGTTTTTTACTGCTGAGATTATACTTTTCTACTTGCTTTTTACAATATTAAAAGAACTTGGGGTAGTTAAAGTATTTATACTGGCAATGATGTTTATTGAGCTTGTTGCCTTTCACAGATCAAAGGGGAGAAATTTTATAGTAATATATCAAAGCAATTGAAATAAGGTAGGGGATATTTGTCACAAAGATTTTCTGTTGAGAAAAGTACTGTTTGGAATTTATTCATTTATTTGCTCATTTTTCTTTTAAAAGGAAATGAAAATATATGTATCCATCAGCTTATGGAAGATAGGGCTGCAACTGCTGCTTGAAATATTTAGTATCCTGTAAACTAGGAACACATGCTAAAGAGAAAGGAAATACATTCCTGAAATGTCATGTGAATTTCATGCAATTATATTGGAAATAATTAGCATGTTAAGTATGAGAATGTAAGCGTAAAATTTGATGGTGCCTGATGTTGAGTTACAAAAACATGGGTACTGAAGAGCTGTTAAGTTTTTAAGGGCAGGTGTGTATATATACTCTTGACAAAGATACAAGTGTAGTATATAATAATGTCCCTCCCATACATACTGGAACAGAGTAAGAGAAAATACAGTAAAACATCACATGGCCAGTATGTAGTACAATGCATTTAGCAGTTTTGTGATCAGAAATGACTCCATGACAATGCAACGTGCGTGGAATATACCACGTGCATATAGGTTATAGTTAGACTATTTATAATGGACATTTTAGATGACCTGAAAATGTGTGATTGACCCTAAGCATTTTGCAAGTCCAGAGAGGGACACTGCCCTGAGTGGCCCTGTGAAACAGTGTGGCTTCTGAGGAAAATCCAGTCCAGTAGGAAGCACTGAAATATTACTCTTAAATGTTTGTGGGAGATGTTAGAAATGTCTGAGGTGCATCCACACATCAGTGTTTTAACGCTGATCAGGGTTTGCTTTTGGAGTGAGTGTCCTGAGCATCATGGTCATCTTTTTGTTTCACATCATGGACCAGTCTGAGAGTTCATGCAGTGGATTTCTTCTGGATGAACATAACTGAGAGATAATTCAGGGGGACCTAATGTGCTTTAGCAACTAATGGGCACTTGTGTCCATGTGGCCAGACTAGAACTAGTTGAAGGACAAGGTAAAAGGGAAGTTGGCATATGTGTAGTGCAGACATTAAGCCATCAACACCGGTTGTTTTGCTCAACAGATGTGTTCCTGTGGTTCACATGACTTCCTAGTGTGGAGCCACCCTGGGGTGTTTGTAGCTGATTCTGGAATGATCAGCTGGTAGGCAGTGCAGGCGAGCACAGCAAATGCAGCCTGTAGTAAATGAACCACATCACATGCTGTTGGGAACTACCCAACTACCCAATAATCTTGTAATTATACAGGATAGTAATATAGTCTATAATTTTCAGTTAGAATTGAAAAATCAGCATTAAAAGCAGTATGCATGCATTTCTGAAACCTGGAATATTACTGGTTTTTGGTAAATCAGTTGTGTTTTTTCAAGTACACTAAGGTAGGTCATGTATGTATACATTTATGTTGTATTTTGCATAAGTAAACATTACATTTTTAGAATGTATTTTGTTCTTTCCAGTGTTAATTTCCCAGTGGACTACATCTCTGTCGCATCCTTGAGCCAGCATATACTTTTATTGTCTCATTATTTAATTTGTACAGCAAATCTACTGTATGACATTAGCATTTTGGAAGGGTGGTTTTTTTTTAAACAGAGCCTATAAACAAATAGTCAACAACCTATCTTTCGCTTCCCATACTAATGCTATTAGATGAGTTTGTTCACTTCAACTGGATTACTTAATCCCAAGAAATGTGTGCAGGATCTGGCCCAAAGTATATGCCTTAGTGTGAGATTCCATATTTAATTTTAACATTTTCAAGTTAGTGTATTTAATTCCTCCTGTTGCTTAGTGAAGTGAAGGTTATTTCATCTGGATTCTTTTACAGATTGATAGAAACTTCTGCTCAGTAGAATAAGATCTCAGTTGAGATCAGTCTTAGAAGTGGTAAGAGTGAAGTCTGTGAAACCACAAGAAGGCAGTCATAACTCACAAGTGCAGTGGAGACACAAGGATTCCTGTGGCTCACTTGTTTTTGCAGCTTGTGTTCATCTACTATTTTTCCTATGAGTTTGAGATGACACTGATGTAAAAAGAGAAAAGGGGTTTGATACTTGAGATTCAAATTTAATCCAAGCAATACATAGTTTGTATTTTCAAAACTACTGATGTCTTGCTGTTTCATTGGTCATGATATTTGGGTTTTGATGACTGTCTTTCTAGGAACCTAGTAATGATGATAGCCCAGAAACAAATATTGTTGTGTCTCGTGATTTAGGTGATGGTTGCTGATTTTACTTAATTTCTTTTGTAACTACTCTGGTCTTACTTTTTTTTTTTTTTTTTAATGCTTTCATTTCGGTGCATGTAAAGTTGTGATTTCAAATATTTTGGTTTAAACTCTAATGAAAATAGTCTGTAATAGAAACCAAGGTTGAAGATGACTTTGCATGAACTGTTTAACAAATATCAATACAACGTTTAGATCAATACAGTTCTATTTATAACCATTCATCTACAAAAGGTCCCACCATATCATTGTGGTAGGAGTTAGCACGTTATAGGTGGTGGCAGCATTAGTGTAAATCCAAAAGAAGACCTAAGACTTTTTAAAAATTATATGTGATACCATTTTCTAGTGTTAAATCCAGATGTTTAAAATTAGACTGCAGTGTTGATCAAGCAGTTACATATGATAAGTTAATTTTGGTTTATATTTACCAAATGCAGTTATGTCACTAGAATGAATTGTTAGGCTGATCAGTTTTATAACTATTTCTTAGATTCAGTCACCTCTTTAACTTAATTACTTTGGATTAACCAGTAACCAACAATTTTTTTTCTGCAGTTTAAACGTCTGTGGTATAGAAATGGCTTCTGCTAAGGGGGATGTACATTTGATTTTGCTGTGAGGGGTCACAGTGGCTAGTTACAGTAACAGAAGAACTCCTGGTGTATGTTCCAAAATGCATTCTTGCCTTTGGCTTCATTTTCAGAATACTGTTGCTAAGTTGTTTGTGTTTTTTTGTTTTTTTTTTTTTTTTTTTTTGTTTTGTTTTTTTTTTAATAAAAAGAGTTGTATATACTTGTAAGATGACAGGAAATATATGTACATAGTTAAGCTTAATGATGTATTTCTACAGCATTATATGTTTTTATATAACATACTCATCATAAAGTTATCCAAGTGTCTGATGTTAATATATTAAACGATGTGGCTAATACCTGTTAAGTACTATTCTCTTTTTTCTGATGTTAGACTCCTATGCAGTGATTTTTTGTTTGTTTTGGAGGGTTTTATATGTTTTGTTGTTTTTCCTGGTTTGGGTGATCTTCATTTGGTTTTGTTGAAATTTTGCTTTGTGCTTTTTTTAACCAGAACAAAGTCTAACCACTTTTCTCATACCTCGGGAAAAAATGAAGATGTTATTAAAGACACCAAAGCACAGTCTCCTGCTGTCAGGCTCAGCAAGGGCTAGCTGGTTCCAGGGGATGGGGTCACTCTGGGCCCCTGACTCCCCATCTCAGTCTGTGGCCTCAGAGGGTAGCAGCCCCATGGGGCCTGCACAGGGTGTGCAGAGCTGGGTGCTGATAACAGGGTCATCAACAGCCCCAGGCACAGCAAGTGATGAGCCAGGGTCAGGGACTGTTAAGGAGGCTCTCAAATAAACCACCAACCACCAAAAATTAAAAATTTATTATTAACGGATTTAGCTAGCTCTCTGTAAATTAGATGTTCGAATGTCTGTGAGAGGAGAACAGAATAACTTCCTAGGATTTAATGACAACCCGAAACACAGAACAAAGAACTCCATAGGGTTTAATGACAACCCAAAACGCAGAACAAAGCCCCACTCCCTAGGGTTTATCAACAACCCAAAACGCTTTAGCACTCACTTCACAAGTGAGGGCTCTCAACCTCAAGGACCTGCTCAGGGCAGCGTCCGGACCCAAGGTCCCTCGAGAATTTTCCTTGGGCAGTGTCCTGACCCAAGGGGAGAGTCCTTGACCGCAGCTGCTGCTCCAGGGGATGAACTCCCAATGGCTCCCCCAGGGGACTCCATTTACACCCAGGCCAAACCTGACCTGTAGCCAGTAGCGGCTCCCATTGGCCAAAGGCCCCAACTACTGTGCAGCCCTGAGAATAAAGGCAGTCAGGAACTGCTACACTTCAGCAGCCAAGAAGTTCTGTTTCCATTGGGTGGGTGCACCTGCCACAGGGACAGCCAGGGGCAACTGTGGGATGAGTGAGTTCATGGTGTGCTGGGTGAAGAACTGACTGAAGGGCAGAACTCAAAGGGTTATGATGAATGGGGTTACATCTGGCTGGTGTCTGGTCACCAGTGGTGTTCCTCAGGGTTCAATTCTAGGGCCGGTTCTCTTCATCAATGGTCTGGATGCAGAAGTTGAATGCACCATTAATTAGTTGAATGCACCCTTTCAGAGGGTCTAGGTAGATTGGAGCATTGGGCAGTGATTAATGGGATGAAATTTAACAAGCCCAAATGATAGATTCTGCATCTGGGACACAGTAACACCAGGCACAAGTATAAATGGGGAGAGGAGTGGCTGGGGAGCAGCCCTGCAGAAAGAGATCTGGGGATGCTGGTCACCAGCAGGGTCAGTGTGAGCCAGCAGTGAGCCCTGGCAGCCAAGAGGGCAAATGGCATCCTGAGGCGCATCAGACACAGCATAAGCAGCCAGTAGAAAGAGGTGATTGTCCTGCTGCGTTCAGTGTTGGTGCGGCCTCACCTGGAGTCCTGTGTGCAGTTCTGGGCCCCACAATTTAAGAAGGATGTGAAGGTCCTTGCATGTGCCCAGAGGAGAGAAACAAAGCTGGTGAAAGGCTGGAAGGAAAGTCTTATGAGGAACAGCTGAGGACTTTGGGTTTGTCTAGTCTGGAGAAAAAGAGCCTGAGGGGCAACCTCACTGCTCTCTGCAGCTTCCCGAGGAGGGGAAGTGGAGAGGGAGGTGCTGAGCTCTTCTCCCTGGTATCCAGTGATATAGGATGTGGGGGAATGGTTCAAAGCTGCACCGGGGGAGGTTCAGACTGGACATTAGGAAACCTTTTGTTACCAAGAGGGTGGTCAAACACTCAAACAGGCTTCTTAGATGGGTGGTCAATGTCCCAAGCCTGTCAGAGCTTAAGAGGCATTTGGACAATGCCCTTAATAACATGCTGTAACTTTTGGTCAGCCCTGAACTGGACAGGCAGTTGGGCTAGATGATCACTGTAGGTCCCTTCCAACTGAAATATGATTCTATTCTACTCTAGTCTAGTCTAATCTAGTCTATTTGGAGACAGAACCTGAGACAGGGCTGGAGATGAGGCCTCAACTTTGGGTCCCAGGTCCACTTATGAGACAGGGCCAGAGACATGCTACAGTGTACACCCAGGAGATGAGCTGCCTATGACACAGGTGAGACGTCCATCCAGGAGGTAAGGCCAGAGACAGGCACAGCTACATCATAGCTTAAGGAAGGACTGACAGCCCCAGCTGTCCTCAAATGGGACTTCTGGGCCTATGGGCAGGAGGTGAGTGTGGAGACCCCAGATGAAGCTGGTCAGGGATGTCAAGACATATTCATGTCTTCAGGGCCCTGACAACTGCACACACAACATTGAAATATGTGCCAAAGGTGAAAATATCAGCTAATTTCTCTGAAAGAATCAAAACTATAAACTGAGAGTTAAGGAATTTTCAAAAACAGCAGTGAAAAAATTTGAAGATATTGTGATGCTGTGTAAATTATGCCATGGTTCATTTTGAATATTGCATGCTGTTGCTGGCCTTTCATCTCAAAATGGTTTAGTAGAAATAGGAAAAATACAGAGAATAACAAGAAAGACCAAAAAGGTGAAATGAGCCCTTAGTGGCCCATCCAGTTCTTACACTTTTGCTTCAGTAACCGTTTTTTGCCACCCTTGGATACATGATATTGGGCTATATGGAATTTGGTTTAGTTCTCTGACTGCTATAAAATACGTAGGTATGAACTGTTAAGCTGTGTGATAAAAGCTCATCTGCAGACCTACAAAAGAGCCCAGAGAGGCGGTGGCAGGTGGGGGATCCTAAATCACACCCTGCCTGGCTGCTCCCAGGCTCACCGCAGGAGCCATCAGCCCATCAGAGGCCCATCTCTACAAGGCCGGGGGAGCACAGAGGCCTGAATGCAGGTGGGAGCCCGGCTTAAGGACTTGGAGAGAAGGACAGCCTGTCCCGGGAGAGCCTCAGGCCTATATTGCAGCTATGAGACCCATAAAGGTGGTTCAAAGCCAGATCCCCTTTTGGACTGAGGGAAGACACTGCCCGGGGTATGGAACACATTATGGCGTGCAGAGGAAGAGCAATTTGGGATTGCATAGGAATTAGTAGTATGGGAAATAAAGGGATAAGGGTGTAAAAAAGCACTGGATATGTGTGAATAGGTGATATGATTGTCTGGCCATGCCCTGCTCCTGGCCAGCGCAGTCTGTCCTATCTTATTAAATTCCGCTTCTAACTCTTTTCCTGGCTTAAGGGCATCTGTTCTGTGTGTTTGTCCGTGCATGTGTGTGTATGGGGATTTGAGTGCCAGCAACCAGAATCAGACCCTGGGGCAGTGGTCAGTGCATCTGTGGTACCAGCAGCTGGAGTGAATGAGGGTCTGGGTGCCAGCGGCTGGGCTGAGACTGTGGGGCTTGTGTGCTGAGAGCTAGTAGCCAGAGGGACCAGAGTGAGTGAAACCAAGTGCAAGCCCCTGCTGTGGAACTGTGGGTCACAGTGGCCTGTGCCTCTGTGGTGTCAGCAGGTGGACCAAGTGTGAGCGAGTGTGTGAGCAGTAGTGAAGAGCCAGCTGGACAATCCTATGGGTGGGTGAAGTGGCTTGTGAGCCAGGTATGTGTGTTCCTGCAGGGGTGAGAGGACAGCAGGTTGGCTACTGCAGGATCAGGGGTGTCCTGGCCAGTTCTGGGTGTGTTGGTGTATCTCTTAAGGATGAGATCACAGGGATGTTGGCTACTGGAAGTTGGAGTAAACCCCCCAGCCACAGGGGGGGTGGCCACTGGAGTCCCAGTCTGCTCTGTCAGTGTGTGTGAGACAGTCTATACCAGAAGCTGGAGTGGGGCTGTGTTTTTGGGTACTTGTGTCCAGGTGCCAGCAACTGGAAAGACTGGAATCCAGGGGCAGCTACTGGGCAGGCTTGCGTTTTCTGCCATATATGACATTGTTTTATATTAGCTGGAACTTCCTAGTGGTAACTAGCATTGTCACATGGTTTAATATAGCTTCGAGGTGAAGCATGAAAGCATAACTAATCAAGGTCTGATCATTTTCTATTCAGGTGGGATGAAGTATCCCAATCAAATGTTTGTAGTGGGAACTGCTGCTATATGTGCAAACACCATTCCTGTATCTAAGTATCAGGAATGATCCTGCTCAGTAACACTGAAATTATGATTTGTTGATGCTTGTGTCATTCAATTTCATTCTTCATGAGAACCATTATAAGGTAATAGAAATCCCTTAGTAAGGAATTAATTATTTCCTTAAGACATAATTTACAATGAAATAAGAAACTTTATAAAAGGCACAAAATGTACACATTTTAGTTGTTCGTCTGTCCTTCCTGTCTTCCCTGGATGGAAGCCAAAGAACCAGAATATTTTAGGGATTTTGTTGTTTGTATGGTTGGTTTCATCTCATACTGATCCTATTCTATTCATGGCTTCTCCAGTGGATGTCTTCAAACTTGCTGTACATGGGACAAGCATGTAGAATTGAAGATGTTAAAGATGTGTTTGCATAAATTGTTCTTGAAGGAGCAGTCCTGTTTCTCAGAGGTGGACCTCATCATTGGGCTTTATGACCTTGTTCGTTCACTCTCTCTTCTAACTTCATGTATCTCCTATGAACAGGAGCCTGTTGCTAAAAGTAATTTCAAAGTGTGTAAGGGCTTAAATTTACTCTAGCTTGGTCAAAGACTTCTGGGGTCAGTGTTCAAGCTGTTGTATAAAAGGGTATCCTCTTTTCATTTTTCTGCCATATTTTCAAAGAAAAATATTCAATATCAAAAGGATAAAGAACAGAGCCCAGGAGAAGTGGGACTGTGGTTCCCCTGTCCATACATCTACTAGAAGTTCATCTCAAGTAAAAGTCTTTGAGAAATAAATTTTTCTTTGGCATTTCCTATCTGCTGGGTTTGGTATCTCTCCCCACTAAGTGTACAGGCTTTTCTGAAATTCATTCCTAGGCGCATACTTCGGTATTTTGAGAACTGGAAAGCCTTGTTTGAATTTGTTGATTCCAATCTGCACCTTAATTCCACAGTTGGGCCCGGGGACACAGAGCACTGCCATAGATAAGTCCCTATATTAATTTGTGTCTTAGTGAGCATGCAGTCAGGAAATATATGTCAGGCACGGTATAAATTATGGTTTACTATTACATATAATTTCATGCTGTTGAGATTTTTGAAAGGTTAAGGAAAATGTTGGAAACGTGTCTCTAAATTCATCATTACAACAGCTATTGATTTGTCTACTCAAGTGCTCTGTTTCACGTCAGTGAAGGGCTTATTTCTATGCTTTTTTGCCATTTTGAAATAATCAGTGAGGTCATCAGGAGAGGCCACTTCTGAGAGACTGCAGTTTCCCTCAAATGTGAATTTAAGTATGGACAGGGGAGAAAAGACTTCCAAAACTGGTAATAGATATACAGGTACCGTCATAGCAGATTGTCTAGTTCATTTTCCACAGGTGATCTCTGGCATTTCAAAAAAAAGGGTTGTATCTCTTAACATAATTATGGAGAGAGATGCAAATGAAGTAGTTGTTTGGTTTGTTGGTTTTTTTTTTTTTTTTTTTTTCTGTTTTGGCCATTGTTCTAATGAAAGGCCAGTTTTT
The DNA here is from genome assembly GCF_965140245.1 of Athene noctua. Taxonomy (NCBI): domain Eukaryota; kingdom Metazoa; phylum Chordata; class Aves; order Strigiformes; family Strigidae; genus Athene; species Athene noctua. The sequence continues at coordinate 184,714,260 of NC_134037.1, forward strand.
ACTTGCTTGTAAAGTTTGGGTGGGTGGTTTTTTTTTTTTTTTTTTTTCCCCTGGGGCACACTGTAGATAGGTGAAGATTGATTCTTCATTGCCTCTCCACATGCATTATTTTCCTACAAGAGATGCTGCACAATTTTTCTTTTTTCAAGGCATAAGAGGGCACCGAACACAGATGTTTATATCTTACCTGTTTAGGCTCAAGGGTATTTGTGATTTACCAGTGTACTCATATACTTGCTGAAATGAAGCCTAGTAAGACTGATTAGAGATGCTGAGTTAACATTTCATTGAAAATACTTGTGGCTTGTATATTCATGAAAAAAATAAATGATGAATCTTGTAATGCCTGGTTTTCTTTTTAAATTTTTCGTGTTTTTTCCCTCCTGTCTTTGCTTTTGTAAACTCTTGCCTTATACATGTCAAACAGTCCTGCTATTTGAAGGTCTGATTCTGTTTGTCTACAGTTTCCTTTGTCACAGACTGAAAGTGTGTGGGGCTCAGGCGGTGGCCTGAGCTCCAGTTGTCTCCATCTACCATGTGACGTTGGAGACTGTTTTTAGTCTTGTCTGTCTGACATCTTTCATATGACGTGTCAGTGCGGGGAATATAGAATATTTGGAATTTACTCTGCTGAGCACAGTTTCTTCTTCTTTCACCAGGTACACTGGTGGAAGATTTATAGATGGGCAGAAACAGTGGTATTTAACTCTTCCTTAAGGCCATTTCTGCACAGCAGAATTAAGCAACCAGTGAAGACCAAGTCAAAACTCTCATTGCAATAAGTCAGGTCAGGACTGGATTTTAAGAAAAACAAACATGAGGGAACTGAGGATGTAATCTGGGAGCATGTAAAATGATACAGATAACACAAATTTCTGATAGTTTGAAATTACAGTTTCAGTCAGGTATGCTAGATTAAAAGCAGAAAAAAATCACAGCTGAATGTGCAACTTAGATTAATCATTTGCTAAGATGTAGAGTGGAGGAGAGCATTCATTTAGCATACGCATTCCTGCTTCCTCTGATACCCTGTTGTTCAAAGGCAGTGTGTAGAATTTGCTCTTTCACCTTGTATGATGAAAGATCATTCACAGCATGTTAGTTTATATGAAGCTGCTAAACAATACTTTTATGTTTTGCTAAACTTACTTTTTAATTCAAGTGGTAATAACTTTCAGTAGGAAAATGAAAACAGTTGTAGACATTGAAATTATGAAGTAGGGGAGCCACACATCTGGACATTTATGGTGTTAGTGTCTCAAATAACAGATACAATTCAAAGGCAGGAGTGATTTTTCTAGTTCAGTGGAAAGCAGCAGCGTAACTGAAACAAAGTGGCGAGCTGCTACTAATCTGTTATTGCAATCAGCTACCTCTGTCACATTTTATATGAAGAAGAAAGGGGGAATAAATTGAAAGTAGCACATAAAATATTGTTTTAACATTACTGCTGGCTAGATCTGTAAATGGAAATAATAAATCCTCATACAGTATTGAGAGTAATACTGAAGTATTCCCACTAGCATATGTTATTTACAGCTGTTCTAAAATTTTATTTCTTCTATTTATGTCTCTCTTTTTGAAGGGGTTGGACCTGACATGGTGCCCATAGTTTGCTATTCTTATGCTAGCAAATCTCATTTTTAGCTAAATTCTACAGTAATGGCAGATAAAAGTGATATTATAAAATCAAATAATGCTTGCATTGTAATCTGCTGGGAAGATAAGACAAAATAAATTTTCATAAAATATTGAAATCAAATTGTATGAAATAAAATTTTTAAATTGTTCCTAAATAAGCTTACAAGTGAAATGAATAGATGTCTTTACATTTATCATCTCCAGAGCTCCTTAGGTAATACAGGAATAGAAATTTTTTAGCATTACAGCTCATATGAAAAAAACTGGCATATATGAAAGTTTCTGAAGTTCAGATTAAAAGTTGAGGTGAAATCATAAGTATAATTTGCATTAGTTTGGTTCTTAAACTACAAGAGTAAGTAACATCCAAATTCAGTGCTTTAGTTGCAGTTCCTGAACTTCCCAGAGTATCTGATCCAAATCTGTGTTACTGATTTATTATGGAAGAAATATATATGTGTAAGTTTCTAAGTTTATGAACGTGCACTCTCTGTTGCAGAGTTTGTACCCCATTTCTTGTGTTCAGTCCACAGAGTCACTCAGGTCTTCCTGATTATGTTTTGATCTTCCAATATACAGAAAGTGAATCAGTATTTTCTTTCATCTTTTAACCCCACAGACATACACTTCTCTTTCCTGAGGTATGGGGTTTTTTTATCAGGAAATATTGTTTCCAAATTTGGCTCTTCAGAAGCTCCTCTAGTAGAACTGCAGGTTGCTGTTTGTACCTGTGCCAGTTTCATATTTATCTTTCTGTTTTCATCATGTTCTCTTTTCCTATAGTTTACATTATTATTTTGTATGTGGTACTGTATTGGTTGCTCTGCTACAGTCAAGATAAATGAGAGCTATAGTGTTTCCTGATCTGGGAAATGCACTTTTTTAATCAAAAAATGTAAAATAAAACTGGCATGGTTGACTTCTGGTAAACTCATGTCTCATTTAATTAAATTTTCCATTTACTTCTAGGCTGTGTATTATCTTTTGTTGACAATTTATTTTAAGTACTGTGCAATATTGAAATTTGACTAATGGGCTTTCTGTTCATGAATTACCAGTCCATATCAGTTTCTTAAATACAACTCTTACCTTTTGTTTACTTCCTAGCAAGTCTAGATAATGTTTACAAAGATGGACTAAAAAGTGAATTCAGTCAGTTTTCCACCAGCCTTGCCTGATGAAAAGCTTTCCTAACTTCCCTCTTGTCACTTTACATTTGCCTGAGCCTTTTACCAAAAGGGAGTTGGAGTCGGAATTGGTACTAGTGTTGTGACACAACATCATTCTCTAAGCAGAACTGGATGGTGTATTCTGTTTAAACCTGTTAGGATGATCATGTCTATTCTTAAATAAATATTAATATTCATGTACTTTGTCTTTCAGAACAATGGGTCACTTGCTTGGTGCCAGAATCATAAACAGTGTTCAAAGGTATGTCCTTTTTTCCCCTCTCATTTAAGTTACCTAGTTGCTTTCAATTGCTTGTCTGTAGATTAAGTGCTTTTCATCTTAATGTCTGTAGATTAAGTGCTTTTCATTTAATTTTTAGCCTGACACTGAATTCCTTTGAAAATATTATTGATACAAATCCCAGTGGCTCTACTGATGCCCTGTCCTATCCTAGCACTTTAATCCTGAAAGCCTAGAGGGTAGGTGAGCTAATTGTCAAACTGATTGTCCTGTGCAAGAGTCTTTCTATGGTGCCTAGATAGAAACAACAGTGGTTTAGGAGCTTTGGTGGGTCAAAGTGTAATTACACACTCTGGTGCTGACTGTTCATAAATGTCATGGAAGATGCATCCGTTGGAAGTTTACCTGAAAATGTTGAAGGTAGTATTTTTGTCTAATCTTCCTGAAAATGTAGTTCTACAACAATTTAGGCTTTTTAACTTCAATATTTATTCCTTATTCTGTGAAGGTTGTACTGCAAATGGGATTAAATCCAAGTAGCATTGTTCTGTAGTGTTTTAATAATGCAAACTACACATATGCTGGTGCTAACACTTGATTTTTACATGACAATTTCTTCTCTACATTTAAAGAGTGAGATTACTGGTTCACTGATCTAGCTTCCATTGAAATGAATGGGATTGGAAGTGGACGAATTTATTGACTGCTCTATGGCAGGAAAATAAAGTTGATTGCGTTTGTCAGTATTAAAAATGGGGTATAATAATGTTGGTATAAGAAGAGAACAGAACATTTCCATTAGCTGTGCCATGCTGCTAAGGGTTGAACCTTTGCGATGAAATCTCATCATTCTTGAAAAAAAAACAGAGGTGCAGAATGTGTTTCATCATAACTGAATTGCCTTTTAAGGAAAGTGTGGGGGTCTTGTACCACAGTGATCCTGATGTAATTTTCTTTTTTATTCAGTTATGAAGGCTACCATGGTATGTAATCAGAAAGTTTTTCCAGTGGTTTGTCTACCTGACAAAGTAAGAATCATACAAGAAAAATTATCCAGATTTTAAAGTAGAGCAGAGGTTATAGGAACATCTCTCTCATTCCCAAATTCATAGAATCCATATAAGCTGTATATAAGGTGCTGTGAATCGGTTTACCTTAAGTTTCTATTAGTCTCTTGAAATCAGTGTAAGAATGCTACAAATTGTATAATAATGCAAAATGAAAGAAGAGTTGTAAGCTTGAAATTACTTTGCGTATACTTTACAGTCATGTTACCTTATATTTTCATTCTTTTTTAGGAAGCTAATAAATTTTCCTTAAGAAAGCAGATTTGCCATATTTAGAAAAAGAAGTAAATATAAAACTTGTTCAAATTGTTAGCAGAGCTGCACATGAGCAGGATGTTCTTGTTTCAGACAAGCTTTGTTTTTCTGTGTTTTGCAATGCAAAGTCAAACAGCATTATCTAACTGAAACTTTCAAAGCGATGCAGGGGATTGAGTTAAGCTTTTAAAAATGCAAATTCCTGTCACTGCTTCTCAGCACCTCAGTGGAGGTTTATATGACTGTGAATCTGATATCTCAGATGACATTTTTTCTAAAGGATTCTTCCAGTGTTTACCTTTATTTTGTGGTTGTGTTGTTTAGTGACACAGCTTTTTGAGGTGATTTGTGGTAAAATGCAGATGACAGCAAACATCTAGCTACTTTGTTAGTGGGGGACTTTGAAGCACAGGAGCAGCTTTTGCTTGCACAAGTATTTGTATCTGATACACAGTGGAGAAATGCTATTTGGAAGTTGCATCAGTATATCAGACAGTAGCTGATACGGCAATAAAAGATTGATGTAGTAGTTAATTTAGTAACTTTTCTATTAATCTTTCATAGTACACTTTATATGAAGGAAAAGGTACAGTGTAGTCCATCTTCTTACTTGTAACATAAGGAACCCCAATTTTATTTTAGAAGCATTTTTTTTCATTCCAAGGGCAGACAGTAGCCTGCAAAAGTAGATGTTCTGGATGGGAGATGGAGCTATGGAGAAGAAAAATCTTCATAAGGCATCCAGTACAGAGTTTTTTCATATGTTTTCTCGTCATTGCACCTCTGATGTCTGTTTTGGCTTCCTTTTGTCTAGACCTGAACTAGGAAAAAGCTGTTCTAAAATCTCTGTCTGTTATTCTCTGAGAGTAAGATCAGTCTGGCATAAAATTCTGTGGAAATTTTGTAGCCACAATTTTGTTAATAGAATAACTGGCAAAAATATCTTAATACTAGCATACAATGACAATTTTTTTTTTCTTGGAAATCTGTGGTCTTTATATTTAAGAATGCTTCTCTAGTTGAAGATAGCTTTTGATAAGATATTGTTCAAGTTCATTTGGTCAGTGAAATACCTCTAAAATTAATTCCAGCTATTATACCATTGCCCTCTAATAAAAGTGTAGACAACAACTGTTAGTTTGAAGATGAATACCTTTGAGAACTACTAAGTTTTCAAAGAGGTGCAAATCTAATGAACTAAACTGCTTTTAGCTCTCACGGGAACAGTTGTAGATTGCTACCTACATCCCAAACAGCTATTTGTTTTTGTTATTTTAATGGAGCAAATCACAAAAGCATGAGTGTAAGCAGCAAAATATGCACTAATAATTTTATATGTAATTTAATAAGATCTCTCCAGAGGTCTATTTTATAAGATAAAACACAAGAGAGCTCTTGAATACTTGCCTTGTTTTGACATGAGGTGGGTAATTCCAGCATGCTAAAAATACTCTATTATAATTAGGACAACTATAAGATCATTAAATAAATTGTCATTTTTGACTGCAGTAGTAACTCACTGCCCTGATGCACTCCTACTCGTCTGCTTGTACAGACTGAAGGCTTTCTTGGGATCTTGTCAACTGCATGGTTGGCTTCCCCTGCGAATAGGAGTATTGAGGTAAAACCGGCACTGTAGTCAGTGAAGTTTGTGGTGAACTTCTTTGGAAATAGATTTGAAACCAGATTTTTTTTGTCTAACTTTGTCCATAGTTCTGTTGTTTTGTTTGATCTTATGCCCTTCATATTATTTTATAGCTTTGTCTTTCTTTTTTCTACTGTGTTTATTTTTCTCACTGTTAATTTATGGTGGGTATTGGATTTTCTTTTTTAAGTCTCATGGTCTCAGAAGAATAAGAATTTCTATTAGAAGTTGAACGGAACTTTTTTTTTTTTTTTTTTTAAGCCATCAAATTACAGTAGATATCTGGTGTGTTTTAATTTCTTATGGTCCCTAAAAATATATACTTTGACAATGAAGTATAAGGTTTAGGCATTTTTCTAAAAGTTATCAGGAAAAAAACATTTGGTACTATTGGTTAGAATTAATTCTTGGGAATTATTATATATACAAACTAATGTATTTTTATGTGACAACATCTGTATGTTGTTTATATATTGACAGAACTAGTGAATATTAATCTAGCTATTTGATCCTGAAAATGGTTCTTTTAATCTTTTACTCTTTAATATATCAAACATGAAGCTGAGTCTTGAAAATTTTTAGAGTTTTTCTTTGGAAATCGAAGGAATAGAATCACAGAATAATTTAGGTTGGAAAAGACCCTTGATATCACCGAGTCCAGCACTGCCAAGTCCACCACTAAAACATGTTCCTAAGCACCACATCTACAGCTCTTAAATACCTCCAGGGATGGTGACTCAACCACTTCCCTGGGCAGCCAGTTCCAATGCTTGACAACCCTGTCAGTGAAGAAATTTTTCCTAATATCCAATCTAAACCACCCCTGGTGCAACTTGAGGCTATTTCCTCTTGTCCCGTGACTTGTTGCTTGGCGAAAGAGACCAACACCTACCTCGCTACAACCACCTTTCAGATCTCCCCTCAGCATCCTTTTCTCCAGACTGTACAACCCTTGTTCCCTTAACCATTCCTCATAGAACAGACCAGGGTAGAATAGAATATTTCAGCTAGAAGGGACCTACAGTGATCATCTAGCCCAACTGGCTGTCCAGTTCAGGGCTGACCAAAAGTTACAGCATGTTATTAAGGGCATTGTCCAAATGCCTCTTAAGCTCTGACAGGCTTGGGACATTGACCACCCATCTAAGAAGCCTGTTTGAGTGTTTGACCACCCTCTTGGTAACGAAATGTTTCCTAATGTCCAGTCTGAACCTCCCCCAGTGCAGCTTTGAACCATTCCCCCACATCCTATATCACTGGATACCAGGGGGAAGAGCTCAGCACCTCCCTCTCCACTTCCCCTCCTCAGAAAGCTGCAGAGAGCAGTGAGGTTGCCCCTCAGGCTCTTTTTCTCCAGACTAGACAAACCCAAAGTCCTCAGCTGTTCCTCATAAGACTTTCCTTCCAGCCTTTCACCAGCTTTGTTGCCCTCCTCTGGGCACATTCAAGACCTTCACATCCTTCTTAAATTGTGGGGCCCAGAACTGCACGCAGGACTCCAGGTGAGGCCGCACCAACACTGAACGCAGCAGGACAATCATCTCTTTCTACTGGCTGCTTATGCTGTGTCTGATGCGCCTCAGGATGCCATTTGCCCTCTTGGCTGCCAGGGCTCACTGCTGGCTCACACTGACCCTGCTGGTGACCAGCATCCCCAGATCTCTTTCTGCAGGGCTGCTCCCCAGCCGCTTCTCTCCCCATTTGTACTTGTGCCTGGTGTTACTGTGTCCCAGGTGCAGAATCTATCATTTGGGCTTGTTAAATTTCATCCCATTAATCACTGCCCAATGCTCCAATCTACCTAGACCCTCTGCAAGGCCTCTTGTCCCTCCAGAGAGTCAACAGCACCTCCCAGTTTGGTACCATCAGCAAACTTGCTAATGGTGCATTCAACTCCTGCATCCAGATAATTGATAAATATATTGAACAGAGCTGATTCTAGAATTGAACCCTGAGGAACACCACTGGTGACCAGTCACCAGCCCCATGTAACCCCATTCACTACAACCCTTTGAGCCAGTTTTTCACCCAGCACACATTAACCTGCTCATCCCACAATTGGACAACTTCTCCAGAAGGGTGCTGTGAGGGACAGTATCAAAAGCCTTATTAAAAGGCAAAAAAATATATCCAGCGCCTTCCCTTCATCCACCAGGTGGGGACCTTATCATAGAAGGATATCAAATTAAACAGGACTTTCCCTTTGTGAACCCATGTTGACTGTGCCTGATGATTTCATTGTCCTTTAGATGCCTTTCACTAGTCCCCAGTATAATCTTCTCCATAATTGTCCAGGAATTGAGGTTAGACTAACAGGTCTGTAGTTCCCTGGGTCTTCCCTCTTGCCCTTTTTGTAGATTGGAATCAGGCTGTCTAGCTTCCAGTCATCAGGGACCTGACCAGACACTCCAGACCTTTGGTAGATCATTGGGAGAGATTGTCCTGCCATGCCAACTGCTAACTCCTTCAGTGCTCTGGGATGAATCCCATCAGGCCCCATGGACTTGTGAACATTCAGCTGATACAGCTGGTCTCTTGCAATTTCAGTGTCCACAAAGGGAAAGTCCCTGTTCCCGCACTTGTGGTCCTCTGACTCAGGGGACTGGGCAGCCCAAGGTCTATCCGTATTACTGAAGACTGAGGCAAAACCCACATTGAATACCTCCTCTTTTTCTTCATCTCTGTTAGTCAGATAACCATCTTCAACAAATATCAGCCCAATGTTTTCTTTAGACCTCTTCTTGCTCTTAACATACTTAAAAAAGACTTTCCTATTATCTGACGCAACAGAGGTCAGTTTCAACTCTAATCGAGCTTTGGCCTTTCATGTCTTCTCCCTGGCATATACAAAGCACAGCTCTGTAATCTTCCTGCAAAGCCTGACCTCACTTCCAGAGATCATACAATTTCTTTTTCTTCCTGAGCTCCACAAGGAGTGCTCTGTTCAGCCAAGCTGATCTTCTACCCTGCTTGCTTGACTTACGATAAAGTGGAATTGCCTGCTCCTGTGCTTCTAAAAGGTGGCTCTTAAAGACTGACCAGCACTTGTGGACTCCTAAGCCCTCAAAAGCAGATTCCCAGGGTACTCTGCTGAATAGCTCCTCAAATAGCTTAAAGTTTGCTCTCCTGAAGTCCATGGCGGCAACTCTGCTGTCCTTTTGTTCTCATTACACTGAGAACTTTGAACTCAACCATTTCACAACCACTGTGGCCATGACAGTCACCCACCATCACATCCCCCACGAGTCCTTCTCTATTGGCAAACAGCAAGTCTAGGAGGACATCTTTCCTGGGTGGCTCCCTGAGTACTTGTGATAAGAAGTTGTTTCCTACAAACTTCAAGAATTTCCAAGACCTGCTCATCACAGCAGTATGATATTCCCAGTTCATGTCTGTAAAGTTGAAATCTCCCATTAAAGGCTACGGATACAGATATTTCTCCTAATTGCCTATAAAATAACTCATCAGTGCTATCATCATGTCTGGGTGATTGGTAGTAGACATGTGCTACAACATCTGCTTTGTTGTCCATCCCCCTAACTTTCCCCCAGAGGATCTCAGCCACACCATCCCTAACTGTAAGGGCTGTGCAATCACACCTCTCCCTTACGTATAGTACCACACCTCCACCTCGCCTGCCCTCCCTATCCCTGTCGCCCTCTATGCCACCACTTCAGTCATCGGACTCATTCCACCAAATCTCACTAATATCAAATATATCATAGTTTCAGTAACTAACCAAAATTTCCAGTTCATCCTGTTTGTTTCTCATACTGTGTGTGTTGGTGTACAAGCATTACAAATATGCTCTTGAACCCTCCATGTTCCCAGGAACAGTGTAAATGTTTCCACGAGCATTGCCACCCTCATTAGGATTGATACTACATGGTGTAGAAGTAACTTTCTGTCCTAAGGTTCCATTCAGATTTGGTCTAGATAATGAAAGTTAAAATTTAGCATTTCTTTCCTTTTACTTTACCGGTAGATTACTGGCAGCCTGTCAGACTTGCTGGGGAATGGAAAGCTGGGCTCATAAATAACAGTATAAGAAAGTTGAGCTGCAAAGTGGAGAGACTGAGAAAAAGCAAAATGGGCTGGGTTGGGCTGCGCTCAGTATTTCTTGACACACAGTCATCTCTACTACTTTCTGGAGAGAACGTGGATCAAATGCATGTTTGGGGAGAGAACCATACGTGTAGGCAGTCCCTTCTTTTCTTCCACATACCTGACTACATAAAACCCCAGCTCCTGTTGCCAACAGCAGACCCAGCAGAGTAATTAAAAACAGAAGCTCTGCAGAGTGTATTATCTGTTTTGGGGAAGACCTTTTAAAACTGGAATCTGATAGATCCAGTATACTTATGCAAGTTGGACTTAAGTCTTGCATCATGGCAAAGTGTTTGCTTTCCATATTGGAATTAAAGATATTTTCTTGCCTATAGTCTGCAGGCTGTCTTTAAAAACAAAAAAAAATTAATATTTTGACATGGGTTACATGTATAGGTATGCAAATAAAATAAACTTTGGACTTATTCCTCCTTTTCCCCTCTGATTAGTCATATTTTCTATGATATCTCGTACTCTGAGTTATCTAAGTAATCTGTTCCATGATCCTCTTATGTACAGAGGTGAGGCTGACAGGTCAGTAGTTCCCAGGATCCGCCATTCTACCCTTTTAAAAAATGGGTGCAAGATTTCCCCTTTTCCAGTCACCAGGGACTTCACCTGACTGCCATGTCAAGTATCATGGAGAGTGGCTTGGCAACTACATCAGCCATTTCCCTCAGGACTCTGGGATGCGCCTGGTCAGGTCCCTTATGTATGATCACATTCTTCAGGTGGTCACTAACCTGGTCTTCTCTTACCATGGGAGGGATTTTGCTCCCCCAGTCCCTGCCTCACGGTCCATCCACTTGAGAGGTGTGGGAAGAGAGGTTGCCAGTGAAGACTGAGACAAAAAAGTTGTTGAGCACGTCAGCCTTGTCCTTGTCCTTTGTTACCAGTTTGCCAGTTGTGATTGTTGGGGGGGATACACTTTTTTTGACCTTCCTTTTCTGGCTGACATACCTACAGAAGCCCTTACTATTCTTTGTGTCTCTTGCCAAGTTCAGTTCCAGCTGCGCCTTGGCCTTCCTGGCCCCATCCCTACACAAGAAGGCAGTGTCCCTAAATTCTTCCCAGGTTACCTGTCCTTGCACCACTGCCTGTGCATTTTCTTCTTGCCCTTTAGTTTGACCACAGGTCTCCACTCATCTATGCCAAGTCTCTTGCCTTCCTTTCCTGATTTCTTATACCTGGGTATCGATAGCTCTTGTGCTCTATGGAAAGCATCCTTAAAGATCTGCCAGCTCTGTTCTGCTTTCTTGTCCCTGAGGGCGGTTTCCCAGGGGATCCTCTTGACTAATTCCTTGAATAGCTGGAATTTTGCTTTCCTAAAATTCAGGGTCCTGACTTTACTCTTTGCTTGACCCATATCCCTCAGGACTGCGAACACTACCAGTGCAAGCTGCCTCCAATCCTGATATCACGGATAAGCTCATTTGAACTAAAGCATTACAATAACCATTAACTTTGTTGATCGATGTCCCAGTAACAGCTATATTAAAGTACTACTTGATGTGTAAACCACTATCAGAATCTGGCCCAATAAAATAGTCTTCAAGGATAACTCAAGTACTTCAAGGATAACAGTGTTGCACTGGAGGCTTTGTACAGTGCAGTAAACTGTTTTATGTTATGTTTTGAATTTCTCCACTGACTTCACCTTTGCTACTTTCAAATCTTTACATAATTATTATTTAAAGCTTTGCCTCTCCTTAACTTACCCTCTGAAAATCTTTATGTGGTATTTTACTTCTTTCTTTCCACTAGTGTCACTATTCTGTATGCCCATCTACCTGTTTCTTACAAATGTACCAAAGAATCAGTGAATTGTTTAGGTTGGAAGGAACCGCTTGAGATCTTCTAGTGCAACCCCTCTACTCAACAGGGTCAGCTAGAACAGCTTGTCCAGAACCACATCCAATTGGGGTTTGAGTATCTCCACAGATGGAGACCACAACCACTCTGGGCAACCTGCCAGTTTTTGACTCCCCACACAGTAAAAAAGTTTTTGTATTTTTTTAAATTTGCGTCCATTGCCTCTTTCCTCAGTCTGTGGGCATGACTGAGAACAGCCTGGCTCCCTTCATTGCTTCCAGTGAGCTATTTATAAACGTGTAAGATCCCCCTGAACCTTCTTCCCTCCAGGCTGAACATTCCCAGCTCTCTGAGCTTCTCTGTGTATAGCAGCTGCTCCAGTCCGTTATGGTATTCGTGGAGTCATGTTTTCTTATTTTCTACTTATGCTTTCCTAGCCCAAAATGACTCCTGCCTGCTGTCATTCACAAAGCTCCCATCCTATCCTTAAAATCCCACTGCCTTCTGTCATCTTATTAACAGGGAGTCTTGCTAAAGTGTATGTAAGTGCATAGCATTTGCTCTTCCTGCTCCATTTTGCCCATTTGCTTTTACAGTATGAGCTTCATAATACCGAGGCTGCTCTTCTCAAGTACTTGGAAGTGCTGAGCACATAACAGGTGCTTCTCTATAAAAACAACAGTACGAGTCAAATGCTAGTGAGAGTAACGTGAAATGACAAAGTGCCCTACATTGATGCTGGTTTAGTGAAAAATGTATTTTAACCCTAAGGGGGGGCAAAATGACTAGGAAAGGCATTTCAAGGGAGTTTGTGAAGTAGAGATAATTTTTTTTACAGCTCCTTACACAAGTTTTTCTTTTTGTAAGCAACTGAAAGTCAAAAGACCAGCAGGCATAATTTAGAGCTGCATGTGCAGTGGCATTTACAAGGATTGGAGATAAATGGGGATCATCATAATGCGCTGTGAATTGCAATACAACTTTCATGTTCCCAGCAGCCAAGGAAGTGGTCCCTGATTGATTGATTCTGCAGAAAGGCTGAAAGGCTGTTTTTTGAGTTTTCAGAACAGAGAGAAAAATGTGAAAATAAAGATAAATAAGTTTACAAATGCTGCAGCCAAATAAACAGACTGTTTCGAAAAGACAACTCTAATTTCTTTTCAGAATAATACTCCTGAATTCAGTCTGTGAGCAATTGTTTCAGGCTTCCAGCTGAGCTCTTTCCAAAGATAATGCAGGTGGAAAGATGAGTTAATGGTTTAAACAATTAGAGATTTGATGCACTCTTCCATCTGTCAAAGCCCACTGAAATGAAAGCTCACAGTTTTAATTTGTGCCTCCAGCATCTAACTCAGTCTGAAATGGTGTCAGCGATTTGCCCTGCCCACAGTACTGTCATTCTTATGGTAAGCATTCTGTGCACACATGCTGGGAGACTTTTATCAAACATATTAGTGTGCATTTGAGAGATCATTAGCCTGAAGTAGCTGGAACATTCCAGGTTTCTTAGCCTGGAAACTCACATCTCTGCTGGAAAGTGTGTTGAGCCACTGTTATTTACACAAGAAAACTACAGCAGGATAGGGATAGCTTTGTAAAAATTTAAGAGGAATAGTGGTTCTTGGTATTGTCAATCTGTGGTGATTTAAGTACCACCCATGAGAGGGTGAGTTAATGGCTGTTTTGATTTTTGGCTAAAAAGAAAGAATGAATAAAAATTTCTTTTTTTTCATCTGCTAGACAGTGTTTTTCTTTCATCTAGTAAAAGATAAGGTAAAACCATTCAATAGAATCAGAGTTCATAAGAATTGGCCAGATTATTGGTGTGCTAAATAGGTAAAATAATCCTGAGCATATAAGAAATAAGAAGGCAGATGTAATACTTACTGCTTGCATTCTTATGGATGATTTGATTTTTTTGTTATATTCATCTATAAAAAGGTAGAGAGGGCTGAGACAACCATAGTGGTTAGGTGATTAAAGCTGAACTAGCTAAGGAATAAGTTGACTGAAGTTTCTGGATATTTGTGTTTGGGGAAATAGAAGAAAGAGCTTTATGATTCAGTATTTATGTTTATACAAAAGCATTTGTATAAGTGTGCTGTGATGACAGGATTTTCTTTGTTCTGTAACGGCCTTGAGAACAGACAAATAGAGTTAAAATCCAAACTGTTTATAATACTTTGTAATCTTCTGATGTATTGCTCTATATTTGTAAATATCAAGTTTTGTTTTTGGGTATCAAAAAACCATTTGTGTTAGAACACAGGATACTGAAATAAGTAGAAATGAAGAAAGTTCATATTCTTCACAGTTGCCATGTTGGATCATGTTGATCATCCTTCCAGTCTAATACTGTGTTACCAGCTAGATTCTCTATAGGTAAATAAAATGTTTTTGTCTTGAAAAACAGACCTCCGGGCTTGGTGAAAGGTGTTTTGCTTGGCCTTCACTCTGAATGGTCCTGCTGATAACCTTCTGTCTCTAGGATGAATGGTTAGAATCAAGTTATTTTCATTTTCTTTTGGTAAGATTATCACCACTGCTGGAGACCTTATGATGTGTGGGGAGGAAAGGATCATATTGGTTTTCTGTCCTGTACCCCAAGTTTTCCCGGATGAAGAATTCTGCTGAGATTCTTATTGATCTTCATTGTGGGTTTATAGAAGTAGTTGGCTCTTGCAGAGCTTGCTTTTGTGGCCAGTTGTATCTGGTTCACGTGTTAACAGTGGTAAGCAAGTGTGATCACTGTGCTGTTTGAAATTTGAACTACTAACTACTGAGCAAACTGAGCCAATGCTGAGCATAACCAGCCAAAGATTAAGTAGCCCTCTTTCATGGAGAAAGGATAGAAAATTGTCATTAATGACTGAATTGTGCCAACACTGTCTTTGAGGATGATAGCACAGCAGTCTCAACTCCAGTCTCAAAAAATGCAAATACTAACTTTAGACCTTAAGTCTGCATACTCTACACTATATACACTACAGCTAAAGGGAGAAATGTGTGGATGGGCGCACACTGCCTCCCCCCCCCCCCCCCCCCCCCCCCGACATATTTATTAAAGCTGGAATGATGAAGCTCTAAATGCTTCTTTAACTTAGCTTTACCAGCTTCAGTGAACACTGTTCAGAATCCAGGGATATTCAGACTGCAGAACCTTTTATTTAGAGGTATTTGAGCACAAAAATAATCTATTCCTAGAAACTTTTGAAATAGCGACGGAGCTATGCAGCCTAATCAGCTGTAAATTTTTGTCATCTAGAAATCAGTTGATTAAGCAGAAGGCAGATCACTAACAGAATAACACTGGTCAGACAGTAAAGACAGTACTACTGAGACTAAGGAAAATTAGCAGTATATTTGCTTGAAAACAAGCAACACATCCTAAATCTTGAGCTTTCCCAGGTCTCTCACCACTTAGTTTGCTCAAATCTTGTACATATTTTTCTCTCATCTTTCAATAACCTTGCAGTCTATATGCAGAAGGAAATATGTAACATGGAAGTGTATTTGAGGTTTGATTTCCCAAATACAATCTTAGTTCCCTAAGCTCAGCTGCATGAATTACCATTTGGAAATTTTAATAGCTTGCATAAGTCAGAGAATCTGTACAAAATTCATAACTTTGCAGTGGAGATCAGAATCTTAATTTTATCTTATTAAATTACATTTCATTAGCCTAATTAGTTCTTAGTGCAAAACAGGCTGTAATGGTCTGTTTAAATGTGTGGTCCTTTCTTCCTCTTGTGGGAGACAACTGTAGAATTCTCTAGTTAAGTGACAAAGACAAAATGTACTTTCATTGACCTTTAATGTAGTAATAAAACATATTCAAGCCACTGTAAAAGGACAAAGCTTGAAAACCATGCATGTCTGTAACTTAACCTTCTCTTTAAAAGGAGTTTTACTCGACTAGACCCAAAACCCACTGAAGTGAGGAGTACTGTCTTTAAACAAGCTTTGTATCCATCCATAAGGCAGGATTGTGCTTTTTCAAGTGACCTACCTTGGAGTTGCTCCATTACCATAATATTGAAGGAGATACAAAAATATGCTTAGATGAGGATACTGTGCTGAGAGGAAGACACCTGTATTTGAGGTACATAGACAAGGATGTAAGTGCCCTTTTCTTCACACACTCATTGAGCTGTAAGGAAAGCATTGAGCTGGAAATGGGAGCTATGACTTTTCCACTTTTGAGTGCCTACAAAGAACTGGGAAGCTATCCAAGCACAGAAGCGTTTTGTCTTAAAACAGAAATTGCAGGTTTTATTTCGCGATATTAAGTGTGATATTTACTCTGACATTAAAGAGTTAATTGCTTTTAGCACTGTCTGTATATTAGACCAACTCTTTATGCACAAAAGACAAAAATGTTTCTGAGTGTGCAGTTTTAAAGAGCTTGTTTTGTGCCATGGATTTTAAGCAGATCTCCAGTGAGTTTCCTTAGAAGGTTCTGCTTAAAGTCAGTTCAGGGCATAGTCTCAGGTTAACAGGACAAAAAGGTAATTGGTTTTGACAGTTCTTCCATAATAATCGCATCTACTATACAGATTACAAACATGCATTCTGATTGTAGTAGAATCAAATGTTTTTAGATATTTAAATGACCTGAAGAATTTAAACATGCAGAGGCAGCGTAGAACTATACAGTTACAAATCCCCAGAACTGAGACAGTGAGAGGAAAATAGGCCTCTTTTCCATTAACTTTCTGAAGTCACTTATGTATCTGCAATTGAGTCTAAAGGTTAATTCCTGCAGTCTAATTTAAAATTGGTTTGCATCCTCATTTTATACAAGTCAACAGTTATTTGGTGTGTAATGTGAAGGGGAAATCCATAGTCATAATTCTTGAATGTTGACATACGTATTTAATGTGTATGGGAAACATGAAGAGGTATTTTTGGGTTCATGTTCAACCTAAGGAGTTCCTTATACAGGACTACTAGCAGAATTCACTACAATGAAATGAAAGAAAACAAAAGATAAATATTCAGCATTGTACTATTTTGATGCTGGTGCATGTATACATAAAAGGAATTTCCTTTTTCGGGAAGGTGTTTTCAGCTTATGCATTTAGGAATGAAAGGATTGCCAGAATTCGTTCTGGAAATAGATCTTTGGAGTGTGAACCAGGAGACTGTGTTATGAATGAGGATCTTTGTCCCAGAATATCTAATGTTATGCTTGCTTTAAGATGCAAGATGTGGATTCCAATAAATGTAAGAGTTAGCAACTTCTGGCTTTGGATAAAGAAGACATGTGCCTATGTTTTTTTTTTTTCCCACAGAGGTGATTTTGTTGTATTCAAAATACATTAAATCTAAATATCGATGATAAATCAGGTCATGAGCAGGAAAAGAAATTCAGTTATGGCACTTGAGATTTGAACTGTATTCTCTGAAAACAGTAGGAATTTTCCAGTTAGGATTGCAGAATCAATTTTTAAAGAAGTTTCATATTAGCAATGAAATATCTCAATTATATGGTTTATGTAAAATGTTTAGATATATTGTTACTAACTGAATTTTGAACTCCTTCAGGAGGGAAGTAGACTTATTTTTGTTTTACATAAACATGAACAGCCTGTTAGTCCTAGTAAACAACAGAAATATTGGTTAAACAGTAGTTGCCAGTATCATTGTTTTCAATTTATCATAGAATCATAGAATGGTTTGGGTTGGAAGGGATCTTCAAGATCATCTAGTTCCAACCCCCCTGCCATGGGCAGGGACACCTTCCACCAGACCAGGTTGCTCAAAGCTCCGTCCAACCTGGCCTTGAACACTGCCAGGGAGGGGGCAGCCTCTGGGCAACCTGTTCCAGTGTCTCACCACCCTCACAGTAAAGAGTTTCTTCCTTATATCTAAACTAAATCTACCCTCTTTCAGTTTAAAACCAATAACTGTCATCCTACCACTACATTCTCTGAGGAGTCTCTCCCCATCTTTCCTTTAGATACTGGAAGACTGCTATAAGTTCTCCCTGAAGCCTTCTTTGCTTTGGGCTGAACAACCCCAACTCTCTCAGGTGTGCTCATAAGGGAAGTGCTCCAGCCCCCTGATCATTCTCGTGGCCCTCCTCTGGACCTGCTGGAGCAGGTCCATGTCCTTCTTATGTTGGGGGCCTCAGAACTTAATGCAGTAACTCCAGGTGGGGTATCACAGAGCGGAGTGGAGAATCACCTCCCTTGACCTGCTGGCCACACTTCTCTTGATGCGGCTGGGCTGTAGATGATTCTGGGCTGTGAGTGCACATTGCTGCCTTATAGTCAGTTTTCCATTCTCAAATACCCCCAGTACTCCCTGTCCTTCTTCACAGGGCCTCTCTCAATTCATTTTTTGCCTAGCCTGTATTTGTGCTTGGGATTGCCTTGACCCATATGCAGGACTTGGCCTTGTTGAACTTCATGAGGTTTACATGGTCCCACTTCCCAAGCCTGTCCAGGTCCCTCCAGATGGCATTTCTTCCCTTCAGTGTGTTGACTGCACCACACAGCTTGGTGCCATCAGCAAACTTGCTGAAGGTGCACTCAGTCCCACTGTCCATGTCACCAGCAAAGACATTAAAGAGCACTGATCCCAGTACTGACCCCTGAGGAACACCACTCGTCACTGCTCTCCACTTGGACATTGAGCCTTGATGGCATCTCTTTGAGTGTGACCATCCAGCCAATTCCTTGTCCACCGAGTGGTCCATCCATCAAATTAATGTCTCTCCAATTTAGAGACAAGGATGTTGTGCAGGACAGTGTCAAATGCTTTGCACAAGTCCAGGTAGGTGACATCAGTTGCTCTTCCCTTATCCACCAGTGCTGTAACCCCATTGTAGAAGGCCACCAAATTGGTGAGGTGAGATTTTGCCACTGGCTGTCACCAATCACCTCCTTAATTTCCATGTGCCCTAGCATAGTTTCCAGGATGACCCACTCCATGATCTTGCTGGGCACAGAGCTGAGACTGACTGACCTGTAGTTCTCTGGGTCTTCTTTCTTTCCCTTTTTGAAAGGAGGGGTTATGTTTCCCCTTTTCCAGTCAGCGGGATCTTGACCAGACTGCCACAACTTCTTAAATATGATGGATAGTGTTTTAGCCACTTCATCTGCCAGTTCCCTCAGGACCCATGGATGCATCTCATCAGATTCCATGGACTTGTGCACCTTCAGCTTCCTTAGATGGTCTTGAACCCGATTTTCTCCTACAGTGGGCAGTTCTTCATTCTCCCAGTCCCTGCCTTTGCCTTCTGTGTCTTAGACAGTGTGGCTGGAGCCCTAGCTTGTGAAGACTGGTGAAGGCAAAAAGGTCATTGAGTACCTCAGCCTTCTTCATATCCCAGGTAACCAGGTCTCCTGTTTCCTTCTGGAGAGGGCTCGCATTTTCTTTAGTCTTCCCTTTATCACTGATGTATCTGTAGAAGCTTTTCTTGTTGCCCTTGTTGTCTCTGGCCAGATTTAATTCTGTCAAGGCTTTGGGTTTCCTATCCTGACCCCTGGCTGTTCAGACAGTTTCTCTGTATTCTTCCCAGGCTGTCTGTCCTTGCTTCCACCCCTTTTAGGTTTCCTTTTTGTGTTTGAGTTTGTCCAGGAGCTCCTTGTTCATCCACGCAGGCCTCCTGGTGTTTCTGCCTGACTTCCTCCTTCTCGGGATGCATCGTTTCTGAGCTTGGAGGAGGTGATCGTTGAATATTAACCAGCTTTCTTGGGCCCCTCTTCCCTTGAGGCTTTATCCCATGGTATTCTGACAAGCAGAGATCCCTGAAGAGCCCAAAGTCTACTCTCCTGAAGTCTAGGGTCATGAGCTTGCTGTGCACCCTCCTCATTGCCCCAAGGATCTTGAACTCCACTGTTTCATGGTTCCTGCAGCCAAGGCTTCCCATGAGCTTCACACTCCCTACTAGCACCCCCTTGTTAGTGAGAACAAGGTCCAGTACAGCATCTCTCCTCATTGGCTCCTGTTACTTGGAAGTAACCTGGAAGTATATTCCAGGAACCTTCTGGATTGCTTATGTGCTGCAGTGTTGTCCCTCCAAGAGATATCAGGGTGGTTGAAGTCACTCATGTGGACCAGGACTTGTCAACTTGAATCAGTCTGTAGTATCGCATGGACTCTGATGTGTTGCTCTTCCTAATGTCTGGAATTCTTTCAGTTTGGCCTGAGAATACAATACAGAGTCCTGAACGCATCCACAGCCTGTTCCATGCAGCTGTCATTAGGAGGAAAACTAACCATGTTTTCTTCTGGGTGGCAGGAGTGCTGGACCGTATTGTTGAGTGATATCTGAAGGTATCAGTATTCGCTCACTGTATATATAGCAGATATATAGCTCCTAAAGGTCTGTGAGCAAGGGAGGGAATTGGAGTTTTTTGTGTGAGATTTTTGGAAGGAGTTGTAGCTTAAAGAAGCACTGAGATAATGAGAGCTGACAAGTAACTATTTAAATCAATGAAAACATTACCCAAACTGTCACTTGGAAGATCATTGGCTCAACAAATATTTCTTAAAGAACTGCTGGTGTCTCACAGAAAAGCTCTTACAACTTTCTACTGGAGTTCTGTTCTGTCCATGTATTATTTAGGATTCTATTTTCCTACCATTATTTATCGGGACAGGTATATGCATGATAGAAGTATTGTGTTTCTTTAGAATTCAGCTGTTTCTGCTGCACAATTTCCTCATCCAAAGTCTTTCACTTTACATCATTGTACACCACTGCAATAAGTGTGACCTGCTTGTTTTGGTGGGGTCATGATACAGAAAATAATCACCTTTTAATCCATTATTTTCTTCAAAAGATGAATTAAATATTTTGGTTTCATAACTGAATATTTTAAAATTGATCTATAGTTACATAATATATTTGAATAACAAATTAGTGTTTTAAAAAAAGTAAAGATTCGTTGGTAGTTTTCTTGCCTTGTTTTTTCCTTTTAATTTCTACCCCTACCATTAAATAAACTGAAACCAAGAGAACTAAAATAATGTAGCTTTATTGTGTGGAAATATATTTTTTGTTAAAGGATAGTAGCAGTGCATTAAATCACAATATGTACTTCATTCAAAGTAATATCTGGCTGTAGGGAAAATCATCTGATTTTCATGTTTCCTAGGTTTAATCAGGGTTTGAAAGTATTGTTGAAAGAAGAATTCAATTCCTAAAATGGCAAGCAAGTAGGTCATCATCATCTTCAGGGAAAGGCTTATTTGTCCTCATTATTCCTCATTATTCCCTGGTCCAACATTATGCAAATTCATTTTATAATACACTTGAAAGTAGTTATTGTAAGGAAGTGGGTGTATCTATATGCGATTCTTTAAAGATGTCCTTTTAATGTTTTTTTTCCAGACAACATCACCAGCATAATAGATTTGCAAACACTATTCCTATACGTGAATGTTTTTAATCACTAATATGGAAGATTGAATTAACTAGGGATTCAGCCCTTCCCCCCTTTTACTGCTTCAGTGGCAAAAAGATTGTCAGATGTAATACTGATTCAAAAGTGTTTGTGAAGTGTATGATGCTCTTAATGGCTATTTGAACTTCTACTTTTGCCAGATCATATCACAATGTTACAGACACTGGTGGTATTCTGTACAATAAATAGGAAGAGGACAACATGGTGGTGAAAGAGCAACGAACAAGCAACGTAGTAGTATAGGCAGATCACATGCCCACATCTTTGCTGAAAAAAGATGGGGATCATTTCTGCCCTGCCAGCAGGGTCCTTCCAGTGGAGGCTTGTTGCACCTCTTCCATCTGCATACAAAATCTTCCCCTTGTTAGAAAATAAGCTGTGGCTTTACTTCTGTAACTTACCTTTTATTGAAAAAATGAAGTTATTCACCACGGATTAAAAAAAAAAAAAAAAGAAGAGCTATTGTAATAATTTAAAGAGCTTTTGCCCCCTTGAGTTGTCACAATTTCCTGGGTATATCAGTACAATTCAAACAGATGCATGTGTGGCAAATGTGTTCTGTGTTTGCAGAGAAACTCAACTGATCTGTTAGTTCAGAGTGACATTTTAAGTGCATTACAGTCTGTTTTTTGCCTTTTTTCTGGGGAAAGACTGAAATACCTCAATACAGTTTTACTTTTTATTGTAGTTATATCAAATAGTGAATTTAGAGAAGAGCTCTTGAGTATGTTTTATAGTGCTGTCATGGAAAGCTAGTGCTTCCTTTCTTTATTACCAACATTTGTTGGGTGATGACAGGTTATCAAACAGTACAGAGCTGTTTAACACCTTGGAAGAAGACAATAAAGAAACTTGTGACACTTGCTTAACAAGGAGCGCAGTGTGTTTTGGGAAATCTGTCAG
Organism: Athene noctua; assembly: GCF_965140245.1. NCBI lineage: Eukaryota > Metazoa > Chordata > Aves > Strigiformes > Strigidae > Athene > Athene noctua. Next base: position 184,736,519 of record NC_134037.1, read on the forward strand.
TGAGAAGACAGGCCTGTAAAGATGTCAGGCCTATTTTGACCTTTCCTCCCCTTGTTTGTATTCTACTGTTTCAGCTTTGCAAATGACTTCACATTTGGTTCTTGATTTGAAAGTAGACAACATATAACCTGGGGAGGATATGAATAGGTTTCAGAAATGTTTTATCGTGCAATGGAAAAAACCTGATTTTGTAACATTTGCAATTGCACTTAAAAAAATTATTACGTTTTCTGTTCATGGCTCCAGAATATTATTAAAGGAAGTAAAAATATTTTCTTATTTAAATAAACTATATATGTAATTTTTGGGGGTGGTCTGTCAAAGTAGTAAATACTGCATCAGATCCAAGTACTGCTAGTGTATGGGACTGTGTGCCTACAGGAATCTGAGCTCCTCTGTAATGGTGTATGACATTCACTTTGCATGCTCTGTGCTATATTTTATCCAGCATTTGGATAGTATGATACTCTGACCTTGTCTGATTGGTGATCTCATTTACTGTGAATGTTTCAAGAACAGTAAACAAAGTCTGAAAGAATTGTCAAGCTGCCAAGTTGTATTGTTCTGTATCTTTTCAAGACAATGCCACAGAAACGTATCTGTCTTGACACCTTTGTCTCTTATGTTAAGAAAGTCTTAACTAATTTCTATTTAGTTCTGTGGTCTATCGTCTAAAAATGCCACATTGTATAAAAAGAACAGGTGGAAAGGCTTTTAAGAAGATGCCTCAGGGAGATGAAATAAGTTAGGAAAAAAAATAACAGCAGCTAAATGGTCTAAGGGTTTCCAAGGTTGACAAGAATGCATCATAAGAAAAGTGCATGAAACATATAAATAACATTTCTTTATTACAATTTATAAATAACTATGATTTAGGCTAGTGTGTAAATACTTTGTACAAATACAGTGAGATAATGCTTTTTTTGCATGAATCCCATAGCCAATTATAAATGTCAGTGATTTCAGGAATTTTGAAGCAGTTTAGTTTTATTGTGTTTTCCTTTCACCTTTCTCTCTTACTCCCTCAAGAAACCTATAAAAGAGAAATGTTCCACACTGTTCAAAACATATGGGGGTTTTACATTTAACTCCTTTAGGGTCTCTGGAAAATCTGAACCTAAATCTGTATGTATTTTACTTGCAGTTGAATATTGAGCTTGTTTTATTTGGATTATTTGAATTTTATGTGTGAAAGATAAACACTGTGATATAGAACCACATCTTGATAATGTAGTTGCACTTTAATTGCTTAAACTACTTCTGCTTTTAATGGAAAGTTGCTACCAACAGTACACATCTTTAGTACGTATTTATAAACAATGAGAACTTCAGAAGTGACGGAAGCATATAACAAAGTGGCAGTCTGAATAGAAAGTGTGGTTATAGCATACTTTTGCTGGGATTTGGGTGTAAGGTCTCTAATTTATTTATAACAAAGTTAATCATCTTCTAGTTGAGTAGTTAAATACTGAGGACATCTCTTTTTTGAGTCATCCTATGCTTCAGCCAATTGACAGACGATAAGCTTCTGTACCCATCCCTCCCAGCACTTTCAAAGCGCAGTGGAGCTTATTATAAATGAATGAGTCATACACAGGGTGGAACAAATGCACCATTGGTAGCCTACAGAGATAATAACACCGACCTCCGGTCATTTTACAAGAGAACTCTCTCGTGTAGGTCGACTTCCCACTGCTTTAAACCCAACTTAAATAGACTATTCACGGGGAACTGGATTGACAGATTAGAGATTTATATGCACAAATATAGGCATTAGCAGCATGGTCTCTGCACTTCAGGACACGAGAGATAGTTTAAATATCTGACCACTAAAAGCAGACTGACATTTTTTGGTAAAGAAGTGGGTTCGTAAACTTCCTTCGGACTTACTGAAATATGTAGGGAAGTCATAAAAGTCCAACCTTGCAATCTGCGTTTATGCAGGACTTCTAATAATATGAAATTGTTCAGAAAGACAAGATTTTAGGTTCTAAGTCAGCATATGTTTAAAAATATTTTTTTCTTTCTCCCTTTTAATATATGTGTACACACAAAATGAATAAGAAACAATAATTTAGTAAAAGTACAAAGTTTAACATTTGTCAAATGGTATTTGTTTTAGGAGAATCTTGAGATACTAAATCTAAGCTTCAGCATATGAAAGTTATGATGTGCACTAGTTCAAAGTTTTATACCCCAAAGTATGATCTAAGTGTGTCAAATATCTTCCTCTTCCAACTATAAATATTAACACTCATGTAATGCAGTTTATCAGTAGTGTGATACACAGCAAATGTGTAGTAGGAAGAAATTTAATTTGTGCCCTTCTGCAGCAAGATATGTGTTCTTCTGCCTGATTTTAACAAAAGGTTATATTGAAAGGAATGATTTCAAAGCAGATGACAAATTACCAAAAAGACATTTTTATTGAATAACAGCATTCTCCCACAGAGGAAAGAAAAACAAAGAAAGAGATGGGGTGCATTGGGGGACACACAGACCTCTCCCCCCAACATTTCCTAACATTAATTTAATCAAAAAAACCACTTGAAGAGACAACCTTCTAATGTTTTCTTCTTTGCTGTTATTTTCTTTTTTTTTTTTTTTTTAAAGGATGAGAATCTTAAGAGGGTCTTCCCTTTTCCTGGGCCTTTTAATACAGAACACTATGACATGCAGTCGGATCTCTCAAAAAAGCTTGTTTTTTAACATCATTATTCCAGTTATATTCTACCTGCAAAATATATGGCAAGTGCATCAGTGATACCTGATTTATAGGGAGAAATATCAAAAATGTGTTGGAAATTTGTATGAAAGAAAATTGTAAAACTATGAATGGGAGTTTCAATCTAAATGTATATATGCCAACATGACCCCCTTAGTTAGCCTTTATGTGGGATATAAGAATTTTTTACTAGATCTTATAATGTAAGCTACTGTGATAGATTTTCAAGATGTTAATTATCTGAATCTAATTTGATCCCATAGTTTCTGACTTTTAGTGAAAATACTGAAACTATTTGTTGTTTTTTACCTGTTTCTATGCTCTGAACCTGTGCATTTAACCCCTGAGAAAATAATTTTTGTTGATTGGCAATACAGTATGTATCTATATGAAAATAAATAGTTTTTATTTTCACTGAAGTAGATGAATTGATATTGGCAATGAAATTTAATTATCTGGCTGAGGAGGCTTTTTTTAAGACCTGAATCCAGAGATTTTTACTTTGTTACATCTCCCACAGGACAGCAATTTCCTGGGGCTTTCCTTACTTTGTACCCAGACAAAATTTCAGTGAAAGTTGACACTGCAGTGGTACAAAGTGTTCTTCCAGCAGTAACTCCCTTCAAGATGAAGATTTTGCAACTGGGCTCCAAACTTGCAGTGATTTTTCTATTTGGAAATTGCAGGAGACAGCTATGAAAACACACACATATTCATTCTTTGTGACTGGCTAATGAGGGAGGTTTTTAACTAAACCACCTTGGGTAGGGAAGTGTCAGTTTTTATCCAGAATTCATATTTCAAGTCTAGTTGTCTTTTCCCGTATCTGGGCTTTTAAAAAATAACCAAGTAGAAACTGATGCCTGGGAGAGATAGAACATTTTTACTTGTTATTTCTGCTGCATTATCTCTGTAGACCAGCATCTACCTATGCAGAAATGCACAATTCTCAAATATGCTCATTTCTCTTGCTTTTTAAATTCCACTTGCTTAAAGTCTGTTTTTAAAGTGCTAAGTGCTTGGAGAGCTTTTTGATTCTTCAAATTTGTGGATTAGGCTTAACCTTTGTCGTGACTTTTTCTAGCATTTAGAAGGATGTGCCGAAAAGGCAGAAAAGAAGCACACGTTTGGCATCTTCTGCTTCCAGCTGTCCTACATGTCACCTCACCTCATCTTTCAGCTTCCATCCCGAAACATCATTCCCCTGGGAAAATTCATCTGCCTTCCCTTGGGTCCAGTAGTTCAGTCAGATAAGTAGAGTCATCCTTCCCTTCATAAGGGAAAAATTTGCGAAGAGTTTTGTTTGAAAACTGTGTTGGAGTTAAGTGTAGATTTAAAATTCGATATCTATATCTGTTCATGGTTTTGCTGCTTCAGAAAATGTTACTTTTACATTAGCAGGGAACATAGGCTATGCCACACTGAGAAAATTGTGGCTTGAGACAGATGCTGAAATACATTTGAGACTGCTGCCTCTCTTTGAGCTAGTGGAATTGGTGAAAATGAGCTGTTTGTCTTGGTGAATACTTTAGTTTCTGTGAGCTTTTTGTCTCTTTGTTTCTTTAACATTACATAGTATTTTAAAACTCTTTTCTGCTTGAAATCCAGTTGGAGAGAGTCATCCTGATTTTCATTTTTGGTTTACAGTATATATTTTTATAAAGTATGGCCAATCAAGCTTATGTTTAAAATGGCCATGTTTGCTTTTGAACATAACCAGACTTCCAAAATAATGGCAACCATCAGAATACTTAGAAAGACAATTTCTTTTGGGTATTTAAAAAGAGATGGTGCAGTGAGAGGTTCCAGTGAAAAACTAGAAATGTGTTAAAGGAGATTTGTGATCACCCATCATAAATTTCTTCATTCAGGCCCTAATTTAGACACACTTGTACATGCTTTCTGTTTTATGTTTTTCAGGTAGAATACAGTCCCCAAGGAAGTGTAATTTTCTTTGAAAGTGTCAGTGTGTTAAGGAACAGCACTGAAGTTCATTAAACCTGGAGTACTGTCATCGCAGATAGTGTATAATTCTGAAACTAAACAGTGGCGCTCTACTTATGACAGTTCATACAGCTTCAGGATTTGCTTTTCCTTGTTGGTGCAGAAATCTTTACAGATTATTACAGCCTGAGCTCCTAAAACCTATAGAGTGCTATTTACAAGAATGCCTAGATAAAATTTCTACGTGCATCTACTGTAAACTGTGTCTTGCTGAAGGATTATGTCTGTCAAAAATACTAGGATGATACTAAACTTCATTCACTATTTATAAAATAGATTACATTTCTGTTAGTGACTCATATGTTAGGCTGAAATAGCAAGAAAAAATTACTAAACCCCTAATATTTCTTCAGTTATCTTTTTGTCTAGTAGTTAGTTCGTGTCCTAAAGTGCATCCTCAGGTAGTGCCTGTGACCAAGCATAACCACACTGAAGCATACCCAGTTTGTGCACTTGGCCAGCCCTTAAAATGCAGCAGTTGTGTAGCTTGTTATGACAGTATCATTTAATTTATCTCTAGCATTGTTTCTATTAGAAAGTTATGGTGAAATAGATATCTTGTGATGGCTGAGCATACTGGTAATTGCAGTTACCTTTATTCTTTATGTGGTGGTGCAGTCATTTGTTTTATCATTTTTATTTGTGTGGGAAAGCCACATGTATTTGTCAAGCCACAAAATTATTTCTTACAGACCTTTTGTGCATATAGTTATATAGGATCCTAGTGTAACCAGAGCATGAGCCTGCTGCTATAGTATAAAAGCATATATAATAATGTCATTCTTTTCTCTCTCTATAGATATTGAGCAACCTGCTTTAGTAGACTCTACTTTGAGCAGAGGGGGTTGGACTAGATGATCTCCAGAGGTCACTTCCAACTTCAACCATTCTGTGATATAGATACAGGTATCATCATGAATTAATATACCAAGAAAAAATTGGACCCTCTGATTTTAACACATGCTTCTTTGTACAATGTGTTTCTTAACAGCCAAGCCAGGTGTTTTAAGATGCAAAATTGAAAAGGGGAGATACGAAACATGAAACACAAAAGGAAGAGTTGGCAGATACTGCCTTCATTATCCAACATAAAATTGTCTGTTTCCTTTGAAATGCAGATTTTGTTTAAAAGAGGAAAAAAAAAAAAGCAGCATTTAATTTATATTCAGGTCGATGTGAATTTTTTTAAAGGAATAGATAAAATGCCTTGGAGGAGGGGTATGTGCTAATTTAAGGCTTTCATAGGCTGTCTCTTGAGCTGCAAGATAGTATCACTGCTTAATTTTTAGCAGTCTTCATCACTGAGGAGTATTGCAGATAGGAGTGATGGTTATTCAGTCACTTTATAATTGCAGCTGACTTTATTCACAAGGGGGACACTGCTTGTACTTCTTGTGTAATTTGCAATTAGAAGAGGAATACCGAAAAAAAATACGTTATTCTAAATTGAGTTGTGATATGACCATATTGCCATTAAATAGACTTATGCCACTGTTTAATTTGTGACACTAGCTAACTGGCTAAATATTTTCATTGGTTTTTTGATTTATATTCACTCTTGTGGTTGGTGAGAGTGGGAAATCAGGCTGCTGTAAGTCGGTGGATGAGAATTAAATCAACCCCTACTTCTCTTCTCTTTTGGAGCTTGTAATTTGCCTTCAACCTCTCTGCTCTTACAATTCCTCAAGTTCAGTTGTGTGGGCTTTCTCACTGTGAGCATTCATTTAATGATCATTCAGAGTTCAGGTTAGTGCAGTGCTAGCTAGGTAAATTCTCTGGCTAGCACAATACATATATTTCCTTCAAGCTGGGCTGCAGATTCTGCTTTGTGTTCTATGCTTTTTTTTATTCTTACAGTACCACTGAAGAGGTTACTGTCCTATCTGTTTATCACTTCTTCCCTCTCCGCAGTATCCCTGTGATTACTGCTTCTCCACTCTGATAGTCCAGTGAGCACATCCTAACCTGCTTCTATCAAAACAAGTTAAGCTGAATGAATTTACAGGTTTTGCTAACCACCTTCATTTTGACTGGAAAAAGTCACAGGACCCACCTGTCTGAGGAAATCTCAGGATGCAGTATTCTCTGCTATGAAGGAAGCACAAAGCAGACAAAGGTGGGCTATGGGGATCGTCACAGGAAAATCTGAACACAGTACTTAAGGCTTGGGGATATATATGCTGTCATCCAGGGATAGAAAGTGATTTCAAATAGTAAATTACTTATAGATGACTGTAACTCAGGTAGAAGCAAGATTCTTTTGAATTAGCTGGAGTTGAGAGACATATGTTCTTGTCACTGATATGCTTTAAGCAGTTTTGGCAAATTCTGTGCCCTCTCTCTTCTCTAACTTCCTCATCTGTAAAGTGGAAGGGTATTTGCCTCCCACTGACTTTGTTGGAAATGTTTTTTCAGGGTTAATAAAGTACATAGACACCATTAGGTCTGCTGTTGTACTGAAAAATAATTCCGTTCCATAAGTTTGGCATTACATACATGGCTTTATCTAAGAATTGAAATTTTTCTTGAGAAAAAAGCTGTAATAGTGTTTGAGATTAAAATATTACTTGTCTCCTACAGCTGTATTTTTATAATGAAGTATTTCAGTGAATATCAGAAATGTTTGCTGTCCCATGTTTTTGTTATGTGGCTGCACCAACTCAAATATAAGTGTTATGATTTTCTGTAAATCAACGATGAAAGATGGGGAAGGAAGAATTAGGAGTACATGACACATTAACAGAATAGCAACCAAGGGCAACTGTGGTGGAGGGGGTACTTGCTTTCTTGTGAAATTTTAGTTCTAGTTTTATATTGGTTGGTTTTTTTTTTTCAACTAAGAGCAAGATAGAGAAGTTATTTTTAGGATACACATGCAGGCATGTAGAGTGACTGGTCACTAGTGCCTGCTTGGATAATATCACTGAATTCTATAATAATTTTTCATGACATCTGATCTCAATACAACAAAGAAAGAGTAAATAACACAATGATGAAAAAGACTCATTATCTTCTCTATCAAGGAAATCATGAACCCTTTTCACAGGTTCTTCTAGTTATAACTATGTGTTGATTACATTTCTTTGTGCTAAGTAGAAGAAGGATTATACTGTATTAGTATAAATGACTTTGCCAAAGTGGAAGCTTTACTGGGATATTTATGTAATAATCTATATGTCATAACATAATATATGTTCCCTTTGGCTAGACTTACATTTTGGATTAATTATGATCTTTTCATTTCTTTTGGATCATAACTGACACCTTGAGAAACTGACAGGTGTGAAATAATTCTGCCATACTTTGGCTCCCTATTTCCAGCACCACAGATAAATAGATAAAAAGCTTGATTCTTCTTACATATCAGAAACTACTTGAATAGGTTGTTTTCAGTTAGTGTCTTCTAAAGATAATGATGGTTGATGAAATATTTTAACTTTATTAATAAATATTGGTCTGTTGTGAACCTTTACTGTACTGATTATAGTAAACTACATGGCTAGCAATAGAGACTAAAGTCTTAGCAGTGTTCTGCTGTAATGTCTTGTGATAAGAGTTGGCATAATGGAGTAAGAAAATGATGTGTAAATAGGTGGCCTATGTAGTATTTTCCCTAATTCCTGCACCTCCATTTAACTCCTTGCTAGCCTACTGGGCTCAGTTTGGTCTTTCCAGAAATGTTCAGAAGTTATTACACAGAACTAAGTACAAGATCTATTATATATATGTATTAACTTTTGAAGTCAGACTAGCTTAGAGTTTCTTGTTAAAGCAAGTATTCTATGCAGAGCTAACATAAAATGTAATAAAATGTATCTGCAATGCTATGGGGGGAGTTCAGAGCTGAAATTAAATATGTCGTCAATCCATAATCAGAAATCCCTGTTTTGTTGTATACCTTTCTTTTTATATACATTTGCAAATTTAAATTTGCATGTAACCGCTACACTTTGGTACTTTAATATAATCAGGTTCACGCTAGTGTTAACATAGCCCAGGTGGGTTAGAGTGGAGCATCTCAACGTTTATCCCAAAGACAGGAAGATAAAAGAAAGAAGGGGAGAGGTGAATTCTAGTTTCCTCTTCTATAACAACAGAATTCATAAACTAATACTGGTAAATACTAAGATGGGGGTTTCTCAAGGATGGTGAGCACTGAACACGTCCTTTTCTAGAGTTTCTTCTGAAGAATGGGTAGCCAATATGAGGGAGGTAGAGCAACCAAAACGCTCACTAGCTCTCAGTTTGCTGCTGCAAAACCAACACCATTTGTGATATGACCATCAAAGCAGCACAGCCACAAAAAACCCCACTCAAAAAGCTTCAGAAACACCAAGCTAATGCATTTTTCCATCAAACCAGTATTTCTCCATGTTTATATGCAGAATCAAACCTAAAAAGTCATGTTTCATTGCCTCCTCTACCCACTTATCTTCTCCCTTTCTTCGGCTAAAGCTGTCACATGCTGCTGTGTAAATCATTTGAGTCTTTTTAGTGATGGTGGTTGAGGTTTGATGACAGAGATGTGAAATGTTATGAAAGTGTAATGTTTATTTCCTATATTGTGACCCAGAATGTAAAAGATAATAATATGATTCATAGGAAATCAAACACTTTACCTTCTCATATTCTGTGCAACTAAAGCTTTTATACTGTTTTATGTTACTCAAGTTTTTTTTTCCGAGCTTCAGTAAAAAACTGGCTTTCATTTTCTTATTTAAATCATATGTAAGGGACAAAAGAGTGACAGGGTGAGTCTGAGACAGATTTAATTTTGTGTTCTGATTGAATAATTTCATACCAAAGCATCTAGTATGTCAGCTGAGTGTGGGAAACAATCACAGCAAACTTTTTTGTATGTGTGGGGTGTGAGGATGTAGAAAGCATTTGGATAAACCCATAATGATCATACTTCTAATTTTATTCAAAAGAAATAGTCCAGGTCTGGGTGGACATTCTTTAAGCTGTCAATCATTCTAATGTGTCTTAGAACTGCAGCACAGGAAAAATTACCATCAGAAGCTGTCTGTAGCACTCTTTTGCTTTTGGGGTTAGCATAGAAGGATGATTACATAATGAAACAATCTACAAAGTTGTCTGACAAGTCTTTGATCTGTGGATCTTGCTTTTTCCTAGATGGCATGTCTCCTAAAATCATGACAATATGCAAAATGTATTGTATGGGTCAGAAAATGATGTGAAATTGGTATCAATATTGTTTCGTTCTCAGAGAAATTTTACTAAAATTGACTTCAAAATTCTTTAATCAGCAAGCTGAATTATCACAACACCAGTGGCCTACGTAACAAAAATATGCAAGATGACAAACAAACATGAAATAAAAATACAAATGAAACCTGTGTGCCCCCTGATGCAGAAAAAAAGGCTATAACTGTGGTGAAGTATAGTTACAGCTTTAAGGTTTCAGGGAGAAGTTCTTGCTGTGTCCTAAATCCCCAGTGGACTAAGATGTTACATTAATTTGTTCTTATGGCTGAGATAATACTTGAATCTGTTTCAGTGTGATCAGGAGCTTACTTGGAACACTTCTACTCTTCAGGGCAAATAATTTATCTGGGAACCATACAGGAGGCAATCTTCCTGCAGTCTTCTGGAATCTTGTTCCCCATATGGAATCAGTGCTCTTTTCTAAGAATTCAGAATCTCTTTGTAGACAGACACAAGCACATCTGTGTCTAGACATACATTTTCCTTGTTGCAGCATGGTTCTGTTGCCTTAAACTGCTCAATACCCTGCAACACGTAAGTCTTGTTAGCAAGCCTTCCAACTGGCCAGATACAGTTGCAGAAGTTTTAAGTAGCAGCACTGCACTGCAGATGTGTCAGATCAAGCTAGAGGGGTAGACTTGAGGGGAAAAAGGGGAGACAGAGAGGATTTGAGGTGAGGGCCAAAATGGTGAGCGCCTCTTTTGTCACAGGAGGCTTGATGTGTCTATTATTCTGTTATTCTTGGTTCCTCTTCTCCCGTGCAAATAATGTAAGGCATATATTGCCCAAATCATGAACAGACCTCAGAGGGGAAATCACATTTTAAATTCTGTTGAGAACCATTTCAGAAATTCTTAAGCACTCATAAAAGTGTGGTACAGTGTAGAAATACTAATACCATGTATTACTTCCATCATATCATGTCTATATATTTCAGACTTCCAAAGACAACCAAATATGGGAAAAAATAAACGGTTGTTTATGTGCTTTTCTTTTTTCTAATAGGAAAGTACTGTTTGGGTTTTTTAAAATCTCATGACTTCTTATGTACCATAAGTTCTCTTAAAAATGTAACTGCACATTCAGTACTAGATCTTGTACACAACTATATAATTAATCAATGAATCATCCTGATTTTTATCTGCATCTGTTATTAGAGTAAACATATTGCAGCAGCTATACTTACAATCTGTACATATGTACAGACAAACATTTTGAAGAGGAGGCTGGTGTGTTTCAAATTTACATAAGAGGTTATTTTTCTCAATATCTTTTCTTGTTTATTAAACCATAAGGACATTACATCATCTGGAGTGAAAGTAAAGAACTGTTGCAAATATAGATTAAGATTTCATCATATATTAACAATAAACCTAGTCTAAATTGAATGTCTGGGAATAATTCCAATTTTTATCAAATGATACACCCATTTTATAATGTTTCACTGAAAAATAACAGGAAACAAGAAAATGTAAACTCATAAGTTAAGTTTTCAACAGGTCTTGGAATTTTTAAGCGCCAAACATGTTTTGCATGCTTAGAATCTATTGACCAAAATCCTTTTTGAATTACAAATTATTTTCAGCTTGAAAGCCTGTTGTTAGGGAAATGCAGGCTGTGAATGCTAATTTGGATCTGCTTTAGCAATTAAGAACTGTAGTTTGAGCTGGACACATTTTCTTTGAGCAGTTCTTTATTTTAAATGTGTGAATGCAACACCTATGAGCTCTGCTAATGAAGTTACTATCAAGTTTAACAGACAAGGTTAGTAATTGCACACAATGTGTTTGTAGAAAAACTTCAGGAGGCAAGTTTTGCTGTAAAATCCTATGCAATAGTTTGGCTACTTCTTCAAAGTGATAGACAAGAACCGTTTGAGCAGATTAATAAAGTCACCACTTTCTAGACATTAAATGTAAACATTTGCATACATTGTTTATTGCTATAAAATTTCTGAAGTTCAGTAAACAAAATTTTAAATGTTTCATGTTTAGACATTGCACTGAAAATGTGCTCAGCTGTGGAAACAACAATTTCCTAATTTTTCACCAATAATATAAAAATGAATTACACTGGAAGGAAATGGTAGGACAGAATTGCAACTTTTCTTCAAAAGGCAAGATGCTTCACACCTTGAGTAAACAGAAATGCATAAAGATGTTTGAACAGTGTAAAACTTAGTTTTGAAGTTAATGATGAAAAAACCCCCAAACTTGGATAAATATTTACAAAAAATGTATTTGTTCAAACTACAGTGATGGTAAACAAGTGGGGAAAAAAAGGCCTTTTGTAAGTTTCTCAGTTTTCATCTATCTATTATTATAATGTACATGATATGATCATGGGTTATCTTTCAAGGCTCAATTAAAGCAATTACAGTCCTATTGAAAGCCTGCTGAAATAAATGCACAGGTATCTTTGATTTCAGTTGACTTTGATTTGAAGCTTTATTGACTAGTTGTGATTAAAGTCTTCAGTTTTAAAAATCTTATTTCTTACGATAGAATTTTCAGAATGCAATATCTTGCCCTTCCTCTGATTATTTTTCATTATTATTAATTTAGTCAGTATTATATCTTAATTTCTTCCATTTTAAGTTTTTTAGTGTTTGATAAAGATCTGTCCATTTACATTTTTTCTATCTACCACAATATCGGTTTCAGGAAAAGTAAGGAATATTTATCTCTCTCCTCCAGCCTGGATTCTTCATGTTGCTGAGAAGCACTTGAGAAGCCCCTGAGTTTTTTTAAAGACAATATCTCCAGAATAGGCACTGCAAAAAGTTGCACACATCCAAGATTCTTGTGAAGATCCAGAGCAAAGAATGTGTAGTTGGGATAGAAGATGAGACATTCTAGAGTGAAAAAAGGCAAGGGCAGTTCACAGCTCTGCTGAGATCTGGAAATGCTTGCTGCAGGCAGCTGGGAGCCCAAAATTGAAACCTGATAAACTGCTTATCACCCATAACCTGTTGCTTTAAGAGGGGGCCTGTGAGATTGGAAAAAAAAATTGTACTCCTTGACACCTGTGGCAGTTTGACAATTGAAGTTAGAAGGTCAGAATATATGATTGCAAATAGAGTCATCCAGCCTAGAAGTGTATAAGATTTCTGCCTGAATTAGTAGCATTTTATCTCTATCAAAGGTGATTTAATGACCAAATTTTAGTTTCCGTGTGAGAATTTGGTCACTGGACCAGTCATAGAGCAGCATGGCGATGTAACTGTCTTTTTTATGAGTATGTTTTCTAATGCTCAGGCTGCTCAGATTTATGTCTCTGTATTATGAGACTATGAGCAGAAACAGGGTGAATAAGGCTTTATTATTTTAGAATGCAATACTCTGTTCTTTGAACATCATGGGAACAGTTCACATCTTCTAAATGCAGAAGTAGAAGAAAAAACATTAACACTTCATCTTTTTTTTTTTTTTTTTTATTTGGTGGTCACTTTACAGTTCTAAAGTTTTTCAGTTTACTACAGATAAGGATAAAGGTAATTTTCCAAACAGAACACATTTTGGGGTGGAGTGGCCATAAGGCTGTTATATATATCAGTTGACGTGGCAAGGGGCAGTGTTCCCTTCCCCCAGCTACTTGTTCCATCCCATTACCTTATGTTGACTTTGCAGTGGGCAAGGACATCTGGCCAAAAACTTCTTGGAGTGGAGGAGATGAGCAAAGGAAGAGTGTTCAGCATTGCTAGCCTAAAACTGTGTTCACTTTTTCAGTTGAAGTGCAAAAGAGTGAACACAGTGGGCGGCCCAGACAGAGAGGGAGGGCAGAACCAGGCATCTGCCCATAGTTGATTTGGCTTATGCTGTTCTTGGAGCTTCACCTGCTCATCTCTGCAAAGTGCTCGCTCACTCTTCTTATAAAGGGCAATGGGACTTGAGTCTCCTCTCACTTGTGCTACTTTAATAGCTGTGGGGGAGGATGCCATTTCTTGGCTACATCTTGACTAATACTTTTGCATGCCTCTCACTTAACCTTCACTGATTGCTTTGTAAAGGCACGATCTCTAATTTCCAAACTGGATCCAATGTGTTGGAAAATACTATTGTTCTGTTTTTGTATCACTTGATTTGTGCTTAGTTTGAATGGCTCTACAAGAAGCAATGCACTGGAAGGTAAAGCTCACTACAGGTCTTGTATTGTGTGTAATCTGCATAAAGTTGAATAAAACTTTTGTAAGGCACTAGCATAAGTCACAGTGGGGGTGGTGGAACAAAACAAAAACCACTGAAAAACTCTAGGATATACAGACCTCAAGCATATTTATGTGTAGGGAGAGATGGTGAGTATTTTGGACTGATGAAGTGTGCCTTATGTAAACTTAGGAAGTAAATGCCACTGTTTAGTCTGCTTCTGCTTTCTTATGTTTTGAAGTCCCTGTTTCAAACATCAGATGTCCCTATCTTCTATACTGTATATTATGTTATAGTAGTCAAAGCGATCCTTTTAAAGCTACATTTCTAGTTATTTTTTAAAAGCAAATCTGACTGTAAAATGGTGTGTCATATAGAAAAATCAGTAAAATGCTTTGATGGAGGGAGTAGCTTCTGGAGACTCATATAGCAAATGTTGTGATTGATTGTCCTTCTTGGGGGTAATAAGAGCAGTTTGGATTATTAATGTGGTAAATAACAAACGAGAGTATTCTCTCCTTCTTCCGAGATATTACATGGAGATTTGAAGGGTACATGAAATTTAGTCCTACTTTTGCAGTGGGAAATGGCAAAATGTGCCAAAATGATCCATGAAGCAAATAAAATCAAGCTCTTAAATGAATACTTTAGCTTATACTATTTGCAGGGCAAGTCAGTTACTTGAGAACAGTTAGTGGCAATAAATTAGTTTAAAATGCATTACAGATGGGACCGGCATGTTTTTACTCTTTAACTTCTTGGACTGGATTTGTGCCTGAAGAGATATGGTGACATTTTTCAAGAACTGAGTTATAATGATTTTTGGCTAGAAGTATTCTTCTATTTTAAAAAATACTTTAACTGCCTTAATACCATACCTTTGTTATGCTGTTGTCAGATCCAGGAGAGGAGAAAAATATAAAACTGTATCAGCAGCTGGTTTGGCGATATAGATTGGAGTAGTAGAGCTTTTAGATATTTCTTTATCAAAATACTTAAAAGGATGCAATTGTAATGGCATAAAAGGGCTTTCACAGGCACAGAATACTTTGACTTAACTGTGATAGGTTGTGTCTTTAAGAGCACATTTTATGATACTGTAAATATCACCTAAATTAGAATTATTTTTTATGTATTATGGGTCTTACTAACCAAAGTAATGCCTGAGATACACTCAAGAAGTGTAGATTTTCTAAGATGTATGAAGTCCATCTTTGCCTACAGGGATGCCCCTTTTCTGGAAAGACTCTTATGTCTAAGGTATCTTTGTTGGTCATTTTCAGGCCTGGAAAGTATTTCAGTAGTTACACTGAGCAAGTGCAACTGTTTGAAAGGACTGAGGAAGAAGTAAGTAAATCAACTGTAATGGCCACAATATAGAAGAATGTAATTTACAAGCTACTTTTTAATATCTTAAGAAAAATTGTATTCTTAGAAGAAAAGACTGAAAAAGGCATAGTTTGAAATTAGTTTCTTAAAAATGCAGGTACAGATTAGTCTAAGAGGTTAAAATTAAAAAGGGAGAGATGTATTTGGATAACGAGCTGTTGATGCTGTTTCCTTTTTTAAGAATATGAATGGAAAGATTGTTTATGTAAGTGGCTTGGCCTAAACGTTGTTCCAGAATTTGTGCCAAATACATAAATTATTCTTAAGATACTCTGGGCCAAATTTAGTTTCCTTGATTGCCTGGGTGGCTCCTATTGATTTTAATGAACATTGCATATGTTAATTCAAGCACAAAATTGGCCCTACGATACTGAATCACTGAGGTTAAACCATAAAAAAGGTTGTTTCTGTATGAATGTGTAAACAAATCTTGAATATATTTGTCAGATACATGCAAACTTTAATGGCCATTCCATTAGGTAATTGTAAAATGCAGGAGAGAAGTATATTTCTTTACAGTCAGACATTATTAAGATGTTTTTAATAGTTATATCCTGAAATATTCTTCATTCTGTCGTGTATGATAAACGCTATTAAAACATTTTTGCACTGTTCCCAAAAAAGGGTAATTTGTGTGATTTTATTTGTAACAATTGGCATTTGCAATAAAGAATATATGTCTATTTTATGTTACAAGTATTCTGTAAACAGTTTCTGTATACTAACAATTTTGCTTCTGGGAAGTGGCAATTTTACATGGTGGTAGAAACATTTTATCTAACTGTCTTGTGGAGATTAGGGAAAAGAGAGAATTGTTTTTTTTATTGTATGACATCAATTGATGCATTTGTTCAGACAAATATAGGATGGTTACCCTAAGGTAATATTAATAATAAATATATAATAATATTATTAATAATAACATATTAATCTCTAGTCACTTGCCCCAAGAATTACTGTGGAAAATATAAAATGGCTAAGACTATTTGAATAAGCAAAAACTAGTGCCATGATGGTTTCATACATAGACCTAAACATATTTGAAATTTTACAGCAATTGAAATTTATATAAATTGAAATTGGGTTGAGGGAGTAAAAATGAATAAAATCATGTAACAAATGTGACTGGCAGTGAAACAAACCAGATTATATTTTATGTCTCGTTCTGAAGTCTTTTCATGAATATTTTTCTATCTACTTTTATGACTGAGTGTTTTTACATTTAAGAAATATAATACAGCCACAAGATTATAAATGTCTGTCTGAAATACTTGTTACAGAAGTATTCTGTTTCCAGGAATATTCTGAAATATTACAGTTGTTGTATAAGAATTGCTTACCCAATCCAATAATCCCACCATGCTAAACAAATTAACAATACTTTGACCAGTGATGAGACTTGAGATTCAGACATCTGAATTTTGGATTCTATACAATTTATACATGATAGATGTACCCAGGCTCCCTCTGTTGTCAGTAGGGATCAAATTAGTACAGTTAGTAACCTCCCGAGAGCTACTTATCTCACCCTGTAAAGGACACCTGTGTTTGGTCCACTGAGTGTCTCTCCACATGCCATTGACTGTATGGAGATCTCCATCAGCTAATGGGAAGTTGAGTCCCTGTCTCACATGTAGACACGCAGTTTAGATGTCCGAGGCTGAATCCCACAGAAGGGCTGTATAGTTCATTTATACCTGTGCACCTAGTTTCATTTGAGTTTCTGTAGAGTCCTGGAGGCATCCATGTGGGGCTGGCAGGTGTGACAGAAGAAAAAGGTGTTTGCCTTTCAGGAGTGGCAACTGAAGCCTAGTTGCCACTCAGTTTAGTGCATTAGAACGGGCAACTGCCATATTTACTTTCTTTCCTGATTTTTGGTTTCAAAAGGAGAGTTTAACTCTTAAAAGAAAATACCTAAAATGTTTAATCGAAAGAAGTAGCTATATAGAAAACAAGCAATAGCTTAACTGAATTAAAAGCTGCAATATTTGATTACACATTAATTTACCCTCAAGGATGTACTGCGGTCCTTAGAGATGACTTCACACGGAAAGCTCTGCAGGACTATTTTATCCTCATACCCCCCTTTTCTATTTCCCTCATCCAGTGCCATTGTTTTCCTTCTTCCTTTTGCAGAAAGTTCTCCAACCTGCCACCTTACTACTACTGCCCAACCTAACTCCATTTGTATTGAGATAAGTGGTAACAAATGACATCCAGTTAGAGCTGCTGCAGCTCCAGAGCCATCAGTGAAGATTTTTCAGGATTGTCAAATTTTGCAGTTTACAATGACAGTAACTACAGAGCAGCTCACAGGTACATGCTCTCTATACAAAATTGAGCGCTCTGGTACCTAGGCATGCATTACCATGAGATTTAGGATGCCTCTGAGCAATCACAGGGAATCAGTTCCTGAGACTGGTGGACACCTGCAATCTGTGCTGATTTAATCTAGAATTATGACTTCTGGTTGTGACCCTTTGGCTATACTTCATTAACTAGTGTGCATTTCCTTGCATATATTTGCATAAAAAGGCAAGCTATCCATTTCATCTGTCAGCATACAGAGTGCTATGCAAAGAGCTGCTTTTCAGACAGTTGTTCTTTGGGGACTTAATACCAACATGCCTCCTTAATCTTACTCTCTGATTCCTCTGAGAGCTTGCTCAAGAGTCCCATTAAGATGAATGGCAGAAAACTAGATGAAGCATTGCATATCCCAGATTTCCACTTTATATTTTTTTCTGCAGTACATCACCTTTATCACAATTATATTCCATTTCATAGAATCATGGAATCATTTATATTGGAAAGGACCCTTAAGATCATTGGGTCCAACTGTTAAAAGATCATTTCATCATCTTAGCATCTGCACATTATGATAGGTCACTTTAAGATGACTAGAAGTATATGACTATCAGTCTTTATGTATTGTAGTCCATGACTGGAAGAATCAGTATGTTGTAATAATCTGCAGTATGTTGTAAGAAATCAGCAGATAATTAACCAAAATGCTCAGCTTCCAAGCTAAAGTTTAAAAAAAACAAACAAACAAAAACCAAACTACATATTCATCTACAATCCTAGAAATCTGTTAGGAATAATATCTGCTAGCTAAATATAATATCTAAGAAGAGTTTTGCTTGCCCAGTTAACAGTGTAAGTTTATACATTGAAGTAATGCATTGATGCCTGTTTGTGCTGCAGAGGTGAACTACCACATGAATGGATTCTGAAAACACAATGTGTGCCCGGGGTGCAGTCTGTGACAGTCTGAACTTGCTTTTCTTTTTAAGTAGAAATGGCCAGTGGTCTGGCCCAGACTATTGCCAGGGAAAATGTATCCAGCTCCATTCTTCCAGCACAAGGCTGAGGTTTGGTTTAACAGTTTATTATGTTCTGTGATAGTTTAATCATAACTATTTATTTATTAACTGAGCTGCCAGTTTGTCCTACTTACCTCTCAACACCATAATGTTAACCTTTATTACTCAGCCTTGGAGGGAAAATAAGATATTAGTTGTTTTTTAGACTGGTTTTATGACTGGCTTAAGCTGCTGTAAGTGCAGGCTGTCAATTAAAGAGGTGTTTACAGACTCCTTTCTCCTTCCTTTTTGCTCACGTCCCTGACCCAGACAGCTAGTTTTTATGAGGCTACTAAGCGAGCTGAATGGGGAAGTTAATTTGCCTAAAAACTGGTCAATTTTTCATCTAGGGTGCCTGTTTCAGCACATTTAACATGCAAACGGGTGCTAGTCCCTTCAGGACTTCCCCTCTTTTGCCCATCACATAATGATAATCTAAAAGAATTAACACTTAGGGATACTTATGCAGAAATTTATCATGTAAGTGTAGTCCTTCTTGCTCATGTGCAGCATGCATTGGAAAATAATAGGAGGGAAGGCTTTTATTTAAGAACCTTCGAAAGAATTTTTGAAACAAGATAGCTATTTTAGGTTATCTTGTTTGAATTTTCTAAGGTATTTAGACACTTTATTATTTAAATAACAATATTTTCTTTTAAATAATGTGTAAAACTATCTAACTTTTAAAGTATTACCTAGCAGTGTTCATTCTGTGCATTGTCACCTAAACTGATAGAATTTTACTCATTTTGGGGTTTCAGTAGACTATGTTAATTATACATTGTTATTGTGAAACTGATCATTTTATCTGTTTTTACAAAAGATTCAATGGATACAATAAAATTTCTAAACATAGGACAGGAAAACATTCTTTGTGTAGTGGGAATATGTTTGGAAAAAGGTAAGATAAGTGTAGAACACAGAGTTTCCTATTACATTTTGCCTTTTTGTTCCTGTTTTACTTGGGGTTAATGGAATTTTAACTTCTGTTTTTATAGAATGAAGTGATATTTCTATTACATATGATCCTGGTACTTTTTAGAAACACCATATTTCTTGATTGTTATTGCTGATCATCTTCACTTTTTTTTTTTTTTTGTGAATTTGAATCACTGTTTTTACTCTGAAATTAATAAAACTGCAAATTTATTTGCTCTTACCTACACAAATTTGTATCATCAGTCTACTTTAGTCAATAGATTTTCCATTAAAACAACAAGTGTAACTGTGAATACAGTGAAAAATTTTGAGACGTACTATTATTAGTTTGATTGATCTATCAGTGAGGTGGACAACATATATATTTAAAAATATTTAGGCCAAGCAATAGAATGTGAATTGCTGCCTTAGAGTAGGGAATGAATATTTTTTCAAGAAAACCTCCTTTTTATTTTTGTGTTCTTTTGCCTCCCCCTTTGCCATAACTGCTTGAAGAGGCATGCACAGATGCCTGCTGCCAGAGTGTGATGCTTAACCTGACCGTCAAACAAGCCTCACAAAGGAAGGCTTTTCAGGTCCCCCAGTGAAACAACCACTGCATTTTATTATGGCGTGAAATTAGAAGTGAAAAGCCCTATGGCTCTTGCTGTTTAGTAATGCGGAATATGTCCTTTCTGACGGTGATGGTAGTGCTGGGAGGGAAATAGAAGCCAGGGAAGAGAAACAAAGTAACGATTTAGACAAAGAGGGCCTCCCTTTTTTTCATCATCTCTGATTGTTAGGTGGTCTATAAAACCATAGTACTGTGGTGGATACAAGCAAAAAGAACATTTAGTTGCGGCATTTTCATTCAGAAATGTATGTGTGAATTTGCAGGGTGATGTATAAGGAGAGTCATCTGTTATCAGGAGAGTTCACTAGTTTAACTCATTTATAAAACAGCAACAAAAAACTTGACTTTGCTTGGAGAGAGCAGCACTGCTCTGACAGACACTTTAAGTTGCATAGCAAGATGGTGTTTATAACAAGACTGTGTGTGGTTATCTGAAGCTGCCTTGTAACAGATTGGAAGGGGAAGGTGCCAGCTTGAAGAGGCTTTCCCTTGTCTGTTTGAGATTAAAAGAATCATGTTTTCTCAATGAAAATTCTGTGCATATATAAAATGTCAAAATATTTATGCTTACTTTTACTTTAAAAGTATTATGTAATCACTAAAGCAAAGAGTTAACTATTAAGAAATTAAAAGTTTATGAGAGAGACATTGTAGAATTTAAGATGGGCTTCATTTCATAGAATCATAGAATCATTCAGGTTGGAAAAGACCTTTAAGATCGAGTCCAACTATACAGTTATCTGTCAGCTGATCACTATCACTGCTGCTGGAAAGAAATTGTGAAACCTCATCCACAGTTCTATACCTGGAAGGGAAAGGCTGTTATGTTTTGTGGACCTATATTGTTAGCTGTAAATATATTGCTGTTATTTTTACTGGATTACCTTCTTTGGATCCTATCTGCATGAAAAGGGTGGCAGGAAACAGTGATCTAGAAACAGTAAGGATGTAGAAGTGGGAAGTTTCTGCCGTGTTGCTTACTCTCTGTGTTATAGATGCAATCTTGGAGAAGCTTTAAAAGCAGAAAGGAAGAGTTGGCATGACTGATCCTTGATAGACTGGTGGAACAGATGCAAACGTGACAAATCAGTTAATTGGTAAACTGCACTGTGGGACTGCAGCCTGAAGGAAGGAATGAAGTTCAGACAGAGAAACAAAACTGCTACTGTTTTGTAATTCAGGTGGTTCATTTCATTATTCATTAATATGGTAGCTACTGTACCAAAGAATTCCATACATAAGCAATGGCACAGAAAGAAGCAGGAAGGCACTAAGCAATTAAAGCTATAAACACAGAATCACAGAATCATCTAGGTTGAAAAAGACCTTGAAGATCATCCAGTCCAACCATTGACCTAACACTGACAGTTCCCAACTACACCATATCCCTCAGTGCTATGTCAACTCTACTCTTAAACACCTCCAGGGATGGGGACTCCACCACCTCCCTGGGCAGCCCATTCCAACACCTAACAACCCGTTCTGGAAAGAAATGCTTCCTAATATCCAGTCTAAACCTTCCCTGGTGCAACTTGAGGCCATTACCTCTTGTCCTGTCGCTTATTACTTGGTTACAGAGACTCATCCCCAGCTCTCTGCAACCTCCTCTCAGGTAGCTGTAGAGGGCGATGAGGTCTCCCCTCAGCCTCCTCTTCTCCAGACTAAACACCCCCAGTTCCCTCAGCCGCTCCTTGTACGACCTGTGCTCCAGACCCTGCACCAGCTTCGTTGCCCTTCTCTGGACACGCTCAAGTCATTCAATGTCCTTTTTGTAGTGAGGGGCAATCACTATCAGCAAAGAGCTTCTTCACCTTTTCAGACTGTATCACTCTACATTTGATTTAAAATAATTTATGCACATGCCACAGTATATCTTGTGTGCACACTAGTGCTCCAGGCTTGACTTGCTGTTTCTTAGCATGTTGCCAATGCTACACCTTATATCTTGACAGGTGAAACCTCAGAAAGTGGAGATTTAAAATAAGTGCTAGGAAGAGTTTTGAAAAAAGGGAACTAATTTGCACTTGATGCAGCACATAAAAGCAAGCCAATAGAAGAACAGGAAAATTATCTTAGAGGCAACAGTTTGAATAGGGATAATTGGAATGACAGTTTTAAGACCAGAGTAGGTTGGTAGAGCAAACAAAGGTGTGAAAAAAGGAGAGCATGAAAAATAATATTATTTCTGTAACAAAGAAGAGGTGGTGGAATAGGTACTGCACTGAGATATAGCCCAAATATTTGTACTTCTTGTAAGCATTTCAGAAGAACTTCAGGAGGATCAGAAAGTGCTGCTAGGATATGCCCCTTCAAGGTGAGAGGTTCACATTTAAGGCACTCCTCTAGAGAACTCCTCACTGCTTATACAGGAGAGAGAAAGCTCCATCAAATACTTTAGGGCATTCATTTGAATGTAGGAGGTTTAAGTTCAATTCTGTGTTTCAGATTAAGCAAAATAAGAACTCAAAGGTTTTTTTTGGTGGCTGTGTTAATCTCTAGGCTATGAGGCAGGGAAAGGGAAGAAACTACATTTCTGTTTCATCTGGTACAAAGCCTTGTAAACAAACTTTGAAAAGAACTGGTCAGAAACGAACTAATGTTTGGGAGCCAATTTTCTGTTGACATGGATGGCCATGATTTTGATTTGGTAACAAAGAATAGAAACATGAAAAGCGTCTTAGGATTGTTCTTCTGTCCTTTCAGACAAGCACTTCTGCTGACAAAGTTTGACATGCCAGACAACTAAGCCATACAGATAGATATCCAGCTGTCAGTGTTGAAAGTTATTTTCACTCTAAAAAGATTAGAGTTGAAACTGCTGTATTTCTGCAACAGTGTGATGATGATATGACTACTTTTTTTTTTTTTTTAGTAGTAATCTAAATTTAAATTTACAATTATTTTATGTTAAAACAGTTCATTTTTAACACCTTCAGTGATTCTCACTTTCAATACATGTACAGCTTTTCCGGTAGCTTTCACTTTCTGTTTAATACTGGGAATTTACAGCAAGTGCTACCTAGACTTCCAGAAAATTTTACCTGAAGTCCTTGACAGGGGTCTTGGTCTTTCTGGAGCTCTAATGCAGATGTTGGAGCATGTGGAGATTTCAGATGGTGGATTTTCAGAGATCAATGCAGTCAGAACAGCTTTTTTATCAAAATGTTTGAAACCGAGCCTCCTACAGCCTTTAGGAACAAAGCCTGTAATGCTATTCTGTATGTGCAGAGGTCTGGACAGACTTAACTGATACACTGTTACTAGCCCTTTGCCTGTCTCTATTCAGGTGATGTGGATACTGACTCTTAAGTCATAATGCTTTCTTTATTTGCTTAGGATATTGAAGGCATCCAGTTGCTAACACTTAATACTGTGGTATTGGCATCCCTGTTGTTGTCTGCTGAGATGAACTGGACAGTTAAGAAAGAGAAATTATTTTTGTAAGCTCATGTTTTTGTTAAGATATCCAACCATTGCACTTCTGGAAAATTTTCTTTACTGTAAGTCCTGATTTGATAGTAGCAAGTTTGCATAACTGTGGAGAGCAGTAATACGTGCTCATGTGTGTGCTTTTAGTCCCTCCACACCCAAGTAAAATAAATACACATCCAAAGCAGCTATTTGCTATAGCAGTTTAAACTATGCTACCAGTAAAGTTTCCCAGAAATGTTCCATTCTGCTCTGAAATAACCATTTCAATGGCCAGACCACTCTCCAAAGTGCTGGTAACAGAAAGAATACAGTTACACCTGAAACTGCAGTAGTTTGCTTCAATAACTCTATGTCTAAGCCTTGTAAGAGATTGAGTAAACAGAGCTGAAATTGAGGGTTTGTCCACCTCTCTGCTTAAGTAGCAAAACAGAGCTTCAAAGAAACATGTCAGTATGCTATCCTTCTCTTACTTATTTGGATATTATTTTGAATAACCTTTATCTATGTCCTTCAAATTTGTAATTGGAAGATACTGTAGCTATGTTCTGCATGATTTGGTGAAGATTTTAGAGGTCTGCTCTGCGACACTGACAGTCCCATCTGCAGAAACAATTTACATTTATTGAGAATACACTGCTTGGATGCAAAACCAAAAGTAAAATTGTTTAGTGCTGGTTTTGAAATGTAATTTTAGAAAGTATTTCAGTATTAACACCATTTTTAGGTGAATAAGGGTTGTTCCTATCTTTCAAGACTTCAGTTCAATGTGCCAGATAGGGAAGGTCTCACTTTGTAGGTTTATATTTAGCATATACTTGGAAGACATGATCTACCATCTTTTTCCTAAAATATAAAAACAGTGAGAAAAATAGAAATAATCCAATTCCTGGAAAATTATCTAAAGCAAGTGATGTGTTGTAAGTTCCATATTGCAGGTTGTATACATCATCCTACTTAGATAAGAATTATCAAAAATAAATCTTAATTGCTTATGTGGTGCTATGTTTTGGATCTCCATTATACAGCTTTTGCTAGTCTTTTTTATAAAGGATATACCAAATTCCACCAGGAAATACAGCTCTCATTCCTGTTGACTAAGACCATCACTGGATTGTTTATATTCTCTCTTACTTTCTGATGTTAGAACTCAACACAAAATGCTATATTCTCATAATTTAACCCTTAGTACTTTAATGCTAAATTGCTCTGCATGAGGTCACATGTGAATTAATCAGAAAAGTCTTTTAGGGTGTTAGCCTCAGATTAATCCCGACCACTGCAGGTACACCCTTGCGTGATGTGATATACTGTGATGGTGGCCATGTGGTTGCTGTTCCCTATCCCTGTCTGTCCCTGCTTGCTCTTGTCAGACCCTGGAAGTTTGTGCTGCACTGTTTTACATTACAGTTGAAGAGGATTCAGAACAGTTAAGGTAGCGTGCTGGTTTTGGCTGGGGGGGAGTTAATTTTCTTGATAGTAGCTAGTATGGGGTTATTTTTCATATTTGTCCTGAAAACAGTGCGGATAACACAGGTTTGTTTTAGTTACCGCCGAGCAGTGCTTAAAGAGTGTCAGGGCCTTTTCTGCTTCTCACCCCACCCCACCAGCGAGGAGGCTGGGCGTGCACAAGGATATGGGAAGGGACTCAGGTGGGACAGCTGACCCCCACTGACCAAAGGGATACCCCATACCATATGGCATCATGCTCACCATATAAAGCTGGGGGAAGAAGAAGGTATGGGTGGACATTTGGAGTGATGGTATTTGTCTTCCCAAGTCACTGTTACATTTCATGGAGCCCGGCTTTCCTGTAGATGGCTGAACACCTGCCTGCCAAATGGAAGAGGTGAATGAATTCCCTGTTTTGCTTTGCTTGTGTGTGTGACTTTTGCTTTGCCTATGAAACTGTCTTTATCTCAAGCCATGAGTTTTCTCACTTTTGTGATTCTCTCCTCCATCCTACTGAGGGGGAAGTGAGTGAACGGCTGGGTGGGGCTTAGATGCTGGCTGGGTTTAAACCATGACAGGTAGCTGTAACTACATCTCTAATAGAGGCACCATTCCCTTAGTTTCAGTGCCAGCCCCAGGTATTTTGCTGTTAGATTTTCTGAGTTACTTTTTCTTGGCTTCTGAAAAATATGAAGCAGTTATCTGTCCTAAAACATAAGGATGCACTGTCTGAATGTTGATTACAAATGAAAGATTTTCTTTGTGCGTGTATCTATATATACACATGCACATACTTTTATTATTTAGAATAAATTAGTATTTGCAGATGATAACAAATTCCACATTAGTAACTTGTTCCTTGTCATCTACCCTATCACAGTACATGCCAGGATGTCATCAGTATAGAACAAGAAAAAATACATTTCAAGAAGGACTAAGAAGTGTTCCTTAAAGGGATTCTAAAGACCCAGGTCACTCTAACCAAGAAGCACATTCTTTAGTGACCATTTAAAATCTAAGACCTGGCTTTCATTCAAAACCAGCTCTACAATTAGCAATACTTTCAGACAGTATCAGCTGGGTTCCCAGTGTACATGATAATGTCACAGAATAACCCCAACTGTAACTAATTTAATTAAGACTTGATCCTCGAATACAAAATCACTCCTTTTCACCAAATCTTGATGCTCACTGACCTACAGGAGAAAAAACAGGCAATACAGACAGGGAACCTTTCTCTGTCATTTAACCCATTTGTTTATTTAGTTACAAGGGAACTTTATTTCTAGTGTAATTCTCATGAGAATCTCTTTAACATGAACAAAGGAATAATTCCAGGTAGCCACATGAAACTCCTACTTTACATAAAAGAATATGTTTCACAGTTGTTCCTCTTAGACTTTCAAAGTTTTCAAGATACTTAAACCTCTCCCAGTCCACATTAAATGTAACTGAATTGTAGGAACTAAACTGTTACACTATGTTTCTAGAAAGTTTATGACTAGTTCTCTGATAGTTCAGTCCACTAATGGAGGAAGAGAGGCAGAAGAGGCAGAGAAACAGAGACTGACACGGCTTAAAATGGATGTTGCAAAATGCTCGGAGTCTCATTGGGTGGTACATATCAACCTACAAGCTAGTAAGACAGTTACTGATTCTGCAGTTGAACATTCCTCTGGGCTCGTGGATTTTTTTGGCCTGAGGAACTTACTGGTTCATTAGTGTATCTCTACCTCTAATGGTTTGTTTTAAACAGTAGATGTGTACAGGGGGTGCCTGACCTAATAGGGTGTATGAGCGCCTGAAATTTTGATCGTACCTGATGTGCTGCAGTGCCTTATCTTAGGCACTTGATCACCGGGAAGGGTGCTCACAAACTTGAGTGCGATACCCTGATACCATGAACCACTCACATGGAGAATTACTCACGTGAAGCCTCCCAATCAATCAAACTATCAAGCATAGGTTTTGGAGAGCATCAGGAATGATCTAGCACGGAAATGAGAAAAGCATTTTTTTACATCATGATTCTGGATTCACTTTCCTGCCTCTGTAGGATTTGTCACTCAAAGTGCCTGAAATTTTCCTTGCATATAGTTCTGTTTACCTTAGCTTTTAATTTTGTAACATACATTATGAAAGTCACACCTGTGTGTTCTGGGTGGGTAGACAGCACATACCTTCGTGCTGGTCAAAGATTTAAACTGGAGATTTAAAAACAAATAGACCAGGGACCTTTAAAAGAGCATGCCTTCAATTTCATAACCAAACACTTCTTTCATTTTAACATGCAGAATTCAGGTAGGCTGCCTTGAACCTATAAAAGGAAAATACTCAAAGTTTATGAGGATGTTCATTACCATAGGTATTTGAGACACAAATGTATAATTACACTTTTATAAAATTATTTGACAAAAATTATGTACATTCTTGAAGTGGTCAGCCAAAGTCCTTCAGATGGATTAATTGGTCTCATCCCAGGATGCTTTTCTTATGTTTCATTGCAAATTATTAAAAGAGGTTTGATTCTTACCTACTTTTATGCACAATTAATATTCTATTCTCCTAAATTATTTTTTATAGGTATAGCTTTTAGAACTACATCATGTCCTCCTAAGTGCGGAAGTATGAATCAGACCCATGTGACAAGTTGGGAGAATCTAATTTGGTCTTTGGTTCAAACAGTAATGTAAATATTGATACTTCTTTTTGACATTAGTAAATGAGATGTACCTTCTAGGAAGAGAATGTTTAAGGATTGTTTTTTGTGTGTATGGATCTTTTGGGAAAATATAATCCAGAACTAATGGGAGATTTTTTTTTTTTATTGATATACCGAATTTTTTAAAATTATAAATCTTCCTGATGGATCTCTTCAGTTTTATCATGAGAAGTAGTTTCAGTAAACACATCCTGCATCTAATGACTCGTATAGTAAAGAAGAAAAGTCGTTGTTCAAACTATTCAAAATTTAGTATGTTCTATGGTGTGATATTGCTAACACCTAATACTGTTCTACCAAACTAGCATGCTATTAATTAATTTGGACTGGGTAAATATTCAACTGTACATTTACTGTTCTAAAACAAAAAAAATTGTGTTCTTCATACAGCTCACAGTTCAGTTTTTGAGACAGAGAAAGTAACAATTTCTATTCCTGTTGATAAACATCAGTTGTAGTTAAAGAAAAATCTCAAAATCACTTATTTTTCTCTTGCTTCCTGTTTATGTTTTGCACTATGTTTACTGCCACTGTGCTAAAATTTACAGATTGAAAATAATTTTTTTTCATGGTTCCTTTGGGCACAGTTGCATATTTAACTGTACCTATCACAAAACTGTTCTCTGTAAGAGTGATGAACAGTCTGTTCTCCTTTGACTTTGGTTAAATTCCTGACCCCAAGAATGTTCTCTGCTCAGTGCCTGACAGTGAGTACCTGCATTTTTCAGGTACTTGTCTTCATGACATGGCAGGTTCTTAGGAGACTGTACACTGTAAAGTGGTTTTTCCTTTATTTTTTTAACCAATTTCCTTTTAATTAAATACCTTAGGACAGGAAAACACTTAAATATATATTCTAAGCATAAATAATTAATTTCTGACCTTGCTTTTGTGAGCAAATTGAATGGTCAATGATAATGAAAAGAATAATTACATTCCATCTGTAATGTTTTGATTCCGTTCTTTTTTGCAACAGTTTGCATATGGCTTGGTTCCACTTCAGTGAGGGAAGAAGCCTTATTAAACAGAAATACTATGGGTAGACTCTTCTACTCCAAAATAAATGTTTGATATGTTAAATTCAGCTATTTAACTTAAATATAATATTTGAGTAAATATACTGTATTTGAATAAATATTTAATACTTAAATGATGTTTTGAAATTCATTACACTTTAAAAATTGCTGTGTTGGTGTAACTCTGTCCCATTCAGTTCAAAGGCAACATTTCCTAAGCAAAAGTGTTGATGGACTGTTTTGTAAATCCCTTTACTAACCAAAGTAAATGGCATGCATCTTGTGCTAATCTCATAGTTACTTTATTTACAGTTTAAAAATTAGAACAAAAAAACCTTAACTGCGTATTTTAAAAAAATGAAATTAAAGATATAACCACCAAATATTTTAAAGCAATAGTAATCCTTCTTTCTCGAATGAAACAGTACTTTGCCCTTGTCCCTTATTTTACACAGTCTGAAAATTAACAGATCTATAGTGGCATCTGCTACATGCTTATGTACCTGTGTGTGTATGTACACACACACACACACACAGAGTCTTTAAAGGATGACAAATGCTGGGGTACTTTTTATTAGCACTCCTTTTGGCTTTTGATGCAATTGTTTAGTACTTAGTAACAACTCTGCAGCAGTCTGGATGAAGAAGGCAGGTCTACAATTTGCAGACTTAAGGAGAGGAGATGACAAAACAGGTGCTTTAGGAGGATTCAATTTAGCAAGGGCAGTGTGATTTACACTCATCATTTTAGGATTGCCACCAGTCCATAATGACTGGTTCAATGCTGTGTTTCATATCTGTTCCCGCCCCAGCAGTGGAGCAGCCTTTACGGTGGTGCAGGAGCAGCAGTCAGCGGTAGCTCCAGGGGACCGGTGACATCTGGTGAACGGACTGCCGGCACGCTTCCCATGCCGCTGCTCGCCTGCCTGCTGGTGGTCTGCCATCTACATACCTAAGCTTAGCTTCTGAGGGTGGGTGGTAATGTCTGCAAGATATTTTTTATTCCATAAAGTAGAGACAAAACCGGCTGTCAGCTACTGCTTGTTCTAGATTCCTTCTTATCCTGGATAGAGGTTTTCAGCATCCTTTTAACAGGCACACACATTTACACTAATCCAGAAAACCTGGACATGTTTACCTGTTGCGTGGGAATTGTTTTCTCAGGGGTGTTTTAGGTATTTCCTTGAAACTCTTCTTATTGATGAGAAATGCAGTATGCATTCCTCTCAGACATCAAAGCTAAACACACCACCAGTGAAATAGCTCCTGTTGGTCTGGGGAGCTTTGGGTCAGGCATTGACTGTGTTCCATTAAAATTATTAGAAATGTTATTACCCAAATTTTAAGATGTATGCACTTTTTTTGTATTCTCTGAAGCCGTGTATTTAAGAAAACATGTTATTGCCACTAGTGTTGACTGACTTTTTCTTGATTTTAATTGTTATTATGCATGGAATGATACCTGTCAGAAAACCTTCAGCTGCTGTTGATGTAAGGCCTGATTCTGCTTTTTCTTGAGAGAATTTTCAACTTGATGCTTGTCTTGGCTAGGTGGTCTAAAAATGGAGGTGATCCATAGTGGAGGGAGAAATGTTTTACTGCAGTACTGTGCAGAGCACTGCAAAATGTATGCTTGTTTGTTGGTAGACTCATCTTGATGCACATTCATAGCAAAGCATGCCAAAGATGAGAAAAACCCCACAGCCTGTTGCAGATAAAAGATACAGCTCAGAGTGACCCATGTAAATGGGGTGAGAAAGTTCTAACAGAACCAGGCAGGCTCAAGTTTATGAGGACAGAGAGTTTACTGGAAAGCTGAGATGTCTGGAAAAAGACAAATTTATGTACGCAATAGCCCTTTTTCAGAGCTAACATATATGTAACACATTGGATCTGGAACACATTTCCCTCTCCACATAAAAAACATCAGGAGAGACTTCATAGGGAAAAATAAGTATCTCTCTAACAGATTATTGCCATTCAGAGGATAAAGCTCACCACACAGGGGGATCTCAAGATCACAGCTGATTACAGTTAAGTCAACAACTCAGAGGTGAGAGCTGGATCCAAGCTTCCAGCTTTTCCAGCTTCCCACTTTAAGGGAACTTCATAACAGAGTAGCTAGGAGGATAAATGCACAAACCTCTGTTCGTGAGTTGCTCTCATCTTTGTTATTTCAAACTTAACTGCTTTTTAAGGACAGTCCCAAACTCTTCTAGTGCAAATTTATTAGCAACACTTCGGTCTGTTAGCAGATTTTCTCCAGTTTAGGGAGTCGTACAGCTCCACTAAAGCTAGGCAGTCGGCTCCTGCAGTAGCCCATGGTGCTAGGCTCAGCCCAATGCTCTGAGGACTCCTCATACAGCAGGAGCAGGAAGATTTTTTTATTTATGTGTAGGTAACAGCGAATACTCTAGTTAGAGCCTATAAGGCTTATGATGGAGGCCTTATGGCTTGCTACATCATCTGTTTTCCTTGGAGTATTCTGAGAGCAGATTGTAGGATACTGATCAGTCCTGGTTTAGTTTTGTCCATCTTTCCTTTGAAATGTTTGAGTTGAGATGTCCATCGTCTCTGCTTGTGCTGATGGTGGGAAATGCTGGGGCTCAACTGAAGGAAGCTTGTGCTGTCCTGAGTGATTACTGCAACAGAGTGGCAGCCAGACAAGGCATCAAGTTCTGGAGCCTGTTTATGCCTTGGACAAACCCTCTGCAGCATATAGCATCTTGGTATTTTCTTCCAGGAGTACCAACTGTTTTGCTCTAGAGCCTGCAAGGAAGGTGGTCCAAGTCAGCATGAACTTGGTCCTAGTTGTTATCTCAAGACTGTAGATGTGCTGGTTTAGATATTGTCTGTGTGGCTGTGCAGCAGTGTAATAAGAATTCAGAGAAGGCAAGAATATAAAAATCCTGACAGCCTTGGGAATCATTGTCAGAGTCACAGATCAAACTGTTGCCCATTTTGTCTTTACATCATTTATACTGCTGTAATTTGGGGCTAAACCCATCAGACAGTTAGGAGAGTTGTAAAATTGGTGTGACAGTGGAATTGAGCTCAAAGGTGCAGTAACTATACCACAGGAGGAACAACACTCTGGAATTAATTAAAATTACTGACTTCAGTGACATTTTATAATGTCTCCTTCTAATTACTCTGTATACAACACATTGTGAATTTTGAAGAGCTAGAAATTGAGTCTAAAATACTAAAATATATATAGAGAAAAAGTTTGAGTGGTATTTTTCATTCCTGAAATATGTAACCTTTGTGACTAATGGTTTTATTATAGTTTTCAGGTTTTGTTGGTAAGTGCTTAACTTTTAAAACACTATTTTGTTTAGTACATTAATGATACAGGTAGACAGCTGAGATACAGCCTATATGTATTCATGCTTGGTTTTGAATAGCATAAATGTATATGGATCCAATCTAATGCTATGTATAAGATAAACAAGTTATATAAATACTAAATTGCATGTCAAAAGCCTTTCTTTTTGGTGCAATAAGTATCTTTCCACTATTACCAGAAGGAGTAGGTGTTATTAACTCCCAACAATGCCAGTATTTTCCAAGATCATATTTTTAACAAAGGAAGGGAAGAGGTTTCTGGATGTGAGTCTAAATTTATGTTTCAGCTGCAATAAATGCTCTTAATAGTGTGATTTTTCTTTATGCTATGTTGTGAAGCTTGACTCTGGTTTGCAGAGTCTGAATCTCAACTCTCTGTATAGCCATTGCAGTAGAGGTTGAAGGTGAAGAAATGATAATATGGTACATGAAATAAAGTGGGTTTGCTTACAGACCAGTGAATATTGTCTATTTATGCAGGAATAGTGGTTAAACCTCTTCTAGAGTTTACTCCGTAGCTTGCTGAAATAGTTTCTCGCTTGGGAAGGCAATATAGCTGTCTAATCTTAAGGCTGGTCAGAGAGGAGAAGATTTAACTTTCTGTATTTTAGAACAGTGCTTTTGACATTGTCTCTGTGATCCAGTGACACTGTGTTAAGTGGTATTAGGACCTAGATTCAATCAGGCAGAAAATAGGTTGGCATATAAACAAGTGAGGCAATTGCCTTGTACAGTAAGAAATACTGAAAATATTTCTTGTAATCTAACCATGGTTTGTCATGACCCTGCTCTGACACCATGACTCAATGGCAGTCTTATCCTCAGGAGAAGTGGATTTTTAAAGCCTATTATTAACTTCCTATGGGCCAAACAAACAACTGGAGAAGAAATGGGGTCATTTGTGGTTGCTTATTTATTTCTCCTCCTGACACTTATATGCCTCCTGATTCTTCCTAGTGCCTGGAGCCCTGCAAAGAGTCCTGGGACTTGAGGAAAAACCATTGCCAAAGCTTCTGTGAGGTACGTCAGCCCAAGGGCACTCTTTATCAATTTGTTCTAGCTGTCTCTTTCATTTAAATTATTAGCTTCAATGAGACAGCTCACAAACATAGGATTTTTACAGCATTTGCCTTCATTTGAATGGATACATATATAACAATTTAGCCATATTAAGTATGAATTTTTTTTTTTTTTCTAAATGATTTATCTCAACTTGAAGTTTTAAGACTTAATCCAGTCACACTTACATAGCTTCTCTCAGAAGGTGCTGTTAAATCCCTCCTGTAAGATGCTATTTCTACCACATGTCCTTCTGTCTTTTCTAGTTATATGTAAGAAAGAATATCTTTGTTTAAAAGATAAAATGTTAGTGTTTGAAAATCCTTGTGCTGGGTAGCTAGAAAAGATGGTTTTCCTGTATATGAAAGTCAATCTGATTTCTAAAAGAATATCTCTCCTAGACTAACTAGACTGTGGACTTCTAGTTCAGAAGACTACTATCAAAATATGTAATTATTCAGGAACAAGTCTTTGCAAAACTGTTTCAGAATGACCTTGTGAATAAGCAAACCTAGATCAGTTAAACTAGTACAAAACTCGAGATAGTTTTATTAGATTTAAAACAAGAGTGCTGAGTTGATGCAAGTCAGCTGTTACAGTTTTTGTGTTTTTTAGTACAGATGGGAATAACATCTCAGTAAAAAGTTGCTTTATTATAATGAAATCAATATAAAGATACAACTTTATTCAAGTCTATGAAAGTGTATGATTCTGATGATGTTCAGCTTTTCCTATAAAAAATAGAAGTGACCTCAATTGATATATTGATCTCACTGATACACTGATTTAACTCCCTCATCACTATGGGCATGCTTTTTCTGGTACAAGACCATGTTTTATGTTTAAATGATTTTAAGCATCATGAAGATGATAATAAAGCTGCGATTTCAACAAAAAAAAAAAAATTAGATCTGACTATGTGTACATAGGGATTACTGGATTACTGATCTATGCAGTCACATTAGAAGACAAAGTAAATTTTTCTCATGAAGACCAATCCTTGTAAGAGTTCTTTAACGCAGATTAATTGTTGCTTCCTCATATACAAAACTTTTGGGTAGTGGAATAAAGCAGTTTTACTTGATCTAATTTATGCCATTCTCATATATCGATTCTCACAAAGGCAGTATGTTTCCAGATATGGGTGAAAATATGTATAAAATTGGTTTAAAAGGAAAACATTTGTAGAACACTGTTCTATTGTAGTTAAAAGCAGTGAGCATCCCTCTTTGATTAGTGTTTTGTGGTTGAAGCTAAATTTAGAACTTCAAAGGCCCGTAATGAAGAGCAGCACATTTAGCAGCTAACTGAAAAATGAGCTGTGAAATAGGGTGAGGAGGAGAAGCCTTGAGGACATATTATGCCTGAGGGAGCTATAAAGTTTTTAATTAAGTAGCTGCAAATTTGTGATGTTTTAGGATTTGAAATTAGCTTCACACACAGACAAAAGACCACTTTCCTTTCTCTCAGACTCATGTATGCTTCATAGACATTGATTGAATTAAAGGAGGCTGTTTTCCTTTGAGGATGTTTTCAATCTTTTTGTATTTTGTAAAAAATTTGGAAGCAACAATTTAGCTTTGTGTTTCTCAAGGTCCCTCCTTGGTATATTACGTCTTATTTACTGAATGAGTATAGTAATGTTAAAGGAACCCTGTGTGTGAAGAAGAAAAGGAGACCATTTACCTGACTCCTTTCTTTTTATAAATTCAGTTTCCTGCTGGTTTGACTTCTTACTGGGCTAACCATGGGATGAGGTGTATTCCAATGAGGGGAACAGTAGGAGTGCATGTCCAAGGATCACGGGGGTCAGTGGGAGAGATAGGGACAGCTCATTTTGGCAGCTTTCATGATACTTAAGCCTTAACACCGAAATTCTTCCTTAAAACCCTGATTCAAAAATTCTGGACTGTTCTGTAGGACAAGATGGAAGAGGTAGTGTAGTGGCACATTCTTGGACCACAGTGATTTTGGAGAATAAACTGACACATAGTCTGTGAAACACCTGGACCTCCATAATAGTGAAGTCTTTCTCATTTTGCCAGAAATAAGAGAACAGTAAAAATAAGAAAGTAAAACATTTGAATATGAAAGGAAGTTGCAGAAGTTTCATGAACAGTTTCATGGAGAGTGAGTTATAATTCCTGTGTGGGTTTAGGAATCTGTAAATCAGATCTGTCAGAATGGAAGCTTTTTGGTTGCTTTGAGATAGAAAGGCAGGCTATAGATAACCTCAGTTACATGGGTTGCCCCTCTACAGTTACACCAATCGCTTTGAGGGAATCGCTTTAGCTGTTTTTGCACCAAACTAAATAAAGCATCAGTTAAAAGAGGAGATGAAATCCTTATGTCACACACAATATTTTCCCCGGGGTGCTAGATGCTATTTTTAATACAGTTTTAAGTGAACCTTGCAAACCTCTGACTACTACACATTCTATAAAATGTCTATGTGTTGAAGCAATGTCTTGTATATCTAGGACTTGATTTCTCAAAGAAATAGCATTTAATTTGATCTTTAATCATTATATTTAAGGCTTATTTTAATCTGTATTTTCTGCTGATCACTTTATCAGAAATTTAGTTCCGTTCCCGTGAAGAGCTATACAGTTACTAATATGCTGGAAGGAACATAAAGATACTACAAAATCTTCTCTTAGCCAACTCATTTCAAACAGTATAATGAAAAAGATTTTGCTTCTTTATTTAGAGTGGCATTACATCAGATACTGTGGGTAAAATGTTAGGAAGTACAAAGGGAGGAATGTGGAGTAGTCAAAAAAAAAAAAAGACTGTCTGACCATTGCTTCCCCTTTGTTTTGGGAATGTTTTTAATCTGTCATTGAGCAACTCTGTAGCCAGCCAATGTGAGGAAAACAAGGGATAGCTGGCAAATATAATCAACTTTATTCCATTAAAGATGGTGGTCTTACTTGAGGGAATTCATCATTCTGTACTTGGAATGCTTTTTTAGAAGTGGCTTGAATATACAAATCTTCAGGGATAGTCTTGCAAGAGCTGAAAATCCAAATTTTCCTTTAGAAGGTCTTGGAAAACATACATCTTTTCATTTTGGTTGTTTTTTTGGTTTGTTTTTTTTTTTTTTTTTTCTTTTCTGTGTTCCTGTTAAAAACTTTATACAATTCTTTTGTTTTCCCTTTAGCCTCTTTTCCCCAAGAAGAATTATGAATGCCTAACTAGCTGTGAATTCCTTAAGTACATCCTGTCTGTGAAGCAAGGGGACTGCCCAGCACCTGAGAGGGCCAGTGGTTTTGCAGCTGCCTGTGTTGAAAGCTGTGAAGCTGATAGTGAATGTTCTGGAGTGAAGAAGTGTTGCTCCAATGGATGCGGTCATACGTGCCAAGTTCCAAAAAATCTGTACAAAGGTAGAGATTATTAATATGTACTCATACTGGGCTAATAACTTCAGGCCATAATAAAGTCTTGTAAAAAACCCAGGACTTTCATTTCACAGGAGTTTGTATGGATGGAAAGAAAAAGGAAAGGTGCCTGTAGAGATGTGGGTGGACACTGAAAGATTGGAAAGCCAGAGAAGAATGTTTCTCAAATTCTGATTTTTTTTACCCCTTGTGAAGCCCATGCCTGGAAATCTGTGGAATGTAAACAGGTGGCTATAATGAATCATCTTAAGCAGAACAAATTTGCCAGTTTAGGTGAATCTCCCTTAATTTGAGGCAGAAGAGAGAGAATGGAGCAGGACAATATTTAACGATAAATAGTTCATGTCCTATTAATCACAAATAACATTTATGTTTATAAGTCAAGCAGGTGGGACTACCAAATAAGAAGTGTAAAATAATCTGGTAAAAGAACAAATCAATGCAGTATATTTGGTATTGTTGTTCTTAATGACTTAAGAACAAAATAGTGAAAGATTACAATATCCACACGTATGTATATTAATTCATTATTTAAATCTAAGGCAATCTTATTCAAAAATCTTTAATTGATTGGAGTCCTGAGGTTCTGTGAAAAAAAGATTTTCCTTGACATCCATTGACAAGAACATACAGACTAAGAAATTATTTGCTTAGACAAATTCCAGATTTTAATTTATTGGAATTTAAAAAAGCTTTATACATGGAAGTATTGTGAAAATGTGCTCCTAACTTAGAACAATGAGAATTTATGAAAGTCATGTTCTTCTTCCACAGAGTTGGAATGTTTT
This sequence comes from Athene noctua, assembly GCF_965140245.1. NCBI lineage: Eukaryota > Metazoa > Chordata > Aves > Strigiformes > Strigidae > Athene > Athene noctua. Next base: position 184,774,143 of record NC_134037.1, read on the forward strand.
GTTAGAAATCCATTCTCCTTGCTTCAGTGATAAAAAATAAATACCAAACAGTTATCCTTCTGATAGCATGGGTTCTCTGTGGAGAGCCTCATCAGCAAACTCTGAACTAAACTTCAGGTTTAGGTCTGAATCCAGACTTATTTCCATCTGTGGATGAAAAATGGTAAAATATGTGAAGGAGATGGTGATTTTAAGTTCATTGCTTTGACTGAAATGTTGATGCTTCATTTTGAATTGGGACTAAATGATCTTCAAGGTCTTTTCCAACCTAGATGATTCTGTGATTCTGTGAATGTCCCTAGTGATGAGAATGTATGTCAGAAATAATGTGCTTTGACTTTGAATCCTGTCTTTGAGTGTACAGGATGGGTCATCTGGAAGTCTTATTTACTTAATTAAGTCTTATTTACTTCCATAAATGGAGAAAATTTGATCTAAAAGTTGTAGAAGTTGAGCAAGCACAAAACTGATGGAGCTAGTACTCAAAGTATTTTGAACAATGGAGCAATACTGTGATCCAGATTTCCAGTGCAGAAGGGAAATTCTTGTTTCCAAGATACTTCAGAGCAGCCTCTTTAAAGCTGTGAGGAATTAATACACTCTTATACACGGCACATTTCAAAATGAAAATTAAAACGGATCACTTAGTTATTTCTTCCACCTTCTTTAGACAAATGACAAGGGTGATAAACTTGCATTTGTATTGTGTATGTAATGATTTACATGATCAGGCTCCTTACCACAACTACAAAGCATTCCAGTAAATTTAACAGCTGGAAAAGGCAAAAACAGAACAAGCAAACAAACAAACAAATGAAACAAGATGACATGCTTTTGGAGAGGACACAGGATATGATATATTGTATAACTGCACACTGTAAAGTCTGCTACTGTTCAGCCTAATTATATAGGAGCAGAACTAACCTTCTCTAACATCTTATCACCGATCTGCAGGAGGTGCTTGCTTGTAAAAGCATATATGGCATATATGTCTTGCAGAATAAGGGCAAGCCCAATACCATATTGCCTTCTCAGCAGATAAATTCAGCTAATTAGCTTCTTCAAGCTGTCTTTCTGCAACAAAGGAGGACAAATACAAGTGGGGTAGGCTTACTATTCATTTCCTCCAGTGGTAAATGATCTTCCTGTCAGTAAGGAAGAGCAAACTCTGCAAGCATGAGTAAGATCTAGTGAATATGTTTAGCTCTTATTCGTATCATTTTGACAGCACTCACAGCTAGAAAATGAACTCTGAATCTAAGAGTCTACAGAAGTTCCTATAGTTTCACTGTTGATCAAGCTCCAGAGATTAGTTACAACAGCAGATATAAAAGACCCATCTGATTTGCTAGACTTATGAACTGTGTTTGCCCTCTGGTACTGAGTGCTAAAGCCCAGTCCTAAAAGAATATTAATGTAAGTACACCGCCACCAAAGTCATATATTGTAAATGTTGGATTAATATAACAAGTCCAGTTACTTGTTATCCTAATTGTCTGTTAGCTTGCATTCACTATAATCTTCAAACTGGCCATTATAATTGTATTCTTTAATCTCTGTTAGGAGTATTACTAATCAGTTACACAGTCTTAACATTTTTATTTCTCTTTACTGGACATATCAAATGTTCTCTCCTACTCTTCTGTCATCTGCCTCATCCACCTCCTTTATGTTGTCTCAACTAGTGAAGGACTTCAGAAAGTGTCCCTTCTCCATGGCCTACCTGTTTTTTTTTCTATATGGACATAACAGTGTTATGAATAACAGTGCCTAAAGTAGATTTGGTACTTTAGAGTTATAAATGGGGGCAATATCTCTGCTTAGAAATAAAACAGTTTAAAAATGCAGAAGGAAAAGGAAAGAAGACGAGTATGGAAAATGCATTATGAGGTTCACTTTGTGTAATGTGCACATATGCATTTGCAAGTAAGGACAAGGACATGTATCTTTTCCCATGTTCTGCTGGTGACAGCTGAAAAAATTACCCATCACCTTTTACCTGTTCAGAAGTTAGTGGTCTCTCAGATGTGATGATACACCTACTTGTGTGAACTTTCCACAACCTCTTTTTGACAGAGATTTAGGGTTCATGCTGTCTAAACCAGCTTAACTAGTTTTGTCTGAAATGTGTAAGGGAGAAATCCATACAGCAGACCAAACTACAGATCTGGCAAGGTAAATTGTGAAGAGATTGTGACATTTAAAGTGTATGATGATATGACAGTATCATAACAGGATAGCTGGAGCCAGCTGGTCACCCAAAGTTTAAAGGCTCTTTTCATGGATACTTTTGAATTAAAAAAATACTGTACAATTTTAACAGTGCACATCTCTGAGGCTTTGAACAACTGTGTTTATAACTGTAATGATGCCATGAATAAACCATTTACTGTCCAAAACCCTTCCATGGAAACTTTTTGAATTCCGGGGGAACCGACATTTAAGATACAGATTCTTATGATGGACCAGTAGCATTTCTTTTTAATGGCACAGAGATGCATGTGCTGTTTGAAAGACACCTTTAGAAACATTTTTCGTGGGCCCTGGTGTTGCACACAGACAGCAATCAGTGATTTTAATTCTTCAGTGAAGCACTGCAGACTTCAGAGGCCTAATTTGTTCCAGCGCAATGAAAGGGCTGACCATTTACATAATAAAAAGCACATTGAAGAGTAATTGGATCTACACATCTGGATATTAAATTGATGGTGCTGGTTCTACAAAAGTATTTTTAAATGCACTTGTGCTGGGCTCTCGTTTGTGCTGCTGTGCTCCATCTGCACGCAATTACATAACACCAGAGAGGCTGAGATACTTGCAATCAAGTGAATCCAACTGCCCCTAATGCAAAGCATATGGAAGTTTTCTTAACACGCAAATTGTAGGATTATTGTACATCATAATTAAAGAAGGGTTTTCAAATGTGGAAATCCAAACTGACATGTTCTGTGATGTTCGTTATATTAGACTAAGGCTGCAGGCTGTTGAAGGATATCCAGGGTTTAAACTGCTGTCATAACCAGATTTAAATACTGTATTTTCCTCGGGTTGATTTTACATTTCTTCAGGGGCTACAAGATCAACTTTCATTTACTTGTAGCTAATTGTATAATCAGATTTAGGGGAAGATCTCTTAAAATATAAAAGTGGTTTGCTCACCTAAGGAAATTCTGGTACTTGGTCATCTGTGGCAGACTAGGAAAGTCCTACCAGAGTAGGAAACAATTTATCGAGCCAACACATACAGCTGGACTTACATGGATGCCCACTGAAATGATAAAATAGCTAAAGTGCATATGATAACTTGCTAAGAAGGTTTATATATCAGCATAGAAAATCTTGTGACATATCCTGAAGTGACAAAATGCTGTGCACTCAAATATATCAGTTCCTAAAGTCTGTCTAGAGAAATGTATCTAACACTTGATTTATTGATTTAATCAAAAGATGCCAAATTTAAAGAGTTGTTTCTTCCTTCAAGCTACTGCAGATGTTTTTAAAAAGGTGATGTTACCAGCAGTGGAAACAATAGAAATAACTGTCCTTCAGCATCACTGTATAATGAGAAATTGCTGTAAAATTTTAGAAAGACATCTTTGTCTCTGAAATGTAACAATTTCCTATACATCTCTATTCCAAGATGCCTTGGATTTACCTTTCCTAGACCTTCAGGGAAGAATGGAGAGTGACACATCATACCATACAGCTGCATGCTGCCATGGAGAAAGCAGATGACTTTCTCAAGTATATCATACTAGTGTAAGATGTGTGAAATAATCCTGCTTCTCTAGTCTACATTGGTAAGGGCTTAGACACAGTCTGTCCAGTTTTAGGCTTGACTCTGGAGAAGGGCGTTGTGGACCAATGGGAAAGTTTCCAGAGACAACTGCAAGAATGATCAGAGTTCTAGAAACACTGGTTTAAAAGGAAAATGGAGTGCACTGTGGTTATTAGACTGAAGGAGAAAACATTCAGAGGCATGATAACAGTCTTGTAGTGCATAAAAGGCTCCTTCATAGATGAAAGAAAGAATATGTTTGCCACGATCCATTAATATCATCGACAAGTACCAAGTTTAAGATGCAGTGGAGGAGACTCAACAAGGTAGTGAGGAAGCTTTCTAATGGTAAGGGTAGAGAAGTAGTGGAATGAATTATTATGTGATGCTGTGGAAATTCTGTCATTAGATGTGTTTAAGGACAAATAAGGTGAAAAAACAAACAACAGGTATAGCCGATTCTTCTTGGGATCAAAGGGGTCTTTCTCCAGGTTATCAAAGCATATTTGGGGAGTTTTTTATGGTGAGATCAGTTTTAGCTTACAAATTTCAGGTCCTTTAGTTTTTAAATGAAATAAAGAAATAATTTTAAAGATTTTTTAAAAACAAGTTGTATTGTTAGCAGAGATAGGTCAGCTATGAGCAGTTCTGAAACTCCCATGCTCATCACCCTATCCATTCCCCCTTTTTACCTTCTGTCTGACCAACAGTCTCCTTTTTTTTAAAATTATTTTTTTATACAGTTTCATCTACATATGGTTTAATCACATCTTGTAAATTACTCATATACTTTTGTCTGCATGTTCCTATTACAGGTGTTCCACTGAAACCCCGGAAAGAATTAAAATTCACAGAACTTCAGTCTGGAGACCTGGAGGTGAAGTGGTCTTCAAAATTTAATATTTCCATTGAGCCTGTGATCTATGTTGTTCAGAGGAGGTGGAATCAAGGAATCCATCCAAGTGAGGATGATGCTACTGACTGGCAAACTGTGGCACAGGTCAGTTTTTTGTAAAGTGATATAGATCCCTAGTTTCCAGACAATGATCTAAAGGTCCTCTTCAGATGGGAGAAGAGTTGGATCACTTACAGGTGGGGAGGCTTATGCAGAGGGATCCCTTTATAGTGCCTCTCTCCAGGTCATGGCAGAACTGCAAACAGAATCCAGATCTCCAAGGCCTTCCTTCACTGCTCAATGAACTGGTTTCTAGATTTACTCAGGCGAAATGAACTTAAGTATTTTTTCTCTTCAAGTTTTGCAGTTATAGAAACATCAAATGCTTTTGGTATGTATTGAAAATACACACTCAATAAAAAATGTGGGAATATATATCAGTAAGGAAGTAAATAATGGTTTCCTTGCCCCCCAAACAAAAAAATACTCAGGAGTTTGTGTTTTCAAAATGAGTTTATTTTGTGGATTTGCTACCTATAGACAAAAATACATAGAACCAGCTGAAGGCTTGATTTTTATAAGGCCAGTGAGTGGTGCTTTCTTGTAAGCACATACTTATGATATATTCAAATGGGAATTCCAAAGTCCCTGAAAGTCACAAATATCTTGAGAAATGTAGAATTAGATACCAAAATCCATTGAAGGAAGTACATAAGATACATAGTCCTTTTGAGGTCAGTGGGACTCTGTGCACAGTCTCCAAGGCATGGCTTGGGTCTTATCAAAAAGGTAAGAAATACAATTGTGAAAAGGCTATTTAATTTTTAAAATGAAGAGTGGAAAAATACACTAAACCCTTTTTTTCTTTGTGAAGTTGGGGTTTTTTGTATCTTACCCTCACAATTCGAAAAGCCTGTGATGTCATGCTCTTATCACTCAGTGCAATCCGTACCGAAAATGTAAGATTCATGAGCAAATGTTTCTTAATGAGAAGCAGCCAACAGAGCATAAATTTTCACTTAGTTCCTTCCCAGTTTCAATCTGTTTTTTAACATGCTGACAGTCCACCTGGATGGCAGAGTTCCAATCATTTATCTTAACTGCTTCAACCTCATCCCTGCTGACAAGAAAAGTAAAACGCTGATTTTGAAAAGATCTGCAAAATGTCATTATAGCTAGTGAAAAAAGGGAAGAGAGAATAAATAGAACCATCCACAAAATAAAGTAAGGAGTTTAAATTCTGTGGCAATCTGTCTTCATTCTCAATTCAGATTGTTTAGGAAAAAGCTATCTTAAATTAAAGTCAAGCTTGTGAAACTGAACACTCAGAAGTGAAGTTCTTAGCTTCAGTGTGGTGCTGCAGGGGGCTGTCACTATGTTAAGTCTTGCTCTGAAAAAGTCACCTGCAGCAGAGCTTGGCACAAACTGCTTGTGCAAGTCCAAGGGTACATGCACACCTCCAAACCTGATAAAGTTGCAGTGACTTATTTATTATCTCTCAGCTGAGGGGCAGGTCTTCAATCTGCATTCTCCATATTCAGCAAACAGCCTTTGCCACCAGGAAAACACTGTGTAGCAAAACTGAGCCAGATCTGAATTACTCCTCACTGTTACCAATCCATGTCTAACTGCTAGACTGCAGAAGCCCACCTTTTCTGGCTGGTGGATCCAGTCTGCAAAGGTAGCACTCTGCTATGCTTTTTCTCATCCCAGAAACAGACCTCATGCACGTTTCTGGAAGCATGCACTATATATGCTCCACAGTAGGTGGAATGTATATGAACCTTTGCTTTCTTACAGTGGATGTGCAAGAGGGAGTGTTTCAGAAATGTGTTCCTGTGCAAGAGTGATAAGAACCCTGACAGCTGCCTTTCCTGGGGCTCTGTTGTGGGCAGGCAGAAGGGGCTGAGTTAATCATTGTGGCAGGAGAAGCCTCCTCCAACTGACATCTTTCTCAGTATTTCGCTGTCCCTTCTGCATCACGATTCGTGTGTTTGATTGTGTGGGGGACCCCACTGGGGATGTCAGTTCAGAACAAGCTTCAGGATGCCTAACTGACTTTCTGAACTGGGTATAGCTTATGGGATATACAGGATGGGCATCCTTGAGGGGTGCCGGTAATCAGAATTTCTGTTTCTATAAAGTAATATAGCTCCATGGTGTTCGTAGTTTTAGACATCCCACCAGGTTGTCAAATTTTTTAAGTGTGTCTGCATGCAAGAGAATCTATTTTGCAGTATCAGCCACAAGGATGGATATCCAGTTTGATTAAAGTGATTGTGTGCACAGCCTCCAGGCTTTTCTTCTCCACATAAGAGTTTTGTTCTTGTATGATTTTTGTATGATGGGGTATGAGACCTTCAGCAAAGGCTGTGAAGAGCTCAGCCATTCAGCTTGAGAATTCCTGGAACATCTCAGTCTAGGGGAGATGGTGCTGGCTCTTTCATTACTCTGCAACTTAAGCTAGAGAGCATGTAAAAAGCAGTCGAAGATCAAAAAGGCAGCGGGTTAAGATCTGAATTTCTCTGTGCCTATGCCCATATGTAGTGTAATAATGCAAAGTTATTGTTTTCATCTTCTTATAAGAAATTTCATAATATTTTATCATATTTCCTCATCCAATATTCTATTTTTAATATCTGTCTAAGAAGAAATGGGGTTATAATTTTCAATAACTTTATTCTAAGGTGCTTACTTTTCAAAAAAATGTGCTGTTTTCTATTGCCTTTACATGAGTTAATTGCAAGCAATTTCTTGTGTCTCACATAAATTTTTACTTGGTATTGAAAAAATAACTTTGAAAACGTTTGTTTCCTTTCTATCGTATTGTGTCATGAGATCTTTTTTGATGTTTTCTTTTTAAGGAGGAAGGCTCAATCTCTTAGTATGTTATTTATTTAACTCTCCAAGTATATATAAAGAAAGCAAACACTTTTTTAGTTATTTTTCATTTCAGGAAGAAGGGATTTTGTTATCTTTAGCTTTTTACTGCATGTATTTGGGAAAACTGGACATAACCAACTATTTGACTAATTTTCATTGGTTAATATAAAAGCTATGGGAACTAAGGTACTAATTGGCCCAGTTATCTATGATGTAATGTCCTAAGTGGTTATGCCAAGTTTCTTACACTACTGTTTTTTAAGGTTTAACCAGATGAGCAGGACCTGCTGCACTATCCCATGAGAATACCATACATCTTGTGAACAAACTTATCATTCTGTTTGGTGCTGATGCTTTCTAAAAATAATAGTATTACTGTATACATTGGAAACTTAGATATATAAATGTATTAAGCTAATTAATGAAGTTAATTCAAATATGCCAGATCAATTATTTTCAGACAGAACATGCCTGTGTTGTGTGAATGGATGTCAAGTATGTGTGTGTGTGTGTGCATACATATACACACATATATTTATATATATATTATTATATATATTAGCAGACAAAAATGAAGTTTATTTATTAATTTATCCCTTTTTAAAAACAAATAAGGGGCAATACTTACTGCTAGCTTGATTGTGACAGACCTTAGTGCTTCACCTTGGAATTGTCTAAACTCTGTGGACAACTATTTTTAAAACTTACAAGTTTCTGAGATACCTGAAGTTCTGGTTTTGAGGTTCGATCACAAGAAGTTTCTCAGCCCTTGACAGTGAGAAATCCTTGCTGGAGCTAACCACCAGTGCTGTACACTAAAGGTTTCATTCTCCATCTCCCAGGAGTGGCTTGCTTTGATAAGCATTCTTGGAGACTGCCCACCATGTGTGAGGGATTGCATTCACATGAAATAGGGGAGGTCTGCTGTCCTTTGATGGAGTGGTGGATGCAGTAGTGTCAGGTTTCTTCTGTATCAGAGGAAAGAAATGTAAACTCAGCTCTTCTGATAACCTGGTAGTATCCCTTCACTCTCTGAACTGCAAATTCTTTTATCACTGTGCATTGTTTCAAAAGAAGGTGTAGAGCTATGAACTCAGCAGGGTAAGGCTGTCCTCTCCTGTTTCCATTAAACATTTGCAGTGCAGAAAGGAATCCAGGATTGATAGGGTGAAGGAAAGAGAATGAACACAGTGAAACAGTCCATTGATTACTGTAATCCTTGGACAGGGGAGAGTCCCCTGTACCAGTCTTTGCTACAAAGACCTTCTTCCACCAATTTTTAGATACATATATAAGACAAAAGTCCCTTTGGAGTGGTAATACAAGAATCCCATTTGAATGGCCTAATTTCTGTTCTGATGGGCCATATATTCTTCTTTCTTCTCCCCTCCCATCCTAACTAATCTCACCTTTATCTTACAAGAAATCGTAACTTTCAGCCTTCCTTTCTCTGAGGAAAGTTCTGCATGTTAATGTAGAACATGTTCTAATTTAAAATAGCATGCAACATCCAAGATGCTAGGAAATATTTTCTCCCAACCTCTCAGACAAAGGATGGGACTGAATGTTCATCCATGTTCATCATGTTCATCATGTTCATGAACATGTCCATGTTCATCATGTTCATCCATGCTCTGAGTAAGTACTTCAATCATTCGTCAGTTGTATGAGCACCAAAGGGAGTTTTCTGTAGGCATTTTGAAGAGAATAGCAGATAATCCCCTTTTGACAGACAGGATGAGGGGACTACTTTCAGGAGAGGGTTTAGGGCTTTAACAGTTAAGGACTGCTGGGAGTACAACTGTCGGTGCTTCCTAAATGGGGGAGCTCTGGCCAAATCTCAGCCAAATTCTAACCTGAAAGCCCAGCCACTTTCTTCTTTCTGGCCATTGGAGGTGGCCTGTCGTCCCTTGGACCCGAAATGCACTCTTGAGAAGGAGTGTCAAGCTGTCTTCTGTACTCTCCAGGTTTTGTCATTGCGCTTATGTGCTACTCTTCATATAAAGTTGTATCCTAATATAATTAATGGGGACTTCCCCTTGTCTTCATTGAACTTTGAATGGTGATGAAGGTGGACATGTTGGCCAATGATTTTGTCTGAGAGCTCATTTGTTATTTTATTCCAAATGAAACACCTATTAGGATTGGAGGTTAGCTTCAAAACATTCCTCTTTTAAGTAAATGGGTAATGCATAGCCAAAATAAATAGTCACTATGGTCCCTTAATGATTTGAGGGGTGATCTTTTTGTTTTGTCTTTTATTTATGATTCTTAAAAAAAAATTAATAGCATTCTAAGAAATCAATAAAATTGTTGTTTGATTTCTCTCATATTTAGGCAGAATTTTAGGTATGTGATGAAATTCAACCATTAGTTATTTAATACCACTCAGCATACCATTTAGTGGTCTTACATTAATATAAGATAGATATTGAAAGGACTCTGAATATTATGATCTCAGCTCCAAACATACTTAAGTAGTGAGAACTAACTAAACCGAAGCAACTAAACAAACAATTCAATTTACCATTAAGGTAGTGTAAGATATCTCAGTAGTACTTAGCTCTTTCTTGAAATGTGTTAAATGTATGTAAATGTTGCTCAGAGGTGCCAAAGTAGTTTATAGTCTATAATCCAGGTGTTAGAGAATACACCTCATGCATGCCATTGAGTTACCAGGAGCTTTGCCAGCAAAATGAATGATGAAACTAATAGTCCTAAGGCAGGTTCATAAATTAATTTTGGTGATATGGATTGACAGATTATTTGATTTTACAGTAGTTCACGGTTGCCATGGAAGGCTAACACAACTGAAATCCTTTCTTTTAATCAGTCCTAGCACAACAGATGTGCTGATACATATGATAAACAAGATTCCTTAGCTGAAGAATCTGAGGTCAAGTCTATTCAGATTATGCTTGCCTTGTAAATAAATTCAGAAAATCAAAAACCCACAGTGTTATTATTAGTTAATTACAATTAGATATTAGTCCTGACCCTGATTTCAGTTGCAGCAGTAGCCTGAATATATCCTTGGGGTTTTTTTCTGTTATTATAGTGATAGTTTCTATTGCTCTAGTTCACTGTTGTGTCTTATCTGTTAGTTCTTGAGTATGTGGGCCTGCATGCTGGAAAAAAATAGCAAATTTGAGTGCTCCATAAAATGAAAAAAATAGTAAAAGTTGGTTGAGAAAGGCTTTTTCTTCTGTAGGGGACCCCTTAATTGCATGAAATAATTCACTCTACAGGTAACATAAAAGCTAAAAAAGAGAAAGAAGATGACGCAGACAATGAAAGCATTGGGACTATTACCTCTGCTTAAGCTAGAAAGACAAATACAGTGGTCTGAATGGAGAAGGACTCTGAGTAGCAGCAATATGCGAGGGGCTCAAAGTCTCTAACACTTTGTCAGTCTGAGAGCAATTAATAGTGTAGTTTAGAAAGTATCTCTTTCCTTTACCTTTACATGCACACACAAATGCGATGTCTGTTTCCCTAAATTTTGCTTGTCACTGAATGAAGAGATTAAGGATTACACATACAAATTTTACTTGCCAGGGCTCTAAAAATACCATTACTGGAGAGCTGAAGCAACTTCCTCAAGTTCTGGCTATCTGAGTTAGCTTGGCAGCTGCTACTTTCTTACACAGATTGGAAAGGAAGCAAAAAGCAGAAATTATCATAGAATACCTGGTTGGAAGGGATGTCAAGGATCATCTGGTCCAACCTTTCTTGGCAAAACCACAGTCTAGACAAGGTGGCCCAGCACCCTGTCCAGCTGAATCTTAAAATTGCCCAATGTTGGGGAATCCATCACTTTCCTGGGGAAATTTTTCCATTGGCTGACTGTGAAGAGCTTTCCTCTTGTGCCCAATTGGAATCTCCCCAGGAGTAACTTGTACGTATTACCCTTCATCTTTTCCATGTGACTCCTTATAAAAAAGGAGTCTCCATCTTCTTTGTAGCCACCTTTTAAATATTGGAACATGGTGATAAGGTCTCCCCTAAGCCTTCTTTTCTCAAGGCTGAACAAGCCCAGTTCTCTCAGCCTCTCCTCACATGGCAGGTGTCCCAGTCCCTTGATCATCTTTGTGGTTCTTCTCTGGACCATCTCCAGCCTGTACATCTTTTTTGCATAGCAGGGACCAAAACTGCACACAGTATTTTAGGTGTGGCCTAATGGGTGCTGAGTAGAGTAGGATAACAACTTTTTTTCTCTGCTGGTGATGCCCTTGTTGATGCAACCCATCATCCTGTTGGCTTTCTTTGCCGCAGCAGCTCACTGTTCACTCACACTGATATTGTTGTCCACCAGGATCCCCAGGTCCCTTTCCACAGAGCCTCTCCCCAGCCAGGCAGATCCCAGCCTGTGCTGCACTCTGTATTGTGTTTTGGCTCTCCCTTCCCAAGTATCCACTTCCTCACTCAGTTTGGTGTCATCATCAAACTTCATCAGGGTACACTTGACCCCATCATCCAGATCACTTATGAAGATATTAAACAAGTGTTTGGCCCAGTGGAGGACCCCACTTGTGACAGTTTGCCAGTTTGAAAAGGAGCTCTTTACCACCACCCTTTGGGTGTGGCCTGTCAGCCAGTTCCCCACCCACCTCATGGACCACTTGTCTAGACTGTAATGCATCAGTTTCTCTAGGAGGAGGCTGTGGGGAACTATATCAAAGTACTTGAAGAAATCCAAGGAGGCAATGTCCACTGCTTGCCCCAAACCAACCAAGGAGGTTACTTTGTTATAGAAGGTGATCAGGTTTGTCAAGCATGATTTGCCCTTGGTGAATACATGCTGGCTTTTCGCGTTGATACGCTTCATTTGGCTTTTCCCATTGATGTGCTCCATTTGGCTTGTAATAGCCCCCAGGAGGATTTGTTCCATAACTTTCCAAGGGATTGAAGTAAGACTGATGGGCCTATAATTTTCTGGATCCTCCTTTAAGCCCTTTGTGTAAAAGGTATGACATTAGCTTTCTTTCAGTCTTCTGGGACATCCCTTGATCTCCACGACTTCTCAAAGATTATGGGGACTGGCCTCACAACATCAGCCAGCTCTCTTAACACCCTCAGGTGGATAACATTATGCTGTACCTTTTTTGGGAACTACTTGCGTTCATGTCAGGGAATGTTGAATTCTGTACAGGGAAGGTGGGCTTTTGAAGTTATAGAAAACAAAGATTGAAAAAATAAATTGAAGTCACTACATTTCTAATGAGCTTGCATGTTTGGTCACTAATGATAAACAGTAATGATTGTATAGTATATTTTGGAATACGCAGGTTCATGTGTTATGATTAAAGAATTAAATTTAAATGGAATAAAGATGACATCCTAAAATAAATTGAAAGCTGGATAATTAAGAGGTAATTGCAAAAGTAAAATCCTCAATGAGTGAATGAGTTTCTGATGAGTTCTACAAAAATACTATGTCTTCTCTACTTGGAAGTGACTCAGCAGTTACCAGGAGTCTGTGTTCAGTTCTGGTGTTTGTACCTCAGAAAAAATAAGAAACAGTGCAGAAGATAGCTCATTAAAAGTTTAAAGGGGGAAAAAAGGATAGAGGAAAGCAGGGCTCAGAATAAGAGCAGATAAAACACCTCCTACTGAAAGGGTTCAGAGTGCATCGATGCTTATGCCATATTTCAGTGGTTAAGGCACTCCACACATAAGTTGGAAACTGAACTCATGACACTAGCAGTCTCAGTGGGTGTTGTTGGAGAAAAGGTCATCTCCTATGACCTGAGAAAAGTCTGCAGGGAAGAGTTAAGGCTGTGAGTGTCTTTTTGACATAAGTGCCAAAGATCTGAAGAAGGCTTACATTCATAACCTGAGGGTTTCGTGTTTCCTATGAACCAGAAAGACAGCTTTTCACTGCACTGGATTTCATGAAGCCATTTTGGACCACTAGTTCTCTGACAAATGAGAACTGGAGAAATTAGTCCTGTGACCAGGGGCAATGAGTTCCCTGAAATGTCAACACCTGAACAGTTAGGGACTATACGCTTGTGAGGGTTGTCATAACTGGAAAACTAATTTAATGAATTTTACACTTCGCCAGCTTTCTTAAGGTTACTTTTTCCAGAAGAGACCTGTGATGCACTGTAAAATTGTGTGGCTATATGATTTTGTTGACAGCTATAAATGCTTTGCAGTGCAGAATGATGCTTGGGATCAGGTGAGGTGGTTGCATACAGCCTGCTGACACCGGTGTGTATTCAGTCTGACTAACTGGTGCTGCATGGGAGATGATAGCACAGCTAGCCATGTCAGAACAATGAGTGTTAAGTGTGACATTTTTCCCACCAGACTACGGATGAGCGGGTTCGGCTGCCAGACATCCGAGCAAGCAGGTGGTACCAGTTCCGTGTGGCAGCTGTGAACGTGCATGGGACGAGAGGCTTCACGGCACCCAGCAAGCACTTCCGATCCTCGAAAGGTTAGTTTGCATTTGCTATCTCTGGTGCTCACCTTCCACTCATTCACATGTGGAGCACAACCTGATCTGCCTACTTTTGTGGCAGAAGGTTTTTAACAGATGGGTTTTTGGGTAGTTTTGCTACCAGATTTAGAAATGGTGTGAGATTTTTTTGAAGTTGACAAAGGAATTAAAGGTTAAAGATGTCATTATTCTTTTATCAGTAAGGGGTCTCAATGAATAAACCTCCCTTTAAACATTTTCCACATGGTTAGTATCAAACAACATGACCCTGACCATGAAACATGAACGAACTGGGGTTTCAGTGTGTTATTCTGAGAGGTTTCTCTCATTTTTCTTTTTAGTTATAAGAAATATTTTGCAGACATATGTTTAGTAGAGTATTGAAATATTTTGTTGACTGTAAATAATTGTAGCAGCATTGTTTTGATGAAACCGTGGACTCTTTTAATATAACTTTTACCATTGCCAGCACTAATTGTAAGGGCTTAAGAAAAAAAGGGTATAAATTCTAAGTAGCATGTTTCTGTTCATTAGAAAGGCATGATGGATAATCCACAAGCATTGTAGGAATTTTTGTTGCCTTTCTGGTTTTGCAAGGGTTTGGGTAATAAAAAAAATTTGAAAATTATTTCTGTACCAGTGAATGATACTTGGGGGATGGGGCAGATAGAAATGTATCTCCCACCCTGTGAAGTTGCTGGCATTTTCCCTGCCATGCCTTTGACCTATGCGAAGCAAAATTTTCCCAGATGACACTCAGGCGTAGTATAGGAGTTAGCACAGGCCAGAAACTATTCCCAACAAACAGATGGTCTGCGTGTAGTCACTCTCTTAAACACAGTTGATAATGTGGGCATAGCCAGACCATGCTACTTGACTAGTGCCAAAGAATGAGATATAGCATTCTTCACTCTACTAATAGAAGTAGTTTCTAATAGAAAGATTTATCTCTGTTTTAGTAGTGACAGAATAGCGCATTTCCTCCACTTTCTGCAGACAGAATTATCTGTCTGTATACAGGCAGCTGCCATCTGGGTGTTCCTGTACTACCTTTTAGCTTGCTGTTTGGCTAGTCAGTCCTAGGAAAAATCTTATTGTAGATGCAGTTATAGAGGCATGCAAGCGCTTTTGCTGGTATGGATGGTTTAATTGCTTACTGAATAAGTATACATTAACGTAATCATTTTTTTGTGCTATAACCACATTCGTGGTAGGAAGGTTGACTGGCATAGCAACGCCATTACTGCTGTGACCACAAACCTTTTCAAGTATAAAATAAGTATTATTTTAAGAATTTATTATACTTAAGTAGCATACCATTTCAGTCACATCAAAACTACAGTTCCTTCAATCTGTATTGAGCTTACTGCAAGGACTCAGCAGCAGCAGTGGCTTTCTTTTTACTTTTCTTCATGAGCAGCACTTCAGCAGATACAGCACTTTGTTGCTGAATCTGGCACTAACTTTCTTTTAAACTGAGATCATTGTCAGTTGTTTTACTGAGTTTGTAAAGATTTTCCAACTGTTCTATAATTGCAATTAGATAATAATATGTCATGATAACACTGAGGTTTTGCTTTGAGCGTGACATTTTCACGCAGGATTGTATTACTTTCAAAAAAATTAGTTCCCTACTGAGTGTGCTCGCCACAGGAGTATATTGTTCAAAATACCTACATTGGTAACAAATATAAGAATATCCATGGTAAGTCATACTAAAGGTCTCTATAGCCTAGTATCTGACCCTAGCCAAAAGTGGGTTTATGGAGAACAGTGTAAGAGCAGGATAAGCACATAGGGATATTTCTTCAGAATAGTCTCCCAGCTGGCAGTGATTTGTGTTTCAGGAGCTTGTGGTTTTGAAATGATTACATGTTAGATACCAGAATCCTCTTTTTCTGTGGTCTCTGCAGCTACCCCTGAAGCACTTGCTCTCCTTGAGTACTGCTCACAGCTATCTGGTGGAAGTGGAGAACACTTTTAGGACTTTGTGACAAGGACAGTGGGAACCAGTAGTACCTCTGCATACTCTTACCTAATAAACCAAAATAACAGGATCTTGATAATAACAGAAAGTATGTAGCCAGTGTTGTTCAAAAGGCTTCTATAACTCTCAAAATAACAATTTTCAAATCTAAAATCCAGCCCTTGGCAGAGAATTGTGAATTGCCAGACAAATAGCAAGGAGTTCAGTTAGCTATCAGCTTCTTAGCCAAAATCATCCTACTTTGGCAGCTCATTTGCCTACTTTAGAGGCTTGGTATTGTCAGTGGTTGTAAAGATACTGTGTTCGCCAGATGAAGCGTGTGGATGAACTAGGTGACTCACATGAAGACACTGCTAGGTGTCTTTGGGAATGATACTGGGGTGCTTCAATCAGTATCTCTTAGCCTCCATGTCCCCAAGTAGGCGCTTATAGCGGTAACGGTTATAGTGTCATATAGACACTTAATTACTACTTTGAATCTCAGTGGGAAGTGGCATCCCCTGCCTGGGCAAGAAACTGCTGCTCAAACATGCCTAGCTTTTTGAGTGCCAGCAACTACTGGTCCCTGCTGAGCTCTTGCAGGCACATTTAACCTCCAGTTTGGAAAAGGAAAGTGGACTTTGGCATATTACCTTTGGAAGGTTGCTGACTGTCTGTGCCACATTTGTGTGAAGTGTGGACAGAAATTAATATCAGTTCTTGTATTGTTTCACTTCACCCTGTTGTGCCAAGACCAAGAGAAGATTACTATCTTTGTCAGATTTAACAGAAGTTTTCTTCAAAAAGAAACTCTTTGATCAGGAAACATGACAGCACTTCCTAAGAGTTTCTCATGAAAGATGCTGAACTTTTACCAATTGCTCATAAGTTATAGTGAATAGCAAATTATTTGGGTTTGGTTTTTCTTTAAAGGAGGAAAAACATGATACATAATCTGAATCTAAGGAGGAGTATGGCACCACAAAGTCTCTGTCATGAAATATTTTAAGCTGTTAAAAAGAACATTCAAAAACATTAGTGCTGTAATTACTGAGAGACTTTTTGTCTGGCTACTACAAGTACAGTTTTATGCTATTTTGTGGTTTTTGCAAAGGCAAAAAAATCTGATCTCTAAGTAGACACAGTAAAGTAAGGTTTTGTTTTATTCAAAATAATGTTAAGTCTTCTGAGGTATGTAATTTCCATTAATTTTTCTATCACTAAATAAAGCTCCTTATTATCCAAATTAATTTAAATTCCCAACCATGAAAAAGACAACCAGGAAAACAAGAATATTTCATCAATCATTTCAGCTTACCATTCTTCATCTAGTTGTGTTTTGAGGTTTTATCTATTGCATCTTTTGATGCTCTTATACTATAAACATTTGAGGTGAAGGTTTATTAGCTGTTTCACACTGCTTTGTGTTAATTTATGGCATTAATCTGTAAATAATAATCAAAGTGACACATCTGAGATAATTTATGAAATATTCAGAGCTTAAACAGATTTTTTTTTTTTCTATTTCTTTTTTATAAAGGAAATGAAGGATTTTCATGTGCTTGTCTGCCATGACCTTTCATAGGGAATGAAGTGATTCTTCATTTTGCCAAAATGTGATTCCAAAATTACAAGAAACACGGTTAGACTATGCCTATCTGTTTGGAGCAGAGTGGCTATAAAATGAAGTGAATACTGCACCTAGGAGAGTGGGTTCTTTCATAGAAGTAGACCTCTGCACATACGTTTTCAGATTGATATGGTCAGCTAAAATTGATCAAAACTTTCTTCTATTTTGACAGTGGTTTCCACTTCACTTTGCAGGGCTTTTAAATTGTGTATGCTTTTTATCTTCAACTGAGTGCAGCAATTTGCAATAACACCAATAAATACAACTAACAGAATGCCTGGCAGAACATTTTTGATCCCTAAAGGTACAAATATATTTCTCTTCATATTTTCACTGGCTGTCTCCAAGATGCTTAATTTTCTCTGGAAGAGGAGAGAACTGTTTCTACGATCCATAAATGAGTCTTCTTGATGAAAAGCTACCTGCACTTTTCTCCCAGTAAGTGGGCACTGGATAGCCTAACCAACTGGTCAGAAGCTGCTCAGCACTAGTAATACAATTTTTAAGTTGTTGCATTTGGGTAAGAGTTTTTAGGCTTTTTTTTCTAGCTTTTTATGACATATGATGAGAATGAACTCTTAGTAACAGAGACCGCAGTTAACTAGAGGGATAAGTGTTAAGCATTTCCATATAATGTATTATCTTGCTGGTCTGTAGTTAGGTACTGTGCCATTTTCTGAGACAAAAAGAGTCTACAAGACCAATGCAATGAGCCCAAACCATCCGATCCTTCTACCTCTGCTAAAGGTTTTTATCTTCAACATGAAGGCAGTTGCTTGCATACACAGGGTAAATTGTCAAGCAAAAGGAAGCAGACAACATTGTTTTCACAGCACATAAGTACCATGCTGGATGTGATTTCATGCATACATTACTGAGTGTTAGTAAAACCAGAACAGACACCCACTCCTGGCAATAAAATTCTTTCTGTTGCTCCTTTGGGACCAATGATTTTTTTATACTGTTGCACAGCTGGTTTATGTGTGCCATTTCCATTGGGCAAAGCCATTCCTCCTGCTTATGCCTTGGAACTGTTTAATGGTTGGAAACTTGTCTGTAGAGCAGCTTCAGCAGATTTTTAGAGTTGGAAGGTCCAACGTTTAAAAGATATCCATGGGAGATCCATTTTAAGTCAGAAAAGAAAGCTCTATAAAAAAGGGTTTAAATTAGAGTCGAATTTGCTGTCGCTTTTACAGCTTAGAATGAGAATTCTGATTTCAGTGTCATTATTTTGCTCTCTGACTTATATTCCAAATAATTTACTGTGTTCACTACAGTTGCCTCTTCTAAAGCCAAAGTGGATGCGTTACAGCAGTGTATGATGTGATTCTTGAGTATACTGTTTTGTTAAAGGTTGTGAAAATGCTTCCAGATCCTATTGATTTGAAGAATTTTGTAAAATATAAGTTGTTATTCACTGTGTTTACAAATATGAGTGTGGGAAGATGTGAATTTTGAAATTGAGATAATGCGAGGGCTTTCTTTTTTTATTTTATTTGTAACAAGGAATCCTCCCTTTTGGGAACTGGAGACAGAGTTTTGCTTGTGATGGCTGAGTAGCCAGCAAGACAGGAATTTAAGTCCTTTGGGTATACTCAAACCAGATACAATCTAGACAAATGCAGTACTTACTCCATGTGCTGGAACAGCAGCTTCAGCCTTGACCTAATGAAGCTATCATTTTTAGCGGCGAGAAGTGATTTACTTGTCAGGCTGCTGAGACCAGAATTTTTTCAGATTTGAGGACAGCTGTCTGTGCCAAATTCTAGTATATATATATATATAATGACTTTTATTTTATTTGAGTTGTAGTATAAACTGCAAAGGAAAAGCTGCAACTAGCATCACTATTTCTGCAAACCAAAGAATTTGATTTAACACTCAGATAAATTCATGTATATAAAATTTCAGAACTTTACGTTTGAAAAACTGGCAGTAGTTTCCATTCCAGTAATTTAATGTTCATGTATCTGAATTATACATGTGGGCAGTCAGTCAAAGGGATCACAGATCTATGAAGACTAACAGTAGAATGGCTGTTACTTTTATAGTCAGCAGAATGCCAGTTTAGCTTCATAGTCAGGTTAACAAACACCTTATGGATATAAGCTTTATAATCCAGTACAAGTTATTAGACTTTGAAGTATTTCATCACGAGTTGTATACTGCTTTTAATGTCTGCATAGACATAAGCTTAGCAGTGCACCTTGTAGAAGCATGACTTCTCCATTCAGTAACGCAGAAGATGACAGCCCATCTGTTATCTGGTGACTGGCAGACATGCGTTATGGAGGAAAATACTCTGATACTTAACATTTTTTTCGGTTTTGAGCTTTTTGGTGGTTTGAATTTTGTTGGGGGGAGGGGGCTTTGGAGAGGTCTGTGTTGGAGGATGTTGGGGGTTTTTTGATTGTTTTTTGAGGGTGGGGTTTAAATCCTTTAGGTTTTTTTCCTGTTAATAACAGAGATCACAATGCCTTGTTGCTATTATTTCTCACCTGTTTGTTTTGCTGGTGAAACTCAATTCTTTCAAATGAAAGAAAAGTTTAATATTCTTGGGGTTCTGCTTAAAAAATGATAGTTCTGTCAGTTGTAATAGTGATGAGTGTCACAAAATTATATAGTAATAGATAAATAAATTATATAGTGTTATTGAAATGCTAAATATGGAATGGATCCTCAGTTGATATAAAATGCTCAATAAGTGGCCTCATATTTCAGGTAATACACCCCAAATCAAATAAATATTTTACCATTGTGTCTCTACAATCAGACAAGTTTTCTTCGGAAGATTCAATACAAAGTTGTAGTAAATTAAGTCTTCTTCATCTTTGATGTCTTACTTTTTTTTAGTTTATTATTTTATCCTGTTTAGTCAACTAGTTTTAAAAAAGCTCTTCTAGAAAATGTAGCACTTTCAAATGTCTCGCCTTTACATGTCTGTCAACTGCAGATCTCCTTCCTTCCTGTCTTCTACTACTACCACCATCACTCTTCTTCCTGTTCAAAGACATTTTTGTGGATGACATTTTCAAGGCTTGCTAAAGAGAGACTTTGAAGAAAGGGGGCACTCAAGAAAATGTTTCTGCTGTTGCTGTATTGTTTCATATATATTTTCCTTTTAAGAGGACATTCTTTCCTTAACTTCCATTACCCAATGATTTTTAGTACAGTGTTTACATTCTCCCATAGCAAAGGACAAACAGTACTAGGTTTTCTTTTAAGTATGGATCAGCATTTTGTCTGCTGACTGCGCTGCTTCTAGTGAACACAGAAGAAATGCTACTGTTTAATGTTTTCAATAAATTGTGCAATTATAGAAAGTATAGGGTGAAATGCTGGTTCTATAGAAGTCAATAGAAATAATCTGTTGGTTTCAGTATGCACATAGATCTTCCTTACTGTTTTCTTTTTCTGCTTATGTCACTGGGAAAAACAGGGATGTTTGAAGTTACCCTAAAAAAACCCCACAAATTCCTGTGATTCTGAGACATATAAAAGCTCTGTTTTGGTCAGTCACTAACTTTACACAAGGAAAATTGCACGCTATATTGCATTCTTATGGGGACAGAAACATTTGAAAAAGAAGAATGTAAATTTGGTTTTAGAACTATGAAAAATTGTTGAATAGAACTTCAAAACATTTTAAATCATGTAATACACTTTATCCAGAAGAACTATTTCATTTAACTTTTAGATTTTTTTAATTACTCTCGGATTCTTTTATAGTTGCAGAATGAAGTCAAACATGTTTTATGGTTACAATTGTTTTTGCTTGTATCTGACCATTTGTGAAGACATATTCTCTGAAACACTTAAATTCTATCCCATATGTTATGTATACATAATACATGATGCATAGTACTTCTGGGAGATAACCTGAATAATTCACCTACAGTAATATGATCATGTTGCACTACAGGTTATAAATGTTTTATTGCCATAATACATTGTCATCTAGCATAAAAATCCTCTTAACATTTTAAATCAGTGAAGATGAATACTTAATAAAGATTTTGGATTTTGGAATCGTGATTCTGTTTATATTTATTGCACCTAAATGTAATTTTATATTTACTTATTTTATTAAACGATAGAAGTAAATGAATAAAAAGTTGTGTTAGAGAACAGTACAGACCATTTAACTAAATTAATCTCTTAAATTTATCCCTTCCAATATAAATAGCTTTGTATACTTTAAGATGGAGTTGTTGGCTTCTTCACAGATAAGGAAATAAGTGTAAGAACAGTGCTTCTTCAAAGCCAGAAAAAAATATAGGGAATTGGCTTGCAAGCTGATTAAAAAAACAAAACAAAACGAGTGAGAAGAAATAAGGAATTCTCATTATTTTGAAAATGAAGTTAAACTTCTAGAATTCTTAAACTCAAGTATGCTTTGTAACTTTATGGCCAAAAGTTAGACTGAGTTATATGTGTGAGGAAACAGGGGCTTCCATTACTATTTAACTAAAATGGCATGTGTGAGCAAACAGGAGCATCCATTGTTATTTAACCAAGAGTCCTGTTGAATAACAGAAATAAGCCATTATTTCACATCTGCTGATCTTTAAAAGGGAAATGCTGTCTTTATTAATTCTGAATGTGTCTGTTTGCATGAACTAAATGATGGAATTTTTCAGTGAGGCCGTTTGTCATAGGGATTATCTGATGAATTTAGTATGCCTGGAAAGTTTGTTTAACAGCTCATTTACCATTATGAAAAGATGCAGGTGAACCATGCAGTAAATTAATGCCTGGCATCCCCTCTGCACACCTTCAGTTTTGTTTCTGGCAAATAAGTGGTAGCTCATTTGGCTAAAAAGTGATATGAAAATATTTTTTTCAATCAGATTTTTTTTTTCTTGTCTACAGGCTTAAAACGTACCCTAATTACTATGAATTTCCTTTATTCTGCCTGATATACTTCTTTTTTTTTTGTCACACTGTTTGCTTTTACTTAAATTCTGTTTTTGCAGTTTTCTTATATTTTGTCACCAATGTTTGGCTACCACAGGCATTAAAAAAAAAAAAAAAAAAGTAGGACTTACAAAGTAGTATTAAAAAGTAGGAGTTAGTAAATAGCAAATTGGACTTTCAGAAGCTCAGTTGCAAAATTTCCATTGATTCACATTACTTGGGGCCAAGATATTATATAGCAGGTCCACAAGGAGGACCTAACATTCAGTATTGGAAAAGGTTCAGTATCGGAACCTCTGACTGTCAGATGTCCTTCCGGACCCTAGGATCAGCACAAATACAACTGAAGGAACAATATCTCAGTTGATATTGACCAGAAATTAAACCAAAGTAACAAAATAAATCACAGGGGTAGCTAATTGTTCTTTGTTGTTCTAAAAAAGCCCTACAGACTTCTGTGACAGTGTAATATATCATTACGTCTTAATGATATTTATTCTAAGGAAGTGTTTATGTTCCATGGTGATAGATATCAGTACTAGAATTTTGAAGAAAGATTCAACATGTAGAAACATAATTTTGTCATCTGAGAATTGTCTGGCAACAATGAAAAAATATTCAGTGTTTCCACCATACAATTCTCTGATGACTACACAAAGCCATTTGTAGCACGTGATAAAGCTTCATGATGTTTGTGAACTACTGACAACACAGAATAATGACAAAAGTAGATGTTAATTCCTAATTTTTATTTCAGTAGAATTTGAATGTCTAGAATGTACAAGAAGCCCTATCACCTGTGGGAAATTTTTGCCTGAATTTTCCTCGGTATATTGAGAGTGTTTAATCCAGCTTGTGTATACCTGGTAAATACATAAGATGAAGATGGTCTTTACCTTACTGGAGATGGTCTTTACTTTAGAATCTTTTTGTTTATTTTAAATTTTAGATCCATCCGCTCCACCAGCTCCATCTAATATCCGAATTGCCAATATCAGTGCAAACAATGATGGGAGTGTGAATGTAATGATTATTTGGGATCTTCCAGAAGAGCCTGATATCCCAGTGCACCACTACAAAGTCTTTTGGAGCTGGACGTATAGCAAATATGTAATTCCAGCTAAAAAAAGGAGAAGGAAGATTACCGATGGGGTAAGAGAGAAAATAGTAAATGAGGCAAAAATTTGGCTTTTTTTCTGGCACAAAATAGAGTGTAAGTATAAAATACGTGATAAATTGCAATGATTTCAGAAGCTGGTAAAGTAGTGGTCTTAATTTTTAATATCACCAACCCCATAGGCAATTTTGATCTCTCAATCCCTATGTTTCAGAGAACTCAGAAGTAGACTTCTGCCTTAAAATTCAGGTAAAATCTATAATATTTTGCAGGAGAGATGAATAGAAAGCTAAATGCTGTTTGTCCTCTAAATTTAGGACTATTTTATTAATGCTTCTTAAAGATATAGTGCTTGTTCTATTTAAGAAGCCTATCATCATCTGTCATGTTGTTCTTTCGCTATGCAAATAAAAGTTGTGACACTGTCATAGAGAGCAACCATTAAATAGTCAG
The DNA here is from genome assembly GCF_965140245.1 of Athene noctua. NCBI lineage: Eukaryota > Metazoa > Chordata > Aves > Strigiformes > Strigidae > Athene > Athene noctua. The sequence goes on from NC_134037.1 coordinate 184,798,230, forward strand.
TATAGGTCCAAGGAAAAAACAATCCGAAAACTCTTTAAATAAGCTGCTGTAAGAAAGATCTGGCATATTTTCATAGCAGCAAGTTCCTATAAGTTTCTTGAATCATATATCAAATACCACTTTGAAACACTATCTGTTGTGATATACTTAAGCAATATTGCGTATTATTTTAAAGTAGTTAATAGAAATAGAAATCAGTTACAGATTTACAGATAACAGGCTGAACTTAATTCTCAGTGCTTTTAATAAATGCATTGTGAAAATTTGGTCCCATGTCGATGTTAACACTGTGTTTTGGCTCTGGATGCCTACTTGCACTGTGATGAATGACAGCCGGAGGGATTATAGTTTCCTCTCTCCGTCACCAAACTGAGAGAAATAAATGCAGTGAAGGCTGTGTGCTGAATTCATGCAAGTAAATATGCACAGAAAAGAAAGTTAGTTCTTTGTTGTACTTTTAAAAAATCACTTTGGCAACATGGGAATAGGGTTGGACTGTGCTATGTAGAAAAATTTGTGTTTCTCAGGAAAGCTGCCTTTGGCTAGAGACCTTCATGACAGGCTACAGCCTAAAGATACAGTGGAGCTTTCTCTCCACAAGCTGGTCCTTAAACCACAAAACCCAGAAAAATTTAAATTCAGCTGGGTCCTTAATGTTGTGTTGGCACTTTGCGTAGGGTGCATCCTACATATAAATATGTTAAAGCAGATCCAATATATAGCATTACAGTAATTTTGACAAAGTTCTGACCTTGAATATAAGGAAATCCAGAAGAGCCAAGGCAGGCTTTTAGAATATCTTTCATATTACTCCTGGCTCAGTGTACTTCTGTGGCATATCATGAAACTGTGTAGCAATGCCAGTGACACTCAGACTTCCCTACAGGACACTCTGGATGCTATTGCTAATCAGTGGTCATTTGAATATTATAGCAACAATTCAGTCTAAAAATGGAAAATAAAGGAAAGTTTTAAAAAAGTAAGAAAGGCAGAAAAATCTTTTGTTGAAGATTTTTTTTGCCAAGTTTTTACTTTTAGATGTAGTCTAGTCCAAATAACTTTATGATTTCCATATGAAATAATTCCACATAGACACTGAAATAATTTGGCTATAGTATTAACACTGTTAATTGAGAATGTTACAAATCAATGTTACAAATATCTCAGCACAAACCAATTAAAGGTAATTAATAATAAATGCCTTTGACAATTCCTGAAGTGTTAAATATGGCAGTACGTGGTTATCTTTTTCACTCTGGATTGACTGTCAAACTTCAGAGGCTTAAAGAATTCTATTGAAAACATGGAGTAATGTCTTGTCTCTGAGATATGGCCTGGAAGAAAATTTTCATAAATACATTTTTAAAATTTCAGAAATGTAAGACTACTGAGAAGCCTTGACTTTTCTTTGCAATATTTGCCTTAATTTATAGGTTACTGACCAGAGAATGGTAATCCTACTGTTATTTCCCCATTTAAGACACTTCCAAAAACCTCTATTTTTTCTTTTCTGTTTTCACTTCTATAGAGGAAAAATGTTCTTACCAATGAGGGGGTATTTTTGGTTGTGGGTTGGTGGTTTTTTTTTTCTTTTTTTTTTTTCAGCAGTTGAAACAAATAGAAAATATTGACAAATGAATGTTGGATTTTAGCCGTCTTCAGACTGGCTGTCTCTAGAAAAAGTTTTAAATTGCTTTGCTAACATGGGAATCAGGGAGAAAAAAGTTTAAAATTCTTTGGCTAAAAAATTTTGGCATAAGAAAAAAACCTTGTTATATAGGAAAAGACCCTTTAGTTTTGGCCTAAACAATATGTGTCTGTATTTGCCAGGGAATTGCCAAAATTACATAGACATCAGGAGAGTTAGTATTTTAAAAATGACACAGAAAAATAGAGTTCAATAAAATACATTTTTTAAAGAAAGGAAATTTTGCTTTATTGAAAAGTATACGAGTTTTCTGTTTGAATTTCAAAAAAGTAGTGTACCTAAGATAACAGGCCTACTTTTAATAAGGACCTGTGTTTCAGTAATACTATAACTGCTGTGTATATTTATTCTGTTATAGGCCCAAAATCATGTGGTCCTGGAGGGACTCCAACCCAACAGCAACTACAATGTAGAACTGCAAGCAGTAACACGTTGGGGTCAGATACGCCTAAAAAGTGCTAAGGTTTCTCTCCATTTTAGCACGACTCAGGACACCAGGAATAATAGTGAGTAACTGTATTCAAAGACTACGCTGAATGCTTTATCTCTCCTTTATCTGCAATATGAATGTTTTATATAATTATTTCTCAAATTTAAAAAAATAGCGTAGTGATCCTGTCTTGGTCAACTTGAGTAACCTCTTAATGTTAAAATTCTTATCTAAAAATTTGTGACAGTTTTTGCCTAATTCTTTGTCTTAGATCCTAACCACCTAAAATGAACAACTGCAATGAAAGTGGAAGCATTTGCATGACTGTAGTGTTAATATTTTTTAAATGCAATACAGGTATAAATACTGACTATATTTGTCAGTGGCTGGAATAAAACCATTTCTGTGTCTTTGTCTTAACTGGACAGTTTTAGCTTGCAATGTTTTTCAAAATCCTGACTGTTTTGAGCAGGCCACTAATTCATATTTTTGGACCACACAAATATTTATCTACTACGAATGGATATAAAACATCCACTCTTCTATTAGAGAATCTAAGATGTTCCATGCCTGGCAAGCAATGCATTCTCAAAATATTGCACACGTAGGACCCACATTCAAATTAAAATCTTGAGATTTATAGATGTCAGCTAATGTCTCATTAAGGTCTTTACAACCTCACATGCTAATTAATATAATTGAAACGCATATCTGAATCTGAGAGTAAACCATGATTCTTAAGCCTTAGTTAAATGCTATTTGTACAATTACAATACTGTTACTGCCTCAACTGCTGATGTGTCTGATTAACTAATACAGCAAAATTCTGATAATAAGATGTTAAAGAATATAATTTTAAATATCCTGCCCTGACTCCATTTCAGTTTTCATTCATTTACATTCTTTTTTTAAAATGCACTCAAAGTTTAAATTTTACTTGTTGCCATTTGCATAACATAACTAATTACTTTCATCCTAATCCAGCTATTTTTGCTGGAACCTTCTGCAAACATATTCAGTTTGGATGTACATAAATATTTTAAAGTAGTTGTTAGTTATGATGGACCTTCAGATCTACATTTGCTTCCCATATTAATATACCAAGAAGAAAAAATAGACCTAAATATGGTTTTTCCCATATTAAGTTCATTTTTTCTACTTTTTTGGGCAATCTTAAGAGACAGCTGAAGGACAAGTCTGTTGCCCATTGTGTTTTCCAGAATCTGATGCAGATCACATCTGATTTATTACTTACAAATTGTCTACCAAATGGAGTTCATTTAACCTGTACCTCATGCTTGAGTTTCGTGGTTTCATCGTTATCTGTCCACTCCAGTGGCACCTCTTTGCTATCATCACCACAGCTAGATTTAAATTCCTTCTGCGATTTTGCTTGGATAATCTGCCCTCTCCTTGATTGCTTTACATCAGAAAACAGTCCATCAGTAGTTTCTGTGAAAGTCTGCTATCTACTAATGTCTAATTAGTATAGACTTTCTAATGCCTTGTGCTTTATTTCACTTCACTGTGGTGACCTTTTTACACTAAAAGGTTTGTTAATTGTATCGCTTTTTAAACCAGAGTAATACTGTACCAAGAGCAATATTTTTATTTTCTCATATACTTCAAATATTTAAATGTTATGTTCAGATGAAGAGGATCCATTTAGTTAATGAGAATTATTTTCTTTTTAACTGCAAATCAGTGCCTGTGAGAATGAAAACACATATTTGTTTTACAGTAGAGTACTTCAATAATAAGTTTGCAGACAAATTTGAGCATCCTTTCTGTTAAAAACATGAAGTCAAGGATTCAAGATTCTTTGAGCCTAAAGCACTGATATCACACATTTTAGTGGACAGAGCACTGATGAGAAATGTATTAAGACCTTCTTGGACATTTTTTAAAAATGGCTAAATTAGAGCTTACATAGAACAGCAAATAAAAACTACTCCTGGAGGAGATGCAAATTCATATTTTGAATCTCACTGTAGTTAGTTAGGTACAGAGCCCGTCCTGCTTGAGGTACTTTTGAGAATACTCAGAAGCAGATGGAGAAATACAAAAAAGAAAAAAAATATTGTCTGAAATGTTATCTAGGACATGACATTTATGCCCCCACTTTATTTGGGGACTTCCATGGCCTTTGGGAAGTAGTTGCAGATGCAACATGCCAATTTTGCTGAAGTCTCACTGTCAGTTGCTCTGCTCTCTGTGGACTTAAGCTCTGGCTTTTTAGGTGTCTGTTCCTATTGTCAGAATAGAGAGTAGTTCGTAACCCACTGAAGTAATTTAGTCCTACAGACCTCTGTGAGCTTTGACCCTGGCCCTCTGGCGTTATATTTCTCTCCACTCAGAAATACATTGCCTCACTGTATTTGTGTGCTTCACTTCTGGGAGATGCAGCAAGAGACTCTCTCTTGATCTTTATATAGAAATATTCTAAATTGGTGTCCTGGTTTTTCTGGAAGTGGAGCACACGGAGAACAGCAAAGCGGAGATTTAGGAAAATTGCAATACTTTGAGGTATACCTAACAGATTTAAGTCAGTACTCTCTATCACTTTCCGATTTCCTTTTAGGTAGTATAAACATTATGGTTACCCTGAGAAAGAATTTGCTTAAGTTTTGTAGTTTTACTTTAATTTAAAACAAGCAAAGAAAATGTAAATTTGTATTGGATTAAGCAAAGGATTGATGAAGTAAAATTTGGCCAAAATGCAAGGGAGTTTCAGCTGAAGCTACATATAGGGCAGCACAATGTTCAAGTTTACATATTACTCATGGTAATTATTGAAACCTGAGACTTCCCCTCTTTCTCTCAAGTATGTCGTTAATAATTTGCCACTTGCTAATTATTAGAATCTTTACTTTTCATTTAGGTATGTTATTGAATTAAATACACCTTTTTTTGTTAATCTGTTGCAAATACTGTCCCCTTTATCACAACTGATATATTTGCAAGTGTGCAATGAAAATGCAGTTTGAATCAGCACTGCTGCCTTTTCAGCTGAAAATATCTATAAATACTTCCAACCCTGCTAAATAGTGATGAACTGTTGCAAAACGACATGCTTGATGAAGGACCTCCATTTACCGTTGCTTGTTGGAAGCTGGACACATAACATGAAGGGAGTTTCTCAAAGTTAACTCTGCTCTTACAGTGTTTTTCTAAGCATTCACTGTTCACTGTTGGAAACAGGAAAGTGGGCAAGAAATATCTCTAATCTGACCATAGTGTTCTTATATAACGTACCAAAGGACCATATTTCCTTTGATGTAATAACCATGTGTGGCACTCTGTGGGTTACACTCGGTGCCATCCTTGGGCTTTGTATATATTCAACCAGTGCACAAATACAAAGACCATGAATGATTATACAGAACTACTGCTAGATACTATGCCTGTTAATGTGTTAACATTTCTTGTTCTTGGGGATATAAATACACTCCCTTTCCTTATCACTCTTTTGAAACTTTACAGAGCATTTTCGTGTTAAAATGTATTTATCTTTTTTTCTCTCTGTCCAAAATATTTTTTTGACTGAATTTAAAACAAATTATATGCTTTTCAACCTTTATGGACAGTTTGTTCTTTATATTAATTTTATTTAGCTAAGACACTAGACTAAGATAATTTGGATTAAAGTTAGTATTATTTTCTGAATTTCAGCACCGTTAACATAGTCATTATACGGCACTTATGGTACTTAAACAAATAATTCCTGATTGTTCTGTGTATTGCAGAGGAACAGACATCTTCTGCTGGGAAACTCCAGAAAGGACTGGTAGATCCTTACCCAACATTTCAACGAAGAAAACCCACTCGTTTTCTTAAAATTGGAACTCCTTTTTATCAGGACAATCAACTTCACGTCAAAGTCTACTGGAAGAAGACAGGTTTGTCAAACTTTTATTTTACCCTTTTTTTAAGGAGGAACTCATCAACTGCCTTGAGTTGTAGAACATTGATACAATATAATGAACCTTGTGCAATCATTCAAAATTAAATCCTACATTCATCCTTTCTTCCCTTCACCTTCATGTTAGAGTGAAACATTGCCTCTCCTCTTTGTGTTATGGATGTGTAAATGTCTGGCAGAGGGAAAAGACATGAATCAACTATTCAAAAATTTGACAGTCATGTTGGGACACAGAATCTTCCCAGAGCTGAGGTAATTTTTAGTTTGGCGGAAATTGCTTCTGAAAAGTTTTAAATAGGGAAGCAGAATTTGGCCTTCAAATAAGCCAACAGAGCTTGTGTGGCCATGAATGTTGCCTCCCTGCAGTGTGGTCAGAGGGTCTCAAACACAGACAGTTCTCAGGCAGATTTTCTGCTGATGCCACTTCAGTATCACTTGGACTTTGTCAGTTGAGAAATGAGTCAGGGAATGAATGTGTATGGAAATCATGCAGTGGTGTCACAAAAACTAAACTGTAGTTTAAAGCACAAAATTTAGAGTTATACTGGCTCATGTTAAGGCCATGATAGACTTTATATCAAACTTTATTGGTCACCTTGAATTAGAACAGAATGGGTAGTTGGCCACAACCACTGAAAAAATCTTTAGGTGCGTTTTCTGCTAGGCTGCATTCTGCCTGTTTTTCAGAAAAATCTAACAACAGTGTTATGTTTAAGTCTTCTAGTCTAAAGGAAAATGACATGAATTTTAAGTGTCTAATCAGATACACTAATCAAAAAAAGGGATTTTCCTTTTTTGCCCTCTAGGAGCATATACATTTTTCCAGCTTAGCCATAACAGGTTCATTCGCTGGTATTTGAAAATTTGCTAACACTGTTAGTGTTTTAACTTGGAGCAATCTACATGTGTTGCAGAAGCACATACATAAAATCTATTCAATTTTTATGTTTGAAATAAAGGTTTACAAAAGAGATAATCACCTTTTCTTCTGTATTTTTTCCAAGAATTTTGGAAATATTTTGAGTTCTTTTGGGTTTAGGTGTATGTGGCACCACCCTTAGTGAGGAAGGGCTTTATTCAGTTATGCTATGTAACGTAGGAATATGTCACACTGGATGGTGTGGATTGTGAGAGTTATCTTTTGCTTCTTAAAAAGTGTCTCCTTGTTTGAATGGTTACCTTTCTAGCCCTGCTATATCAAATACTTTCAAATCAAATGCTTATTCCTCCATAAAATGCTCAAGCTTTGGCTCAGCCTGACTAAACGCTCATTTTAAACGTTTATCTTTATATTGACTATGCTAGTTTTCTTTTTTCTATGTTTCCTCATCATACTTTATTTTTGTCTAACTTCATGGAAAGCTGGAATAATTTAAAGTTTAAATAAAAGTTGAGGCATTTTTAATTGGAAGTACTAAGTTTACCTAACAATATGCTTTTGGTTATCCAAAGTGAGATTTTTGTATTCTGAGCTTGGGACTGATCATCTTAAGCTTTAGCCTTCTGGAAGTGAGATGTCAACTCATTGTCCAAGCTCCTTTTATAGTCAAAAAAGAAAGGCAGGTGACTTCTGAAGTAATTCATCCCACATAGCAGCAGAATGATTCTCTGGAGATACCTCTTCGTTACTGAGTATAGAAGGGAGCATAGACAACTTGTGTAGAAGACTAAGAGATGCCTAACATCACTCTGTGAGCTGAGGTTCAATTCTGAGCAGTTTAAACTAAAAAAATTGGAGGACAAGATTCAAAGATGAGGAGACTATGATGTCTCCCACAGGTATAAGGCCAGGTTGTGCAACTCAGTCTACAGGCAAGATTCAACCCAGTTGAAAATTGACCCAGCTGCAGCCCTTTTCCCGCCAGCCTGTTTCCAGAAGAAAGATTATATATCCTGTGACCAAAATGCCAGTGCCCCTAGTGAAATTCACCTTAGAAGTAGTTTTCCAAATTCACTGTTATAATTAATGGAGGAAAAATCATGATCAGTACAGCAATATTCATCTTGTTCCAAAGTAGATATCTTCAACTAGGTGTCCACTATTTATAATGGTAACTTGGATATTGAGCTTATAAGTAGTTGTTACACTGTAGTTACTTAAATGTTGACTTCTAAATCTGGAGCTGAATCCCACGTTGTGTTACATAACTGGAAGTAGTATTTATAGAAAAAGTTATAAATTCCTATAAAAAGAAATAAGATAGCATTCTCATAGCAGCTGAGGAAAGAGGTAATTAAGATTAAAAGAAGTCAGGGAATACTTTATAGCTTGGAAATAACAGTGTTTGGAAGTGGTGTAATCCCCACAATTGGAGATCTTCAAAGACAGACATGGCACAGATCAGTTAGAAATTACATGGATTTACATACTGTCACCTTGTGCCAGGGATGGACCAGTTGAGTTCCTGAGTTGCTGACTGTACAGCTGACTCATCTTGTATGAACCTGTGTACATCCAGTTATAGAAGGGGGACACCAGAGGTCCATTTTGGTCACATGCTGGGAGCAAGCTCTGTCACATACACTAGGGTGTTTAGGTAAATGCCCTGCCAATGCAGTGGAAGTTGCCTTCATTTTTCTCACATAATGAACAGTGATAGCAAAGGTGTGTGAAGAGGGGAAGAATATGGCAGTTTGTCACACTTGCTTTTTTCTTTTCTTTCTTAAAAAGAAAATGTCTGTGTTCTGAGTGACAGCATATGCAGTAACTTAGCAGGAGCTATTGCCTCATGTGGAACTGAAATATAGCCAGTTACTTGCTCCTGAGAGGCTAGCAGCTTCTATAAGCTCTTACAGGAGTTCGGAGGTTTTGTAGTACATGGATGAGGTACTGACTGTAAATTTACTAGTGACAATTTACTGCAGAGCAAGTCTTTTTCACCATGCAAGGAACACAGCAGGAGAAGCATATTGGCTGTGTCTTGTCTTTATGAAAGACAGCAGTTACTGGAGCCAGCTGCACTGGGAACGGTATCCACACATCTTTCTCCTTTATGGACTGCACTGTCTCCAGTCGTGTTTAGGGAATTGTGGGAGGTTTAAGAGTGCAGCAACTATAATAGGAAATACTGAGGGAGAATTTACCTCAGCATACTCTATGGCCTAACATCTAGGCTATTTTCATTCAAATCCTCCTGACAGGGAATTGACCTCTTTTTCTCCTATGTAGTGGGTGAAAACATGAGTCCCTGTTGATTGCTGTAATGTTCTCATTATTTTGTAGTTTGCTCTTAAAACCAGCTCTTTTTGGTACAGGAACACAGCCATTCTATGGTCCTAAATTAGGATGGTGACACTTGGAAAAAAAAAAAAAATTAAGAAAATATCGTGAAGCCATGTGAAATAAGTATATTGATAATGGTAAGAGTTCCCATGACATGAAAAGTAATACAAGAAATAAAAATCTCAAGCTTGAATATGTTGGACATCTGTAAATTAAGCAAAATTTCAATTGGTTGTAGCAATCTTTGCTTTGTCTGGTTTAATTCTGAAGTTTTTCTGTACTTTCTGTGATGGACTTCATGGTCCTAAAAGAGATGGTTGTAGTGGTGATGAAATAAATATGTTATTTAGATTTTGGATTTTTTAAGATTAAGATATTTAAACCAGTACAATATGTTGATATAGAGTGTCTTTTAGCTGTAATGAAAATTTTAACAACTACTAAAAGGCAGTCTTTCACTTTGTAAGAATGTTACTCATTTGTTATAGCAATAGCTGCTCAGACATTTTTATTTTATTCCTGAATTCAGTGGCCCTACCATTCTACTTAGACCTGAGATTATTTATTTTTTAATTCTGTGCAACACCCAAGATGGCTCTGTAGTTTTGTACTGCCTCCCATTGCTGTATCACAGCACACCACAGATTACAGAAACCAACAGGAGGAAAGACTTGTGTGGATTTCTTGCAGTCTCAGACCACTTAAGAAACACAAATGTGTTACTAAGGTTGTTTTAGTTTATTACTTTACTTTCATTGGTCCCTTTGTTAGCTGAGAAATTGTTTTCTTTTGAATTTGAACCATTTTACTCTCTCTAAAAAGGACAAAATCTAATAGAATCATAGAATAATTTAAATGAGTTGGAAGGGACCTCTGGAAGTCATCTGGTCCAACCATCTGCTCAAAGCAGAACTCTGAAGTTAAATCAAGTTGTTCGGTCCTATCTGTAAGGTCCTATAACAGATGTTGTTATTGTTTTCGGAATGACAGGGAATTTGTCCTTTATGAATATCAGGCTGCAGAGGCCACCTAGCAGTTTATTGCAATGTAGCTTAGGATTTCCAGAATGTATGGTGATGTATCTTGACATTCAAAGATAGTTCTTCCACTACTATGAAGATATATTCCTCAGTGTCATGCACAGATGTGCCTCTAGGAAGCCAGCGAAAGACCACAGTAATGACATCAGGGCTGAAGCTCTATGTCATTCATCCCTCTGGATAGAATTCATCAGACCTCTATCCTGTGCAGCAACTGCAGTAGAGGGGATGTTGCGACCTATTTCTGAACTGGCTTTATTATACAGTAAGGAAGTGATTGCTTATCAATACTCAGAAAATGAACACAGTACTTGAGTTAAAGTCTGAGTGAGTGGATGGAAGATCCTATTTTCATATAAATGCATCACAATGTGCCACAGTTTGGTAGCAGGGAAGACTTATTTAGGCCTGTTCTTCAAATGTCATTTAAGTCCCATTAGCTTCAGTAAGCACGAGGCATGAATGGAATGTAGGATCTGGACTTTACATTAAAATAAATCTCTTTCTGAAATAATCTTTCAGTTTGAATGATTCAGTATGATGGCAATAATAACTTCAGGATGTATGCTAGCAATAATAAATCCACACTTCAAGCCGTACAAGGTGCTTAGCAAATGCACATAATTTTGCTAGACAGAGTCATCACAGAAGCATATTGTAATTATATGAATACAATAGCTTCTTTCTGAAAGAAGAAAATGTCTTTCACTTGCTGCCTCTGACTTAGGCCTGGGATTAGAGAAACACAGTACATTCCTTAAACAGCATGAATCCCACTTTTGTAAATGAAAAGAAGAATTTAAGCTTCTGGCCAGATATTTTGGCCATCTTAACTGTGTGAAATTAGAAATGATGTGCTATTTATGTCAAATAGTGGAATCAGCTTGAATCACTTTTAACTCCTTGGTGCTGAAGTCACAGAGTACCTTCCATTACTAAGAATGGATCCTACTTAAAAGGATCAGCTACTTAGAATAATTAAGATCCTCAGTATCTTGTGCAGTAATCAAAGTGTGAAAATAAAAAGATCCTTATATTTCCTCTGTTCTTCAGTGGTTTGGCAACTAGAGAGCTGAGGTTTTGGACTTCAGCTGAAAAGCCTACAAGTTGCTGCAAATTTGTGTATCTTCAGGGCTTGAAAATAAGATATTTCCTATAGACAGAAGGAAATAAAAGACTATTTTTTTTTTGAGCTCACTGCATCAGTTGTCATAATTTGCTGCAATAATTGTAATACATGAAAATATTAGAATGCAATTTAGTGTGATGATTCCTTTCCAAAGCAGCATGTCACAATAATATTTTCTAACCCATTACTCTGCCTTCACTACTGTTTTCTTAGTGTCTGTTATTTGCATATAATGTAACTGTCCTTGCTCAGGTAAAGCTTTAGTTACCTTCACTTTTCTTTGAATGAAGTCTGGGAACATTTACATCCCCTGTTTAAATTAAACATTTAAAGTACTTCTAGATATTTATATCTGTCCCTTGGTTTTGCTTAAAAAGACAAATATTTAGAATGCATTGACTTGTCTTCAGGCTTCTTTCTTTGTGTTTCTGGTAATGCTAGAGCAGAAAAAAAAAAAAAAAAACCAACAAAAAAACCCAACCCTTAAGACAGGGGGAGGCAAAGAATCCTCCATTGTCTGATAAACTGACCAAACAAGAATAATGAATTAGATTACAGGGAAGAATAAAATGCAAGGCAAGGCAAAGCAAACAGAAAGCTGCCACAAATGCTTTTAAAACCAGATCTTAGGAAAACAAAATTAACTTTCACTTAGTTCAGGGAGATAAATGAAGTCACTCTATGTGCTGACTCTTTGTTTGCAATAAGGTATTTCATATGGCAGGTTTTGTAATAATTGAAAGCTTTCCCCGTGTTATCCTATGGTCCTTTCTCACGGAACTAGTGCCATTGAAGCTAATGAAACCCTTCAATGCCAGTTGGAGTTTCTAGTTGTTATTGTAAAGAATTCAGCAGTAGTTGCTTAACACTAAGGAATTATTTAGTTTGGTACTAACTATTGCACTAGGAAGATCAGTATTTGAGCAGCTGACCATTTTCTGCTTACAGATATTTAAGTAGTAAAATATTTTTACTTGAAGGTATCACTGTAGTCCAGGTGGTTCTTTCAAAAATAAGATCTCACTGTTAATTATAGTGAAGTACACACAAATATATTTCCCTCATATTTCTGTGCAAATACAGAGACATTGGCTCTGCAGAGGCTGATTGTGTGGGTACACATAATGTGCATTTGTACTTAGGGATTTAATTAGTAAAGCTTGCCCCAAGCGCTTCAACTTGATCAATTCTTTAGAAATTCACCAGTAGACATTGCATAATTTTGCTTTTCCACATGTGCTACAGCTGACTCAGATGCCTGTATCCTATGGGCTTTCGCAGCATCCTGCCTGGGGATGTAGGTAATACTGTCAGCTTTAGCTGTTATGGGAAATTATTTCAGAGGTAAAAGAATATCCTGTCAGAAGTGTCCTTTGCATGATCCCTAATCTTCCCTTTCTCTTATATCCTTTTAGGAATAAAATTTTTGTTAATCCCTGCTTTTAAAAAGTGCTGGGTTTAAAATCTCTTTGCCTTTTTGCTGCCTGGAGAGACTGAAAAGGGGAGCATCTAACCATCTCCAGTTGTACTTTATAAACTGACAACAGGACTTGGACTGTTTGGTTTATGTCCAAATGTGACGTGGTCACAATACTTAAAATGTTACTGGTGGGAGTCATGAAAAGCATCAACAAATTTGATAGATAGCATGCAACTTATCAAATAGTATGCAATTGATTAGTGGGACAAATAATAAAGTTTTAAAATCACACTTACAACAGGGGCAACCTCAGTGGCATCTCCCTTGCAAATGGGACAGTACTGGGGAGCCTTTTCAAATGCACAGTTTACTACATTTCTCCATGTTTCCACAGGAAGAACAGAAAGCCATTACTGAACCCTTTACTCGCTTCCAAACCTCTGTACCTTTCAGGGTAGGCGTTTAAAGCTCTTGGTATGAAAGACTTTGGGGCAGGTCTGTCCAATGATTAGACCCAGGAATGTAGTTGGAATTGATTCAAAGTCTGCCAAGAAATCAAGTATCAGAAGCCAAATCAGAACTACCTGCTGTGGTCCCAGAGCTCAGACAGCACAGAAGACTGATTTTGCCTAGCATGTACCCACTGATGTCTGCTGAAGGCAGACTGTGGCTGTACTGGACTGGTTTGGTTCAGAACATTCATCAAACTAGTTCTAACACTTTGTATGCTTGATCCACTTATTGTTTCATTTCAAAATTAGCATAGTGTGTGCTGTTCACAAGCCCTCAGTATGACCTGAATCATACTCCAGAACTTGTGAAAGTCTATTTAATTTGACTTAATTTATGTATTTAAAATAAATTTTCTTTTTATTCTTAAACTTAATAACTGAATACAAATTTACACTTGATTTCTTTTGAACTTAAGTTAACGGATCACACAGAAGTGTAATTGCAAATTACCTGGTCCATGAGTGCAGTCCAAAGATAGACCATTATTATGTGGGATGAGTACCTGCACTCAAACTACAGATACACGTTCAATATTGCATTGTGAAATCATTTATCAAGACTTAACTCACTTCAAGGTATTGAAAAAATTAACTGGCCAACTAATAAACTCTTACTTCATATGTAATTCTTTTGGAAAAAATATGTTTTCAAAACCATCATCTTTACATTCCTTCAGTAATATCTGTCTACCCAGTACACAGCTTTCTACATTTCTTATTACTTCTTGAGTATTACCACAACCTATAAAGTTAATTATTTTAACAACAAATGCAAAACTTAATATATATATATAGTGTCACTAAGATTGTCAATGGCAATGTCTGTGGTTAGGCAGTCTGAATAACTAAGGGATAGAATGGCAGGCTTTTTACCATTCAGTTCTTCCGCTCCTTTCCGCAAGCTGTATAACTAGGTCACGTTCAGTCAAACCATTGTTCTATATGCTTGCACTATCATACCTGGAACAATCCTACCATTCCTACTGTGAGTAAAAAGATACTGAGGTACTGCAGTTTAGCAAGATACCTTTCATCATCTATGGGGTAATAACTGCTCATGAGTGCTCTCTTAGCCTGCCTAAGTTCTGAAGTAAACTATTCAGCTTGTGATTCAAATAAGGTTAAGCTATCAGCAGCAAGGCATCATGCTCATGATGAAGGTGTTTTAAACTAAAAAGCATCCTCTTATGAATTGAGTCAATTTTCCTCCACGTACCTCTTTTTAAGCTGTATTGTTTAATTGGCCCAGTTTATAAGGTGGTCATAAAACCAGTTGTATAAACACTACAGACAGGGAAGGAAACTTGACTATTTGAATGAGTAGCTACAGTTGAAAGGAAAGACACCAAAAAGAGGTATCCGACACTGAAATTATAGTTAAATTTAAAGATGTCACATATATGCAGCTGATGACTAATGAGTTCTTAAACACCAGTTGTTTTTATTCCTGTGATCATAAACGGAATATAAAAAGATTTGTAGCAGTCTAGACCAAAGGTCCATCTCAACAAGTATTCTATTCTTGTCAGTGGCCAATAACAAATCCAAAGGAACATAAAAAGAGGGCAAGCATGTAATGATACTTATGCAGATTATTGTCCCAGCTTCAGACAGCTTCTAGTTCATGGGATTTCCTGAGCCCAATGTGATTTCATTGTATTTATTCACTTTTGATGCATTTCTCTTCTATGACCCCCCCATCGGGGTCACCTAAATTTTGGGCATTGAAACATCCTTGTTTATGAAGTTCCAGAGTTTTAAGTGCTTGTTCTAAGAAGAACCACATTTTTTAATTTGTTTTGAAGCTACTTCTTCTAGCTTTATTTGAATATTAATGGAATCTATAATAATTACTATATTACTAATGGGGACACAGTAAAGGTCTGTTCACTCTGTCTGTACACACCTGACTTTAAAGATATTTAACCAGTTTTTGGTCTGTTCTTTTTCTCAGACTCAGAAGTCTTAAACTGCAGATTTAGAAACTGCATATTAATGCCATTAACTTTATGAATAACAGTTCTGCAAAGCCACATCCTGATATGACATGCCATGATGCATACCACGAAAGTCCAGTTTTGGAACTTGATGGATCATCGTACATTTGTGCAAACCCACCGGTACAGCTTTTGCCTAGGGTATGAGAGAGAAGAGAGTAGCAGGTGCATCTTTGCATCTCCTCCAATTGTGGAGTTAGTTAGGGGTAAACTGTGTCTGCAATTGGGAAGGACTCCCGGATTACCTACCCTCAATATAGTCTCCCCACCTAAATGTCCAGATTTGTCGAAGTTACACAGAAGACTAAAGTTAATGGCAGAGTAGCTAGTGACATTTTCAATAGACATATAACCGTCGTGGGCCTTGGGGTTTGTTTGTTTGGGTTTTGTTCTTTTTCATTACATTCAGTTTTTAGATGCTTAGATACCTTTGAAAATCTGGCTGTGAGGAAGTAATGTAGGAACCTTCTGTTCAGGCTACAAGCAACTATTGTGAGACTTGGAGTTTACAAGAGGCAAATTTCCTTTTAACAGAAAACCAGAATGAGATACTGTTGAACTCAGTTTGTATAGGATGTTGTGTGTGGGAAAAGAAGTGAGGGTAGAGGTAATCCATTTTAGAGATAATCCCAAATTTAAATACCTAAAATATAAATATCTTTAAAACTTGAGTCTTCCGACATCTAGATATAGACACAAATACTGTGGCTCAGGCCTGTCTTTAAATTACACGCTGATTGTTAATATCATTTTTGGAAAGACTTATTGTTGTATTATACAGAGAATGTGCTATACGGAAAGAAAGTTTGTTTTAAATGGCATAATGTGAGAAACAAAATCTTTGTGATTTAAACAATACTGCTTATAATCCATCTAAGAGCAGGAAACAGTATAGTTTGCCTAGTTAGGAAATGTTTATTAAATGAAGATTAAATGTCAACTAAGACTTTTGGTGTTTATTTTAATCATACTACTTGAATAGGTGATTATTAAAAAGTTCTTTTTCTCAGAGGTGTCATGAATACCATGAATTTCAAAACTAAATATTTGACACTTTGGATTTTTTTTTCTTTTTTTGTACCACTGGGTGAATCAATGCACAGGCAGTGAAAGAGCCAGAGCTGTTTTCATTAAATTTTTTTAAGATAACTTACCAGAAATCCTGAGACAGAACACATTGACGATATAGTTTTTACAGAGAAAACAGACAACTGCAGAGAGGTTCTCAATGCATTAGTGCATCAGTGCAGTATTTTATTGTTTTTACAACTCATCTTGCATTTGCTAAACTACCACGAGTAAAATAACACTTGTTATTCTGTCATTGTTTCTTGTCCTATCATTAGCTTCAGATTTCAAACCTTGTCAAGAAACGCCATGATTCAGAGTGGCATAGAATGGCTTGTGAATGAGTATGTGAAGAAATAAATAAGTTTTATGATCAAGAACTGACCAAAATCATGTTTTGCTTCCCTGTAGTACACTGAAGTATTCGTTCCCAAGCTGTTCTTTGGTCTGCTTTATTACAGTGCGATAAATACCATGTGGATCACTTTGTACTAAGCATGTCTTCAAAACTAAAGCAACTAGTAGTAAATAGCACTGCTTCATTTATTCACTTGGATTTTGCCCATTTTTAAGCCTTCCCTGCATATTTTTCAGGACCTCTTCAGCAACTGAGTTTTAGTACAAAAAGTGTTTATGGAAACTTGCATATTGTAGAACACTGTGTTGACATGGAGAAGAATGGTGGCCTGATAAAGAGATGAAATGAACACAAGCTTGAGAGAACAGAAGAACACTTCATTATATTCTGTCATCTCAACTATTTGCATAATAGTTCTTGGTGTAGAATAGAGGCAGGGTATGCTGCAGAGCAAACACTGCTGCTCATCCTTCTGCCAGAATGGCGAGTTGGAGGAAGTGCTGTGTTGTATTAGATCCACAGTTGCAATGGTGTATTAGGGGTTGCATACTGGGAGAAGCTAGGGCAGGAACGTTTCTTCAGGAAGCCTTTGACTTGTACACATATTTGGGCACTTCAGAGATGATAAAATGTTTTTCATAAAAGGCATCATAAATTTCACCATTCACCATTTTTGCTGTTATATTCACTGTTGCACAGTTTCTTCATTCAATACAATGTGATAAATAATTTTTGTCCTGGATGGTGTGTTGTTTGACACAGGATTTATACAGAGCTCCCCAAAGTTATACTATAATTTTGCCATGGAAACAATTAATCAAGCCTGTTGATACTGAGGACATGCATTTCATGTGCTCTGAGCAGATTCTGCTCTGTGCAGTGATATTAAATATGATATCTTTACCCCTGGCTATAGCATATTTTTAGAGCGGCAGTGCTGCAAGACACGTGATCCAGAAAGGAAAAGACTTAATTTTGCTATATTTCCTTCTTCCTATTAGTCTGAGACAATCAAAGACATGTTCAAGACTATCTTTTAACTATAGTTTGTATGGTCATTAGTGTCTTGAGCTTGGTGGGTACTAAACTTTCTGGCTTGATCCATTAGCTACTCTTAACTATTGAAGTCAACACGACTGTTCACATGCTTAAGTGCTTTATTGAATCAGGGCCAGAGTGCTCAGAAGCTTGTAAGATCAACCCCACAGTATGAGAAGAAAAACAAAAAGCATGTGGCCAGTCACAAATAATCATTGCAGTTTGCTGTATGAAATATCAGATTTAACAATATATCATAAATCCACAGGTTTAGCTACACGCAGAACAAATTCTTTCAGTAATTTTCCTACTGAATTGGTTTCATAGAAATTTCAGTCTCTTTCTGGCATTCTATTTGAAGAAAGGTTAGGTTTGAATGAAGACAGCAAGTTTACATATGGCTAATTATCTTCCAAACTTTGATAACCGCTCCTTTTGACATACAGTTAGCTTATTAATTACATGTGCATATTTTGGAGGGAGTCAGTTTGCTGAGGTAACTTGACAGAAAATACAAAACACCATTTCCTTTTTTACTGACATATGCTTGTTATTTATATTAAATTAATACTTCTGTGCTGCCAGGTTAAGGTTTTCATATAAGCATGTCTTCTGATTTTATAATTTTTACTTTTTTACCATATTTTGTTCTAATGGGAAAATCTAACAGACACTGCTTGTTAATTAGTTCAAGTCCTTTCACAATACAGAAATCAGCTTGATGTTAATGTTTTTATTGATGCCAAACATTTTTATTGTAATTAAAACTTAATTTGAGCTGCTGTTGTTGAACATGTCTGCTCTGAAATCTTGTTTTCCAGCAAATCCCATTTGATTTTTCTTTCTAATAAGTTTTTGTAATTTGGTTGTGTGTATAATAGTGCTGTCACAGCTGGCATTAATCAGCATTTTTATAACAAATTGTAGAGACCCATCATCCAACAACCACGCATCAAACAGAATAATACACAACTCTAGCGCTGAAATAGTTTTACAACAGAGACTGTTATCATTATCACCACTTGACAGGGGTGGAAGAGAGGTAAGGAGCCATGAAGTGGTTTGCCTAAAGACCTCTAGCAAACAAGCAGCAGAACTAGCCCCAGTTCCCAAAACAGTCTCCTGCAATTTTCTTGCTATGGATCACAGAAGTACAAATAAATACATACCTCTTCTGGAGTGACAGTAGGTTGTTGTCATATTGGTGGCATTGGGTTGTGTGAACAAACTTCACTGCTGTTCTTGGCCATGCTATGCCAGCTACAAAGAACACTTCAGTTCTGCATGACTGTCAAGTTGGCACCCTTCTGCAACAATAAATGTACTACAGAGCAGAAAAGAGTATTCTAGGCAAAGAAAGGAGCTGTCTGCAGTGACATGGTAGAAAAAAAGAAACCACATTAGATGAAATCATTCACGTTGCTGGCAGTAATGGAAATGTATAGCAGAACAGAAATGTGGAAAATGTTGTCAAAGATGAGGAAAAGAGATCACTTTTTTGTTTAGTTTATTTTCAGTAAACTGTAGAACCATTTAAATCAGAAATTCCAGCTAGGAGAAGTTGCAGAATTACATGGCGTTGTGTTGGGTGATTTTTCTGAATGAGTCTCAGAGCTTCAAATTCTGTGGGGAGATTATGAGATTTAGAATGTAGGTCTAGGGTATTCTATTAACCATTGTGCAGCCATGGCTTAGGATATGTTGCAGTACTCCAAGCAAAAAACTTTCCAATCTAGGATGCTTAAATTGTGGATGTGAACCAGAACTTTTCAGAGGGGCAAATAGATATATTTGGCATTAATAGGATTTTGGACTGCTTTTGCAGCTTGAGGCTACAGAATAAATGTTCATTTTCCTCCCAGAATAACCTGAATTGTATCTATCTATGAAGAACATCTTCCTAAACACAATCAAGAGATAGCTTTGTGGAGATACTCATGTGAAATTAAGGGCAGTTTTGGGTGAAACATAAGAGGGAGGAAATCAAAGCAACTATGACACATGCTTTAAAACATCCCCTGATCAATACATTTCTAGTTAGATACAAGATTTCTGTCCAACAAAGTTAGCTGCATACCCCTGTTCAGCAATAAAGCCTATGTGGAATTTTAAGAACACGCTCATGTGGTTTGGGTATGGGAATGTTTTCTTAAGTCCAGGAACTAATTTTATATTTAAGAAAATTTACTTTAAAAATCATAGCAAAACAAAATTAACATTAGCTATTAGTTTAATTGAAAAAATCAGTTATGTGCAACTGTCTGAAAGATCTAAAAATCTTCAGCTTGGGCAGCTGGAGTTCATTTCCATAGTGAGTGACTTTAAGAAATTTTTGAAGTCATTTTCCTGGTTTGCTTTTTTTATTTTTTAATTTAAAGAAACATGAAAATAAAAGTAATTGTTTGAATAAGCTGTCTGCTGTAACAATCCTTTAAGGAGTTCTTATTTAAGTGATTTCTGTTGACTAATTTCACAAGCTTAGTGCTGCTCAAGTGAGTGCTAGCACTTACTATGTCCTTCAACTTCAGTGTTTCTTTGCAAATATTTTGAGTTCTGGGAAATATGAATGCTTGCTGTTTGTGCAAGCATCAGTCTTTTTAGTGCCAAGTGGTATACTTTAAAACTGTGAGAACAATGAAATTATAAAGCTTTATAAAGGCTCCTAAGTGAAAGTAGAGAATTAAGAAAACTCCAAACTATTAACCAGGAGATTGCTTATATACAAAAAAGGCTTCATACTGTGACATCTGAAATATCAGGGAACCAGACTGAAGGAGTGTGGCAGTTTATTTTCAGGGTTATGTACCTATTCTAGAAGGGATAGCAGAACTTTCTAATAAAACTGGCCCAAATCAGTCCCATTAGATACTGGATATTCTGTAATACTGACTACTCAAATGAATTTTCAGAAAAATATGTGCCTGTGGGTTACAATGTATTAACCTTACCTGAGCTTAATTCAGAAACAGTTTTGGTGGTAGTAGCTGACATTCAGCTAGACTGCAGCTTGGACAGCTTGTCTAGTATCTACCACTGAGTTTGTAATGGACAGCTGAAAACAACAATCTAAATAAAATTATAGTAGCGATCTTGCTAGGAGAGTATACGTTGCTGAAAGAAAGGCTGGGAGAAGGTTTTCTTTTGCATGTGCTGTAAACACAAAATCAGATGTATAATGTTGCATAAAAGCGAAACTCTAGAGCCATGATCTTTATTAGCAAGTTTATTAGACAAATGCATATTTTCATCATTTTTTTTTTAAGTCTCATGTGGCTTTTTAGACCATTACATACATCTTGTCTCCTTTTGTTTTAAAAATATTTAATATAAATTCTAAATAGATCTTGTTATTTAATACGAATACTTTGTTCATGCACATCCGCTTTGAGTTTTTTATGCTTCTAACTTTATTTAATCACAAAATTTCCCACCTTTCCCTGTTTTTAAAAAAGTTTCTGTCTCAAGTAGGAGGTACTTCCCTATTATATCTCAGTTTTGCACCCAAAATTATTCAGGCTTTGGACCCTGACAGGATAGACTTTTTTAAAAGGAGAAAATTGTTTTGATTGTTGTCAATTGTTTCTACATTCTTATTTTTAACAAAAAGCAATTAACATGCTTATGTTTAAATCTTTTAGATAGTGCCAATCACAAAGGTGGAGATGAGAACTGAAGAAGTTTTAGTCTTGAAAATAAAAGTGCAGGGAATTCAAAAAGGCCTGTTCTAATAAAAAGTTTGGGATAAACGTAGCTGGTGCCGTCATGGTGCATTCCGGTTTATAGCAGTTGATGTACTTGTATATATATATGCAAAAACCTTTTTGAAATAACTTTTAATTACATACTTATTGAAAAGAAATAAAATGTTGTCTTTTTGAGTATACATTGTTATCAGCATACTAGATCTGAGCACTATCAAGTATGATCCCTTTGTTACTTTTGTTTAAATAATAAAAAAAAAAGAAATTATGTTTATTAAAAACCTTCATTCTACATTTACAATCCAAGTTGATAGGAAGTGAAATAACAAATTTTTCAACTTCTTTCTGAATTTCTAGCTCCAATAGAGAAGTTATCAGAAACCACAGCTGTTTACGAATGGGTTACTGAGGGTTTGCTAATGCAGGAAAGGAGAGGTAGGACAGAAGAAAAGAACTGCCTGAGAGTAGAAGCTCACCTAAGAAATGGAGGTCGAGCTGCAATAAGATCCAAACCGAATTTTGCTGTGTCAGGAGCTGGAAATACCAAATATCTTGGGTTACAACCTGTTAAATTACATTTCTGAACAGAGGCTTAGTAAACTTCTACACTGATATATCCAGATGTTGAGCTGTTGTAAGCTCTTGATGCATGAGATCCATGTTTCCCCAGCTGCCCATGTAGTGATATTCAGTGACCTACCTGAGGTGTGTATCTTATCCAGTTCTTGATGGCTGGATAATAGCAAGGTTTAATTGGCTTGGAGAATATCTACCAAAGAGAGAGTGATCTATTTATGGACTGCAAATGAAAGTTCCTGTTAGTGAAAATAGCCATTTTGTAGCTTCACAAAGAGCTGTCCACCTTACATGCAGATAGTTTAAAATAATGTGCTTATCTGCTAATATAAAATCAATAACAGATTCACTGTGGTTATTTGGCACAGAGTGTACATCATTGATATAGCATCATTAATACAGCAACACAAAGTTTTCAGGTCCCAAGAACCTAGGTGTTTTGTTTGTTTGTCCCAGGAGAGGGGTGCAAGCAGGTGACAGGCAATAATCGAGTGAACTGGAAGAGGTAAAACCAGATGAAACCTGCTTAAAAATGCACTGTGAGTTTGTGTCTTCATCCAAAAGGCATATCAAGTAAGAAAGTCCAGCAACTAAGAGGAAGGTGAAAACACATCCATTTCTTTATTTATTTTTAAATGAGAGGGATCAATCACAAGGCAGGAAGTTATTTTTTTATAGATTTATTTTTGAAAAAAATATTGGGTTTCCAAAGAAATCACACAAATAATTAGCATACATGTTGTTATTAAAATAGCTGCTGCAAAAATCTATTTCAAGGAGATTATAATCAGTCTTTTTCCCAGAATACCATTTGAGCTAGTTTCATACACTACTTATTTTCTCTTTAGTTTACAATCCTTCTCTTCTGTGTCCAAATTGCTCATAGCAGTGAATGCCAGATCAGCCCTTAAGGCATCAAAGATATTTTTTTTCCTTCCTGAAATGCATAATCAGGCACTTGGCATTAGTGACTATGACATACCAAGCTGAGTAATAATAACAGACATAATTTTGTATCTCCTGCATAAAGATAGAGGAGAACTAAATCCAGAAAAAAAGTGGCAGGATGTATTTGCACTACCTGATGAGTTTTTCTTCTTTTATCTAATTTTTTATTGACCTGTGTTTTGCTTCCTTATGCAATCAGTGTTAGACAAGCTGTAAGAGCTAGAAATTTGTTGAAAGTTTATATTATTGATACTCTAGAAATTTTTATCATTTATTTAAATGGGAGCAAACTCAAGCCTTTGGTATTACTCCTAAGAGTCAGGAGTGGAATTTTATTTGGACAGATACTGTGAACATGTCTTAGGATATATTCTGAAAGGAGAAAGCTCAAGGATTTACAGACATTTTCATATATCTTCAAGCACAGATTTCTCAAGCAGTTCCAGGCAGCAGTATTGCAATGCTCTGACAATATAAACTGTCACAGGCAGTTGACACAAAGTCATTCCCATCATTTGCAGGATGTTAAGAAGTAGCAGAATTGAGATTTTTTTTTTTAATGCTCAATTTAAATGCTTGAGTTTTTTAAAAATGTAAGCAGTATATGCTTACATATCTGAAAATGCCAATAAACTATTTTTAAATTCATCTCCATCAGCTGATATAAGTGTATAATATTTTCTCCATTCTCTTAAAGGATGCTTAGGAACAAGTGAGGAACTACCAGCTCTACAGTAATTAAAACTCCTTCTATTTTTATCCAGAGAAGCCAGAAAAGTTGCAATGGTCAAAGCATAATTATAATATATGTCTTTTCCTCTCTTTTTATATCATTTAGATGTCAGCATGAATCAATTCCAAGTCCACTGGTTACTGGAGTCCTGTGCACACAATGACACCAAAGGACTTGGGAAAGTAACTGAGCTGACTTACGTAAGTCTCCATTCAGCCTTCTGCTTGACACTGAATGGCTTCTAAGCAGCCAGAGGAAGGATGGTTCTGTACATAGCACAGTATGCTTTATACCATGTTTCATAGATGAGTAAGAATGTTTCTTTTTTTGTCCCTCTTCTGCAAAAGATAAAAATTATGCATCTGGACTGTTTGGGGTTTAGGGGTTTTTTTTATCTTTTAAATTCACACTAGGCTAAAATCTTATTTTTTTGGTCAGTGTTATTCAGAAAACAAGAGCAGGCAAACAAACTTTGTACTAAGTACTTACATATTTCTACAGCATTAGAACATGGAGCTTTACCTATAATTAGTACTGTAGGACTAGCACAGTGCAAATACTGAACAGTAATAATAGTAATTAATAAACTAGGTTTTCTTTTAGACATGCAGGTGGGTTTCACAGTCTTGAGGACAATAACAGAATAAGAAAAAAGGACTGTAGGTGAAAAATATTAGACATTAAATCTGGAAGCCAGACAGATATCAGATAAGAAAAAAAGCTCTATGTAAGTACATGTCAGCCCAAATATATATTGCAGTGGCAGTTCTTTGTACTCAATTTGTTGGCAATCTGGTGTCATCCATCTCTGTAACACATTATTTGAACAACACAGTAATGTAATTGGTGCATCTCAATTGATTTAGTGGGTTATGGAGAATGGAAGAAATCACAATTCACCTTTCCTTCTTACCCTGACCTATACTACCGGATCAATTCAGTGGAGTTAATGGCATGTAAAAGTAGAGTAAATCAAAAGACATCATTTCTCATACAGGAGTCTGCTGCTTGTAAAATTTACTGCTTCATGGGGTCAGCAAAGCAAACATGAGAGGTGGATTTAAAAAAATTATTGTGACATAATGTTATGATCGGTCCCAATATTTCAAGTTATGCACATTGAAGATAGGAGAAAGTTACCAATGGAGGTGAGGAAAAACATCTGCCCAAATGCATTGTGGGATTAGTTCACTTATTTCCTCTCAATCACCTTGTAGTAATTGATCCAGTCTACTTTGGGAAACTGTTTCTTTTGAGGAAGAAACTGAATTACAAGCAAACAGAAAAAAGGTTTGGTACTGGATATGATAGATCAAGGTGAATAAAGACCTTATGTTTCCAGTATTGAGCATTTAGGCCTTGTCACAATAAATAAAAATAGTCCTGTCACAATTTTAAGGAGGTATCAATCCTGTTAGAGCACTCTCTCAGCAAGTGGAAGATGGGAAGTCAAGTCCATTCTTAGCCCAATGTCGATGTCCCAGTAAAAATGACCTTCCAAGTGATGGTTAGACTAATCCAATTTGGGATTAGAAAAAAGAGGGAGTTATGCAGAAAAATACTGGAAATTAGTGGTTCTGAAGGGAAGTAAAGATCTAAAAGGCAGTGGAAGACTTTTGACCTCAGCCAGTAAGGTGTTATTGGTCATCTTCCCAGAAAAAAAAACCAAGCATTTTTTCTCATATATGATTTGTGCTAAAGCTTTCAGACTATGATTTTCAAAAGTACTTTAGAGAAAAGTAAGAATTTAGCAGGATACAAACTCTGTGTAAAGTTGTCTTCTCCAGTCGTCTTTAAACAGAGACTTGTGATTTGTAGTTCAGCTGTGGAACTTTCTTCCTGATAAGAAGGTAGAAGTAGTTAATGTAGTAAAGCAGAAAAAAATGGGTCTATAATGCCATGCTAGATTTGAATGTGCTTTTAAAAAGTTAAATGTAGATGAAACCTGTCATTTACAGCAGCCTAACTCAGCTTTCTTACATTTATTTAATTCAATTAGCATTTACATCCTCACATTGCTACCCCCACTGCTGTCATGTCAGAGAGACTTCTAAATGTTAGAAGCCAGTTGCTTTGATGCAGCGTGGTGAAGGAACTGTGCAGAACTGAGACATATCCAAATACTCTGCTGATATATTTTACTACTGAAAATAATAATAACATAGGAAATGATTGCTTTGTTGGCCATGTTGGCACGTGTTAAGCATATCAGGAAAATATTCAAGAAAATTTTCATCTTCTGCCAACCTTATTTTTCAATTATTTTTTTTTTCTAGAGGTCGATTTGCAGCATGTGATCTTTTTGTTTTTCTTGTTGTAGGAAAACTACATGATTCTAAAGGACCTGTCATTTTCATGCAAATATAAAGTAACTGTTTTGCCTGCAAAATCTAAAGGTCGTTTTAAGGCTGAGAGTATTTTCTTTGTTACCCCACCTTGCTCTGCATTTAAAGAAAAAAGCCACAAGCACATTAACTGTCCTGCTGAAGGAGGTAAGGCATGATCTGGAGCACTAGCCAAATAGTTTCAAATGCATATATAATTACCAAGAAAAAGTCTTAAAAGCAATTCTAAAATGGTAAATGAAAGATTCAGAACAAATAAAAATATGACTAATGCTTATGTGAAAAATCAAATTAAATACAGAGCAGTATAGATTTTCGCTAGTATATTACTGTTTTATCAATTAAGTGATAATTTTAGTGGACTGTTTATAAACATATGACATTTTTTATTATACATTTTTATTTTTGTAAGGAGGAACAGTTTCCCAATTATATTTATTATAGTGATGGATGATAACTAAACATAATTATGTTGGCATGACCCATCTTTTGAATGTTTTGATACTGATGCAAGCTGCTTTTTCAGTTTGCTTTTGTTTAGGTTAATTCCACTCTCAAATAACAAATAAAGTCACTCATACCTTTTACAGCATTGCCACAATGATAAGTATAGCTAGAGGGTTATGGCAATCACGGAATTATTGAGTTATTGGTTGGAAAGGACCTCTGGGGTTACCTATTCTTGAAGCAGGACTGTTGCCAGCACTAGGTCAGGTCAGCCATGGCTGTGCACAGCCAAGTCTGGAAACCTTTCTCTTCAGTTAGAGGGTGGCCCTCTCACTTTCAGTTTCTGCTGACCCCAAGGGTGCTCCCATGCTCTGTGGGTTACATCAGAGTCCTGCTGGCCACCATTGCCGTTTTCTCACTGTTGCTCCTGATGGTTTCCATCATTACAGCCTTCCTGGGCAACTGCAACTCAGGGATGTTTCCCCTAATCAGAGTGCTCCTGTTAACTTATACTACAGTTTTAGAGCACAAATTTTACTTTTTGCCTGCATCATGGAGTTCTGTGCTATCCTGTGGGTTTTCCTGTGGTCCCAAAACTGAAAATTGGAGTTCAGGTATTCTAAAGTAGAGAGGAGCAGGAGGATGGCTGCCTGTGAATGAGGCACTTTACATGCCATAGGCTTTTCTTTCTGTCACCTGCAGCTGACAGCAGTTGATCTGAAGTTTGAATTTTACCCAAAATGCCAATGGAATATATCAAAGAGACACTTTGGGTAACAGTGAAAATGAAATGCCAGAAAGTCTGGATCCTGAGTAACACCAGAAAGAAAGCTCTGTCTGACCTTGATTTGTGGATATAGATTAACATTATTGAACATTATCTCTCAATGTTCAGCTTATCTTTTTACTTTCCAAATTTATAGTGCCAGTTCTACCCAAAGTGTTGGCCAAACCCGAGAATCTATCTGCGTCTTTCATTGTTCAGGAAGGTAACATCACTGGTCATTTTTCCTGGAAGATATCTAAGGCAGACCTTCACCAGCCCATGACAGGGTTTCAAGTCACTTGGGCAGAAGTAACCACAGAAAGCCGGCAGAACAGCTTACCCAACAGCATCATTTCACAGTCACAGATACTGCCGGCGGTAAGTTCTTTGTTACTTTTCTTTGCTAGCGGCTTCATAAGTGTGTGTGTACATGGCCTATTTTTAATGTTTAATGGTGACGCAGCTGTCACATATAGTGTTCTCTGGCTCTGCAGGCAAGTTGGAGCAGGAAGTGCTTAATTTTTCCTCCTTGCTGGAGATACAAAGCACAGCTACTCTTCTTGATGACACATCAAGCATTTTAATGTGCACAACTGTCAAATTAGCAACCATTGTCTGAGAACTGCCTGAAGGGAGGCAAAGATCATCTGTGTGGCAATAGATAGTTTTTATTTTCTTTTGATGATCAGGCTGTTCAACTTGGCGGTTACTATAGTATTACTAATTATTTGGTGTCCAATTTGATGGATTTAAGAGTTTTTTCTCCTCCTTTGAGTCACTCATTGCTCTAAGAAAAATAAAAATCACTTCCCCCTCTGCCAATATACACCATTGTCCAATGGACAAATAATTTAAATGAGAAATAGATTTCACTGTTTATTGAAAGTGTAAGAGTTAACAATTTGAATTCTTCCTCCTATTTCCTTTAAGATGGCCTTTACTATTTCAGTTCCTCCTTTGGCAGAGTCAGGTGAAGAGCATTTCTTTCAGACTCTGCTGCCAGATCCACCAGAGTCAACAAAAGGGCTTAAGGAGCTGGCTTTGATCCAAAATCTGCTAACAACTTTGGGAGTCCTTCCATTTACTTCAGAGAAGTGGATCAGGTGATTGTGTCTAGAGCAGAATTGGCTGAAAATCTTTCCACGACATTTATTTCGTCAAAGAATGTGTAAAATGGTTTTGCTGGCCACATCTTACATTCAATGTGATTTCCACAAATCCAAGACAAGGTTCTCACTATTCTGTCTTAATTCCTAGCAAACTGCCCTAGGGCTAGGGCACACATGTTTCAAAGCCTGTTGTCCTGGGGGAGAGCAACAAAGCTGATGATGGATGCTCTAAAAGTATGGGCCAAGCTACCACGCAGTGTGCTTAGCTGTTACACCTTAGTACAGACTTGGTATGATCCACACAAATTCACTAGAAGCTCTAACTACAGTCCAGAGCAGAAGCACGGGGCAGATACAGCCTTGGTCTTTTCAGCAAGGATTACCTTCAAGTGGTTACTCGGTCACAAACCTTTGGCTGTAAACAGCCACCTTAGCACAATAATAAGCAAAGTTACAGATCATGAGATGTTGATTTTCACTTTGGTTTTCATCTTTTTTTTTAGGAGCAGGAACATGTTTTATTCCTAGTTTCTATTGCTTTGTTTAAGCTTTTGGTCCAGTTAGGTCTGAAATATATATATAAAGTTTTATATATATAATGCACTCCTTTGCATTGTGTTATGCTGTAACTTTTTATCTTTATTTTTATCTGGTTTCATTACTGTAGAGCCTGAAGATCTAAATTAATTTTCTTAGTTTATTTATTTAATAATCAATTTATTCCTTTTATTTAATTAGCTATCACTCTATGTATCTGTCTATTTATGGCAACTGGTTAACTTTCAGAAAACTCTGGTTTGAGTTGAAACAGTATCTCCTGCCTCTCAGAAACCACCAGAATGTAAGGTATTTTACAGTGAGGATCATTCACTCTTTCTTGTTGGTAGCCTCTGACTGATAAAAATTTAATATTTACACAACCAAAGCTAAAACACACAGGTCCCAGCCGCTGGAGGAGCACCTGAATGAGCAGAGTGAGTGCATTGAGTGCAATGTATGCACTTCTCTCTTTCTCCTACCCATTCAGTATTTCATATGAGGTGGAACAGCTTCAGCAAGGTCTGTTAAGAGCAGCCCCATCTCAGAATATGTGCCAATTTGGCAGTAAAACTACATTTCCCTCCACTTTTTCTCTCCTTTCCCCTTTACTGCTTGCTTTAGTAGTAACAGAAATTTACCAGTTATTCCCACAGCTCACTTAGGTCCCCCAGAAGAACTTGCCCTTCAAATTCCTGGCCTGCCCATCCTGGCTAGTTGCAGGAGCCCACTGCACCATCTGGCATCACTGCCACACTGTCCCCTTCCTGAGACTGGGCCTTTTCAGCTTGGAATAAGGTGAATCAGGACCTTTGATTCCTTAATACCCTTTAGTCTTTAGCCAGATGTATTCCCATTTGGGAGCATTTATAAACTGACTCTGAAATTATTTTGCACAGGTGTAAGTGACCATGAAAGGTACGGAGCAGTGAAAAGTGAGTCCATCATGCCAGAAATGGGATTAAGAACAGAGGGCAAATTCTTATGGTGTAACTGGGACAAATCTGCTGAAATCAGTGTAGCCACACTTATTTTCACTAGCTGCAGCAGGGGCCCCAGGTTTGCCATTAATTAATTTACCAATTAGTAGAATTCACAGGCACATCCAAAATAAAAACAAGTTTATATAATGGACATGTTTGTTAAAAAGAATGATTAGGAAGTTCCTTTTTTTTTTTTTTTTTTTTTTTTTTTTGTGAAGGGCACATCATCCATTTTCCAGAACATTAAGGGACAGCTTGGACATCTTACACATGAAACCATAACATTATGGTAAAAAGTCTGCTCAAAGGGAATGGCAAGCAAAATATTCAAAACCAACCCTCTCAACAAAATGATGCATACATTAAAACCTTTTAACAGAATTCTAAGAAAATAATTTGTAGGTGCTGAGAGTGACATAACCTGTTTAAACCACTGATTTGGGTGAATAGAGTTTTATTTTTAGATGCTCTGAGAATTAATGCTAATTATTTATTTTTAGGATCATTATGTACTTACTGTGCCCAACCTGAGGCCGTCAATGCTGTACCGCTTAGAAGTACAAGTGCTGACAACTGGTGGGGAAGGTCCAGCTACGATAAAGTCATTCCGAACACCTGAAATTCCTCCATTTTCACCCCACAGTAAGTACTACACCATTTTGACATGAGATTACGTGTTACAAAACTTCAGTCCTCCACATGTAAGCAGTTTGCTGGAGCCTTACAGTCTTTATTGATTCCAGTAGCATTCCATAAGCTTAAGATGTGTGAAAATATTGGGTTTCTCCCCCCATAACTGTCCACCAGCAATGATGGAAGAAAATTCAGTCTTTCTCTTGCTCAGTTTCTGCAATCTGACATTTACCATTCATTCCCCTACAGCTCTTTGGCTTATGCCTGTAGCACTTAGGATTCTAAGTTGGTCTGTCCTGCAAGTACTCGCTAGGCCTGGGATTCCTTAGCTTTCAAGTTTAGATTCTTCTGGGTGCATTCAGTCCAGCATGGCTAGAGCCTGATCATATTTCTAAATATGCAAACCTCTTAAAGGCTATTTCCAGCATTTCGTACGTTTCTGAAAACTACAGCTCAGTGTTGTGAAGCCCAGTAAAAAATGTAATGAATTAGTCCAGGATTCATCTACTTGAATCTTTTTGTCCTTTCGAAGTCCCACTAAGGTTGTCTGGACTGAATATGCACAAATTTGTCAGCACAGGTAGGTCATTTATAAGCTGAAGGATGGCAAGCTGAAGGCCTCACAAAGATTTTTAGTATAGATAAGTGTTGGTATTGCATATTCAGGGATTGATATGTGCATATTTTCCTATTCTTTTATTTAGGATCTCATCTGAAGCAACATCATCCACACCACTACAAGCCACCCCCAGAGAAATATTAAACTGTTTCAGATGATTATACAAATAACTGCGAGAAAAACTGAGCTCCCAAATGAGGCCTAGGAAAAGGCACATCTGTAGGAACAGTGACCCCAGTTTTCCAGTGGAAGTTACTGTTCTGTATGATCTGTATCTACTTCTCTGTAGTTTAGGCATGAAGGATTGTATCTGTACCAAGATCAGGATGAAATATGCAGCAAATATAATTTCAGTACCACCACTATTCACCAAATTGAAGATCACGTCCAACTCAACACCTGTTAGAAAATCTGGTGTGTTCATTATAATGTTTTTGTATTTCTATGTTTAAAGTAGATTGAAATGGTGCAGTGTATACAGCTTTTTCTCTTAGTGACTTCAATGTTAATATTTGCAAGGTTGTCCTGTGATGTATACATATTTTTGAACACTGGAGGCCATGTTCTCATCAGCATGTTTAAGTGATCTATTTTACTTAAAGCTCTGCCTGTCACCAGTTTAAGCCCTAATGTATTTTGCCATTAAAGAATATCTCCATATGTCTGAAATAAGGACATAAGTAAAATAAATACCAGTAGCAGAAACCCTAAAATAGTATTTAATAATTGCAGTATCACCACGGAGGAAAATGATGATACATTTGTATCACCCATATGTTCTGGAGTGGCGTGTAGATCTTCTCTTAATGTAGTTAATAGCTAGAAAATATCCAGGGTAGATGTACCATTGTAAAAAAACAAATGACAATTAATAGAATTGTTGAAAATTAATAGAAATTAATGCAATTAAATGATAGGTCCTGGAAGAATGACTTTTAAAACCCCACACAATTTTTTGGCATATAATATTTCAAGGTATAATAATATCTTGGAAAGAAACAGCAATTTTCTAGTTAAAAGTATAAATAGTTAACATTAACATTTTAGAAACAGAAATTCTGAGGCACATTTATTATTCAAGTAGCCATAGGACTACTTTTTGGCTTTGGATTTTGATGCGCATATTTCTTTTCCCCATGGATCTTTTGAACATAAGGGTGGATGCATTGGCTCTATTCTTCTGTTTCGCTTACGGAAAGAATGATGTGACAAGATTCTGGCATCTGGAAAACATTGGCTTATAGTTTATTTGAATGCATTTTTCAAATTTATACAGAAGGGTGCCCTTTTTAACCATAAGGGAATTCATATTGCCTTATTGTGCAATATAAACTGTCTAGAGTAATTTGCCACATAGAGAGACATACCTCAATAGTAAACAGAAACTTTTTGGATTTATTGTGGAGAGGGTGGAAGGTATCTGCCAATAAATGTCCATGCAAATGCTCATAATCATCTTCTAACATTCAAGATGTTCAAAGTGCTCCTTAATTCTTTGGCATCATTTCCATTACTCCCTGAAACATCACATGAGGCTAACGTACCTCAAACACTCAGGAGTCAAACTTGACAAGGTGGTCAATTTTTCTACCAGCAGATGCTACAGACTCACCTGTATTTCATATTTGCCTGACATATTCAGTGAGAGAAGCTCAGACATTAGTGGTAAATATATACTCCTTCTCCTGATGACAAATTGTTTTGTGGAAAAGCAAATATGAAGAAAAGAAATAGATACCAGAAACTGAGGATCGGAGTTATGTTTATTGTAGAAGAACATTCATAAAAAATTCAAATACATTTTGTCTATACTGAAGTTCACAGCTTTTTGTTTCATGTGGCTTGATACCACAGGGGGTGAAAGAAACTCTACTTTGCTTGTTGTCTTTTTTGATATGCACTCAGTGACCAAGAACTTTTCCAGACATTTTCTATTGCTGTAATACATGGCTTGGGCCTTTAACAGTGACTTTCAAAATATTAAAGGCTATGGTGCTTTTAATTCCTTCCTCTATCATTCTGTCATCTCTCCTTTTCCAAGATAGATTAGCAAATAAACAGATGAACTCTTCTTCATAAAATCTGTACTATAAAGGTTTATTTTCAGTTTTGGCAGAAGGCCAGAGTCTCAGAGATTTTTGTCAGGATGGAAATGTTTTGTGGGTACAAGTTAGCAAAGAAAACACAATTTGAATCAAACTGGTGGTGCAGCACTGCTCTGACATTGAGATTGCACAGGGCGTAGGTAAGGCTAGAAGTGATCTCCGTGGTGTTTGCTGGGAGCCGGAGTCAGTGGGATCAGGGAAAGTAAATACCTCAAGCTTCTCTGACAAATTCTGTCCAAACCTTTCAATCGCAGTCTATTCTAGTTATGCTGAGGCAAAGCTGTAGTGACTTGATTAAAGTTAATGAAATTATGTTTCGTTCATAGTGACATGGTAAAACATAGAACACGTGTGTCAATCTTTATTACAATGATGCCAAATATGGCTTGGAGATAAACTGGAAGTTTGCAGCCCTGAGTGATCATACCCTTAGTCTTCATTGCTGAGGGGAAGCCTCATTTTTCTGAAAGGAATCAAAATGGTTACTGTTTGCTGTTGCCACTCTCTTTGAAGCATTCAACTTTTAAAAGTAAGAGTGTACTTCTAAAAAACATGGAAGGCTTTTCCCTTTTGAAGTAGATTCTGGAAATCAAAAAAAAACCCCAAAGTTTATAAAGTAGAATTGTATTGAACAAAGGCATTATATAGAGTCCACTAAGATGCAAATTATTTTTTTCCTTCTACAAATCATCTTATCAACTAACCTTTCAAGTCACCCTCCAAATCAAAAATGAAAAAAAGAAAGACAAGAGAGCTCATGCATGGATGTTAAATTCCCAGCTATGAGTAATTTCCCAATTATTCTTTGAATTTAGCAGTACAGATTTGAAGTTGTTAGTGCCTAATTCTTAAAGCCTTGTTTGCGGAATTTTACAGGGTATTGTCCTAATTTACTAGCCTATTTCACATTAAACATTTAATTCAGCAATAGAGTTGATTCACTAGTTAAAGTTTTATTTTCTCTCATGTTGTTGCGCAATACAGGGTTAATATAGATATTGGGATGTTTTTAGATACGCTGCACCTTTAATGTATTATTTGCTATGTACGATTCTGATGAATTTGTCAGTTGACTTCAGGATGCATTTTATCTTAAAGGAGAATTATAAGATTATGCCATTTTTACTAACCGCTTTGTGAAGTGGATTTTTTTTTTTCTTCATTGTGATTTTTGTTTAAGAAGAGAAT
Organism: Athene noctua; assembly: GCF_965140245.1. NCBI lineage: Eukaryota > Metazoa > Chordata > Aves > Strigiformes > Strigidae > Athene > Athene noctua. Next base: position 184,832,765 of record NC_134037.1, read on the forward strand.
GGTTTGTTCTTGTTATATCTTTTTTGACCATTTTTGAGTTGTTTATAGAGCAGGAGAAATTCAAATAAGACAGAGCTTGTCCTGTATTATCTATGTGTATGATCTTGAATATTCATTAAGAATATAGCAGATAGACAATAAGACAGACGTCTGACTTCTGAAATGGTGAACTCCCTCAACTTGGTGGCTTCAGAAAAAGCTGAGGACATGATGTGGCAATGCTAAGATTGACAATTAATGTTTGGCATGGTCACACACAAAGTCAAAGAAATACTCATTGCTAATGTGAATGAGAATTTTACCATTGGTATTGGCAGAACTGTATAGAAACCTTAATACTGAGTCAAATTATTCCACAATACTTTAATCTCCATGCTCCAAACTAGAGTCAGGGAGAGTTGCAGATAAGCAGGCCCTGATTCAGGAAGGTATGCAGAAGAGGAAAATTCTATATGCACGAAAGAAGTCAGTAGGATGGAAGTAAACCTGTGCAGTTAAAAGTTACCTTAGTGATGCCTCAAATAAAGCATGGATGTCAAAATTTGCTTGAATACTGCCTTAAATCAGGGCATTATAGAACAAAGTGTGGAACCCAGACAGTTCTAAATTCTGTGTACAACACCATACAAATTTTTATTTTTGTTTTGTGTATATGTAAATGTAGTTGTGATATTGACTTATTTATTAATTCATTTTCTTATACTATGTGCCAAGTATATTCCTACCCTTTTGATCAGTACCTGTGAACATCAATTACTAAGAATAATGTTATGCAAACTTGTGCATTGTAACCAGGAATATGATGCTAATAAGCTGTTGCATGTAGTTTTAAAGAATTAAGAAAACCCTTTATTTAAAAAATGTAAATTAATACCTGCAGATGTTAATGATTATATATGGTTTTGCATGCCAAAACTCATTGTTCAGTTGTGGGCATGAAATGTAACGACTGTATTACCTCTACTGAATATATTAGTAAGGTACAATTTACAAAATAATTAACAGAGCTCTATATGTAAAATTTTTCCTTTTTACTTAATTATATTGTAGTAGAGGTAACAGAAATGCTTCTCTGTTACCCAAATTGGCTGTAGAAATTATGTTCCTATAACACTCATTTAAAGTCAGTATTTATTTATGTATGTAATACAAAAAGATTGGTCTTATGTGTTTGTCCCGTTACTTAGAGAAAAAAAATACACTTCTTGTAAAAACAATTTGTAAAAAAATGTAAATGTAAATAGAGTCTGATTTCTTTTACTCACTATTTTCATGTTTAGAATTTGTACATACTGTTTAGGTAATAAACTATCCTACATCAAAATCTTGCTACATCATCTCCTCCATACAGAATTGATAGTTTTGTTTTAAGTTGAAGACAGTCATCTAAGAAAAATCAGTGTCACACCAAGTACCTTTGCTACATCTAAATTTCATTGTAAAAAAGTCATACCATTTTATCCTCTGTTTACTACAGCATTTTGTTTTCTTTAGAAAGTGATCAAAATAATCTGAAAATAAATTTAGATATAATTTGATTTTTTTACATTGAAAAGCATTCCTTGAAGTAAAAAATCAGACTCAAGAACTTCCCATACCTTTCTCTGTTTCAGTGGGATACTTGACAGTGAAGATTTGTTCACCCTTTGTTATGCTGACTTAAAATAATTAAAATGTTACTGGATCTATGTCAGTGGCCTGATCTTACAAGTCAAGATTTTCATAATTGATATGATGGTGAAATCTATGTGTACACCAAATTTTGAGTATTTTCTATTTTAAAGTGCAGTATCCCGTGGTTTAAATTCTATATTTTTAATAAGTATAAATATCTGTCTTAGTACAAACATTTAACTGTTTCAGATTGTCATAGATGTGCTATCATTCTCACATGCAATATCTTTAGTTTGGGGATGCTCCTTTGACTTACCTAATAAACATTTAGATTTTGTTAACTTGAACATAAACTCCAAAATTTCCTGTTTTTGCTTTCTCATTAGAATAACTGCTTAAAATTTTGGGTTTGGTTTTCCTTTTACATAAATGGATAATATTTAGAAAACCCCATATAGCTAAATTTCTCTGCAGGTTGGACTATTTCAACTATATTTGTTACTATGATTCAGTAAACTCAGACAAGAATAATACATCGCCATGGATAGGTAAGTTGTTATAATAAGTAGTTGAGTTGTTCATACACTGTCATTCAAAATAGTAATTCATTTTTTCTTTCCATAACTTTTAATAAATATTTTATTCAACATTGAATTAAAAGACACAGTGACTGGATGATCTGAATCATATGAAATAAAGCAAATTTGCTATCTATTGAACAGTATTGATCATTTTCATTTGGGTTTTGTGTCTTGTACTTCTGTACAACTTGGCTTTTGCGCATCTAAAACCAGAATGCACTCAAAAAGTTTCCGTTTCGTTAAAAAACTAATACAATGAAAGCTTTTTACAGTACAACCTCTCCCCCGTACTTCTGTTTTCTTGTTACAGGTGTTGTATTGTCATCACCTGGATATATGCCACTTTCCTTGAGGAAGGCCTTGGGCCATAACACTGGCTGCTGGCCCATCAGTAGCAATGGGCACTTGTAAGGGTAAAGAAATCACTGGGGAGAACATTGAGAACATAAGCTTTGAAATAGAGCCAATGTGCAAAACTCTTGCAGATTTGAAGGGAATGTGGTTCAACAGAAGTGAATTGCTGCATCCCCTTTGGATTGTGCTTAATAGCCTTCCTGCTTCTACTCAAGGTGCTGGCAGGAACATAGATTAATACTTAATACATGCATTGCTGTAAGCATTTACTGAGAGTGCCATGTGGCACAGAAACTAGAGAATTTATGAATGCTTTTGGTACCCCGTTCCTCACCTGTGATAGTGATTTATTTACGTGACTTAATATAATAATAAGCTACATCCAGGGGCTGTGTTTCTTCTCAACAGAAGATCAACTTTGAAAAGAGTGGGTCATTTTTCAGGAGAGTTAGGCAAATACGCTATGCACAAATATACCTTTATATTTGTGAGCAAATCTAGAGCTTGCGTGTCTTTTCACAAGCTGTCCAATAATATATATGTTCAATAGGTTCAAAACTGTCAGTGTTTAAAAGTAACTGGATTTGTTGATTAGTACTTATTCGCCAACATATTTTTCATATTTTTATAATATTTAGAAAATATTGCCTGATTTAAATGGTTCAGACTGCACAGTTATTAGTAGATGCAGAGTGATAGGCTGTAACTTCCACGCTGTCATTTCTGTGTAAGTGAAAGGTAGAGGAGGCAGACTGGGGACAGAAGAGCATAGGTGGCACAAAAAGCAGCTAATCATCTGATGTATTTGTTTCTTTGCAGACATCCAATTTCCAGTATTACTAATTATCTGCAAACATTCAAAATGTCTTTTAAATTTATTTTTCGAGATGTGCTGCAATACTTGCTTGAAATGTAAATATTTCAGACTTTCAGTGAACGTACCTACAAGCCAAAATCAATTAGATTGTAGCTCATAAAACAGGAATATACAAGAAAAAATAAGCTGGTGAATGCTAATGGTTGTCTTAGAGCACTTCGGGACAACTGTTCTTTTTGCTTGGTGTTTATTGAATCACACTGAATACAAAGAAGATCCATATGCATTTTTCTTGTTTTGAGTGATATAACTCTTATCACAAGGGATCCCATTTAATTGGCTAAAGGTGCTTTTTGAATGGCTGCATTACCAGAGGTACACAGTAGCTTAACACTGTAATGAAGCACTGGAGAATGAATCCTGCATTTTTTCGTTTACCTGAGATTTTATTGATTTGTCTAATCTTTTTGCCTGAACTTTTTTTTTTTTTATAATGTATCACTGTTCATTGCTTTTGTTGTATGCTAGGTGTGAGAACTTTTCTCATTTATTTATCTTATTCATACATTACACACTCATAGCATGTTTCCCTTCACTGCTCATTAGTAGAAAGATCTAGGTATATGATAACTTTCCAAAAAAACCCCAAACCAAACCAACCCATTAAGGTAGTATATACATTAATGTATTTAGAGCTGATTTCAATGAAGGTCTCCTTGTCAACAAAATAATATTAGTTTTTAGATATAAAGTATATCTCCAGCTATATAATTTAAATTATTCTGTACATAATATAGTTTTGGAGAATAGGAAACCTTACTAACAGCCATCCTAGCCACAGGAAATTGTAGCAAGCACACAGAAGCATATTAAACAGGTAGATATTGCTCATATTTGCAGCTTGATAAATGCTGTTAAGACAATAAATTATGTTCAGGTTTACTAAATACATCACTTTGAGCAGAAGTGATCCCAATTCATCTGCAAAAAATACCAGAAGCCTGGAGAGAGATATAGCAGGAACAATATAAACTTCTGTGCCTGAATAATATCAAAAAGCATAAAGCTGACACAGCTTAAATTATCTTTATATGAGTTTTTCCCAACCACTAATAGAGAATACTCAAAGCTTTAATAAAATCCTAAGATGATCCCACATTTATTTTGTAGATGATTTTGTAACTTTTGTAAGCAACTTCATAAAACATGTGGAACCAATAACAATAAATTAATCCTTTTATTTCATTAAATTTAATTTAAAAATTAATATTTACCTAACATCATTGTCAGAATCACTCATCAGAAAACTTGCAGAGAACAGTATAATTCAGTTGAGTGAACAGTTCAGTTTGGGATTTTGTCCCTGAAATTCAACCTCTGACTAAGAAAAATCTTCCTACTTTTAAAAATTATATATACAGTTATTGGGAAACTATGAATCAAATAATGTCAGTTTTTGCAGTAGCTTGTCAGACTTTGTCTAATAAACTTGTTCTCATATCTCAGCTAACCTCAAAATCTCTAGAATAGTTTATTGAATGCCATCATTCATAGATGATAGGTTGCTCAGGGCCTTGGCCTTTTATGTTTTGGAGATAATCAAGGAAGGGGATTCCATATCCTCTCCTACTAATTACTTGTGAAACAGCAGTAAGGCAAATAGTGACATCTTAACTTTCAAGGAAATTGCATGGGAAAAACCACAAGACAAACAATTTCAACTGCATGATGGGCCTGTCAAATTACAAAGAAATTGAAAAATTTTCTTCTGAAGCACAAGTTTATAGGTTCTTTTATTCTCAGTAGGTTTGTGATGAAACCTTTCTTGCACGGGCCCTGGGAATTCAAAGCTAGCAGAAAATGAAACCTTCAGCTTCTCAATATATTTTTATTTTGTCAGACATTAGCTACCACACAAGCCCTGAGAAATGGGAAGCTGATTAGCCATATTTCTAGACAATTCTTCCTGGTTGCTTAGCTTGCAAAACTGAATGAATTAGGGCTCAGGTGGTAGTTTATCATATTATCATATTACCATACTAACATTCAACAAACCATTAAGTTGACAATGGCAATGGCCCATTTGTGTTGCCTCTTTTGTATGCCATAGTGTTGGTTTAAGGAGCTACAGCTACCAAAATTAGTCCTCCTTGGTCAGGTAACACACTAAGCAGGGTATGAGCTTCTGAGGAGGCCACCAAAGGCTCAGGAGAGCCGAGATGAGCTGAGCATGTCAGGTTTCTGTGGCAGTGGCAGAGTGTGCCTGGTACCCAGCTGGGTCTGCTGGTGCTGCAAATGTCAAAACCCCTATGCTTGGGGGTGGCAGAAGGAGAGGAGGCAGCTGCCTGGGAATGAAAAGAAAGGAGTGCCTTCAGTGAAAATGCTGTGGAAAGGCCTCTTGTCTAACTGCAAAACGGGTGAGCAAGGGAGAAAGATTCAGCACAGAGGTGCCCACTAATCTGAGCTTGGAGAGGAGTGTAAGTGATTGCATGAGCATGGCCTTGACAAAAGAAGGAGCAAACGGGGCATAGAGACCTGTGCCAGCCAAGGGGAGACGCCCCTGCAGTTGAAGCAGAATGGTCCTGAGCTCCTGTATCCATAGCAAAGGGGGAGAGGAGCACCTCACACCTTTAGTACGCTGCCTTTCTGAGGGGACTAGGTGAGGGTGGGGAGGATGAACAAGATTTGAAGAAGACCGGCACAAAGACTGTCGTTCCGGAATCCACACAGACCTACTTCCACTGAACTTCCATTTGCAGGAGACTCATAGAAATACCTTGACTTGCTGTTAGCACAGACATCTGTAGATGCAGAGCTGAAACTCTCTCTGGGACCTCTGTGCAAAGTATCACCATAGCTGGGGTACTAGCTGGGACTGACACTGCCTGCTGCTCTGACAGGGTTTTGTACCTACTGCTGGCACTGTGAAGGGAGCTCAGCTCTTCCAAGATGGACAGTATTTGATCAAAACATTGAGATGTGGGATTTGGACCTGTGTGGGAGCACACCTCTGGGCTCTGCTAGCCTTCACTGTTTCGCCACTGTGGTGAACACATGTATTGCTGCTTTCCCTTCTCTTCCTTTTTTCCCTTGGCATGCCATGTGCTCAGGGAAATTCACACTGTCCTGTCCTAAGTAAGTCTTCCCCCACATGCGATCATCACATCCATGTGTCTATCCCATTTCAGATGGTCACCCAGTATCACCTAGTGTCGGAGGGATAGTTCTGTGAGTTTCATCACTGTCAAACACTGTTGCTAAAAGGAGAGGAACTGTATTGAATCATAAGAAAAGCTGAATATATTAAGGCCCCACAAGCTAGAAAGGATAAACTCTGGCACTGTATGCAAACAGGCTGCAGCTCTTGAGTTGGGTCGAAGTAGGGAGCCTCCAAGGAGGAAATCACAAGCAGGGTTCTCCTTGTGCTTTTTCAGCAGTGACTGCAAATGAGTGAGCTCCATGACAGCACCTACAGTAATGAGATCCTGAGCTGACTAAAGCAGGAGCTGCACTGGGTGTCAGTCAAAAGAAAAGAAAAGAACATTCCTCCTAAAGGCAGGTTTTGAGCTCACCAGGAGGCTCGTCACACATCAACATTGAAATCCAGATCCTCACGTGCTCAGTTCTTCTGGCAAGGCATTAGGCCTCAAGCAAAAGTTTCTCTGTTTCTCTCTTTCTGTAGAAGTCCTGCTATATAGACAGAATAGTGAGAGTCAAACATTAAAAATAAGAGGCAATTACCGCACAAGAGAAGACAGGTGATGAAGAGACCTAGAGACCTTACGCTAATTCCTCAACTGTCCTAACTATGGGGAAACTGTGAGGCAGACAAAGCATTTCTGTATAATCATCAGTTTCCAGTTTTGCCTATTGAACCACTTAGCTTTGGATGAAAGACAGGGGTACTGCTCTGTTTTTTAGCAACTTATAGTGAGACTTTAGCAACAGTTACTGTGAAACGTTCTGAAGCTTAGACTTCTGAAATCAGTGTTTCCTTTATATTTGAAAAACAAGTCCAAATGCATGTACAGTTGAAAGAAAGCCATTTCCAGGCATTGTGAAGCATATGTTACAATCATCTTGAATGTAGAAATATTGAAATACTTTCAGATCAAGTAAATGTTTCTCTCCCCCCTTAGCTAGTTCACGATGACTCAGAGACAAGAAAAAGGGTCACCCTTTAAATGAACCCACAGCTACAGATAAGAAATTAAAACTTACGGAATTTCTTACGGGCTTGTGAATGAGACACTGAAGATCAGCCAGTGTTGCCCACCAGAGATTTAGTGCCAGAAATAAAAGGAGGCCAGATGTGAATACTAGTATCCCTGCACATCTCTTTGCTGTGCATCTTGCCTGCTCAGCAGCTCCAGGTATAATAGTCTGCCAGCAAATTCAATAGATGTACCACCACCATGGAGCCAGCAAGCTGTAAAGAACAAGAAAGCCTCTTCTGGTCTCTGGAAGGCTGCTATCATTATCCTAGCAAACTTTCCCATTGTAGGAGAATACTTAGCTTTCTCTTAAATAAACAGATCCATAGATCAGAAAAAGATAATTTAATAAGCCACTGTGGGAAGAAAACAGCCAAAAAAAAAGAGAGAACTTAGAGGGCATCAAGAAAGATTTTATAGAGGTCAAGACTGAAAAAAAGATGAATAAATACGATTCAAAAATTCCATATTTTTGTCTTAAATATCACCTAGACATTCTTAGAAATGGTAGAAAAATATAAAAAAAATAAGTGACTAAATAAGTCAAAAGCTGTTGGAGATAACATTTCTGCAAATTCTATAGCACCAATCTGTGAAATATATTTCTAATGATTCTAATGGAAATCAAGAAAAGCCTGTGTAATGTTAATAAACCTTTATTTGCAGCATTTCAGTGACGCTGGACATCTTGAAATACTGAATTTAGTTATTAACGTCATATTACTCAACACATGTTAATGTTAAAATATGTATGGCTTAGCTAAGCAATGACTAGGACACAAGGACACAACCCACTGTCAGTTTACTAATGACTGCTACTTTGTCTTTTGCCTTGTTCTTTAGTCTTCCTGCCATATGAGCAGTAAGAATGGCAAAAATGCATAAGCAAAAGGCGTGAAATAACGTCTGCTGTTTCAGTAAATTCTACACCGATTTTAGGCCATTATTGCCAAATTTAGGCCAAGCTTCTTCCAATTGCTTTTAATCTTCTCAATGACTGTAATTTAGTTAGGCGTTTTAGTGTTTGGAAGCCCCCTAATGCTGAGTCTGTCGAATGCACACGCCTTCCCTGTGTCACTAAGGTAGACTTTGCACTAAAAAAGGCAACTTATGTCCCCAGGGCTATTGACCTCTACCCACAACTGCTCCATCTGGTCAGGGATCATCTCCTGTAAAGTCTCTTTCCCTCTGCCCTTAAATTCATTTTAAATTTAATAGTACTACTGCCAGATTTGAGATTAACAAACCAAACGTGCTCATCATTGTTGACTTTGAAAGCAGATATTTGAAGCACTTATCCTTGATTAAGTGATTTCTCTAATTCTTTCTTTTTGACAGATAATCCTTCTGACTTTTCCTTTACACATCCTGGATATAATTCTGTTGTCTGAGCCTCTCTCCTCTCTGCTGTGTACTGCCCTGTCCCTAAGAGCCATGATTCTGCCATGGGAAATCCACTCTTCTAAAAATGTATTTTTATAGGTTTCCTTGTTTCTCTAGGGATGTTGCCTTTGCCTGCTCTTGACCACTGTCCCCCTACATTTTCATTGCATATCTTCAAATTTTGCAAGTTGGGCAGTGATTCTTCTCCATCACTCACATAAGAGGAAATTCAATTAATAGCTGCAAGATACTTTTTAAAATTCCAGTTACTAAGCTCCCTGTTATGTGTTCCTCAGTCTCAAAATTGCACTTCTTGTTTATATGTCAACTTTACAAAGTTTTTATCTTCTCCCAATCACTGATTATTCTGTGGCAAAAGACTTGCCTGTTTGGTCATAATATACATTTCAGGTTGCTTTTGTTTTTTAAATAACACCACCATTACTTTTTGTAAATATGATCTAGCAATATTATCACAGTCCTTCCTGTATTCATTATGAGATGCTTTGTGCTTCACAGATTCGTGTTGTTTCCTTTCTCCAATATTTAGTGTCTTGTCCTTTCCTCCCAGGTGATTCAGTAAGTGTGCTATGAGACATATTTTAAAAAGCTAGATTGCAGTTGATTGTCTTTCTTATTTAGTGTTCTTCAAAATGAGTCTATTTCTCCCATAAAGGATCTAAAAATGACCAAAAAAATTGTTTATAATGTGAGTAATTCTTTTTCCCATAATGGGTCATTATTTGCACTATAGAATGTTTATACTTTTGGCTTTGATTCAGAGATTTTTCCTAAAAATTTTTAACACCATCTGCTTTCTTGTTATAAATTTAAAAGAAGGGAAGGATGCATCCTAGCAGCAGCTAATCATTATGTCACAAAAAGATTGATTTGACATTATATTAGGTGTTCCTTAAAATGTTTCAGAGGTATGACTGTCTATGGCACTGCAATCTGTGTGTATAGATTCATTCCCCTATAAACCTGCACTGTTTACAAAAGTATATTTCAGAAAGTATTTCAAGAATGCAGTCAGAGGTTTAGTTAGGATGCAATCTTATTACTAAAGACATTTATCTTCTCTTCAATTACTTACCCCTAAGGATGGATGAGTTTGTATTCTTTTTTTCTACTGTACTTTTAATTGTGGTTGGCAAAATAATCCCTGGAATTACCAAACTCATATATGTTTGAAAAATCATAGGCTTCTCTAAAGAGAAAAAATATGTGGGTTTGTTTTGGTTTATTTCATTTTAATTTGCATTTTGGTTTCTTGCCAGTCAGGACTTATGTTTTTGAGCTTTTCTCTGTAAATAGAGAAGTTATAATTTTACAAGACTGACAGTAACAGTGGGGGAAGAGAAGAATGTGAAATTCTCATGAAGTTAAGAAATTAAAGGATTATGTTTCATGAAAAACACCAAGTAACACCACTCTTGTGACAAGATTATAAGATTTGTCAATGACAGTGATGTTGAGAATGACAGTGTGATCCATCTGTTGACAAGATTTGACATTCTGGGAGGCATGCTGCCTTTGAGGAACCCAAATCCTTGGTGTTACTGAAATGTTGCTAAGGCTCCTCCAACCCTCTGAACACTATCCCATGCTTATGTTCCATGTGGGTGTTAATAACACTACTGGGAATGAGTTTACACATATTAAAAGCTACTGTAAGGCTCTGGGAATGGGGAGGTGAAGGGGTCAGAAGCTCAGGTGGCTTTTTTGTCAATTCTGCTGATCAAAGGTCAAGGCTTAGGGACAGATGTGACATGGAGATAAATATGTGAGTGAGCAGATGGTGCTGCCAGCAGAACGTCAGCTGCCTTGACCATGGAATAATATTCCATATACCCTATGCTATAAAAAAGAACCTCTTTCACACCAGTCTACTGATTTATTGAGACAGGTTCACAAACCCCACCAAATAAGTATGAACTATTTTGCCCTTAAAAAGAGTCTAAAGATTGTCAAGAAAAGAAGTCTTTACCATAAGGTTAGAATAGAGACAAAAAGGAGAATGGTGGGTTGGTCCACCAAATTTATTAGATAGTGTAGGGATTAAGTAGGAAGAACTGGAGGCTTTATTCCATGGCCAACATTTTGCTGTAAATGACATTTGGCTGATTAAAAAATTTGTCGAATGACTCATGTGTGTCATGGCATTAATATTGAAGGGTATATGTTGCTCAGAAAAGGCAGGCAGGAGACTAATGAGGAAGGCAAAAAAATATTCTTAAATGTGAAAGGTGCTGCTCTGGGATCCAGATTACAGAGAAACATACATTTCTTGTAGGTATTCAGACCCCTCTTTATGCTGTTTGGTATTAAAGAAGAGAGAGGACAGACAGTAACATGGTCATGGTCCTGGAGATGAAAATCAGAATAATCCAAGCATAGGACTTGGTAGTAATATTGTAATTACTTGGAAGTCACTGGTCACTACTCAAGCATAATCTATGGAAAGAGTACAGAAAGACATGGAGGTAGGAATTCACCTGACTAAGGGTAGACTGCTATAGATAGGTCACCTGTATCTGTGCTGGCTGCTCTCTAGTCAATAGAGGCACTTAAAAAGTGCTGAGATCTGAGTAACTGTGCATTAAAAATGCCTTCTTTTTTTTTTATTTTTTTTATTTTTTTTTTTTACACTGTCAAAAATAACTGAATAGAAACCTAAGATACAGATGTCTATGCAGTAGATACTTAAAGTAGGATGATATGAATCCTACCCAGGCAGCCCAACAAGTTTTTGGAACATGGTGGTATTACCACTTAATAGACTCAAGAGGCAAAATCCTGCAGAGAAGGATGTTATAAAGAAGGTGGAGTCTGTTAAAGAAACAATACCAAGCTGTGTTTGCAATTGAACTAAATTGCAAGGTATTACATCATATACCAGAAAACATACTGCCCGTGGGCAGGTCAGTAAAGATGGTTGTGGGAACAAAAACAAATAAGCAAAAGTACAGAAGAAGATCATCTAGCAAAGGATGGAAAAAAATAACAACGCCCAACCTGTGAAAACATTGAAGATAATATAGACAACAACATAATGGCCAACATGAATTTATAAATACTAAACTGTAACAGTAGCATAATTTCTTCATATAACATAGCCACAAGCCTTCAATATAGGATATCTTGATTTTAGCAGAGATTTTGTCTTTGTCTTCTACTCTTAAGATCAAATTTGAAAAATGTTATTCAGATGAAAGTATCATAGTATACACAAACTTTTTTTAAAAAAAATGTTTAAGGATTAATCACTAATGGTACATGTAAATGTTGAAGAATGTATCTACTAATATAATACAGGGACTCTTGCTCTGGACAGGATTATGTACTGTTTTCATCAGCATTTTGGAGGATGAAATGGGAAGTTCTTATTAAATTTGCAGACTTGATAAAGGAAGCACATCTTAAAGAAAGATTGGAATTTAATCTCAAATTAATGGTATGGTCTATTTTAAATTGCTAGATTTAATAGGGATAAGCAGCAAGTACCTTGCTAGAGTTAGAATTAAACTGCTGGACATACAGGTTGGGGAACAATTAGCTAAGTAGTCATCTAATAGACAAGAATCCATGGGTTGAAGAAAAATTGTCCATAAGCCAACAATATTGTGTTGTTGAGAAAATAAGGAAAACTATACTGAATTATTTGGACAGGAATATGACATTCAACATTAAAATAATTTTACCTTCTATTTGCCACTACTATGGCTTCTGTGGTAGTATTACTCTAAGAATTAACCACACTTTAAGAAAGACTGTGGAAAAATTACAGAGCAAAGATAATGATCAGAATTCAGAAAACATGGTCTATGATAAAAGAAAAAGGTCTTCTGGAGTATGGTCATTTAGAAAAAGCAAAGAAGTGTTCTTTACTTCCAACTAGGTAGAAACGTGCTGAAGTGAGAAACAGGATGATGAACATCTAATGGACTCAAATTTAAGTATTTGGAAAATATTTTGTATTAGTGATGACAATAAAGTACTAGAGAACCCTGCCTGATTAGGTTTTATATGGTTTCCACGGCTTAAGAGCCATTGAAATAAACTTCTGCCCTAAGCACAATTGCCAACTTTGAATATGTGAGGACCAGACTTCTACTTCATTCATAAAGGAGAAAGCCTTGTTTTCATGAGATTTAGATATCTGGGGAGGTGCAGCACAAGGAGAGTGGGCAGTGAGAAAATCTCCAGCAACTGCCACCAGGTACTCTGGGCTCAAGTGTGCATATTGCTGCTGCTTATACTGGTAGAAGAATTACATTCTGGAGAAAGCTTTCTTTCCTCCCAGCTAGTTGCTGAAGTGGTGATGGGGGAATTCATGTCAAGGAACAGGGATGTGGACAGTCTCCCATCTTGCATATAATGCCCTCAAATGCCATCATGCACAAAACTTTAAAAAATAAAGCGTTCCTAGATTTTTTAGAGGTTTATTAGATTTTTAGAGGTTTTTACTTCTCTGTGATAGCCTTTGAAAGTTGTAAAGTTACTTTGTTTAATTTCTTGTTAATTGTTTCAAGTTCATGGAGAGTTGTGATCATGGGTATCTTGTATATGAAAAAATCTGTGTGTTAAGGACTGTTATGATTGCTTCGAGCACAGGTGTAGTGAAGTCAGGGTGAAGGGTCTTTGCATTAGAATCAGAGGGAAGGCCAACAGGGCAGATGTCGTAGTAGGAGTCTACTATAGGCCACCCAACCGGGACAGAGAGATGGACGAGATATTTTATAGGCATTTAGGTGAAATCTCATGATCGCTTGCCCTTGTTCTTGTGGGTGACTTTAACTTCCCAGACATCCGCTGGAAATACAACACGGCAGAATGAGACCAGTCGCAGAGATTCCTAGAATGTGAGGGAGACAACTTCCTGATGCAACTGGCGAGTAAACCGACCAGAGAAGGTGCCCTGCTGGATCTCCTCTTTGTAAACAGAGACGGGCTCGTGGGCGACGTGGAGGTTGGAGGTCGACTAGGGCACAGAGATCATGAAATTATAGCAGAGTTCTCTATTCTTAGAAAGGTCAGGAGAGAGCTAAGCAGGACTGACATCCTGGACTTCAGAAGGGCTGACTTTGTCCTGTTTAGGCACCTGTTTGAAAGGATCCCTTGGGAGACTGTCCTGAAGGGTATAGGGGCCCAGGAAGGCTGGGCACTCTTTAAGAAGGAAGTGTTAATGTCTCAGGAGCAGGTGGTCCCCAGGTGCTCTATGAGAAGTCGACGCCAGAGAAGACCACCCTGGCTGAACAGGGAGCTTTGGCTGCAACTCAGGGAGAAAAGGAGAGTTTAGAGCCTTTGGAAGAAGGGGCTAGCCACTCACAGTGATTACAGAGAGGCTGTGAGGCTATGCAGAGTGGAAATCAGAAGGGCTAAAGCCCAACTGGAAAGTAATTTGGCCTCTGCAATAAAGGATAACAAGAAAAGTTTCTATGTCAGTAGCAAAAGAAAGTCTGGGGAGAGTCTCCATCCCCTGCTAGATGGTAGGAGGAAATTTGGTAACAAGTGATTGAGGAGAAGGCTGAGGTGCTTAATGCCTTCTTTGACTCAGTCTTTAATAGCAAGGTTAGTTGTATTGATGAAATCCAGCCTCCACAGCCAGAATACAGAGACTGGGAGAATGACCCCCCCCAGCAATCCAGGAGACAGTCAGTGACCTGCTGCATCACACAGACACACACAAGTCTATGGGACCAGACGGGATACACCCGAGAGCGCTGAAGAAGCTGGCTGGGGTGCTCGCCAAGCTGCTTTGCATCATTTACCAGCAGTCCTGGCTGACTGGGGAGGTCCCAACTGATTGGAAGTTGGCCAAAGTGATGCCCATCTATAAGAAGGGTCGGAAGGATGATCAGGGAAATTACAGGCCTGTTAGCTTGACTTCGGTGCCCAGAAGGCTGATGGAGCAGCTCATCCTAAATACCATCATGCAACACGTGAGGGACAACCAGATGCTCGGGCCCAGTCAGCATGGGTTTATGAAAGGCAGGTCCTGCCTGACAAACCTGATCTCCTTCTATGACAGGGCAACCTGCTTATTGGATGAGGGAAAGGCTGTGAATGGTGTTTACCTTGACTTCAGTAAGGCCTTTGACACCATTTCCCATGAATTCTACTGGGAAAACTGGCTGCTCAAGCCTTGGATGGGCACACGCTTTGCTGGGTAAAAGAACTGTCTGGATGGCCGGGCCCAAAGAGTTGTGGTGAATGGAGTTAAATCTGGTTGGTGGCCTGTCACGAGTGGTGTCCCCCAGGGCTCGGTGTTGGGGCCACTCCTGTTTAACATCTTTATTGATGATCTAGACGAGGGGATCGAGGGCACCCTCAGTCAGTTTGCAGATGACACCCAGTTGGGTGGGAGTGTTGATGTGCTCGAGGGTAGGGAGGCTCTGCAGAGAGACCTGGACAGGCTGGAGCCATGGGCTGAGGCCAACTGGAGGAGTTTCAGTAAGGCCAAATGCCGGGGGCTGCCCTTGGGCCACAACAACCCCCAGCAGCGCTACAGGCTTGGGGAGGAGTGGCTGGAGAGCTGCCAGTCAGAGAGGGACCTGGGGGGGGTGATTGACAGCCTGATGAACAGGAGCCAGCAGTGTGCCCAGGAGGCCAAGAAGGCCAATGGCATCCTGGCTTGTGTCAGCAATAGCGTGGCCAGCAGGGACAGGGAAGGGATCTGACCCCTGTACTCGGCACTGGTGAGGCCGCACCTCGATTCCTGTGTTCAGTTTTGGGCCCCTCACTACAAAACGGACATTGAATGACTCGAGCGTGTCCAGAGAAGGGCAACGAAGCTGGTGAAGGCTCTGGAGCACAGGTCGTAGGAGGAGCGGCTGAGGGAACTGGGGGAGTTTAGTCTGGAGAAGAGGAGGCTGAGGGGAGACCTTATCACCCCCTACAACTACCTGAAAGGAGGCTGCAGAGAGCTGGGGATGAGCCTCTTTAGCCTAGTTGAAAGCAACAGGACAAGAGGGAATGACCTCAAGTTGAGCCAGGGAAAGTTCAGACTAGATATTAGGAAGCATTTCTAGGAAGTTACAGAACGGGTTGTTAGGTGTTGGAATGGGCTGCCGAGGGAGGTGGTGGAGTTCCCATCTCTGGAGGTGTTCAAGAGTAGGGTCGATTTGGAACTTAAGGATATGCTGTAGGTGGGAACTGTGCTAGGAGAACGGTTGGACTAGATGATCTCCAGGGTCCTTTCAAACCTAGATGATTCTGTGATTCTGAATTTGCCCTACT
The DNA here is from genome assembly GCF_965140245.1 of Athene noctua. Taxonomy (NCBI): domain Eukaryota; kingdom Metazoa; phylum Chordata; class Aves; order Strigiformes; family Strigidae; genus Athene; species Athene noctua. The sequence continues at coordinate 184,848,970 of NC_134037.1, forward strand.
AATACTTCATAAAATGCTTTAAAACATTAAACATCTTTAAAACATTAAATGAAAGAGGAAAATTTACATAAGAAGAACACAATTATCACAAGTTTAAACACAAGGAAATTCAAATTTTGCATCTTTCAATGGTGCTATAGCCTACAAAATGATGGATTTTTTTCTAATATAGAAGTAATTCTTTCTCAGTAGAAGTTTTTAAGACATTCCATGGCATGTACAGTTATAGAATTATTAGCTGATGCAATATTTCATGAGACTAAATCAATTTCTAGGAAAAAATATTCCTGTAGAGTTACCTTTGATTTTAACTTAATAGGCCGACATGCAGTGCATGTTGTAACACAGGACGAGGATAGGAAGATCATAGATGAAGAGTGTGAGTGGTATCTCAGCAAGTGTGAATAGCCATACTGGCAGTTTATGTCAGCTTCATTACTAAGGGTAATAGATGTCCATAAATCACTGGAGGATGAATACTGAAATTAGACAAGGCTTGGTTTGGACAAAAATGCTTTAGGGACATTAGCAGCTGCTGCTCCAGGGCAGTGAAGCACCATTTCTCAGTTTGGCAGTAGTCAAGCAAATCATTGTGTCTACTTCACTTGGAACAGAAAGTGAACATGGCTTAACATCCTGCCTGAAGAACTGTCCCAGTTCTTCTCATTAATGCTTATATACCTTTTCCGCAATGTTTCAATGAATCCTTCAAGAAACTGAGAAGGTATTCTTATTGGCTCCCAGATGACCTGATAGGGAAATGGCAAGCTGGAAAGTACAGTTTGTCAAAGTTTGAGCAATAACAATCATTTAAATAATGGAAAACAGTGATAACTTTGTATTGAATTTAACATGGGCAGAACTGGACCATAATGTAAGAAAATTTCTGAAAATTGCCATTTTTAGGATGAATACCATATGCTTTGGAACTGGCACTGGAAAAAAATATAAATCAAATATATTTTTAACACAGAGCAAGATAACTTCAGAACTGGCTGTTCTTTAAGGAATTAAATCAATTAGTCTCTTCAATTTTCCAACACGATTTATTACTTTTTACTGGGATAATAATTAAAACAAAGAAGCTGTTACTGATTAAAGTGAAAACTACTGACTTCCAACATGAATTGCTTGTATTTTTGTTCTACATAGAACTGGAACTCCCAGCTCTGGATACACTATTACACTTTTCTGGAAAATATGTGAAGCAGTATACAATTCAAACAATACTTTATTGCTAATACAGGAGTGCTTCTAAATGCTTTTATAGAGAGTCTTTTTTCTAAAAGAGGGTTGCTGTTAAAATTGAAAAGGATTAATAGCATTGCATTGATTGTAAGAGCAGTTCCTTTGACTTCAGTGAATATAGAGTACTTATGTAAAAAGTGTTCATAGTATGAAATGGAGATCTCAGGAAGAATCTATCATAAATATGGTAGCTGTTTTAAATTGAGTTTTGTCTGCATTATTAATGCATTGGTGTTATACAAGTGCTGTAGTACAAGATTAAAGGCTTGTCTGGCATTTCTCATAAGTTCCAAAGATCATTTTTACATAAGCAAACCTAATGTCTATGAATTTTTATGTCTATGAATAAACCTATTAATTAATAAATCCTATTAAAAAAATTACTAATAAAATTAGTATAGATTAATGTTCACTGTACCAAAGACTCAAAATAATATAACAGTGACAGATATCTTTATCATTATAAGAATCTTGTTGAGACGATATTCATTAGTTGTCACCTGAAAGTGAAGAAAAAGAAATACATTTTTCTTATATTTCAGCTATGTAGGATTTCTTGTTCCAATATATATATATATATATAAAGAAACCAATAACATAGATCAGTTCACTACTATTTCAATCACATTATCAATTACATGTCATTTATGTCTAAACTGATGAATTTTTTTGACTGCTCCTTATGTCTGGACTTTAGAGATATTTTGTTCTTTCTCCTTCCTCTACGGCCTTGGATTACAGCCTGGGCCTGCAGAGCAGAGGGGAACTGCAGAGAGCTATGAAGATGTTCCCAGTCTCACCTCTGGAGGGCAGAACCATGAAAACACTACAGGATGTCTCCTTCCTACAGCCTCAGCACAAGTGATGAGTTTTCTAGTCATGCACAACCTACTGGTACACTAATATATTAAGACAATAAATAGTGCTTTTCTATATAATTTCCAATTTTAGAATGCAAGAAATATAAGTACTTATTTCTGTAGGAAATATTTTATTCAAATAAAAACATGGATTGTAAACATGGTATGTTCCCTGTTAATTTAACAGAATTAGACATCTTACTGAAGCAGAGTTCTCCACTAGTTCAAGAGTAATTCTGGGAATGTTTTCACTTCATGAGATAAAAATTGCAGCATTAAATACATGCAGCTGGTGCAATTATGTAATATGATTTACTTGGACTTGTGGCCAAAATTGTCAGTAAACTTTTGTGTAATTAGAAAATGGTTCAATGACAGTTCTGTTCTGCTGCCCTTAGTCAACTCTGAGTTATACCATCCACTTCCAGGAATGTCACCAAAGCTGATCATAGTATATTCTCACTGTTTTGAAACACACTTATGACTGAAAGATGAAAGGTACCAGGTGTCTTTTAAAATCTGTTTGTCACCTCAGGATGTAAAACTGCCATTGCAGAAGGTCATACATTAACATTTGCTTTAGATAAAAAAATGTCTTGAAGTTGCTAATAAAATAAGTAAAGCTTTGAGAAAAAAAAAAAAAAAAGACTGCTTTAATTTTGATCTTTCAGTAGACAAATACTGTAGAGGAAGAATAAATATTGGCTAAATAGACAAAAACTACATAGAAAGTAAAAGATTCAGAAAGGTATATATACACTCTGTGTATGTCTGCAATTATTCATCACCTAGAAATATTGTCACTTGAGTAAAGGTCAGTATTGACTAGAAGTTTCTGATATTACTAAATAAACGCTTCATCAGTTTTGTGCAATTTATTTCTGTCAGCTCTGCCTATGACATTTGTCTTAATGCTGTTTAGTGTGCATGGAGAAAAGAATGACCAAGTGGCTGTGCACTGCATCGTCTTTTAGGATATACCCACGGAAGTGGATGAAGTCAAAGGAACTTGACTCCTGACATAGTCCACTACAGGCTTATGGCAGGGGTCCAAATAGAAATGCTGCTAGATACCTGTCCTGACAGCAGGGAAGGCTAATATGTTTCTCAGGGCTAGAAGACAGAATAATCTGGGCTGAAATTGAAGCCCCACAATTTGCTGTATAAGCTTTGGTAAATCACTGAATTTTGCTGTTTCCTGATTTTTGTCCTAGTAAAATATAGACAACAGCAATTTCTTGGTGATCTACTTTGGTAATAAATTTTTCTGGCTAGAGATTTATTTTTACCTAACGTGCTATAATGCATGGATAAATATATCCTCAGCTTCTTGCTGTTTCTTTGGTACAAAGTAAGTAAAGACAAGGAATTTCAACTCTGTCCTCTAGAATTTCTGACTTCATTGGATATTTAAAAAAAAATCCCCAAATTTAATTATTTTAATAAGGTAATTAAAGCCTGCTGTTGGGATAAACTATGTATACTGCAAGATAAATTATTCCCTTCTGGTCTTCCCTTCTCTCTTGTTTGCTGAGTCCCCTTCCAACTTCCCTTGGCCAATACTACTATTATGGATACAGTACGGTTGGTGTCCTCCCACAAATGCTACTATCCAGTTGCATACCTTCAGAAGGAAAAAGAAGAAGTAGATGTACTGACAAAATTTTAAGTGTATGAAATAAATGCACAATTCCTGAGCTGCTTTCTCTGAACAAGCAACAGCTAGGAAATCAATACAGAGAGAACATGGCGTCATTGAGGATATTGGATTGACTAGCTTTCCAGTTAGCATAACTGTGTTTGAAACAAGAAAAAATGTTGGCAACACTGTTTATTCAGAACTTTAATAGACATGTGGCTAGTCTGCAAAACTTTGATCTGAGTCCTGATGTAACTTTCACATGTCACAGATACTTGCAAGCCTGTTAGTTCTACTGTTCCATGTGCAAGTCCAACATCTGGGATGCTGATGGTTTTAGTTATCTCCTCACATTTACTACAGCATCTCAGAATCTGTGTAGACTAAGTCCTTCTTTTAATAATGCTCGATATTCACTTTCACCTACCGTAATGTTAGTAAGATAGAATTGTATTTTATACCAGAGGTTTGCACAAACCTGGTTGTTTCTGTATAACCAAAGAGGAATGCAAGTATATCTGGGCTAAGCATCTAAAACTATAGCTAGACTGACTGCTAAAGGTAGAAAAGAGCATATCCTTCCTGCCAAGACCTGATGAGAAAAGAGTTTGCACTCTTGTTAGAAATAAAAAAAAGCAAGAGAAATATTGAGCTACTTAAAGGGGACAATGTCTTTCATGACAGTTATCCCTCGAGGTCAAGAGCAAATTAACAAGTTTCGCTTTCATTCCACAAGGCAGAAGCACTGAAGTTGAAATACTTAATGTTGAACTTGCAATCTGAGAAAATACATTGCAGTTTCCTTTTGGTCAGTAGCATCAAAGATTCAATCAATAAATTCACCCTGTAGCAACGTCCCCATACTGAGAAATTGTCTTGAGGGAAATAATATTACTTCAGTCCTATATGATTCAAAGCTCCTTGAGTCAGAGTTCTTTGAAGATAAAAGGCTTACATTTTCAGGTACTATAAATCAACATAGCTGTTTTGACTTTAAGGTGCTACCAATTAAAGTGTATTTTTGCGAGACTCTGTTATCTTCTTGCTCAATAGTGGCTTTAATAATGGTTTATTTAGTCTCCACTGGTTTGTGCTACCCGGTCACACCATAAACAGCAAGGCAGTTCTTTTCCTACCAGCTGTTACTTTCCTTGGTGAAGGTCTTCAGCCACAAATTAATTTTATTGTGAGGTTTTCATATAGGAACTGATTCTCACAAGTCTTTGCTATGATTGCACTGCTATGCTGCAGTTGTATAATTTCAGTCTTAGCAGGGCTGTTTTGCAGTTGGCTCTGGCTTGCTGAACTACATTGCCTTAATTGGTAAGCATTCTTAGTTTTTCTTTTTCCATGTTGAAAGAACTGGCACACCACCACATTCCTCACAACCCAAACTTTTCCACAGCAGGCAGCTTCTCTGAATATATTTTAAAATTTTTTTCTAAGACTGAAATCAACATAACAAGAAGGAATGTGTAGGAGGTTAATAAAGGTTCATTAAAAAAGAACCTTTGACTACCTCATGCTCTTCTTTCATTTCAGTTCTCAGTGTCCCAGGGTAGATCAGTTTCATTAGAGCATACAGTCAATTTAGTAGGTCAAAGAAAAAAAAAAAAAAGAGTGAAGGTTGCTGACAGATGGTTAGAACAAAAATAATAATTCTGAATTTTCCCATTTTTCTTCATAATCAATGTACACATGGTGCAAAAGAATTAACTTCTTGTGTATATTTTTGCAGAAGTCTGAATTACTTTCACATTAAAGATTCTTGGCATAAACTGACTATTCACTGGGTAGGACCCAAGTAGGTAACACCTGAATTTTCATTTAAAAAAAATGAAAATTAAAGTTCTCAGGAAAGGTCAAATTAAGGAAAAACTCACAATATTGGACTTGAAGATGTATGTTCAGTTACAATATACTTATTAAAAAAGTGTGATCATATAGAGTTCAGATTTCTCATATAAAAGTTGCGCACATGTAGCATTATAGGATGTCAATAATAACAGAAAATACTCTCATCACTGAAGACTTCACATATTCTAAGATATCTAATAGTTCTAATATGTGGTATTGAAGATAGCACATATTCTAAGACATCTAATATTCTAATAAATATACCAAATACACAGTAGAAATAATTTCCATTCATAAAATTATTATAAACAACATCCTTATTTGCCAAGATATTATAGAAGTCTCTTTTCAAAGAGAATTAATGAATCTCTAGCTTGAGTTTTACTAATGTAAATTCAAAGGCATTTGGATGAAATCAGTGTCTAAGCAGTGCTATTTTGGAGTTCTATGTACATAATCATGACTAAAATCTGCTGTGATGATAATGCTTTATTTGGCTTGTAGTTTTGTTGGCTTCATTTATTTAATTGATTTGAGGGGTATGCAAATACTAATAGCATTCCATGTAGTCTTAGTATTTATCCCAAAGCTGCCACAGATTAATTTCTAACTCAGATACTGCAGCTGATAACATGAAAGCCTAATTCAAAGCAAAGTAAGGAACTGTCAAAACCTTTTATAACTGTTGTTCCTAAAATATATTTCTCTGTGTCAGTTAATAAATACATATGCAAAAGTTGTTTAGCATCAACAGCCTACTTGATTCTACATTTCTGCACAAGACTAATTTGCATTTACCAGCCTGCAAAATGGAGACTGAGAGGCAGTAATCACTTCAGGTAATTTTTCCTTTTTCTTTGATAGTAAATTAGTTTATGAAGAAACCAACAAAATGAGCTCTCCATCTGCAACCCATGTGAACATAGACAGGTTTTTAAGTGAGATGTAAATGTGCAGCAAGCAGATGGCAACAGCAAACACATGGCAACAGTTGGAAAAAGGGACTGAAAAAAGGCAATAAATAGAGAGCTGGCACTGTTAACAGTGCAAACAGTTTGAAGGGGATGGTGATGGGCTATGTTCAAGGCACAAGACAGGGTAATGCTGAGCAAAGAAAACTAAAAGAAAAGAAGTATTAACTTCCAATGTTTAGGAACTAACTAGAGGAAGCAACTCTGAAATAATTTGAAAGTTCAAGGTAACATGGTGGAGGGACATGCATTTTAGATAATCTGAAAAGACGGGAGATGGTTATGATGTATATGCTTTATCTATGTATGCAATTTTAAAATAAATGTCAAGGTTAGTTGAGAGACAAATTAAGCAACTTTATTGCCCTGGCCTTGAGGTAGATGATCTAATTGCATGAGGAGAAGAGTCAGTATTGTCATTATACAGCAAAACAGCAAAGATGTTTCCAAAGAATAGATTATTTGTTCTTTTATCTTCAAAGAAATTGAAACCTTGCTTGTTCAAAACAGCAGTAATGTGAAAGGAAAAGACTGCTTTTCACTTAATGCCAAATATTCAAAAAGATATGCAAAAAAAAAAGAAAAATCCAACAAAAAGCTCTGACTGCTGTCGGTCTCACATTGCTGGGAAAGCAGTATTCTGATGCTATCATGAAATGAGAAGAGCAGGTGTGTAACTACAATCACATCTTATTTGTAACAAACAAAGAGTGGTGAAAGATGGGAGCAGAACACACCAAAAGCAGGGCTGAGGAGGTTGGGGGACTCAAACAGCAGTGGGTAAATAGGGTATTGAGAAGGGAGGACACAAAAAGAAACACAAACCATAAAGGCAGATAATTTAATCCCTACTATATCAGACTCTGCTTTTCAAATCCTTGATTACTAAACCAACCAAGCAACAAGCATGCCTTCTAGAAAAATAATCAAATTACTCCATTAGTATGCATACATACATGGGTGAAACAAATACACACCTTCAACAGTCATAATCCCTCTGTTGCTACTGCTGCCTTTAGGCAGAACCTCCCCAAAAGTTTTTTCCATCCAGATACCTACTAAAAAAGCAGATGCCAGGATCTTAGTGGCGTTCCAACACTGGTTTCACTGGAATGCGGAGAAAATGGTGAGCTGTTCCTACAGAGAATTTCACTTCTTAGCACAACCATATAGGGCATAGCACTGGCTTTTCTGGGCATGTGAGGGAGAATTCAGACCCTTTGCAATCCTGCGAAATCAAAGATCTTCTAGAGGACAGTTAGACCTCCCAAGAATTTCCAGAAAAATTATTATTAACTCAAAACCCTAACTTCTTTCATTTCTTAAATACATCCCTTACTTCCCCAGCATGAGTTTACATTACCCTGCTGTGTTGCTGCTTCTTTCTTGCTGTAACCTTCCACAGTTGACAATGATACTGAGAACTTGGTCTTATGTGCTTAAAAACTCTGGCCCAAGCTTTTACTCATCACAGAAGAAAAAGCTTTCCCTTTTTTGCCCCAAGCACAGGCAGAGCTTTAATCCTTTGAGTGTTCTTTACTTGTACATATGAAATAGAGCAATCTTTAGTAAGGGCAAACAGGGCCTTGGAATTTGAGAAACTCCAGTGATAATTTAATGCTTACGGAAAGAGCAAGGAATTTGGCTCCCCTCTGATCTTTCCATTCAAGTCGAAGGGAAAGTATCTATCTGAGTGTCTATGCTTTGTAGGGATATAATTAATTAAGACAGTTAAATTGACTGATTTGTTGCACACACACATATATACAGCCCCCAATTTTTGTGAAAACACAGCAAGCAAAACTTCTGTAACCACAGATGACTCCAGATACCTCAGACTTCACTTGCAAATTGTAGCATTAGTATTAGTATTAATTACCACATTAGTATTCCAAGCACTTCAAGGTGACTGTATATTGATCCCATTCCAGCTAGAGGGGCTGCTACCCCCATGGGTATTGCACATCAACTCTTTTGACATGTTGGATAAGGAGCTTCCCTATCTCTGCTAAGGCTTTTGAAGAGTTTCTTCTGAAAAGCTGGTTTCATGCTGCATGAGTCTCCATAGCTGAAACCAAAACCATCTAGGATTCCAAACACAAAGGTCTTTTTGCTCAAAATGGCCTTGGTGAGTGTTCCCTTTTTTCTTACCTTCTCGGTCTTTAACTGTCACCTACTTACCAGAACCACAGTTTGGTATGGTTTGGATGTTTTCTAGCTGTGACTGGGAATGGTGTATAAGAAGCATATTAAATTAAGGCTGTTTAAATGCATGATTTTCCTTTCCTTCTGAAGGAATGAAGATTATCTTCATCCTGAAGGTTCTGCTAGAAGTTTATATATAGTTAATTTTTCCTCGCTCCTTTGTCTTACTTCTTTACTTCCTTTATATTTGTCACTGCCACTTCCACAGGTAACAAACTCCATCAACAAAAATGCCCTTCTTTCTGTTGTTCCTTCTTACACATAGCTGAGGAGTCAACAGACACTGGCAGTCTGCTACTGTTAATGGGGTAACATGGGTCACTGCAGGTATGTCATGGCCAGCAGGTCGGGGGAGGTGATTCTCCCCCTCTGCTCTCATGAGACCCCACCTGGAGTACTGTGTTCAGTGGGGACCCCAACATAAGAAAAACATGGACCTGCTCAAGTAGGTCCAGGGGAGGGCCATGAAGGTGATCAGGGGGCTGGAGCACATCCCTTATGAGCACACCGGAGAGAGTTGGGGTTGTTCAGCCCAGAGAAGAGAAGGCTCCAGAGAGACCTGATAGCGGCCTTCCAGTACTTAAAGGGGGCTTAGAGGAGAGATGGGGAGGGACTCTTTGTCAGGGAGTGTAGAGATAGGATGAGGAGTAATGGTTTTAAACTGAACAAAGGTAGATTTAGACTAGATATAAGGAAGAAATTCTTTACTGTGAGGGTGGTGAGGCACTGGAACATATTGCCCAGAGAGGTTGTGGCTGCCCCCTCCCTGGCAGTGTTCAAGACCAGGTTGGACGGGGCTTTGAGCAACCTGGCCTAGTGGAAGGTGTCCCTGCCCATGGCAGGGGGGGTGCAACTAGATGTTCTTTAAGGTCCCTTCCAACCCAAGCTATTCTATGATTCTAAGATCTCACAACAATTTGGAAAATTAATACTGTTAGCATCGCTCAGCATATAAGTAAACTATCTGCTACTGGTGAAGGCATGGCTCTTCTAAAGTAAAAGAGAAATACAAAGTATTTTTTCATAGAAAACTAGGGACCACAAAATTCTTCAATGTCTGTAAAATAATCCTGTGGGTGATTTAAAGAATTCTTATTTCTGCTGAAGTGATTCTGTTATCTATAGTATAAAGTAAGCCGAAAGCAATACATTCTTTGCAATTAATGAAAACATGAACAGAACAAGCCTAGAGATATATACATTTGCCCCTGGCTTTGAATGTAAAACTTTGCATCTGCTAAACTCACCTCCACAATCTTTAATGGCAAAAAAATTAGGGCTTTGATGTAAATGCTTTGAACTACTCCTATCTAAAGTAAGCTTCCAGGCACATGAGACTACCTCCCCTTAAAGCTTTCTAAGCATGCATACTGAATGATTTTGGTGGACTAAAGACTGACTGAATTTGCTTAAAAATACATGTCACAATATAAATGCTGTGTTCCTCACAACTGATAAGAAACTTGCCTTCAGTACGAAAATTAACTGTAGAAGTGAGAAACAGCCTCTTCTAGTTAAAATTGTATTGTTAAGTGTATATTCTGTGGAAGCTAAGCAAAAGGTAAGTGCTAAATGCTAAAGGTGTTCTCGTTGATGAGGTCAAACTAATGAGGCTGGAAGTCAGTCTTGCTATTACAAAAATGGTATTCAGAGGGTTGCAAAAATTGACACAGATGTTTGAAGAACTGCAGATACTGGTTTTGAGCTCACAAAGCAGTATTTTAACAGTAAAAAATCATTCTAGAATGACAAACATAGTATGTAGTGTAGTAGCATTTCAGTATGTTCCTATAACATAATTAGTTAAGCATGTCTAAATGTTATTGCTATACTTTATAACCTCTTTTACAGAATACTATCAAAGGATAAGCAGTGACATTCATTCCATAACGGATTAATATATAAATCAGATAACGAAACATTTATGAAAATTGCTGCTAGTAGTTCAGAAGAAATATATAACATAACTATTTCTTGGTGTTAACAATATGATGGTACTTCAGAAATATTATGCTTGTGATCTGGATAATTTCCAGAGCACTTTAATACAGTTTCTGTTATAATTCCTTTGTCTGCAGAACCCAGGAGAAGGACAAAAGGAAAACAAAACAAGAAAGTACTAATCAATCATTGTTCTCCCCTGAATCCTTGAAGCAGCCTCTAAACTGTATCAGGCTGATGTGTGGAATCCAGGGATTTTATGTACAAGGGAAGACTTTTGGAGAGATTTGGGAGCAAGGCGCATTTTCTTCCTGAATATTTCCCAGGTTATTCGTAAAGAGTTCTCTGCACTGGGAGGACTGGCTAACACTTGGATTTTGTATACTCAGCTGAGAGGCTAATGAAGTTTTCTAGTTCCACTTCACAAACTGTTAAAATAGGGCTATATAGGGGATAGGATTTAATGATCTGAATGGCACTGAAGGAGCTTAAGAGTTCTAATAAAATATTGGTATTTCTGCACTAGCTAATATATTCAGAAAAAGAGAAGTGATAAGATAAATTATTTGATTCTACAGATAAAGTTTTACCTTTATTCTCCTAGTTTTTTGGCTTAAATATCTAAGGAAAATATATTACGTTTCTGACTGAGAACAATGAAAATTTTATCACACTAAGTGGATGGTCAAATACGAAGAGCATGAAGACTCAGCTAATAGATGAGGGGTTTAGTAGAAGATTTTTTATGGAGATTTGAGTTCATACTTGCAGTGAAAGTTAAACCTTTCTGGTGTTCATGAAGTACTTCTTGCACTACAGGGACCACAATGTCAAATATGGTTCCATCAGACATAAAATATGAAAGAGCTTTGCAAAGGCCACCGAGGGTCTTTTACCTCCAGGGTCACTTAATCTAGAAACAAATAAACAAGGATATTGCTGATGTTTCAGTGTTCTTTTGAGGCGTGTGTCTATTGTGTTTTATAGTAGGAAACAGAAGTATCTAACTTAAGAGTAATAAAATAATGCAATGAGAACGTGCACCAAAACAGAAAAAAATCAATTAATAATGATAAACCCAGAAAAGCTACGCATATCTTATTATGAGGTCTATGTGATACACTCAGCATCAGAGTTTGTGTGATATGAGTACAACTTTAAAATTTTTCCTGTAAATTCCTACTTCTATGTATTTCTATCAAAAGAAAGGCATTGGTAGTGAAGACATCCACGAGAACTTCACTGCAAGTCATGACCTCTGGATTCAAACAGCAGCATACTAATATATCAGCATTAATCAGCACAGAACAATTGCTGCACACTGTACTTTGTAATTACTAAACCTGCATCCCTTGACTGTTGGTGTTTCAGTAAAAAAGTTAAACAGCTTTAAATGTACACACCTGGAGGGTGGGTGTTGAGGTTTTTTGCCAGAGGTTTTTTGGCCTAGCACAGAAGAATCAAGTTAACTTTAAAATAAACCGCTTGGATTAGTTTAATTTCTGAAATGTCTACCTTTCTCCCCTTTTTTCCTACATATTTATTTATTAATGTAAGGACTGAACATATAGGGTATTGGAATACTTTGGAAGAAATAAATTGATCACATTGTAGAACAATTCATTAACATTAGCCAAATCATATTACAGTTTTTGGAAAGGCAACCAAGATTAAGGAGATTACTGAGTGATTTAATTAATATTAACTCAAGATACAATGAACAGCTTGGTCTAGAGAAGAGCTGAATACTTTTCCAAAGTTGGCTCCTTCCAGTTCTTACAGTGCTACAGTATACAATATCTTCTACCTTGCTTTACAAATGAAAGACATTTTTTCAATTTTGTTGGCCTGGAAAAGCTGCAGAGGTGGGAGTATTATTCTTTCTTCACCTCTTTCCCTCAGTTAAATAACTGTTTAGCTCACAAGTGCCATTTGGGAGTAATTAGCATTTACTTTTCATCCAGAAGTGCTAAATTGACATAAAATCTCAGAAACATCTAAGACTTTGTCTGTTTCACACTAAAATATGTGATGGATTTTTATTACACATTTGTAAAACAGTAAACTTTATTAGTGCCATGCACATCATTTGCTACAGATGAGAAATCTTTAACTACTAACTATATTACTCTTCACAGACCCTGGTAGCTCTGATGCTATCAGTACTATAATGAAACCAGAAAATATGGGGTTTCTGACATCTTTGAAATTTACAAGTGCAGCTGAAGCTCATGTTGGTACTACTCTTAGAACTAAACATTGCTGAGACTATGTCCGTTATATCTGTTGTAATTAAATTGGTAGCTGGAAGACTTACTACCCTTATAATTCACGGAGCCAGGGCTCAGTGAATCAATGGGGTTGGAATGGAGATATTCCTGTTAACACAGCCCATATCCTATCACTTCTGTGTTCCATAAAATTCTAGCTCTGAGACTGTAAAGGCAACATATTTACATACAAAAATTAACATTGAGATGAATAATATACTGTGTTATTGCAAAAAAGAAATTTTTTGAGGACCAGCACAAGTGAAGCAGTACAGTGCTGTTTCTCTGGCTTTGAAAAAGGGACAAAAATAACTGTAATTGAATGTTGATAAAGTCAGTGTTTGTGTAAAGAACTGAACAGGGAGAAACATTTTGTTGTGACGCTCTCCTAGGAGGAAAAGAAAAAGGAAAAGCTTTGGAACAGAAATTGCTGTATCTTCCCCAAATAATTCTGATGTTTCAAAGTACATGGAAGTGTGATTCTGTCTCAGTTAAAATGTAAGTACACACACTATGTGCAAAGAGAAATATGAATCTTCTTAATGATAATCAATTGTGTGCTTTCAGCCTTTCATTCTGTCATCAAGTTTGTGCTTTCTGTCACTAATGCCAAGACCTGAAACAAGAAGCTGGGACATCGAATGAAAGAAGATATTGTTTTCTAAAGATCTACAACATACAATGACATATGTACTATTTTCATTGTAAATGAGACACAAAAAATACAGGCAGACTGCTCATACACTTTAGAGATACCTCTTGTTGCAATTTGTGTGTAACTCGTGAAGATTTAAAGAGAGAAATGATCTTTTATTATTTTCTCAAGCTGATAGGAAGAATAACAATTTTTTTCATAGTGCAAAGTTAAAAAAAAAAAAAAGACTATCTATAAACATCTTTTACAATGATAAATCTCAGAATTCATAATGCCACCATCTATGTTTAGAACATTTATTTTCTCCCTACTCCCAACAGAACTATGACTAACAAATACCACAAGGTTAAAAAATTACTCCCATTCATGGGGAAAAATGCATGGAGCAAATGGTACCTTTTAAAGATGTAGTTAACCAAGGTCAGAAGGTCAAAAGAGGTCAATAATCCTGCTGCATTAGTCTTTGCAATAAAACATTGGCAAGGACTGTTATAAGCCACTTTGTCTCTCTCCCTGTGTTTTGGAAAGGAGATTAATTTTTGCTTCAGTGTAACTAGTAAAGTGTAGCCCAAACTGAAGATCCCACAGGGAACTCAATGTGTGCCTCTTTCTCTCTTTATTAAATCCCCTGCCTAAAATGAGTAAGGATTGTTCAGAGAACCTCCATGCTTTGCATGGAAATAAATATGGTAAAGCAGACATCCAGCCTGTAAAAAGTAAAATTTTATTGTTCAAATATCTCCTTGCAATGGTGGAGACCCAGCTGCAAGACTGCTCTATGAGACAGTCCTTTGTGTTGCTCCTCCTCTTACTGACAATTGTATTGTGGTTTTGATAAACTTTTTCATCCTAGATACATAGAAATTCAAAGCTTTTAAACCAAGATTTTAGTTTAGATTAACTGGCATTTTCACATGCAGAAATGTTGGGAAAAGTGCCCTGTTTAGATAAAATATATTCCCTAAATTTCCATTGAGAGTGGCTTGCTGAGGTACAGGAGAAAGAAAAAAAAAACCACCTCAGAATGGGGTGGATATGGAGGTGTTTAGTGAGGCGTCTTCATGGTTCTGCTTTAGTTTTGTTTGTGCATTAGATGTTTGCATATAGATGAGAAACTGAATGACAGTAAAGCCAAGCACAAGTTTTTTGTTGTGCTCTGAAAAAGTGAGTCTTTCAATCTAATTCAGTGTATTATAAAAATCTAAAACCTAAAGCCTAAAGCCTGATCTAATTGAAGTATAGTGCCTCCCTCTTATGAACATCGCTATACTCTTTCTTGCGGACACAGCTGTGTCATGGATGTAACATCAGTCACTTTACTAAACTGATGAAGAACTGGATTTTGTTTTTGAAAGAAGCAGTAGCTTATCTTGTGAGCCCTGTCTGTGACCAGTGCCTTATGCTACTCAGAGGGACAGAACTGCTCCAAAGCTTTACAAGCATTGGACTTCAGATTTCTTCCAGGTACCTACACACAACCACTATTCTCCTCTTGCACAAGAGGCACCAGCTATTCACCTGCTCTGAACTTTTTCTTCTCACTTTTCATTTTTCATGATTTAGGCTGTAAGTCACTCACTGTTATTGAAGCACACAACCATCATTAGAGTACTTCTGCTTGTAACCAGAGCTCTTCTTCATGTATCTTCCCCTGTGAAAGAAGGAAGCATATTTCTGAGTAGTGTCTCACACCACAGCTGGTCTTGCTTCCAGCAGAGCGCTCCTGGACCAGGAACCCACTCACTGGGAAAGATGATCTCCAGATTTCCTTGACCTTGAGCAGAGGCAGGGACAGCTGCAGAGATGGGAGACTACTGTTCAAGGGTCATAATGTCTTGACACAGGGAGAAAGCCAGCATACAAAGGTGATCTGATTGTAGCAGTCTGTGCATCTAAACATAGAGACTGACGAATTTTGTAGCAGTGATTATATAGCTTCGAGATTTCATAACTTACTACTGAAGTCAGCATAACACAAATATCCTTGTGGCCTAAACTGTAGCTGCTAATGGAGGTGCAATTTTCTGATCAAGCAAGGTCGAACTTAAAAGTCGTGCCCTGAACACTTGGTAGCTGCTTTTTCCAGCTACAATGAGCCTTAAGTCCAAAAGCGCTGTACAGTATTAAGAGCCAATTTAACAGTGTAAGGCCATTTGTTAGACTAAGGGGAACATGATAATCAAGAAGAGGCAAATCTTTCAAAATATTACCACTTTTCCAGTTCTCATGTCTCTTGTTTTTTTTCTCCTTTTTACATAGGAAGAATAAGAAATTTTCTTAATCAGTGGGTATGAGTAGCAAAAGGAGTAAAACAAATCTGACCACCAATTCAGTGAAAAACCCTTTGTGATCTGCTTGCTCAGAAATATTTATAAATGTTAGAATTATGAACATACATATACTCTCTTAAGTAAAATTGAGATGCTGATGAATGTTGGAAAGGTAAGCAGAATAACCATAAAAAACTAGTTATGGTGCCAGATTGAATAAATTTATCATTCATAAATCAATAATACACATTTCTTTAAAGTTTATTGTCAATTATTTTAAATACTACCCATAACCCATAATTTTCTCATCATTTAGCATTCTTGTCATTCACTGACTTCACTATTTCTTGAATAAGAGCCTATAGCTACTCCTTTAATGAAATGGTAGCATGCTTACCCCTCATTCTGAAGCCTTGAAGGGAGGATTGTCTGACTAATGAAAGTATTTTGGCCATCATGTTAATTTATTGCTTAGAAACAGAAATTTATGTAGTTAGAAGTATTTTTAAGTACCAGTATTTGCCATCTTACAGGTAATAGACTATAGTAGTACACTGTAAGTTTCATTCATAACTACTTCAGATGTCTAAATGCTAATAGAGACAGAATTAATCCACCCTGGCACATGTAAACCAGTAATTACTTAATGCCATTCACATGGTGTGGGGTTAATTGAAAGAGGTTTTGACCTTCATGACCTCTCAGTTTTGCCTCATCAGCTTGACCCAGGTCAAAGATTCTCTCTGATAACTTTTGCTTATCAATAAAACTTCACTGTATCTAGAAACAGCACGTGTATGCATACATATTATAAGGGTGTGTATGTATATGCACAATAATAAATAAATAATAGGAATAATAAATATTTGTGCCATTGATTTTTATTTTTTATTTTTCTTTTCAATTAAAATAGGAATTATGTAAATTGTGAAGTGAAGATGGTATTACTTTTCAGTATGTAGCTTAAACTTGATGCCAAAGCAGATTTTCCAGGTGATATTAAAACAAATTTATTGCTGTTTATGTTGTTTATGTTATCACAAATTATTGTGAGAGAAGAATTTGGCTGACACAAAGTTTTCAAATGGTAATATATTAAAACAGGTCCTTTTTAATGTAAAGATACAATTAGTCAAACATTCTTAGTGACTGATACACCTAACTCTGTTAGGTGAGCGTAAAACCTGAGATATTGGTTGAATTTTATGCTGTGCTATAACTGGACAGAAAATTGTATTCCATTACATCTCCCAAATTTATTAAACTATATTTAAGTTCAAAAGTTGAGTACCTGAAAATTAGGAAATATCAGAGTTTAAGTTAACTTCTGGAGTTACAACAAGAAGGCAGTTTTTAGTCCTGAACCTCAAGCTTGTGTCTTTAATTCTTTCTTGATCACAGAAGAGATCACTGCCTCTGCCTCTCCCTTCCTAAGCCCAAAGCCACAGTATGTACAAATGCATTCAAAGGCCTGAAGGGTGGGTGTAAAGATGACAGAGCCAGGCTCATTTCAGTGGTGCCCAGCAATAGGACCAGAGGTGATTGACACAAACACAGGATGCTCTGTGGAAACACTTTTTTACTGTCAGGGTGACCAAGCACTGGCAGAGGTTGCCCAGAGAGGTGATGGAGTTCTCCTCCCTGGAGATACTTAAAAGATGTCTGGATGTGATCCTGAGCAGCAGATTGGTGGCCTTGCTTGGGCAGGAGCTTGGACCAGATGATCTCCAGAGGTCACTTCCAAACTCATGAACCACATGATAGTGATGATGATGCAGGAAGCAGGGAGAATAAGTGCCATGATTGTCTCTTGGAAGTGTGGTTGTAAGCCACCTGGGAGGCTGACATGGGGTCCTGGTCCCTGGGCAGGATGGGGGGACACCCATCAAGCTGGTGGTGCCCTCCAGTCCCACAAGCAGCCGGTGGGTTGACTCGAACTGATCAGTCACTCCCCGGCCTTGTGGGGCTGTTTGTCCCATCACAGATAGTGAGTCCTCCATTAGCTTACCTACATCTAATTCTGTATTAATCACATTTCAAAGATGCAACTCTCAATATGAAATGTATAGTGCTTCCAAGAAGAACCATAATGCAAGCAGAGTTAATAATGCATTTTCAGTGAATATTTGTTAGTAGGTTACTCTGCCTTCAGAGAAAAGGAGCAGATCCAGCAAAGTGACCTGGCAGAGACCCTGTGCATACTTAACCCACAGTTCTTTATGCATCACATGCACTGTAATCTTGTTTTCTTTGACATTTCTCAGATGCACTAATCCTTTCATCCTGTGAGATCAAATCTGAACTCTCATTGATTTTATGCTAAGGCAACCCATGGGCCCCTAGACAATAATTTCTGTACCCTGCCCATAGGATGTCAGTTGTGTTTTCTGTCTATTGTAAAAGTACATTTTACTGGTTAGTTCACCTACTAAATCTGACTCAGACAAACCGATTTACATCTGTTCCAACCTATTGGCCTGTGTGTAGTTATTCTGAATGTACATTAAACTAAATCACGTAGCTAAAGGGACATACTTTCTCCCATCAAAGTGTTAAAGGGAAGACTGTGCTGCCAATCTTGTCACTGGAGGATATATCCCCATAAATACTTTGTGAACTAGACAAGAGAACAAGAGACCATTGTTGGAAATGTTAGTGTGTTGTGGCTGTCCATCACCCGTGAAGGCAAAGTATCTTCCGGTTCCAACAAGGGCTGAGATTCTTCATAGGCTGAATGAATTAAGGAGCAAAAGACACTTTGTAGTCCACAGGAGCATATAAACTGTTGGCAAGGTATTAACAAAATCTTTCTAATGAGACATAACTGATATAGACTTCAGTATTCTTTTTTTCTTTGTATACAACAATGTTCCCCAGTTGATTCTGGTAACTGGGATGGAAAAGCTTGAGAAGAAGGTAGAATTTCTGGCTAGTTTTCTAAAATTATTATTAGGGAGTTTTAGAGAAGCAAGTTCCTACAGATTCTGTTAAGTGAATTCTGTGAGTGATCCTAGGAAAGTAGATTGTGCTTCTGAGACATTCTGAGTTTAATTTCTAACAGATATTATTGGGCTGTGTGAATTTTATTTTATAACAACTGCATATTACATTGAATTTGTAGAAATGAGATATTTTGTTACTGATGTTGGTATGTCTAGCTGCTCTGAAAATTTGTTACAGAAAACTATTCATTTGTCTTCTGTTTGTCTTTTCTTCTGCAGCTTTCACTTCTTAGTTCACCACAGCCCTCTCTTTTTCTCATTCACATGCTTTATCTCCATGGTTTTTTTGAACTATGATGTATTAGATATAAAAATGATCTGAAACTGTCAGCAGCTGAAATAAAATATCTTATGAATATCAGAATATGATGCCTGTTGGTGTAGATCTATACTCCCCACTTAGTCAATGAGATACATGTGTCTCTGGTGTTTGGGTACTTTCTGAACATGTAGTAACTATTATTCCTGGCACGTGTGTGACTGATTGTTTCCAGAATGAACAAAACATAAGGCAGCATCATTATGCCTGGTAGATGCAGGCCACACTCTCAACAGTGGTCTTGTTTTTATAAATTAGTTAAATGGTTTCCAGAGAATGATGTGCTGAACTGTTTGAGACACATTTCTTTTAAGCAAATGATGAAAGGATTTCCAAGTAGTTCCAAATGGTCCATATTTGCGTGGTTTAACAGTCAGGCACACTAGTCACCTGGAAAGTATCTATAAAAGATTGAGGTTGTGACAGAGTCGTTTACTTTTATTTAATCTTTACTTTGATTCTAAGCACTACTTTTATACTTAATAGGAAATTACCATATCAATGAGAAGTTAATATAAAATAATGAATAGAAAAATTTTGTTTATGGCTTAAATCTATATGGAGCCTTTCTTTACTATATTTTCCTTTTAAAAAACTGCATCACCTAATGATCACAGGTAAAATTGTTGACTCATAGCACAGAATACAGGATTTCTTGGTGAAATGGTAAATCTCAGAATTAACTTAATCCTAGTGAAAGATAAAGTTCTCTAAGGAATGTTAATGTTTTAGTGTAATTAAGAGCTGATGGCATAAAGCAGCTAACAGAAGACGTCTGATTACTCAAAATTACTTTCCACCAGCTTATAAGAGGAATAAGAACAAAGTGATTTAGAAATATTACAAGATTATCAGGGTTCCCAAGATTGCCTAGGGCAACATATCAAATAGAGAAATAACATAGCCCCTGTTTTCACCTTTCATTTCGTATCCTGAAAATAATTTATTTCTAAGATACCTTCAGAATATGTTTGTTGTCCCAAAGGAAACTACATTTCATTGCATTGTAATATCTGATCAGATGACACTGAGATCTATCATTATTTCTGATTATTATAATGGTCCCTATTGGAATCTGAAGAATAAACTGAAGAGAGATCTCTTTGAGCAGCATGACTTACTTTGTGTTTGAGCAGTACAGTTTTTAGAAAAGCCATAAACAATACAATTATCAATGGTTTAAATTTCTCTTTAAATGGACCTGAAAGAAAAAAACATATTTCTGTCCTGTTGGACTACCCTATCTTCTTTGCATCCTAACCCCTTGTAGTAGCATAGCTGTTAACAATATCTAAGTAGAAGTAAGTATTTTCAAACTAAAGTATTGCTAAAGATACTTTCCAAAGCGTTCTGTCCTGCATAAAAAGAAAAAGAAAAAAAGCTATTACAAATATTTTGAATGGCTCTCAGACTTTGCAAACTTTCATTTGTGGATTCTGCAACAAGACAACCACCTTGTCTTAAATTGAGTTTACAAGCTTCTCTGCTGGTGAGGTTCATCTGACAATATTATGTTAGCTGAAGCTTTGGAGACTTTTTTATCCAGTACAGTGTGTTTGGATCTGCTTAAATCCTGCATAAGTCTGTGAAACTGAAGATGTGCTAGTTTTGGCTGGGATAGAGTTAATTTTCTTCATAGCAGCTAGTATGGGGCTAAGTTTTAGATCTGTGATGGAAATTACATTTATAACACAGGGATCTTTTAGCTATTGCTGAGCAGTGCTTACACAGAGTCAAGGCCTTTTCTGCTCCTCAGCCCACCAGCAAGAATGCTGGGGGTGCACAAAGATATGGGAATGGACACAGCTGGGACAGCTGACCCCCACTGACCAAAGGGATACCCCATACCATATGGCATCATGCTCAGCGCATAAAGCTGGGAGAAAAAGAAGGAAGGGGGGGTGGGGGGAGGGGATGGGCATTCGGATTGATGGCGTTTGTCTTCCCAAGTCACTGTTACATGTGATGGAGCCCGGCTTTCCTGGAGATGACTGAACACCTTCCTGCCAGTGGGAAGTAGTGAATGAATTCCTTGTTTTACTCTGCTTGCGTATGTGGCTTTTTCTTTACCTATTAAATTGTCTATCTCAATGCCAAAGTTTTCTCACTTTTACTCGTCTGATTTCCTCCCCCATCCCACTGCAGCATAAGTGAGTAAGTGGCTGGGTGGTGTTTAGTTGCTGGCTAGGGTTGAACCAGTATTTCATATTATCCTTAAGGCAGGGATTCCCTAGTATTCCCTAGATCTGCAGTGAATATACAGCAATATATCTCTCTCCTCTGAATTAGTGCATCCCATCTAAATTCAGAAATTCCTTTATGAAGCTTAATTCAATTTCGAGATCTATTTTTTTTTTCAGTACATATTTGTGCTTAGCTGCATAAAATGTTAACAGAAAAACCAGAAAACAGAAGTAAAAAGTTGCTGATTCTGAGTGTGATTCACTTACATTGACATCACAAACTTCTTCACAAATATTAATGGTTATTGCTCTGATAAACCCATACCTGGTAACTCAGACCTTGTGCTTTGAGATGCTTACAGATTGTTAAATATTTTACATATATATATATATATATATATATATATATATGCCCTAACAAGTGATAAAATTAAAAATTCCATTTTTGATGGAGAGGAGAAAGTCAACAGTTCATTCAAACTCCAAAGAGAAAACAGAATATCAGAGAATCAGGAAATGGATTGAGACACTTCTCCAGGAATCAACACACTTTTTTGAAACTTCCTTTCAAGAGAAAATTACCAAATTTCTCAGAACTATATTTTCAACCCATTTTGGGTTTGTTTTGTTCTATTTCTTTTGCAAAGGAAAAGATTCAGTTGTTTCCCAAGATCATATATGAACTAGCTGTTATTCAAAGTCATACTTTCAGGTAAAAGCTCAGCATAAAGCACATCTAGCAATTTGCATTACCAGAGGTATATTCCTTTTGTTGCCCTTGCCACCAACATGGACTTTCACTATAAATCTGCCTCATAATGTAAAGCTTTTTTTTCCAAACTACTAATCTAATATTTCATTAAAATCCCCCTTTAAAAATACAAGACTGAAATAATAATGATCAGCAATGCCAAAGGCTGACTTAATATATAAACAGTGCCAGCAGCTTTCAAACCAACTCAATGTGCTAAGTACTTCATACACTTTTCACAATATAGTCTTTCATTTCTGAACTTTTTTACAGTAAAATCCTATCATTTTGGTTTGCAATGACTATTTCTTCTTTATGTGGTGTAATTTTTAAAGAACTGAAGAACTTGTGAGCTGGGAAAGATAAAATTGTTGAAATTAAGCCTATGAAAGGGTTTTGTGTTATCATGTGAGTAATTGTTAATAAAAAATAGTCTTTTCCATCAATAAATGTCTGTTTTAACATGTAGATTTTTTAAAGGAGAAAAAAGTAATTGAAACATTTGTTCAATTTTTAAATACAAGTATTGTTTTAAAATGAAGTCAGAAGGAAGCATCATTTCAGTTGTCATGCTGGAAAGGTTACTTTGCTGATGACTGAGGATCAAGTAGCTGATACAAAACTTGCATGTACTGCCAGAACCAAGTTGGGCATCCAACATAGTTATTCCACCTTGTTTTATGCTCAAGGAGACAATTAGCATCCCGACTGCTTAGAGAGGAAGAAGAGATTTATTACCTCATCATGTCAATGTTTACTCATAAAGTTCTTTTGTCTCTGGTCATATGTTCGAGTTCTAGAAGCTAGCCTACTTTTGCCCAACTTTTAAAATTATTACATTAAATCCCCTTTAAGAACTTTTTCTGGGTCCAATCTTGGGATTGTCTAGTCCAGTTTCCCTTCTCAAGCAGGCTCAACTACAGCAGGTAGTTTAGGGTGGTATCCAGTCAGGTTTTGAATATCTCCAAGGATGGAGACTCCACAAACTCCCCGGGCAAACTGTTCCTGTGCTGAGTCACCCTCACAATAAGAAAGCATTTCCTGATGTTCAGACAGTTTCATTTGTGCCCTTATCCTGCCAGTGGACACTACTAAATAGGGTCTGGCTCACTCTATTTTCCCTGTCATATACTTACACTCGTGGATAAGATTCCCCCTGAACCTTCTCTTCTCCAGGCTGCACAGTCCCAGCTCTCTCAGCCTCTCCTTGAGCTGAAGATGGTCCAGTTTCTTAATCACCTTAGTGGTCCTTTGCTGCACTTGTTCCACTACATCCATGTCTCTTTTGTACTGGGGAACCCAGAACTGGCCCCAGCACTCCAGGTATGTCTCACCAGCGCTGAGAAAAGAGGAAGGATCACTTTCCTGGACCTGCTGGCAATGCTTTGTCTAACGCAGCCTAGGCTGCTATTGGCCTTCATTGCTACAAGAACACATTACAGGCTCAGGTTCAACATGGTGTCCACCTGGACCCAGAGGTCCTTCTCTGTCAAACTGCCTTCCAGAGAGTTAGCCCTCAGACTGTACAGGTACGGGGCTTATTCCTCCTCAAGTGGAGGACTTTGTTTTTCCCTTTGCTGAACTTTGTGCATTCTTCTCTGTCCATTTCTCCAGACTTTTGTGGTTCCCCTGAATGGTGGCACAGCCATCTAATGTATGAAGCACTCCCGATTTTTTATCATCTGCAAATCTGCACTCTGTCCTGTCATCAAGGTCATTAATGAAGATGTTGACAAGTATAGGAGCCGGTAGTGATCCCTGAGGTTTTTTCAGTTCTAGACAATGGATGATTCTTCCTTTAAAAAGAAAAAAAAATCTTTTTTTTTTTTTTTTTTCTGATCCAACATGGATATGGAAAAAGTCAGTTGTACACTTTTGAGGTACTTAGTTTTTATTTATGTAATTTGTAGTGAATACACTTCCTGCAGACCATCTTAATTCTTTACTCTTGTACATGCCCATGAGACTAGAGATTCATTTGAGAGAGACAGTCTTTCTGTTATTTTTCTTAGGGATTTTCATCAGATAAAATTTACACTGCACCCAAATCAGAGGTGGGAAAGAGAGGCATTAGCAGAGAACTGTCCTGGAATCTAAATAGCTGGGAACCTGTAAATCTGTCCTTTCTCAGCTGTTTCTGTCCATATATGCTCACAATTTTTCCATCAGAGTAAACGAGTTTCCTAATAAGGTTAGAATCATTCTCACAACAGAATAATAGGAAGAAAATTTAGGGACATTTCAAAGAAACAATGACTGTTTGGTACATTAAAAACTGAGCTGGAAAGCAACTTTCACAGAAAATTATATAGCTAAAGAAAATTTTCTTTAATGGATTTTCCTCCTTCCATGACATTAAAGAGTTGCTCAATACTCAAACTTACTTAATTTTCAGATTATATTGAGTGGAGTATCTTGAGCACCTGCAGGCAGTTCTTAGACCTAGTGATCTTTTGTCATACTGTGAGAGTGCAACATGTTATCTTGAGTCTCCTACCTGTGCTATCCCGTTCCTGTGCCTTAGATTACTTAGAATGAGATTTAGGAGCTAAACAGAGAAGGAATTTCAGTATATTCAGCAGATCTCCTTGTCTGGAAAAGTCAGGATACCAGCATTACAGATGTTACTATAGAAGACAACTGGGTAAATCTCAGTTTTTAAGAGATTTAGAAAAATAATTTATCTGAGGAAATAAGGCTGGGAACTCAAGTTATTCTCTGCAACACTACAATTCATAGTTTGTGAATACATCTGGAAACCCAACTTCCACTCAGGCTAACAAAGGGCAAGCTCTCCTCTTTTAAAATCCTAGGGACCTTTGAAGTTTATCAGTCTTATTACAGTGAAAGGGATGGACTATGTTGTGCACTTTTTGCCATAGAAAGAAGGAAAGAAAAAGTTGTGGCCAGATAGGAAAGATAAGCTTAGCAATGATCAGATAAGTGGAAAGAGCTAATGACTCAATTAGGATGCTCTTGATAACTAAGATTTATATTTGGCAAAGGCTCAGCAGAAAATTGTTTTACAAGTTTTGCAGTGGAAAAAGCGTTATACTGTGTTTATAGCAAGGGCATGTTGGACCTTATCTTGGGTATTCTTTTTTGCTTACCAGTATTGTTCCTTGATTTCAGTGTGATTTCAGGTCCTTAGTAAGTGAGAACTATTAACTTCAGTAGGAGATGTCTTGCTCAGAATACAGCATGATTACCATAATAACTAAGCTTACTTAATATACTATTAAAAACCACTCATATCTGACTAGATTGCCACAAAGTATGGCCAGGTGGTGTAGAAGAAGTGAGAAGAAGTGAGAAGAAGTGTCATTTACTTCAGCATACTCACACATATAGACCCCAGTAGGTAGGGAGAAGTGATTCACAAGGATGTCAAAAGAGCTTTGTTTGCTCCCCCAGCAGAACATTTTCCTAAGCAGACTATGCTTCTGAAACAACCAAAATGGGTGGAATTACATACTGTTTTCCTTTCAGGAACCACTCCCCTCCCCAACCAACCAACACTCCTCCCCGCCCTAAAAATCCTAAGGGTGGAAATACCATATTATTCACAGTGGAGTTCCAAGCAAGCTTGAGAGACAAGACAGATCTGTGGGACCGTAGATTCTATGGGGATTTGTACATGACATCATTACAGTGGCCTGGATTGTGGAAAAGCTAAGAAAAAAATGGTTTTATTCAGGGACCTCAAATCACTGTATAGGCAGATATAAATATTACTGTCACAAATGGAGAAATAAGAAAAGAGAGGCTTTCTTTCCAAGATTTTTTCCATCCACTGGGTATTCCAAATGGGTGCAAGTCCATAAGTAAAAGGGAGGCTAAGATCACTAAGTACATAAAGCATTACCATGCAACATGCAAGTAGGCTGGTGTTTTTAACAGGCTACATCAAACTGAAGTATGAGGCTTGATCATACTAAGTCTGTAAAAGGTCAACATTTTACTATTATAAATCATACTATCCTGAGCACTTTTAGACTTGACCTCCTTAAGAATCTTTGCAGAGCTATTGTAATCACAGGGCTGTGAGCAGGCCAGTTCATTAAATTGCCGACTCTGCTGTTTGCAGATGTTTGAGGCAGGTGTTCTGTACAGACCGGGGAGTTTGCTTTCTTCTGTTGCATGTTTCACTGGAGGTCAGAGGTTACACCTCAATGGCAAGGTCTCAACTGCATGGCAAGTCTCAGAGGTCTTTGTTAGGGGAGAAAAAGAATTCAGTCTCCTTAAAATTTATGTACTGCAAAAGATAACTGCACCTGCAGACTGCTGCTCTTATTGAAAACACATGGTGGCTGTTGGAAAAAATATAAAATGCTACTCTGTAGTTCCTGTTGAGAATATGCAGGCACTCTAAATGATCAGCATTAGACCAGAGATACCCAAATGATTCATGATCCAATAGTAGACAGTTCTGGTACAAAGTATATGTTTTTGTCATACACTTAGGGATTCGTGCAAATCCACCTGTATTTTAAAAACTGACTTTGGGCAGTGTTGTATTGCCATTGAAAAGTTGCCCTGCATAATATAATGTATGCTAGCAGGCATTCCCAATGACCCAGCTAGTTCATAATTGGAAAAGGTTAGTCCAGTTTTTCCTGGCCACCTGTATGTTGGCTTTGTAAGTTCCCAAATGGAAAGAGCAAAGATAGATTCTTCTAGATGCAGGGAATAGTATAAAATGGACCACCCTTACCAGAAAAACTTCTGTCTCAAAAAGACCACTGTAGGTTTACAGAATTAAAATCTGCTTTGTTTTTGCTAGAAATAACCTCCAGCAAACACCAAGGTTTTGTCAGTTCATGTTATGTTAGGTATAAATGATGCAGTTATGGAAGGGGATGGAACTATCTGTGTTTCTTAACTTCTACTGACATATATGACCATGGTACTGCTGAAACAGATTTCAGCAATGACTGTTGGGGCTGTAACATTAATGATTGCTGAAAGTTCATAGAAAATGAAGACAAATGATAGAACAGCATCACTTCCTGGAATCTCTAAGGCTAAGGTTTTCATTACCACTTCTTCATCAGCAGGAGCTGTTATAGATTAATTTCTCAATATTACCATGTAGGAAACGCAAACATTCAGTCCTGTGTTCATATGATGTTCAGAGTGTTCTTCATGAAAATTCTGTGTGAAATAATGATGTGGATTATCATGCAACAAGAAGTTTATTATGTCACCATATTACATATGACCTATACACTATACAAAGTTGTGTAACCTATGTTCAGTAAAAAGGTAAATAATAGGTACGGGGGAATCTAAATATATTTTTAAATTCTGAAAAATCTGCATCACAAATATCTATATGTAGTTCCCTAGCATCCATGTTTTTCATGGCTTAAGAGAGCAGAAATATGATATAGGACATCTAATTTCATCATCTGAAATATCTCTAAACATGAGAATTTTCCTGTTGATTTCAGAGGTGCAGCATTTTAATCTATTTTCTGTTTTCCTTTCTTTTTCTCCTGAATAATGAACCTACATAGTCACATTCAGGAATCCATTTTATGTACTAGTGATGAGAGACCTCTTTTCAACTGGAGATGAATAGGGTCAGTGTCGCAGGCTGGAAAATTTTTCAAGAACAACAACAAAGAGTATATATAATTTGAATGGTGTTTTTCAGAACACTTAATATTCGCTTCAGCTGCATTCTGCTCACACAAGTTATGACTTACTGCCAACCTCTAAGCCCTGATGGGGAAACAACACCAAATAGTGTTTCATCCAGTTTTTGATAAAACATTTATACACATATCATACAGTGTTATCAAGACTTCTATAGTCATATTGAGGCAACAAAGATCCCTACACTACTCTACATTATCTACAGTGTCTCTGACAGAGGATAATATCATGGACAAATATTGTCTCTAATTAAAGTATGAGGGAGATGTAGTGCAGAACTGGATTCAAAACTGACAGTCAGCATGCTGAGTGAGGGGCCACCTAAACTAAGCCGACAGCAAACCTTAATAATAGGGGGTGTTTCTTAACCCTAGTTCTTTCCGTAACTTCTGCTTTGAATTTATAGCCATGAGCCTCCTCCAGACTGAGATGGCTTTTAAAAACTAACCAATATTGGAGGTTTTGCAAATTGCAGTTTTTAAAACTTTCTGACAAGACTAGAGAAGAGGAGTTTTGGTGTTTTTACTGCATCTATATTTGTAACGCTCATTTACAACTGGGGAAACCCTATTCTATTACCTTTTCTGCCTGAAAAGATTCATACCCATATTTCTCACCATCATTCTCATTTGTGTTAGGCTTTAAAACAAGATGCTTTATAGATCTGAGTAATTTCAAAGACCATGAACGATATCGGTTTTGGCCACTCTTCTACTTTCCTTCTGGTGAATGTCTCTCTCCACGCTGTTAACAGTGGTGAATGTACCAAGTTCCAGTTTTGACAAAGCAGCATCCTCTGTTGAAATTCTATTTTATCAAAGCAATTACAGCCACCTGTTTTCCCAAATCCTCAGTTACATATAAGCCTGATATGGAATCTGAGCAGAGTG
Organism: Athene noctua; assembly: GCF_965140245.1. Lineage (NCBI taxonomy): Eukaryota > Metazoa > Chordata > Aves > Strigiformes > Strigidae > Athene > Athene noctua. Next base: position 184,877,692 of record NC_134037.1, read on the forward strand.
GAAAATCACTTTTTTATGTTTATAATCTGAAAACAGTCAGAATGGATAAACAGGACAGGACAGAGAAAAAACTGAGTGTTCTGCCACTAAGATAAGACAGCTAATGCACACTCAGAGCACATTAACATAGCTTGCATTAAAAACTAGGGTATTAACTCATCCTCTTAAAAGGTAAAGCAGTAAAATTGTGTTCACAATTTCAAAATTAGACATGTGCGACACATTTGCCAGCATCAATTATTTGGTTAGCTTTCTAGGATCTGCTTATTACTGTTATTATGAGGCTTATGCTCATTTTATGTTTTACTGTGGATCATATGCAGTCTGTCCTAGGGAACATCTTTTCATGTTGCCCATCTTGTGTGTTTTGCTCAGATTGCTCAGTCATTTGAGTTTCATTTTAAGACACACATATAGAAACCCTAGTATAAATCTGTCACCACTTGCAGTATGAATCTGAATGTTTTAAAGTTGTTTTTTTCTACATCTCAGCTGTTTTAATTTGAATTGCGCTACACAGCATTTCAAGCGTCAAGAAAGTTTCTGTTTTCCCGATTTCCTAATGTATAGAAGTATCATTCAGGGGTTTTAGTATATTACATTTATACCATGCTGTTTCTTCCTATTTTAAAAGAAAATGCAGTTGTATAATGCAACAATAAAAAATATTCCCAATGTTATTGTATTGTTTTAATCACACCTTCTGCAGGTGGCTTTGAGTAATCTGCACTTCTAAACTGGATAAGAGATTTCCCTATGGATAAGATTTGGTGTTGAAGCAGGGATTTTTTCCTGCTAAATAAATGGAAAGGATTTTTTTTTTTTTTTTAAAGCTGAAAAAGAAATGTTCTAAGAGTAGAAAAGTTCAAACAATAATCTCTTTTAGATAAAACAGTGTAGGTGACTTTGATCACATAGTTTGGTGAATCAGGTCCTTGACTGTTCTGAAAATGACAGTGTGATTGGTACTTTTCAGTTTTCTTTCTCGGGGCACAACTGATTGTTTATAAGTTGTTTGAGATCAATGAAAAAGAAAGAGTGTTCTTCCACAATATTACAGATAACAGCAAGGTGTATAAAGAGTGTCCTATCCCTGCAGATTAATTCTGACATGTGCAGAGCCCTGTTTGCATGAACTTCTCTTTCTAAGATATTATGGAAGGTGCCCATGCCAGTCAGTCATCAACCTCCCTGTAATTCTGGCAATACTCTTGAATAATTAGTTCCTTTTTTAACTTATCTGGATATGTGAGCAGCCTCAGGCCTGCAGGATGAATCTGTGTTATGCCCATACAGTTCTCCCTCACCCTGTGTCTCATTTGTTCATCATACTTGTCATCAGTTCTTTATGCAAAAAAGACCTTGGATGTATGTTTGCTGTTTTCACTTCTTTCCCTGACATCATGAAGTAATGGCATCTCTGAGCAAAGGTAACAAAAAGTAATACCTGTCAGGTGCTGCTGAAAATCTAGCCACATTTAAGATTTTCTGATCTATGCCACAGCATGTAACAAGCTACAGACACCTTCCCAGACATTGCGTTTGAAGAGACAGATTGCTCATTCTGGCACAGTCTACTGAAAGTTAGCAGGAACCTAGATATGCTAAACTGTGAGCATCACACTCCACTAACAGAAAGAGAGGTGTATCTGGCCAGTGAATGGAGCTACCCATGATGGAATAGAGTCAGGAGGGAAGGGACCCTCACCAGGCATTTCCCTCAGTTTTAAAACTGCATATAAAATTCCCACACTCTCTTCTCTCTATTATATCTCCTGTAGCACAGTCCACAGGAAAGGCTTATGTCTCAGGTGTCTGGTCATCTAGATTTCCACTAATTTCTTTGCTACATTGGAAGTTAAGGTCAGGAAAAACATGGATGCACACAGGAAGCGTCCATATGTACACATTTCCACACTGAGAAAAAATTTTATCTGGCAGAACATGGCATGTGCTCCTAACTTCTGTGTGCAGTTCTTTCGACCTGCAGCTCTACGTCTCTCTGCAGTCTTTATTGGTGTCCATGTCCTGACTAGCCTAGAAGGTCAGTGTCACAGCCAGCTACTTATGCCAAAGCAGCCACAGAGCAGTGTCATTTCTGTCTCCCTCTGCTGGACAATACAGTTCCCATGCATGTGTCATTCATTATAATTCACCAGATTCAGGATTTCAGCAACACAACATGTTTTACCAACAGTAGGAGAGAAGGAGGTAGTCTCTCTTGAGTCTGGGCTGTGGAACACAAAAGATCGATCGGCTGTCTCCCGTCTCTGGAAGTTCTCCAGGTAAGCAGGTCCAAGACTACCACTAGAACTAATGCTATGATCTAGATGTAATTTCTAATAACTGTCACAGTTTGGACTTCTTTATCCCAGGAAATACTCATATGCTGTGGTAGGCTCTGTTCTTTCCAGATCCAAAATATCACAAGTCTGGTTCACTGAGGTGGCTAACTGCACATGCAAAGCTAATCAAAGCCATGCTCATATATATTGATTCTCACAAAGCTGTACAATGTAACCTGCAACAAAATGGCAATCTCCATCCTGCTATCATAGACAACAGATTTCCAGCCTGCATGAAGTTGTTTATACATTCGTGCAGAATTCACACTCAGCCAAAAGATTGAATAGATTAGATGGAAACATATTCCCATATAGCTAGCCTGAAAATATACTCTTCAGGCTGAAAAGGGTGGGAAGAATCATGAGAAGGTCCCAGATGGGAAGTGGTTCATAGTTACAGTGTAATAGCAGTATGTATTTGCTTTCTGGATGGCCTTAAGGAAAGACTGGAGATACTTTTGCATGACGATAGGTCGGAACTGATAGCGGCTGTCACAGTTTGTAGATGCTGGGAGTAAAGATGTGCTTCAGAAAAAAAACCTTTGAAGATACCTTAGAAAAAAGATGCCACAGAGATGTGAGGGGCTCAGGGATCAGCTATGTGGCACAACATGGTAATTAAGTGCTGTTTCCATATCTGAGATCAGATATTTCCATATCTGCTCACTTTCACAAGCAGAAGGTGATGACTGGGCTACCAGAGCAAATCACCTGATTCTTTAAGGCAAAAAACCAAAGAAAATATGAAGCCTCAGGCCCACTATTTTTTTCACATTTTATATCTATTGTTCTTATAGTAACAGGAGCAGGAGCAGCACAAAAGTGTTTTCCCAGCACAGTAAAAAATTGTTCAAAACCAGTTTGGGCCCCAAAAGATTAATATCTTTTTGCCACCACCTTTGTACTACCATGTACATACTGAAGGAATGTCTGTCTAGAAGTCACATATTAAAAATGTTTGCAGGAAACAGGGTCTAGTGTCATCCTGCAAAAGAAACATCACAACAGCTCATCCAGAGAGCATTTGTCCAGGAAATGACACTGCGGTGACTGTTTCTTGCTTGCTTTTTACCTCTAGGGTAAAAAAAAACCCCACAAAGTAAAACAGGACAGCTGTTCACAGCTATCTCATGTCTGATCTATGTCCTCTCCCAAAACGGCCTTTCCACTTTCCTGGGGCAAATGATATTCCATCACAAGTATGCGTGCAGATTAGGTATTCTGAGGGACATTTCTGGACTTCCTCCAGTTTCTCTAACTGGAGATATGCCATTGAATTACTCAATAAATGTGCTGCCTGATCGATTAATCATATCTCTGGCTTTAGCGGCTCATTTTGCATCTCCTTGACTGTGTACTAACTCTTACTCTTCTCTCCTTGGCTTGGTCCCTGCCAGATTTTGAATATTCATCAGTTATTATATAGTTTGTCTGACCATTACTTCTAGCCTAGCTTCCAGGCAACAAATTATTCTCTAATTCACTTGGAGCATGATCTATTTTCCATTTAAATCAATGGTAGCTTAGGGAGACTATTGATGAGAACAATATCCTGAAGACAAAACTTTTTTTTTTTTTCCAAACACCTCTTAAAATTCTTTTCAAATTGGACAGATTTCAGCACCAACTGAGCAAGTCATCTGGACCAAAGTAAATGAACACAAACACCATCAGGTGACTTCTGCTTAAACCTCTAAGTTGTTGGGTTTCTGCAGCTGAAGGACAGAATTCAGGTTTAATGCATTAGAAACTGTTAGTTTAGTTTGCACAGTAGTCCAGTGATCTATGATGAAGTGCTTGATCTGAATACAGTTCATAACAGTCTGGGTTTGATTTACTGGAATAAGGGTCTATAAAGGTAGTAAGGATGGACACTGGCATTTTAAGAAACTTTGAGCGACAGGTAGTTGCTTGTTGCAAAAATGCAGTCCTTGACTTAAGACCTGCATTTGAAAGATAACTAAAAAGATAATTAAGGCTTATCCACATCACGTATCACAATATGACAAATATTATGGTAATTTGCCAGGATAGCCTTCTAATATAACTAATTGCCTTCCTATTTAACTCTACATGGCATTATAACACAACGCAGCTTCTACTGACATTAATTTTATTCCAAAACACAACAAGATTTCCAACACACCCAACCTCCCAGCAGAAGCCATTAGGGAAAGTAACCTATGATTAATTTCAATAATATGTCAGTCTGTGATAAAAGAAAGTGAGCCCCCAAACCCCAAAAGCTTGTATGTTATATGAATGAGCATGTGTGTGAAACCTGCTGAGACACATGATTTAAAAGAATTGACACATGGGTGTGCCAGCCAACTAGGAATTGCAGTGTAGGAGGTCTTTCTCAGACGTTTCAGCAAATGTTATTGTAACACTGCTGTGCTGCCTTGGGGGCTTGGAAAAAGCTTAACATATCTTTGCAGAGTGAAAACAATGATAAGATGAATGAGGTAAACCACAATCTTAAGAAGGAAATCTTTCTCATGTTTGTTTCATAACTCAAAAAGGGTGTGATGGGGTCTTTCTACAGCAAGCTTTGGATTAGAGGTCAAATGTGCAAAATGTTAACAAAAGAGAAAAAGACCTTCTAGAAATGGGGTAAAGAAGTTTTGCTTGCATGCTTAGGGCCACAGAAAAACCCAGTCTGTATGAGCTGCTTATAGCCATTTTGGTATTTCTGTTCACAAGTAAAATACATAACTTCAGTAACTCCAAAATATGAAACTGATAACTCTGAAAAGCCATACATGAGGCAAATGCATTAATGCTTAGATGCATTTCTACATTTATATGATGTGTCTGCTTTGCTAAAGTGATCTCAGGAAATCATAACCTGTTTTCCCACATAAAGTAAAACATTTTGCTCTGCTCTGTTCTCATTCTGCCCTCACCTCCTGTTAATTCTTGTTTGGTGATGGCCTGACCACTTGATCAGCAAGGCAAAAGACAAGTAGAGGGAGATGGGTAGGGCAGCTTTGATCTCCTGCCCTCCTCCCTGCAACAGGAATCATGATTATATGTAAAGGGAATTGAGAAACTTCTTCAGCTCACTTTCATTAAAGTTGTTGTGTGCCATAAAAATACTTCTTAGAAAATCATAAGTAAAAAGAACAATTTGCAAACCTGAAAATGTTCCAGTAATCTGAACTCTGGATGTCTGGATGTGACATATTTTCTTACATGTAGAAGCTGCATGTCACTGGCTTCATGTCGTGTGCATATACGTTGTCTGTCTGCTACAGCGTATTACAGAAGGACTGAAACTAGCCACAGCTACAGCCTCACTTCCTGCTATCACCAGAATCTTTCTTTGTCATCTTAATTGCTTTGAAAAACCAATGATACTGGATTTGGCTAAACAGAGACATTCCCGAACAAACTTCAGTGTTCTTTCTATAAGATGACATTTGTCTTGCAGAGCTGAAATAGAGTCATTGTTCTGTCTTGATTGGGAGAAGAAACCCTCAACTGCGGAACATTTTGAACTTGCTTATCTCTTACCTTTGCTGCTGTGGTAGAGTACCAAGACTAGTAATAATTGTGGTTTGATCTTGACTGAATACCAGATGTTTCAATATCTGTTACTCTGAGGTACTGTATGTATGATTACTTTTTGTGTGCTGAATTTAAGCAGCTTGATTCATCAGTATCTCTTTAAATTTCTTGAGAACTTTTGTTTTCTTTGGAAAGTTTGGCTTTCTCACTATATCTGGTTTTAAACTTTTCTGATGATCTTCCTTCCAGAAGGAACTGTAGTTTCTATCTGATCATCTGAACTGAAGCAAATTGCCATGCCTTTGCAGTTTGAGACGGTAGGGTAGATAAGCCTTGGTTACGTCTTTTTGACTTAGTGCCTTGGCAAATAAAACATTTCTGTTAAGATTACTGTCCGTAACATTGCATAGCATATTCTAGGATCCTTAGCAGCCTCCCAGCTTGTACCTAATGTCAGATATTTTCAGAAACTGAAATCAGTGCTGCTGCTTGTCCATTCAGTTAGTCAAGAAAAACACACACCCAGTAAGTAATGTGACTGATGCTTTGTATTTTATGTCCTGACATATAAACTTTCGTTTGGATACTTTATAAAGAATTTCTGAAGTATGGATACACAGCACTATTTTTACTAGGTTACTGACATGTGAAATCCATAGCAATGAGAATATTTAGCCTTTGATTCCTTTAGCTGCAATTTTTGGTAACACTTGACTACCAAGCCCATTACCATTAGCTGCATTATATAATGGTATCTTTGACAACTGTTGATAGACATATTTAAAGTCAATATTATATCTATTATGACTGGTATATTTCTGACAATGTACAAATTATCTTATACAAGTCAATAACTTGTTTTGGGATTATTTTCCATCTCATTGTTTAGCCATGTTTTAAGTGCTTCAAATCACTACAAGTATATGAACACTTATTCTGTTCTTCAGTTTCCCATTATCCCTTTGATAGGACAAAACTGGGAATATATAATGCAATACACACAACATTCAACAAACTGAAACACCTTGTGCCATGATCTGATTTAGGCCCTTGGGAGACAGTCAAGAAAAGGAGAGGAAGAATAAAAACAACTTCTGAACTTGATGGTTCTATAAAACTTCTGATTTTAGGTTTTGGTTATGTAACCCCCTATAATGGAGAAAGGACTACTTTAAACCTAAACCGGTCCTTTTTGAAGTCTTTTTTTTTTTTTCTGCAAGGTTTCAAGAGCTCTATCAAACCAGAGGCAGAAGAATCATAGCCTATTTTAGCTGTAGAAAGACAGAGAGGCTTAGAAATCCATGTATAGAGTTAAAAAGATTTCACAACCTTTGCAACAGAAGAGAGATCACGAAGCGAAAAAGTAGGGGAAGGAGAGATATGTGATCTGTAGCAAGACACCTCGCAAAGGGAGCTTAATTTTCTGAGCTATTTCCCAACCATGGAAACTGAAGTTCTATATTGCTAAATAAAAGTCCAGGGATTGATCTTTTGCTGAAAGGCTGAGTGTTGCCAGCTGGCTGTGGTCCACAGTATTTAGGGCTAACCACCTCTGTAAGAAATTTGTGTTGGAGAGAACAAGCTTGAGTATTCCAAAAAAAGAGCCAGGAAGTGCTGTTAACAATTAGGCAGTGAGGGTGCTATGGTCCAGTGCTGACCTCAGTCTCTGGCCCTTTTTTAATACAGTACAGAGGTACCCAGAGAGATCTTTAGACTGGCCTTATCCAGTGTGAGCCATCTGACTCTCCAGATGACAGAGAGACATTTTAAGCAAAGATCAGTATTGGCAGTATATAACTAGCTCTAGTTTAAGAGTCTGTGTCCCAGCTACATTAATCAGCATAAAAATGAAATCTGTGTACTTTTGGTTTTAACCTAATCTCAGATATGTTTCTTATGCCCTTCCTGATTACAGTGTTCTGTTTTTCTGAGTTATTGTTTTCACTGTTATACATAATGTTGAAGGCCTTGATCTGACTCCATTCTTAGGTGTATCTTTGATTTTCAATTCTTCTGCTGAATATAATGAAAATATTAAGAAATATTAAGAACTTTGCTGGATTGGTGCCAAGATTAACGTTGTTAGATAGACTAGGCATGTTCATAGTCTTTCTTTGTAATGTTGAAAATGGACTAGATTAAGAGAAATACAGAATGACAGGTATCCAGAAATCAGCCCTGGATAAGTAGACTACAGACATTACACAGTGTACTGCAGCAGGAAGGATAAGTTGAAGGTTGTCAGTTTGTCTAATACTGAACAAAAACAAAAGACTGTTCCTAAATGCTTGAAATAATAGGACAATCATGGATCTCAAATCCAGTTTAATCCTCTTTGGCAGCATGGTACTTTTCTAAAGCCATATATTAAAAGGGTGGGGACAAAAATGATCAGGTTTAATGCAGAATTTGGACCTCTGCATGAAATCTGTGTTTCATACATAATTTAGCAGATGCATTTTTCTTATACATATTCTTATATATAAGAAAATACACGTTCATTTAGAGACTTTTCTTTGGTGATTCAGTCATTTTCCTGTCTTCTGCAATTCAGCTCACTTTCATTAAAGTCATTGTGTGCTTATATAGCACCTTCTTTTACCACCATTTTCCTCGTGACAAAATCTTTCCAGTGTTTCTCCTGAAGGGCTGTGTTTTATAGTACTAGCTATGTCAAGATGATTGTAGGGATATATTGCAAAGCTAGAACTTTCAAAAGGAAGATTTTATTTCCCAGTCTTGGAAATAATACATTTGGTAAATTTTTGTTAAGGGTCACAATTTTTATTATTAATTCCTGGTGACTTGTGATCAGTCAGGAATGGGACTACATTGCATTAGGTTCTAGAATGCCTTCCCTAACCTTATTGCAGTCTAAATAATCAAGAAAAGAAAGGTCAAAAGAACAGAAGCAAAACACACTGAAGCATTAGTATTGTGGCAGACAGCACCAAGCTGGGGGTATAATTTCAGAAAGGGAAATGATAGAAAGTGATTAGCTAAGTGCTTAAATAAAGTAAAAGGAGAAAAAGGGTATGCAAATTAATGAAGAAAGTGGTAGAGGAAAGAAACAGGTCAGAAAGAGACTTCTGGAGTGAAGCCAAGTGAAAGGTTCTCTGAGAAGATTGGTCAGGGGAAACTGGACTGAAGTGCCTCAGCACAAAGCAGCGTACTCCCTACCAGACCCACAGTCTTTAAGTCTCTGTTTTAGCTAATCACATACTCCTTCTCCTAGCTCAAATTGGGAAAGAAATACTTCTTTAACTATTCAGCTTTTGAATCTACTATGTCTGAAATCTTATTTTCAAATATCTTTATATAAGAAGGGAAATCTTTGAGGTTAATACGCCATAATATTAATTAACTTTTTTTTGTTTAGCCATCAACAGTGGCAGTATTGAAAAACACAATACTTGCCACCAGTATGTGGACTTGGTTCATTTGCAGAGTTTCATATTAAGGACTTCATAAACTCATTGTCACGGTCCCTGTTGTAGTTTATTTTGCCAGTGATCCATGTGAGTGAGGTCTCTGTTAAGCATTAAGTGATATGATCATTAATAATTTTTGTACACTTTGTAAATGATCCATGGGTAAGGACAATTTATCATGTAATAGCAATTTTGATTTCCAGTAGGAAATACTTCTTAGGTGAGTTAGTTACTTTTGAAAATGTATCATATTTACTGAGGAATTTCAGAACTTTAGAAAACTCTACTCAGTAAAATGTGGACTGCAACATAACAATCAAATTTAAGTCACAATTTTAAAAGACAAAAAGTGTGTATATCAAATTTCACTCATGACCCGGATTTTGTCTGTGCAGGCCTGTTTTCTAGTAATAGAGATGTGAATTGGTCATTACGGAGGGCTGTTCAGATCCTCTTCAGCTGCATTCAGAAGTGTTGCTTACTGAATTTAATAACTTTGGTATTTTTTCTTATGTCTCTCCTCACACTTTTGCCAGATGTAATTCATGTATTGATTAGATGTGTCTCTGAAGTGACTGCACAAAGTTTTTTTGTTTACCCTATGGAACATGATGCTCATGTCACCTTTCTATAATGGTCTGTAATGGACATCTATAATGTCGTCTTTCCAGAATGGGTTCAAATTATGTGAGTTACTCTCAGAAAACAAATGGAAAATTCATCCATCTGATCCATGATGCCAAGTTAAAAAATAATAGCTTTTGTTGGATGAAATTATCCTTACCTGTGTGCACAGCCTAGTGTGGATTTTGAATCGGAACACAAATCACAAAATCACAGAATAATTTATGTTGGAAGAGACCTCTGGATGTCATTTAATCCTTTTCCCCTCTCAAAGCAGATCAGTTCTTTCAGGGCTGTGTCAAATCTTGAAGACCTCCAAGGAGGTAGACACCACAGCCTCTATGAGTAACCTATGCCAATGTTTGATCATCGTCATGGTAAAAAGTTTTCCTCTTGCAAAGTCTGTTCCTATCTTGCACGTTAAATATGTTGGGGACTGTTCTCTAGTGCTGAGGACAGCTGATGTGGAACAGAAGACATTCGTAATGTTAAACAATCCTGTCCTGCAAAAAAGGGGGGCTGCATCCAAACTTTGTTGTGAATGGCTCCTATCCCATGTCATCTCTTGTCTAGTCCTAGGAGTGGTTTGGAAACAAAATGTTACGGCCAAAAATGTACAAAGGACATACCAGGGATTCTGCTTGTTTAACAGTACAGATCAAGTTTCAGTGCTTGGAAGTAGCACTGCTTAACTTAAGTAGCTGTTCCCTAGATCCATTTAATTTAATAATGTAAACATGACCTATAATTCTATAAGGAATATGAGACTGTAGTGTGTAACCGATATGGAGTGTCCCATCTACTAATAAGTGTATTTGTTTCCTTCTACAAAAGCACAGATCTGGCTATTGGCACTCCTCAGAATGAGAGGACAGTCTTCCAGTGGTATAGTCAACAGATATGGCCACACATCGTATCTGAGAGTATGTGAAACATGGCGAGAACAAAGGAACACCATGTTGCTGCTTTGTCCTTATCTTCATTTGCAACATCACATCATTAGTACCATTCAGTAGAACATAGTGAAGTTTCTCTAGCTTGGAGACTGGGTCTTCACAGGGCAAACTCAAGATCTGTAAAATCATGCATTTCCAGCATAGAATCATAGAATAGTTTGGGACACTTTCCACCAGACCAGGCTGCTCAAACCCCCTTCCAACCTGGCCTGGAACACTGTCAGGGAGGGGGCAGCCACAACCTCTCTGGGCAACCTGTGCCAGTGTCTCACCACCCTCACAGTAAAGAGTTTCTTCCTTGTATCTAATCTAAATCTACCATCTTTCAGTTTAAAAACATCACCTCTTGTCCTATCACCACACTCCCTGATAAAGAGTCCTTCCCCATCTCTCCTGCAGGCCCCCTTTAAGTGCTGGAAGGCTGCTATAAGGTCTCTCTGGAGCCTTCTCTTCTCTGGGCTGAACAACCCCAACTCTCTCAGCCTGTCCTCACAGGGAAGGTGGTTCAGCCCCCTTATCATCTTCATGCCCTCCTCTGGACCCTCTCAGACAGACCCATATCCTTGTTATGTTGGGGGCCCCAGAGATGGACACAGCAGAGTAGAGGGGGAGAATCACCTCCCTCGTCCTGCTGGTCACACTTCTCTTGATGCAGCCCAGGGTACGGTTGGCTTTCCGGGTGTGCATCTCTGCTCTCTTTCAGTCTCCCTCTTCTCAGATGTTGCTGACTTGCTCTGTATTTTGATCAGGTTTTCTCAGGTTTCAGAGACAGTTGCTGCAGTTGGTCTGTGTTTTTAGTTTTTGCACTGCTTTACAAGTATCCTCGGTCAGTATACTGTTACATATAGATGTATAATGTTTACAAAGCTATCCCAATACAATGCTCTCTTCAGAAGCAGATGCGTGCACCAGATAAGGGTCTGGGTAGAAATTTTATAGACTGCCTGTTAGCACTTATCAAAATGTTATCTGTAAATATAGCTCTTTGAGTATTGCCAAACACTAGTAGCTGAGAGTTGACCAATCAACCAGATATGAATTTTTCTTTTTCAGAAATCAGCCAAATTGATACTACATATTTTTGCTCAGTGGAAATACACTGAATTTTCCTGAAGCCTGATTTTAAATTGAGAGGTGTCATCATGACAAATGAATGATTAGGATATATACTGCAATTTTCATTTTTTAGGGGACTAGTCAGTTGTTCAGATCTCAGCTAAATGAATAGGTGGCTAAAAGTCATTACAATCTGTAGCTTTTCAATGACTGTTACTGAAATGAACTGATGGAAATGATCTGTTTCCTAGTAAGTTTATGGTAATGAGACCAATACCAACTAGTGCTTTCATTAGCAGTTTTATGGAAGACAGATTTGAAGTGGAACTCCTATCTCAGAATCGAACTCATCTCACTTCCATCTACCCAAAAGACAGATTTTTAGGTTTCCTCTTTCAGTAATTTGCCCTTCATGCCCCATTAGTAGGTGATTCCAATGATCTACAGTAAACACTTATATGAGCAGTCTAAAATAGGTTATACTGCACAATTACGTCTTAAATAGTTTAAGTTAGTCAGAAGAAATTCCGTGCTCAGTTCCTGTAGGTAAGTCACCCAAACCAGATTTTATGGAGGAAAAAAAACCCTAAAAATTTTTCCTGGCTTTCCAGCATGTTAAGCCAGTTTCTACAGTGCAAATCAATAAAATTGCCTTAATAGAACTCTGAAATTAATCAGGGCTTGATTTTCATCATGGGAAAACTAGAATTAATTTAACCGTAGCTTGTCGTTCTCTATAATGATTTTTTTTTTTTTTTCAAGTGAAAATACACACACAAGACCTCTGAGTTGTAGACTCAAATCTACAAGTCAGAGCTCAGCATATAGATGAATGATTGTCATGAACAGTTTATTATTTATGTTTTAATACCAGCAAATGTCTTTTGGTGATGTACCTCATGTTACTTTCTATTTGATGAAATGTAACATCAGTCTAGAACTCTTTTGAGCATAAGTGCTCCAAATTACTCTGCTGTTGCACACAATCAAAATGGATACTATTCAAGATTTTTTTCACATATTTTTATTTAGGTCAAGTTCATGCAGAGTTTGTAACATGATGAATTTGGAAAAGCACCCAAACTCCCAAACTATTCAGAAACTCTATGTTTAAACTATCCCTAGTTATTACTGGAAACTTTTTTTTTTCTTTTCCAGCAGAGCATACCTTCTGAAAATAATATTATTATTAATATGTGTCTTGAGTTCACGTGGCATTTTCAGCTTTTTAAATTTCTCAAAAGTTTAGTATGTGTCTCTTCCATTTTCATAACAAATTTGTATCTGTTATAATGATTCAGAAAGCTTTATACAATATAAATATTACAGCAGGGTTAATATGTTAATATTTTACTTTCTAGAAAGTATAACATAGCTAAACTTGAAGCTATTAATGTAATGAAGAAACTACCAGCTAGGTTCTGTGGTCTATCCTATGTAAGAGTCATAGTCAATTATTATGTTACCTCTTCATAGTTTAAAATCTGTATACTTGTGGATTATTGCAAAGAATACTGCTCAAGGGCTGTTTATTTTAGCTTTTCCATGGAATTACATTCAGTTCCAAGTTCCAGTTTTGTCCATAGCATATATATATGTTTTGGATCTAGAATTGATCCAGAGCATATATTAAAGGAACATCTATAAAAGCAGGAACTTATATAAAAGGAAGATTTAAATAGCTTGAACTCATCTCATTTTTTCTGTTACCACCCTATTTCATGAAGTTAAGTCCACGTACATGTGTATGTGTATGTCCTTCTCTCTGTGTGACTTCATTACCTATAGCACTGCTTTAATTTCTGATTACATTGTTCCATGTGTTATCTATGCATCTCACCAAGCGAAACTCTATGCTGTTTGATCATCCAGCAAACTTTCTTCAGATATATCTGTTGCAGAGACTCTATGTTGCCTTTCTGACTTATCATCAGCCCCTCAAATGCTCTCAAGTCTGAGGGCTGTACATTCAGAATGTGTGTAAAGTCTTGAAACTTAATGGCCATTTTGTTAAAATGGGATTTCTTTCTTCCAGCATGATGGAATGTGTTTTAATCTTGTAACTAATGCATTAATAATAACAAGTGCTGCAATTTGTTCAGTAAGTATGCTTAAAATGTTAGTTTCTCTTCTGGAGTACTCTGTCTCTTTTGAAGTGTGGCAAATATGATTTAGTGTGCCAATCGGTAATAATTTTAACCCATAATGAACTTTGTATCTGTCTATGCTGTCTGTACATAATATATAGGTAGATAAAACAGTATCTAGATATATAAATATAACTCCCAGTATCCACTCTCTGCAGTGTTCGGTAAGCTTTTGGATTTTAACATACAGAAGACATATGACAAAAACCAAGCAGTTCTTCATCCATGCTCTTTTCCTTAACATTCTTTGTACTCCAGGTGTGCCTATTTGACCAGTAGGTTTTATTTAATTTTCTCAAAAGCACGTTTGATCCTCAGCTGTTGATCCTCAGCTGTATATATGTATATACATATATATATGTATATATGTATGTATATCTAGCTATCTCCAAATATATATATACACATACACACACATATGCACACATACACTGATGAATGGAATATATATACACCGTCATGCGTGAGGGATATAGACCCTAGATAAAAGAAAGGTGGTTTATTAATTTTTTTCATGTAAAATACCACCTGACTCTAAAGGATAATGCACAAGTTGTTCTAGCTAGTGTCAGCTAATTACTAGTTCGACAAATAAAGTTCCTTAGTATGTGTGATTTCAAAAGTTCAGTAATCTCTATCTTACTCTCTTCACTGAAACCAAATTTTTTTTGTAAATATATGTCAGAAAGAAGAGATATTCTATACTTTTAAGATTTACTATGTATAGCAAAGTTATCATTATGGATACAATGCTGTGTAATTCCTTGTATAGGTGGGTGATAAGGAGTCATCCACAGTGCAGAGATACTGCAGGTAAAACTGAACTGGAATAGATGTGCTGCAAAAATATGTAAAGGAGTTGTTACAGTTTTTTAGGCATTGTATTTTGAGTTTACTATGGTTAAAAGATTACTTTGAACACCGGACTTCTCTGTCCAACCTGCTTGTTTTGTTATTGTGTGAAGACCACTAATTTGATATTTAAAGTTATTTTCGAAGTGCTGAGCTGTTGGAAACTTTGGAAATTTTGGGAAACGCTTAACATTTTGGCACAGACTCAGATCATTAATAGGAGGATTAAAGTGAGAGTTAGGTGGTAAACTTTTACTAGGAGTATTATCATTCCTAGCGTATAGCCTGAAATTCCATGATCAGCTGCTGCCTAACCTTGTTTTTTCAGGTGTGCATGCTTCACCTAAAAAAATTGCGAGGTATTCAGTCATGTCTCACAGCACCCAACAAAGGGTATCTGAACCCATGTGAGCATGTTGTAAACAATAAGGCATGCTCACGCTTTCACATGTGTTCGTCTCTCTTGCCAAATGAAAATTTAATTTTTTCCATCAGAATGGAACACTTTAACTTGAATAGTTTGGTGAGCCCATCTATTTCAGACACCTTCAGACCGGCTTGCTTAGTCACTAGTGATTTCCCAAGCTGCTAGCTAGTCAGACGTCTGTACCTCTTTCTTATATGTACATTGTATATGCACTTGAGATAAAAGTAAATTCACAATGGGTGTGTATATAATCATACTTCCCATATTTATTTGTATTTATATTATACGTATTTCTGAATTTTGCGAAAAAGGACTAACTGAAGGACATTGATCAGGACTGTGCATTGCAGCTAGAGGTATGTCACTGTGTCACGGAACAGCTTTAAAGAGAAGAGTAAAAACTAAAGGCATCCTGGTTTCTGTCGACATGTTCTCTTAAGTATTCTAGCTGTTCTGTGCTCAGCACTTACTGTGGATCCTCTTTCTCTCTCTCTCTCTGCATGCACTTAAGAAAAGCTTTTGTTACCCAAGTTAGACCTTCAGTTTTCATTTTTGCGTGTCTTCTCATACCTATCTTGAATCAGCAAAACTAATTTCATTTTATCAGGTTACTTTTGATTTATACTGTAATAAAGCGAAGAAGACTGTAGCTTCTTAAATCTATTCTTTTTCCTGAGACCGAGACTGAGACTTTAACTGAGAGATGAGGAAAACAAACGCCTCAGTTATTACATGATGTATTGACTAGACTCCAGTTAGCCCATTATCAGCCATATTAACTTCTATCTCATATTGATTTGACTAATCTGGAACATACATTTGTATATATTATAATGAAAAAGTAGGCAAATAGCTATTTTCCTCTAGGATGTAAATTCTGTAAAGTGGGTGGAATATGGTTATAAATATTAACCTAGGCTTTGCGCTAGAACTTTGTGGATGGCTTCAAGGAAGAGATAGGTCTGACTTGGCAAAAGAAGAAAGTAAGTGCAGAACTGAAGCCAGAAAAGACAGAAGATACGAAGTTGAAGATGTTTTTCTGCTGCTTGATCGTATATACTGATGTGCTGGGGGAAAAAAAAAAGGACACCTATTTACTCTTTACTTTTCTATGTGTAACTTGTTTAGATCCGTTACTGCTCTACAAAGATGTCATGGGTAATAGCTGTGCCTACTGTTGTTTTACAAGAAGTTCAGTTTTGGACAGTCAGGTCAGTTTCTCCTAGAGCTACAATAGTCCTTGTTCTGAGTCCTCTCAAAACCTTTGGAGTACATGTACAACCAAGGTTAGAATATATGTCTATGTTTCACGAAAGTGATGAATGATTAATTGGGAATAATTTTCAGTATTAATTAGAGATAAATATGGTTCATATATGTGTCTATTTAACATAATACATGGTTAGGTTGCAGTCCTGATAGAAAGGAAATAAATACCCCATAAGCACACTGTGGATTTTGAGTGAATGATTTTTTGAATGTTTATAATTTTTTTAATATCATGTGGTAATTCATTTAATAAACTTTAAGACAAAGTCTAAAATAGTGCATCATATGAAGACTCTCATTATCTTTGAATATACTTATATCTGGATTTAAGGGAACTACATTTGTAATCTTGCAGGATGGGCATCATCACATGGGAAGCCACTGAAACACCAAGCTGCAGGTATGATTATATATCCTAATTCTCTCTCCCTTGGTCTATTGGAAATTCATATTAGCATAATTTTATTTACCATTTTGGCTGCTTTCATTACAGTTCTGTCACATACTCTTTCATTATGTTCGGCTTAATGTATGCGTAATGGTAAACTTGCTCTTTTACTTTTTTTTGTGATTATTCTGTCAAGAAAACATTATCAGTTCTGCAATTTGCATTTTTTTATTCCAAGAGAAATCCTTAAACAGTTATTTTTTCTGAAGTTTATAATTTAATGGGAATTTGTAACAAATGCTACCTGAGGTTTTTTAAACACATGATTTTCAATTTATGGATGCATTACTTAGTATATTATGTCCATGAGTATACAAAGCAACATTTAAAAACAGTTTGTCAGGTAAAAACTCAAATCTTTCCTGGTGTACTGACTGCAACACACCCCAAAACAACCCTCCTCTACTTTTCTGCAAAATCAAATAAAAGCAACAACAAAGACATTGAGAGTTAATCACTTATATTAAAGACGTTTACTAAAAAACTTTAAAATTCATGAAGTATGGTAAATTTCTTTGCATATTAATTCGTCAGGGCACCTCAAGGCTGGTGGTGGCTCCACAGGGTGGGTCCGGGCAGGGCCTGGCACCAGGGCCCGTCCCAGCCGCGGGCCGGCGCAGGGCCGCGGGGGCCCCGGGGCAGCCCCAGCCCCGGCATCGGGCCCGTCCCTGGGGCCGGGGCCGGGCGGCGGCCGGGCTGGGCCGTGGGGCCGCGGGTGGGCCCGGCTCGGCGGGGGCCATGGCCGGGCAGGGCAGGGCTGTGGGGAGCTGGAGACCGGCCCTGCTGCGGCGGCGCTGGGGCAGGCGCTGACGGCCCGGGGGGCTCACGGGGGTCCGGGGCCTGCGCACCCTGGGGGGACCCCGGGGCGCTGGGCAATGGTGGTGGGGGCTGGTGGTGCCCTTGGGGCCCAGGCCAAAAGCGTGGCTTGATATGTTATGAAATAATAGTATATTCATGTCATTTTTCAACAATTTAAAAATCATATCATCTGTTTAATTATTTATATCACTACAGCCACCTCTAATTTTGCTTCTGTCATATTAGTTTAGATAAGGTTGGAGTAATACGCTATTTTTAGAAAAGATTGGAATATTCCACATTATTTTACCGTCTCACCCCTTTTTAGCTGAAGCTTGCCTTCCCTTTCTCCTAAATGAATGAAGCAAATATGGACATGCTTTGTATCTGTGACTGTGAATGTATATAAAGTTATACTGGGTGTAAGTGGTGTAAAATGACAATCTGATTTTGAAACAGAATCATAGTTGAAGTGCTGTTCAGTCAGCTTTATTTGCAGCTTTGACAACAAAAATATACAGGGAAGTCTAGACACTGTCTTTGTTCTTTTAGGTTTTCCTTACCCCATAACAGAAAAACTTCCATTTTTGTTATTGCATGAAAACATACAGAGTTGGCATGTTCATCAAAGCTGTTAACCAAGAATTGCCTTTGACAGATTATATTAAGGAAAGATTTGACATGAGAACAAAATCTTGAACTGAGAGAACAGTTATAAATTAAATGAGCTGTAGACTCCTGGTCTGAGAGGGAATGTGAGGCCACTCAGAGTCTGAGAGCCATGGAGAGCTCTGTGTAAATGTTTTGCAGGACCTCAGAAAACAGATGTCTCCACATTCCTGTGAGGAGGAGCGATCACTCTGCTCAAATGCTGCAACAGAATGGTAGGTGGAATAAATGGATCTTGTTGTAAAATTGTAAAAAGTATGGCATTTAATGGCAAGGCTACAGAAGGTGTGCTAACTGCAAGGTTTAAGACAAAAGGACATTTTTTTTTCCCTCTTAATTTTGCCTTTCCATGTATAACGCTAAGAATCTGACTTTTTGCTCTGAACATACAGGGTTGAAACCAAAGCCACCAGTTCTATTTTAAAGGAATTAGTAAGTACCTAGGAAAAACTAATGGTCTCAGGCTTTTACAATACTACTATCAGGAGGCTTAATTCAAAGATTTATCTTTGTCTGTATCATGATGACTGTGATATGTAAGTCACATCATATTTGTCTGTAGCTGTAATTTCTAGAGAATTAAAGTCCAATAATTCTAGCATTTGCACATTAATTATAAGATTTCTATTTAGTCTATAATATATTTTGTACTAGTTTCCCCATGGATACCTGCAGGAAAAAAGCTAGAAAATTGTTTAGAATATATAAAGATGGATATGCTGAACAACTAAAGAATATTGATTAACTATCTTTCCTGCCGCTATATTAGATCTTAGGCCTTTCTTTAACAGCAAGCTAAGAAATCAGCATAATACAGATTTATTTTCTGCTATAGTGTAGTGTAATTTGAATGTTCTTAAAACCTCAGTTCTTTATACAAAGGATTTTTTTGATTTAATAGCATAGTATTTTAAGGATATATAATATACATACATATCTAATCTGTCTATCTTCCTATAAAACCCCATAGTTCTTTAAAGACATATATGTTCATGATCTAACAGTTGGCCTAATGGGGTGTATTTTGAACTCCTTAGGAGATGAGAATGCAGAATCCAGTCAAATGGAAAGTGAAAATAGATTTGTTGTTTTCCTTCTATTTGATCCTATCAAATAAATTGTACATGTTTAATAGTCATGTAGCTGCTCAAAACTTGTTTAAAAGTAGTGGGACATACTAAGAAAGCAAGGAATGTACAAAGACATAGGAGCTACATGTATTACAGTAGGTTTCACCTGACCAAGTAAAAGTGTGGTTTACCTCAACATTTGAGCTTGTTGTCAATAATCTCTCCACAGTCAGTAAAGACAAGTAAAAAGGCATATTTAGACACACACAAGTCAATGGGGCCAGATGGGATCCACCCAAGGGTACTGAGGGAGCTGGCAGAAGTGTTTACTAAGTTGCTTTCAATCATTTATCAGCAGTCCTGGCTAACCGGGGGAGGTCTCAGATGACCGGAGGTTAGCAAATGTGACACCCATCTACAAGGACTGGAAGGAGGTTCTGGGGAGCTACAGGCCTGTCAGCCTGACCTCAGTTCCAGGGAAGGCTATGGAGCTGGTCATGCTGAGTGCAATTATGCAGTATGTACAGGACAACCAGGGGATCAGGCCCAGTCAGCATGGGTTTATGAAAGGCAGGTCTTGATTGACAAACCTGATCTCCTTCTATGACAAGGTGACCTGCTTAGTGGATGAGGGAAAGGCTGTGGATGTTTAGCTGGAGTTTAGTAAAGCCTTTGACACTCTTTCCTACAGTATTCTTCTGGAGAAACTGGCTTGTTATGGCTTGGACAAGAGTTCTGTTCACTGGGTATAAAAGTTGGCTGGATGGCCAAGCCCAGGAGTTTTGGTGAATGAAGTTTAATCCAACTGGCAACTGGTCACAAATGTTGTTTCCCACACCTCAGTACTGGGGACAGTTCTGTTTAATATCTTTATCAATGATGTGGATGAGAGGATCAAGTGCACCCTCAGGAAGTTTGCAGATGACACCATGTTGGGCAGGAGGTTGATCTACTTGAGGGAAGGAAGGCTCTACCCATGGATCTGGACAGGCTGGAGCGATGGGACGATTGTATGAGGTTCAACAAGGCTCAGTACTGGGTCCTGCACTTGGGTCATAATATCCCCATGCAACACTACAGGCTTGGGGAAGAGCGACTGGAAGCTGGCTGGCAGAAAAGGACCTGGGGATGTTGGTTGACAGATGGTTGAATATGAGCCAGCAGTGTGACCACGTGGCCAAGAAGTGGGATCCAATAACATGGATGGAAGGAGGATCTGGGGAACTACAAGCCTCACAGTCTGACAGACTCTTCATTTTTAGAACTCATTCAATTTGAGTTTTTCAAAGAACAAGATCCAAGGAGGAAACTTAGATGTTTGAACAGGAAATGTCTAAAAATTACACACCTGACCCTAGCAAAGTGACTCAAGGAAATTTAGTTGAACACCTAACAGCACAGATAAAGAAGAGATAATTCAGTCCTCGGTTAGATAACATCTAAAAAACCAGATCATGAGTAGGGAGCCATTACTGTTGATAGGGAACATTAAATCCAAAGGTGTGTTTGCTGTTCTGGCCACCTCTGAGGCACCAGAAGAAAAGATCTCTAAAGGAACAAATAAATGCAAACCCAGCTGTTTCATGATTATACACTGAGTTAAACAAGGAGACTTTTGTTTTCAGTTCTCTGTTGCCAAGTTTGGCTTTGTTTATGTGACTTCTGTTTTTTGTGACTGGAATGAAAAAGTGGAAAATTCTGTGTGACTTTAGGACACAGAGTCCTTCCAGAAAACTGACCTACCACTGCCAGCCATCCTCTCCCAGTCCTGTTGGCCCTGTCTTCTTGGCTGATGGCTTACAGGGTTGACATCTGGCTCCTTCCAGATATTTTGCATGCAGGCAATTAAAGCATGCTCCAGGGAAATAAGCCCCGTGTATTTCAATATTCTTAGACTGCTTGCAGTCCAGGATCTAGACATGCTTTTTTTCTGAATACTTTTCTGCCCTCCATCTCAGTCTTCTGTATTCTCACTTGTTCTGTGCTATAAGCAGGAATGCAGAAATGCTTTTCAGTGTTTCTTTTTGAGATCAAAATAATATAAGTGACCTGGTTTACATTGTGCCCTCATAAGCAATTTTATTAAGGATGATGTATAAAGCATTAACATGAGAATGCATGCTAAAATAGGAAGGAATGGACTTCTTTAGGTGTGGCAGGTGCACCCACCCAATGGCAACAGGGCTTCTTGGCTGCTGAAGTGTAGCAGCTTCTGATTGCCTTTGTTCTTGGGGCTTCGTGGTAGTTGGGACCTTTGGCCAGTGGGAGTCGCTATTGACTACAGGTCAGGTTTGGCCTGGGTGTAAATGGAGTCCCCTGGGGGAGCCATTGGGAGCTCGTCCCCTGGAGCAGCAGCTGCAGTCAAGGACTCTCCCCTTGGGTTGGGACGCCGCCCAAGGAAACTCCTTGAGGGGCCTTGGGTTGGGATGCTGCCCTGAGCAGGTCCTCGAGGTTGAGAGCCCTCACTTGTCAGGTGAGTGATAAAGCGTTTTGGGTTGTCATTAAACCCTAGGAAGTTCTTCTGTTCTCTCACAGACGTTCGAACCTGTAATTTGCGAAGGGCTAGTTAATTGTGCTGATAATAAATTTTTAATTTTTGGTGGTTGCTTGTTTATTTGAGAGCATCTGTGACATTAGGTAACTTCACCAGAGATAATATTGTGTGACTGCACCCTTTTTTTACAGTACATGAAGATTTACCAAGCCAAGGATTTGAAATATTTGGCTAATAATTGAACTGATTAGCTGTCTAAAATAATTAGCTGTTGATAGATATAGAAGGATTATTTTACAAGAGATATAGTGCCTAGAATATTAGAATTCCCTACCAGATGTGTCTTTGACACTATGGAATCTGATTTGACTGAACTAACACATCGTTTATGGCCAATGAAATTAATATAACATGTAAATAGGAAAGATCTTGTGGGGTTTGATTACCCATTTCAGTTGTGTAATAATGGCTATTAGCAGTACTTTATTTGTGTATTTATTACTTTACAATGCATAGCTTTAAAACAGGAGTAGACCATGAAAACTCCTTGAAGTGAATGATTTATTCAGTATGTTTAACCTTGTTAAAATTTATGAAGAATCCACATGCAAGCCCTATAAATTTGTTCATGATAGACTGGATCTTTTTGCCATAAATATAGTTTAAAACACACATCAACAATTTCCAACAGAAACAATAAACAGAAAATAAAAGAATACTGTAATAATTATTAATTCTCCACTGAACAGCTAAAACATTTGGAATGAAGAGAGAAATCAAAGTTCAAGATGGCTGATGCCAGTGAAGCTGCAACACTTGATGCAGTTACTGTGCTATTGATACAATTATTCCATTAGAGTTCTCACAAATAATGTTGACAAAAACCACACACAAACTCTTATACCTATACATAAATGTCTATATGCACATTGCTAGTCACAGAAAATGAAAAAAAAAGTGTAAAAGGTACCATGAAAGTAAATTCACTCTGGCTGTTTTCACCAATGTTGACATACATTCTTATATGTACTCATATGATAAGAGCTACCTAAGAAAGAACTAAGAAAATGAAACCCAGACTATTCCTTAAGAGCTGATTGCAAATGAACAGCAAAATGCAGGGATTCACTGAATGCCAGAAAATCCCGTTTTATAAGACTGATCATGAGGTCAGAGATTTTTCCAAGCAACTTACCAACTTGCCAATTTGAAGTGGTAAACATGGCAGGATCCCGCTGAGCTTTACAGGTAGAGCAGCTGCTACATATATGTATACAGAGTACTTTTTCAGAGTGGCCTGTGCATTGAGTATGATATGTGGTCCTGTGTTCTTTACCTCCATTAACTTATTTTTCTTTTGTGAGCATTTCTATTACAGTTGAAAACTGCTGATTTTGGTGGATACCTTTGCTGATTAGGCTGGTCCACAGAGCTGTGAAATGTCTCTTGTTTAATGTGGTGGTTTACATATATGCTTTGCCCAGGCATAAATGGCAGTCCTGGGATTTAATCTGCTGCCTCCTGTGTCCCTGTTATTGGTGCACTGAGGAAGAAATGTCCTTAAATTTATTCCAAATTCACATCTGTTTCTCCAGTTGGATAGACTTTTAAGATTGAAATGTGATGGTGCAGCTGTTGACCTTTTTCACATGTTGTCTCCTCCTTTGAGAACTAAGAATTAATTTTCTTCTTTTACAGAACAAAGATACAAATAGTTTTCTTCAGTGGCTAGTTTGCATCAGGCTCTTCAGCACACTCAGCTTGATGGAAAGGCAATTTGCAGAACACTTTTCCATCCCTGTGTAAGGTACAGTCACTGCTCCAAAACTTCCAAAAGAGGGAAGGCGCCACAGAAGGTCAAAGCCACAACTGTCCTGTCCCATAACTGTGGGGCAGGCCAGGTGCATTGGAGGGTGGAAGAGCAGAAAATAGTTTACGTAGTCGCCTGCACATAGAGGACTGTGTATTTATGATGTGAACCCGAAGTTAATTTTACACATCATACTGCATTAAAATACTATGGCAAGCATTCATGGTTGCACAGAAAAATGTATTTTATATGCCATTCTTTGTGTCAAATCCCTCTTGTATACGTGCCTGATCCTTCAGTTTTCTTCTCTGTGACTTGTGTGCATGTGGGAGGCTTGAGGAGGCAATTTTTGCAGTGAGTCACTAGAAAACTGAAAACAGGAGGGAAAGTTAGTTTCACTAACTCCTCCACTGAAATATTTTAAAGCAACAAAATAATATAAATTATGATTTCACTTTATTTCAATTTATTGATAATACGTAGTAATACTTTCCTATGAAAATTTATTCTAACTGCCATTTGAGAGTGAATTTTTTTACTGCCCTTAATACTGTTTTATAACATTCCTTTGTGTTTTAGTGTGTATGCCAGGACATTGTTGGAATTAGGAATGGATGATTTCAGCACCCTGAGAGAAGTAATGAAGATTAGTATAAGTAGTTCCATGAGGCATGAAAAATAGTGAGATTTTAGTGAGAAGATGACAAATCAAGGTTAAATTTTGCCTCCACAAAAGAATGAGGAGCGTAGTCACATTATCTAGCAAGGGCTGTGGAATCCTTTTTTGGGAAAAATAAATAAAAAGCTTCTTCATTACATTCCTGTGATTTGTTCTAGTCCTGCTGACACAGGCTATTAAAAACCTTGTTTATGTTTTAGAGACTTTTTTAAAGAGCACTTTGGGGCTTTATAGTGTTTGTAGAATGTTCTTTATAGTTAAAATTACATGCTGAGATGGCAGGCTGCTGAGCTAATATATTGTTACACTGATTAAATTGATTAAAAGCTTCATTTTTGACAGGCAAATTGTAGAGGCTGAGATCTCTTTATTGCACATTTCAGTAATTCATCTCATGTCTCATCCTATCTAATAATCACTTCTCTGCCTCCCTGTTTAGGAATCATCTCAGCAGCGGGTACATTTTCAAACAGCATATTAGCTTCAGATCTGAATTACATGAGTCACAGTGCATTGGCATTACAAAAGTCTTATTCAAGGTAATGGTTTATTCAATGTAACACTTGAAATATATTCCTTTCCTTTCCTTTTTTTTTTCTTGCTATACTGTGAACCCTTGATTTTTAGATTAGAAAATAAGAGATTGCTCTTTCTATAGCTGTAGATAGACAGAAGAGGTCATACTGCAGAAGCATTTTACGTCCTGCTCAGAACAACAGATGCTTACTTACGAAAATGTGATAGCAGAGCATAAAACCTTACAAGAAATCAGTGTAGATATAACAGGCAGATTTAAGAGGATTCAGCAACTTAAATTAGCTGCAGAAGAGATATTTTGCATTAAATGTTGAATAAGGTGAGTTTTTTAGAAAAACTGAAGAAATCTAAATTGTTTAAATAAATGTAGATGCCTACAGACAAATCTGTATGCTTCTGATAGCTGTGCAAAGTACAAGTGTTCACAGTTTGCCAACAGGAGAGACTGAAGGCAGTCCAGAAATGCGAGTTGGCTGATAGTACCTCAGAGATATGGGTAGGCAGTGCCAGCCATAATCTGCACTTCTGTATGACACATTCCTGATTTGATATAAGCGTTTTCTGAAGTAAAACCAGATTTGTTTAGCCAGGGATCCGTGCCCATCCCAGTGACTCTAGTAAATGAAGAAGACACTACTTGCTTACCTTACAGCATGAAAGGTAAGAAGATGAACTGTGTCTGTCTGATTCAGACTGAAGATCCATTAGCTCAGTATCCTGAATTGCTGATTCTGTTCAATGAACTGTACAACACAGCTTCTGGCTACCAGAAACTTCTGGAGTGGTGTTGACGTTCTGCACACTCTATTTGGATGCCACTGATTAGGCTTATCTTTGGATTGAACTTTTTGATTTTGGATTTAACTTTTATCTGGTCTGTATTTATAATATAGGCCACATAGCATCCTGTGACAATGAATTCAGTAACTGAATTATGTTCTACTTTAAACCTGTCATTTCATGTGAAGAACCATTTTTTCTTAATTGTGAGGAATTAAGGTGGGAATCCTATGTCATAAGTGTGAATTAGATGTGATGTGCAGGTCTAAGAGGTAGCATAATGAAAGCAATCAAATTAGATTTCATACAGAGCAGAAATGGGGACATGTAGAGATGATGATCATCCTAGCAGCATTTTGACTAGTACCAACAAGATGTTACCAATCCCCAGCGATGTAGCATCTAGAATTAGTCCTACACAGTGCTGGGATTTATAAGATGCTACACCGTGGAAGTTACATTATTTTTCAACCCCCTCCCTAATCTGTATGTGTGTGTGAACAAGCACAGAAGATATTTTTGATCACATCTGCAAAAGATAGTCTCTACAATCTACAAATTTGGAACTCCTTAAATTAGGCCATCCCTCACTCCAACAGTGAATTACATGCCTTTCTTTCCTGTATCCCTGTGAGAGAACTTGCTTTATACCCTGCAAAACAAATAAGGGGTTATTTTGAAATTACTTCATCCAACAGGTCTTCAGCAGGCCATTTTCTGGTAAATCTGAGCCAGGATACTCGTGCATAATCTCCTACTATATTTCCTTGAGTGAAGGACATTTGGGTGTTTCTAAGGGATAATTTGACCTGCTATATAGCCCTTGTCAGCAGCTAGGAAACCCTTTACAGCATTTATCAATAGTTAGAAATACAGCAGCATATGAGTCTAAGACAAAAATACAAAATGCAAAGAAAATATGTGTCCAATAAGGCGAATTCTTCCTTCATCAGCCACTATAAAAGACTACACATCAAAGCTTTTTCATTTAAAGAGGTAGAGATTTCACTCATTACCCATACTGGACCATCCCATACACTAGGGATTTGTATTCCCTACTGGCTGTCCACCCTTCCCCTCCCATAGTACACAGATTTTCTCCATCAAGGGTTTCCTTTTTAATAAGATGTAGCATTTTAGCCAGCATTTTAATTTCAACATTTTGTGCTGTTGCACACCTGTAAAAATACGTTTATTATTTCATTAAGGAGACTGAAAGGAGAGCCAGGGGAACCTTTAAGCAATAGTTATTAGAAATTCTGTTCTTCTGTAGCCAATTAACCCTCCTCTGCCTTTTTCCATGTTCTGTATTATCACATGTCAGTCTACTTTCAAATGGCAAAGTTTACAAAAAACGCATGCACTACAAAATCCGGGCCAGAAGGTTTGCTGTTATATTCTCCAGCAGAAGTTTGGTACAGCAACCAATTTTAAGTAGAGTGGAACCTCATATTGAATCATAAAATTATTCCAGATTGTGGGTTTTTTTCAGTTACACTCAATCTCATTTTTCTAAATTCAGGAATTTCACCATGTTTTTTTCACATATTCAGATTAAATTCCTTTTGATTGCTGTTAAGAATCCCCACAGTCTAATTTTAGATGCCTAACTTTGGCTTTCCATTGCTTTCCTCTAGATATGGTGGTTCAGGACAGGAAAATATTTGGAATAGTCTACCTCTTTTCAGTGTCTGCATATGGATACTGGTAAGACTGATGTCCTGATTTAGACGTATTAATAAGTTTCCCAAAGGTAGGTGATGTGAATATCCCTTTCTACAAAAGACTAGCTTTCTAAACAAGTGCACAGTTACTCTGGGACTCAAGGATATACTGAAGATCTCATAGGTGTACAGTAATTTGTTTTGGATTTAGGCATGGGATAAGTATATGTGTGTTTGTTTGATTGTGCCTTGCTTTCTGTTGTGCTGATGTGCACCTATTGGTACTCTCTAAAATTTAGAAATCTGGACTCAGATTAAAAGAATTCTCTAACTCCTACCCACTCGTCTCATTCTTTACAGTTTGGGCCCTTGCCATTTTTAACTGATGTTAGCCAATGCAGAAGGCATACTGCTTTGTCTTGGGATCTTGATGGTTGTTAATACTTAGAGAATGATGAATATATTTTAACAAGTGTATATCCATCTGGCTCTGGACACCTTGGGAAACAGATGCGTGGAAAAATGAGTGCAAAGATGAAACAGAGCATTAAATTGTGCATGACATTCTTCTGAAATGCTCTCATTTTCTGAGGTCAACAAATTGGAAGTAATTTTTGGGACTACATATGATGGAGCTGGGGAAGGATATGGGGAAATTCAAGTGAAGAAGATAACATTCCTAGAGCTCTCTGGAGCTGAAGTGACATATTATCTCAGTGATACTCCAAGATGTCATTATTAATAAGCCCAATGAACTGGACACCCACAAATCAGTTTGATGTTGCTGGATGTGCTATTGGAACTACCCTTAAAAAGATATGTTTTTTATCAAGAAGGGGCTGACACCCCTGGATCATAAAGCTTGCAAAGATACTAAAAAAATCAGCGTTCCAGATTATTTGTGGTCACTGCTGGGATCCACATACATTCACTTTACCTACCCATTTCTCAGTAGAGCTCAAAGTTTTAAGAAAATGACCATCGCTATATATTTATCAGTGGTGAGGCAGAGGACTATGGAAGGTTCCAAGATTCCAATCAGACTAGATATAAAGAAATTTTTTGCAATGAGGGTGGTGAAACACTGGAACAGGTTGCCCAGAGAGGTGGTAGATACACTATCCCTGGAAACATTCAAGATCAGCCTGGACAGGACTCTGAGCAACCTGATCTAGTTGAAGATGTCCCTGCTCATTGCAGGGTTGTTGGACTAGATGTCCTTTAAAGGTCCCTCCCAACACAAACTAGTCTATGATTCTGTGATTTTTTTCAGTGAGAAACTGAATTATGCTTGTAGAAGCATATGAACATTAATTTATATTGTGATTTGTCTTCCTATTCTGAAAGATGCAGTCAATTTTCTGATTCTTGGCTAAAGAGCTTTGAAACATGGTAACAAGCTCATTATATGTACCACATAGATACCTCTGAGAGCTTTTGATGGTGTTTTGGTGGAGGATCATCAGCCTATGTTTAGGGCAGAAGTTCAGCCCTGAGGGGGCCCTTTGCTCTGGCATTGCTTTAGAATCCCAAGCCACTGAGAAAGATCTAGAAAGATGGTTTCAGAGACAGTGCTGAATAATTAGAAAAATATATGGACTCCTACTGAAGTTCACTAGTGCTTTCTCATCTAAAGCTATGTGGCATTCTCTTTTGGATGAATAGATTTCCTTGGATTTTGTACTACTGCTTCCAACCTAAAAACCTGGCCAGAATTAAGCGAAGATCTGGAATGAATACTGAGGCACTAAACTGTCTTTTCATTCATTTCAGCAAAGTTGTCTTTTCTGAGTTCTTCACAAAAACACAGTTTGCATTTATACAGTACTTGGAAAGTAGAGACAATGTTTCTGAACAAAGTCTATGAAGAAAAGACTTCAACCATAAAAAAATTTAAAAGAAATTGGAATGTGTTTTCAGATTAATGTAGTCTATCTGAAAGAAATGCTGGAAATATTACCTACATACTGTTTGTTCCAGGTCTAATAGTGATTTTATCCCATATACTTACCGAAGTCTTAATACTGTCTCTACAAGGATGTTATTTGGTTTTCATTAGCTTAACATATAACAAATACAGAGTTGACAGAGTAGTCATGACACAAAGTAAAATTATATTTTTATGTGAGCAAAGTGCATGGACCAGGAACTTCATGATAGTGAATGCAGTGGTGACACCTCAGCAGCAAGTCATGATAAGTGACCAAAACATCTTAAAAATTTTTCCAGAATGCATATGGTCATGATTTGCACTGTTCAGCTAGATAGCAAGAATTAGTATAAGGACAGACATACACAGAAGACTGCGAGATGCAAAATAACATGTAAATGAAGAAAATCGTAACTGCAAGTGTAGTTTACTTTTCAAGAAAAGCAAAATAAAAAGCTTTACTCCTTTATCTATTTATATAGATAACTATTCACAAAAGAGAATAGCAAGTATTTTATAAGATAAACTTAAGGATAAAACTGATATATGATGCTAAACCATGATCTTCATGATTGGGAAGCTTCAGTGAGTGAGTGCTGCTTGCATTTCTCTTAGAACAATGTTAGAACAGAGTTGGGTTTTTTTCATGATACAGGCTAAAAATCAGAATTATTTGATCTCATACATGTCAAAGTTTATAACAGAATGTATAAACTATAACAACAAAAATAAATGAACAGTTAGTGAAAGAAAATCTTATCTAAAACTATCCTGGGAAAGGTTGCAATATGGAAAGATATGCCATGTTTTAGTTCTCAAATTCCTGACTTGATATGTTGATTTCAGCAGGCATAATTTTTCTCACCAGATTTAGCTGTATCTTTGAATAAAATGTTAACTTTACAAGAGATCATGAGCACTACTGAAGGGCTGAGTCTTGACAAAAGGCCAGATGTGAATGATTTATATGAGGAATATTATATACTGAGATTTTGCACGTGTGTGTGCGCACATGTGTGTACATGCACTCATGTTTGTGTGATTCAGAAATCTTGCACAGGAAGTGAACTACAGGTGTATCTCCTAATCCAACTTTTCTGAATATCACTGAATTTACAGAATTTGTTATGTACAGAATTTATTACTATTACTTCAAATGCAGCATTGGAAAGAATATTGTATAAAGAGACTTGGGCAGACTGCAGAAACCTGCTAAATATCAATTCTATTAAGGCTCAGCTTCAAATGCAAATCAATTTAATTATGATTTTTTTCTTTCTATTGCCACCTTTTCGCTTATTTACTTGCAGTTAACGAAATGTGCTGCAGTGAAAAAAAGTAATTGCCTTTTCTTTATGGCACTCATAATTCAGAAAAGTTGAAACAACTGTACATGTAGTGGGCTATATGAATTAATGATGAAGTGTATTGAAATATATTAACTTCAGTATTATTTTCAATAAGAAGCTGAAGGTTATGATAATTGAAGGATACAATTGTTGGAAGTAAAAATCGACTCTTATGGTGTACAAGTTTGAAACATACTAGGGGAAGGCTTTTTTTTTTTTTTTCCTGTAAGGTGCCATTTTATTTAAAGTTTTGCCATTTCTTTTATTAGTTTTTAATTTACATTCAAGAAAATGTGGTCACAACAACTTCTGGTGACTTTTGAGGTGGGAATTGACTACCTCTGTTTTGAGGAGAATGGTGCTCTCTGCTGTATCATCATGGCATGATCTGGATGGGTAAAACACTCTGCAAACAGTTGCCCTTGAGCTGTATGTGACAGGGAGATGGCATCTGACACCTGAATATGCAAGGAAGCAGGAACCAGACAGCACTTCTCTGATTTACCTATAAACAGTGATTACAGAGGAAGGTGTTTTGAAGTCAGGTGGTATAACAGACCAATAAAGGGATTTAAGACCATCGAAGTGTGTCAGATATCTGGAATAAACTTTCTAGATTATGTTGCCTTGGGGGAAAAAACCCTGGGGTAAGAATTTCCCAAAATATGAAAGGCAAATGACTGAAAATAAGAAAAAAATAAATTGCATTTTTCTCAGGTCTTGAAGAAGGAAAGAGCACGTCTTTTCGGCAAAATGAGAGAGGTCATCAACCATTCTCTGGCTAAGTGGCAAACCATGATTCACATCCACACACCTAAGATCTCTCCTAAAACCTGGTAGAAACATTTGAATTGTCTATCCAGAACAAACCCTGAATTCACAGTCATTGTAGGGTTATTTGCCAGAGAGTCCAGAAGTGTAGCAGAAAGCTAATCCAAATGCAGGGTAAGAAGTAGTGACTTAGAATTCTTCTAGAGTAAGTTGATTTTATGAAGTTTGTTGCTGTCTGTCTTCAAAGAAATAAAACCTCTGCAGAGATTACTCTTAAGAAGAATCTTACTTGACATAATTTATTACTTCTCTAAATGAGGAACAAATATTTTAAGTCTGAAAAATGTTCTACTTTGTTCTTATCTTAGTCTGATCCTGCAAACAGAGCACAGTGACAGAAGTAGTGAATCCAGACTCGCAGTGGGTTCAGATTTCCTGCATTCTTCTCTTTGGTAAGTTTGTGCCATTTTTCATTTTTGTAGTTTACCCTTATGCATTATGTCATAATTCATTCATAAAAATCCCTTCCAGTTAAACATCAAAGGGTACTTTAGGCTAAAAAAATCTCTGTTTAATGGATCATATATTTAGATCCAACTGCAGTTTTTGTGAAGGTCATGATTCAAAATAACAGCATAATCTTCTGCTTTGGTCTCTTGTCTGTTTTGACAATGAGATGTTGATTCACAGCCTCAAGACAGACTGTGATGTTGTACCCTACTAAGAAAGAGTACTGGTTGGTTAGTTCTTCGAGCAGCAGAATGATATTGAATGGGTGGGATCTGAGACTATGATACCACATAAGGTAGATAATTTTGTGTGGGACTGGAAAAGATTGAACTCAGGAGACATTCGTGTTTCTAGACCAAGTCAATAATTAGTAATTGTCTACAAAAAAACCCTCAAAACTGCAATTGCAGTTGTGATGATGGAAATACCAAGTATGTTTTTAGAAAGCTCATTCTCATCCAGGCCATTTAGCAATTCAGAACAGTTTGGAGCAGGGCTATTTTAATACCTGGGATCAGTATAAACAGCAGATGCTGGAAGGAAATGTTGTCTCAGTTGACCATGCTTTTATTTTATTTAGCTTTAGTTTGGTTTCTTGCAGTATCTCATTCAAAGTGCAAGTCAGATGTAATCTCCTTGGGTACATTCCTAGTCCTGCCAGCCAGGAAGAAACAAGCAAGATCTCCATAGCAGCCAGAGTGGTTATTAATAGAGTGCCACTCATTTGCTATGCTCCCACTTCTGAAAGGTGGGAGGGGAGGCTTCCATGAATGTGAGACACCACACTGGAAGACAGAAAAAAAAGGCAGAATAAATGAAACTACAGGGGAAAAGGAAAAGAATTTGCAAAACTTCAGAAAGTCTCTGGCTCAGAATTATTTGGAAATGGGAGCTCAAGAGACAGGGAATCATCCTCTCTAAGCTGCTGGGAAGCACAGAGAGCTCTCAGAGGAAAATAAGTTATCTACAAAGCTGGGGAATGTCACTAACAATATATTGGTCTGTTTTCCCTCTCTCACTCTTACTTTCTCCCTATTTTCAATGATTTAAAGTGAACTGTGATTAGCCTGGTGACCCTGGTGGGTGATTTCCCTGAAGGTAAAGTAAACTACAATATTTAAATGTAGCATTTGATGTAAGGGTGAGCCAAGCTTCACCTTTTTATGGCTGCAAAAGAAGGAAACACAAGAGACTTGTGATTTCACTTTAATGGTTGTGCTAATACACAGATTGGCTGTGGTCGGAGTGTGCCTGAGATAGGCCTTTGCATTTTTCTGTTGTAAAGAAAGAAACCACAAGAGACGTTCTTTTTCCCTGTCATAACCAGGTGTTTGTTACTTGATCTTGGGAGTGGATAAAATTGTGTATCCTCTTTTCTCCCTCTCTTGCATGTACTGAGTGTTTGATCTCTCTCCTCTGAACTGTGTTCTTTAAGTTTTATTCTGGTGTCCATTGAATGCTAGAAGAGAGCAAAAAGACTTTTAGCTAAATACTGGCTATACAGGAAAAATTGTAGTTTTGTGCTCCACAAAAATTAATTGCCAACAGTCCTCAATATACTTGTGAATTATGAAAAAGGGAAATAAGTGATTAGAAATATAGGGCTTGCCATACTGGGTCTGGCTTGAGATTGACATTGTCTAGTATTTTGTCTCTGGGAGTGGCCAGAAGTTAATTAAAGTAGTGTTTTTACAGAAAATTTAAACATGTGATTCCCTGCTCTATTGCCAATATAACATCAATTTTGGCAGAGGACATACATGGCATCTGTTAATAGGCAAGCAAAAGGAGCTTTATGGAGGAAACTAAAATAATATGTCTTTGGCTTTGTTTGTGTAAAGTAATTCATGGCTAATTGTAAGCAGATACTACACTTAAATACTGGGTTACATCCTAAGCTGATGTAAATCTTATAGTTCCATTGCTATCAGCAGGGCTATTCTAAGCGACATATGCTAACGACGTGATTCATAGTGAGAAAGACCGATTGCAGTAACAGAAATTCCAATTCTGTTAACTTTTCTTCACTTTGTCCCTCTTTTGAAGTCTATTTTAATGTCCCTTTCTCTCTCAATTCAAAAAGTTATACTTCATTTGAATTTATAAAGCAAGCTAAACAGAAGCTTAATCTTGGTCTGATTCTGTGCTGTCCTGTACCCTTTGTAGCCACTTCAGAATAAATGTGAAAGGTTTCCACTCTTATTTAGTGGCATTTGGTATTCATTTCACCAAGTATAAATGACAAAAAGGATAGAGGGCAACATATGATAGAAGTACAAAGCCCTAGTAGAACCAAAGGAAAGCAGTGGTTGTTTCTGTTCATGATTCTTTGATGGCAGTAGATTCATTGCAAAAAATAGATGTTTTGTGAAAAAGAGGTTCATAGTATGTTCCATGCTATGTCAGAATACTCTTTATATAGGATTGTTTACAACAAATAACCAGAAGAGGCACAAAACTGTATCAGCCTTAAAATGTCAATGCTAATTACATGTAAATTAGTATATACTTCCATTCAAATTATGCATACAAAAGTTAGACTGTTTTCAAAATCCAGAAAAACAGACGTGTTTCACAGCATAATGTCAAGCGGTTTAATAGATTTAACAAGACTTTTTGCTATTATATATTTATGTTACATCTGACTTTAAAGATATTACGTAGCAATGCCATACAGATGCCCACCAAAAATATGAAATACAAATATTAATGTAGATGAGATACTAAGTTAGCTTTCGATTTCTTGGTGTCTTAAGCAGATTATGTTTTTTATCAAGGCTGAAGATTTCTAGAAAAACAAGCTATTTATCTGCTGTCAGCTTTCAAGCTATAATTTTTAATTGCTTTTTGCATTGTGTACCAAGGATATCAGATTTTTCTCTTCATGCTAACACTACAAATTTGTTATTTCAAACCTGTTAAGATATGTATACTTTGGCAAAGGAAGAGAGGATACTGCTGGTAAAAGACTCAGCAAATATGGAGAACATTTTTCATAAGTTCCGAAGAAAAGTTAATTAAGAAACCATATGGGAGTAAATAGGAAAGAAAAAAAGATGCTGTGCTAGCATGAAGACAGCAGGCTGAATAAAGGCAATCATGTGTGCATTCCAGAGGAGAAATAAAGGCACTATCTTTTCACTCAGAAAGCACCTCTGAGTCTGATACAATAACTCTGGTAATAATATCTTAGTGACTTATAATCAAATCCAAAACAGTGATAGGCTTTTGCCTTGAAAAGTATAGTCTAGAATCTTTCAGCAGCAGCTCCATGTCAACTGAGTTCCCCCTGTGTCGGCAGCTCAAGTCTATACACATTACAAAGGATGCCTTGACTCAAAAGCTGGTTTCCCAGCATTCACTTAAATCTTGCTAGATCTAAAACCAAAACCTCTAAATCAAACTCAGTCTGGTTTCTTGAAAACACATGGTCGGTATCCATGACATTATGCCCTGCATTTGAAAGCTCACAGAAAAAGGATTCTTTTCAGCAAATTATAGAAGAGAGAGGAATATATAATCATTTCATAGCTAATACAAGTGAGCTGCTGCTAGAGGATCAGCCTGCAGGAAGGGATATGATGTCCCTTCCAGTTAGAACACTCTCACCAGATCTGGGGCATCTAGCATCAAAGGCTTGTAGTAGTGTTCAGCGCAAGAGAGCTTCAGTCTGTTTCTTTCTGCCAAGGTTGTGGGGGTTTTGTTGCTGCTGTTGTGGGGGTTTTAGAGTGTTTTCTCTGTTTGTGGGGTTTTTTTGTGTGTTTGGTTGGGTTATTTGTTGTTCTGGTTTTATTATTATTATTATTATTAATTTAATGCAATGTCTAATTCAGAAAAATAGCAGAGAAGGAGGTGGGAGATCTGAGTATACTTAGGCTGATCAGGAAATAAACCCAGATTTTGTATTTTCTGGACAAAAGGTCTAAAAGCCAAGCTAGTATACAAGAAAGAATTCTTCAAATCTGCATTTTAAGTGAAGGAGACAATAGTAAGTATGGGTTTCTTTTATCTCCTTTTTACAATCCCTCAAATGCTTGTCCTCAGGAGTAACTTGAACAGTTAGACATAGCTTCTCACATATGGCTAGGAGCCCAAGTACCTTTGATTAATTTCGACTAAGTCCTTAAATACTTTTGAGTGCTAAAGACCAAAGATGCCAGGTCCTGTTAAAAGTCAGTGCAATGCAGCTTCCTAAATATGCATCGGTTCAGTAGAAGGGATTGCTGTTCCCCATCAGAGACACCCAAGCCTTCCACGCACTCATTCCTTACAAGTGACAAGTGAATTTCAGTACGAAGATTCACCTGGAAACACAGAGAGCATTTGCAGTATTATATTGCAGCAATTACTGAAAAGACTTAGTGAGTCATATGGTACTCATTTAGGTGTTGTTACCTATGTGGATATGGAAAGCAGCTCATATAAATATTTAACATATACCGTTAACTAAACCTATAGAAACTCCATAAAGCATATGCTTTACCTGATTCCATTATGAGTAATTAGAGTAGTGCCTAGCAACCATAATTGAAATCAGGGATTTTTTCTATGAAGCAATGTGCAAGCATATAATAAGAGATGGTCTTGACCTCCAAAGAAATGATAGAAGGCATTTTGTTGGTACATATGTTTTAGCATTGCTCTAAGCAATGATCTAATGTCTGTAGTAGATAGCTCTAGAGCAAAGACAATTGCTCTAATGTCTTACACAAACTTCTCAAGGGCCTCTTTTAATTTTCATTAAAGACAGAAGAGAGTATTTTAGAATTTTTAGAACTATTCTATCCTATGCCAAACCTTAGCTGGGGCATAATTAAAGTCAGCCCTCCTCCATGATAGTTATGAGTTAAGTGCAGAGTTTAATGTTAATATTCTCTGGCACATTCACGCAAGGTAAAAATGTCTGCATTTGCAGCTGTGTCTATGAAATGTGTAAGTCAGATCTCCTTTGGGAATCTGAAATTGTCTTTGAGACAAGGCAGTGAAGAAGTGTTTTGTGTATAGGGGTCAACAACCCATTTGATGCAATCTGCAACATCTTTGTGCAAATATTTGCAGTCAGTAGTTTAATGTTCCAAATCTTCAGGAACTGTTAGGGGAACCTAAAGTTTACTTCTTGGAAACATTCCTACAGGAGAAACTCATCTAATGTTGAAGCAAAAAACCCAAGTCAGGTTAATTTTTAAGTTCAAAGGCATATAGAATACTTAGCAGATCAGCTCTGAAGTGGTATGGCAAAGTCCCCCAAAATTTGATAAAGGGAAGATTTCTCTTTGTGTGGTTTGGAAGGTAAATGAAAATTCCAGTGCTTTTTTTTAATTTTTTTTTTTTTTCCCTTCTTACTACCTATTCAGCCATGTCTGTTAGAAGGAAATAAATATTTGCTACTGCAGGATCAAGGATGAGACTGAAAACATGGATGTCTAAATTATGTATTGAAGGAGCATGAGGAAAGAATGGTTTGAAAAACTAGGGCAGATACTCACTTCGGCCACTGCTCTGAGTGTTGCTTGGTCAATGTCTCAACAATGGGCAGAGGTCTAGTTGGGAAGGTCTGTAGAAAGGCCAGAGAGAAGCCATTCATGCCCAGAGCAATTGCTGCAGGGGAAGGTATCACATCATGTGGCTGGAGTGCTCTAGCTACCTCATTCCAGCATTTGAAGAATTTTATAGACTGTACATGTAAAGGCACAGAAAGGGGTGCAGCAAGATTACAAATGCAAACCCTCACTAACAGTTCTCTGTACTCTTCTGCAGGGTCTGTGCAGCTGTTCTTTTTGTCTGTCTTCAGTGTTCAAATATCACATACTGAAGCATCAGGAGGGGGACAGGAGACTTGCAAGCCACATAATTGGGAAGATTCTGATCATCCTGTATCTGTGTGTTTCTCCCATCATCTTGACATCTCTTGAGTCTTGAAGGCTTGTAGGGAGGCCTGGGGTTAAAGAGGCATATGGGTGCCACTGCGTCTTCTTGATTCTGTCCCAGCCTCACAATCTGGGAGATGGGGAGGGGAAGCAGATTGAGGTCAGCACAGTTGAAGAGGAGGTGGTCAGAGACCTGCTGCACCACTTGGATGCACACAAGTCTGTGGGACCGGATGGGTTACACCCAAGGGTGATGAGGGAGTTGGCAGATGTGCTTGCCAAGCCACTGTCCATGATTTACCTGAAATCATGGCTGATTGGGGAGGTCCCATTGGACTGGAGGGTGACAAATGTGACACCCATCTACAAGAAAGGCAGAAAGGATGATCGAGGAAACTACAGACCTGTCAGTTTGATCTCAGTGCCAGGGAAGGTCATGGAGCAGGTCATCTCGAGTGCCATTAAAAGTCATATAATGGACAAGCAGGGAAACAGGCCTAGTCAGCATGGGTTTATGAAAGGCAGGTCCTGCCTGACAAATCTGATCTCCTTCTATGACGCAGAGACCTGCTTATTGGATGAGGGAAAAGCTGTGGATGCTGTCTACCTTGATTTTAGTAAGGCCTTTGACGCCGTTTCCCACAGAATTCTCCTGGCAAAACTGGCTGCTCATGGCTTGGATGGGCACACACTTTGCTGGGTAAAAAACTGTCTGAATGGCCGGGCCCAAAGAGTTGTGGTGAACGGAGTCAAATCCAGTTGGTAGCCGGTCACGAGTGGTGTCCCCCAGGGCTTGGTGTTGGGGCCACTCCTGTTTAACAACTTTATTGATGATCTGGACGAGGGGATCGAGTGCACCCTCAGTCAGTTTGCAGAAGACACCCAGTTGGGTGGGAGTGTTGATGTGCTCGAGGGTAGGGAGGCTCTGCAGAGAGACCTGGACAGGCTGGAGCCATGGGCTGAGGCCAACTGGAGGAGTTTCAATAAGGCCAAATGCCGGGGGCTGCACTTGGGTCACAACCCCCAGCAGCGCTACAGGCTTGGGGAGGAGTGGCTGGAGAGCTGCCAGTCAGAGAGGGACCTGGGGGGGTTGATTGACAGCCGGCTGAACAGGAGCCAGCAGTGTGCCCAGTTGGCCAAGAAGGCCAATGGCATCCTGGCTTGTGTCAGCAATAGCGTGGCCAGCAGGGACAGGGAAGGGATCTGACCCCTGT
This sequence comes from Athene noctua, assembly GCF_965140245.1. NCBI lineage: Eukaryota > Metazoa > Chordata > Aves > Strigiformes > Strigidae > Athene > Athene noctua. The sequence goes on from NC_134037.1 coordinate 184,916,899, forward strand.
ACTCGGCACTGGTGAGGCCGCACCTCGATTCCTGTGTTCAGTTTTGGGCCCCTCACTACAAAAAGGACATTGAATGACTCGAGCGTGTCCAGAGAAGGGCAACGAAGCTGGTGCAGGCTCTGGAGCACAGGTCGTAGGAGGAGCGGCTGAGGGAACTGGGGGTGTTTAGTCTGGAGAAGAGAGGCTGAGGGGAGACCTCATCGCCCACTACAGCTACCTGAAAGGAGGCTGCAGAGAGCTGGGGATGAGTCTCTGTAACCAAGTAACAAGTGATAAGATAAGAGGTAATGGCCTCAAGTTGCACCAGGGAAGGTTTAGACTGGATATTAGTAAGCATTTCTTTCCAGAACTGGTTGTTAGGCGTTGGAATGGGCTGCCTGGGGAGGTGGTGGAGTTTCCTGCCCTGGAGGTGTTTAAGTGTAGAGTCAACATAGCGCTGAGGGTTATCATGTACTTGGAAACTATTAAGGTTGGGTTGATGTTTGGACTCCATGATCTTCAAGGTCTTTTCCAACCTAGACAATTCTGTGATTCAGTGATTTGTATTGTATTTGCTCATAAAGCTTAAGTAAAATTGAGCAATGTGAACTACAGACAAATATATAATTAGTTGTTCACTGCTGATCATATTGGAACTATGACCTTAACAGTGGCTAGTTACAACAATGATAATTGCTCTTTTTATTAGCCTTGCTATTCTCTTTTTGCACTTATGACACTGCCAGGCCTTCCATGTCATCAGGAAATTGAGTGAGCAATGCACATTGGAGTCAATTAGAGCTTTTTGGCACATGTTTCTGCAATAGATGTACATCTTAAGCTGGGATTTAGGTTATTTTTCAGGCAAAGAAATACTGAAAAGAAAAAAAAATAATTGAATCTCTGTAGAACAGACAGGAATATTCAGTGAGAAGAGTGAAAATAAGTCAAAAGGTCACTGAGAAGTGAAGTTAGATAAAAAAGAAAAATAAGGACATGGAAGGTCACAATAAAAGAAGTTTGAAAGCAATTGCAGTGTGTTAGCAGAGGGAGTTTGTTATCATCAGTGCCCAGTCTCTCAGCAGCTCAGTAGCTGTGAACCTTATAGGAGATCTCTATGAATTCACTCCTTCAGCTATGTGTTGTGTAATCTTGGTGGTTTATTTACCATGAGTTCCAAGACAAACATTGTGTATAACAATGGCAGTTTAAAAGCCCATCTGGTCAAAAGATATAAAAGGTGTGATATGTTGAGTGTCAGTGCATACTAACCTATTCAGAGAAGGTATGTGTTGTTACTGCTCTGTCCTTACATACTTGCTCCTTATTATGGTTATGGCTAAGCTTTTTCTAGGAAATGCAACTTTCTGCCACACTTACACTTCAGATTTACTCAGAACTGAGTAGCAGGTGTTCCAGAACAGATACAACTCTGCTGGTAACTTCCCTCCCCTGTAACCACCTATAAATCAGTGCATAAATTTGAATTCCATTTATTCACTGCTCAGTTTCCATAATGACTTTTAATAAAGGTCTGATAAATTACTTTTGGACATTCAAGTAGGCTATATCAACTGGGTTTTCCTTATAAACACTAATGTTGACCTCTTAGAAGTATGACAATATATTTTTTAAGTAGAACTGCCATAAACGTATAAGAATGTGGTCATGATTTCCAAGGAAATGATACATTTCTGTGTCCGTGATGTCTAATTTTACTATAAAATTTCATATTTGTCAGAGGTTTATTTGAATTGGAACTTGCTAAACTTCTTCATAACTCTTTTTTTAAATTAATATTATTTAATGACATTTATGTTTAGTAGTCATCCAGTAAAAATTTTCTTCCAAATTTCAGTTGTAATGTAGATGGATATATTTTAAAATGTCCATGCTTTTCTTTCCATGTATTTAATTTCCATGACAATAGCGTCATCCCACTATGTTTTAGTAAAGAATTATTTGAGTATCTCAATTAAACTTCTGTTATGTTTTACCCACAATAGGAAATTAGTTTTGAACCTAAATAAAACACTGTTTACAAATTTAAGTAACACCAGCTGACAGACTTGTCATCACCATTTCTGCTGATGAATCTGAGGTTTGTAATTCCTATTAAAATCACACCAATTTAAACAAGCTACATCTAAAGCCTAAAGCTTGAAAAATGACTCTGTGCCATAATTTAATGTAAGGTTTCCTGTTAATAGTCATGGAACGTGTGATATGTGATAACACATTAATTGCCTCTAGATCTTATTTCTTTGAACACTTTAGTGACACTTTTTTTTTTTTTTTTTTTTTTTTTTTTTTTTTTTTTTTCCCCCAGAATATTGGCTTTTTTTCCTGGATTTTGACATAACATATAATGACAGTTTTCACAGCAAATTTTGAAGCTGCTATTGATTTTTTAGGTCATTGACATGGGGTTGTTCCATATTTTCAAATACTTGATAACGCTATCAGTAATGTGAATATTGTGACATTTGTGTATTTTGGTATGGTGTTGCTTTAACATATAGGAGGAAGGGTTTTTTTCCTCTCTCTGTCATTTGTCTTTAAAAAGAACAACCTGTGTCCATTTTTGGAAATCACTGCTGTATCACAACTTGTTTTCATCAAGGCATCCTGAACAGATAAAGCTATATGAGATTTTTCACAAACACTAAACTTTTATATCATAAAATCCCATTAAGAATAGATTTAACAAAACCAGAATTGATGCTGAGCCCATCAGCAACCAGCTTCCTTTTCATGAAAATGCTATAAATTTTGTGTATCAAAAATATCCTATAATTTTGATACCTTTTTTAAAAAAACTGAAACTTGCCCTATAGTGCACTATGAATACAACAGTAATGCATTTATTAAAGTGTATCTCCTCAAGGCTGAGAACAGTTTTCAATATTTACAAATGCATTATTTAAAATGTTTCTTTGAAATACCTTTCAAGCCATGGTTTATTTGAAAATTCTTCACTATAATAATTAGTGTCAATATTTCATATTCTCAGTCTGTCCTGAAACTTATTCTTGAAGCTTGAAGTGAAGTGTCTTCAGTGAGGATGGCCTAGAACCTTTTTGTGACAGTGTCAGTGACACATAGATCAGTCTGACTATGGGAATTCTGAAATTATAAAATGACTCCTAGGTTGACAGCAGTGTGACTGCCATAGGAGAAATGGTGTGCATTCAGATTATCCTAACCTGGAGAAGAGAAACAGGGCAGATAATCTCTCAAAACTTTTTTTCAGCTTTCTTTTTGTGATTCTAAGGAGCTATCTGTGCAAACAGTGTACCTAAATACACACTCACACAAATAACACTGATTCATTTTTTTTCTACAAACATTCTTGGGGAAGAAGAAAAAATGAACCGAGAGAGGATGTTAAAAATACTTTTTCAGCCTCAGAAAATGTGAAAAATATTTCATGCATATTTCAGATTCTTTCATATTGCAGTCAAATAAATTCACTTTTCAAAAATAAAATATTATTTTAGCTCTCTTCACTTATGATTTTTTTTTTTTTTTGCAACTTTGACACTCTCTTTGCTTACCATCTTTTGAGCTGTGACTGTTTTATGACAAATGAAATATCATAGAGATTCTCTTCAGACTTACCCAAAACAGCTTTTCAGAACATTGAGGTCTGAAAAGCGTGAGTCATACAACACATCATTTGAACATTATGAAACATTAACTTTAATTAAAATTTATTGACAAAAGTGGATTTGTGTTGATGTACTACTTTGGAGAGCACAATAAATATTTTTGAAAAATATATCACAACCAACAGGATAACTTGTTCATCACATGGAATTCCAAAAAGATGTGTGTTAATGAAAGCATGTGCCTGTTCCTTTCACCTACTAAAATGCCATATTTGAGTGTGCAATAAATATGCCATTAGAAAATTCGTATTTTTGTGAAGAAATAGAAGATTCATGGTTGAAATTCTGGGCTACTTCATGTCAGCAAGAAATCATTGCCTGGCTTTTACAGATTGGGTCATAGAATTGATGGAGCAGTTTGATAATTTATCATATGTGCTTCTCTCAGGTGTCTGGTTGTATGAAAGAAGTCCCAAGAAGAATTTAAATGGGATTTTTTTTTTTTTTTTTTTTTTCCCCCAGAAAAAAGCCCTAATCTAAGGTAGCTTCACAAACACCACCACTTTGAATAGAAACAACGTGAACGATAGCTGTCATAGGTATTACATGAATTAACCTATTGCAAATCTGGAAAGATTCTGTGGGCATTTCAAAGAAAAAGAAATATTTTTCTGACAATAATCCAGTGCTGAGAAATTTAATTCAATTTATATACAAGACATTGCTTTAAAATGGGAGCTTAAACTGCTCTATATCTTTCAGAGAAAAAGTACCTTCAAATAAGATGAAACTGGATGACATATTCCAAGTACTTAATCTTAAGGACTTGAGATAGGAGCAGAAAATAATAAGACACCGTATTGTAAATAAAGACAGCAAGTGAGATGCCATTAAAAAAAAAAAAAAAACCAACATGTATCCATTATGTATAGTGAACACAATATCACATTTTTCTAATTGTTATTGTATCTTCTAATTTGCCCATCTAAATTGCAGACTTATTTTAATGAACTTTTATTTAAAGTGCTGTGAATGTCAGAACCAAGTATTTGTTATTATCTAATACTTTTAATCATAGAATGCCATTTACTGCTACGAGTTTCTGAAAATATTGTTATCATAGTTGTGGTGGAATAAAGAGAGGGATTCATGTTCATCTTACTGATTCTCTTTTTCACAGATTGCCTTATGATAAGATTCAAGATATTATTCTTGAATGTTTATTACACAGAATTTCTAGATCTAGCTGAAATTTCTGGAGTTAAGCAATGAAGCTGTCTGATCTATATAGTCACTTCTGGGAGGGAAAGAACTTGGCTAAGGTGCAGAATTTACTGTCTCTGAGAGTAATTTGAAAGACCACTTGAGAACTTTGCTGCTGCTTGAAGACAATCTTCCACATTTATCACCAGTTACAAGGACTGGAGAGAGGATTAGCATAGATTTTCCCATCTTCTCTTTCCTCTTTGAACTGCAAAAGCAATTCATGGCCATGTTGTCTCAGAGCTTTATAGCTCCTTGCTTAAACCTAAACCTCTTGAGTTTCCACATTTCCCACTGGATGATTAATTTTCCAGGCGAGGAAACTCTAAAAAGATAGTACCGCCTCACATTCAAGGTCAGGTAATGTGGGCTTCACAGGTAGGTCATGCTGAAGACTCAAGCTCACCCTCACACAGCTAACAAAGACAGCCACAGCAGAGTCAAGAGAGACAAGGCTGTCCATAGAACCCCTAATATTTCCATGTTCAGTTGTTACATTAGGGACAAAAAATGGTGCTTTAGCTCCCTTCCAACATGTGTCTGTTAACTGGTCTGGGAGGAGGGTCAAAGACACCAAGAGGCAACACACTGGTCTGCTGAGTTTAATGAAATGTTGCAGTAAAGAGCTGCAAGTCCATCGAGGAAGAAAGAGAAGAGACTCCTGCTCTTGACACAGCACCAAATCCTGCTACCTTCATTCTTGTAAACATTTCCATTAACACCAGTGCTCTCTGACCTCTGGTAATAAATCAGTGTTAGTCTTTGCTCTGCAAAATCATTATTGCTTGCATATGTATGCCCCTGAAGAAAAAAGACTGCTAGGTGAATCAATATATACCCAACCACGGGAATTCTTTTGAATTTTGACAGCAAGAAGCACATTTTTGCTAGTATTTCCTGTTAGCACTAATGATTGAAAAATTACTTTTAATGAAAAGAAGGGACTTCTCTGTACTGATAATAGTAACCATTCACTTTATTTAGCTATTTTTATTGTTACATGAGTTTTTAATTTTTCTCAAATGAGATTTCTACTCTGGGTCCTTAAATACCATATAGTTGGTGGTATAGGTCCCCAGGGACTGAATTCATAAACACAAATGGCACTTATTGCACTGTCCAGGGTCTTTCTCATTTTAACTGTACCTCATGAGCACTGATGTTGCGTCAGCATTTTCACAGTTAGCTCAATTACCAGCTATTTATAACTGAGTGGCAAAAATTCTCTGAAGATTCAGAACTGAAGAAAAGAGCTTCAGGGTAGAGTTAACTGTGAGAAGTGCCAATGAAATAATGTACTATCTTAAACTGCTTTGAGGGAATGCACAGTATATGTATATGTGTGCATTTGCAGTCGCAGCCACTTTATTACGTAGTTTTGTACATGGAATGGTATGTATGTAGTTTTGAGGTTTACGGTTGTTTATAATGTAAAACTGCAGTTTAAAGATTCTGTATATTTTAGCTGGGTATTTAAGTATTCTGTGTACATCTACAGTCACTTGACTTTGAGTGACCTAAATGAATGAAGCTGGACTCACAGAAATTTAGACAACTTCTGAGAGGATTTTTCTAAATGCCTGTTTATAGGGAAAGATTCAACTTCCTCAAGAGAAATTTTTTGATCAACAGAAATTTTGTGGTCCAGAAGTCCCCCAAGGTGGTGGGACTGGAACACTTTGCCCTGTGAGGAGAGGCTGGGAGAGCTGGTCTGGGTCATCCTAGGGAAAGGACAGCTTTGAGGGTACCTAAAAGCCCTCCAGCATCTATAAGGGGTCATTGAGGAAGTAGAGCTGGCCTCCTCCCATCAGTGCAGGGTGGGAGGGTGAGAGACTACAGGTAAATTTGTGACAAGTTCAGACTGGGTATAAGGAGAAAGTTTCCCCATGAAGACAGTGAGACAGTGGAGAAGGTCGCTCCAAGATTCTGCACCATCTCCATCCTTGGAGGGTTTCCTGTCCCAACTGGTCCAAGCCCTGAGCAGCCTGGTCTGACCCCAGAGCTGGCCCTGCTTTGGGCAGAGGGTTGGACTAGAGACCTTCTAAGGTCTCTTCCGACCTGAATGGTTCTGTGATCCATTGTGACCTCTCATGATAATCAACGAGTTTGTCTGTGAACAGTTATTAGGTAACTGCTGAAAATCAAAGCTGCTTGGTTTTGTCAGATTTATTTTTTTAAAAACACATGTAATCAAAAGAAAATGTAATGCCTTCTCTGTGAATGTTTCTCCAAACTACATTTGAAAGCTTGACATGAAGTAAAGAACATAAAGGGAAAATTTAAAAAGACATTTGAAGTGTCATTAAAAACCCCCATTTTTATGCTCATACATAGTATGACATTTTTGGGATAATAACCCAATATTTTATCTTCTAGTAATAATAGACAAGACCTTTAAATGAAGTAAATAGTTGTAATGCTATTCAATTCATAGTACTATGCCAATTTATGCAGGCAGAAGGTAAGCTGCGATTTATCTAGGGCTCTTAGCTGTGACTAGTTCAGCACCAACTGTGAAGTAGCATGCAAAAAGGCATAAAAAAATTCTGTGATGTAATTTTTAATGACTCATATATATCCAAACATCTTCTGATAGAAATGGTACAAAATACTGCCCCAATAACTTTTTCTAGATTTTTCCCAAACCTTTTTTTTTTCTTAACTTACATTTCTGATAGCATATCTATGTATTTACTCAGAGAGTGCAGCATTTTCAAATACCTGGGAGTTCCTAGTACATCCTTGACTAATCTGATTACCAGTATTTCACCTAGAGTTGATGGGTGCAGAGACAGCAGCCACACAGTGCTATGTTATAATAGAAGGATAGGTAAAAAAAAAGAAATAACTTTATTTGTAGATTTAATAAGAAGCAATTTTAAAAGGTCCAGAGGTTTTTCATAGGAATATAAATAATTAAGTGGGGCAGTCTCTGCCTGTAATGTGTATGTATAGATAAACTTATGTAATCTTTTAAATGTGTTTCAAATTTTGTGTGAATTACCTAGCCATAGTGAAATATCTAACATTTGTTTTTCATTTACTTCTTAGATACAATTTTAAAGGTTTTAGTAGCTTTTGAATTGCATGATACAAGACTCTGTGCCCCAGCTATAGGCCACTGAAATGAGAATCGGTACTTTGTGGGGATTCATTTTTTTTCTCTCAATTTGCATTACTTTCCCCTGGTTATCTATTTAATATTAATAACACCTTATAAATTTTGCAGTCAGGGAAAAATGCCAATATAAACACTTTAAGTTATGTAATCAACATGAGGTCCCAGTTATGGCTAGTTGACTTGGCTTCATAGCCCAAGCAGAGTTATACTTTTTATCATTTGACGTCTAGTCACGGCTAGAGTTGTTATCAGAATCAGCAGAGTAGTTTAATTCTTCCAGAATTTGAGGTATGCTAGATGCCACTAGCAAAAATACCAAACTGCAGTCAATCCCTGTAGTATGCCATGACAGCCAACTCTTAACTTTTTTCTGTTCCTTTTATTCTTCAAGGGCTGGTACATAGATATTGAGGAGGGGGAAACATGAACCCAGGTCCACAGGTTCTGATCCCTAATCTTCAGTGTCACAGCCCTGAAATTAACAGCAACATTGCCTCTGATTTCAGTGGACATCAGATGTAGTTTAGGAAAAATCTGAGATTTATTCCTCATCCTGTTTTATGATCAAACCAAGCGGGAAAAAAAATATTCTCATATAGGACAGCAGTCTTGCTAACTTTGTCCTTTCCCTTTTGTTGTTATAACTGTGGTGGTTGAATCACCCATAGACAAAGCAATTCGTGACATCTCACAATGACTTTGTCAGTTAAAATTACATTTTCCAAATATTTTGGATGTGACACTGCTATCAAGTTATTATGGTAAACCACTTCCCATAAGAAATCTGTCCTGACTGGCCTATGACTTATATCTTTGTTCAGGGACAGTAAACTTGTACTCTGACCAAGACTGTGGTCTTCAGATTTTTCTGTAGAACCATGCCTACTGCTACCTTGGCATTTTAGTATGCCCCTAACTGTGAAATCTAATATGATAGTCATAACCACTAATGCCTGCATCTTTACAACCTCCCAAGAAGGAAGAAAGCTCGCTTAAGGTTTTGCATAGCCAGCATTATGAAGTAATGATTTCTTAATTTATCTTTTTAGGAAGAGGGGTGAAACTCTCATCAGCGATACAAATAACTAGATGGTTCACTTTAGGAGAGATCACCAAGAAATATTTCTGCCATCACTGTTTGTCATTCTGCTAACATGACCAGCAGGAAGACATAATTAGTGAATCATCAAAGTGTAAGAGAAATGTCTCTGTATGTGCTTTTCTTGTGACTGATACAGCAAATAAAAATTAATTCTCTCCTATAAGAGCTTCAGGGTCTCTGTTCTCTCACTAGCACTACTAGTGAGAGTTTTGGATGATGGGGAAGTTTAAAAATATCCAGAAATGTCCCACTGAGAACAATAGGACTAAAGATTAGTCTCAGAGAAAAAGTTATTTTTTTCACAGAGAGAGGAATTGTATTGTAAAGGCCAGTTTTCCATAGCAACTAAGGACCTAGGTAAATTACATTTATGTGATCAGTTCTGATTTTGTGAGTTTATTTTATCCTTCTCAGAAAATTTCTGCAAAAGAATATGCATATTTGACAACTTTAATTCTTGATTAGTGAGCTTGGACCTGATGTTTTTTGGTTACAGAAGGTGGCATTTACCTCACCTAAATCTGGCTCTAAATTTGAATCTGTCATCAAAGAAATGTTCAAAGGAGGGAGATCACAAGAGACAATTTATCTGACCTCAGTGTTCTTGAAGGTGATTTTTTAATGTTTTACAGGAGCATGGTTTAGATGAATCATGTCCTGAAACATTTTATTTCCCTCCATTGGTTTTCCCTCCTGAAGGGCCTAGCTCAGACTCAGACTCAAACTCGGACTCAGATGATTAGATGTGTATCATCAGCACTGTCCTTTCAGGGGGAAACAATACATTCACAGAATTTGCCATGGGGATGTTTATCGGGTACCATTTCTTTTTGTCTGAAGCTCTGAAGTGCTGAGTGGTGGGCTTGTTAATGTCTCAAAGCACTGTCCCAGAGTATTGCAGGATGATGCAGAATGATACTGATGCTACAGAGTTACATATAGCTGCCATTTGGAGTCTAATCTCAAACACAGAGTAAGTTTGATATCATGTGCTGATAAATACTGTGTGTCATTCCCAATGTATGTAAAAACACAATCTTGCTGTCTTCTTTTTGGTGGCTGCCAGCAACATTTAAATAGCTTGAAAACTACCCACCTATTCTGACATTAAAACTTTCAAATATCTATTCTATGTGTATGAAAATGTGCAGAGCATTCCCTGCAACATGCTGAGAATCACCTGCTGTAAATATGAATTTGCATTTTTCTGTGTGGATGGAACTATAAATGTATTCCATTCCACTTTTTTTAAAGATTAAAAAGACCAAAAAAAAAATCTTTTAATAAGAAGTGAAATTTGCACACTACTTCCAACCAAAATATGGTTTGTTTGTCCTTTTAAGAAACCACTGAATAAGCACATTTTGTCTTTTGCTCTACTGATTGAATTATTTATTTCATGGTCTTTTTAGCTCATGCCCAGATTGCATCAGCTTCAGAACATAGCTCTAATGAAATACAGTATTGTGAAAGTGTTCTCCATAGCTGTCTGTAATACATTTCCTAAATAAATACAAATTAAAATCATAAGAGTAGACTGTGCATCAAAAGCCTTCTTTCTCAGTTCCTGGCATCTGTGGGACTTGGCCGGTATTCTGTTTTGCCAGTGGAACCAAATAAGAGTTGGTATAATGATCCTACTCAGCCTGACCAACATCTTTTGTGTATCCTTGGAGGGTTTTCTCATTGCTTATGAGTTACAGTTGAACAGGGAAGAATTTTACTCTTTGCAGCCTTCAGACACTGTGCAACACAGTGCTTGGATGAATAGTTCCCTTTAATAAAAAAGATCAGTGCAATTTTATCTTCATATTCGTATCTCCCACATGAAAGCAAGAGCTCACACTGTAACTTAATGCTGTTTCTGAGCATAAGAACTCCTCTCACTGATCAAAGGATTTATCATATTTATTTTTCCCTACAAACACAACTTGTTGATGGGAAAGTTTAGGCTGCATTTTGTCCTGTCATCATGTAAAACCTTAATTTACACTGCAGGAATTAAACAAGTAACTAGATAGAAGAATGTAGACCATAAGTTATAAACATCCAAATTAATGCTCTTCAGCAGTATTTATAGAGAAAATTTAATAGCCAAGTGATAACAATTTTGTCTAAGTAACCCCATGAAATACAAACAGATATAATTAATCAACTCAAATCACAATGATTTTAGAGTATGCCCACTCCCTACTTTTTTTTTTTTTTTTTTTCTGAAATAAATTTCCCCCGTTCTTGAAAAGAATTGAGCAAAGTTTGCCTCATTGATGACTGTAGCAGTGCATTACACATTTCAGCTATGCACATGGCTGATGGACTCAGTACCATATCCTTCCTGGAGACAAGGCAAACTCCTGCTGATCTTGTTGCAATGTCCTAATGCACCAAACATTCCTCTTCTGGATTCTGGAGGTAAATGCAAGATTTCATTCACTGACACTAGCATTCTGTAACAACACGGCAGTGATTCATGAAGAACTCTCTATGAAGCAGGAGTATTGAGGAAGAAGGCTGAAAGGGGTCAAGTTTCAATAAAGGAGGAGGATAGAAATGAAGAAAATATCTAAGTGGAGCAAGGGACAAGGCAAGAAATAGTTCCCTTCCTGAACTATTTCTGAATCTGACAATCTGAGAATCATGAGGATAATTTTTATCAGATCTGCAAATTATGGTTGGATTTGCATTTAAATTAAGGTAATATTATGGGGTTTAGGGGCACAATGCAGAAGCTGAAACTGTAAGTATGTGTATATTTAACAGATGCTACAGCATAAGGAAATGGAGTGCTCTCTGGTCTTTCAGAAAAGGATGTTCTGAGCAAACTATCTCACCTGCCCTACCTTAGACGCAAAGAGTAAGGATAAAACAAGGTAAAACAAATATGAAGAACTGGCACTAGATCAAAAAATGCTCAGAGCGGGATCAGAGTGGGCCAGATGTCTGTGAATTCAAGAGTGACTAACCAGGGTCTAAGCAGTTATTAGTGCTCAAACCTCTGTTCTGCCCTCTCAAAGACCAGTGTGTCTGTACGCAGACACAACTGGAAGTCTGTCCCCAGCAACTGTGCTTTTAGGGGAGGGACATGCAAAACCAGAATATTATGGGATAGCTGAGATGCAGAAAGACCTGACATTAGAAATGGTAATTGGACCACGAATTGTACAGGAAGAATCAAGAAGGGAGCAAGGTGGGAATTGGTATAGCTAATTTTTAAGATGAGCTAGTCAAGAAATCAGTTCAGCATGGCAAACAGGATATTAAATGGAGGGCTCTGTTTTTTAAATGATTAAAACCAAATGGAGTATGATACTCTTATGAAGAACAGCTGATGACGGGTGCTGTCAAATACAACAGAAAACTTATACAAAAAATACCTTCTTAAAAATATATTGGTCAATATACCTGTCGAGGAACAAAGTGTCTTGTAAAAGTGAAGACAGTTCCAAGTGGGTTGGATGTTACAGTTTCTATGGGCTTGACTCAGGATCATAGTTAAACTAGAACAGCAGATAAATCTAGTCTGGTGGAGTATCAGCACACAACTTTGTACATGACACTGTTTGAGAAAGTGACCTGGCATCAAAAGTACCCTTGCACTGGAAGGCTGGGAGTTCAATCCCCAGTTGAGGTTAAGGCTCAGCCTTGGCCCCTGACATGAATTTAACTGAAATCTGTGCTGTCTTCAAGGAGCTAAAAAAGTCTTGTCAGCTTGAGTAAATAATGGAAGATCAAAGCTAACTACCTTTCTGTACTGATGCTGCAGGGGAAGACTGATGATCATTTAGCATTACCTGAATTTTAGGTTAGATTTTCATACACAGTCTGATATCACTTCAGATAAAAGGATATTTTAAATCCCTCCATTAATAGCAAATTTGAACTGTAAAATTCAATGCATTTTGCAGGTGTTTTACACAGTATTTATACCTTTGTGTGATGAACAAATAGGTAACTGGAAAAATTCCTCCCTCTTCTTCTTCCTGGGCTACTATATATTTTTATTGCAGCAAATATGGGGTTTTTGTAATTTAAAGCTGCATTCTGGAATACATTTTGTTCCATTATTATTGTACAGCAAAAATTCCTCTTCTAAATTGTGTCTGAATCTTTGAAGCTAGAGAAAAGCTTTGGATTTTTGATCCACTGATAAAACACATGTTTTAATGGGTGAAGAGTCAGAAAAGTACTTAACAATTTTGTAATTTCCCAGAGAGATTAAAAGACTTTGCTATGCAATATTCCCACCCAAAACATTGGAAACAAATCTAGACCAAGTCACAGAATGTTTTTTGTTCTTTTTTTTTTTTTTTTCCCCTCTCTCTATGCCCACACCAAGATTTCTGCTACAGCTCAGCAGTGCATCTGAGAATTCTCATCTAATTTAGATGGATTCTATGGTTTTCTTTTTGTTGTTTCAAGAGGACTTCTGGCTGAGGCACTCACGGGCACCTCTAGATTGCAAGCTATCCTGTTTACTGAGTGCAAGACAGGACCTTGTCAACATACTAAATGTTAAAATAGTGCAGGTCTTTTGGTCTTGCACAGCATAACAGACTTCACAGTGCAGTGGTTATTGTAATTCATTTAGGATAGCCCTGACTCCTAACTTGGCTCCCAGGACACTTCAAATATTTTGAAGTTAAGAAGCACAACTGCTTTATAAATTGGATAGCTAAAGTGCATTATGCTACACATGCTTCTACCTTCTTTTCTATCCACCCAATGAATCTTTCATTTGTTTCTGTGGAACTTTACAGACTCAAGAACTTTCTTGAGATGCCTTTCTTTCAGCATCAGGAGAGCCAAGAGCTTCAGTCAAGCTGGGAATTCAGTGCATCTCTGAAATTTCCCATGAGTGGTAGGAAGGACCTTTATCTGCAACATTAAGTCTTACTCTAGGTGTATTTTTGAAGTGCGAGCCCTGATCAGTTTAAATTAAACAGTGTAGAGCTACCTTGCAGAAGTGATTACCAGGATATGTATTCCAAGGCAATTCCCAGCTTCTCTGCAGGAGGGAGCAGAGGCAGAGGGAGCCTGGTCGCCCCTTTCACTCTGAGTGAGTACTCTGTCTGAGCAGCATAAGCTGTTTACTTGCTCAGTATTGATACACTCAAAGGCTTTAGTAATTACTTGTCAATTCTTCTACTATCTTGAAAATTGAAGTGATTTTTTTTTTTTTTTTTCCTAGGCAGTGCCTCTCATTTTAAAAACTTTTCACTGCTTCCCTGTTGAGGGTCTTTCCAGGCTAGCTGAATCTCATATGTTTCCCTTCATCACCCAGCTTATAACTCCACAGAGAGCACTTCTTGGCTGCCATGTTTTGAATAGTTTCATGTGCAACAGCACATTCATGTGCAATATTGTTCAAAAACTCAACAATATTTAATGAATGCTGTTAAGTGAACTGAGCTATGTACACCCTGCTAGGTTTCTGGAGATAGGGAAAGCAAATAAGTGGAATAATATGGAAACGAAAATCTCCCAAGCACAGATAATGGAAGCCAGCTCCAACATATTCAATAGCAAAATATTTGGTTTCACACTGTTTCTGCCCAGCCAAAAACTTTGTTTATGAGCATGTCTGTAGCACTTCAGGGTTTGTGATCTGGAGTTAGGTCTGAACTCTGTGGTATGAAAAAAACAACATAAAAACCCTTAAAGAAAACAAATATTTTTTTCCTTTAATTATTTTCACATTTTAAAGCTGTCAGGTAATAGAAAAATACATCTTCCTATTTCAGCATAAAAAAGCAAGAAAATACAAACCCAAAAAAAGGTGGAAGTTTCTGCACTTCAAAGTATATATGTACCATATAACATTTTCCTCAATCTAATTCTTGGAATATTTTTAAAAGTCTATCCTTAATATAATATATTAAATAATAGAACACATTTTATCATTTATTGCTTTTTTTCCCTCCCCCCTTTTTTTTTCTTTTTTTTTTTTTTTTAAATTTGTAAGTGGATGGTTGAATAATCTTGAAAGGAAAACATATAATCCCTTGGTCTTGCTAATTCTGGTTTACTAAGGTAAAATACAATAAACAAGTCCATTTTAAAAACTTATCCCAATTTCCCCTTCTTTTCTCAAAAAAACACTCCTATAGTTTAATGAGAAAAAGATTAGATCCATTCTGCAAAAATCATATACACATGCTTAATGTTCTGCACATGAGTAGTTTCAATGAAGTTAATGGATTTTAGTTGTTATCTGAGGTAAGTGAGGATTCATTATATGAGAAGGCTTCCTCTATTTAGAGGAAATAAAATTTAAACTATACAGTCTAGAAGTAATGAGCTTACTATAAATCAGCAATTTTATTGTAATGCTAGGGTTGAACAATTAAATTAAAACTAAGACCCAGAATCCACAGGAAATCAAATGTGATGAATCAGATCTTCATCTAGTGCAAACTCATACAGAATAAAGGAAGTCAAAGATGTAGTTTTGAACCATATGACTCTTCAGTGAAAGATTTCTACAGCAAAATAAATTGATCTTTCAAGTTGTGTGAATATCTTGCAATTTTTACATAGTTGCATGACTGTGATATCCCATTATTTATGTCTAGTTTTTACATCCAGGTGATAATCAGTAGAATTACTTATTCTGGAGACCATGAATGCCTTGAGTATTTCTCTTGCATGCCATTTACTAATCTTTCCCCGAGGAGATTTTTCTGATATGCAAAATCATAAGTGACTCCAAATAGCTACAGTCTTTTTGAAAATACTATAAAATATATTATCTTTCTTCACATTAGAACTCTATTAAATTCTCAACAGAATAAATTGGACCTTAAAGGTTCAGATACTTAAAATTCATAAATACAGCCTTGAAAGCTTCCAAATTACCTAGAAAACTATACTTTCAGGAATAATTTTCCTTCAGACCTGCCAATGATGTCTGCCTATGTCCCACCCAATCTACATGCTTGAGCACTGCCTATTATAAGATGCTTAGTGGATCCACTTCCCTGTCCAATTTCTATGAAAATCCTACTTTTGTTCTCTTCAAATATATGAAACAGCATATCAGTAAGTTTGATTGTGTAGAAATAATTCTTGGCAACAATACAGATTAATAACAATTCTGCATTTCTGAAAACAAAACCTTTAAGCATTTTACTAAAAAAAAAAAAAAAAAAAAAAAGGTACTTGTTCTGTTCATCTATAGTGATTTTAGAATAAAATATAAATATTATTTTTAAAATATCGATGTCTTCTAACATTATTCGCAGGTGAAAGCTCCTAGCATGGAGCCATACTATAGACAGAGTGTTATCAAAAGTATTTGGCTTTGAAGTATATCCATGTGGCTGTCACCTCTGAAGTGAGGTGTATATTATGGTATGGATATATATGGGTGTGAGCACACACAGTTATGTGCAGACTCCAGAACTCAGCCAGATATTGTTACTGTTGGTTACAGAGAATGTTTGTGAATCAGACACTAAGAATAACCACTCTTTCTGAGGTTGACCACAGCATAAAATGGGAAGATTGATTTTCAGAGTGTTAACACTTCTTTAGAGAAAAGCTGTAGCATATGGGAGAAGTAAAACGGTTTATAAAGAATGTGTTTATTTAGTTAGCCTGGACATTCCCAAAGAATAGGGATCTTTGATTGCAATTGTTTGTGCTGTTATTGATGAGAAATCAAAGGGAAGGGAAGGGAAGGGAAGGGAAGGGAAGGGAGGGGAAGGGAAGGGAAGGGAAGGGAAGGGAAGGGAAGGGAAGGGAAGGGAAGGGAAGGGAAGGGAAGGGAAGGGAAGGGAAGGGAAGGGAAGGGAAGGGAAGGATATGCCTCATGCAAATGACATAAAGTTAAATTTTCTGCATCCCTTGTATGACTATTTATGGAAAAGAAGGACATGTCCCTCCATCTTTCTCCCCAAAATATAAATCAGTATCCAAGGAAGTAAAGAGTGACCAGTGGCACTTATTACTCCTAAAAGTAGCAATGGTTGTCCATAAGAACAGATCCCAAAAGACCCATCTAATACTTCTACTGGTGTGGTGATGAGTAGACAGGGTTGGTCACAGAAATCTACCTTGGGGGTGATGCAGTTGGAAGTCTCATGTTCAAGCAGACAGGTAGCAATAGGAGTGTTTCCATAGGCATATAATTTCTTTGGTGGTCATTTGATGGCTTTAGTAATTTTTTTGTACTCTCAATAAACACAAATGACATCATATCTGATCTGGTATTTTAGAATAGTATTGCATGGTTAGAGAGGTTCTACACTTTAAACATAGGAGAAAGTCCCAGGAAGGCATGGGCTGAAGACTTTCAATGGACAAAGAATTTTCCTGTGCTCCATCTAGCCATGAATAAACCCCCCCAATGTCATTATTAATAATTACATTATCCTGTATGTATTTTATTTAATGATTGTACAAGCTAAATTTTTTGGGTATGGCTTGTTTCTTATTGATGTTTATATAAATGCAATAAAGTGAACAGGGCACATAATAGTCACTTATGTATACAGCTAAACTTGTTCTTTATAGTCATAGCTTTGGTAAGTGGAGAAGTTGTTCTTTACTTTCTCTACTGAACACCACTGTATGCTAATTCTTTCTCTAGCTTGCTTTCTTTCAATTCCAAACTTAAAGATTTTATTTCTGACCATATGGAAAAGAAGTCTATTAAGTATTTTGTTTGAAATGTTTCAGAGAAATCACCAGGTTCAGACCACATAAGACTTTCTAACAGGGACGTCACAGCGTTGAAACTGTCTATATGCAGTAGGTACTGCTTGTCCTTTTCACCTTGGCTAATGCGACTTCTCCCATCTCAGAAAGACACTGGGAATGTTCTCGCAGAAAGATAAGAGGTCCATCCTCACTAATCTTTCACTATGTCCTTTGTATGTTAGTTAGGAGGCACTTAGTGTTTATGCTTGGTGGCTGCCCTTGAAGTCCTTTCCTGACTTATGTTCCAGTGAGCTGAGCATTTACTTGGATATCACAGAATGGTTATTTAAAATTGGTGGAGTTCATGCCCATTACATTTTTGTGGGGATTCATTTAAAACTGATATTCAGCACTGTGATTCACTTGAGTTGTTGCTTAGTATGCATTTCTCTCTTCACTTGATCTCACTTGTTGTAGCATAGTGGAAGCACTTGTGGAATAGCAGGTAAAAAGACATTTAGCTTATGTGACAGACTTCATGTCTGGTATCTATATTACCTGTGATCTGGGCTTAAAGGAGATTTGAGGATTTTCTGGAGCAGTGGATTAAGACTGCCCCACCAGTGAGGTCTGTTCAACTCCCAGGCAGGCAGGCAGCTGGTGCTGGAGCCATCTCAGCTCGTTTCAGACATAGGCTGGGCATGAGGAGACAGAGTATGTTAAAAACACTGAAACATGAATGTTTAATCTATAGCACAGATTATATAATCACAGTTTTAAATTTAATGCCACAGTGGTTATCACCGAAATACCATGCCGTTTAGGGTTATTAACTTTTTAATGACTTATTGCTTGCAATAAATTATTGAGAAAGTTTGATCTCACACTCCTACCTTAACATGAACTGATTTTTCTTTGCCCTTAAAGAAATTACCACTTGAAAAAGCCTCTGTAAGGAGCGTGGAATGCATGTCATTTGAGCAGAAACTGAAGGAAATAAAAAACACGTCTATCTGCATGTTGTAGGAGTTTGGCACTGAACACAATAGTATCACTCCTGAGTGCTTAGTCACAAGGGTATCCAGCTGTAAAAAAAAAAATAATTCAGATTTGGCTTTGAGTCAGGACCTACTGTTTTTCAGCAGGACTGGAAATGTACAAAGCATAAAATGTTTTTGATGGTGCCAGAAAAGGTTTAATTTACACAGAACTCAGCACTATGGGTATAAGACTCCCCCAAGTTTTGAGAGGAGATGCAGTTGTGCAGACTAACGGGCTTGATGTTTGGAAAAGGTAGAAAAAAGTAATCGGCTTCTACAACCAGTGGGAATACTCCTATTTTTATTTTGCATTATTCATTTAGCATGAAATGAGAATATGCTCTAATAAAGCATATTGGAAGCAATATTGTCTCCATAAATGAGGTTGTTATTGTGAAGAGGAAAAATTTTCCCTGAAGCAGGAAAAAAACTTACATTTTTTTCATGCTTTTTTCATGTCTTTCTCCTTTTTATTATGCATCCTCTTGCAAACGCATAATAGTTTGCTATCAGCTTTACTTCTGTTTGTTTTCAAAGCTAATAATAATCTTCGTGTAAAAAGCTTACTGCTTTGTTTTTCTAGACTAGTTTATTGGAGAGATACAAGAGAAATCCCTATGCATGTATTTCCAAGAGATAGTGAAAGTTTTATTATTCTTGTTGCTGCTGCTGTTTTTAAATGGACAGATATATTTTTAAAACTAAAATCTTCTCTTGGTCCAGTCTTTTGGAGACTGATTTGGTTAAGATGGAAAATTACTAAACAAAAATGTGCATGAACAACTCATATATTCAGTTATGAACCTTTAGATTCCACTGACATGTATCATCTTTCTCTCTCCTTATTTCTCTTTAGTCAAAAGTATTCTCTCGAGTCTTCCAGCCATGTACATCTATCTAGCTATCCCATTCTTACTTTATAATTTGGTAACTCCACTTCCTGGTAGCTGCCACTTCTCCTCCTTCTGTAGATCAGTTTGCTGTCAGCTCTGTCCCCTCTAATACTCATTGCTTCTACTCTTGAGTTAAATCAATCAAGAGTTATGTAGTCTCCTGGCCCTCTTTCTTAAACTTTCTAAATTTACTGTCAGATTTGGTAGCTGTCATTCCAAAAATCTTTATCTTTATTTCTGCTTTTAATGACAGTATTCATGCATAAATTAAAAAAAAAATATATATTTCTCCCTTTCATGAAATCTTGTTTTACATTGACCTTTCTTGTGAGAAAGAACTGACCACAAACATGAAGGTCATTTGAGTGTATCCATATGCGACCTTATTCTGCAAATGTTCTTTGCCTGATGGTCACCCACCTGTCTGACCTTTAAAGAGGGAAAAATTCTTTAGGAAATTATGCTTCAGAAGGTCAGAAAAAGGTAAGGAAAGCTGATGCATGCAGAGTACATGAAAACAGAGGCTTGACTCAGAACTGGCTGTATTTTAGACTTAGAGACCATTTTTTGTGTTTCTGCACTAGTCCCCATTTCTTTATGCTTTGTCTCTACTTAACATCTGATTTAAGAAAAAAAAAAACAAACCAATCCAAAATAGTTCATGCTCTGTCACAACATAAAAAGCATGTATTAAATGTGAGTGAAAGTTTTCATGGCCCAGTGTAAATTTACTTATTGTTCTGATCATGTACTCCAATGTCTGCTCTTGATATCTGAGTGTTCTTGAGAGCCACTTCCATTTCCATTTCTGAGCCATTAATATCCCACAGTCTGTTACTGTCATGTGCTTGGCTGGAGCCAGAGAAGCACTCAGGTGAGGCAGGAATTCAATGGGGCAACAACCGTTTACAGTATGTTGGTGTAGCTGAGAATTTGAGTAGGATTGGGACCTGTCACATATCCCCAAGGCTGTGATAAAGTAGAACCATCACAGTCCCCAAAACTTGCTGGATGGCTGGAGGCTCAGTTCATACTTGCTGTAAGAGCCTTTACTGATTTTTTCGGGCAAGTTTGGCAGTACATTGAGCTCTGTGCTCTCATAGCTATATTACTTGCAGCATCCATCACTCTTATTTTAAAGTTAGGGAAGACACGTGGTAGATAATGCATAACAGCTTCTCAGATGCCTCAGGATGAAAGTGGGAGAGAAACAGAGAAACATCACAGATAGGACGATGCCTTTATTTTTATTTAGGCCCTGTACCCATAGGATCCAAGCCTGAAAATACATACCCCACAACTGGGTGGTCCTTCTTCTTACTCAAGGCTGGGAGACTAAGTAGCCACAGATTCTGAGGCATACTGAGAGGAAATCTAATATTCTGAAATGAAACCCTAGAAAAAATAGTGTCCTGAAGACTCTTCCTGTAACAGTTCTACTTCCCAAGACTGGGACAACTGATCTCCATTTCTACAGCCCATAGCATAATAAAATCTGAGCTGCTGCTTTTTAAGTGTGTAACACTGTCTGGCACAGGCCTGCTCAGAAAGTCTGAGATAAGATGAGAATAGTTCATACCAGACATCTAGGGATAACTTTCCTTGCACTGACTTCCTCTGCAACTCAGACCAGTAACTTAGGAATCAAAGCTATAACTGGAATATAACATGAAGTTGTCAATTTAAAAAAAGACAACTGGTTTGATATGTTTATCTCTTGGAAAAAAAAAAAAAAATCTTGCCCCAAACCATTGCTTAGTGTGAATGTTTCCTCTATTCCCACCCTACTAGTGCATTCCAAAAGTTGCTGCAGTGCAACCTGTGCTATCCTCTCATTGATGAATAAGGAGATGTATTGATACATCTCACAGGAGATGGTTTTGTTGTCCTTTAACTAATAAGAGGAGCTAACTTAAGAATAGCAATGGAAGAAGAATATGACTGTTGATATTGGATGTGAATTTACACTAATATGAATTATATTGGACTATCTTAAAAACATTACAATGCAAATTTGAGATTTTCTTTCCCTGTTCATCTAATGAAATGTGCTATATTTATCCTGGCATACTCAGAATCCATATATTTCAGAACAGGTAGAAAACACTTCTTTTTCTCAGCTGATATCACACTGAATTACTTGTACATAACATACTGTGAGAAAATATGAATTTGCTAGGAGTCATTTGATAAAAGCAGCTGAAGGATCAAGGGCAGAAGTGACTTATCAGTGAAGATACCTAAATAGTTATTCATAATAATGAGGCAGAACAATGAGACTGAATGGTACAAAGAGGGACTAGGTAAACATAATAGAGGAAAATAAGGAAACAGAAAATACATAGGTTATATAAAAGGAATTTCCATATGAAGAAAATCTTCCTGCCCAATATTAAGTCCATGTGCTTGCTTCCAAAGAGATCTATTAAAAATATTGATGAAAAATTAAAAGAAAAGAATGAAAATATTTGAAATATATGATAAGGACAGCCAAACACATGGTTCTTTTCTATTTCTGTCATTCATAGTCCAGATAGACAGACATGGATTTTGTTTCTCACCATGGCAATAATTTTTATTTCTTTCCTGCCATTCCTTTCTTGAAGATTAGTTTTCTCTCCAGATATTTAGTGATACATCTCTTAGGCTTCTCTTTCTCTTACATGTATTTTCCCTCTGTTGACAAAGGTATTATTACAGTTTTTACACTAATTTTATGATTATTGTTCACGGGAAGATTTTGTGAGGTAACAACTGTATAAGGATTTATACTTCTTGAAGCACTTTTCACTAGGAAGCCATGGTGTCCTAAACAAGCAAGTATGCTCACGATATGGAGATGTGCACTGCATATTTTAGGGAATTTGTTTCCTCTAATGCCTTTATCCAGTTTCATCTCTCTAGGCAACAGAACTACACTCTTCTCCTTTCTACACCTGTTTTCATTATAATCTTCCTCCTTTTGCTCTCCTCATTTCTTTCTTCTAGATAGTTTTTCCCTTTTGCACTACTCCTAAGCAAAATGCAGTACATTGCATCATTTAGCTAGAAACCAGTTTCAGATGACAGTGATAATTAAAGTCAAACACTCTACTTCTTATATTACCAGGGAGAATATGCAATAACACCCATACTCAAGGAGCATCTTATTTTCCCACTGTAACCCCCACAGTAAGCTATCATGGGAGAAAGGTCAGAAGGAAGGCTAGAAGACGTCCTTGAGCTTCTTCACCAGGCAGTTGTTGCTGTCTTCCTGTGAAAAGCTGCTTCTTAACTTATCTGCTTGAGCACTGCTATAATGATTCCTTTTCAACTGGCTTTCTGACCATCTTCCTTGGTTGTTTTTCTATCTGCTTACATCACATAAACTGATTCTACCAGTGAAATATATCACATTTTCCTGCTTAGTTCCTTGCCCCAGACTCCTACTGCAAATGTTATCTATTTACAGTGATTGTCACTTCCTTGTTATATCCTCCTTCTCACCAGAAAAATTTCTGTAAGTTGCTGATGAAATAGCTTTAGCATGCTCTGATGATCATACACATCACATATTTCCAGTGAAAACTTTAAAATCTCAAAGCAGATTTAAAATCTTCCCCAAAACACTTAATTCTACTTGGGAAAGGAGGAGGTATACAAGTGATATATGGGCACGTATTTTTAGGAATATAAAACATTTATTAATTTCAACATATATTAAAACAAAAGGAACGGGGAAAAATATATCTAAGAAAAATCATACTGGTTTTGGTAAATAAAATAGACTTTTGCTTTTCTTTACTAACTGTGACTAAAGGTCTTTTTAAGCTGATGATGTTATTCTGGCTGTAGCATGTGGGTGAAAGATTGTGTTTGAGAGGATTCAAGTTGTCTTCTGAGTTAATCTTAACCTGTTTAAAGCCTGAAAGCTTCAAAAAACTCCAGGAAAAAAGCAAGTATCCTGTACTATTGACAGAGAAAACCTCACCGAATCCTTTCAAACCTCATAACACTCAATGTTTCTCAATTCTATTTATTACTTTTCCTTTAACGTACATTTCTGAAAATAATGGACGAGATGTTATTAGACCACAGCTTAGTAGTTACAGCTTTTGGTTTCCTGTTATAAGAAAAAAAGGACATTGTTTTGTATAAAGGGGCACTATTTCAAAAAGGCTAAAATGTGATGGTGGGAAAGAATTCCTCCTCAGAAAATTTTGTTAAGTTTTCATGACCTTACTTTTCATAAAGAAAATACGAACTTTTCACTGTTTGCTTTGATGTTAAAAACATGAGGAAACAATGACATTGCTGGGGATATCACCGTAGAATAACATGTTGGAAGGGACCTCAAGGATCATCTGGTCCAACCTTTCTTGGCAAAAAAACACTCTAGACAAGGTGGCCCAGCACCCTGTCCAGCCGAATCTTAAAAGTGTCCGGTTTTGGGGAATCCACTACTTCCCTGCAGACATTATTCCAGTGGCTGATTGTTTTCACTGTGAAAATTTTTTCTCTTGTGTCCAATTGGAATCTCCCTGGGAGTAACTTGCACCCATTACCCCTTGTCTTTTCCATGTTTACAAGGAGTCTCCATCTTCTTTGTAGCCACTCTTTAAATACTGAAACATGGTGACAAGGTCTCTCCTAAACCTTCTGTTCTCAAAGCAGAACAAACCCAGTCCTCTCAGTCTCTCCTCACGACAGGCTTCCCAGTTGTTGATCAACTTTGTGGTTCTTTGGACCCTGTCCAGCCTGTCTACACTATTTTGCATAACAGGGACCAAAACTGCACACAGTATTCCAAGTGTAGCCTGACAAATGCTGAGTAGAGTGGGATAATTACTTCTTTCTCTCTGCTGGTGATCCCTCTTTGATGCAACCCAGCATCCTGTTGGCTTTCTTTGCTACTTCAGCACACTGTTCGCTCATATTGAGCTTGTTGTCCACCATATTATTAAATCAAAGGTAATACTTGGCTTTTCCAGGCAGTTTGAGGAGTGAGCCCCAGCAGAATAGTGCAACTATTGCGTAGTTTGTCATATTGTGTAGGTGCCAGACTCCTACAGAGTGATCATCATCCTAAATTTTATTGAAATTTTTATCAAAAATAACAGTGTTTCTATAGTTGCAAAGGTAGTGTTGGATTAGGTCTCACTACAAGATGAATCTACACAAATGTTTTTATATTCCCTCTCTTAATGCCCTTCTGAAGTAGAAACTCATCAGGTTGATGAACTCTACAAATAAGAAAAATCTTCTTATATGGCCTTTTATTGATTTGGGTTAACCTCTTCTTACTGCAATAACCTGAAACAAATGACAGGTTGATAAGAATATGAAAGGCTTCTTTAATGAACTGTTGCAACTTTGTACAATCTAGGCCTTCAGGCTACTGACATAAATCCCTTTTATATTGTCTGAACAATTACAGTGGATTTGTGACTAATAACTGGCTGCTGTGGATTAATATCTTAATTTGTAATGTGTTCAGATTCAGGTTTTATGGTTGAGAAGTCCATTATATGTCACCACACTAATTCCTTTTGTCTGTGCTTTTTTTAGCTTTCAAGTCACAGAAGTAGTTGACAACTTTTGCATCCCAAAATGTCAATGCATGTATCTAATCTCTTATGTTGCCAAAAAATCATACTTTCTATGAATTTCTTGTTTACTGAAATTTAACTAATCCAACTAGCTAATTTGCCTTTAGCCCATTTGTCTTAACCAGTGGAGTACTGCCATGTTAATTGGGAAAGGTAAATTCCCTGGGATTTTTTTGCTGACTCGAACTTGGAAGTCATTCTTGTTTGGAATAAAAGGATATTCTCCCTAATACATCTTCAGATATCTCAAGTCACATCTCATGTTATTATTCAGAATGCACAGACATTCAAACATAGTGCTTAATCTGATAAATGTATTATTATTACTTCAGTGCTCCTGTCTGCTATCACTTCTAAGTCAGGCCCAAAACACACTGGGTCTGCATCCATACTGATTGCTCTGGAAAACTTAACAAAACAATCAGAACTATTCTGTGAACAGCAAAGGGGCTATATAACTGAAGTTAACATACATCTTTTCCATGGTTGCAATAAATAATGGAGGAAGAAAGAACAAGCACCTCTCGTGGTTGACGCCGTTTCATGGTTCTTTCTATTCAGGAGGAAATGCATAATCTAACTTTTAAATTCCTTCTGCAGTCAGACTAAAAGGGAGGATGCAAAGAACAGAAAGATAAAATCTTCACATTTAGAAATGAACATCAGATACGCTCCTCTGAAGAGGTGTGGCTTAAAATTTCTTCAGCAAGTGCTCAGAAGAACTCTAGAAATAGGGGTTGGAGCTTGTCCTTTGAAACAACATAGATTCATGATCTGTGTTTTGTAGTGACAATTTGTTTACGAAAATAATTCTAGACAGTTGACCAATCAGTCAGTGTGAAGGGTGACTGAGATAGGCACAAATGAATTACTATAAATCTGATCTCATGAACTGAAAACAGCACACTTAACTGAAGGCAGTATAGCTCCTGTTCAAAATGGGGTTGCTAGATTCCTGGGTGTACTGCAAGAACAAAACAAAACAACAAGCCAACAAACAAACAGAAACAATGGGATTTCTCCCAATTTATTTGCCTTCAATCTAAATTAAGCAGAACATGCAAGGAAGAGGAATAATGTATTACATATGTTCTGTGGGATATGTAGCATTAGCAGCAGGAAAACGTGGCTATACTATCAGACTTAAGAAATTTATTTGTGGGTGAGGATTATGCCTAAAATACAAGACAATCAAGGTTTCCAAGGTTGGGTTGGGGTGTTGTTTTTTTTTTTTTTTTTCATCCTCTTTCTCATCTAGTAGCATGGCACTTCTTGAGACAAATGACCATTTTCTGAAGAAACTATCATCAATGAGGCTGCAGTGGTGATTTCTCTTAAGATTAGAGCTCCCCACGACAGTCTGCCACTGCAGAGTGTCTCTTTCACAAGCTTTCCCAGTAGATTTAGTTTTGCATTAAAAAGGAGAAATTGTGTTAAATTAACCAATTGAATATGTAATTAACAAAGGGAATTTCGTTTTCCTGGCACTTTGAAAGAATAAATGGAAAATATTTTCCTCGTGGATTTGGATGAATGTTTCTAGTATTGCTTAAATTTTTCTGAGAGTCACAGATATTTAAACATTATGAGAAGAGAGCTTTGTGAAAACAAAGTGGTTTTTTTACTTGGACTGTCTAGTGCTCTTTCAGTGGTACAAGTATTGATGTGTACCTGAAATAAATATTTTCTTTGATGAAAAAGAAGAACTCGTGACCAAAACTCTTAATTCTGGATCTTACTCCTGAGTATGAGTTCTGAAGACTTAATGCTGGCAATTAAATTTTTGCTTAAATTAAGGCATGTGCATTGATTTGCAATTCATTGGTTCTGGGCTGAAGTAGTCAGTTTCATAAGATAGCATTAATTCCTAAAGGTGTCCAAGCACCTATTATCTATCTGTCAATAGAATTTCAAACAGTCTGAATTCTACTAAAAAAAAAAGTACAAAAAAGCTATATGAATGTTCACATCACTGGAAAAGGGAACTTTGCATCATGTAAGTATGGAATCATGATTTGTGGAGCTTTGTTTCTGTCAGCATCGCCCCCTACTTTGCTGTCATTCACCTCCCTTCTCTGTGGTAGGGAAAGATTTCTCAATAGGATAAGTAATTGGCATTGCTAATGAGGTGATGTGGTAGTTGATTTATGTTGCAGGGTAACCAAATGCACATTTCCCATTTTTTAAATCCAGAGCTTAATCATTTTTCATTGATGGATAAATGAAATCTCTGGACTCCTGAAAGTTCACTTAGAAGAGAGCAGTGATACTTCTGGACTTACTGCCAAACTAACGACACCTTTTTCAGGTAACATTATTAGAAAATAGGAAATACATTTTTCAAATCGGTACTGAAAGATGCTGTCCTAGGCTCAAGCAACTTCAGCATTTGGTTTCACTGTGGGGAAAAACTCAACTGTTTTCCTTTCCTTCTATTGTTGAAGAATGACATGGTCTCAATTATGCTTTATTTACAAAACTCCATTTCCAGAGATCAAAACTATACGCAGAGAAATATGGCTTCAATTTTTTCCCTTGGATGGAGTGGTTTTATCAACACACAGAATTTCTTGTAAAATATATCCTACAGAGAATATAAAAAATAAAAGTTTAAAGTTTTTGTAAGTGTTCCATCTGATTGATGTATTCCCAGCAGAGTGATTTAACTGCTTCATTGCTGTGACCTATATGCTAATTTTAATAGTAGAAATTTTACACATTTGAAAAGAAAAATGGGAAAATTTAGATTGAAGGAGCTGACATTAGGAACTGAAAGCCAAAAGAAAAATACTGTCCCCTCCAGAGCCATTGCCAATTGGACATTTGATAAAGTCAGTTGGATATTTGACAGGAAAACGGTGAGTAATTCATTTTACTGTGTATTGGAGTATGTTGTGTTAATTTTGTTCCTGCACTGTCTGACTATTCATTTCTTCTTTATCTATATGAGACTGTTTCTAACTAATTTGTCTTGAGATTTATATTTTGAGTTGATTAAATCTGTTCATTACACACTTTAGGGACCTAATTCAATCTCCAGATTTGCTGTAATAGCTCCTCATGGACTTCTGGGAAACCTGAGATAAATTAAATTGTCCTAGCTCTACTGGGTTAAATGAAAATATGACAATTTACAGCTGAAAATCTGTACCCCAAGAATTGTTAACTTTAACACATGAAGACCAAAATCACTAAGAAAATAGCCATTACCTTCACAACTAGATCTGAAAAACAAAGCCAGCTGGCATCTGTAGTCATTTAAGGTTGCTCATGTCACATGCATTTATTTAAGAGTTAGGAGAGAACAGATTTTGGGGAACATATATACATACCATAAAGCCTGAGAAAGTTATACGAAAGAGGTTAAAGCAATTTGTTAGTTATTAGGATTCTTATGTGGTACATTCCTGTCTTCTGTGTCTTCTTTTCCATTAATAATGTAGTTATAGCTGATATGTCTGTATTTCTTGACAAAGAAACTTAATTTTATTTTCGGTTGCTTTGTTGTTTCACATTTTTTTAAAATGGAAGAAATTTGAAATGTAAATATGTGGGTTTTTTCTAGTGCATGGAAAACTAGACCAAGTGAGATGAAGCTGATGAACTATGCGAACATATTCCAGCTTTAAATAAAGTAGAACTTAATTTTATGACACATAAGTTAAATATTGCTCCATCAAAAACAATCTTTAAGATTTCTCTCCATACTTATCCTTCATCACACCAAAGCACAATATTTAGTTAAATAAAGGCTGGTTTTCTTAGCAATGAAAACCTAATTTGTAAGATCATATATATGTAATCTGAAGCAGTAAAAACCAATAATATAGTAACATTTTGATTTGATATTACAGTGTAAATGGGAAATATGACGCTTGCCTTGTTAAAAACTTGTTAAAAAAATCACAGCATAAAATAATTTTATTTTATTAAAATTTTACCTACCTACTTTAGTATTTCTCTAACACCATGATTTCTGATATATTCACAGAGAAGTAGAAGGAACACCAAATTGTTTAGAAAAGTAGTTTTTTGTGGCAGAGATGTTATTATACTTGGGAAGTCTATTTTCTGTTGCAAGATGCATAAGTCACTACATGGAGCTTTTTCAAACCTTGGCTGCTATGCCCGTGTCTAAACTTTAGTGCCAAATGTCCAGCTAATTTAGTCATTACTCTATTCTAGAGTTTCTTCAGTCCTGCTCGGTTTTGTGTAAGTCCACCTAGGTTTTGATCTGAAAATGAATAACCTGGCAAAAGCTTGCATGTCCCCTGAAATCCACAGATAGCTACGTGGCAGGGTACTGGGGTTTCCTATTGTGCTGTTGAGACTCTGACATGTTGCCTATCTCCTTACTGTCCATGTGCTTGGACTTTTGTCTAGAGTGAGAAAAAATATGCACCAAGGTCTTGCACATGTCCTGACTTTGTCAGACAAGCACCTGGGCACCCTGGCTGGATTGCTGGGGGCAAGGCAGGGGTCATGCAGACCTTGTGAGCTGTGGGAAGGAGACGTGAGGTACGGTGGGTGAAAAGGCACTGGCTCAGGAGATAAGAGGGAAAGATGGATATATTATGGAAGGAAAGGATGAAACATTTACATCCTGAGAAGGGTGAGGTGGAAGAATTTTTAGCTTTATTTTGGTATACAGGACTGTTTTAACTATTTTACAGTGAAGATTTCACACGAACTGAAGACTGATTCAAAACATTCTTTATCAAATTCCTTTGTTAAAGCAATGCTGAAATCTGTCTTGAACTCAGCATTTTTAAGGCAACTTGTTTGGTGAGTAAAATGGAAAATAAACATAATAACACCACCAAGGAGAAGAATTACAAAAATAGTTGAATTCCGAGCACTTTTTGACCATTCCTACTTTCTTTGTCAGGAAGAAAGTATGGAAAAGAATCCATATTGGATTAGGGATAAATACTTTGGTTGTTATTAAATTGATGTATATTAATAGGTAACCTAGTCAAGGACAGTGACTATGACAATGCCTCTGCTGTTAAATAAAAAATGCCAGGGACACATCCTTGGCCCTAAAGTCAAAGAGCACCAAATCTTTTACCACATGTTGTTATGCTTCAGCATAATGCAAAATAAATTAACCAAGATGAAAAAAAAAAAAGCAGAAATACCACACATATAAAAACTGTTTAAAATTGAAAAATCATCTGTGTGTCAATAACTGAGGGAGAACAGATGAAACTTGGTTGCTTACTCATATACTTTCTGCCCATGGAGAGTGTGAGAACTGTCAGAAAATTACAATATTTGTAATAATGCATGCACAAAGATGCAGGACAAGCTGTTTCAGAACTGGAGATTTTATCTTTTACCTCTGACCATTTTACTATGATATGAAAGTCCTATCTTCATTTACTGTTATATTACTTCTACCATTAAGTTTTGTTTTATTCTGATCCCACAGACATTTATTCCTTGTGAAATGATTAATTTCACATGTAAGATGGTTGGTCTTTTCACTTAACTCCCTTTAAACATGAATTTTAATACTTTATCAGCATGTTTAAAAATCACATTGATCAATCTACCTTCATACTTTCTTAGTATGCATATTATAACCATATACTTGAACTAGAATTAAGGAAATAATTCTGCTGATCATTTGCATGCAGGTAAAGAAATTCTCCACAGTAGTTGTCAAGCCTTGCGAGATTTCAGGTACTTATGGTTATATTGTACGCTAAAATAAGAATGCCGTTTGCTTTATTCTGAGCTGTAAAGTACTGAATACTCATCGCACAGCTCGTGGGATTTTGAATATTTTTTATACATTTTTTTTCATAAAAACATGTTCGCTAACACTGACTATAGCTCATTAAAAATAAGTGTTTCTCAATGGCTTTCAGAAGCATCTCTTGTAAAAGATTGATATTAAATAGAACATAAAATCAAAACAAACTCCCCCATGTAAATTCCACAGTTTGGAAAGTCCCTCTCCACTTTCTTCCTCCCACACAGTGTATTTGAGAGAAAAAAAAAATCCTCAGCATTTTCTGTTGTCGCTGCTCATAATTCCTTGCAGATCCCTAGATCCCTCATTGTCATTCATAGTAGTTTTATATTCCAGAATTTTATAAATTTGTTCACTGTTAATTAATGCAACTTTAACTAAGCGTTATTGTACTTTATAGATTCTTGGAAGTCATATATCTAATACAAGTACTCAACTCTAAATGACTTTCAGTCTTTCACAGTACTCATTAAACATTGAAAAGGGTACATTCCTGTATTATTAATTAGTTTCAGAGATGTTTCGCAACAAACTACATGAAGTCACTACAGTTATTAATACAATTTAAATTAACTGTGGTGTTATAATATTACATGTCACTTTATATACATTAGAAAAGTTCTATTTATTCAAATTCAAATCATTTCTTTTAAGAAGATAAAAAGATCAAAAATGCCAACTAATTGAAAAAAAAAAAAAAACCAACAAGTATTTTTTCTTTTGTTCATGGTAGAAATTTTCTAGGATGCTATGTTGAGCCCCACAACATTTTACCTGTGAAAGTCCTACTGACAACAAGGAAAATGGCATGTTTGTGGTGTCAGGTTAAAGAATGTGTGGTAAGTTGTTAGGCAGTGAGAAGATGCTCAGCAGCACACAAATGAATTGACTGTGAGTTCTCAAGACCAGCAATTCTCTATACAGAGGAAGTGCCTGGCCTGCATGAATGAACATCCCTCCATGTTGTAAAAGTGGAGTTTTCACCAGCATAGATCTGAACCCTTAATCTCCAGGAACAGTAAATATAGCAGCGCATTTACTGTGTCTTTATGTAAATGTGCCTTTTCACCCTTTCTCATCAAACTACTGAATAGGTACACAACAGACACATCCATCACCTAAATGAAAGACAATCACCGAGTTACATACAGGAGAGCATGCATAGTTCTCACCAAGGGGGGATACTGAAGTACATGCATCTACCCTGCAGCCTTCATGCATAATCCAAAAATCTCCCAGAAGCATTTCCATGGCCATAGAGTAAAAGCTTTACTGAAAATGTTAAACTTACAATGATTTGCTTACAAATTGCATTGCAATTATTTACTATTATTAACTTTGTCTCACTGATGTCATTCAGTACTCAGTGGTCCAATATCTATAACTGCTTTGCATGGACATCCTTTGAATTTACAGACCATGACCTTTTCCTTACTGTAGTCTCACCTCCAAGAGACTGTAATTCCACTTCCCTGGGCACTGATCCTCCTTTGCTTCTGGTGCAAAAAGCAGAATTGCTGTCATCTATCTACATGAGTTCAGCTGGAAACCTTAGTAACAAGACCATCAGTTAATAATGTCAGCTAGTGCCTCCCACTTGCACACACGTGCTTTGGGAGGGAAGACACATCAGAAACTGTCTGCTGTTCCTCAGCAGATGGTCTGTGTGGAGGTTCTTCTGAATGCAGTTTCCCCGACCCTTTAAATATCTATGAACATACACTGTCTGTGTAAGAATTGGATTGAAATGTAGGTTCAATAATGTTATTTGAGCATCCTGCTATTCAAGACCTGACATTCTCTGTCCATTGCATCCTCTGACAGACAGCTCTAAACTTTGTGCTGATTCTGCATATTTTAGGTAGCTTTGTATTAACGAGTTCTAGAGGCTTAGTTATCTATACAAACCTCTATGTTGATGGAACCTGAAAGTCAGGTTCACATTATGATGGACTGTGAACCTGACTTTCATAGTGCTCATGTTGGGCTCTTATGTTGAGTTTAGATGAACTTTGTATGGCTCAAATTTTGCATTGTGGTTTATTTATTTAGTTTAATAACTGTTTTTTATTAACAGACATCTAAGATTTGTGGTGGGACAGGAGACTCACTTTATAATTCAGCTTTGAAGAATTTCAGACATAATAGATGAACTGATTGCTATATCTGTAACAGGGTTTGGGGTTTTTTTTGTCCTCTTTGTAAAATAAACAAGTGAAGATTAAATGATTTCTACAGAACTGTATGCAATAAAACTGCAGAATATCAATGGGGTACATAAAACTGTTTGCTTTCTTGCTCTGTGTCAATTTCTGAAACAACAAATGTTTCCTGACAGGAACAGAGAAGATCCTGCAGAAAACTGTCAGCCAAAAGACATATCCCTAGTTAAAGTATGTGTGTACATATATGTTTAGTTATGATATTTAGAAACTATTCAGTATAATTTGCTGAGTTGATTTACAACATGATTTACAACAGAAATTATTCATACTCATCTACTGCAGAAAATCTTTTATCTGTCTCAAAACACAACATAATCTGGATAGTTTAAAAGAAACTGCTTTCAAATTACCTCCTAAGGTTAACAATCTCCAGGTCCACTGGATGTCCAAATGTCCAGGTTGCTCATAGTCCAAACTATGGACAGAAATGGAGATGCAGAAGAAGGAGTTTATTCTGACCAAAGAAGGGACAATATTTTATGCCATGAGTATTTTTCGTTTCAACTCTTCCCTTTAAAACAGAAATATTAGTGAGCAATTCATTTTTTTTAAAAAATCTAGCCCTTTTAGTGTATTCTTAGAGAATGAATAGAGGTTACATAAAGGGCTTGGCAAATACTGTCACATCACCTCATCAAAGAAATATGTACCTTTATTGTCAGGTCTGTGCACAGAGTGATCCTTTGAACTTTTTACTCCCACAGAATTTCTTGTCTAGAGAATGAGATTAATTAAAGAGCCAAACCACATAAACTGGATGATTTTTTGGCTGTGATGATCCAGTCATTCAAACTCTTGTCTGGATTTCAGTAATTTCTTATAGCTTGTGCCTGAGCACACAATCCTTGCAAATGTTTCACTAAGTGCAGAAACCAGCAGTAGTGACGTTTTCTGTGCAGTGTTGTACCTATGCTCAGACCCTGCCATTAATCTTTGGACTTCTTGCAGAGCATCTTTCTCACGCTGGAGATTCACTAAGTTTCCCAATGCAACCAGCTCTTCTGAAAATTGTGTTCCATGGGAGCCAGGAGAACATTAACATATGATATGTTTTAAAGGTGAAATTGTAACTGTGTGCAACAGGGCTATCTCATGAACAAATCCTAGGCTCTGAGGTATTACAAGAGGAAAAATAACAGGATATTTGCAGACTCCCCAGCCTCAAAATGAATGTAAAATTCTTTTGATTCATTGCTTCTGTAGCTACAGCTGGCAGTGTTGAGGAAGAAAACACATTAAAAAAAGAGGAAAGAAAATAAGATAGTAAAGAGCAATTAAAATAAAAGTTTAATAAAAATGAAGTATGGTGAAAATAAACAAAAAAACCACAATAAAACCCACAGGAATTGTACTGACTGTACACCAGTACAGAAGAAAATGAGGCATCCTGGCCTACTTTTGTTATGGAAATATCCTGATGTGTGAATTGAAGATACAAAGTAAGAGATGAGGAAGGGGCATAAACAGATCTTCTTTGTGGTGTCATGATTAAGCCTGAGCACAACATTTGTAGTTGATTCTGGTATTTAAACTGCCCTCCTTATGGCAGAGCTGTTGCATGAATACTTCAACTTGTAGCAAGTGTGTAACAAAGACAATCTCTTCTTTGAACAGCCAAGATGCAGAAGATGGAAGGAGTATACAAAAACAAGAAAAAAAGGACAATCTGCAAATTGTTGAGATACCAAACCTTAAGTTCACAGCTTGCCCTGTCTTTATTCACATATGAATTGTAGGGTCGTTATTCAGGTTTGTTTTGTTGATTCCCTGCGGGATTTTTTCCCATAGCATCTTTTCAGCTATATCAACTCATTCATGCTATCACTTCTATCAGTGAGGCATAACTAAAGTAATTTTTGCTAACTGACAGTGCACTTACAAAAAAATGTAGATTTATAGACAAGTCCGTTGCAAAAACAAGGAGGTAAGCAAGCAAAGTGACAAGCACACAGCAACTCTTCAGCTATCATAGTGCTCTGTAAGGAAAGTAATTACTACTGCCCACGTTTTAGGGGGAGCACATTAAGAAAATGCTCAACAGCTAAGTGACTTTCTCAGGGGTGAAGTTGAAGTAAACTTAATCTGATCAGGTTCAAGAAATTTTGGCTTCTAATTCCATTTTCCAATTGCAACATGAGATAAATCCAGTGTTTTGTATTCTTTATAGATAACCACATGAAGAGATATTGTATATTTATTACTGAGAGACATTAAAAGTTCAATACCATCTTTCCAGCAAAATGGCAGAATATCATCAATTTCCTTAACCATTTTAATATGTTCTAGAAACAGAGGGTTTAGTCTTCAAAGGTGAAAATAAACTAACTGTAGCCTGAAGAGCCCAGGGGATGATATAGGTTCACAGGAAAATAAACTGTGATTTAACAGCCTTGTCTGATCTTGTGTGAAAGAGCTACAGTATTTGGATATGTCTGGGCAAGATGCCGCCTTATAATTATGCATGAGAAACCCATATATTTCAGCTTAATCCATGCAGCAATAATACCTCCTTTTACAATGTTTGGATTTTTCACTGCATTAAAATATTCATTTCTGGAGGTAAAACAGAGAAATATAAATGCTTTTTTATCATAGACAAAGTGATGATATGTTCTTAGTTCCAGCTGCTGTAAACCATGAGAGTAATCTGAATCCAGGGGCAAAGAGGTAAATAAGGCCTTAGAAGATGAAATACCTAAACGAACACAGCAGAAACCTAAACTGTGTGATCCTGTAACATGCTTAAGTTATATACAGGTTTGTAGCATTTGAAAAAGCTGTCACTTTCAGGTAGGAAATAAATGTGCTTTTTTTCCCACTTCAGAACTCTGTAGTGCTCGCAGATGGTAACATAAAAAATTGAAATCTAATCATGTTCTGACTTGAGATATTCTGTAACTTTCCTGGGACATATTTTATCTTGGAAAGATAAACTGTTTATGGCCACTGGTATTCATATTGGAGCATATGATGGAGTTACAGTCATCACTAATTCAAAGCTACCCAAGAGCTGGGGATGGCAGTCTCTTATCATGCAAGATACGTAAGTGACTCATTTGCCAAAGACGTGGGATGAGATTTCATGGGTGAAGCATCAGATGTGAGTAATGGTGTCAGAAAGAGACTGTGAGATATCTGTAGCTGTGCATTGGTTATACCGTGATAAGAAAATATCCAACATACTAAATAAAGATCAGCAATGCTGCTAGTACTTGGTGGAGGATCATATTACATCTGCGGGTGGAAAATAATCACAAGATAAGAGGTTCAACCAGTACTCCACAGATCTTTACAACTGTAAAAAAGACGAGCAAGAATTTAATTTATAAATCCCAGTGACAGGATGTTTACTTGCATAGGTAAACAAATATACCAACAATTATTTATTCTAGCATCATTGAATTAGGTGGTGTTAGTGAGGAGTTAGAAAGATGTGCACTCTTGCAGAAACAAACACCTGTGGTCAAACACATCCATTAATCTTCTGATTAACTAATAAAAGAAGCAAAGTATAAATGACCAAAAGTCAAGAACTTTTACACTGAAGACAAATGTCGGACCAAGTGGTATGCACACAAATTATACCTCATATCTATTTCCCTTCTTTGATTGATATAAGTCTATGAAAGCTTGATTTAAATATCAGAACATTAAAATGAAAGTCCTTTGACCTATATTACAGGACATCAAGCAAGAATTATCACAACGATCTGTTCCATCTTTCCAATAAATTTTACTGAGATTACTGTAGAAGTTTAAAAAATTCAGTTCCTTTGAAAGCATCTAATCTTTAAAATAAATGAAATATCATATGAATACATTTATTTTAATTTAATGAATATTTGACTGGTAATTGGTTAGGAGCAAAGTTAAATGGTTATCATACAATTAATAGCCATTAATAGCAATTAAATATATTCTTTATTTATCTCTGTATTAATTACATATAGTCGTTGTATTAAATGGCTATTAACTGATGCTCAAATTTTATGGTGATTCTCAACCAAAGAGAGAAGGTACTTCCATAGTTTTGCCTCCTTTTCTATACCTGTTGACTGCATTGAGAAATCTCTCAAAGATGCCACCATAGCTTTATTTTGCCTAATTCTAGTACTCTTCCTCTTTATTCTCTCTAGTGTATTCTTAAACCTAAATTTATTTCCCTATAATTTTATTTTCTTATACTTCATCTATTGTGATTCTTCAATTCCATCCATTTCTCACTTTCTATGAAACTTCCCATGACCTAACAGCAAAAATATAGCAGTACGAATTACATTGAGGGTAAGCCACGCTACAGCTCTTTGTCATCACTGTGTGTGTAAAACTGACACATCAACATGATCCCTTCCTGCATTCTTTTCTCTTTCTCTATGTAGAATTGTATCAGGTAGTGTATTATATTGTATGAAAAATTGGTAAGGAATTTAATTGTCTGAGCTTCATGCACTTCCAAGAGTGTGAACCAAAATGTATATTTAATCATATTAAATGGACTGAAAAATAAATTTAAGGGAAAAAAAAAATAAGCTGGCTTATCATATTTTATTCCTAATGTTGTTAACAGTGTGTTTCAAAAAGAGCAAAAGCCTTTATGGAAAAAGTTGTCCTTATTTGGGGATGTATTGCTTTGTTCAGTAAAAATTGCACTTACCATTAGGCCAATTTTACTTTTTATCCTGTACTGATCTTTCTCTGTGTGATGATTTCAGATTTTTCCTCTTTATTCCTTCATTGTTAAAATTACTGCTAATGCCTACTTCTTCATTTACATACTTATTTGTTGATATAGTAAAGTAGAATTGTTAGATTACACAAAAGATAATTAATGGAGAGGTACTGATTCATAGTTGTCCTGGTTTCAGCTGGGATAGAGATAATTTTTCTTCTTAGTAACTAGAATAGTGCTGTGTTTTGGATCCAGTGTGGGATTTGATATGAGAAGAATGCTAATAAAGCACTGATATTTTTTAGTTGTTGCTAAGAAATCAAGGACTTTTCAGCTTCCCATGTCCTGCTGGTGTGCAGGTACACAAGAACCTGGGACAGAGCACGGCCAGACCAATGGACACAAACTAGTCAGTGGAATATTCCATATCATATAACATCATCCTCAGTATATAAAGGAGTACTGACCAGGAATTTCTCTCTCTCTCTCTTCCAGGATTGCATTTTTGGGCTTTTCTCTCCTCTGGGATGGCTAGCTGGGAACAGGCTGGACATCAGTCAGTGGTGGTGAGCAGTCGCGTTGTGAATCACTTGCTTGTATATTCTATTATTGCAGTCGTTATTATAAATTAATTTTATTTTATTACAATTATTAAATTGTTCTTATCTCAAACTATGAGTCTCGTTACCTTTACTCCTCTGGTTCTCTCTCCCACTCACTGGGTGAGTGAGCGGCTGTGTGGTGTTTGACATCTAACATGGGGGATGACAATACTCAATACTTTATAGACTGATAACTGCTACATTAAATATTT
Source organism: Athene noctua (assembly GCF_965140245.1). Lineage (NCBI taxonomy): Eukaryota > Metazoa > Chordata > Aves > Strigiformes > Strigidae > Athene > Athene noctua. Next base: position 184,955,605 of record NC_134037.1, read on the forward strand.
ATTCAGAAAGTAAGACATCTGTCTAGGATATAATAGGGATAAAAATGTGATATGTCCTTCAAAATTCATTAAGGAAAGATCTATGGTTGAAATAGGAGTGAAAAAATTACCAGCATAAAGAATTATAAGAATCCCAAATGAAAATAAAATTACCTTATTATAGTAAGAAATGTTATTACTTGTTCAAGGGAAAAATTGCTGTGTTTTTATTATGATATAATACGGAATATAGAATACAAAAATGTAATATATATTGAAATGCTGTGTAATTGCCATGAGAACTCATCCTAAATACCCTTCTGGGCCCGAGTCTTTGAAGCTTAGAAGAGCACCCAAAGCCACTTGCATCACCTGCAGTAAGACTCCAGTCCAAGCTGCAGCCAAAGTAGGTCCAGCCTTAGAAGACAATGAAAAATTAAATAGTCAACATTGATCAGAACGTAACATGAGGCAATGTAGAGTCAGATCTTCTCCAAAATGAACGTGTAAGAGGGGAGTTCAAATCTGCAGGAATGTCTACACTGTATGGTAAATCTCTTATCAGTGACAACTAGAAACCTTCTGAAAGATCTTCAAAGAAGAGGAGTAGGGATTTACTAATTTACTGAAAACATGGTTGCTTTATACTGTTAATGACGTAGCTGGATCACATATGAAAGATCCAGGCCACAACAATTTAGCCCTGAGTTATGACTTGCTAATCTTCTAATTTACTTGTCAAATTGTGAGCATGTCAGAATTGATAATTTTCCTTATGAACAGTCACAAAGTTCTAGGTCTAAGTTATGTTTACACAGAACACAAACAACATACAAGCTGATTACTCTTATCAGTAAAAGCTAAGTCAGCACAAAAGAAATTTGTGTCCTGCTGGGTGAGATATTTCTGTGTCATCTTAGAAGAGAGCTCTGGAAAGGTACTCTTCAATAATATTTTCATATTTCAAATGGCAAATCTACTATTTAATTCATTAACTATATGCATGAGCCCACAATAAACTGGGGAACGATATTCTACTGTTTTAATGTTTTATTTATATTTAAGACATAAATGTTACATATATCATCCATTAAGTACCTTAAAGTTTTTAAACTAATATATTCCAAGTTTAATTGTATTACTTCTACATTAACAAAACCTAAATATTCTTTGTGTCAGAGGTAAATTATTCTCACTTTATTTGTGATAGAATATTCAGGTGGATTGGGTCTTAGCGCTGTTAGGTCCAAAGTCTTCTCTTACTTATCTAAGAAAACTACAAAAAATAAGATATTTTTATGCAGGCAGTAAAGTGGCCATTGTAATGACTTTAGAAATTAAAGGCTGGAAGTGCTGTTGTTTCATTAATAATTAATTAATAATTATTAGACACCTTGAACAGATGCTATATTGATGCTTTTTATCATTCCCCCTGAACAGTAGCTTTATTCTTTATTTTGAACTTTTCTGAGAATACTGTAGGCATTCTTAAATTTTTTAGACTTTACACTTCCTTTTGAGGTTGATATAATAGTTATTTCTTCTAATTTTTGATTAAATAGTGAAACTGATTACTTAGATGTCATGACAAAGCTATAATTTTATTGGTAGCTGTTTGCAGAGTATTTAAAACCTCAAACTTTAAAATCTTAGAATCAAGTTCATTAGCCAGAACTATACGAATCAGAGTTTGTCCAGTATTTTAAGCAATCATTTTAATGAAGAAAAGTGACAAGGAGCCTGTAGAGATATTCATTCATTAGGAGGTATGTCTATACATCTCATCTGAAAGATCACTGTTCCATTACTGTGAATCACTGGATATTTACTTACTTCATTCGTGAGTTACATTATTTTTTTTTTAAATAGGTTCTTTTAATACATGAAATTTCTCTACCATCATTACCCATGCAGTGACAAGATCTAAATTAAATTTATTAATATAAAAGATCTGAAAAACAGAGGAACAGCTTCAGCCTAAGAGATATAAACAGAAAAGTTATTAAACTGCCTATTATATTTGATATTTGAAAAGGTGGAATTAGAAATAAAAGGTGGTTTGAGGATTCTAAACTAGATGTTATCCCAGGGGAAACCATCTGGCAAGTTTAGACTGCAGAAAGCAATAGAAAGCAAAATGTGTAAAACTGACTTCATTTGACCTTGAGGAAGTAAATACATATCACATGAACGCACTTGTAGATAAGTTGATTAACAGTAAAGAGGGTTTTTAATTGGTATTGCAGTATCCAGTTAAGTGAAGATATAATTATGTGATTCCCTAAATCAAATTTTAATACTCTTATGTAGTGTAAAAAAAAATATATACATCGTTGAAAAATAGGGTTGAAAATATGTTATTTCACTGGGATGGTACATTTGTGCTGTATCCCTACTTCAAAAATTTTGCTTTACAGTCATAACAGTTAAATAACAGTGAAATAACATTACAGTAATGGTTTAGTGACTCTCAGATAATTAGAAAAAATGAATAATTATAATCCTTTAATTAAAAAAATAGGCTAAACATGTTTAATTTAAAAATTTTGCTTATTATAATTGTCTTTCAAAATTTTATGAAATCAATGTTCAGTCCAAAATCCATCAAAATAGCTAAAATGTTTAACATTAGTTTCAATTAACTTTGGATCAGGTTCAGTATGACTTCATTCAGGAAACAGAGGTAATCAAAATAGGCAATCTGAAGCTGAAAACAACACAACGGAGGTATCTATAAATTCACCATTTAGTTGAAGGATCAAGTTTAAATCAGAAAGTATGAAATAAAAATAATCCACTACTACCATATTTTTAAGTAAGCCCAGGGGAAATGAAAAATTTCTTGAAGAAGGAAAAATATAATCCAGAGAATATTATTTAGCAACAATCATTTTAATCTAGAAAGCCACTATTTAAAGTTGTCTATTAATATAACTTGGTACTTATTAAATACACGGCTATTAAATATAGAATCATACTGAAAACAAAATACTTATCAGATTAATTGTGGCCTATAATCCTTCTGTGATTTTAGCTCTGGAGTCAGAGGTCTTACAGAAAAAGTACACTGGAGATTTAAAATGAAATCTCAGGATAAACCACAACTTGGCTCTAAGAAGCTTTGAATATCCTGAGATGCATCAATCCGATTAGTGAGGTAATCATATGAGATGACAGAAAGTACTTGGTACTAACTCAAAATTGTATGCTGCTCAAAATTGAAAAAAAGTAAATTTTTTAGAACAATTAAGCCATTAGAGAGTACTGAAAAACTGTACGCAGGCACTGTTTTCATAAGATTTCTAGTATTCATGATTGATCAGGCGCTTGAATTAAAAAAAAAAAAAATCTGAATTATTCATCAAAACAAAACTTTTTAGTCCTTTGAATCTTACCCAATTTAAGTTTTAGCTATTTCCCATTTCTAATACTGTCTACAGAACTCAATGCAAGAATAGAATTTCTTGAAGATCAACCATTCCCTCTGGTCCAGCTTATATTAGTCCTTATTATGATTATTCTTAGCCATCCTGTTTCTCTACTGTACCCATACACATATCTACAGTAGGCAGACTATTATAGAAAAGAAACTGTAATTTGATTTTTTTTTTCCCACAAGAAATATAATCCATTATCCATGTGCATTATATTATGTGGTATATACATGTAAAAGCAAAATTTAGCATTACCTTTACAGCTGTTGGAAAGATAGGAGACACATAGGAGCAAATACTCAGTGGATTCAATTTCAAATCTTTTAGTTTATCTCAATATTACCATTGCCAGTGGCAATATTTTCAAAGTATTTCTAGTCTTTATAACAATAAACGATTTTCTCTAAACTTAAAAAAATATACTCATGGGATATTATGTTTGCCATATTTACTTATTAAACTATCAATTCCTAATAATTTATAACAGATAATAGACTTCTGATGAAGTTCTAAACAAAATATTTTGTCCTTAGAATATGTTGATTTTTCAACATTAAAAATTTCCATGAGAACCAAAGTGAAATTCAAGATATAAAATGGCATTTCTCATGAAAATAAGAGTAAAAGGGAGAGCAAGACAAGGCAAGGGAAATTGTTTAGAACAAAAGAACATTGCCCACAGTTTGGGAGAACTGCATGAAACTTCTGATCTGATTTGCAGGTATGGTATATATTTTAATTTCTGGAAAGAAAAAAAAACCACATCACTTCTAAATTATACTGTTTATCTTAGTGTAGAATGGGAATATTTTAAAAGTGTCTAATTTTTTCGTGGTGGTAAAAGTTCATGCAGTTCATAAGAGTTTTATATATACTGTAAGCCATTCAGAGCAATAACTGCCCAAGGTTGTCTGCAATACACCTTTCATCATTTACTGTTTATAAAGAGGAATTAATCTTTAAGAAATAAGCAAAAATTCCCCTCAGATGTGAGGATACTAAGGAATTAAATCTTCACAGATTTTAGTGCATGAACAAATATCCTATGTGATAATATTATTTTTTTGTGATTCTCTCATAAAAAACAGTTATGCTAGCATAGTTGCATGCAGAAAACCTTCTTGTTATTCTTGTAAACAGCAGAACCAATTTTGTTTACCTTGAAAGTATAAAGATGTGAAAATTTAAATCCTGAACACACATAACCTCTGTCTTTCTTCTAAATGGAAAGCCATTATCATAGCTTCTTTGTATCGCAACAAAACTTCATTTCTGGATTTTCATCTTGACCACTAATAGATGTGAATGCTGAAATAATTTGTGGCTGTGTCAACAAAGGTTTATTTATGGGCAGCCAATTAAAGAGCATGTGATAAAAATTGTCATTTCTAATAGAAATGATAATACTGTTTTGGTACACAGTCTACAGTACATGACAAGTACATGAAACTCAAAAGTGTGTATCAATAGTTCAAGAGCAAAGAATTAACTACTGTATGGATTATTTCTTCAATTTCTATTTATTTATTTATTTATTTTTAAAATATACCTGTGTGATAAACATGGTTGGAAATACCACACTTAAACTGTTTCACGATTACAGATTTTGTCATTTCACCACTTTTCAGATACATGCAATGTTTGCACACATGTAGACACGTGAAACACGTGGATGCCATTGCGCTTTTTTTCTGACAAAAAAAAATGTCCAGCATTGTGTTTTTTTCTCAGCTCATAGTAAGGCTGGTGAGACTAGCTGGTGCGCCGGGAGATAACCCTTGGGCTGGAATTGGATTTATCTTGTTATTGGTACATCCTCCATATAGGTATTAATGTAAGAAATAAGAAAGAAACAATTCTGAGGTCTTGGGCTTGCATGTTAATTATTCAGGACCTCAAACAGACACTGACTGATCTTGGGCATGAAGATTTTCAGGTTTAGGAGAATACCATTTTAATCTGAAGAATAAATTTTAAAAGAAAATACTTTTACTCTAATTATCTTTATAATTTGATCTGGGTACAGTTCTAATGGTCTTTAGTGTCAATCTGAAATTGAGTTCATTTAGGGGAATAAGATATTTTTTAAACAAAATCAGTAGTAACCAGTGGCTTGTCTACTGACAGTAATGGAGCTGGCAGTGATGAAAAGTGAAAACTGAATACCTGAAGAAGTTGGGGGTGGCTAAAGCTGGTACAGATTAACGCCATTAGAAACTTAAAAAGTAGCTGAAGATCTTCCTTTTTTGTCCTTACTTGTTTATGCTAACTTACATACTAAAATCTTAACATGCCAAATACAATTTCAAACAAGGGAGTATATGTAAAAACATACCATTTTTTGCTGGGGAAAAAAAATCTCCCTTTTCCCTTTTGAGATTTGCTTCTAGATCTTCAAATTTCAATCTCTTTGCAAGTAAAAAAGTATGTCCTATTTAAAGTTGATTTTTTTGTTACTTTATTTATGGTGACAGGTCTTGATTGGCCATCAAAGTTTAGCTTTCACATTCAAAGGAAAGAATTAATGGGTAGTGCACATATGAGATGGTGAAATACGGGCATCAGTCCCTTTGTTATTCAATTATATGTTTCTGCTATATTCACAAACTGTGTGTTTACACATGTATTTTAAGTTTCTATTCATTGCATTGTTATTGCCAAACATCTTTAAAGTCTGTTTAAGCTAATTAAAATATAAATTAAAGAGCCCAGAGAGTAGGCAATAGCAGCAGAGGTAAGGGTAGGTATGGTTCCCTATATAGTTGAGCTGACATGTTTTCATTAAGACCATGGAACACTTGTGTTGGTAGATGAAAATGCTTTCATAGAATTGCATGCAATTACATATACACAACCCAAATTTATAAGGGAAATAACTTTCTCTGGGAAGTTCATATGAAGAAAAAATATGTTCTCCTGAAAAAGAATGCCAGCAACATATTAACTCTACATCATTATATTGCCATGGAAAATGTAGTAAGATTCTGAATGTAAAAGTCTGGAATGGCAAATTCCTACACTGGTTGCATAAATATTACAAATTCAGCATGGTCTTAACTTCTAATATAATGTCCATGGCAAAATCTAAGCACATACCATGTCTCACTTTAATTTTAAATTTCTACTTAAAGGTTTGTATTAAATATCAATTCTACTTTAACTTTTTTTACAGTAATGTAAGTCAAACTATATGATGACACCTAAGCAACATGCAAACAAGACAACTGTAAAAAAGAACTTGATGACTTTGAGGGTAGAGATTCTAGCTGATTTTTTCTTTATAGCCACTTTTAGCTGTATTAGATGAAGATGAAATTACTCTAAACACTTCTATTTTGCTTCACTATGAAGGTATAACAAGCCTGAATTAGTTTTCTGATACTAGAAATGACTAGACATCCTGGAGGGTCCCAGTGAGTCAGGTTCCAGTTTTCGACTTTACATATTATGAATATGAGCAATAACTCATGACCTAGGTACCTAAGGAATTTTATGAGAATAGCAATGATGATTTATGGAGCAACACTCTATAGGTGGAAATTATTTTGAAATAAAACTGAAGTAGTTTGGAGAATCTTATATAAAATGCTAATAATATAATAGAGGTTGTGACAAATGTGAACAAATGGATTACTGTTATTACAATGTTCACAGAACTGAACAAAAACCTGTGAAAAACCTGTTGACCACATTCCATATACCTTTGATACCTTCTCATTCAGCTGATATTAAGTATTCACAGAATCACAGAATCATCTAGGTTTGAAATCATCCAGTCCAAACATTATTTTTCTCCTTGCCATAGAAAGTTTCTGCTTTAATTGTTGCTGTGTGCACTCACCCTCTTGGATGACAATATGGAGAACAGAAAACTCAGTGAAAAGTAGATAGTTTCAGAAATCAGAAGTATATAAGACCAGAAGGAAAAAAAATTAAGAATGTGAAGAACAAACATTTTATTGGGTAGAAAGGGGAAGATGTCAAGAATGAGGAGGAAAATGGTTGGCTTACAATAACTTTGAAGTAGGATTTAATAAAATGGAGAGCCAAAACATTGTGAGTCATGTTTTTCTAAGTGATTTGTAGCCTTTTCTAGTGCACAAATGCTCAAAAGTCTTTTGGGAATACCTTAGTCACAAGCCAGTCTGGTAGATGCTGCTCTATGAAAACAGACTTTTTTTAAAAGATGTAGTTGCCTGAAATTGACTTTTAAATCACAAATAAATCTTAAGAACTACCAGGAATCCAAAATATTATTGGAGTCATTATAAACCGTGTACATGCAACAGATTTTTGCTAACTTGTGGATTTAAGACACTGACTTTAGAGAAGCCTGAAATATTTGTCTGAAGAATTTTATCTCCTTAACTATGCTATAAAACTGGAGAAGATGAGATTTTCTGAGGTTAATACAAACCTATCATCCCGAGAGAGTTGTATGCATTGTCAACAGCAAATTACCAATTGCAGTACTTGCTGAGAGAATTATCAGCATCTGTTGCCTCCAAAGATTAGCAGTCAAATTACCTAATCAATTTGACTAGGAGAGAATCATAAAAGTAGGAGAGGTAATCTGGTGTGCAGGTATGTTCCAAGGGAAAGGAAGAAGAACATATAACTTCAGGGTAGATTTATTTAATTTAGGGAAATATTCTGATTCTGATCCACCCACAGAAACGTAACAATGAGGTGAAGTTTGCAGAGCAAACACAATAACACTACTAATGACATACTTGATAAGTTCTTTTCAGTTATTTATTTTGTTCATAAAGTTGTCTAGTAAAGTGAATTTCACAATTTTTGCCTTTCTTCAGCATATATATGAATTCTGTAATTCTGGGAGTGCAAGGAAGAGCAACAGATGAATTTGCTGGTTATCGGGCTGATTGATAAATAACAAAGAAAACATTCATAATAATTATGAATTATTGTTAGAGGACAGCTTTCCACAAAACAAAAACAAAAACAAAAACCCCAAACAAACCAAAAAGGAATCAACCTTCCTTTGCCATAGATGTTGCTAGTTCTCAAAATAACATTTCATATTTAACTCCAGAAAACTGAGTGACAGTATACCAGCAGACCAGGAAAAGGCAACACAAACAGGCTGTTGACTTTCTCCTTCTGCATTTTCACCCTGAATTAGACAGGGTGAATCCCCTATTATCTGCCCAGATTACAGGGCAAATAATGTGGGATTTACCCTGTCCCTTCAACAACAGACCAAAAGGCCTCTCCGTTTTGCCATGTCTACCTGGACTCTTTTCCTGGACTATTATAGAGAGCTCTACCACCTGAGGTTGTGAGGGTGTTTTTCTTCTTATTCTAGAATAAGCATCTAAACCAGATCAAATAAGTCACAACAGAGATGTATCTGTTCCTCTCTGCTGACTATAAACAGGCCAGTTGTAGCATGGGTTAAAGCCACCCAAGAAAGGGTTTGGAAATAACAGAGGAAGTCATTCTTGAACTTTATTGCTTATACTTTGTATGAGCAAATTTTCCTTAAGAATAAAGTTATCTTCTGTGAATCACAAGTTAAGACAAAAAAAGTAAGAATATGTCCCATAAGTCATGGAGTTCTTAGGAGATGGCTCCAAGTTGGGACCTTCATACCATTCGACTTTATTCTTTATTCTTATTATCCCTTTGCTGTTTCTAAAAGATATTATCTTTGCACTTCTTCTGGCAGACATTAGGGAGGCTGCTGGTATAGATACAGAAAATGGGAAGCTTTTGATCTCTTTTTACTACATATCCATGACAGACTCAGCTCAATTCTGGCCTGCAGAATTCTCTAATTTCCATGCCTGATTCAGAAAATGTCTAGTTTAGCCTTTTCCTCATCATTAGCTCTGGGCACTGACATTTGTGAAGAGAAAGCAACGAAGGACCCTTCTGTCAAGGCCATGTAATTTATAGCTCTCTGTTTTGTGCCACAAATATCAGCATCTCCTCCACCCAGGCCAGCTTTAGCAAGACTAGAATTGGCAGACTGTCTTGGCCAAGGGGTATAATGGTGATTCTTTTAAGAGATGATTGTAACAAGACCCCTTAAAGCCCACTTTTATTAATTATCAGTGAAAATCACACATTGGTAACCAAGCTTGTATTTTATTGGCAAAGGACCTTTGATTTTATTACATTCATGTCAGTAAGCGAAGCTATGTATTATACAGAAGTCAGACAGTTTTGACTATAAAAATTCTATTGAATTAACAAATTTGCTTTTGTTGCTGTCATTATTTAAATGATTTGATTTCAGACATCTCCCAGAAATACAACATGCCATGAGATAACTCAGGACTCAGATTACATTTCTAAACTGCCCCAGGAAGAATCAAGCCAAACTATCAACATGGGACCATAGCTACAGAAGATGGACTCTATTCTCATCTACTCCCACTCTGAAAATTTAATCTTGTTCATTTCCTTTGGTTAGACTCTGCAGTCCAAGCATTTGTAGTGTGCAGTTATCTTACAGCTTTCCTAGCAGCTTTTGCCTTTGATTTAGTATCTTTTGGGTTTTTTTCTCTGTTCTTCCCAGTTTAGCCACAACTAACATCAAAATGTGAGCAGTAATATATTCATTCTGAAAGTTTTAAAAATCTTAATTCTTTACTAAATCTCTCTTTATCTTCTAATTATTCATCAAATCATACCAGCATTCAGGTATGAAAGAGAGAAAATGAGAGAGTTGGAAAGTAAGAAACCAAAGCAAATCTTTATGCTACTGAGAATTAAATCCAACAAAAACCTTTTCAAGTAGTCTTTTGGTAAGGTTAGTCATGAAAGGTGTAGACTGAGTGCATATTTGGGACTGAGACCTAATATTTGGGTTTAAATTACTTGAATGAACAGGGGATATTTTTCTCCTGAAATCTTCATTTTCTTCTCTTTCACAAGCTACGGTTCTTCTACATTATCTAGGTAGCCATGTGGAAAATATGTCTCATTTCAGTCTCTGGGAAAGTTATGGAACAAATCCTCTTGGGGGCTATCACAAGTCAAATGAAGTATGTGATTGGAAAAAGTCAGCATGGGTTCACCAAGGGCAAATTATGCTGGACAAACCTGATCACCTGCTACCACAGCCTTCTCCTAGAGAAACTGATGCATTATGGTCTAGACAAGTGATCTGTGCAGTGGGTGGGGAACTGGCTGACAAGCTGCACCCAAGGGGTGGTGGTAAATACCTCTTTTTTTAAACTGGCAACCTGTCACAAGTGGAGTCTCTCAGGGGTAGATATTGGGCCAAATGTTATTTAACATCTTTGTAAGTGATCTGGATGATTGGATCAAGTGTACCCTGATGAAGTTTGCTGATGATACCAAACTGAGCTGGGAAGTTGATATTTGGGAAGGGAGAGCCACTCTGCAGGAACACTTGGATAGGCTGAAAGAATGGACTAACAAGAACCTTACGAAGTTCATTAAGGACAAATGTAAGGTCTTGCACCTGGGAAAACATAATCCAGGAGTGCAGCACAGTCTGGGATCTACCCGTCTGGGAAACAGCTCTGTGGAAAGGGACCTGGGGATCCTGGTGGACAAGATCTATATGAGTGAACAGTGAGCTGAAGCAACAAAGCAAGCCAGCAGGATGATGGGTTGTGTCAACAAGGACATAACCAGCAGAGAGAAAGAAGTCGGTATATCACTCAGCATTTGTCAAGCCACACTTGGAATACTGTGTGCAGTTTCCGTCCCCGCTATGCAAAAAGAATGTGGATAGGCTGGAGAGGGTCCAAAGAAAGGTCAAAAAAATGATCAGGGACTGGGAAGCCTGTCATGTGAGGAGAGGCTGAGACAAAAGAGCCTTGAGAAGAGAAGGCTTAGGGGAGACCTTATGACCATGTTTCAGTGTTTAAAGAGTGGCTATAAAGAAGATGAAGACTCCTTTTTACAAGGAGTCACATGGAAAAGAAGAGGGGTAATGGGTGCAAGTTCTGGGGAGACTCCAATTGGACACAAGAGGAAAATTTTTCACAGTGAAAACAATCAGTGACTGAAGAAATTTCCCCAGGGAAGTGAATTCCCTAACATTGGGCACTTTTAAGATTTGGCTGGACAGGGTACTGGGCCACCTTGTCTAGCACATGCTTTTGCCAAGAAAAGTTAGACCAGGTGATCCTTGAGGTCCCTTCCAACTTAGTACTCTACAATTCTATGATTTTATGAGGATAACATGTTAAGTTTTATTGTGTTTTCCAAATTTCAATGAAATAATTTTAACAAAACTATTTTTTATTGTTTCACATTTTAATAAATACTGACATTTAATATTCCCAAATAACTACATAACATTTTAGAGGATTTTCTTTCAGTACATAGACTGACGTACTTACGGTTATTTAAGCCAAACTATTATCAGACAGAAGCAAACTTGTAATAGATCAGGTCAAGAGTACAGTTCTAATGTGAAATGCTAAACTAAATAATTTAATTATATATACATATATACACAAAGAAAATATATACATGCCTACACATATAAGATACAGTTTTATCTCTGCTTTATGTATACAATTTATATGGCATACAAGACATGAATCTTCTGCCTTAGTTACTGTCTGTTAAGAATTAGAAAGTTTGGGTTGTTGTTTGTTGTTTTTGTTTGTTTGTTTGTTTTTTATATATATGTACCATACCCTATAGAATATGCTTAAAATTCATTTGTGATGAGAAGATATGAAATGAGATCCAGATCCTATTTTTAATCTCTTTTGTTGTACGCTGTTCTCGCATGGTCTGTTAATAATTTTTCCTGAGTAAGCAGATTTTAATCTTTGCACCCCATGGTTGCATTTTAGAACAGCCTGACATACATCATAAATTTATCACTGAATTTTCTAAAGGTGGAGATAAAAACCACTATTCATTTCCCTGTCAAATCACCTTTTAATGGAAGTTTGAAGCTTTGTCCTGTGTGAGGTAAAATAATAAAAAAAAAAAAGCATCAAATTAAGAGCAGGCTGGGATTTTTACTATTTTGGAGAAAATGTCTTAAAACAAGACCAATGAGACTATAACCAGAATGAAAAAATAATAAGACATTCTAAATAAAATCCATTTAAATGGCTTATATTAAAGAAAATATGTTATCGTATTTGAAGAACAATTTATAGTTAAAACCATATGGAAACTTCTTTTACAGTTCCTTAGGCATTGGTATGATGAATAATTCTTTCCTACGGTGAAAAACATAGAAAGGTGATGTGTTGTCATCAGTAAAACCTTTCAAGGCTACCCCTGATTACATAAAATAAGGATATTCCCATGTTTGAACTGATACCAAACAGCATAATTTTGTCCAAATGTAGTTCTTAGAACTGTGATAGATACAAAATCTCACACGTCCTTTTTCTTATGAGAACAACTCTGAAGAATGCCAATGTAAAATTAAAGATATATTAGCTAAAGACTGAACAATTCTCACTAGATTAATACAGCCCAGTTAAGAACAGTTGGATAATTAGGACAATGGATAAATATATAAACAACAGCAATTAAGTATTCCAACATGTGTTACCATTCCTGTTTAACTACATTTTTGCTAATTAAAAGGATTATTTTGGCATTCTGTGTGATTCGTTGTACTATGAAATCATAATGTCTAATTGTCAGACCTGTGGCAACAGTATAAAGTTACAAATTAAGGTTAATAATTTCAATTTAAGATCAAATGCTAACTGGTGAGGGGAGACTATTTTTTATAAAATATTACTATTAAAATTATATTAAAGGAAATAACATGGTGGCTTTTTCTAAAAATGTTCAGTTATTTCACATGGCTTTAGGTACGAACATGATATTTTCACTAGCATGTAGCTTTTGATACTTTCAACCTCCTAGGTGACGGCTAGAACTCTTATTTAGAATTAATTTCATGATCTTCTATAGGACAGAGTTGATTCTATCATATTTAAATTATTCTAAAACTGTAATTTTGCCGAAGTTCACATTTATTGCCTGCTCTAAATTTATGCTTACAAAAAGAGGATTATGGGGTTTAGGCTTTTGACTTAGCTGAATAATGTGACATGGATGTAATTAATTTCTAGTAGAGTCCAGAATTTAAGAAGCAAGTTCATCTGCTTCTGCTGTGTCAGAGTACTTTACAGCAACTATTTCTTGTACAAAATGCTCCCATTTAGAGAGAATTGCTTGGATACTACTGATGTTCAAAAATAGTGCTTCAGACTTTTAAGACATTTAAAACCCTTTTGACTCCTCTCAACATATGGACAAAATGACAACAATCGCTCACTACCTAGACAAACATACAGACATACAGATTTCTGAAGAATCAACCTGACTAAGTTTGACATTGTTTTAACACCTCAGTCTTTAGCTTTATTTTACATAGCCAAAGAGAAGATCATAAAATGGAACACAGCTTCCTAGGCTAATTCATTGAATTTTGAACAAAAGTTAATTAATTATAATAGCTTTGAAGTTGATAACATCTTGATATAATATTTGGTATCTACTGGGATACAATCTGGAGCAGAGACTCCCATGGAAACAAGCTTTCCTGAAAAAGTAAAATAAAATTTTGTTGATGGTTAATAATGCTGCCATAAGGGAAGCTGCCAGTGTTCAACATGAAGTTGTACAGTACATAAAACTAATACGTATCAGGAAATTTTATTTCATTACACCTAAGATGGTATTTCCCTAATGCAATGTGTTTCAAGTATAACTAAATGAATGCATTGCTTCTTAGAAAGATGTATGTTGTATATATGGTAGAAAAAAAAAATTTTTTTGTAAGGGTCACTTGAAATAGCATCTCATATCACAAAGTCTCACATCAAAAGCCCCCAAATCAAATAACATTTCCATACTGCGATGGTTGAAACACAGCACAGATACTGAGCATGACAGTACTCTACCTCAAGTTAAAAATCTGACTATTGTGCATGTACACACATACCACAATATCTAGCAAAACCCAGATGATTTTTTTATCTGTAATTCTGGGTAGTCTGTACAATTTTATATCCACCTTTCGTAATATTTTAGTGTGATTATGAAATTATCAATAAATTTTAAAAAATCACTTTAAAGATTGAAGATTAATTTAATGTAATTTCTGCAGTACATCCAACATTGTGCATTAACTGGCAAAATAGTAGAGCTGATTTTATATCCACAATAAATAAAGATGCCATTATTAACTGATTTTGCTGGGAAAAAAAAAAAAATTCTGACTTATATTTCTGTCCTTTTGATATCCTCATGGTCACGGCATATTCTGTAAACTTACTGTATGAGCCACACCCCAAACCTGCAAGTGGGAAGAAAGAAAAGCACAGGAAGCAGATTTTAAAATTTGTTGTTCTGTGAAGTGTACCCATAAGAATTCCTGAATTCCTTCACATTTACTGTTGTTACTGATATCACATCTCTAATTTAAAAATATATTTGATCAGTAGCTAGTACAGTGGTACATGAATCAGGTCTGTGTGGCTGGGCTACTGTCTCACTGCCATGCGCAATGCCTCTTGCAAGCACTCTGCTTGCTCTGAAGTGTGGGTCTTTATGGCAGAGTTTCTGGAGTGGCTATTTATGCACAGTTGACAGCTACACAATGTACTTAGCTCTGTGTGAATAACTGACTGTGTAGACAAATTGAAAAATGAGTTTATTTTGGGTCATACTAAAGCAAATTAGCCTCCTTTTTATTGCTGAACGAAACCATTGCAAATATTTTGGTTTATATCAAATTAGCATCCAATTATTTTATTGAATTATTTTTTTCTGCTGTTGTTTTCATTTCTGTTGTCTTTGCTTTGCTTGAGAAGACGAATTTTCTTATGAGCAATACTCTAAGGAGGCTGAATTTGCTGTGCGTTTGAGCCCACTGTCCAACTCTTCTGCTCTGAAACAGACCCTGCCCCTTCCCAAGTCTCCATAACACCTCCACCAAGCAAGAGTTAGCTGTGCTGTGATCAGTAGGAAGCTCTGCAAATGCTGATTAGTAGATTAATTGGTACTGATTGCTCATCTGAAGGTGGCTGAATTCAGCCTTCTCCTTCCTCTCCTTCTCTTATTGATCACATTACCTTTTTCTCCTATATCAAGCTATTCTTTCCCTTAAACGGTAGGAACTTCATTATGCTTGAGACATCAGCACAATGTTAAATTCAATTGAAATGTGTCCATGGGTACAAAAGGCTATCAAAGATGGATTAAAAAAGGGATTATTGTATAGCCACTTTAATTTTAATAGATTCTTTGGCACCTTGAAATGAAATAACAAGATATTTTGTCTCCAAATTTCAAGATGAACATTCTGTTTACACACCTTTTTCAACTGAAATATTCACTGTTTGCAAAATCTGGATGTTGACTGATTTTCCAGATTTAACTCTCTATATCTTTTCAGCATCTAGTCTGTTGTACAGGGCTTTACATCTGAACATCTTGAAAGAAACCTAAAAGTATAATAAGTACACACTATACACAGAGAATCATTTAAAGTAGTATTTCATGCCAGCTGAAAAGAAATCCAAGGAAAAAGTATATAACTGATTGTTTGATATAAAACACTTGATGGCTTTTTAGAAGCAGAGGTAAATCCCCAACCTTTAGGTAAGTAGGCTTGAGGGGAATAAGTGAAATCTTTCCTCACTCCTGACATTTAAATCTTATGCACGTCTAGGAAGTATTTAATAAATGCAGCGTGAGGCATTTCATGCAAATTCATGAAATGCAAAAAGTAGGACATATTAAGGTCCACGTCCTGTACAGCAGCAGAACCAGAGACTGAGTTGTTGTACAACTCTGATTTAAGGGCAGTCAGGGTTAATGAATTGATTTGCTCTCCTGGCCAGACTGTCTTGGCTATGATCCTGCCACTTGGAACAAGGTTGGGGTGATTTATCAGCTTTCTTCTTCATGGTGGAGTATTACTGCTTGTCATATAAGGGTGGATGGGATGCATGTCTGAAGTGCTAAGGCTTGGACAACTGGCCCACGCCAGAGTTGACCTATAGATGAATCCTGTATATTTTATAACTGAAACCATTGTGCTAGTAGGTATTGTACTAAGTTATAACAACCCACTTATGCTGATGTAAAAAGTGCTGAAGCATTGAAGTACTGAAGCCTGAACAACAGGCCCCAAGCCGAAGCTGCTAACTCAGTCTGGAATCATTAACAAAGTATGTAAGCTCGCTAGTGAAAGACAGCTTATACAAAATATAATCAGTAGTGAGGAGAGAATGTATCCAACTTTCCTTTCCTTTTCCTATCGAACAACCCAAGTATCTGGCCTTGTTAGAAACTCCCTTGGTCTCCCCCCCAAGCCCTGGCCAAGCTTTGCATGGAATGCAACAGGAGAATGAAACCAGATATTTTCCACTCAAAACAAAGGTGCCAGCTATTCTGGCTTGCTGATTTTTGGTATATAAGGCTGGGCCTGCTCAGAGCGACTTTGGAAGCCTCACCTATGGGTGGATGTCCCGCGTAGGATTTCCCCCTTGCCGGGAGAGGCTCTCCAAACCCTCGCTGTAACCGGGGCTGCCCAGCCACTGCGGGGCTGGGTGATGGTAACGTATGCAAGTGGTGATGGATCTTTCTTAATCACTATTGTCTCTCTTGTGTAGTAATCATTTGATGCATTACCCTGTATTCTCCTGTTTGTTGCTTTACGTGCACAATTCTGCCTTTTCTTACTGCATGTTTTCTGTATTACACTGTTACGTTATTTGGTTATCACCAGTAAAATACGCCTACTCTTTTCACTCTGGTGTCTAAGCTTAACTGGTATCCTTAATCAGAAAAACAATGTCCCTACTATCAAGCTCTGTTTCTCCTACTTAGTGTTTGGCAGGAGGGATTGCTAATCTTAAATTTACTAGGAAGCTAATGATGGAAGAGAGAGGAACGTCTCAAGCTCTTGTACTCATCTCAGAAACCAACATGGTGCTTTGCTTTAGGGTGATTGTTGGTGCACTGGCTAACTTTAATTCTTTAGCAAAGCCTACAAATTAACAGACCTAACTTCTAGGAGGGCAGGAGACCCTCACAGTGGTAAATAAAAAGTATTGCTCACTTGGAGGGTTAGGTGAAAGAAGGGTCTATGGATTCCCTTGCAGAAAAAAAGCAGAGAGGTTAGCACACCTAGCATTTGTCTTTTATATTGTTTATTAGGCAAATTATCTGAGGAAAGCTAAAAAATGGGATATATGAGGACTCAAAAATTTCTTCATTGTGAATTTTATAAAATACAGAGCTAAAGTTCACTTAGTCAACTCTCTCTTTTCACCTTTTTTTTCTCTTAATTAGAGAACAATATTCCCAGGCCAGACAGCCACCTTCTCTGTTTGTATACTTTTGTACATGTCATGTTTGCCTTGCCATGGAAGACTGGGCAGCCTTAGACACACAAGATACTCACTAATGCTTGCTCACTGCAGGTGTTCCCCACGTTATCCCATGAACACCTTTTTCTCTTGTTCCTGAACAAAATATTGTGTACACTGAAACTCTCACAACTCCAACTTGCAGAAGGGCTCTAAGTGCACAGCTGCTCTCAACTTCCACCAACTTCTTTGTAACATGATGTCCATGAGACATTGTTCTAGGAAACACAGAACAGACAGCAATTAGATATTCCTAGTAGCCTCTGGTGAGTGCCAGGTGTAGGTTTACCTTAAGATACTATCAACCACATATAACACAAAGTCCTTCTTGAAAAGGGAAAATCATACACATTTTTGTTGCAGGACGAGGTTGTGAGACAAGACACACACCAATATGGTTAATATTCAATCTCCGAAGTTTATTAGAAAAACAAGTCCTTATATATATTCTTGTACATTCTAAAAGTAACAGCAAATCCATGTGTTGCTCTGGCGCATGCTCATTTCAAAACCTGGTTCCTCTCAACCCTTTCGATAGACTACTAACTGCGCACAGCCAGTAGGTAAGTTTCTGCTTTGTTATTTTAAGGAATCCCTTCTTATCTGTTTCTTCCCTAACAAGCACAAATTCTTTTAGCCGTAGTTAATCTAGACACCGTTAATCTTCTAACACAAGTGTGTCATTAGTTTAGAAGTTGTTAATCTTCTAACCCAAATACTGATGATACTTTAACATTGTCAGTGATGCAGAAAGTTTGCAACAAGGCATATGCACCCACAGATTTTCAGGTTCACGAGGAAGCTTATAAGCAATTTGCTGTATTCTCCAAAAGCATTTGTGCATTTCTTTGGAATGTGAAGCTTATTGAATAGCTAAAGATGATGAGAAATGAAGGCAGAAAGAAGCTGGTGAAGATGGAGGCCATATTGATGAAGAGAACATTCACAGATGCTCCAGGGAATCTATCTACACTGGGAGTATCATTTGGGATCAGTCTCTTCCAACAAAGATTACAAATCAATCTCCATGGTGAGTGCAAGTAAACTGAGTCACAGGTTGAAATATTTCATATCTTATCAGCTTTTGACCTCATACTTGCCAAAAATTAGTCAGTTTAAGTATGAAAGCTCGATAGCTAAACATCTCTCCTGATTTACTCCATGTACTCCCCCAGACCCTCAGTTCCCCTTTGCTAATAATCTAGCCTTACTGGACCAGAATGTGTACCTTATTTTTAACAACCCATCTTGTATGTTCCCTGTTTAGCCTCTCTCTTCACTGTAATGTCCACTGAGATTGGTACCTAACTATTCATCCAGGTCTAGTTTCCTATATGTCTTAATCTAATTTATGCAATTTTCATTCCAAAAAATGGACTTGCCTTATCTTCGTATCTCTTGTCTCTTTGTTTGCACTGTCCTTTAACCCTAAGGATTGGCCAAGTGTTATAGACACTTGGGCAGTCTTAAAACGATAGCAGAGAAAAATATCAATAGGATTTGGGCAGGTTTTTTGACTGAAGTTGTCAAGAGAACTGTGTGCACGTATAAAGTAAGCCATTTAGACATCTGGGTTTTTTTTCAAGTCTAAACCTGGCCAACTAGCAGGTTAAAGCACTAAAGGATTGCTGAGATCATGGGGAGGTAGCTGAGATAAATTGCAAAACCAGATTTAGTTGTGTAGTCCCACCTGAACAACCGGTTTAGTGAAGAAAAATCTAGATATAAATGTACATCTACTGGAGATGTAATAACTCTGAAACAAGCATCAGAATTTAATATGCCTTTATAAATCAAGATTTTCCAATAAGTTTTCTTTAGCTATGAAAAGTCATAATAAAAATGAAGACTTGCATATGTAGGAATGACCTTAACATTTACTATTCAAATTTAAGCTAATATGACAATACATCTGTTAAGTATCATTATTATGTTTTGTTAGTCTGAGACAAGATTTTTTCAAATCAATTTTCCATGAAATCTTATTCATTAGTGTCATGGTTTAACCCCGGCCAGCAGCTAAGCCCCATCCAGCCACTTGCTCACTCCCCCCCAGTGGGATGAGGGAGAGAATAGGAAAAGTAAAAGTGAGAAAACTTGTGGGTTGAGATAAAGACAGTTTAATAGACAAAGAAAAAGCCATGCGTGCAAGCAAAGCAAAACAAGAATTTACCACTTCCCATTGGCAGGCAGGCATTCAGCCATCTCAAGGAAAGCCAGACTCCATCACTCATAACAGTTAACTTGGCAAGGCAAATGCTGTCAATCTGAATGTCCCACCTTTCTTCTTCCTCCCTCAGCCTTATACGCTGAACATGATGCCATATGGTATGGAATATACCTTTGGTCAGTGGGGGTCAGCTGTCCTGGCTGTGTCCCCCTGTGTATCCCTGTTGGGAGATAATGGACATGTGAGCAATCCTGAATGTATGCAAGCCTCAGCAAGGACATGACAAGGACATAGAACAAAGAACTCAGCAAACAAAGAGCTCCAGGAGATGGGTTGGGCGGAGAAAGACATTGAGTGTGGCGCTTATTATCGAATCGCCAGAAGGCTTGAAGCGCGTGGACAAAGCTAACTGTCTAATCATAAGGATTGTACCACGTACCGTTCGCGTGCACAGGAGAAAGCTATAAAAGGGCTTGCTTACCTTCAATTGATTGGCACTGCTTGATCATACTGGTCGTGTGCATGTCCATAGCTCCCACATACCCCCAGACTTCTTGCTGGTGGGATGAGAAACAGAAAGGTCCCTAACTCTGTGTAAGCACTGCTTAGCAGTAACTAAACCAATCCTGTATTATCAATGATGTTTACAGCAAAATTCCAATACATATCCCATACTACTATAAAGAAAATTAATTCCATCCAGACAAAACCAGCACAATTAGTTTCTACTATTATCCTCTCAAAGACTGTTTTTTATTTGTTGTTGATGTGACTTTTGCTTGTGCATAAATGGTAAAAACTGTATTACCCTTCAGCTAGAAGTTATTTTCCTTCTGGCTGATGATGTGGCTTCCCACCACTATGCTGAACATCACCAGAAAAGTTTTAACTGTTTAAAATGCAAAATGTCTGTGCATCCTGCTTCTCCAGTATTGTAATATTTCTGCTGTTCTGTCTGTAATTCCACGTTTGGAACAACTTCCTTATGTGATGGTACCTCATCAGTAGCTCACATTAATGCTGTGTGGCTAAATAGAATCTTTCAAAAAGCTAAGAGCTGTAAGACTAGACATGGAAATAATTTTCCCAGAACTGGTTTATTCTTCACAGTGTTTGAAATAGTGGTGAAGCTTTTCATCAGCATGGGCAATGGCAGCATCTTTACTAAGATCACTGGCTGATTTTGCACAGATTTCAAAATAAGTTTATTATACTTTTAAAAAAACTTTGTGGCTGAATGGGTGGAAGGGAAGTGAAAGCTCTCAGGAAACATCTGTTCTGTGTTGCTCCTAAAAAATTCAAAAGGTCAGCATATTTTTATTTAAAATAATTTTTTAAAAATTATGGACAAATGATATATAAAAACTGATGGAATTCTTGCTTTACTAAAAGGCGATCACAGTCTCCTTAAACTTAAGTGGTTTTTGTAATAGCTAAAAAGGGACATAACTTGGAATACATTACACAAAAGGATGAATCACAAAATCCAACCAACATTGTGTTTGGTACAGAAGATGGTCTCTTTCCTCATAAACCATCTCCTACAAAAAAAACCCAAACTAGAAAACCTGTGCAATCTTTTCACCTTCCTACTTTGGCCTCGAGGGTTAGGCATACAGCTCAGGATATCTGAGTGATGCTAGCTGCCACAAAGTATAAAAGAGACCCATACAGGTAGAAACAGTAAAGTCCTGACTATCACACATGGGGCACGCACACTTCACCAAAATTACTGATTTCCCAACTGCTGTCACACTGAGACACTCAGTTGAAACCAAATCATGGCTATTTACCAAAATTGTAAAAACAAATAGTTGACTAAATCAATCAGAAATTTAGGAACAAATGTTTTGGGGCAGAGGAATCTCTATTAGTTTTAAATCTTTTGGTGTCAATAGAGGGGAAAAAACCCCATCAGTCTTTAAAAGTAGCTGGAAAAAAGATTATCTACCCATCTTCCTACAACAGTCTCCTGTTGTTGGTTACTGTTTTGTGAAGTATCAACTGGTATTCCGAGCTTTGTAGATAAGTTTTAAGATGCAGAAAAAATTAGTGTCATTGGTTCATGGAAACCATCTACAAAGGATTTGTCTGATAGCTTATGTAATTTGTTGACAGGAATATTATAAAAGCCCTAGAAGAAAGTGGTCCAACATCATGCAAGGAAAGTTTTTCTATTTGGGGTTTTAGACTTGCATGGAGAGGGTATATTTGTGGGGTGCTTCACAGACAGCAATTCTTAGAAGTCTAATAAAAGATTAAAATGGAAAATATGCCCCCCTGCTCCTTTTTTGATGGTGCACAAGAAAAAAAAAAAAAAAAAGCAAATGGGAAAACCAGAAAAGTTTCAGTAGTACCACATCTTCTTAAAATAAAAACTTGTTCCCTTGACAATTCCAGGCATCATTTATGACACATTTCTTGTGACTGCACTGAGGATATTTGTCTGATAAGGATACTCTATAAACCAAAAATATATATTATACCTAAGTACGGGAAATAATTTAACATTTTCCTACTGACATAATAAAGTTTTAAAGAAAAGATTCCAGGAAAGTTAAGAAAAGTAAAAAATGTTGGTAACTATTATAACTGTCGTGTTGCCTGCACAGTAAAAATGTATTTCTGGGGAAATAAAAGAAGGTTACAAGTTAGCATAATGAATGCATCCATTTGCTTTTAGTTTGAAGACTAAATGCAAAGTTGGCTTGTAAACCAGAAAACTTGTCTTAATATGAACAATTTCTAAAAAATATTTGAATGAATTAATACATTTTAAAATTTATTTTGCTGTTAAAAAAGGAAAGCTTCACAGTAATGGGAACACCAAGTTAAAACTGATTGTTTGTTGGAAAAAAAAAAAAAAAGTTTCATGTCCGTGTAAATTATGTCTACTTACACGCTACACTATGACACTATTTCTTTCAGCCATTTTGCATTTCATTTTATCTTTCATTCTTTGTGTTGAACTCACTGAGGATTCACAGAAAATCACTACATTTTGAAAACAGAACTGTAACCTCAGGATCTATTTATTCCTCAGTAATGGTAAGGGAATCATTAATGCAATGGCCATCTTTGGATTTCACATGAAGTCATAGCTTAGACAGAGCTCTTGTATATGCTCACTTGGAAAAAATATTCTTTCAGGAATTTAGTCTTGAGAAATAGCAACCACTGATCAAATAAAAAATATCAAGCAAGACAGCAGGTTAGTATGTGTTAGGAGGAGGTTAAAGTTTATATAATAATCAAATGCAAACTGAAGTGTCTTTTCCACAATTGTCTTGTGAGGCCTTTACATCTGATGCCTCTGCATCAGTCAGCTTTCATGAGTCCCTGCATATATGAGTGTAGAGACAGTGCTTATTGAAAGTAATAGGATACTTATATTTTGTAAACTTGTGGAGATATTACCTTAGCTGCTACATTTTAATCACATTTTCTAAGCTACATCAGCAATCATGATAATGAGATGATTTTTAAAAAAACCTTGCAGAGAATCAAATATCCAGAAAGACCTGATGATAATATTATTGTACATTAACTGAACCCAGAATTTGAAAAGGATAGTATTTTTGTTTTGTTTTGTTTTATTTTATAATACACTGTGAAAAAATATAAACATTCAACACAGACTGATACAACACATTGGAATTTAATGTCTTATCTATCAATATACTGACTTTGGGTTTATCCATATTTTTGGAAAACCTCTAAGCCTAATTGTGTTTTACTTTGAAAAAAAGTTGGAAATATGTGTTCTTTCGTCTTAACTTTCTAATTACATAGAGAATAATGAATTTTTAAATATAGGGGGGAAAGAGGTAAAAAATATATTTTCTTGTTCTGTAGCCTGATACAGACAAATCAAAAGGATTACCTATGTCTGCAAATCAAGCACACAGTTCAATACCATTCTTGATGGTCAGTAAATTATTTTGTAACCACTTCCCCCTAAAGTTATGAGGGGCATTTCAGTCAGCAATGCCCAGACTTACTGCTGTAAATCCAAACTATCAGATGAACAGGGAATTCAAGAAATAGCCACACTCCATCTGATCTCTCTCAAAAAGGCAAGAAACTTAAATTTGCCAAAGAAACGTCTATGAGCATAATCCAAACATTAATTCTTCTGAATACATCAGAAAGTTCTGGACTAAATCCTACATTTTCCTGTAATTTGTGGCTGTCTCAGTCTGGAATTTTTGATTGAGTTTACTCCTATTAAGTGTATTGCAAACTGGAGATGATTAAAACATCAGTTTTAAATCTGAAAATTAATGTGTGCATATATATAATTGAACCTTTTATCTTCAAACATAAACTAACATACATTTAAGTAAACATTTTTTTGCAGTTCCCAAGGATCAGAAATGTACTGGGTAGTTAGGCCTTGGAGTTCCTTATAGATATATTTGGCAGTTTCCTCAGAAATTCCTTAGAATCTCTAATGAGAGAAGGATCCACGAATGTATAAATGCCGGTATAATTAGTCTGGGAAAGACATGCACACTTGAATGACTGGTTCTTACATGGGTATATACAGATCTGTGGGGATGTATTCAAGAATAAAGCTATAAAAGAAAAATTTAATTATATTTTTAATTAATACTGAATGATATTATTTATACTTTTCTTCCCAAAGATGAACAAAAATTTCTTTAGTGTATTTGCATTTGCAAAGGACAATGCAGTCTTCAATATAAGCAGACTTTTTTCTTGCTGGACATTTTGTTCCCTTGGAAGAAAAAAGAAAGCATGTTTGTTACTTCTGATATCACAAGTAATACATATAAACTTCTTCATAAGCAGTAAGTCCCCATGTACAAAACTGAAGTTATCTCAAATTTTTGAAACACTTTAATTTTGAGACAATAAGGATAATAAATATGTTTTGGGGAAATCTTCAGTATCTGTAAACTTTTTGTTACGGGCTATTTCTGTCATAGAATCCTAGAATGTTTTGGGTTAAAAGGACTTTAAAGATAACCTATTTCTAACCCTCCTGGAAGGAACACCCTTCCACCAGACCAGGCTGCTCAAAGCCCCATCCAACCTGGCCTGGAACATTGCCAGGGAGGGGGCAGCCACAGCTTCTCTGGGCAACCTGTGCCAGTGTCTCACCACCCTCACAGAAAAGTTTCTTCCTTATATCAAATCTAAATGTGCTCCTTTTCAGTTTAAAATGGTTGCCCCTTGTCCTATCACTCCACTCCTTGAGAAAGAGTCCCTCCCCATCTTTCCTGCAGGCCCCCTTTAAGTACTGGAAGGCCACTATAAGGTCTCTCTGGAGCCTTCTCTTCTCCAGGCTGAACAGCCCCAACTCTCTCAGCCTGTCCTCACAGAGGAGGTGCTCCAGACCCCTGATCATCTTTGTGGCCTCCCCTGGACTTGTTCCAACAGGTGCATGTCCTTCTTATGTTGGAGGCCCAAGGGCTGGACACAGAACTCCAGGTGGGGTCTCAGGAGAGCACAGTAGAGGGTAAAAATCACCTCCCTGCTGGCCACACTTCTCTTGGTGCAGCCCAGGATATGGCTGGTTTTCTGGGCTGTGGGCGCACATTGCTGGCTCATAGTCAGTTTTCCATCCATCACTACCCCCAAGTCCTCCACAAGGCTGCTCTAAATCCACTCATTACCCAGCCTGTATTTGTTCTTGGGATTGCTTTGACCCATGCACAGGACCTTGCACTTGACCTTGTTGAATTTAATGAGGTTTACATGGGCCCACCTCTCAAGCTTGTCCAGGTCCCTCTGGATGGTATCTCTTCACTTCAGCATGTTGACTGCACCACACAGCTTGGTGTCATCAGCAAACTTGCTGTTTGTGCACTCGATCCCACTGTACATATAACCAACAAAGATAAAAGCAGCGCCAGTCCCAATACTGACTCCTGAGGAACACCACTCATGATCCTGAATGGATGTATGTGCGTGAAGCTACACAGAGTCACTAAAAGCAATGAGGAAAAGGAAGGATATTCCCTTTCTGGAGGCACTTTGCGAAAAAAAAAAAAAAAAAAAAAGTTTGGAAGGACATTTCTGCAGCTCCTACCTCAGTTCCTTACCCTAACTACTCTGTCCAAATAGGTTTTCTTCTGTTTGCTCTCTTTCTGATACCCACTCCAGCACCAGCTGAACATGTATCTCCTTTGGAGAGGAAAGATGAAAAAAATCATCTTGGTTGGGAAATCATGCAGTTTTGAAGTTATGTCAATCCTTGAGGAGATGGAAATCTAATTGTCCTGAGTGGGACTGCAGCCAGATCTGTTCCACCCCCAACTCCTGAGTGGTTATTCTGGCCATTGGAGTCTTACTGAAAAACCACTAGTACCACACCTTAATTTTCAGCCTTCTTTGAGCAGGGTTGCAACACAGATATATTCATCAGACTTTAAAAATTATATGAAGACTTATCTATACAATTAATATGAGAAAATAGACATACTGGACGACTTTCAAGATACTTTAAAGCTTCTAAGTCCTCTCTCAGGCAGGCTCTCAGTGTGCTGGCTACCATTTCCCATGTCCTCTATACATAAGACTGAGTGTTAATTCCTACCATGACAATGTTTTATATATCTGAAGCTATTTCTTTTGGATCTGAAATTTTCCAGAACTGAGCTCTGGGAAACAGAAAGTTCTATCTGACATTTTGAGTAGAGAAAGTTTAGCTGGACAGAGTGCAAAGAAATATGCTTGATAAATTATCGAAGTGTTCTTGTAACTTGGAATTATGCGAGAGCAAGGAAAGTGCTTTTAGGGACATATATTCAAATTACGACTTAATGGACATCACATGCAGGGCATAGTTAGTGTATGCTTCACTGGATTTTTAACTTAGCACCTGAGGTGTTCCAGTAAGCAAGGCTGCATTAGACATGAATCCATGTCTAATGTAGATGTCTAATGAAAAAATTGTCAGTAGTGTACATGAGTTATCTGTCTGCCACAGTCCACTCTCATTCCTTGCAGCTGTTCTTAAATGTTCACAGTTATGAAGGCTCACACAGTTTTACAGTCATAAGAGAGGGTTTTCTCCTTGACCTTCTGCAGATAGTCCTGATCCAAAGCAGACCCTCCTCTGTGACTCCAAGGTTGGGATACATCTGATCTAATTTCAGATATCTGCCATGAAAATCATGTGAATCATTAGTATGAGGTAGATCCCACCCTACAAATGTTTCTTCCATTCTGTTGATTATAAAGGATGTCTAACATTTATTAGTTCAGTGTTTACTTCAGAAAGATTAATTTAATTGCTACTGACTTCAGTACATTTTTATCCAGGAGAAATGTCCACTACAAATGCCTATGTTTGTTTTCTCCAAAACAGTGGAATATATCATATGCAATAAAAATTAGTTTGATGTGGATGTCCTATAAGGTATGACCAGACAGAAAGGAACTTTTTCATCAGAATGATAACATGCTCATAGGGGCATATTCTCTTATTCTTACTAGTGTGAAGTGGAAGTAGTCTTGCAAAAGTCAGTAGAGGAAAACTCCTGTAAAATATGCACAACAAAATGACACATCGGGTCATAGTAGTTCTGTTGTAGTTCTGACATGCATAATAAATTTCTTGCAGGTCAAATTGTCTGTTAAGATAAATACCTTATTTTTAATAGAGTATTTTATTTAGAAAATGAAAACTAAACTGAGACATTTCCATTTAAATCAGGCATTATGTCTATGGAGTCAAAAGTCTATAGTTTCTCAAATTTTTTTTTTTTCTGCAATGTATTGATATTGACCTTATATATTTACTGTATAAGGAAATATGAATGTCAGTCATAATTTAATTTAAAGTTACATTTTGTATACCATTTTTCCTCAGGTCTTCAAAGGTTTTAGGGTCTAATTCCTATTGTTCTCAGTGCCTTTGGGGATCTGGAATTTTGTGGATATATTCAGATTTGCCATAGTTTCCTTCAACCATCAATTTTCTAGTCATTTAATAGATAAATCATTATGTGCATTTTTTAATTATACATATAAGCAACTTTCTACTCTTCTCAGACTTGTAGAAACCAAAGACAGTTCCATTATAGTTCTATAAAACCATTTAAATGAAAAGAAAATTAGATGCAGGCTGTCTTCTTTCCTGAGTTCCCTCCAAACTTGTCTGTCTTTGCTTTGTTTTTTACAGTGACATTAAAATATAGTTAAAATGGAACATAAATCCAAAAAACTCTACTTATAATTCATTTTTAGGAAACAAGGTTTTAAGAAAATGGAAGCAATCTAATCAAGAGAATCAGAATAGTTGTCTGTCAGATTTATGAAATTTTAGAAACTCTAATAAAATTAGGAAATTCATAAAATATAGCAGTTACATGGGTGATCCAAAACCTGAAATAGTTTATATAAACAATTAATACTAACCTGTGTATGAAAATGTTATTTTACGTTATGAAAATAAAGGTTATATTTCAAAATGCTCTCAAGCTTAACAAAAAGCTTAGCTGCACAGATGTCTTCCAAGTGAAGAAGACAATACAGGGTGTGTCAGCAAAGAAGGATCGAGAAGAACATACATCTGCAAACCACAGACACCGCAGTACACCCAACCATGAGTAGATTTACCCAGCTGGCAGAAAGCAAAGTTCAAATCAAGACCAAAACTGCCAAACAAAATTATCCTGGTTCAAATAGATAGTTCCAGACCTGAAGCTGTCCCCAAACTGTTCCCAGATGTCCTAACCCTAGTCAAACATTTCATTGTGGAGCCATGCTGTGAGCCCTCTCAGGCTTGTTTATTCAGGGCTCCAGCAAAGGAGATGAATTCCAGCAGCTTGGAAGGGTAGGTCTGGAGAGGCAGATGAGGCACAGAGCTGCTCCAGGATTTTCCAGTTTAGATTTCACTAGAATGAAGGCAAGCTTTAGGGAAAGATAATAATACTTAGGCATGCATTCACACAGAGCATGGTTCCAAAAGCATTTGAATTACATTATTCCTGTGCATTTAAATTACATTATTCTTGCAAGGAGACAGCTAATGAGTGTTATGAAATACTTCTTTGTTACATATATAGTGAAAATACCCCACACAATAAGACAAGAATGTGTGTTACAGAACCAGCATTAATAACTGTCCATACCATTGTCACATATAATCTGAAATGAAGCATGACTCTTCTTTCCTGGTGAGAACTAGTCATTAAACCAGTGTGGACTTTCCTTTAAATGAATAAACATACCTTATTTCAGACAGTCCTCCTGCAATTGTTTGATGATGATCATACTGAAGTAGGATTAAAATTTCTGAAGTGCAAATAAATCTGTCTTAAATTTTACTTGATTCTCAAACTTGTAATAAAACAATGTTTTACAAATGGATCTGAACTATTAGTACAGGTAAAGATGGACCTGCAGAGAAATGAAAATATCCAAAACTTAATTTGTGGTTTTAAATTGATCTCTCTCTCTCTCTCTCTCTCTGTATCTATAATCTATCTATATCTATATCTATATCTATATCTATATCTATATCTATATCTACATCTACATCTATATCATCTATATCTATATCTACATCTATCTATCTCTCTATCTCTATATATATCATCTCTCTCTATCTCTATCTCTATCTCTATCTCTATCATCTCTATCTCTATCTCTATCTCTATCTCTATCATCTCTATCTATCAGAAAATGTCTGTATTAAGTACTACAATACCTGTTCCAGTTGCTGTTCTGGGTGACCATATGGAACCCATGGTTGCTGTTACTGGGAGTTATCTCCTGAACATGACCTCTTTCGCCATTGTGCAAGGAGCATGAACAAAAAACATCTGATGACTAACATATAGAAAGATCTGCAGGATTTCAGTGGTACCCAAACTTATGTTTCCTCAAAAATGTTTGGACTGAATTGCAGTTGATAATGTTGGATTGCTTTTTCTTCCACAGTGAATTTCTGTTCAAATAAAGTATTTTCTCAAAAAGAGGCAGATCTCAACACTGTTAGAAGGAATTGAGAAGACAGGATCAAAAAAGTTGAGTATCTGACTATTCCAAAATACTTCAGAGGCTTCATCAGGAAAACTTTGCTATTTGTTTAATGAAACAACTTAATTCAAATGCTTTTTGTAAAATATATTTCCAAATGTAGAGGTATGAATTATTACAGTTACTGAGAATGATAGCATGTTGTCTTGTATTCTCAAGATTGTGAGATGCATAGATTGATTAACCTGATTCAGAATGTCTATCTATACCTATAGGTATTGCTACTGTAATTTTGAAAAAAAGAGAATAGTACAGTTATTAATATTTAATGTAGTGAGAAAATTTGTTCTTTTTCAAAATGGATGTGATTCCTTCTGTTGTGGGCAAAGAAAAATAACACGATCAATGCAAGTAGTGACAGTCGGAGATTTTAAGAGCAACTGCTACCGCTAGTGTACGGAAATTCAGTCACTACATGCATGACAAACGGCATCTAGTCTTACATGTCAGTGAGGTTTGCCAAACACTAGTGCTTCGATATTAAAATAAAAAGGGAAACTTGTGCAGAGATGGTTGATTGCATTGTTGTTAACTGCTAACTTAAAAATGCATATCGTTAGACCACATGAGATTCAAATGGCGGCAACGTTAATTCTTTACAGACACCATGGGCGCAGGGCAGGGGGAGTTATGAAGACAATGTCTAAACTGGGGTAAATAGGAGTGTTTCCAGATTCCTGGGTATGCATGCACA
Source organism: Athene noctua (assembly GCF_965140245.1). Taxonomy (NCBI): domain Eukaryota; kingdom Metazoa; phylum Chordata; class Aves; order Strigiformes; family Strigidae; genus Athene; species Athene noctua. Next base: position 184,986,274 of record NC_134037.1, read on the forward strand.
TATAAATTTGCATCCTGACAGTCTATCAGGATGAGGCCGTAGTGTGTACCTTTTTTCCTGAGTACTCTTTTGTAAGGAGGCCTGAGGTTGCAGGTTTACAGTCGTGGGGTGGCACTGTGCTAGATCCCAGTCCAAACAGCCCTATGTCAAGACTGCAAAATAACTTGGGGTACACACCAGCTTTGCAGCTGAGGCTGAGCTACCAATACTAACCATTATCTAAGAAAATTAAAGACTTTGTAAAGGCCCCTGCTAGTCTGGGAGCCTGATGTAACTATCTAGCCATATGTCTGGCTATCGAGTCCCAAGTTCTGATCTGGGCTTTGATGCTTGTAGCCTCTGTGGTCTTGGGCAAGTTGCTTCTATGCTCTGTGACTGCAGAAAGGAACAATGATATTCCTCCTCCTTCTTGTCACAGAGAGGTTATGCAAATTCATTAGTGACTGTTTGTGAAGGGCTTTGAAGTAGAAAATCACTCCATAATTGCTAAGTATTATTTAATAGCTCTTTTATAGTAGGCATTTCCTTTTGAATTACCCTGCTTGATGTTTCATTAAAATGACATCATACTCACTTGCAAATTATAGTTGCAGGTCATGTGCTTGCCAGCATAATGAAGCATGAAGAATTATAGACATTCACCCTAAATAAATTAATTTGCACGAAGTTATCACTACTGGGGTCTCTAGGTTCTCCCATCCATGACACTAGCCATAGAGTGATTCTTGGGGTTTTGTACTAGATTTTTGTAACATTAATCTGAAACTGCTTTTTTCATCAATACCATCCAGGGCTTTTTTTCTTCTCAGGTTAAGTAACATTATTCAACTATGTGTGATTTATAAATTAAATCCCAGAGGTTGAAACAGAACTATCATTTACAGTAACTGCAATCTGTGCAAGACAGAAGGAGAAAATGACAAGAAAGAAAAAATAGTCATGTGACTTTGCATTGCCATGGGGCAAGAACAACTTTTTGGCCCTTATGCTGTAATTTTATGAAGGCAGGTGAAGGAGTGCTGCTCAGGGACCATCTCAAACTTCTGCTCCAGTGTATTTCATGGTTTGGACCCCAGGGCTGTGTCTACATGGCTGGATGAGAGTGCCTTGTGTTCTCATTCCCCAAATACACACCATCCAGGGAGCTGTAAGTCCCTACATGTGTGTCCAGGTCTTCACCTTAAAGAGCACCTACACACTTAGGAAGTAGGACTCAGGCCTTGGCTTCATGTGCAGCTATCTGGGGCTAGGGTGAGAGCTGGGACTTTAGAAAGCACCAGGCATCCCACAGCTGGAGACACAGCGTGATACCAGTGGCACTGGGAGATAGACAGGTCCTTCTGTGGAGTACAACAAGCTCTTTTTCTAAACTACAAGCATGGCCATGCTACTTTGATTCAGCTATTTATTTCCGATGTCCAACCTTACCTATCACTTTAAAAAAAAAAAATAGTATTTTTAGCTCATGTCTCTCTAATACTTACACCACATCTTAGGATGATAACTCAGTAGAATAGGATATTAGGAAGCAAAAAACATTTATTTGACTCATAAAAATGGGCTTTTGGAGCATGAATTTATTACTTTTCGGAAGAATTTTTGGCTCATAAATAGGAATCATCTTCAAGTTATCACTTTACAAACATGAGTTTCTATAAATAGCTGCAAAACTAGGAAACATTTCAGGAGAAATATAACATAAAAATAAAGAAATAAAGTATGTACTTTTGTGTACTTTTCCTAGCTTTTTTTTTTTTTTTTTTTTTTTTTTACTATTCCAGTATAAGGATTATATGTAGCGGGACAAAGTGTAACTGTCAATGTCTGTGTTCTTAACAAAAAGGAACATAACAGGGAAATAATTTCACTTTGGATAAAAAGGCACATACTTGGGACCTGCATTCCGCAAATGAAAACTGATATTCAGGAGAGATAGCAAAACTTAATGTTCTGGAGAGCAGAACATGCTGCTAAGTGTCTATGGCACCACTGAAGTGGGAAAATGTCTGGACATGTTATTTGCCAAATAACTCTTATTTGTGAAGGAATAACTCCAAACTCATATCCTACTGCTTTGGCACACTAAGTGATCCAATAAATGAAGACAGACGCTGACCCTGGTCTTGGTCTACTGTGTGTAATTAAAGGAAAGATCTTAAAGAAAATTTTTGTAGTAAATAAAAAAGGACCTTTTTAAAACTTTCATTGTTACAGTGTAACATTCTTGCTATCCTAGGCTAGTCTGCAGTTTTGATTTTTGTTTTGTTTTTTGTTTTGTTTTTTAAAATGGGAACCCACTGTAACTCAGAGAAAAATGAAGGAAACAGTGGAGCTGGGAAACCTAAAAGTGGCATTTTAATTTTGTTTCCTGAACTGTAAAACAGGAAGATGTGCATAAAACCAATAAACATACTAAAGTAATGGATTCAGATAGTCATTGACATTCAGTTGCTACAATTAACTTTCACTCCCTCAAGTCACAAAGATGAGTTGAATATCGCCCTCAGCATGGGGGAAAATCAACAACATAGAGAGAAGGAAGAAACTCAGAGAGTTAAAATTAAAACCTTTCATCCTTAGATGGTCCAACATGGCTGGCCACTTTTCTTTCTCAGAGAAAAAGAATGTCTTCCCTTGGAAATGAATTTATCTCGAACAACTCATCTCCTCTGTAGCCAGAGACTACCCTTTCTGTGTAGGCTGCCTGCAGTGGTGTCATCCAGAGCCCTCAAGCGCCTGAGACTACATTTGGCAGTCAGAAGTGAAAACTTGTAGGGTAAATCAGTCGTACGGTTGCTAAGATATACCAGTTTTCCTGTGTATTAAATTCATGATAATTGCTAAATCTTGTAATTTAGAAATGGCAAATTAAAAGTATGTATGTACCTTGTATAGAGTTGACATTTCTTTGTTTGGCACATGAGGGAGAAGATCTATTTGCCCGTTGACGTGCATCACCTAATCTTCACATAGCAAGAGAGATTTTGTCTCTTTCTGTGTAAGTTTATTACACATTTTCTTTCTGAATAGCTGTTGCATTCATTATAAGGGAGAAAACAGGAATTCTAGAGAATGTAAGTATTCACTCTTTTAAAGTTTGTTATGGGTGTTAAAATACAAAGTCTCCTTTTCTTCTTAATGAAATGCCCATGTTCCACACACTCCCAGCCCATCAGTTATTCAAAATTATTTCAGGTCATGCTCAGTTTAAAAATTAATTGAAAAGAAATTAGTCCCACAAGGGTATAGCTGTGAGTTGTAATTTTGACTGACAGTGGGATAAAAGACTGTGGATTTAATCATGTCACTTTTAAAAGCATTTTATATATGTACAATTTTTCAACTTGCCACAAGCATTTATGGCTTTAAATTGATCTTGGCATATATCTATTCATCTGTGTAATGCAGGAGTACTATAGCAGAAAAAAAATAAATTAGGAATTACTTTGAGATACCCATCACTATTATTTCATCAAAAATGTAACTGCCATTCTGATAAAAAACCCAAACCCAAAACCCAAAGCCTCTCCCATTTTATAGCTGAACTGATATGCTAGTCTTACAGTATTTCAGTGGTTGGAGAAGTCATGACACTGGATCTCTGATACATGGTAGATCCACAGTATTTCTATACAGGATACAGGAGACTGAACAGTCAGAATGTCATCAATATTTGGCAACAGTACATGAAGAAAACAAAAATTTCCAGTGCTATCCATGGTTCATCAAAGATTGTTCAAATGTTGATCTTGACAAACAACTAGAATTGGCAGGATTTGAAGGAGAGTGTGGCAGGGCTGTGGGTCTTGTTGAACCATCAGGCTCCCCATGGCTGCCTAGTCTCAGGTGTTTACAACATGGGGAAAAGGGTAAGGATGTGATTTCAGGTGTGGGTTAACACACATTAAAAGTGAGTAAGTCCTTTCTTTCCAAAGCAATTTAAAAGGTTTGAATCCATTCCAAACCTATTTGGAACAATATAAAGGAAGTATTTCTCTCATGCATAACTGTTTTGAAATATAAGCAGCCTGCAAAATTACTACTAATGTGGCAACACATTATTACTTATCCAGAAGTAATCTAGAACTTATTAAAATACAAAACCCTCCCTCCACTCACAATCTGGTAATGACACTTTGCTCTGAGTTACCTATTCACTTCTGCTAAAGTGATGATATATCCAGGTGACAGTCTGGCCCTCTAAATTTATGATATTGGGAAATAGGAGGAGAACTAAAAGTGTTCCTCTGAGACTTCCTTTTCTTATACTTTAAAGGTGAGGTCACTAAGGTGAAGAACAGAAAAATCAATAACTCCTTAGAAGAGTTACAAACATGTTACTTGGACTCTCTTTTAAGATTTTGTCATACTGTTTTGTTATGTCATCCTTCTCCTTCCTCAACATAATCTGCATTAAAATGTCTCTTGTCCAGGCCTGAGGTTGTTTCAAAGATGCTCCACCAGCCTGAGGATTTAGAGAGGAAGTTCTGCTTTAACTAAACAACTGCAGTGAAGAGTCAGACTGACACATTCAAAAGTCAGTTTTTGACACTGATCTTGAAGAACAGTCAGGCTCTCCTTTTAGTGATACTGGCAGGACTGACTGAGGCAAAATGTTTCTCCTTTCAACTTTAAGAATCTACAGTGTGAGCACTTAGAAATATGAGGTTAAACAAAGATAACAGTGAAGAAGCAGCACATAGATGAGTACTTTACACTAGGACATTAGAATTCTGGCTAGGAGTCAGCTGCCAATGACTAGAGAGTGTTTTATAGACAAAGTTAACATACACACAACACAAATGGTCATCTTTTCATTGGCTGTCTATGTCCGAGTCAACCATGTATTAAGCAACAAGTCTAGGTGTAAAAATGTAATAAGCTTAATTTTCTAAATAGGAAATAAAAGTGAGTAAATGTTAAAGAAGCATTTAAAATGCTATTTGACTTTCTAGGGTAATAAGCTTACTTAAAAAACATGATTTCTCAAAGAAGATCTGGAAAAATAAGGGTTTCCAGCAAGAAAGTTATCTTAAGGACACATAGATATTCAGGATTTACAAAAAGCAGGATGAAACTGTTGGCAAGTGTAGTTTTAAATGCCTAATGATAGGATTCATTTATTGATTTTTTTTTCCCCAGTTAGCCAGAACTCTCACTTTGATACTGAAGTTTATGACAGAAGTCAGGAAATAAAGATCAGAAAAATAAATCAGGAAAAACTGAATATGAGGCTGGCAAAACCTGGGATAGAAAATGGGGTGACTGAACTACACATTGGCTTTCTATTATGAAGAGTTTTGGAAAAGAAAACAAAAAGTCATATGCAGAGAAATCACTGAATAAGCCATTTCCACAGCCATCTGCTATAAGAGTATGACTGTCCAGCTGTGCTATTGTGAGAGGTGAGAAAAACGACTGCTCAAACAGGACCTGCAAAGAGGAAAAAATCCCTTGACAAGCCTGAAATCTTGTTTCACACCTCTCTCACCACAGGGGGTTTCTGTTCCACTATACCGTTTATTAAAGTTGTGTCCTGGGACAAACTGAAACTGTAAAGCATGGTGATTTGTGGAAAACAAACGTAAATTAGTTATCACAAGGCACAAGGGAAAACAGATTAAGTGATGGACTGCAGTCAAAGAGTTTCTCCTAATTCTAAAGGTTATCACAGATTCTGGAAATGTCCCTGGCATTTGAAAAGATAAATGCTGTTTTTCAAATCAGTAAAACTGACAGTGCCAGAATTTCTTTACATCAGTGGACTGAAAATGCACTTAGGCAGAATGTCAGTAATTCTTATATTGCAATTGTTTAAAGTTATTGTTTACCCACTTCTGTAACTCCAATGCTTAGTTAAAAAAGTGGGTAAAAGAAAATCTCCAAGATAGTGACTGCAGCATCACAGGGGCTATCACAGGGAGTAGCCTCAGACCTGTTAGTAGTTGTTCATCAAAATGATAAAAATAAAACTTTTCAGGCTTGATATTACTAAAGAGCAGAATAAATGAATAAACCACACATTTTCAGGACCCTTGTAAAAGGTAAATAAATACTATTAAAAATAAGCAATCAGTAAAAAAAGAACGTCACAATTCATTTTTGACTTAAAGTAATACAAATACTTACAAGTTGTCTTTAGTGAAAGTCATTAGAGAAAACACATAATGTGTGAGGGTAAATGTTTTTAATACCTCCCCCACATTAAGGAAGGAAATTTCTGAGAGCTGCTGAATCAAGCTCCTGTCAGTACCTCTGAGTCTTTCTGTTAAAGTTTTGCTTTCCTGTCAAATTCACATGGAAAAAAGAAAAAAACCAAAACTCTACAAGTGTTAGGATTACATTTTGATTTAGGACCCCTAGAGATGACAGATTAATTCAGTGGATGATCTGCCTTAGTGGAGCTTCGGGTTAAGCTCCACAGGATTCTTAACTAACCAGGTGCTTTCCAAAGAGTACGTATGGTAAGAAACTGAGAAAAACAGAAAAGAGTCATAAGTAGAAGAGAGAAGATGGTGGCCAAGGAATTAATCACAGACGGGAAAAATTCATAAGCCATTTATAGTGCTGGAGCTTTTAATTTTATTTTGCTGTTTTGGAAATAGTGTGATTATTTGCCTTAATGTCATGAACAAAGGCAGTATTAGATAGCAGTAATAGATTGGAATGTTCTGAGAGATCTGTATGTCACCATACTGCTAAGTGCTCAGTTAATAGATATGGGGGATCCATGCTTGCTGAATAGGAACAATATAATTATGGCAGTCATCCAAGAACAAATGAAAGGATGGGGATATGTTTTTTAATGGCTTACATTTGGAATAGTTTGTTTCCAGCTCTCTGTTAGACAAAAGGGAAAGAGAACTGGAGAAGGCTGCCCTGGAGAAGACCTATGGCTGGCCCAATTCTTGTAATATAGTTAAATCTTGATATTTAAATGAAAAAGGTGTGGGGTGGTTTGCAGTGCACACGTATTTTCCCAGTGGCGCTAACAGCTATATCTCTCACTGGATTTTGTAGATTCAATGAATGTGTTTCACAATTGACAAGAAAAACTAAATGCAGGCATGTTGTCTGATACAATGGCTCAGCTGACAAGCAGTCACTCGTCACATTTCAGTGACTTGGTTCTTTTAGACCACATGACCATGTCCTTAGAGTGGTAATTAATACCTCACAGGTAAAAGCATTTGTATGTTTCACTTCAAACTGTTCATTTTAACCTTAAATATGAAAGAACTGCCATTTAGTATTGAATTCACAGAGAATATGAGGATTTAGGCACTCAGATTTCTAAACAGAGAGAAAAAGTTGTGACTACAGACATTTTTCCTTCATCCTTCTGTAAGTAGTCTGGGAACCTGATCCAACAGACAAGGACTTGTTTGATTTCCCTTTGGCTGCAGAAGCCGCATTTCTTTTCAGTGTAAAACCGGACACGAAGAGGGAAGGTTGGTGCATGCCCAGGTCATGCCCTGTGTGGAAACAGGAGGTAATTGGGGTATATTCCAGCCCAGAGCAAGAAATTCAGAAGCACTTCTACTGCTGCTAGTACAGGCATAGTCTCTGAGAATGAAAAGCACCATTGTTTCTTCTGAGACATTTGGCAGAGCACAGTGAATGTGGCTGAATACTGTTTCTCCTACCACATAAAAGCAAGACAAACTTCCTAAGAAGTGGTATTGGACAAATGTTGGGAAGTCAGTGACTGACTAGGGCAAGAACAGGCAAATTCATAGTTCAGTAAGCATGTGAAAACCAGAAAACTGACAAGAAGCCACTCCTTTTACCTCAGCTGAAGTGTACTAAGCAAGTGGAAACTTCAAAACTGTTAAAGAAAGTCATGCCAACAAAGAGGCATTACTGCATTGTAAAATGATGATTTAACTTAGCAATTGCTTTCTAGCTTGAGTGTAGTATATCAGAGGCTTAGCTTCTACCGAGAAGCAAAGTTAAAAATAGGTATCTATATAATACGTATTTAAAAATGAGAATGAAAAAATCCATTACTAGCTTAGGATGTTTTCATATTTTAATTTTAAAAAAATGTTTACTTTTCCATTGAATTATTTCCAAGACTTTTTATGTAAATCTGAAGGCAAGATTCGAGTGATATCAAGAAAAACCCTAATAGGTATCTGCACTTTACGGTGTGAACAAATATGAGCTAGCAGGAATGTAAAAGCTGCATCATTGTATTAATTTGATACTGAGCCCTAGGGCCTTAACTCTATATAGTCTTTCATTTAAATAACATTTCCTTCCCCTGCCATATGCTCACTGTTAAATTAATATATTTTCCTTCACTGGTAGAGATTTTGAATCTGATCTAAAGCCTGTCAGAAGCAATAAAAGTCTTTTGATTGAAATCAGATCTTGGAGCTATAATTTTGACAATTTTATGTAAAGAAAAGTGACAGGTGACCACTGTTGTAAGAGAAAACTTCTCAACTCACATGTCTTAAATCAGTATCAAAGAGGTTTATTGAATTATTAATGCCATGTAATTAACCAGCAAACAGCAAACTATACATTCAGGATCACTATCAGGAATAGAATGGATAAATCACTGTACTGGGGTCTTATCAAAGGTTAGTAAACTACTACAAATTTCTAAACACTCTTCTGCAACTAATCCCCACAATTTGTAATGACACACACGCTCTCCAACACACACACACACACACACACACACACAGAAGCCCGTACACATACAGAGGTACGTTTCCACACTCCCAGGCTGTGTGGGTCACCAACACCCCTCATGGGGGTTCCCTCATTCTCCCTGTGGAATATGTGGCTTCTCCAGCAACAGGTGAGCCCCTGCCACTCCTGACCTCCCACTGACCCACATGAGAAGGAAACACAGCCAACATGTCCCTGTGGAGCACCCTGCATGGGTAGCCCCTGGCTGGGTACAGGTACCTGCAGGATGGTGCTCTGCCTGGGCTGAACAGAGGTTACAATGCCAGGAACCACTTATCTCAGTGTCAAATATAGTTTCCCACTTCTCTCTCTCCAATTTTTACAAGTTGTCTTGCTTCTTTACACTTCTTTTCAAGGTAATGCCTCTTACCTACCCTGCCCTCCTCCAAAAATCTGTGTAATCCCCAACTGCAGTTTAATCTGACTGTTGGTCATCCTCCTGTTCGGCATTATCTGTCTAGAAAAAGACCCTCTTAGGCAGCCTGGTATCTTCCACTCAAGCTTGCTTTATTCTTACTTCCTTGTCACTCCTACACAGACTATTTTGCCAACAGGTCACCACATGAATTCCCAAGCAGCACACATACTATCTATATGAAATATCACCAAATGCAGTCATTTACATCAAAGATAGTGTATGATCCAAGCTCCACAAACTTTTTCAGACTAATTTTAATGATAGTTACTGTTTTGCCTTCATTTACCTCAGCTCAAAGACTACCAGAATCCCACCATACTCATACTTAAAAACTTTGTTCTAACTTCAGAAAAATTTGCTTCTGGGCTAGCACTGCCCTTTAGTATACACAGATGTTCTGATCCATGGTGCTTTCTCTCTTCCTCACCATATATCTAGAGACAACAATCTGTATCACAAAATTAATTATAGAAATGTTGAGGGGAAGGGACCTCTAGGGGTTCTTCTGCTGCAGCCTCTGGTGGAAATTAGGACAATTGTATCAGGGCAGATGGGGTTTTGCCTATGCATACCTTTGAAAACTCCCAGAAAGGAGATTCAACAGCCTGCTGGGGCTCAAGGACCAGGAATGGCTCAGTCTTTGGGTTACCTGCTGGGCTCGTCAAGACAGCTCCTTTAGCTGTAACACAGAGCCCTGTTCTCTCGAGGCTGCGCAGATGCAGTGCCTTCTGAAAATGCTGGTGATGAAGTACATTACAAAACACATTTATGTTTCGTTTAGTATGAATTGCCCTGTGGCAACTCTTGACATCATTTCATTCTGCTGAAAGGATTTTGAAGAAACTTGCATGCAATATTAGCTTGTTCCTCAGCTGTAAGGAATATTGAATATAAATCATTTATACTGAATAGTGCAAAAGTGTCTTTCAGTCAGATTACACACATTTGTCCACTTGATGGATGTTCACAACATCCTCAGTAGGTAGATGCCTGATTCACTGCCAGGGCAGACAGCGATCAACTGAGCAAGTCTTTGTATTTTTTTTTTCTCTGTCATGCACCTGACATGCATCTTTTGGATGACATACTCCCCTGTGCTGTTATTAGCTTCCTGAGGGGATGAATGTGCTAGGCTTAGGGTTGTGTTTACTTGCAAGGGCAACATTCAACAGGTACAGCACATGGAACTGTCTGGACGATCATGTCTCAGTCAGAAAGAAGGAATTCTGTTCCTGAGTTTAAAGGTTCAAGATTTTTTTGTCCCAGCCCAAAATTCACTTGCAAGCGCAGGCTGTTTCAGTGCAATTTTTAGAGGGGGGGATGGGGATAGAATTAACATAATTATTTCAGTATAATACTTTCTCCTATTTACATGTTCAAAAAACGTATGTTAAAATTGAACTAGGAATAAATATCCACTAAGAGAAAGTAAAGGGAAAAGAAGCCAACCTGTAACTACCCTACCGTATGAAACACTGTAAATTACTTGTTTCCATTATATGTTTTTGTCACATTGAGCATGTCTTTCTCATTGTCTTAAATGTCCCATATTTCTGCACTCATCACAGTCAGAAAAATTATCTCTGACTTGAAAATACTAGACCATATTATAACAAGACAGGATAACATTTTTAATTAATAGAACTTTCTTCAGCATGCTGTAATGTTCTTCTACTGCGCTACATTATCAACCAGAAGTGGTAGAAAAGCCTCCTGCTCCTGCAAAACATAACTATTAATGTTGTCCAAGCAAGATAGAAGTGCAATTAGTGAATGACTTACTGTGGCATTTGATTTCTTTTGCTGACTGTGATGGTGTAAGACCACAGTTTTAAAAGGTCCAAATGGAAGCTTGCAGCTTTGGTTTATGTTTCCTATGTCTTTCTGTGCTTTCTGCCTATGCAACTCATTCAGATGTCATGGTTCCATGCTCTAAGGCAACTCTGCGTAAAAGTCACTGATGTGCATCTCAGTCTCATTTTTCTTACATACATCCAAATGTTAGCAGTGGAGTTTCAAAGCATATGCTGAAGTCATCTGAGGGCAGCTAGCAGTGGCTCTCAAAAACCTCTTTCTTGTGGCCTATGGTCACGTTGTGTTTGAAGGATTTCTCTCTCTCTCAAGCGTACCAGATGGACTTTTTACACAGAACTTCTCAAGCTCTGTTGCAAAACATTTCTATTCAACTGCAGCAGTATGTTATTCCACTGGCAATAGTGATCTGGACATTAGTATTCAGCAGTATTCTCTCTGGCAGGAATTAGCAAACACTATCCCGCTGAAAGACTGACCTCTATTCACCCCTAGTATCTCAGGATCTTGTAGCTGGGTGAGTTGTATCCTTGAAACTGATAATAAATGTGTTGTGTTTCAGGCCTTGTGTCACAGATGCATTTTCACTTTCTCTGTATTGCATGAATTTCCAGGTATTTGCAGTCAGTGATCTCTGAATTTACCTAATTGTCACAGGAATCAGGTAGTTTTTCTTCTTGGGGAGGTTGGGAGGGTAGGTTGGGGAGGGGGTGGTTGTATTTGCCTGGAGATTATCAAGTATCCTATGTATAGTCTGACTAATGTAATTCCATCCTGCATTTAGTTGGTCTCCCCAACTTTATACCAATGCTCTGAAATTAATGAGATTTGTGCTATTTTGTTACTTATGTCTGTCTCATTCTTCACATTTGGGTATGGGTTTTCTCATCAGTTCTGTGAGTATCTTTAGGTTTCAGTAGGGTTGCTTGGCTCTCTGAGAATCTCTAGCCCTGAATACCCAAGTAATTTCCTGAAGATAGAATTTTCTGAGTGCTGAAATATGGTATTACTTGAATTCAATCTGTGAAACCTTCTATCCAAAAAGCATTTTCTTCCCAGCAGAGAAGAAAAAGTTGCTCCAAGGAAAAGGTGTGTAAACAACAAAGCTAACTAGTATCCCCACTGTACACTAACTGCTTCAAGGTGGTTTTGCATCATTCTGACTGAGTTGATTTCCGTGGATGCCTCTTCCTTCAGTGGGCTCACACCAGCCTTTCTCCATAACCGGTCACATTCTTGTCTGACTCTATTCTGCACTTCTGGGAGGGCTCTTTAACAGTTTCAGGAACAAATCTGCAATTATCTGATAAACTGTATATTTGCTGCACATTCAAGAATGAATGTGGAAGATAGATCCTTCTCTTGAGTATATTCCCATATCTATGTTGTAATCAGGAGGCAATACTATTTTCTTTTAGCTGAAGAATGAGCCTTCAGGCTAGAAGCTGTTATGAAGTATAGATTCAAAATTTTATGTATTAGGTTATGGTGGTGCAACAGAACCCTGTTATTTTATGTTACTGAACAAAAAGACTGTCAGAGGTGACACATTTTAAAAAATATTTGTTGTTTGTTCCTATAATATGGAAAAAATGTGACTGCAGTAAAAGGTGAAATGCAAAATAACATGACCTTGTTGAAAAATGCACAAGATGCTAATCATTACTTTCACTCATTTGCCACTGTAGTGAATGTTAATACTCCAGTATGGACCACTAGGAAACCAACATAGGCAGTGTGAAAAATCCTATCTCCACTCTTTGTACTTGACAGCAAATATAAGAAGCCTATCTCATTTTTTTAATTTTTTTTTTTAATTTATTTTGAGTGACAAAGAACTAAGCCTAGGAAGCTGTCCCTGCATGAAGTGTATTATGGGAATACACTGAGTAATGCAACGGCATTTTTACAGCTGTCCTGTGCTGTGCCTCATTGCCCCCCTAAGATGCTGTTTTATCTCTCCTTAGTGACATCTGATTGCAGATGTGCTATCAAAATGTAGCTGTTTCTTCTAGCATTGTGCATCCAAAAATCCAAGATTCATATTTTGCTTAAAATATTAAATAGTATATTGTAAAATGACATGCACAGTAGTTGATATCTGGGGCCTGTGTATCATATTTAGAGATGTGTCAAATTTGGTAATTTGGGAAACATCTGCTGTTTGAGGAAATATGACGCAGTGCAACTGGATTTACAGCAGAAAGAAAGGAAATCACTATAACGTGTCTATGCTCTGAATTGTGCAAATTTCAGTTCTGTTTATTTTGATTCACCCATATAAAATCACAAAGTGGTGTTTTAAAAACACATTTGACATTTCCTGCTCTCTCTTCCTACTGAGATAACTGTAAAACTCTCTTTGTCTTCTACTGAGACAGAGTTAAGTGTAGCCAGCGAATTTCTGAGAATTTGCCTTGTATGCTCATGTGCCAGAGGAAATACATGAATTTATCTCCTGGTTTAAGAGCAGGGAATATTTTTTCTAAGCAGTCCTACAAGACATCATAACTACATATTGATCTAGAAGCAAAAAAACTAGGTCCCAAAGCTACTGTGAAGACTTCTTACATTGCAGAGCATTACTGCACTTCTGCAGTGTCTGGCTTCTCGCATCTCACCCTCATACTGTGCCTGTACACACAAGGCTGCACTCAGCACTCGGGTGCTTCAACTGGCATTATAACAGTCTTCTGTAAAGGGGGTGAGCTCTACCAGGGGGTATTTGCTTCTAGAGAAGCTGTACTATGCAAGAAATCTAATAACACAAGACAGCCTAAATACATACTATATTCATGTACATGTATATGTACCTCATTAGACTTTAGACTTTTTTTTTTTTTTTTTTTTTTTTCTCCTAGGGAAAACTCATTCACCTAGGGAACAATTCAGTATCATCAGGAAAAAAAAAGAAAAAATCATGCATTTTCTTCTTCTATTATAGATGGAGATCAGCTGCTGTGAGATTTGAACCCGGTAGGATCCATACCCTTTCACTTACAAAAAAATAAGTGAAAGTCATCAAGAAGTATAGGGTGGAGGAGGCCTCTACAGGGAAATGGGTTCAACTGGATATTCCTAAAAGCATTTCAAAATGGCAGGATCAGAAAGGGTTAGCTAAGCTATTAATCTCAGTTCAAAGAACATGCAAGTAAACTCCCTGGTGCACAGAGAACTAGATTGAATCCTTATGAGCATGCTGACCTGTTGGCTCTGAACATTATAGAGCAAGCAGAAACAATTAAAAATAGAGGGAAAAGAAGTAGAATAAGCATATTATTTTTCTGTGTAGTAGTAGTTTCTTGCCAGCTGGACAAATTTATATCTTCTTTTTTTTTTTTTTTTTTTTTTTTTTTTTCCTAAAATAAACAGAATTTAAGGGGTTTAGTTTTCCCTTTCTAGTTTTCTCTTGGTAGTAATCTTTATCCATTTTGTTGAAAAACTTTCCTCTCTGTCTGCAAGAACAAGTAATACATCTTGGGAAACTTTGCTAGTTATTCTTTCTGGACAATCTTTCTTCTTATACAGAAGCTGTCTGCATCTGGGTGGTCAGATTAATATCTCACCATAAGTTCAAGTAGACTGGAAACACAACAGTAGAAGGAAAATACAGTGCCAACCAAGAAACCTTAGAAAGTTTTTTAAAAAGTAGCCCATTGAGTTAAATATATATATATATATATATTTATCACCTAGACTATATATATATTTATCACCTAGACATCCCCAAATATGCCAAACATGAATACCTTTCCTGAGTATTTTAGGTACAAACAGGTCAGAGTTTTCCAGAGGCAGGAGAAATAATCCTTGGTCATGTCAACACCTTTGTCAGTATTGTCAAGAATAATATTTTGTAAAACAGTGTGAACTACCTTTAGTTTAATATAACAGAAAGTAAGTTAAAATGAGTGCAGTAGAAAAATGTTAAAAAATTTATATGTTAGACCAAAAAAAGAGATATATTATGGTTTAAGTGCTAATTGTCACTAATTGAAAATAATGTTGTTAAAATATCTTAAACTTCAGAAATTACAGCTAAAAATTGGATAATCTATATTGACTGTAAAATGAAATTCCCTGGTATAAATCATTAAACTGAAGAATTCTTAATGCTCAAAGCACAGTAATGTCAAGTGCAACAAACTGCAGTTCACTTCAACAGGAAGGCAGGGAAGAAAGGGAAAGTAAGGTGAATCCATAAAACACATGGAGTCAAGACATTTAAATTAAAACATGTTTAACTTTTCCACACATGCTTCCAGGACAAAACTGAATTACTTATAACTATAGAATGGCAACAAGTCCAACCTTTCATGACACAACATGCAGGAGGACATTTAAATGCAAGGTGTACCTTTGTGTAAAAAAAGTCCTCACCATGAGGGTGGTCAAACGCTGGAACAGGATTCTCAGAGAAGTTGTAGTCTCCATCATCGGATATACTCAGCACTTGACTGGGCAATGTCCTGGGCAATTTAATGTAACCTTGAAGTTGACTGCACCTTGAGCAGATCTGACTAGACAACCTCCAAATTATTTATTCAAATCATTTAAATAATTTGCACTTAAAATCTAAGATCTAAATTGTTGTTTGATTAGATGATTTGTGAGCAACCTTAAGGGCATATAGGCATAACAGTTATCTGAAATTAAAGTTTCCTTGATCACTGCAGAAAATTTTATTACTTTATTTACAGTGAGGGTTAGGATTGGTAAATAACCCATTTGAGGCTGTGTAATGTATAACTCATCCTGGCTGAAAAACACAGTAAACTAATTTTCAGGACTATCAGCTCTGTGAGTGTAGGTGGTCACTGAGAAAGAAGTTAATCTTATCATATTTTAGATATTTACAGTGCAGAAATCCACACCTGAGCTACTTATCAAAACTCTAAAGTAAATGAAAAGAAAAAGTATTCTAGTGAGCAATTCATCTATTCTATTTCAGGCACCTGTCAGGAGTAATGAATGGTACCTTCAAATGACCTATTTTTCTGTCACTGAGTAAAAATATAGAATAGGGAACTAACTGAGTGGTAAAAGTGTACTGCATAGAGACTCAAATGAAATTAGTCCCTTCTAGTTATCTTGTAGAAGGAGTCCTTCATCGTCTGTTATATCTCCTGTGTCCTGTGTCAATTATTTCTTCAGGTAAGTTTAACACTGTGTTACCATAACTGTGAGATTCAGTTTGTGAGTCAGGGTCAGAGGAGTAGCCAGTAATCCTGCTGGGATTTTGTTACAGCTAACACTGTCAAGATAAGTAAATAGATGAAACCTTCTTTAAAAAACTTGAGAAGTTTCTGAAGCACAGACCCTTGTTCTTGTGGGGGATTTTCATTCCCCAGTCATCTGCTAGAAGGCAACACAGTGAGACACAAACAGTCCAGAAGGTTTCTGGAGATCATAGGGATAATTTCTTTGTACAGGTGATGGACCAATCAGGGATATGCACAGCTGGGTCTCCAATTCACTGGCAAGCAAGAACTGATTGGGGATCAGATAATCAGTGGTAGCCTTGATTGTAGTGATGTTAAATAGAGAGGCCAATGATCCTGAGGTGAATGAGGAAGCAGAGGAACAGTGCAGACTGCTTTTCAGGCAAACAGATTTTGGCTTACTCACAAAACTGGTAGGTGGCATCCAGATGGGTGTGAGCTCTGAAAAGCTCAGGAGCTTGGAAAAGCTAGAAGACATTTAAGGACAGCATTGTCCCACTGCAAGGATGGTTTATCCTGCTACTGGGGAAGACAAGCATGGTATATAGACCTTGCTCTAGATATCTCTCCTATTTTGTGCTCTTTGTTGACAGATCATCCCCCCATGTGCTTCAGATATATTCTAGAATCACAGAATCATCTAGGTTGGAAAAGACCTTGAAGATCATCCAGTCCAACCATTAACCTAACACTGACAGTTCCCAACTACACCAGATCCCTCAGCACTATGTTGACCCGACTCTTAAACACCTCCAGGGATGGGGACTCCACCACCTCCCTGGGCAGCACATTCCAACAACCTAACAACCTGTTCTGTAAAGAAATGCTTCCTAATATCCAGTCTAAACCTTCCCTGGTGCAACTTGAGGCTGTTAACTCTTGTCCTATTGCTTATCACTTGGTTAAAGAGACTCATCCCCAGATCTCTGCAACCTCCTTTCAGGGAGCTGTAGAGGGCGATGAGGTCTCCCCTCAGACTCCTCTTCTCCAGACTAAACACCCCCAGTTCCCTCAGCCACTCCTCGTACGACCTGTGCTCCAGAGCCTGCACCAGCTTCGTTGCCCTTCTCTGGACATGCTCGAGTCATTCAATGTCCTTTTTGTAGTGAGGGGCCCAAAACTGAACACAGGAATCGAGGGGTGGCCTCACCAGTGCCGAGTACAGGGGTCAGATCCCTTCCCTGTCCCTGCTGGCCACGCTATTGCTGACACAAGCCAGGATGCCATTGGCCTTCTTGGCCCCCTGGGCACACTGCTGGCTCCTGTTCATCGGGCTGTCAATCAACCCCCCCAGGTCCCTCTCTGACTGGCAGCTCTCGAGCCACTCCTCCCCAAGCCTGTAGCGCTGCTGGGGGTTGTTGTGGCCCAAGGGCAGCCCCCGGCATTTGCCCTTATGGAAACTCCTCCAGTTGGGCTCAGCCCATGGCTCCAGCCTGTCCAGGTCTCTCTGCAGAGCCTCCCTACCCTCGAGCACATCAACACTCCCACCCAACTGGGTGTCATCTGCAAACTGACTGAGGGTGCCCTCGATCCCCTCGTCTAGATCATCAATAAAGATGTTAAACAGGAGTGGCCCCAAAACTGAGCCCTTGGGGACACCACTTGTGATCGGCCACCAACTGGATCTAACTTCATTCGCCACAACTCTCTGGGCCAGGCCATCCAGACATTTTTTTACCCAGCAAAGTGTGCGATCACCCAAGCCACGAGCAGCTAGTTTTGCCAGCAGAATTCTGTGGGAAATGGTATCAAAGTCCTTGCTAAAGTCAAGATAAACAACATCCACAGCCTTTCCCTCATCCAATGAACAGGTCGCCCTGCCATAGAAGGAGATCAGGTTTGTCAGGCAGGACCTGCCTTTCATAAACCCATGCTGACTGGGCCTGAGCATCTGGTTGTGCCACATGTGCTGTGTGATGGTACTCAGGATGAGCTGCTCCATCAGCTTCCCAGGCACTGAAGTCAAGCTGACACGTTTATAATTTCCCTGATCATTCTTCCAACCCTTCTCATATATGGGCATCACACTGGCCAATTTCCAATCTGTTAGGAAATTTGGGGAAATATTGGCCTAATTTTGTGCATAGGAGTGTGGACACAGATAATATTTTACTACAGTGCCCAAGGATTTCACTGAAGACCTAAACTTAAGCCATGCAGAGAGTAGAATATTTTATCAGATTTGAATCCCATGAAAGCAGGGAATTATATAGCCAAAAAATGAGTGTATATTTGCATTGAACAGAAAACAAAATCATTCCAGTCAGTAAGGAAATTTGTTTTGCTGTTTTGTGGTTTGTTTATTTCTTGTATTTTTCCTTTTCTATGATGTGCCAAACCTGTTCCTTATAAATACCGTAAGGAAATTAGTCTTAATCATTATCTCTCCTCAGCCCATATCAAGAGGGTGGCTTCGTTAGGATGGCTAGAACACTGATGCAGAAAGGCAGCACATGGGCTGGAAGCAAGTACAGACTGCACAGGAGAAATTTGTAACTATTGTCTAGGAATGTAGGGATGTTGTCAGAAAGTTCAAAGCTCCACTGGGGTTGAGCAGAAAGCCCCAGATAGACCAAGACATGAGCAGTCTGGTCTGACCCCAGAGCTGCTCTTGCTTTGGGAAGGGGCGTTGAACTGAAAACCTCCTAAAGTCCCTTCCAGCCTCATTTGTCCCCTTCAGTACTGAAATAGGCACTAGCCTGAATTATTTTGACCAGCCTAATTACTTTTACTTGCTTTTGGCATCTGCTAGACCTCTGTCCATGTTTTGGTGCCATTGAGACAGAGCAGGTGTTCACCTACATCTCTGCAAAGTCAACAGAAAAAGTTAGAGGTAACTATATGATGCAGAAAATAATAAATTTTTTCAATAATATGTACAAGATGACACTTAAGAGACTCAAAGATATTTCAAGTAAATATATATAAAAATAAATCTAGCTATTGTTCTGTTATCTTTTCAATGTAGTGTGCTTTCTTGAAATGCCTATCATGTTTTCTTTCAGCAAATCGAATTCTGAAATGCACATCCAGCATCAGCAGTGCAAAATAATACAAACCAAAATGTATTATATCCTCTCTGAATACAAAAGGGTCCCACTGAGACCTTGTTTCATTTATAGACAGATCAATCCAACTTCAGCTTGTCAGTCATACTTCTAATATATCCTAGTAGAGAAAGATAAATTTTTGTGCAGATTTAATTTTTACATAGTGATTGTAAATTTTATCTTAAAACAATTATTCCCACTCATCTCATCCATAACTTATTCTCTCTCATGTGTTTTTTTTTTTTGTCAGTGTTCTTGAAGAATAGATGAGTAAAAAATGTATGTCTTCTTTTTTGCTCTTTGTATTCTTTCTCTTCCTCTTTTCTTCTGCTTCCTTCCCTTATTTCTACTCCATATATTTTTTCCCATTTCCTTGTCTTTGTCTCTTTTTTTTTTTTTTTAAATTGTTCTTCTATATAGTCACTCATCCTTTCTTACTTTGCAGTGTATAATGGTTATGTAATGAGGACAAGCATAGTAATTATACATAAAAAAGGCTTGGTAAAGTTGTGAAAAGGTAAAAGCAGAGATGGTGTGTTAAAAATGTTGTTTGGGTTGAAACTGAATTTTTATTTAAAATATTAACAAACCCAGTAATTCTATTAAAGAATTTAAGATATATCCACCCAAAACTAATGTATATCTAATCTAGTATCTTCCACCGCAGAAGTATTGATGTTTCAAAATAAACTGGAAGAACTTGGTGTTAGAGAGATGTGAAACACTATGCCATAGGCAAGATAATATTAATTTCATAGGTGCATTCAGAATGTAACGTTCTCCAGTGAGTGATGAAGCAGGCTTGTACTGGATGGCTGTATGTCAACACAGGCACAGACAGTGAGGATCTATCCTAAGTATGTAGCGTCTCTTTCTCTTATGATTATCAGTTGTGTGCATTGCACTGAGGATACCAGTGGGGAGTCTTTGTTGTTGGGTCCTTTGAAAGCACAAAAAAGTTTCAACCACAGTGGGTCGAGTATTTTATTATCTTCTGCTGTGGCTCTTTCCCATCTTTGCTGCACGCATAACTGTTATTGTAAAGGTAATAGGTCTGCAGCTTCTAGTTTTATTTCTGTGTTAATATGAACTTCACATTTGCAAATAGATTCACTAACATCAGGCTTACATCTGCGAGAAGATTTCTTGATCAACTCAAGAGCTTTTTATGATGCTAATAAATATTTTATTTTATTTTATTCCTACTGGACAGATAAATGCTGTATGGCGGCTTTGAGGAGAAAGCCACTGCCTTTCTCTTGTCCCATATGTTAGTATCTGCCCACTTTTCTTCATAGATAAATTCTGGTTTTGCCAAGATTGAAAACATCTTTTGTTGTCCTGAAATGTGAGAATGTTAAAATTGAGAAAAAAAGGCCTGTGCTGTAACCCACTGTGCTATCTGCTATGGAGAAAAAAAAAAAAAAAAAAATGCTTACACAGTAAAATCCTGGAGACTAAATCATATTAATTAAAGTCTTAGTCTGAACTTTGACTTGGAACAAGTATATTATCTCTGGAGGTTTAAAAATACTGAAGATGTTATAGGTGCCCATCAAAACTATCATAATCCGCTGCAAGTATCTCCTGGAACTCTACTTATGAAAAGATGAAAAGTTTACAGACTTTGTTTTAGCTAACATTTTTAAACAATTTTCCCAACATTTAGCAAACAAATACTGAAATAAATAGTGTGATTTGAAGCATGATTGAAATTTAGAAATTCCCAAGTTCTTTCTAGGTTTCTGCTATTATTAAACATATAAAAAAGTCTTGTTAGGTAGATAAAAACATATTACTCTACCAAGACCACAAAGACACACACTCCTGAGTGTTGGAAGGTAATAAGGATAATTAATTCTCCCATAAAAATGGTGTCAGGTTTGACATTTTTAACCTGGGTGCTTCACTAAACTCTTCCTGAATGGTTGAAACAATAAACATGTTAAAGAGTACTGTTGCTCTATAAATGATTCGTTGTACACCCATGTTTAGATATTCCAAATATAAGAGGTATTAGATTGTCCAGGATGTTTTCAATTTAAATTAATTTCTAGATTCTTACCATGACAGAAAGTATCCGAGTGGCTGGTTGAAGGTCCAGGTAAACTTAGACACCCTAAATGTGCTGATATTCCCGTTACTATAATCTGAAATGAAGAAGCTCTTGTGATCATTTTTTTACTGTTGAAATGGTAGGGAAGTATGACTATGACCAGATACGATCCTACGCCACGTCTTGTTGAGCAACAGTAAGAACAATACTAACATTTCTAGTCATGCATAAATTAAAAGACATAATTCTGTAGAATTCTTTTTTTCTGATAGATATTTTGCAATTCTTTTTTTTTCACTCTAGAAATGCTGTAACCCATTGGTTCATTGGATAATGAACATGCTGAAGACTTCTAAACATGTGATGTTTTTTCAGTATGCATATTAATACTTTTTTTGATGGTTTGCAGATGACCATTAACTGTGACCTTAGGAGAACTCAAGTTGAAGTTATAATGTAGAAAACTGAAATTAAGTGTTTTGTCTGCCAGTTTCAATTAAGGAGTAAACAGACATAAAATATAGTTTGGCCTGTGAAGTTATACAGCAACCAGAAAATACAAATCATGTGGTACTAAACAGAAAACGAATATATGAAAGAAAACCAAGCCATTGGAAGTAGAAATGAAAACTTTGAATATTTCTGGCTCATTCAACTCTCAGATCAATATCAGGAGAATTTAGATTAACTATCATTTATGAGGAGAACAGGGATTCAATCCCTTTAAAGCAGCAAGGAAAAGATAACTTTAGGAAAGTATTAGCAAGAAATTCAGGGACACAATATTGTTTTCCTTATTTTAACAGCATGATTACATAGATGCTGAAAGAAGCAGCAGCTTCTGGGATTCCCTACACAGGCGTGAAGACTGTTACACACTGGTGACATTGACAAATACCTTCATCATTTCTTACCTTCTCAGTTGTCAGAAAATGGTAACAGCATCAAGAGGAGCTGCCCGTGTTCTTCAGCACCAGTTGACAAATCAGATCTCCATTTGAGAATATGCAGTTTTGTAATTTATTATTTTCTTGGTGTGATATCAGGATAGTAACACATGAACTACTGTTCAAACTCATGTCCTCCCTGTAGAAAAACTTTTTCATAATTTTTTTAAACATATAATCTTTTCTATCATCTTGAAGTTACTGTAATTGCATTTTGGTATGTACATTTTTGAGAGAAACACATTAAAATCAAATGGACACTATCTGCAATAATAATTTATATAAGAGTTCACTGGCATAACACATTATTGAGTTTTCACGATGTTAAAATGCTTAGCTTATTTAATAAAATGGTGTTATGCATTTTACATATGGAACAGCAGATTCTCATTGACAAGACTCTACAGAGACACACAGCCAAATCCTGTTCACATTCATCTTTCTGCAAACTCTTTCCCTAAATCCAAGCAAGATCAGAGCTATTCTGGTATATTTTCTTCAGTTCACATTTGTTTCTTTTGTTTTAAGTAGCTTGTGATAATTTTATACTTTTTTCCACCCTACATTAAACTTCTGCTATATAATAAACAAGTTTTGATATTATCAGCCAGTTTTCTCAAAAATAAATTATTTTGAACAGTCCAGGGATTATCAGAACAACCACAATCCATCTTTTGGATAGAAGACATTTGATCACAAATCTTCTATCTCAGCATCACTTAATGACAAACAGTCACATTGTGAAGTTATTTATGGCTCTGGGTATGTCCGTCCACAAGTGTGAAATATGGAAAGAAAATAGTAGTTTTGACTGTAGGTTTCATGGCTCATTTGTAACCTTACCTTTACACTGGGAACACCAAAAGATGAATTAATCCTGTATCTATGTAATACTGGCATCAAGTATCTCTTCTGGGAAGCGCATGGGCATTTTTTATCCTTTACATTTACTGGTTCATAGCTAAAGAGAACGAGACTAGAAACTGGCACTGAGGAGCAAACCTCAGAAGAGAAAAGCCCTGATTGGCACAGCACCTCAGGCCAGGTAACTTTCTGATCTCCTTTCCCACCTACGCTGTTCCTTGTTTCTCAGAAAATGCTTCCTTTTTCTATAGTCATGGGGAATCCACCCTAACCTGACTTTAGCTGAAAGACTCAAAGGAGCTTTCCTAAACATTGTAACTAACTGTACTGGCTCTGTTCAGAAAGGACTTAACTTTCTTCATAGCCGCCCGTATGGTGAAGTGGTTTAGGTTTGTGTCCAAACCAGTGGGTTTTTTATTGTTGACCAGCACCTGCACAGCAAACAGGCTTTCTCTGTTTCTCACACTGTTGCCCTAGCAAGTAGGCTCAGGGTACATGAACAGTTAGGAAGGGAAAGAGCAAACTAAACCAGGAAAAAGTGATATCCCACCCCACACGACATCATGCTCAGCAATGAATAACAATGGTAGTGAGGGGATGAGTTGCTCCAAAGTAGATGTTGCTTATAGACTGACTGGGCCTCAGTCTGCTGGTGGTAAGTAATTGCTTTTGCATATTTTTTTTCATTTTCTTTTTTCTCTTTTTCCTTTTCTTTTTCTTTTTCTTTTTCTTTTTCTTTTTCTTTTTCTTTTTCTTTTTCTTTTTCTTTTTCTTTTTCTTTTTCTTTTTCTTTTTCTTTTTCTTTTTCTTTTTCTTTTTCTTTTTCTTTTTCTTTTTCTTTTTCTTTTTCTTACTAAACTGTCTTTATTTTGGCCCATGAAGTTTTTTTGTCTCTTTGGCCCTTCTAATTCTTTCCACCATCCCACTGCAGGGGAGTGAGCTGTGTGGGGACTGGGCAGGGATCAACCCACCACACTAATCTAGAGGGAGATCTGGAGTAGCTACTAACAGAGAATGAATGCCTCAAGAGGGAAAAAACACAACAGAATCTGCTTCTGCAGATGCTCTTGGCTTCAAATGGACTGTTAGTAGATGTCAAGATTTCCAATGAAACCCCCACTTCCTTTGCAGAGAATCACAATTTTATTCAAGAGTAGGCACTGAAAGGGAAATTTTGTAAGGACAAGCCATCATCCCTCCTTGTGTCTATCTCAATTTCTGGGTCTTTCGCTTTAAATTTCTCCTTCCTACCGCTTGTGGGGAAGGGGGGAGTGAGTGACTGCATGATGTTCAGTTGCCGCTTGAGCTCAAACCACCAAGCCTTTTGCTATATTTTCTCCTTTTCAGCACTGGGTAGGAATGAGGGAGTGAGCAGCTACATGGTGCACAGGTGCCCCCTGAGCTTGAACCACAATAGTCTCTCTGTGACACTGAACATCATAAAATCTCAGCTAAGAATCTTTGCTTTGCCAAGCAGACAAGAAATATGTCAGCAAGAAAGGATCAGCAGTACAGAGCAAAAAAAGTATAAACTGTGAGTCATAACCTCAAATCTGTGTTTACATATCAAAGAGCAGCATTAGCTTGCTTTACGGTGACTGAAGTTCCAAGCAGTATTACAGTAAGCAATTGTGCTCTATTTGGGAAATATTTTACTTCTTTAATATGTAAGTCCTAACATATTATAATGCCTAATACACCAGTCTAATGATATTAAATTGTGTCTGGCTCCCAGTGGATTTCTCAGACTAGGTAATGTCTATCTAGGCCAATAAAATGCTCAGCTGGCTTGGATGGGAACTCTTGATGTGCCATAAAGGTGTTTTGAAGACCTCAGGTGATTATCAGGTAGGATGCACTTTCCTTCTAAATTACAACTAAACCAATATCCCCTTGTGGGGTTTCTACATCTTCTGCAAAAAGTAGCATTTTAAAAGTTGACTGGAAAAATGAAATTCCATCTCACACAGAAGTCCCTTCACTGAATATTTATATATTCAGTATTTTAATTATCAGAAGTTTGACTTTCAGAAAAAAGACTTAGACAGGAATAGTTTTTGTGAAAACAAATTAGTCTTTCTCACCTCCATTTTTTATTTTCTCTTGTACTTTGACTTCCATCTGCAGAATTAGCAGCTGATCTGCTGTGAACAGTGAAACACATATATGTTAATCTACAAATGGAACACCTTAAGCTATTGTTTTGAATTTATGTTAATGTTTTCCAGCTGAATTTCTACTTTTCTATGAAAAGTGAAAAGGAACTTTGCCAGTGTCTTATTTGTTCCCATCAGAATCCCCCAAAACACTCTTTGGTGAGTAAAAATATATCAAAGCCAACTATTGAGAATATTTATATATATTTAGTCCTAATTTTTTCCTCAGATTGTTTGGAAGTTGCTATTGTCATAAAGCATGAACTGCAACTGTCTGCAAACAATTTATAAAATGAATGTATATTCTTCTTGAGAATAGATATATCATTCCAAACAATGGATAAATTTTTCACCCTCTCTGTGACACTTGTCATCTTATAGCTATAGTAACTTAATGCTTTTTCATCCTCCATGCTCTCAAGGGTGAAATCAGGATGGACATGTTTGTCACCATGGCAGCAAAACAGTACATATATTTTAACCAAAACAGATGCAGAGAGCGCAAATCCCCAGACTCTTTGGTTTTAGAGAGCTTTGAGGTGGCTCACAACTATAAGTCCCTGCATAAAAAGAGAAAGCGGAATATTTCCCTGTTTTTGAATGCTAGAGAAACCTACATATTCTGTACTTCAGCTTGTGTTTCCCCTGAGTGTTGGCATATGGCTAGTTACTATATTTTTTCCCTCAGGGCAGACAATGAAAACTTGTTACAGTAAAGTTTTTATTTAGAAGATGAGATCATTTTTGTAGGAAGCTTTGCTATAATACAAAGACTTTCAGCCTGTAAAAATATCATAGTAGTTCACAAAATAACTAATGGAAAAGGAAGGAAGTTGGTATGATTTATGGAAACCTGAAGAGTAAGACTGAGTATCTCATAGTGGGTAGCTTATAAGGGTTGCCCAGCTGCTTGTTAAGACAACTGTGTCAGGGAACAAGAATACTGAAGAGTAGTCTTTTTTTAAAATACTGCCTCTTTCTTCATCTATGTTGCTCGTAAAAGATAGGTATCCTGCATTCACCCTCCTTCATGATCCTCTTCACTGCAGCATATCTTCCTTTTGGGTTGCTTGGCCCCATTAGGAAAACATATGCTTGACCTACAATAACTCAACAGAGGCACCTATATATTAGATCAAATCATCTAATCTGCTGAGAATTATGAGCACTTTCTTGAAACCACAAAGCCAGTTTCCTTTCTACTTAGTCTTTCTCTTTCTCTCATACCTGAACTAGTACACCCCTTCTGCACAGTATAAAATGAATTTACAGCTCAGTGTGGCTCTGCTTTGCAGTGCTTCCTTTCAACTGGTGTAAGGGTGACTTGTCTGAACTGGGACGCCCCCTTTTCAATTTTTATAATCCTATTGCTGTTCACTATCCTGTGGTCATGATTTGCACAACACGATTTTCCCACAAGGAAGCATAATTAGGCAATACCCTATAGAGTAGGCACTATCAAGGGCTGAATCCGCTTGTATGGATAAGGACAGGATTCACCCCACTTCTTGTTCAGCAAAACAAGACAGGTTTACCTTATGCAAGACTGCAACTCCTGAAAGTGTCTGCAGGCAATTTCTACAATCTCTCCCTGGAGCTTTCTCAGCAGGGAAGTAATGCTGCTCTGTATTGTCCCAGGATGAAGATATTGAAAAGGCACCGTCTAGCTCATTACACGTTTCTTTGGCAACAACCAAAGACCTCTGCTGAATATCCATCTAGCCTCCTCTCCCTCCCTCCTCCACTCCAAATATTACAGGAAATAAAAGGATCTCATAAAATTGAGAGCAGCGTGTGGACTTAGTTTAGTAGTGATGAAGTAGGCACTTTATTACTACCCACTCTGATATGTCAACCTCAACTGCAAACAATTAGAAACGCTATAGGTGGAGGACATAAAGATATTCAATCTTGCAAAAAACAGCTTAAAATTTGTACTTAAGGGGGAAATTTAATATAAGAGTGACACTCTCTGTGGTTTGTACTTCATTGACAGTATTTTTTGTTTGGCAAATTGAGAACTACAATTTTTTTAGCTAGCTATTTTCTAGTACTGACTTTATTGCAAGAAACACTTGTTTACAAGAGCTTTAATATTATTGTTTATGGTGTAGTGAATGCTATTTCCTAACATAAAAAGATCTTAAAAGAAAAGATGTATTAAATGAAATCCTGGAAATTAACATTAAGAAACCAGACATTTTTACTTATCCTATATGTATGTTCTCTCCACTGACAATTACAGCTTATTAAATTTATTAAAACAGAATAATAATATTCTTTGATCTTTTGTAAAACAGATAGAGACAGTCTTCCCTTGTTTTCGTCACAAATATCTCCTACTTTAAGGAAAAGGAAGAGAGACTGGAAAACTGGACCATCACTGTAGAGTAACTATGGCAAATGCAAAGTCGACTGTTACATATGTGATATCCTGCTGAAATTTTTTTAATCCTCACTCCAAGTATGGACAGACCTGGTCTGAGCTGAAATGGAGTCCAGGTCTGTGGACAGGGGTGGGGGGAGCACTGGGAGGCTTGGCAGGGACAGTCAGTCCTGGTGGTGCCCTCAAAGCCCTGCCAATAAACTCTCCTGCCAGCAAGGTATGTCCTCACAACTTACAGGGGCTGGCTTTGGAAAAAAATCCCCATAGGCTCCTTCCAATATCTGTCTGTGAAAAAGATGATGCTATCTGGGTGGCCATAACATCAGGAATTATGCTGTAGGACAAGATAAGCAGCCTGTGGATCCATGAATTCTTCCTGAGGGAGAAGAAGTGATTTTTTTTGATAAACAGGTCCACAGTCCCTAGGACACTGTATTTCCCTGCAAAAGTGGCAGTTCTGCTGTGAAATCAAACAGCACTGGAAGGTGGTTGGAGCTTTGAGGAGACCAAGTGGCACCACAAGATATCTATAGTGTCCGTGCCTGGTGCAGTTTTTCACTCGTTCCTTTGCCAGATTTGGAGACAACAGTAAGCTCTTCACAGGCCCAGTTTAGTGAATCTTCAAGCCCCTGAAGACATTCAAAGAGCTCTGAGGGGAGAGGCAAGGGATTCTGGTTCATCAATGGCATGTCTCTAATATCCCAGGCTAAGATTCCCATACTTCTTTTTGATAAAAGATATGGGTGCTCATCAGAAGAAGTGAAGGGGCAGATCAGCTTCGGTGCCAGACTGTTCTTGATATACTTCTCAAGAGCAGTTAATTTAGGATGTGACAAGATACAGGTGTGCCTGAAAAGTACCTTCTCTCCTGGAATCAGGGCAATGTGCAGTTATACAGGCAATGGGGCAGCAGGGTTTCTTCCCCTCTCTTAAATCCATCAGCAAAGTTGCTGTACTCATATAGGTGCACTGATTAGGGCAAGGCTTATTTGGCTGGGGGTGCCCAGGTGCCAGGGTTGGCCCAGCAGAAGCCATTGCATGGTGGTGTCCCCCGACTGCTCCTGCTATCTGCAGCAGAGACAGTGGTGGGATTGGTCAAGCTGAGGAGGACTCTGGGCCCATGAACTGGGGTGGGGGTCCCTGGAGAGGCTGATCAGAAGACCCATTTGTGCCATTGGCATCACCCTGGAGAAAAGGTGACATTTTTATTAAAATGATACTGGTACAGGGATGGAGCTTTTATCTCAGGAACTGGACCTGAAGAAAGAAAAAAAGGTTCAAAGGTTCATTTTATGATTACAGATATCACTGGGCAAAGAAGCAGAAACCAATCCAAATGAGGGCAAAGGCTATTATGTTTTTGCTTTTGCCCCACTATGAATATTTCACATTCATCATTCTGAGAAAATTCCTTCACATTTTTTAAGTGCAAACTGACTGAGCATTCAGGGGAGCCACTTAAATTGAAAACATTCTTTAGCTCATAATGTAACCGGATGATACATCAAACATTTTTGCTTATTAATGCAGGATTTTGAACATGAAGGTTTGCTCCTTCTTCACCATTTATCAATCTGTCCATTCAGTCTGAACATCCACACAGGACAATGTTATATTCAGCCTTAAATTTCTATGTCACTGTAGTAGAGGAAAGCACTGTAAAGACTTTTATTCTCATTCAAAAAAGCTTTGATGTGTTTCAAAAATAAGAGCACTTCATTATGTTCATGAAGAGTAAAAGTGTCCTACTATGACAAGAGCTCTTTTAAGATGATGGTTAAGTGAAGCTTAACATTAGTTTCAAATGAATAAAAGCACTTGCTGATGTCAGGTCATTGTTCATATTTACCCTCTTCAAGTCTCTGGTTCTCACCAAAAATGCTTACAACTTTAAAAATTATTAGGTTTTGTTTCATAGCTTGTCATAGGATTACACTGCCTTGGATTTCTTGCAATAAGTTGAAATATTTAAGTCATTAAGTTGACATTAGAGATAAAAGAGTTTCAATTTACTATTCCTAAAGCTACCCTCTCTTTTGTGTAGATGACATAGATTAGTGGCTCTCTTGAACCTTGGTTTTTTAGAGTCTCTGGAACAGTTTTGCAGTGACACGGAACATGTTTGGCACCATCTTGTTCCTTTATGCTCATGAATTAAGTGAATCTTTCTTAGAAAGGAAGCAAATTTCACTATGCAAGAGAAAACAAAGCATAACATGGCTTTTCACTCTAACTAAATGGTGCACATACTTTTTGTCACTATTTCAGCAATTTTGACACTCTAATGAAAGGAAGTAAGAGAACATTTTTGGACTTAATCGTTTATTCATACTCTACCAACTTATAAGAATTCATGACAAAATTGTTACTCCGTTTGATAAATATCATAAAAACGAACAGGGAAAGTAACTGGGAAATAAGAAAGCCTTGCCCCTTCTTAAGCAGTGAGGTCTGTAAAGATATAGTCATCTCTTTTCTTGGTTATCCTTCTCTCCTTTTAACAATTTGCTCTGTTCATTATGCTGACATTCACACGTCCTCCACTGTCTCCAGTCCCCTGCCAACAGGGTTGTGTTACAGCTGAGTTCCTTAAACTGTTTCCGTTTCTCTTATGTGTCATTCTTTAAAGAACCACTTTACCATATAGTACTTATGTCATATAATCATATCTGTTATGGTCATGTCTGAAAGGCAGCTGAAAGGGAGTCTGGTAGTACAAAAGCTAAAACTGTATGCAGTGTGAATATACCTACTGTTTTACACAAGAGCATTTATAATGAACTATTCTAACTGAATGTACTAGATTTTGCAGGATTAAGAACAAAACCAAAGCACTAAATTATTGATTAAACCACTAACTTTTCCAGCCATCAAGTTACGTGAAATGAATGCTAAATAGAAATGTAAAAGCTGAGGTAAATAGGATTCTAATTAAACCTTTGCTGATATCTAAACTAAGCAAATCTTCTTGAAAGTTCAAGATACTTAAAGAAACAGTCTTAAACTACTTCAAAATAAAGGTTTTATATTTAGCACTTTTTTCTCCATTTCCTCCTTAATTCTTAACATCCTATGAAGTTCTTTCTGAAATCATGTAGTAGTGGACCATTCTTTTGAAATAGTATATACAATATTGTAATTTCAGTCAATGGTCATCTCATGATAAGAAAATTTCTGACAAACTTTCTGTATGTGCTTTTCATCACTTTATGTAATGCTATTGTATCTTTGTGTAAGCACTTCCTTTTTAGGCCAAAATTAAAAATAAAAATCTTCCAGTCTTTTCAGTCTCTTCAGACAGTTTTCTTTATTGAACTGTTGAAGTAATTTCTGAGGTGATATGACCATAAAATATGATATAAAATATCCTTTAGTGGCTACAGTATATAATTTGCTCTTTATAAATGCTCCTTATGTTGTTGTCCATCCTATGCCTTATATAGGCTGACACACAGTTTACTTTCCAGATCATAGACATACACTGAGCAGAATGGGTGGTATTCACAGACCTGACACAAGAGAGAGCAGTTCTCACTGGAGTGTCCCTGAGTACTCACGAAGAAGCCTTTGTACTCCCAGCAGCATGTCTTGGAGATGTTGCTTCTCTGCGGTGGTAGAAAATGAGAGAAAGGCCATGGCCTCTCGTTCCCTCTTTGACATCTCATCTATGTTTCCTTCCTTTCCTCATATGTATGTTTGTTATGTATAAATGCATATATTGTGTGCTTGTAGCATAACTGCAGACAGCAAAACCCATATTCTTGGAAGATTTCTCTGCCTTCCAGTTACTCTAAATTTATTCTTTACTCTGAGAGATACACAGAAAACATTGGGGAAGGGAAAATCAATGAAAGAACGAACTCAGTGAGTGAGTTTATATAAGAAGTTGTTTACACCGAAATAAGTTGTTAGCTTACAGTGCACTAGCTAATACTTTATATCAGAAAAAAATTATATGATTAGTATATGTTTGCTGGATAAGTTATACAAAATAAGTTATCCTAATACTACATTATACAAATAAGGAGCATTTTGCCTTAATACACCCAATCTATTCTAGAGGAGATTTTTGGAAGATAATAAATAGGGAAGAAGCTGATCTGCATTCGTCACTACATGGTTGTAGGATTTCTGGAGAATTCTGAATGCTTCATGTATATCAGATAGATATATAAATATACTAACCTGGCATAAATATACGAAGAAAAAAATCCCACTCTTAGGATCAAATTTATCTGAATAAAGTGATATCTGCTGCTTAAACCTATATCTTTGATAGCTGTCTATATTCCCTTTATAGACTTTGAATCTTGCTTTATGTATTATGGAAAGAATTAAGGGCTTAATCTCAGTCTGAAGAAGACATCTGAAATAGGTGAATCAGAGTCTATGGTACCTATGTTTTTCTAGTGAATAAAATGGGAGTCTAGAGAGACTAGCTCAGTTAGTTAGATCCAAGATCTACATGCAAGAAGCTCATGGTTAGGTGAGATTAATTTCTCCCCCACTGACTTGGATCAGGTCCACCTGAGCAATGAAACTGAAACTTCTTATGAGGCCATCTCATGAAATTTCAGGCTGTAGTATCTGCCAGTAATAGCATCAACAAATTATGTCGGTTTTATTTTGCTTTGACCTTGTCACTGCAATGCTGTGCTTATTAATCAGAGACATATAATGTTTGCTGTTTAAATCAAATATTTTGATTGCATTGTTGCTCATGAGACCTACTTAGAGGCAAAAATGACATTATTTATCTCTTAGGGTCAGTGGAAACAATGTTGGCTGTGCTGGATGTCTTTATACATGAAGCTTTAAGAAATGAGTTCTCAAATGCTCATGTGCATAGGAAGGGTATACCTGAAGGCATTTATGCTTGTAAAATCATTTAAATAAATAGGATTTTTGTGAATTTAATAATAAACTTACTTCAAAGGCTGTATTGTACAGTTCATATTAAATGTAAGCTTGCATGGAGCTAATCTTCATGGAGATGGACAAATGAAAGCATGAAAAACAGTTAAGCCTGTGGAGGCATTCTGAATTTAGAAAGTCATACTTTTTGGGGATTTTTTTTTTTAGCTTCTCTCAGATTAAAATATATTTCCATTTTATTTTGTGTAAAATAAGGCTGTCAAAATACCCTCCTGCTGTGTTTTAACCCTGGTGAGAAGCTCAGCACCACACAGTCACTCGCTCACTCCCCCACAGTGGGATGGAGAGAGAGTCGGAAGGGTAAAAGCGAGAAAACTCATGGGTTGCAATAAAGACAGTTTAATAGGTAAAGCGAAAGCTGTATGTACAACAAGCAAAGCAAAATCAGGAATTCATTGGCGAATTCCCATTAGTGGGCAGTAACAGTTACTTGAGAAGACAAATGCAGTAACTCCAAAAGTCCCCTCTTTCTCCTTCTTCCCCCAGCTTTTATTGTTGAGCATGATGCCATATGGTATGATATATCTCTTGGGTCAGCTGTCCCAGCTGTGTCCCCTCCCAACATCTTGTACACCTCTAGCCTACTTGCTTGTGGAACAACACAAGAATCAGAAAAGGTGTTGACGCTGTGTGAGCACTGCTCAACAAACACTAAAACATCCCTGTATTTTCCAAGATATAGCACCATGCCAGCTGTCCCAGCCAAAACCAGTAGACCTCTACAGTCCTGTTTAAAAAGAGCTTCATACACAGTTACAGAAAGTTAACATGCTCTCACCTGTTAAAACCAAAACAACAATGGAGGGTAAATACAAGATTCTTATAGTTCAAGTGTGAGATTATTACCTGTCAGATCACTATGGTCCAAAAAAACTGTACATAGTGGGATGGAATTTGAAACAGACACTAAGGGAGTTGTTTGGTTTTTGGCCTCCCTGGTTTTGCTTACAACTACATAAAATATAGCAGTTCAGAAAATAATTATTTCAGTGTGAAGGACAAGCAACATATGAAAATCAGTATATATTGTAATTGTAGGTACCAGATGTCCATCCCAAGACTTTGCTAGATATTTGAACTCCTGGTTCTAGGCACCGAGTATACGCCATTTAAAGCCAGACTGTGTTGTGAAGAGGTGAAAGTGTAAAAAGAGAAAATTAGAAAAGGTTGTTGGGAGAGCTCTGGATAGCCCCAGGTCTCTTTGTCCTAGTCTATGAAGCTATAATGTCTACAAAGATAGAAATACTGCTCTGTATGCATATCTGTTTAAAAATGTTTAATGAATACAGATTAGTACCATGCAGCTGCATTTTAGATTACAGAAGTTGTATAAATATGTTCATGATCATGACTCATAAATGAAGCAATGTCTTCTAACTGTGTAATTAATATGTGTCCTGTTGATTCAATATGTGCTGCTTAAACAGTTCGGTTCCTCCTTGTGCCAAAAATGTACTTTGTGTGAGATAAAGTCGACTGCATAAGAGAAAGAGATAAAACCAACCATCAAGCATTGTACATCTACATGCCAGGGAAAATACAGTGATACCTTTTGAAAGGTCAAAGGAATCTTCATCTGCTTCAACAAAATTAAAAAGCTCTGTTCTTCATTAGATGGGCTCAGGAGAATTTCAACTTAGATATACAAAGGTTTTTACAATCCTAAAACCCACTAAAATCAAAGGAGCTGGAAATCTGAATGTCTTTGTGGTTCTTGCCAGTGGCCTCTCTTTGTAAACCCACAGACGGATTTTCAATTCTCCTTGACATGCTCTATACATAAAGCTTCTTCTGAAATGCTCAATGGTAATATTAGATGGCCCATATGTTTGGTGAAGCACATCCTATATATCTTCTGGTCTCCTACATTTGAAAATGATGATTGCATAATTACAGGATGAAATTTCCAGCCTGCAGTGAAAGGTCAAGATAAACTGAGAGCAGTTTCATGGGGATAGCCTGCATTGGCCTCAGTCCATGGAAGAAGCCATGTGTCAGCCACAATGTCAGTAAGGAAAATTTTTAGCTTGCTTTCTCAAGGAATGAGAGTGCTCAGGGAATCTGAGCAATGACAAAGTCCCAGACTGCACTGTGTGTTTAATTAATGCCATAGACTACAATAGAAAATGTATTTGCTATTTGCTTTTAATTGGGTCAAGTTTAGAACTGTTATGTGTGCAAAGTGATCACCTTGATTAATGTCTAGATACCATTAAAATCTTTTGTCACTTCCAATTCCTGCCATTTAGTGTGGTAATATGTGGGAATGAATCAATCTTTGGTTTCATTCATGCTGCGAGCTCAATAATCTGTCCCTTACACATTATGACAAAGGCTGTGCCTGATGTAGCAATGATGTTACACAGCTACTTCTGGGGGCGTGAGGAGAGGGGAGGAGAAGGAACATTTTCCCCAAATCACAGCAAAATGACTAAAAGGACTACCACTGCGGTTTCAAACCTTGTAAATTAGTTTCAAAACTGGCAAGAATGTGGCCTTTTTTACCCTACCCATGATTAGGTTATGGCTCTTTGGCCTAGCACGTGCAAATTCTTTCCTTAAGAGGCTTACTGTCTTAAATTTGTGTTTGATTCACTCAATAATTATTCCAGTTTCTTACTAATATAACTACCTTTACTTCAGTGTTTTTATATCATCACAAAGTAGAAAAGAATATTTATGAAGAAAGAACAATTATCCATGCAGAATGGAGTGTATCACTTAAAAATCAGATATAAAACCTGGAAAATACATGCAGCGTTTTTTTTTTTTCTTATTTAAAATTTCTTTTTTTTTTTTAAAATATTCTTTTTTAGAGACTGACGCTCTAAACTTCTGCTAAAATTTAAACTGTCGTAGAAAATTCAATTGATTTAAACAGCCACCATGGTTACACTATGTTGTATATAAACCTACAGATGCAGATAAGCTATAACATATATGTGTATAGATAAATGTGATGGAGTATTGTACAAGTACACGAAGTTGGCCCTGGTTCAAGGTACATTGAAGTCTTTAAAGATAGAAAGCACCAGTGATGAAACGATAGTAATAAAGGCAAAAGTCAGATGCATTAGCAACACTTCTGGGATGCTTGGTAAGAGTTTAAATGTCTAATTTAAAAGTAATATACCGCTACAACACAAAAAGAAATAATTCATGGACAGTTAATGATTTGCATTGCTATCTTGGGGTTAAATCAAGACACTAGGACTTAAGAAATCTAGATTTAGGTTTTGATCTGTAAAATTATTCCCTTCGGATTCTGAGAAAGTAAATTACTTTGTGTTATCAAAAAGATACTTTAAAATAAAGTCCAGAATACGCCTTGTGCTTTTTTTTTTTTTTTTTTTTTTTTTAACAGATGTTTTAGGATCCTTCACCACAGCAATGGGTACTCTGTGAGACCCAAGAGTTAAACTAACATGCAGTGTCATTGTTGTTAGACTACTTAGTAAGTGGTTTACAGTGTTATTTCAATGACTTCCAGTTAGCTTATACTCTTACAGCAGATAATGTATGATATGAATGTACACAAACCATTTGGATCGCCACTATAGCAAATACGATTTCTTTATATAATGTGAAACACGCCTTCCTGTATAAAAAGTGTACATGTAATTGTAAGGTGTTACACTATAAAGACTATTATAAACTGTGCAATAGCAAGAATTTTTTTCAAACCTTTTAATTAAAAAAATTATTGTTCAGACATTAAGGTTTGTCCAGAGTTTGTATACAGCAGTATGTGTAACATTTACATAGATAATAGAAGAGGGAAAACACCCATCTGGTGTGATGTGTCTATACATTTCTAGGATAAAATTTGTTTCCTAACCAGAATAAACAAACAAACCCCACAGATTTGTGGCTCAAATGGCAACATTTTAATTTACTTTATAAGAAAGTCACAGTGACACAACACTCACTGCCCTAACAAATGTTAGTAGGAAAGACAGAAGCTAAATACCTTCGAAAAATCAGATAATGTGTATTGCTGTCCAATCTAAAGATCTCATTTGTGATTTTCATTGCCAAATGATATTGGTAACCAGACATATATGGTGAGTTTTGATGGGATCTGAAAAGATGCTTCTTCTTCAGTTATGATCATTTTTCCAGTCCCCAAGTGATAATTTTTCCAGACAGTTGTTCTGGGATATAAGGTTTTTTGTCTTATTTATAATGCTTAGATCATCTTACCTTTTTTTTTTTTTTTTTTTTTTTTTTTAAAGCTTCCAGTTCTAACTAGTTGGTAACTGATTGATGCTGATGATTGTTTTCCTCCATGTCTTCCTCACAAGAGTTCAGTTTGTGAGATCTGAAGACTCTGAGATCTGAAGATGATTATGTCAGTACAGATAACAGCATGAGGACAGAACGAAACCCAAAATTGCATCAGGAGATTTAAAAATGAGTTTTATGGGAAAAAAGGTTAGAAAAAATGTAGGTAGTCCATAGACTTAAATTAAGGAACAAGAATAATCTAAAAGAAATGTTCAAAAGGGGAGGCAGAAGATGGTGGTGTGTTATAGCTATAGCATAGTTATAACTATAGTGTTGTAGCTGTAATTAGTTATCAGGAGCTACAAATCATTGACACTTAGAATGTGAATATTGTGGATTTACAGTGCTGGATTTAAATCAAACACAGTCAGCATAGGTCTTCTAAGAAAGTCAGCAGTTCTGGGAAACTTTGTTAAACTTCATACAGATCTTGCTTGTCCACTCTTCCTGCATGTCCAGGTCTTTCTGAAAGATAGCTTTCCCTTCTGACATGTCCACCTCATTACCCAGTTTAGTGTCATCAGCAAACCTGGTGAGGGTGCTTTCAATCCCATCAACCAGATCATTTATGAAGGTGTTGAACAGCATTTATGATGAAGTTGACTGAGTTTAAGCCTAGGATTAATTGTATTCTTTGTGTGGAAAACTCACCTGGGTACAGGTTTTGTTAAGAAGAAAAAAGGTTCATTTGTAACTTACAAATCCACTTCTAAGTGAGACCATATATGCAGAG
The DNA here is from genome assembly GCF_965140245.1 of Athene noctua. Classification (NCBI taxonomy): domain Eukaryota; kingdom Metazoa; phylum Chordata; class Aves; order Strigiformes; family Strigidae; genus Athene; species Athene noctua. The sequence goes on from NC_134037.1 coordinate 185,023,846, forward strand.
GTGGTATGCTACACTTGTGATGCTTTCTAAAGGCTTTGCTTCATCAAACATGCCCAAAGATTTCTGCCTTACTATGAAAGATATATAGCAATGTGCAAGGTTTCCATTTCCTTTGTTAGTTGTTGATGGGTGAGTTAGAAAAAGTAAAGAAAGTAATCTGAAAGACTTCCAAATTTGTGTGTGTGAGGTCATTACATGATATAAATTATCTCAGTTGTAGTGATTTTTTTTTAAATATTTTTTTTTTCTGTCTATTAAAACAAAAACAATTAGTCAAAATGACAACCCCTTTCCCCAGCAGACTCAGTTTCTCATATTCTTGCATTTTATTGTGAACCTTGTGGTATCATTTGGCAGCTTTAAAGAGTAATAGCCAAGCTGCAAACACATGCCAGCTACAGAATACAAACCTACAGTATATTAATCTGATGACCTTTGCACTGAGAAAATATCTAGTGCTCTTTATTTATAAAAGCCTATCAGCAGTACCCTGCTACACTGTTATATATAGTAAGTGCTGTATATATCAGTTGATCTCTTTGTATAGTTTATGGCATCTAAGGTGTAATAAAAGGATACATCAGGGTTTATCATCTGCACCCTGCTGGTCACTTGACAGGCATTTCTGTTTAAGATATATGTCAAAGAGTAAAAAGAAAGTGTATTGAAAGAAGAAAGGTATCTATTAAAACAGTACAACTAGAAACATCTGGGAAGCCCATCAATAGAATTTTATAGCTTGCATTTGCTTGAAGTTAAGGTTTATTACCTGAAATGCGTGGTAAAAGAATTATGTCATTTCTCACCCAATTGTTATAGCAGAACATAAGGAGTGTGTTGTATCCATTCCTACAATAAAAACCACTTTATATATATATATACACACATCAAGCTGTTCATCTGTTTTGTGTGTGCTAAGTGGTGAATAAAATCAGATATGAATCAACATTTAATGTCCATTTATACAACATTATTTTTTAAAAAAGAAGGAGAGAAAAGAAAAAAATCTTGTAAAGGAGCATTACACATCAATATTCTTTGGACTGTATGTAGATTAGTGCACAGTAATCATTAGAAACACTGTAAATCTGATATTGTTGTGTTTTTTCAAGGATAAATGAATGGAACATATTCAGTAACATGGTTAGAAGGAAAACTTCTTGTATGCTAAGGGGAAAACATGAAGAGTTATAAAAGCTTGTTTTAAGGACAATCTCTCAGAATAAGAGTTCCTTAACAAAGGCTCAGAACACCCTTATCATCTAATTTAACACATTAGCAACTTCTTTTGCTGTAGTGACATTCACACTGTAAGTATTAGAAGTACACTTGAACTGCTCTAAAAAGATGTATTAATTTCCTTTAATTTCAGCAGTCATCATTAAGATGCAATTTTTTTCCTGTCTTGAATGTTCAAAGATGTCTCCTTCCTCCATAAATAAACTGCCTGAGCTTTTCAAGGGATGAAGAAGCCTTTACTGGTTCCAGGATCATTCCTTGTACTTTATAATGGGCCACATTATACATTTAAATATATATAAAATTAACAGTTTAATAAAATGTGAAGATTCAGGAAGAATAGCAAAGGAACAAAGTAAACCCTGAATATATCAAAAATCCCCTTTCCCTTTCAGTTTTGGAAATTTTGGTCAGAAATATTGAATAGACTGGTTACCACACTCTCAACTAAGTGATCTGTTATGGAGATCATGTATTTAATGCATCACTTAACCACCATAGTGAATATGATTTAAAAATTATGATTAAATTAAATAATAATGAAGCATGTATAGAAAAAGGATGGCAAAACTAATGTTCCATTAGAAAATTGCAGAAATCACTCCTTTCTCACCAGACATGAGAGGCACTCAACCCCATTTTATACCACCAGGAGCTCTCATCTACTCAACATTTCATGGATAAGAAAACTGGAAATCAGAACACTTAAATAGGTGTCTAACTATGTCTATACAGACCTAACTTTTTTATCTTCTTTAGAAAATTTTGGTGAGAATCCCTCAGGTGCTTTTCTAAAAGTAGCACAGTTGGTTATTTGGGAAATGATTCAGCCTTATTACTTACACTCCTTTCTAGGCAACCATTCTTCACTTCTGACAGAGGCTTTTAACTGTTAGACTTAGTGTAAGTTTTTTACAGAATTGGATCACTTTGGTGAATTAGTCCATATGGTTAGAGCATTTGCTTCTTTTAAAAAAGGAATTATCTGTGTGATATCCATATCCATATGACTATGGACAATAAATAGAACAAAAAATAAACAATTTTTGTATGCATAAGAATAGAATATTATTCAATGATATCATCAAATAGAGTTATCATATTCTTGTTTAGTATTTTTTAAATAATAATAAATATGAAGCCTTCTCGAGCTGTCCAGATGTAAAAAATCAGTATTGTAATAATCCAGATAAAGACTGCTGTAAATGGTTCATAAATCCAAAAGACAAACTGTAAAGTCAAATTCATGTTTTTTTCATTACAGAAAAATTGCCAAAGTCATTTAGTCATTTAGATAAATTTAATTATTTTAGAAAAATAAATTTCTCTCAATACCTATGTAATATATAAAAGTTACTAATGAAAGGTAGCAGTGAGTCTAAGACCATAATTCAAGCATAAAACAGTTAAATGAATATAGACTAATTTGTGGTCAGAAAGACACTTGCCTTGTGGGTAAACTTTTTTTTATCATTGTTTACTCAAAGTTGCTAGGTTTTTCTAGTTTTGTATGAAATGCCTTATGGGTCTTATCCCACACAGAGATGACTACAGGAAAAGTGAAACCAGAAGAAAACTACTCTGATCTTGTTAAGCATCTCCTTTTTCAATATCATTAACTCTTCTAGTCCTAAAGTGAGCTAGCTACTTCTGTCTTTTAGAAACTTCTTCATTAATGAGAATTCTACAAATTTTGCTAGCTAATTGACATGTTGTGTCATGTACTTAAGACAGTATGGAAATAAAAATGCATGTTCCAAGAGTCCAACAGATGCAAGAAAGTTATATTAAGTTTAATTTATACCTTGTATAGCCATATAAAATAGATGTATTTCATTTTAGAAACACAAGAATAAAAGACAGCATACTATTTTTCTGATGAAGTGTGGGTTTTGTTTTTTTTTGGTTTTTTGTTTTTTTGTTTTTTAAGGGAGAATGAAGTAGACTGGAATCAGGCATGCCCACCTCCTCCCCTCCTCCCACCCTGCAGTCTTTCCATGTGTCTTGCAGGTGGAAGTACTTACAATCCCCTACTTGCTGACAATTATCTGACATGGTATTAGTTCTGTTTTGATTAATTGCCATAATGCTTTTCACAGTATGAAGTAATTTTGAGTTTATGATGGGAATGGCACAAAGATACATTTTAAATAGTAGTGTTCATGTTATAGAGTAGTTCATGAGCTCTATATTTCTGTCTGAATTTTTTTCTGGAATGATTTTTGATGCCCTTCATATTACAGCACTTCCTATATCATGTCTTAGTCACCTGAAGTTTTATCTTTAGATTAATAGAGGGCTAGTTTGGTTTATTATAAATGAAGGGGAAAAATCTCATTATACAGTGAGAAGATGAGTATTGCTGAAATTAAAGATAATAAGCCAAAGGCATTAAGCTATCAGCTGTCTGAACAGCTAAGATATTGGCACTTCTGAACATCAAAGCTTGGTCTAAATTGTCCCTATTATTTTTAGGTTAAAAAAAAAAAAAAAAAAAAAAAAGATGCACTCTGAAAATTATCTTTGTCAGAAAATTACTGTATTATTCCACATTTTGCATCTTCACACTATGACTACAGACAGTGCATGCTGAAATTGTCTGACTAGTAATAGAGTCACATTTTCCTGGCTCTGTTAAATTAGGAAAAGGTGGCAATAGCTTTATTATTTATTAAAAGGGAAAATGTATACCTGAATGAATAATGCTGCACCACACTGTGAAAGTTTGATTTTCATTTTTATCAGTAGAAATAGGCAATATTTAACATCTTGAATGATCAGAGAAACAGGAACTTTAAGATATGTATTTCACTTGCTTGCTATCTATTCTCTAGGCCTGAAAAAAATGTATTGTTTAGCAACTGCAATGCATTACAGAATGAGAAATCAGGGTTTGCAATTTCCATCATCAGCTTCCAAAGACTTCTATGCATGCATATAAATATATGTAAGGAAGATCAGCATTTTTATTTATGAAGGTGGTTTCCACAGATAATACCTGATGCTTTTGAGAAAATACAAATAGCCATGTCAAAATTCATAGGTAATTCAATACACAAGAGTAGCAATGGTTTTTAGGTTACAATTAGACTTTCATTTGCCCCCTAATCTCAATAAGGATATGTGAAAGGTATATTTGCAATTCACCCTTGCATGATATCGAAGTTTTATGGGAATTAAAAATTCTTAGTTTTAAAAACTATTAGACATTTTGATCCCTCAAGATTAGGAGAAGACTATATAATAATATACATAAAGGAGAATATATCAGCCAAAATCTGAATGATTGGTATCAATGGTTATTATCATTTTTAAAGGTCACCACTGACATTACGTGTTTCAGCATCTTGGCAGGAGGTAATTTTCAGAAGGTTTTAGATTTTCTGCACATCTTTCTATTTAAGTTTGTCATGAAACTTAAGGGAAATAAATGACCTAACTTTTTTGCTATGACATGTTATGTAATACATCAGTTGGAAACAAAACAGATACAAAACCAACCAACCAAACAAAAAAAAAAACCCAAACCACCACCACCAAAAAAAATATAATGGGTAAGATTCACCTCATGCAGGATGATGATACCCTACTTTACTGTTAGAATGAATATGTTTTAAGCTACTTTAATTAGATATTAAATGAACATTTTTCCTCTCCACTTTTTAAAAAATATAAATCAACAGGATATCTAACAAAGCTTTCAAACAAGAACTACAAAGACACATGGAAGTGTAGTCCATTCTTTCTTTTACTTCATGGGATGACTGTTCATTAATTTGTCACAAACCTACATGAAGTTCTTCAATAATGGACTTTGCTTTTAAATTCAAATGGATTTGTTAAAATCACAGATAAAAAATAACAACAATAAAAATAAAAATGGAAGAGAATGACAACTGTCTAAGACAATTTTCATCCCATGAAGTGGGATAGGAAAACATTATTCTGCTCTTGCTGCACAATCTCACTTGTGTCAGCGGGTTTGCTCATGGCTGAACTGACAGTGAGAGGAGAAATAGATATACCTTGTTTCTATTATAGACACAACAGATGCTGTGCTGAGCTGAAGAGCGTGGTGGAGCACTTTCAAATTCATGTAAACTGTCATGGAAATGCACACGATAATAGAAATATATCCAAGACTGTTTTGTTAAGTACAAACCATTTGGCTTGATACAGGGATAACTCAAAGAAGCCTGATGTCCTCTAGTGCACCAGAGGTCAGAATAGACAATCCTAGCACTCTCTTCTGGTCTTAAACTGATCAAACTGAGTAATAACGCGAGTAACAGGAGTCTCAGCCAAAGGAGAGTCTAAGGAAAGAAAGGGGGAAAGATAAGAGCAAAAAAACTTCGAAGTTGCATTCTTAATCCAGTCAGCCTGGCTGCCAGATCTCACAACTCCAAATGTACATTGCACCAGTTCAGAAATGTCTGGCTACAGCTTTGTGCAGAAGGGATTTGTACATGGATATAATTGCCTAAAAACATAGAAATTCCTTAACTGGTTCATAGCATGTTTCTGCCTTTCCAGTTAGTTCATCAACATTGTTTTATTTCCTCACTTCAATCTTGTAAAAATCACTTATTTTCATTCTTCAAAGTTTATGTAGGTTTTTGGCATACCCTAAAACCCTAACCACTTTTTCTTTCTTCAAGTACATATTTAATAACAAGCCTCACCTTTAGAAAACATATTGTAATGACTTTGATGTAGTTTCTTTGTCAATGTCAGTATTACATCTCCAGTAATTTCAAGTATTTTTGTGTAAAGCTTTTATGCTGGAATTCAGGAGCTTCTGAAATTGTTTTGAATGAGAGAGACCTAGAGATGATTTTCTATTTTAAAATTAAAAAAAAAAAAAAAAAAAGAAAAAAGGTTGCTTCCAGTAATGGCATATTAGCTTGAAGTATATAATTCCTCAGAAATGCTATATATGTTATTTTGGTTAGATGTGAATAGAATCTAAACTCATATGGAAGATTATGGTAAGCAAGCTATGTCACTGACAAGACATTATAATGGAGCAGTGCAGCAAGAATATATTGTAAATAGCAGTTTGCTGATTATGGAATTCAGATGAGATGTTGAAAGACAATGGTTCAGGTCTGACTTGTGTCCAACCTTTTCACTGATATCTGTTTAAATATACTATCTATAAAGTCTAATCAAAGTAAACTGAGTTGCAATAAAGGTCTATGTAAATAGTGAAGAATTTGATCAAAACAATGAGCTATCACATATTGGCAAAAAATCAAAATTAGTTCTAAAATGTGAAAACTATATATTTAGAGATCTATATTGTGGTTTTAGCACTGAATAGGTGCAAAAGTAAAATGTCAGTGGTTGAAATCAAGTAGCTATTCAAAAAATACCTAGAATTTTACATCCTTTACTTTTTTTATGAAAAGGTTATATTCTAAGAGAAGACTCTCATTGTTAGGACACCATTTCTGTCAGGAGACATTGAGTATCAGCCTAATGTTAACCTGTAACCTAACTTGCATACTCTGCTGTGAAAATACAGTTTTATTTACTATAAGGGCTCTCAAACACTTGCTCTATTCATTCTTCAATGCAGCTTTGGAGGAAAGCAAAGACATCTGAGAGAGGATGTTGCTTTCCAGCATGTTTTACTAGGACTAACCCAAAAAAATTGAAGTTGAGAATATTAGCATATATTGATTCACATCCATGCCTTCTGTTTGTCATATATTAGTATATATTGATACAAACGCACTCTGATTTATAAAGTAGTGCTTTCTTATTTTCCAAGGAAAAAAATGTTTTCTTGATTAATTTAAACACCCATTACTCTGTCTTTTTGTCTCTAGACTGATAGGCTGAACATCTTCTCCAATATACACAGCTCCCTGGAAACAGAAGCCCTACATAAGAAATGGAATACAACATTTTATTTGTGATTATTCGTTTCTAGGGAGGAAACTGTGAATCTGTGATGGATTAATATAGTCAACAATTGTTAAATGGTAGAAACTCCAGTTCTAATACTACATATTCACATGCAGTACAACTTCAGAATTTTCTATTAGCTTGATTTTCTGTTCCTCAGGAGTTTTTGCTCCTTTGCAAGGATTCTAGCCAGAATAGAGTTCATTGTTAGGTTAGATATCTGTTCTTTAAAAAGCACAATTGTTCAGCATCGTCCAGGCTGGTGAAAATCCGCCTGGGGTCATGAACAGAAGGTAAGGGTGGTATAATAATTTGTAATCATTGGTTGTATTAGGCTTTCTCTGCATAAAGAAACCTACATGAGAAATACAGTGTTGGTGGTTTATGTAGCAGATAATATACCACACATCTGACATGAAGACAATGAGAGAACTGTCATTTAAGAGCTCATATCACCGAGCTAACTGGTTAGTGCTCTACTAAAAGGTATTTGTAATGCTTCCTGGTTTCATGCTGACTTTACTGATTGTCTGTTTAGAAAAACACATGACAAAGTTTTGCAAATAAGAAGCTCTGTGGGCTTTCTCCTTTTGTATCTTAATGTGAGAAACCTCCACTTTCTCCCTGAAGAAATTAGGGACTGACTTGAATGCCATTGTTTTCAGTGTACGGTCACCTCCATTCTATCTTGTTAACTGCCTATGAAGCTATCTCTAATCATCACATTGTGATATATCATATTTTATTATAAAGTTTTCATCAGTCCACTACTACGTAAAGTAATCCTCCGCCAGTTCTGGACTATTTCATTGTCATGTAATTATTCCTCTATTTCTAACTCTTACTCTGATTAGAGAAACATCCATTTAACTTCATCAAATACTAAGAATGGGAAAAGTTGTTTTTATAAGTAGAAAATATAAGAAATTATAATTAGAGACATCATATGGGATAAAAATTTCTTAGGAAAGTCAGAGAGATGGGTGTGTGACAGAGCGTGTTTTGCAATGCACAGGTGTTTTTGTTTGTTTGCTTTTTATCTAATTTTTATTTTTCTTGATGTTATTTTTGGAAAGTAAAGCCCAAAATGTTCTTTTGAACATAGTAAGTAATGCTAGTGACATTTTTAGGACCAAATACCCTGTTAAGGATGTATTTAATTATGCTGAGATAATTGAGAGCTAGCTCAAATAAAGCAAACAATCCAGATATTGGGGTGAGGCTGCGGTTTGAGTTGTAATGTTCTGCCAATGACAGTCTTCAGCTAAACTTCTCTGATTATCAGAAGACCCGAAGGAACAACAATTACTTAGCTGATAATCAAATAGCATGATTAAAAGGGGAAGGCAATGAAATTGATAGGGGAGTGGAATTAAAGAAAAAAATATAGTCCTGACTAAAAACTTGATAGTTGGCTGGCTATTCATATATATTATGTAAAACTATCATTCTAGTTTTAAACAAGGTATTCCGCATTTGATACTGAAGGTATATTCATAATGCTTATATGTTAGGGGTTGGTGAATGTATGAAGGCCTTTGATAGATTCCTTGGCTTTTGAGTGATAAATCAGATGGTCAAAGAGTGTGTAACAGGCACATAGGGTAGGTCAGGGTGAAAAAAGCAGGTTGCTCACAAATGTGTTTCAAAGATAGATAACAAAACATTAAAGACAAAAGTCTTTTTAAACCATTCCTCAAATTCTCTTTCAACATCACTGAATGTTTACATTCAGCATCACTGAATGGATTTCTTCTGGGGTGTTCACCATGCACCATAGTAATCTTACAACATAATCGGAGACTGCATCATCTGCGTATTTCCACAATATACCTTGTCTGATTCCATTTAAGCCAAGAGTAAAAACTAAGTCAAGCAACAAGACTCCTCTCAGATGAATCCATACTCCAGAACAAAACCTGCAAAAATAGACTAAGTTTTCAGATTTGTATTGAACTCCAGAATGACAGTTCTGGACTAGCTCAAGCTCTTACTTTTTCAAGATTAAATATTACAGTCATTCAGCCTCTGTAAAAAAGTTGTCCTTCTTGTTCCCTCGATCACCTGAACAAACTAAACAAAGAACAACTACATTAAATCATTGTATACTCAGAATTCATATTTTTATATGTTAACTTTTCACCAGTTGTAGCTTCCCATTTCTACTGGTGGCTATAATCAATAGTAATGCTTGCTGAAAACAGAAAAATCCTGCTGTTTATAACAAGAGCTACAGTCACTTACTGTATCTCAGAATGAAGTAATCTTTAAGCAGGCAACAGCTTTACTTCAGTAAAAGTTTCTTATCATCATTGATACACACAACTGGCAATGGGCCAGGAACAAATATTTCCCTTAACTAATCAAGTGAAAGCTTGAATGTACATCATAATTTATACCACTCTTTGTTCTATTAATTGTATAGAATATAATTGTGTTACATGAAACATGGCATAGCTTTCTGGTAAGTATTCCCTATAAGTATTACACATACCACATTATTTAAGCATCTTCACTAATGAGCTAATATTCCTCAAGCTATTCAAGCATATGGAGGTCATTACTTACAGTTCCGTTTATAGAGGTTGCTGTTTTCCATCCATAGCTGTTGTAAAGTGAGATGGGCTGTGGAGGAGCCTCTGAAGTGTCTGTACACTTCACATGTACCAGCCAGAAAGCTTTCCCTGTTTTCTGTGTTTGCTTAATAGTCCCAGGGGACAATAAAAGTAAAACAGGTTATAAAATACAACATATGGACAAATTTGCTGTTGCAGCAGGTATGGATTATATAATGAGAAGCATCAACTATCTGAACTGAAAATAACATCAGCTAGATGCCCAGTCACTGTGATACAGGCTGCTTCTATGAGCTCTGCTTGAATAATTAACATTTATCTACAGACAAAAAATCTGTAAGTCTCTCCTTAGATTTGCAATTGTCCTCATGGACTGATCTCCTACCAGTTAGCCAAGTCTTCAAACATGGGTGTGCATTTGCAGCTATGTCAGCTCACATCTCAGCGTGTAAGTAAATAAATGGTTAATATACAGTAGGGATGGTGCCAGGAAGTGTGAACATTTTACTTCCCTAAGACAAATTTGAAAGGTAGGGCAAATCTGGTTAGGTACAGGCTCACAGTGCCGTTTTACTGGTCTTCAGCTGTAGTAAGTTAATCCAATAATAATGCTGTGATCTTCCAGACACTATAATATTTTAGTGCTGCTACTGTCTGTATTTTCCTGTGAAATTTCAGAGATGGTGTGCAACTGAAACTATTACTCATAAAATGTGTATTATTTATGAGGGCTTTTTCCCTTGGAAGAAAACAGTATGTTATATTATAGCTATGCCTTGTCTTTATGGAAAGACTTCTTCACCAAAAGATCTGGTTGAAATTTATTTTTTGACCATCTGGTGTTCCACAAACAGATCACTTGCATCAAAAATCAGCATAATTTACAGGGCAGTTAAAACAAATGCAATAAAAAATTTATTCTGACCTGATTCAGAATTTTGACTTTAAATGTATCTGAGTTTGTACTGTAACTTCAAACTGGAGATGGATCTTATGCTTAAAGTGAAGTCAACTTGGGGTGGAATACAGATATTTTTCTACTTTTTTTTTTTCAGCTCTTCTATCATATTCCTGTAATTTACTGTAGTGAAAGTGGAACAAAAAGCCCACAAAGTACCTCCATGTGACCTTAGCTGTTTAGTGTTTTTAATTTATATCTTGAGCAAGGCAGAAAAAATTAAGAAGTATTTGTTTTGTTATGTTTCTTTTATTTTCTGATTCAGCTTTCTTGGAAGTATGTTATTATTTTACCATTTTGTAGCAATTATGCCACTATTTGTTTAAGCCCACAATTTTCTAACTTCAAAACCTATGGTTAAATCCCACTGGGGTCTATGGATTAAACACATGCATAAAGTGAGAGTTTAATTAGATGTTTTCCTGAATTGGATCTTTAATTGCTAATCTTTATTTTTCAGTAAAGTTTTATTGACATCCCTGTTTATTTAAAGGAGCTATTCTGTTTTTCAATGTAAGATTTCATTTGCAGGAGAATTCTGAAGAATTACTTACATGAAAGCATTAACATAGGATTAATTACTAAGAACTAGAGACAAAAACCAAACAGGAAGCAATAAAACAGAAACCCCATGTATTTCCTTTGGAGTTCTTGCTGTTCTAAGAAAGGTGAAGTATACAAACAGTACTTTATTTCATCTATGAAGTTCTTCCATATCTGTTTTCTCTCATGTACTCTGAAGTAACTTTATGGCTGGTAAAAGCAAGAAGAGGCGGGGATTTTGGTTTTGGGTTGGGTTTTTTTTGTAATCAAAATCTGCTTTATTACAATAAAAATGACACTGTAAAAATAAAATAGACCTAATGAAAAAATCAACATTGAGAACTTACTCTTGTAGAAAAGCTGCAATACGTAATTCTCCTTTCCAACAAAGACAGAAAATGACTTGCAAAGTTCTCAAGACAAATGAGATATTTTAAAACTTTCACCGGGGGGGGGGGGGGGGGGGGGTTAGCACTGTGGGAGAACAAATAACAAAGCATGCTGCAGGAGACAAATTCTGGAATTTCACAAAAAAAAATTATTTGAAATTATGATCTGTTTTACTGACAACATAAACCAGACTTGGCATAACAAAAAAGCGTAAGTGGTCACAGGACAAAAGGCAGCTAGCTAGATATACACACAACTTCTGTCAAAATTCAATAAGGCCACCTGAACTCTGGATTTACTAGAGATCTTTTGTGTTACTGGATACCCTGGTGACAGCTACATGCAGTTGTGTGTGTTTAAAAGAAAAGATAAAAGTATTAATGAGAAAAAATATGTAGCCAGCATTTAATATGACACTTTTTCTGTCCAGTTAATCTTTATGTAGGTCTATAAATTACTTTCACTATTCTGGTTTTTGGCCTAGACATTCCCCTGCTGATACTGGGGAAAGGCTGCTGTGCCCCCTGGGAGCAGCCAGAGAGGCAGAAGGTGGGATGGAGGTGGAGACTGCAGGTCCAGGCAGGCAAGAGGAGATGCCCATCTATAAGAAGGGTCAGAAGGATGATCTGGGAAATTACAGGCCTGTTAGCTTGATTTCGGTGCCCAGGAAGCTGATGGAGCAGATCATCCTGAGTGCCATCACACAGCACATGTGGGACAACCAGATGCTCAGGCCCAGTCAGCATGGGTTTAGGGAAGGCAGGTCCTGCCTGACAAAACTGATCTCCTTCTACAACAGGGCAACCTGCTTATTGGATGAGGGAAAGGCTGTGATTGTGTTTACCTTGACTTGAGTAAGGCCTTTGACACCATTTCCCACAGAATTATCCTGGAAAAACTAGCTGCTCGTGGCATGGATGGGCACATGCTTCGGTGGGTAAAAACCTCTCTGGATGGCTGGGCCCAGAGAGTTGTGGCAAACGGAGTTAAATCTGGTTGGTGGCCGGTCACGAGTGGTGTCCCCCAGGGCTCGGTGTTGGGGCCACTCCTGTTTAACATCTTTATTGATGATCTAGACGAGGGGATCGAGTGCACCCTCAGTCAGTTTGCAGATGACACCATGTTGGGTGGGAGTGTTGATGTGCTCGAGGGTAGGGAGGCTCTGCAGAGAGACCTGGACAGGCTGGAGCCATGGGCTGAGGCCAACTGGAGGAGTTTCAATCAGGCCAAATGCTGGGGGCTGCCCTTGGACAACAACAACCCCCAGCAGCGCTACAGGCTTGGGGAGGAGTGGCTGGAGAGCTGCCAGTCAGAGAGGGACCTGGGGGTGTTGATTGACAGCCGGCTGAACAGGAGCCAGCAGTGTGCCCAGGGGGCCAAGAAGGCCAATGGCATCCTGGCTTGTGTCAGCAATAGCGTGGCCAGCAGGGACAGGGAAGGGATCTGACCCCTGTACTCAGCACTGGTGAGGCCGCACCTCGATTCCTGTGTTCAGTTTTGGGCCTCTCACTACAAAAAGGACATTGAATGACTCGAGCGTGTCCAGAGAAGGGCAACGAAGCTGGTGAAGGCTCTGGAGCACAGGTCATACGGGGAGCGGCTGAGGGAACTGGGGGTGTTTAGTCTGGAGAAGAGGAGGCTGAGGGGAGACCTCATCGCCCTCTACAGCTCCCTGAAAGGAGGTTGCAGAGAGCTGGGGATGAGCCTCTTTAACCAAGTGATAAGCAACAGAACAAGAGGTAATGGCCTCAAGTTGCACCAGGGAAGGTTTAGACTGGATATTAGGAAGCATTTCTTTCCAGAAAGGGTTGTTAGGCGTTGGAATGTGCTGCCCAGGGAGGTGGTGGAGTCCCCATCCCTGGAGGTGTTTAAGAGTTGCGCTGAGGGATATGGTGTAGTTGGGAACTGTCAGTGTTAGGTTAATGGTTGTACTAGATGATCTTCAAGGTCTTTTCCAAACTAGATGATTCTGTTTCTGTTTTCAAATAAGAGAGCCAGGTACAGAGTAGGCAACTTGCAGTGTCTTCAGGGGCTGCAGTGGTGACAGAAACTATTCCCGCTTCAGCAAGTGTTGCCCTCAGCAGTGAGGGTTTCTAGAGCTCCAAGTAAAATAAAGAAAGTAGCTTTAATATATTGATATATTTTTGTGATTTATACATTTATACTTTTTGCTTCAGTTGTCATAGCTACAAGTAACACATTTATGGTACAGGTTCTTTAGGAAGGACAGGCAGGTTTGATGAGGAGGGATTGTCACCCTCAATGTCAATGACCAGTTGGAGTGCATGGAGCTCTGCCTGGGGGTGGATGAGGAGCTGACTGAAAGTTTACAGGCCAGGATTAAAGGGAGGGCAGGGACAGGAGACATTGTAGTGGGGGTCTGCTACAGGCCACACAACCAGGAAGACTGAGCAGAGGAGGCCCTCTATAAACAGATAGAAGAAGCCTCATGTTCACAAGCTCTGGTCCTCATGGGGGACTTAATCATCCTGATATATGTTGGAGGGACAACACAGCAGGGCATAAGCAATCCAGAAGTTTTCTGGAATGCGTTGATGATATCTTCCTTCTCCAATTGATAGAGGAGCTGATGAGGAGAGGTGCTATGCTGGACCATGTTCTCACCAACAAGGAGGGGCTGGTGGGGAGTGTGAACCTCAAGGGAAACCTTGACCGCAGTGACTGTGAAATGGTAGAGTTCAAGATCCTTAGGGCAGCAAGGAGGGTGCACAGCAAGTTCTCAATCCTGGACATCAGAAGAGCAGACTATGTCCTCTTCAGGGATCTGGTTGGTAAAGTACAGCAGAATAAAGCCCTGGAGGGAAGAGAGATCCAAGAAATCTGGTTAATATTCAAGAATCATCTCCTCCAAGCTCATAAATGATGCATCACAACAAAGACGAAGCCAGGCAGAAATACCAGGAGGCTTGCGTGGATGAACAAGAAGCTCCTGGATAAACTCAAGCACAAAAAGAAAACCTAAAGGGGGTGGAAGCAAGGACAGATAGCCTGGGAGGAATACAGAGAAACTGTCAGAGCAGCCAGGGATCAGGATAGAACGGCTGAAGCCCTGGTAGAATTAAATCTGGCCAGGTATGTTAAGGGCAACAAGAAAGGCTTCTTTAGGTATGTCAGTGATAAAAGGAAGACTAGGGAAAATGTGGGCCCTCTCCAGAAGGAAACAGGATACCTGCTTACCTGGGATATGAAGAAGGCTGAGGTACTCAAATGACCTTTTTGTCTCAGTCTTCACCAGTAAGGGCTCCAGCCACACTGTCCAAGTTGCAGAAGGCAAAGGCAGGGACTGGGGGAATGAAGAACTGCCCACTGTAGGAGAAGATCAGGTTCAAGACTATCTAAGGGCTCTGAAGGTGCTCAATGCCATGGGTTCTGATGAGATACATCCACGGGTCCCGAGGGAACTGACAGATGAAGTGGCTAACACACTATCCATCATATTTGACTAGTTTTGGCAGTCAGGTGAAATTCCTTCTGGAAAAGGGGAAACATAACTCCCATTTTTAAAAAGGGAAAAAAAGAAGACCCTGAGAAGACCATGGAGCAGATCCCCCTAGAAACTACACTAGGGTACATGGAAAATAAAGAGGTGATTGGTGACAGCCAGCATGGCTTCACTAAGGGCAAATCATTCCTGAAAAATCTGGTGGTCTTCTGTGATGGGGTTACAGCACTGGTGAATAAGGGAAGAGCAACTGGTGTCATCTGCCTGGACTTGTGCAAAGCATTTGACACTGTTCTGCACAACATTTTCTTTCTAAATTGGAGAGATATGGATCTGATGGATGGACCACTCGGTGGATAAGGAACTGGCTGGATGGTCACACTCAAAGAGCTGAGGTCAATGGCTCGATGTCCAAGTGGAGAGCAGTGATGAGTGATGTTCCTCAGGGGTCAGTACTGGGATCAGTGCTCTTTAATGTCTTTGCTCGTGACATGGACAGTGAGACTGAGTGCACCCTCAGCAAGTTCACTGATGACACCAAGCTGTGTGGTGAGATCAGCACACTGGAGGTAAGGGATGGCATCCAGAGGGACCTTGACAGGCTTGAGAGGTGGGACAGTGCAAACCTTACGAAGTTCAACAAGGCCAAGTGCAAGGTCCTGCACATGGGTTGAGGCAATCGCAAGCACAAATACAGGCTGGGTGATGAGTGGATTGAGAGCAGTCCTGAGAAGAAGGACTTGGGAGTATTGGTGGATGGAAAACTGACTGTGGGGCAGCAATGTGCGCTCACAACCCAGACAGCCAACAATGTCCTGGGCTGCATCAAGAGAAGTGTGGCCAGCAGGTCGAGGGAGGTGATTCTCCCCCTCTGCTCTGCTCGCCTGAGACCCCACATGGGTCTCTGAATGCCCTGCTGTGTTCAGATCTGGGACTCCCAATGTAAGAAGGACATGGACTTGCTTGAGCAGATCCAGAGGAGGGCCACAAAAATGATCAGGGGGCTGAAGCACCTCTGTTAAGAAGACAGGCTGAGAGAGTTGAAGTTGTTGAGCCTGGAGAAGAGAAGGCTTTGGGAGACCCTTACAGCAATCTTCCAGTACTTAAAGGGAGCCTACAGGAAAGATGGGGAGGGAAATTTTATCAGAGAATGCTGTGATAGGACAAGGGGCAATGGTTTTTAAACTGAAAGAGGGTAGATTTAGATATAGATATAAGGAAGAAATTGTTTACTGTAAGGGTGGTGAGGCACTGGAAAAAGGTTGCCCAGAGAAGCTGTAGAAGTGCCCTCCCTGAAGTGTTCAAGGTCAGATTGGGTGGGGCTCTGAGCAAACTTATCTAGAGGATGGTGTCTCTGCCCATGGCAGGACTGTTGGAACTAGATAATCTTTAAGGTTCCTCCTCCAACACAGACTATCTATAATTCTGTGATTCTATGATTTATTCTGAAGTCAGACAAATTTTAATGAAAATCAAGAAGGTTTCATTGTCAATGAAGCAATGGCCTCTTAATATATCTTATGTGGAAAACTCAATTGAAATGAACATGAGACACCTTGAGTTTGTAGTAATCAAACTGGATATATTGCAGGCCATTTAAATGAAGGTTTTTGTATATCTTATACTGCATGCGCTTCTGTCTGACATTTTGCCTATGCTTTTAGTTAAAAAGATGCTGCAAAACAGAAAACAGGCAAAGCATCTGGAGCAGCCTAGTCTGTCAGCTTAGTCTCAGTGCTGTGCTAGTGTCACCTTGTGGCTTTCTTTTTGATGTGAGAGTAGAAATTATATTACCTTTACCTGTAACATATGGAAACTTCCCATCCAAGTTGACACCAATAAACCCGTCCTTATTAGTACTTTCTCCAGGTTTCTCCATGAAAAAAACTCCAGTCTGGCCTTTCTCTATTGAAGTCCTTCACACTAGGTCTGCAAAACAAGAAAAAAGAATTTGTAAATAGTAGAAGGAAAAAAAAAAAAGTACTCCTTATTCATTTTGTACCAATAAAGTACTTGCATAAGTACAAGGGAAGGCTACGGAGAATCCAAGTGCTATACTTAGAAGCATGATTAAAGTAACATCATTCTGGGTTGCCCAACATAAAATCAAACTCTTGGCACTATCAAGTCTGAATACTTTGTAGGAGAATTCCTTATCATTGGATAACTCACATGAGCTTACTATCCCATTAGGGAAACATATTAAAGAATTTTTTGCACATAATCCTGTCCAGAAATTCCAGGTAAATTACTTGTTTATAATAATCTGAAGGGTTTATAAACATTAATGTAGAGGTCAGAGTGGATTAAAGACAAAAAAAGTTTATATAATCTAAAAAGTTCAGGTTACTTTGAAAAACAAAGTAGATTGCTTCTCAAACTTTTTTTGGTGCAGGGACTCATGATAAAAAACAGACATCATTCTGTGTCTAACTAATAAATTGGTAAAATTATCTCCTGCCAAAAGGAAATCTCCTGAGGAGCAGTATTATTTTTCTGAAATATTTCAGCTGAATGATGTAATCCAAATAATTAGCTGATTGTGCTAAAGAATTGATCAGTGGAATCCTGCTTATTTACAGGAATAAGTTAGGTATTTAAAAATAATGGTCCAATTCTATTTTCTGTGAGACTCAAGGCAGACACCCAAGGCTGGCAAAAATAAGTCAAGCTCTCAAGATCTGGAGAGGCAACTGGGGAATGCACAGGGCTTCCCGAATGGCCTGTGTCTGGGCTCTGCAGGAGCAGCTAAGCCAGTCTCTGGGTTCTCTGGTTGCATGGGTCAGGTGTACCATTCTTCCGGGAGCTCAGAAGTGAGGACCTACCTGTCAGACACTTCATGACTGATCATAGAATCATAGAATCACAGAATGATTTGAGTTGGAAGGGACCATAAAGATCATTTAGTTCCAAACACACACACACACACACACACACACACACACACACACACACCCCTTCATGGGCCAGGAGACCTTCCACTAGACCAGGTAACTCAAAGCCCCATCCAACCTGACCTTGAGCATTTCCAAGGAGGGAACATCCACAGCTTCTCTGAGCAACGTGTTCCAGTGCCTCATGGTAAAGAATTTCTTCCTAATATCTAATCTAAATCCATCCTCTTTCAGTTTAAAACCATTAACCCTTGTCCTATTATCACACTTTCTGATGGCTGAAACAGAAATCTGATTTCCATCCTGAATAGATTGCATTTACATGTCTATAACCTGTATGTTCCTCCACGAGAACCTTTTTTGATTCTGTATCCACACAGACTATGTACTTTTGTTGGCAACGGGAAATAATTCTGTCTTTGGACAATGGTCCTAGTAATTCCTCTGCTGATGAGGCTTATAGGCCACCACTCTCTCTTCTTCTCCAGAGACATCTCCATATTTATTTTTATTTTTTTTCCCCACATCTGCCTATAGCTGGAAGATATTCTGAAGACAGTTTAAGCTGTTCACAAAAGGGTTAATAATCTAAAACCACAGCTCATCACCTGAGTATTACTTAAAAAAAAAAAAAATCCTCAAATGTTCTATGCTGTATCTATGAAAATATGACAGTTGTTCCTACCTGACAAATGAGAGGTCAGACGTCACTCCTTCCAGGTGACAGAAGATAAGGAGTGATAGTCTTGACATTCAGACCATGGTCAGGTCATGACATGTGGGGGTTATGCTGATGAAGAGGCAATTTCTGGAAATTTCAGAGGGACTGAATACACTGGATAGAAAGAAAATGTTTAAGAAACTGCATTGTGGACCTGTCATGTGACAGGACAAGGCTGAGCTGATATTGAGACTTAAACGAAAAAGGAATAAACACACTATTTTTCATACTGAAGAATCCTGCTTCTCCAGTGGGGGAAGGAGAGCTGGGGAGAGCAGTATCACCATTCCAAGGCCACATTACACCAGGAATGGGCTCTTGCTCCCTTATGGGTTAGAAATCTGATGATGTAAAAGAGTACAAAGAAAATAAAAAAAAAAAAAAAAAAAGTGTCTAAATCCTTTAATATGTAACACTGAATTTTATATTTCACTTAGTCTGCTCTTGGCTCATCCAAAAAACCAAGCCAATCATATCTAATTCAGCTTGTATAGCATATTTCATGGTGAATATTCTCATAAAAAGTCTTGTGCAGTTTTTAAGCCTGCTGGGGTCGGAGAGCATGTTGCCGTTGCCCCTCCCCCATCCTCGGCCAGTCAGGCTGGAAGTTAGGCACAGACCTGGGCTAAAATAACAAGGAATTTAATACAACAGAGTGATAGAACAATCTGAACAACAACAGTAGCAATGATAATAACAATAAACAGCAATAACAGTGAAGAAGACAAACGATATACAGAGAAATACCGCTGGCTGGTTTACGGAAAAAGGTTCCCGCCACCAAGCCCGCCAAAGAGCAAGGTAAAAAGGTTCCGCCCCTGGACCTGACGCCAGCATGGTATGAATAACCCGGCTGGAGATCCCTTCCCCCTCTCTCTCTGCTGGGGAAACCTAACCCTATCCTAGCTGAACCAGGACAAGTCTGAATCCAGAGTCATCCAAAGCTAAACCAGCTTAGGTAGAGTCTTCTATAAAAACCTCGGAATTTAATCAGCTTCTATCAAACTATGTAAAACATGAACCCAAGACAAAGCCAACATAAAGATTAAAATTTAACAAGAATGATGAACTAATAGTATTACCTATAGTTCCTGTCCATATCCTAGTAATCATGAACTCTCTATGAAGAAAATACCATGACATGCCTACATACACAGTTCAAAAGGATAATCAGGACCAAAATAAATCAGTGTTTGCCTTATGTGAACTTGTGCACAAGACAGAATGGGGCATCTTGAAAATGGAGTTAACACTTTTCTAAACATGCTGTCATATAGAAGTAAAAGATGGCAATTTTTTCATAGAGAAGGCAGGAAAATATCATATGCTACATTTGGTTGTGTGCTTTTCATAAGCCATTGTCACTCCTTCTTTCACTAAGCATGCAGTCTATTTTCTTTACTTTATTAATCATCTGACAATTTTTCCTGACAGAATGGAAGAAGAAAGTTAATGAATAAAAGACTTCATTGCTTGCCGTGTTCATAAACAATCTACTAAGTTTGAAAGAAGGCTTTCACATCAATTTTAACAGCCAAATGTAACAGCTCATTTAAAGAGTTATTTGGTGAGAGAATCTTAATTTGTGTGCAGCCAAAAGGTGATCCAGATTGATGAGGAGTTCTGAAAATATTGTTCCAAATTCCTCTTTTATTCATTATACAAAGTACAGCCTGACTAGTTGCAAGGAAGTTGTGGATGAAGTTTTCAAATATGTCGTGGATATACATGTACAAAATTTCCAGATATTCTGATAAGAATTGGACAACAAACCTCCCTAAAAAAGTTTGAAAATATCAGCCTTAAGTACTAAGAGTGTTGACCAAAACATGTCCCTTTCCCTAAGTAGCATATTTCACAGATTATACATGCCACCACAATCTGAATAACACACGCATGCTGAATCAAATGCCTGCAGGGTCTGAGTCTAATTATATTCAGGACAGGAGTAATATATAAGGATTATTTTTAATCATTCCATATAACTATTTTTAAGGCATCATTTGTTCAATGTTTTAAAACTCCTGATGCAAATATGAAAAATACACATCTACAGGTTTGTTCCTTACTTTAAAGACAGTTTCTGAATCTGTATGTTAACAGTTTATTAAATTATACTTTGCACATAAATATGTATATATGCATATAAAAATAGAAACATTCCAACAGCACAATGGGAGTCTAGAAAATGATTAATATATCAGAACAACTGGGATCTGAGGAGAGAGAAGTATGGCCATTTGAGTTTTGGATGGCACTTCCAACCATATGTGACACTTTCAACCATATGCTATAATGCATGTAAAAAATCAAATTTTACGCTTGACTAAACAATATCATGGGAAAAATTGTAATCCCATTTGTTTCTTTAAATTGAAACTAATACCTGATTTCTAAATATGATGCCACTGCATAATGTATAACTGATCTGGAGTTAATTCCAGTTTCATCTTTGGCAGAACTTTCCCTGTGAAACCAATGATATATGCTGCATTTGCCAGCAGCAATAAAATTTCTTTACCATGTAGAGAACAGCCAGAGAGAAGAAGAAAAAAGGATCACTTGGTATATTTTAAAATAAAACAATGCATTGACCAACTTGAGATGGAAGTATTAGTTCTGTGGTTTCTGTCTACCAGTTTGCTGGAAATCATTAACAAGGTCCATTACCTCAGAAATCTGGAAGTTAGTGTATCTGTGTTACAAACACAAGAGTCAGAATGAGATTCAGAATTTTTGTATATTAATCTCTGTCTTAAGTGTTGGACCATTCTGAGAAAACCTTCAAAGATCAGTGTCCTGAGAGGATTTCCTGGTTGACTAAAAACCTGCTGTCTTTGTTTATATAAAATTTCAGTCAAATTTGAGTGTATTAATAATTGGAAACACATAAGATTTGCTAGCTTATTATTAGTAGCTGTTTTACACCACAAATAACTTACCAATTACCATGTTTTCTTCCTCTTTGGTTGCACTGTCATGTTGCTAGTGAAGTAGTGTACTGACCCTTAACTAGAAGTGCATTAATATAGTGCATTGTAGAGAGACTTTAAGGTACCAAGTTAACCTTTCTTTCTTATTATATGAACTGTTGTAGCCAAGTATTTTTACTGTAATTTTATAGTAGCTGTCGACTGACAGCCACTTTCCTTGTCAAGGACTGGAAAACATACTACTGAAGACAATATATCTTACAATTTCTCATGAAATAGTATGCCAAATCAGAAAATCTTACTCCAACCAACCAAAGACACAAAAAACCTAAACATGAACAAAAAAACTTCCACAAACCCTTTACATTTTTCCCTTTGTTACTCCTTCCGTAAGTTTAAACAACCTTCTAGGAAAAAAAAAAAAAAAAAAAAAAAAAAAGAAGCTGCACTGGAGTAGAAAATAGGTTCATACTGTCCTTATTCCCACAGAGTCACAATGCAAATTCTATTGGTAAACTAAGGGGAGAATATATAACTACCACTGATTTTAACTGGAACTCTAGAGTAGTCAATGCATCTTTAAGCTCACCTCTGAAAAATTCTTTTTTGAAAATGCTGGTCTTGGCCTATAGTATTTGAAATATTATATAGCCTATTAACCTGCATCAAAGGAGAACATTCTCAAAATTCAAAGAAACACATTGCCATGTATTTCTTGGAAACTTCTCTATCAAGATGGCAGACTGACAACAAAATGTTTCTGGAGAGAAAGACATGTCCAGAATGGAAGATTAGTTTAATAGAAATAATCCTTTCAAGAATCATTCTGGGAAGAAAAAAATAGAAAGACTATGGGTCTGTCTACTTCAGCATTTCAGATTAGGGTCAGAAGTGAAATTTTCAAGTTAATCTCCCAATTGGCCTTTTATTGCCACTGTTTTCCTTGATATCATGAGTCATTTCAGAGCACATGAACGAATTTGCTTTCAGAAACTAAACCAGAAATCTCCTTAATGAAACCCAACTGCTAATGGTCACTGAGACCTTGGTAACAGATTTAGAACTAGTCCAAAGTAAATCCCTCTCCATGACCTCAGTGTGTGCACCCTCTGCAGTGATTGTTTCCCTTGACTTTGTACATAAGACAGTTATGATTCATTTTTCTTCCTGTGGGCAATCACTAGACTTTTACTTTCTGGTGACCCACAGCACTTCTTAACTGAAAAGTATCCAGAATTTGCACTTTCCCTACTTTGTGGTCACATTACTGTAGCTACTCACAAGCAGTTTAGGGTGAGACAAACTATTTTTTGTTCCCTGTCTATGTAGTTTTTCACTCAATATGAAAACAAAATATATCAAACAAGTAAAGAAGTGAAAAGGGAGCTCATTCTGACACCAGCTTGGTTGTTAGTTGTTCCATTGCTATATTAAAGGATCTATAGGGGTTGTTGTTCACACAATATGATGGGTAAAAACATATTTAGATATAATTTCTACTGGTTTTAAATTTGTTTAATTTACTAACTATATAGATGCATAGATAAATACCTATATAAGTACTGTTTATGCATACATATGTTAATTTTCATAACACAGGTGTGACCGCTTAGATGTGTTTGAAAGGAAAAAAGTAACTGCAAGATACCATTGGGTGATAAAGTATCTTCATCCCCTGCGCCACCCCCACCCTCCCCCAACAATATAACCCCAGTAGTTGAATTGAGAAGCTCCAACTTGTTAAAACAAACTGTTAAATGAATCAATTTGCAGACAAAGCAGATGTTACACTGGTCTCAGCTGAATAGATTTAGTTGCACTTCTTCAGCCTTTTTAATCAGTCAGAAAGGGAATACATGCTTATAGTTACTCCTTATATCAAGCAAACCAGGAAATTGAGCTTTTAAAAATAGACATGTAGTTCTGAAATAATGATTCATAACATAACATGAGCAAGCCTTTTGAAAAAAAAAAAAAAAAAGTCTTTGCTGATAACTTGCCTTTAGAACAACAGTGGGGTTTTTTATGAGCTGTCTTCCACATGTTTGGAAAAGTCATTGTTTTCTAGAGTAGACTTTCACGTGACCTCATGAAGGAGAAGGTATTAATATTTTTATAATTTATCATCCTAATCACATAGCACAATAAATTATAGGTACTGTGAAAAACTCCCTCACATATATATCATCTGCAAATGTTGTAAAAGCAGCTATATTATTTGCTGTTGGGATTTCAGCTGACACCAGATTTCAGTTGTTGATGGCAATAAAAAATTTCTAGTTTTTTTGCATGTGTCCTCCTTAGGTACTTAAATGGTTTTCTTTACTATCATCTGAGTCTCAGAAATGTCATAATATCTTTCTCTTCCCAGAAGCCCTGAAAGATATGAAACTGTGACTATATCAGTACTACAAATATGGAACAAAGATATAGAGGGGACAAGTCACTTATTTAAGTTACACGTGTAGCAGTGAAGTGAGTTAAGGTCTTGTAAATCTTATAGTAACACAGTAACCAGTGTTTTCTGCGGTGAAAAATAATGGTTTACATCAGCACTTCTCAGTGTAAGAAATATCTCTCTAAAGAGATGGTACAAGCAGGGGGGAAAAAAAAATCCCCAAGGTCAGAAAAAAACATATTTTAATACAGATCCCATATTTTATGAAAAGCTATGGAGAATTCTTAATCCAGTGTAGTAAGTCGTAAAGTATGAAACTGGTGAAACAGTTTAGATATCCTTGTTGATGCAATTCTTACTTTAAGCTATAGGAAACAGAGATTAAATCAAGAAACAACAGAATGAACAAGAGTAGACACACTGTACTCAAAGTCCAGTTCTTTGAAATTATTACTGGCTTTAATGTGGTTAAGTGACAGGTGAAGCCTGCAGCAAATGGAAAGTACATACTATTAGCACATTTTGTTCTATTTCCATATATGACTAATGCCTAAAAATCATGGGCTGGGCAGAACATACATGGAACCAGCATCTTAGACAATATTTATTGTGTATGTATTAGTTGACTTTTTAGAGGGACCTTTTTATACTGGATAGAAAGAAGTTACCTTGCAGATAGGATAAAAATGAGAAAGAAATATTCTCAGTGTCCATATCCAGGGGGTACCACCAGTCACATTCACATTTTGTGCATAACACCAGATGATTTGCTACTAGTACAGGAAAGGAGACATAATTAAATGCCAGACACTGCTAGTTTCAAGCAGAGCTATGAAAGGAATTTACATAATTGAGGTATAGCAATATAACTGGAGAGCTAATTCTATAGTAGGGGCAGTCTTTGGAAGGTTGTTGCCTTTGTGAGCCTTCCTCCTTGGTGTTAGGAACATGTCTAAGGAATTGTTGCGGAGATAAATGTTTTATACTTGTCTGAAGAATCACGATCTTGACACTTTGAGTACAGAATCTCTGTTTATGCACACCTGAACATGCTGTTCAGTCTTGCCCTTTGACTCAATACCATAAAATATGACAGTGTAGCATTCTGAATACGGATGCTACTCTTGATTTCACAGAAACAGTACTAGACTTACCCTACCTAATAGTCCTGAATTACAGTCAGCCACATCCAAACTACCCAAGGAAGTGGCAGACACCTTTTGTATGTAGTGTCCTGTGGTATTGTGACTGTTGTGTACTCCAATTTATCTTCTTTATTGTCAATAATTACAGATATATTTTATTTTTAAAAAGGCATTTGTTATAATGACATGTAGGGGAATATTTCATTCTCTGAATGAATTATTAATGTTAGCACAAATCTGGAAATTGTTGTTACTTTTAAGAACTCATATGTTAAAGAAAAAAAGCCAAAATTTGTCTCTAAGTGCTACTTTAACTCTTCTGTGTTTTACTGTTAAACATATATGATGCCAGAAGGCAGTTTGAATGTGGTTGAAAATTTTAAAACCAGGGTGGTTAGTTCTCAGAAAAACAAGATATCCTGTGTGAAGTCAGCCCTCATAAACTTGTTCCGCAATGCCAGCAAACCCCAGATGGGGTAATTATTCCCAGTGAGCTGTGAAAGATCAGTATGGGAATTTCACTGCCAAAAGCTGATTTTAGGAAACTGAAGCAGTCATAATCCATTCCCTTCCAGATTTAGGTTAGCCTTAAATTGTTAAGTTAAGTTTCTAAAGTAGCCTACGTTGAATATTACATGATCTTGCATAATACTTCAACTGAAGTCAACTGAAATTAAGCTACGCTTAAAAAGTCCCCTTTTAGAGGTAAATCAAAAAAAGGACATGTCTCTGACCTGTGCACTGCAACGTATATATAAATTCACCCTAAAGATTTTCTTCCGTCAATGTTATTTCATAAATAGTAAATCTTAATTGAATCTAGGTGTGTTCTTTTTGATGTCATTAAAATCCCGTCAAATTAGAGAATTATTTGTAAACCTGTATTTAAAAGTCATAAAAAGTTCTCATGAGACAGAATTGTCATGGGATTGCCATGATCGTCTTCATTCGCAGAAAGTTCTCCATGATATATATTGCAGAATCATGTGTTATCTATCCCAACTTAATATTTTCCACAACAGTTTTATTCTATGTCCATCAGTGTAAGTTTCCATAAATATGAGGCGCTTTTTTTTTCAGTAATATTGAGGGTTGTCTGAATGAGATAAGATTGCCCTTTCAGTTTTGTACTTGAAATAAGTTAAGAGGTTGATAGAAGTTGTCTGATAAAGTGTGGTCCTAATCAGTGAAATTGAGTAGATATAGATGGGGCTGCAGTATAGCTCAACAGAGTTTACATGTGAATATGTACTTCAGTATCTCTTGACTCCTCTGCCTTCTGCAGTCTGCTTCCAGTAACGTGCTCCACTATGATGGACAAGAAACCTGAAACATTATCATGTGACTGATAGTGCAGTTCAAAATCTGATATGTAGAGCTGGTCAGTACTGAGATTCATTCTCTACTGGGTAAGCAGCATCTCATTAGTGATCTGGTCTCCTCAGTGATCCAACAATCAGGCAAATGATTCTGATCATTTTTCAATACTTACAGCATTCATTGTGTATTAACAGTCCAAATCTGAGCAGGACAACGTTTGAAGTGTTTGAATTTACTCCTGATGGTTAGACTTTCCTATGACCTTTAGAATACACTATCCCACAAAAAAAAACCATTAAGCTACAGAACCACTGGCATGGGTGCTAAGACTGTGAGCATATTATAGTGCCTTGCTTTCACAGACGTCAGAGTGAAGTGGGGCACCCGCTGAATAACTAGAGGCAGCCTGAAAATCTATAGTACTCCCACTGGCAACATTAATCAACTCTAATTTCTGTGGCAGTCTGACACACAACTAAGTGAACATTCATATATATTTTTGTAACACCACATGCTGCTGGCAAATCTAAGTTATTAATAGAGCTCATTGTGAGGGAGTCATTCCACAGCAGATGCTTCCTTAGCACAACAGAATTAAATCTTATCAAATGCCACCTTGCCAACTATGCTCACCTAGTTTGCGTATTTGTCAAATTTTCTCATAAACACCATTATACTTTCTTCCAGCACAGTCTTTATGCACAGAAAGTACTCCCTATAAGAAAATTAGAAGACCACGCTATTAATCTTCTTGTTATCTCTTTTCAAAATACAGCTACATTATGATCAGTACAAAACACTCAGTGATGAGTACATGGTGTGTATAGAGGTTGCTGTAGTCACCGATTGCTAAGCTGTATTTAATATTTATTTCCTTTAATAGTCCACACACTAGGATGGATGCTCTTTTGAACAGGGACCATATTTCTGTTATTTCCTCCAGCATGATGCTATTTCAAAAATAAATGGTATTACTCTGCAAGTGACCTAGTCTGCCATTGGATCAAAATGAACAAGTCATTTAGTCATTTTGTCATGTGGGATATCTGTAATGGTTTTCTTTTTCTTTATTTTCCTTTATAAAAAGAATTTGCCAGTGGTTATGGTATGTAACAGGAGCAAGTGAATATGAATACTTCCAGTTCTATCAGAACTGCAGTACACTGCACTGTTGGATCAATACAATCCATCATACCAGTCTCTCCTGTCTTGTTTGGTTTATTCTTTGATTCTAAAAGGATTGGCTATGTCATTCTTAAAAAACATATTTTCTGAACATATTTTTAGAAAATCATGTCATAAGAGCACTAACATGACATTTTAATTAAGCACAGCCCATATTTTACCTACCTCTTTTGTCACCAGTTAAAACTGAGACATGAAGAAAGGAATAGGTGTAAGACAACCCTACATAGCAAACTAATGGCAAAAGCACTAGGGTAAATCTTATTTTAAGTCTGCAGAACAAAATCAGGTTATGTGATACTTGGAAAAGGATTTGATGCTTAATGCCCTTTGCACCTTCAGCAGGTATTGTAAGATTGTACCACAGGACTTAATTATATACGCTAGTATACATAAAGGCACTGGAGACCTTGTAACACTCTAGGATCACATTCCGCAGCTGGGCTGATTGCTTTCTTCAGTGAATTTGTGGCAGTGATAACAAGTTTTCATAACAGTCACCATTTGTTGTGAAAAATCAAAGACCCAGAAGAAATGTAGAGCAAGAAATACGCTGAGAAATGTATCAGTGTTATTAAAAGTAGAACCATGGGAGCTTGGAAGAAATTGCCTGGCAAGAAAGTACATAAACCTTTTGGAGAACTTAATAGAAGCCAAGGGAAGTGTTAAAGAAATTAGGACAGTAAACTGAGGTTAAAAAAAAAAAAAAAAGAAGAGGTGATTAAAAAGACAGTAAGAGCAATGAAATTGAAAGCTATGTTCTCTAGCTCATTCTAGACGTTTCTCAAAAGACAGAGTAAATTGAACGCTCAGCTGTACTGTGAACATACTGCAATGTCTTTAGAAAACAAGCTTTAAGTCTTCTCTGTTGCACTTTAGAACAGATTCGATCACTGAGGTGATGGGAGATTTTGAGACTATATTCAGTTACGGCATATGCTTTGGGCACCTATTTCGGTCAGCTAGTAAGGGTTCCTGGGGAGAGTTGAATTCAAGGATGATGAGAGCCATCAGTCACGTCTCCAGGATTAGAAGCTTCCAGTTTATGGCACAGATAGATGGTTCTATAATTCATCAGCTAATCTTCTATATTTGTTTAAGATTACCAAAAATATTTTAGAGAACACTACTATTTCAGATGTCCTTGGTTCTTTCCAAGCTGGCTGTAACTTACATATGACATCTGCAAAAAACACCTATTCTTGGACAAAATGTCCATACTAATCTAGCACTGCCTTCAGTGCAATCAGTATGATAATGTGATTTCCTGGTTTGAAGGCCTCATTGGGAAAGGTTGGGATTATTCTCCACTGGTTTCATTTTGATGTCTTGGCAAGGTTGTAAAAGAGAGGGAATACTTTCTGCTGTAGAAGCTGATCATTGTACCGGATGAAGGGAAGCAACCTGAAACTATAATAAAGACCATATTTAGGCCTTTTGCTAAATCATTTGTCTGTAAATTGTTAGTAGAGTTCAGAGTCTCAGATCGTTGTTTCATTAACTTAAATTTCTGCATATAACAATACTGTCATGCAAGGATGATTTCAATTCTCTTACATCTACTGACTGAAACATTATTGTCTGGTCTTACTATCATTACTTATATATATATAAACCATTTAAAATCCAAATTACTACAGACCACTCTGCAGTAAGCTCTGTGCTAAACAACTTCAGACCCTGCTGATGAGTGAGAATGCAGCAGCCTGTTCTACAAGCCCTGTGCTAGATGGGGAACTAGGGTGGGATTTGCTGAGCTGGGGAGAGGAATAAGCAGCTGGTGATGGACTATTAGTTGTCTGCAGCACCTTGTGTGCTCAGTGTCACATTCTATAGGAGAAGCCACGTCTCTTCATGAGTCCCTTTAGAACAGTGTAGCTGCAATTCATCCATGAATGGTACCAGCCATTGCATTTTGAAAGGAGGCTGGCTTAGACATTGACTGCTGTCTGCCCCTCAGACAAAATCAGGAGTCAAAACTGTATGTGCCTGGTCCTATGCATTTGAAAGATCACCTCTTTTGAAGTGGCAAGGGATGTTCCTTGAGACTAGCACTCAGCTATCTTAAGGCACCTGCTTTTCAGAAGCTGTTCTCTCAGTTGCTGGCATTCAGATCATGATGTAAGAACCCACCTTTCCTCTAAGAAGACAGGAAAGGGAATAATATACAGACTGTTGTTTCTTCAGGTTGTACTTTTGATTATTTTCAGGATAATTTCTATGATGTTCTGTTTCTAAACTGAAGGAAGCATGGATAGAAATGTGTACCTGCATAATACACTTTGAGTCTATAAATAATTTCAGAATCATGCTATGTGGCCTCATAGACCTAGCATTAACCTTATGTTCTTCTCTAAAGGGCTCCTTCAGCTCTGGAATAATTGACTTAGGTCTCAAGAGAGCTTTGCTTGATATCATTACATTGCATGTCCTGAATGCTGTGATTTTTGTCTACTTGTTTGGTTGTTTGGTGGTTTTGTTGGTTTTTGTGTTTTTTTTTTTTTTTTTTTGCTTTGGGCTTAGAACAATCTTATACTCAACTAAAAATCCAAGATGACACAGAAGTACTGAGGTGAACACATGAAAACTACAGTGACAGAAATAAACTTAGAATCCAAATAAACAAATTGATTCTTAACTCTTTTATACCGAAGACTCTAATATTTAAACAACCTTTAGTCTTTAATGCAGCTGCAGCAAAACTCCTGTACAAAATATGGAAACAATATTAATTCAACTTTACACAGAAGGAAGAGGAGCAGGGAAGGGTAAATGGCTCAGTCATAATCACACCAGAAGTGAATGTCAAAACAAAGGCTTGAAAGAAGTCCTCTTATATCTCACACAATGTATCCCACACAAATGTCTGTGTTTGGAAAAATTGCAACCCAATTGCCTCAAAAAGTTCAAGATTTGCAGATTCCAAAACAAGACTAAAAACCGCAGCTGAAACGCCCTTAAATATAAAACTTCAGCAGGAATGAGATTTTTTATTTTTTTTTAAATGGAATCCTGAAATGAATGAAACTATCTTACAAGTATATATATATATTTATTTTAAATTCATAAAAATCCCTTTTTCTCTTCCTAAGAATACATTATTACAAAAGAAAAATGCAAGACCCACAAGGCTAAAAGAGAAAAGATGCTTAAGTGTACTTGAAATACAAGGTTTGCACGTGGAAAAATTGCTGTAAGTATCTGGGCTGCCTGTCTGTTGCTTTAATAATTTTTACTTTTTCCTTTTGGAGGATGAGGTAAAGATGTGAAGGCAGCAAGACAGCTTAACTCTCATAGGAAAAAAAAAAAAAAATTAGCCTGTGTGTCATTTTCTCAGTAACTTATTTTTTAAAAAAAAATAATTCTCAAAGATTCTCATTTATCTCCATGGCTTTGGAGGTTCCAATAGAGGATGGTCCAGTGACACTTGTTAAAGACAGAGTCACACTATGTTTTGCTATTGACATCCATGGGAACAGGAATGAGATTTTCAGGTTACATGCATATATGGGGATCAAAAGCTGTCTGAAATACACTGCTAGACATGTCAGTGCTCAGGCTGGTGAGAGGAGACGGGGCTACAGCAGTGAAAGCACCAGCTGCCAGCAGTACTGCTGCTAATTAAGATGCCCTCTTTCTCCTCACTTTAAATTGCTTAGAGACAATTTTGGTAACTGATACTTGGATTTATTCCCTCATAGTGGCAGGGATGGCATGAAGACCACACAGACACTTCCAAAAAAGTTGGGGATCTTTCCATAGTAGAAGAAGGAAACAACCTGTATCTTACTCCTTGTAGCTGAGCTCAGTTTTCCAAAAGCTTGGATAATTTTCAAACCCTGTTTCATTACATTGTCATGCTAGGACAACTGTTTTAGGCTAGAATCAAAGTCAGGTACTATTTAGGCAAGCGTCTTTCACAGTGGTAGAGCCACTTCCAGCTGGAAATAAATAAGTTCGTAACCACAAGATAACAGACATGTGACACCAGCACATTAAAGAGAGTAGGAACTAATTTTCAAAATAAATCCTTAAGCAGGCTTAAGCTATTAGAAGCAATGTATGTTGCATCTAGTTTTAGGCTAAGACCATTAAAGAGTCATATTTATCAGCAATGTAGAGAATGATTTGATGTATCTTTCTTGATGACTATTTCATTTTTCTGCTGTTGGCACCAGATACTGCTATATTTATATGCTGCTATTCAGCCTAGTTAACACTTAGACCTTTTGCCCAGATTTTCTCATAATCATGACTATCTACCAGATATTACCCAGATGACTTCCATTTATATGTGTTCATTTCTAAATTGTGATTATATTATGTTGGGACATAATGGACATGTGAGCAATCCTACACATGTGCACGCTCAGTAAGGACATAGAACAAAGAACTCAGCAACCAACTCCAAAAGATGGGTTGGGCGGAGAAAGACATTTGAGTGTGGCGTTTATTATCCAATCGTGAGAAGGCTTGAAGCACGTGGACAAAGCTAACTGTCCAGTCATAAGGATTGCACCATGTACCATTCGCGTGCACAGGAGAAACCTATAAAAGGGCTTGCTTACCTTCAATAAATTGGCATTGCTTGATCATACTGGTCGTGTGTGTCTCCATATCTCCCGCAATATTAATCGTTTTTCTTTGAACGATAAATCTGATTTTTCTAAGCTCTTATTGTTTATACAAGGAAGGTCCACTTACCCCGTGCATGGGTAGAGCTTCCCAATATTATTATTCAAGAACAGCTTAAATCACTTATAATGTCCAAAATGATGGTATTCAGAGATTCTAACAATTAATAATTTGGGGGGACCTGACTAAAAAATTCTACTCCATTTTTGCCTACTGTAACACCTCTTTTAGAAACTTTAAGAGTTAAACTGTTTTCAGATCTACGGATTTTTAGCTATGCTTTGACAGAACATGGTAACAATGTGAAATTGGCTTTTGTTTGGAAGGGAAGCCAGTGGCCTTTTGAACTAGAAGACTAAAAAGTAGCAGAATAGTTGGATTTAAAGGCAGTCAGTTGTTGCTGATGGTCTTCACCAGAAGGATAGGAAACAGGTGTGAAGCAGCAGTATGAGGGACTCAGGAGGCTATAGTGAAAATTGAAGAACAGATTCTGTTTTCTCTTGTTTGTTTTTTTTTTTTTTTTATTGCTTTTACAGCTAGTTTGTTAAAAATTTCTTTACTCTTCCCCTTTGACATACCATGAAGTCTTTTCAGGTGAGTGATAAAATAATATTTTCTACTTCTTTTGTGCATTACATTATTTGTCCTCATGAGATTTAAGCATAAAAACCTCATTTTCTTTCTGAGAGAAGAGAGGGTACTATTCTTATAATTTTTAGTTTATAATGTATACCACAATATTTTCTGTATGCAGCAACTTATCATTTATTAAAAACAAATAGCTATAATGCATGCATATTTTCTCACATGGTATTGATAGAAAAATCAAAAATTATTTCAAATACAAAACACTTGGGTTTTTTCCCCCATCACTTCTTCCCTCAGCCAATGAAGAAGGAAATTCTTATCCAAATGTTTGTTCAGAAATAGGAAACTAATTTCCACAAAGGTTATGAAACTTATCCAAAGATCATCAGAGATAAAAGTTATTCTCAGAATAAGAATTCCAAATCTGAGACAGGTTTTCTTACTCCTCAAAAGACTTTATTTTCACAGGGAATGGTGAGCCCAGACCAATCACGGCAATGCTTTGCCAGGATGATATTACCAGACTGCAAAGGAGAAAATAAACCACTGTGAAATGGCATACAGCAGTTGAGACTTCAGTTCTAATAAATCATACACAATACTCTAGATTTGTAGCAAACTATGAACTTCAGGACCATCATCTAGGAAACAAAGTTAGCAGTAAGTAGGAAAAAATAAGGACTAAATAAAATTCTGATTTTTTTTACAAGTAAAAATAGGTTTTAACTATTTATCTGTTACTCCAACATCTCTCCAAAATGTGCTGTGCTTGCCAAACTATGATTGACAGTTTTATTCACACAGATCCAACACTGTGTTTATTAAAGTTTTGATGCCAGCATTTCTCAGTTCCATATCACCATAAAATTTAGTTCAGTTGAAACCCATGTAACAGGCTGTATCTTAAGGGTAGGGAAGGGAAAATGCTCCATGGAATTCAAACACATTTCTTCCTTTGTTGGAATGACCATTATGAAATCCCACTCGCACATATTCAGCGGTGGCTTTTTAAAATGTTCATCTTCTGTCTTTACTTATTTTTCGTGTTTTCTCCAGAAGATGTCTGGAAACAGTGCTGATATTAAACACAGATGTCAGGGTGCCAATGCTAGAGAATCTGTCTGTGAACAAATAAAAAACTATAATGATCATAAGGTTTGAAACAAAACTGAGAATAATATTGCAGCAATAAATCTTTACTTGAAAACTTTATTCTTTTTTTCCTTTTGACTCATATTCAACTTCTCATTTTGCTCTTAGAAAAAAAAAAAAAAAAAGTAAAAAATACAGTATTTTGCATCCACCAAGGAAACAGAGCTGACCTCAGAAGACTCTTTTGCTTTCTGCTGTGGATGAATATGGGACAATGTAATATTCTGACAGCAATGAAAATTCACATTTTATTGATAAGTTTCTATAGCTATTCTAAAAGGGTAAACAATTCTAGCAGAAGATCTGTTTTACAGTTGAATCTTCTGTGTTGTAAATCCTTTGTGTGCAAGGGTTTATAAGATATATGCTTTTTATAATTTTTTTACAGTGCTTAAAAATCCCAGTCCAAATTAAAATCCTCATTGTCAGATGTTACATAAACCACCACACTAAAAAGGCCTGATCCTTACCCTGGAAAACCACAACAACCTGCTTTTTTTCTGTGTCAATAATTTAAAGACAAAGTGAAATGTATTTATTAAGTACCAAGTATCGACTTATGCCTTACAAGAATGGTTTAGCTGCTCCCTGACAGCTTAATAAATTGAGAAAGATCCATGCTTTTGGGAGGAATAGAAGAAGGAGGTCTGCTCCTTTGTTCAGAGGAGAAAATTCATCCTATCTAAATATCCTGTTGCTGTGATGTAATTATACTGTAAATATAGTGGACACCAATAGTTAAAAGGCATAAGGAGGCAGAAGTACTTTCTCATATAATGTACTGTTAAACCACCAGTTGGTGAGCCTTTGATGATGAGGGTATTTTTTGCTTGTTTCCTTTTATGGTGGAGGCCTTGTTTATGAAGACGAAACTCACATAAATTGAATATTTTGTGGGAAGATAAACTGCTTGTTTAAAAAATAATGCTTATTTGGGATCTTTGCCTACACTGCAGAATTTTAACTGAGGCTAACCCTGAGCCCAACGCCCAGTTCATTATAATATCCTCCTCTCATTTAAGTTAATGACTAAAACCTACCTGACTTCAGGGAAGGAAGGTCAGACCTTAGGTGGGCTGCATAACACTCAGATACATAATCCTTTCCTCACTGCACTGAGGAAACAACAGACTTCCAAGTAGCTCAGATCCAAGGAGCTTTCATGCTTTAACGTGTTACATGCTGTGCAGGACAGGTGACTCGCTTCCACCTGCCCTGCCTCTAAGAAAGTTAAGAATCCTATTCCCTCTCTTGAGATTGGCTTCAGTCTGATGCAGGGCATATTCTGTAACTATAGAGTCACAGAAATTGTCCAAAGTTGTAGAAACTGCCTAATTTTTAGTTTTTATTTTTTTTTTTAAATCTAAAAATTATCTTTGGCTTGGCTTCTGAAGCTCTTTTAGTCCTCTTAGCAGAGTTTTATAAGCAAACACATAACTTTCTCTTTGTTAATTACAAAGAAAGTATGAAATAGAGAAAGGTCCTATATTATAGAAATAGCTGAAAGTTTTTCTGTCATCTGATACAGAGTTTTTGACTGCCTTGCTTTAATTAAAATCCTGAATTTGCCTAACTTGGCAGTAAGGCCCTCCTTTAAGTCTTTTCTCTTGTGAGAGAGATGATCAAAATGAACATGATTTATCATACAGACAGTCAGATTTTGCTACCATTTAAGTACCTATAGGACACATCTAAGTATAGTCACCCTAAACTCATTACATAGTTAAATGTAGTAATCATGGTCAGTACATAGTCAGCACATATCCACTTGTAATGTATTGGTTATCTCCATTCATTAGTCCCAGACATGAAGGTAACTTGACACAGCAAGTAGCACCCACATGAGGACAACTGAACCACAGCCTTACCTTCCGCTGCCTTCAGTGGAAGCTTCAACAGCCGGTTCACCTTTAGTAGACATTTATGTTTGTCACGGTTTAACCCCAGTCCACAACTAAGCCCAGCCCAGCTACTTGCTTACTCCTCCCTGGTGGGATGGGGGTGAGAATCACCAGAGTAAAAGTGAGAAACTCATGGGTTGAGATAAAGACATTTTAACAGGTAAAGGAAAGGAGGCCAGCAGATTCAATTTTCAGTACTGCAGTCAGGACTCTCAGGTAGTGCTATGGTAAAATATGTCATAATAACTCAGTTCCGGGGATTTGGACACACATTCACACTGAAGGGTTACCTGCCTGTGGCTCCAGGCTGGACACTGTTGCAGGTTTGTCAGTCCCTGGCTACTCACCTCACCAGCCCTCATCCTCACTCCAGCCTGTGGGCTGCGTCCTGGTCAGGCCTTGGTCCTCACCACCACTGCAGCTTTGCCAGGGATTCGGGGGGTTCTGGGCTGGCCTGGGTCACAGTCTCTATCCCAGTCTCACTCCTTTGCTGGGTGATACATGTCAAGGTTTGCTTGGGGAGGGCATGGTCCTGCTGTGCCTATGGCTACTCTTGGCTCCCAGCTCTCCCACAGGGCAGCCATCCCCTGCAGCGCCCTGACACTCCTGGGTTTGTTACAATCTCACCTTTACATAGAACTAGATGCTGAGTTACTTTTAACAGCTTAAAATAAAGCATGTTGGAAAATGGCAATGAGAAAGACAATGGAAAAGAGTGTTTTAATAAGTGGTGAACCTAAATCAGTGGTTGATTGATTATGTTACATTTTCCATTATCACTTAAGTTATGACTTTAAATAAGCTATATATTTGTGCTGCT
The DNA here is from genome assembly GCF_965140245.1 of Athene noctua. Classification (NCBI taxonomy): domain Eukaryota; kingdom Metazoa; phylum Chordata; class Aves; order Strigiformes; family Strigidae; genus Athene; species Athene noctua. Next base: position 185,060,620 of record NC_134037.1, read on the forward strand.
CTTTCGATACTGATACATTAATGGAAATATCTCCCCTCTATCCCAGTGAATATTAAAAAACAGAACTAAAAAATATTGTTCATTGTCATCTTTCCAGCCACAAAGAAAGCATGATGCCCAAGCCAGGGTCATGTCATTTTCAGATCACAGACTGTTGAAGAGTTATTGATCTGACTTTTTGTTTCTGTATTTGTGCTGGCTTTTCTTTTGTATTTCATATTTTTATTATTATCATCATTATTATGGGGACAGGAAAAGTAAGAGGTACACCAAGATGCTGGTAGTGCTAGAAATGATTTCTCAATCCCTAATGTTGACAATATCGTGTCATCTAAAACCACAAGACTGGAAGATATACCTCAACAACTGAGACCCATCTTCTGTCATCACAGGAGTGAAACATTTAAGCTGTAAACATCCTCAGAGCCTCTGGTCTGCGTGCTGCTGCTGCCCCATATATTGCTGACTACAGGCCACCTCTGCGAACTAAAAAATTCGTTTTAATATGCCAGACAAAGAAGAAAGATGAAAAATTAGTCTGACAACAAGAATGGGAGATTTAAGTGAAAATTCTGAATAGTCTGATGATGTGGACTACACTTCAGGAGAAAAAGGAGAAAAAATCCAGGCTCCAATGTTACCACTTAAGAAGAGCAAGGATATCTCTAACTGCAGACAGTTTCCAGTGTTTCAGAGGAGGGTAAAATAAATATATTAAATATTTCTAAAATAGATATTAAAAATAGAAAAAGATTCCTGAATGAGGCAGATTATTTGCAAAAGTTATGAAGTATGTAATTGATATAGTAAAGGCAATAGTACAAATATATACCATTAGGAAAAAAAACCCAATTGTATGTTCTTTCAAAATCTTCTGTGAACACCAATGACACATTGCTTTGGTTTCCTACTCAGACCACCCTCATATACAGTCTCTTTTATCTGCGACTATACCTACGATCATCTTTTAAAAAGTGTGAAAATTAAATATATAGACACTGTAAGAATGTGTAGTAAAAGAAAGAGTTGTTTTATGCACAGTTTTGCAGCTAAAAAATAACTACAGCTGTTGAAATAGGTTATTATTAAAACTTTGAAAAAAATTTTTTTCTGTAAAACAAAAAATATAAGTTGCCATGTATCTAAACATAGACTGGTAGATTTAGAGGTTAAGTTAATATTTTAAAGTTTTAGTACATCAGAGTGTAAGAAAAAACCCAAAACCTCCTTATCTTCACTTTTCAGAAAGGAAAACGATGCAGAGAATGACCAACTGGCTTCTCCAAAGCCATGCAGGGAATTAGAGTACTAAAAGATGTCTGAACAGAAGATATATTTCCTTTTTCTTCAATTCTACTATAGAAAATAGATGCCACTTATTTTGATCCCCTAGATATTTTGCTTTGTACAGTAGAAATTAAGAACATTACAATTTGTATGTTCTTTTCAATAGAGAATAGAAGAAAAGCAGTCCTCCAAACCATATTGACAATAATAATAACTGCAGTTAAATATTCAAGTGGTCAACAGCATCTTTGCCTATGGCATGATCCACAGTGGGACTTTTTTGCCTTTTCAGGTGACATTAATAATTCCAAATTATGGAGAAATTAATTTTTCATGTCCTTACCAGTGACTCAGTTTATTTTCTGGTTTGGCATAAGCCCTACTTTCCAAGCTGTTCATCTTAGATACATGACATTGCACTTCAGCCTGGATTTGCAATGATTCCACTCTATCCTTTCACAGTGAAACCAAGTATGACAGAGTCAACCCTGAGCAGCAGCAGCTACATTCTGGGAACGCTGCTTGTACATGCCAATATGCAATTCTCAGACAGTAGACATTCTGTGGTCTCAGAAGGGGATACCAGGGACATTTTCTTTGGGTCTCAAATCACAGTCCAACAGACACCTCATATTGCCAGGCCTTTACAAATCCTGCTCTTACATGAGTGGAATACATTTACATTCTAAGTTATGGGTAAATCAAGAGTCCTTCTGCCTGAGTTCTGAGCCAGAAAATGTATGGAGCTTACACTGGGCTCACACTAATAAATCTAGTTGAATTAATTAGCTCATTTTCAGTACAGTGTTACAGTGCTACATGTTTGGTTTTTTGTTTCATCTTAAGGAATGGGCAATACAAGAGGCAGGAATGAACTCCTATATGCTGACAATATATAGTGACAATATATCTTTACATTCATGGACCACTTCAATTAAATTGCCTGCAAAGGGATGTAAATTTCTCTATAAAATTGAGTAACTTGTAAAAGCATAGATGGTCTTTTTAAATTTCTATTTTAAAATTATTTTCAAGTCTGGTCTTTTCAGATTTTTCCTAATTAATAAAACAACTGGTCTTGCAAGACCACCCAGAAAGAGCACCTAAAGCAAATTACTACTTAATTGAAAACAAACCTTTAGCTCAACACATAGTGTAAAGTTAATAACCCCTATATTCAATAAGGCAGCAAAACTATACATATCGCATACAGTATTTTCTCTAAGCTCACTAGCTAGGAATTGACCTCCCAGCAGTACATTCTTGATACAGTCTGGCAGGTTTGCTTTTCACATTTCATTTTCATAATTTGATCTGAGTTTCTGGACAACTTCAGGGCTCCAAAAATAGGTTTGCCCAGTACAGTAGCCTTATTTGCTGTAAGCAAATATCTTTATGGTGGTAACTTTGGACATCATAATTCCCTGGAAGTACAGAAGAGGAAAATCAAAGACTTCTCCTTGAAGAGTTGATATGTCAAAGTGTTACATTTCAAACAGTTAGTACTCTTATCATGTCAGATATTTATTCTATGAACAAGGCAAATTGCAGTTATCCCTTGACATGGTGTCATGATTTGCAGGTCTGATCTGCATTATTGATTAACCCCAACAGAAATTATGAGTCTTTGTTTTTGCACATACAAGAGAAAATAAAAAATATAGGTCAAAGTATAACTTGGCTTTTGGAATCAAGTTTTAAACACTTCTCTTATATTTTCTGACATCAACATTTTATTGTCATTATCTGAATGAGGTGCCCTACTTCTGGATGCAGTCAGATGGAGTAATGTGACAGACTTCTTTCAGCAGTCTGAAAGAAATGCTCAAAAGTTTCAAAAGAAAAAGAAACTTTAATAAAGTCAGTGTAAAGAAGAACACAAAAACACATTAAAAAATACCAAAAGAAAACAATTAGATAATAACGTACTTAGATCATGTTTGCATCTGGAGTAGAAACCTCTACTATACAGAAGAGAAAAACAAGGATACAAGTATGCCTTTTCTTACCTGTTTATATAAGGATTGGTTTCCTCTTATTCTTTCCTGTTTTTATTTATTTTAAATATATTATTATGGTTGTACTTGTCATGTCTAGAAAATTTCTAAATCATAATTTATAATACTATATTTTTGTTAGTCTTATCTGTAAACCATATATTTGGAAGACTAGGAGGACATAGACTTCTGCTTTTGTAGATTAGCTCTGACCAGCCCTGCAAACATTCACTATGAGGCTGGGTCCTCATTCTGTTTTACTGTGCTACTGTGCTACAGTGATAAACCAGAAATTATGTGTGTTCTTATAGTACATTTTATAGTACTCTACCTCATTGTCTCCACCTATGAAAAGTCATAGAAGCAGAGCAAGTGATATATAATAAGTCAGCCTGATTATACAGATATTGCTGGTTTCTTTTAAGGTGAACGGAAATAGGTGTAAGACTCGTTTCAGAGATAATCGTTCTATGCCACAGACAGTTTTACACCACTATGGGGTTCTTCTTCACAGTCAGATTCTGCTTTGAGTTCCTCAGGTAGAGGTTCAAATGCAAGCTGAGATGACTATGGGGAATCAGTCTGGAACTAGCAAAGCACTGACTCCATAGATGAAGATTTAATCTGGAAGATGACTTGCTATATTTTTTGTGTTCTAACAGAAAGACAGAGAATAGCTAATTCCTTGTGTCAGATAGCTACCTATTCTATCCATCCTCCAGATTTAGATTTTCATGGCAGGACTGCCTTGTGACTAGACTTATACATCTCAACAGGCTTCAGAGATACCATATTGGAACATCTGCTTGCCACTGATCAGGAATTGCTCATTGTGTTGTACACACATGAGATGGTTCATTTGTGTTTTTCTTGCAAACAACAACAACAATGAAAAACTTTTCAGTAACTGCATATGTTTAAAAAGGCTTGCAGTTGAAGATAGAACAATCTTAAAAGACGGTTAGGAAAGTTCTGTTCCCATTACTGGTTTAGCAAACGATGTAAATTTGAAAATTTTGAAGAAAATAGCAGAGTTACATTATTTTGTATTTCTAGGACAAAATGTTTATGATATTTGGTTACCAGGATCATCCATAAAATTATTTGCTTGTACTGTCAGTCTCTTTCCTAAACAAGCAGTCTCCATGGTATCAATGAACTAGGTCGTCTATGCTTAAATCGCAACTTCAGCTGAAATACATAATAGTTTGTAAAAAGTATAAAATATTCACATCCCTCAATGCCCTTTAGACAATAAGATTCCTAGTACATGTGATGAGCCCAGAACTTATTCCATAATTTTCATGTTCCTTATATCACAAAGACTGTAATGTACTCTTTGTCCTGAACTCTTGGTAGCTAAGAGTGTTGAAGTGAGTTACACTTACTGAGTAGACAGATGCAGTACTATGCCTTTCACTCAGTTTATAATACAGCAAATGGTGTTGCTCACTTTATGGTCTGCTCTAATGTTGCACCTGCATCCTCCACCTATGAGATTCAGAGATATTTCCTGCCCAAAGGTATACAGTTTCTTTCCAAGAAACATCTATTTTAGCTGTTAAATTGGCAAATAAACTGCATTCAGTCAAGGGTGACCTTGAAGCATTTCTTACGCTGTCCAGGAATTTTCTTTCCATCTTCCACCTTTCCATTTAAGAGATAGAGGAGGCTGCAAACAGGTCCCTGCTCAGGGAGGCATGAAAATCCTCTCCTGACCTCCCTCACCCTCCATGGTGTCCCTTCCCAATAGATTTGGGGCCCTGGAACTTTTGAATGAAGAAGAGAAGGAGGAAGAAAAGGAGACAAACAAGAGGAAGACCAAGGTCCACCAAGGCTGGGTCATTCTAGACCAGGTATTAGAACCAGTTCTAAGAAGAACCCCAGAAGAGTCATTGTAGTGGGTGACTCCATTCTGAGGGGTGTCGAAGGCCCCATATGCAGACCAAATCCACTTCATAGGGAAGTCTGCTGCCTCCCTGGGGCCCGGATCAAGGACCTCATGGCTAAACGCCCCACTCTAGTGAGACCCAAGGACTACTACCCTCTCCTGGTTTTCCAGGTAGGTAGTGACAACATTACCAGGAGAAGTCCTAAAGCAAAGAATAGAGATTTCAGGTCCTTGGGGAAACTTCTTATGGGGTCGGGGGCACAAATTGTATTCTCCTTCATCCCTTCAGTTGTGGGGATGGATGAAGAAGAATACTGGAGAACTCAGCAGATGAACTTGTGGCTCCAAGATTGGTGTTACTGTCAGGGCTTTGGATTTTTCAATCATGGGTTGGTATACAGGGCACCAGACATTTTGGCATCAGATAAGATACACTTGTCCCAGAAGGGGAAGAGGAGCTTGGAGCAGGAGTTAGCTGGGCTCATTGAGAGAGCTTTAAACTAGATTTGAGGGGGGAAGGGGGCAAAGCATCAGCCCATCTGAAGTGCATGTATACCAATGCACACAGCGTGGGTAACAAACAGGAGGAGGTTATAGCTGTGATGAAACAGGAAAATTATGATGTTGTTGCTATTATAAAAACATGGTGGGATGTCTCCCATGACCGGAGTGTGCCAATTGATAGGTACAAGCTCTTTAGGAGGGATATACAAGGAAGGACAGGCGGTGGGGTGGTGCTGTATGTTAGTTATGTATGCTGTTATGTATGTTATCCTTGTCCTTTACCGCCAATGAAACACTTCAGCAGTACTGGGTCCGTTCTTGACTCCACAGTACAAGAAAGGTATGAACTTACTGGGGTGAGTCCAGAGAAAAGCCATAAACATGATTAACAGACTAGAGGATCTTTCATATGAATAAAAGTTGGCAGAGATGGGACTCTTCAGCCTGGAGAAAGGAAGGCTCAGGAGGATCTTATCCATGTGTATAAACACCTGATGAGAAGGAATGAAGAAAGCAAGGCCAAACCCTTCTCATTGCTGACCACTGACAGGACAAGAAGAAACTGTCTCGAGCGGAAATACAGGAAATTCCATTTCTTTACTCCATACTCAGTCACCTTCACATACCTGCCACCTGCTGAAACCCGCTTTGGTTGCATCTTCGATAAAATGCTGTAACTGAGCCAGGGGTCCAGATAAGATCAAGAAGATAGCAAATGAAATAGATCAGAACAGACTTTTTCAGCTGGAAAGGACCTACGACAATCATCTAATCCAAGTTACAGCATGTTATTAAGGGCATTGCCTCTGAAACACCAACAGGCATGTGGCATTGACCACCTCTCTCAGAAGCCTGTTCCAGTGTTTGACCACCCTCTCAGCAAATAAGTGCTTCCCAATGTCCAGTCTAAACCTTCCCTGGCATAGATTTGAACCATTCCCCCACATCCTACAACTGGATACCAGGGAGAAGAGCTCAGCACCTCCCTCTCCACTTCCCCTCCTCGGGAAGCTGCAGAGAGCAGTGAGGTTGCCCCTCAGGCTCCTTTTCTCCAGACTAGACAAGCTCAAAGTCCTCAGCCATTCCTCATAAGACTTTCCTTCCAGCCTTTCACCAGCTTTGTTTCTCTCCTCTGGGCACATTCAAGGACCTTCACACCCTTCTTAAATTGTGGGGCCCAGAACTGCACACAGGACTCCAGGTGAGGCCGCACCAACACTGAACGCAGCAGGACAATCACCTCTTTCTACTGGCTGCTTATGCTGTGTCTGATGCGCCTCAGGATGCGTTTTGCCCTCTTGGCTGCCAGGGCTCACTGCTGGCTCACACTGACCCTGCTGGTGACCAGCATCCCCAGATCTCTTTCTGCAGGGCTGGTCCCCAGCCACTCCTCTCCCCATTTGTACTTGTGCCTGGTGTTTGTGTCCCAGGTGCAGAATCTATCATTTGGGCTTGTTAAATTTCATCCCATTAATCATTGCCCGATGCTCCAATCTACCTAGACCCTCTGAAAGGCCTCTTGTCCCTGCAGAGAGTCAACAGCACCTCCCAGTTTGGTACCATCAGCAAACTTGCTAATGGTGCATTCAACTCCTGCATCCAGATAGCTGATAAATACTAAACTGGTCCTAGAATTGAACCCTGATGAACACCACTAGTGACTGGTCACTAGCCCCATGTAGCCCCATTCACTACAACCCTTTGCGCTTTGCCCTTCAGTCAGTTCTTCACCCAGCACATCATGAATCTGCTCATCCCACAGTTGGACAACTTGTCCAGAAGGGTGCTGTGAAGGACAGTGTCAAAAGCCTTATTAAAATGCAGAAAAACTATATGCAGCACCTTCCCTTCATCCACCAGGCGGGTAACCTTATCATATAAGGATATCAAATTAAACAGGACTTTCCCTTTGTGAACCCCCATTATCTGTGCCCGATGATTGCATTGTTCTTTAAATGACTTTCAATAGTACCCAGTATAATCTCCATAATTTTTCTAGGAACCAAGATTAGGCTAATAGGTCTGTAGTTCCCTGAATCTTCCCTCACACTCTTTTTGTACATTGGAATAATATTGTCTAGCTTCCAGTCAGCCCAGGGAACATGGTACCCCCTACATGCAGTGCCAGTGGCTCAATACTGATGCGTAACCATGCCACCTCAGAACCTTGCCTCTCCTTAAAGGGTGTGGGGGATCCATTTACAGGTGTCCCACCTAACACCCTGCCCTGCTCTATACTGTTGAGGAGTTTTATAGCCAGCTGTTGACAAAGGCTGCCAATTAGATCAGTCCACAACACCACTGTGATAGACCTTTTCTGCAGTTTCAGGCACTGTTTTCCTGTTAGCTGATGATCCAAGGCCTGTTTCAAGATTCACTTATTCTCAGTTTTTACTTTTGCTGTTTTTTTTCACCATGACCCACCACAGCTCCTATTCACATTTGACATAGCTCTTGGCCAGGGCAAACTCATAACTTCTCTGCATCACCTCAGATGTCTAAAGGTGAATTCACTGTAAGACCAGAATGTAACTGAACAGTGAAAGAGAATGACCAGTGGTCATTCCTGAAAAAGGTCCTTAAAGGTGACAATAGAGACAGACCAGTAGAGAAGGACAAATGTGCTTTATTTAGTCTTCAGTCTCTGATAATGTAAGCTAAAAATTTTTCAAATACATAATTCAAAATAACTTTTGAAATATAAAAAATAACCTTTTTCTTTCGTGTATAATATTTCCTTCTCTTTTACAGCCTTCTCTGCACTTTGCTAAATCTTTTAAGAACACAAATAAATGGTTTATCTTTGATTCAAGGAGTTTATGGCATAAAAAATGAATGGGCTGGTGATGTGCAAACTGCCTCCGATACTGGGTGACTTGGGAGAACCAACAAGGTTTCAGTTGTCAATCTGACGGATGCAATGAATTAGAACCAAAAGTAAAAATCATGCAGTGTATCAAGTACTTGTCTCAAAGATGCAAAAGGAAAAGTTATTACAGATCTTCATAATGTAATTTGAAAACATTACCAAAAAGAAAAGTCAAAAAATAATTAATTTCCTCCAATCCAGATGAATTTGGTCTGTTTTCTCCAGTAGACAAGTCTTTTATCTATCTGGATCTTAATCTGGATGTATTAATCTTTAAATCTAAAAAATCTAAATTAATCTAAAAAAAAAAAAAATTCCTATTTGGATGTATTCCAAAATCCTAAACTTTCTTACCCACTCCATAGAAATAAAAGATTAAAATATATTTAATTATTGTAGAAAAGAAAAATGGTCGATGACAGATACCTCTGATAATACCCTCAATATAAGGAATTAGTTCCATCTATAGAAAGCAGTATACATTTGTAAACCTATATAAACTTTGTATTAAGATAAGCTTTTGAAGAGCTCATAATTTCAGTGTTGTCTTGAGAGCAGTTCTTAGGTTTCATTAAGATACATTTTTTCACCCACGATATATAAATCTTTTGAACTGACTTAGAATGTTTCCTAGGTACCCTTTTGTTTGACTGTAGAAGACAAAAACAACCTAGAGACATTACTTTAACTGCTTTGCTGGTGACTTGGCAATAAGTACTATACTAGAGACTTTCATAAACACTTTTCGCACACAAATATACAGTTTAAAAATGACAGCACATGAAGGTTTCCAATTATTTTCTTCTATTAATTTCTATCTTTTGTTTTAAGAAAAGATCTATGCAAGTGAGTCTTAAATGCCTCCTTGTTACATATAAACAAAATCCTATCAGTGCCCATATCCCTTTAAATTTGAAGGACTAAGGCTTGTGCCATTTGCATTCCTGACAGAACATGAATAGACAAATTAGCACTTCACCCCATTGTTCAGACTACATTAAAAAAGTGTGTAAAATTATTGGATTGAGATATGTAATTATTCTCCTGACCTTCTAATTGCCCATAATATCAGATTAGTAATAGCTTTACATATTTTCATACTGAGTAAATTCAACCAAGCAGGGTTCAAATTCGGTAGGCAACCTTGTTTGTGCATCCCCTGCTTATTCTGCTGAATAAGTCTAACAAGCAGGAAGAGAATCAGAATAAAAAATCATGGTGTGTTGACCCCAGCCAGCAGCCAAGCACCCACAGGGTCCCTCATTTAATCCCCTCTCCCACAGGATGAGAAGAAAATAGAAGGAAAGTGAAAAGACTTGTGTATTGAGATAATGACATTTTAATACAGAAAGCAAAAGCTGCCCACACAAGCAAAGGAAAAAGAGGAATTCATTCACTATGTCCCATCAGCAGGTGATGTTCAGCCTCTTCTCTGCAATCTAGGCCTCAGCATGTGTAACTGTTGCTTGGGAAGATAAATGTCAAAACCAAAGATGCCCCTTCTTCCTCCTCCTTTCTTTGAGCTTTTATTGATGAACATGACGTTGTATAGCTTTGGTCAGTTTGGGTCAGATGTCTCAGCTCTGTCACCCCACCAACCCCAGCCTGCTGTGGGGGTTAAAAAGAGAAAGCCTTCATACTATGCAGTCACTGTCTGGCAACAGCCAAAACATTAGGGTGCTATCAACACTGTCTTAGCCACAAATGCACAGCACAGCAACATGTGGACTGTTAAGGAGGAAGCTAAGTCCATCTGAGTCAAATCCATTACACATGTATTCAAGGGACAACAAAAATGGAAAAATAGAAGAATTATGTTTATGCCTTTCCACTTTGTCTTTCACCATAAAATGTCTATCCTTTTTGGAAAAACAGCATCAGTGATCTGGAACTTTCAAAAAAAATTGTTTCTCCCAGTCATGTCTTCCACTATAAATATATGGATTACCAGATCTACAGAATTTAAGGCAGAAAAGAACCACTAAGTCATTGTATCTGACCTTCTTGACTCATATGTCACTACATTTTAATTTATTACTCAGCAGGAGAAGCTAGACAGAAAACTGATGGAGAAAGATCAGATTCTAATTTCAGTTTCATTTAGGGGCACAGCTACAGCCTTGAGATAGAAATTTAGAGATGGAAAGCTGCAGACACTAAGTTTTATCTGTTGTCTGTTTTAAAGCACAAAAACAAGAGTCTATGAGCATGTCTGACTCTAGAATTTCTCTTCCAGAATTGGATGGCTTGCTTCTGTCACTGAGTGTCAACTGTCACAATCCTAAAGCCATAAATTTTTTGTTAAATACCTGCTGTGTTTCAACATGTCAGGAAATTTTGTTTATGAAGCAAATTTAGAATCTTCTATAATGCCAGTATCTTCTGAGCAAAAAAAATCTCCAAACCTAAAAAAGTTAAATGATCTTTTTCATTTTACCTTTCTGTTGCATGTTATTTTAAATGCTGTGCAATTCTTGTCATAAACATAATTTGAAATTCTCTACCACTATAGCATCAAACCTTTCCAAGGAGTCTTCTACTGTAGTTAGAGATACTGCAAAAGTGTCTTTCAGGTTTCTAGGAAAATCCATCAAACAGCTAATTAAAACCTTGCAAGACATTTTGAAGACAAACTAACCTCTATATTATTATCCTATCTCATTATTTGTCTCAGAAACAAAGGAAAACATTTACTGGCAAATCCAGGTTTAGTGTTATAAACTTTATCATGCAGGGCAATATGATTGCTGGGAAACTATGGAAATGACCTTTTCAATATATTTCTTGAGGCATTCCTTTGAACAGCTAAAATGATAGAGCACTGGCAGTCAACCCTAAAATCGAATTAAATCCATTGAGCATAAGAACTGAAATAAGACCGGAGAACCAGGGAAGATTACTCAATAGACCGTTTTAGTCCCAAGCTTGTAGACAATGACTTAAGATGTCAGGTGAACTGGTGTGAAAAAACACAAACATCCTTAAACTTTCATCCAAAGCTTAAACCAAAATATTATTAAAACTCTGAAACACCACTTTGTGAAATCATTAAAAGATAATAACTTTTAACTGACACATTGTTTTTGTGTGTGTGCAAATGGGTACATAGTCACAAAGTTTTCACTTTCCACAATGCAGATTTATTTTCGTTTTAATATAACAGTTTTGTCTTCAGAAGTTGTAATCTACATTACTGAGATTATTGAAAAGGGATTTATTCTGTCGTGCAAATATTTGTATATTACATGAGTAATTACGCTGACATGACTAAATGTATTTTACTTCCAAAGTTTGGTGGGTTTGTTGGGGTTTTTTTTTGCTAGGAGTAAACCATACTCATCTTGACAATTATTTTTGTGTTGATGGCATGGTACTTACTATAACAAAAAGCTTTCTGGAAAAAAAAGTTAAATAGTATAAAATAGAATACAGTTTAAAGTCAAAAATCAATGAGTGTGTTTGGTACAGGTGTCATTGACAGCAGGGTGGGGCTGCCAACATGGCCTCTGTGAGAAGAGACCAGGGGTTGTCCTATGCTGTATCCAGCTGGTTCCAGTCTCCAAAATGGACCCACTGCAGGACAGATGAGCCCTCTCCCTGTGCCGTCTCTCCCTTCACCTCTGGGGATGAGTAGATATGTCTAGATGAAAGAGTGAGTGGATCCTGGAGAGGAGGATGGGAGGATGATATTTTAACATTTGTTTCTCACTAGCTGAATCTATTTTAGTTGACAGTAAAATAAATTCATTTTCCCCAAGTCAAATCTGCTTTGCCTTTGGTGGTAACTGATAAGCAGTGTGCCTGTCTTTATCTCAACCCACTAGCTTTCTTGTTCTTGTTTTTTTTTTGCCATTTCCCTTCCCCTATCCTTCTGAGGAGAGGGAATGAGTGAGGAGCTGGGTGGCCATTTAAAGTTTAAAAGTTAGCCAGCATTGCCACAATAAGAAAATGTGTTAATACAATGAGAAACTTATTAGTAACCTTGATGAGAATTTATAACAAACAACGAGAGTGGTTTTCAGATATATCAATTAGTGTTTGTGGATTCCTTTAAGCAACATGAACAGTATGCTTATTTCCAGGCTGTTCTGATTTCCTGGCACACATCCATCTTTCTGGGGGTAGCTGAAAGATATATATGGTCACATCTTATGGTTTTTTTTCCTCCAACTTTTGCCTTTTCTGATCTGTCAACTGTCTAGTTGATTTTTCCTATTCAGTCAGGCCATTGCCAACCCCTATAAGTTCCAGAGGATGTTCGCTTAGAACATTCTAATTCAATAAACTGCAGCAATACTTGACATTTTTGCTGTGGTTTGAAAATGGAAAGATTTGTTGCATTTAAGCATCTGAAGATTTCATGGAAATTATCTTCCTTAAAGTACATGAGAAATAGTAAGAGAGGCATACCAATATGAAAGGCACAGTGTTGTAACAGGACTTTAGCAGAACTTTTAACAATCTTCTAAAATGTAATGTTTGAGCTCAACTGATTCTCGGGACCCTCAACAAGATGAAAGTGTTTTAATTGTTCAGGAAACTAAAACATAATGGTACCTTCTATACTTTTGGGGGGAGGGAGTGTTTTTTGTTGTCATTATGTTGAGACCTTTTTTAGCATAACACAGGTTGTTGCAAATCTCTCACACTCCTTTGTATTGTTAACACTTAACTAAATCAAATTCAAGTAATATAGTTAATTCATCTGTTCAGATAGACTTAAACTTATGCAAAGACATTTAAATTCTACATTTGTGTCAGTTTCTCTCTCCGCTGTTACTATAAATTTTAAAAAAGGTTCAACATATCAAGCCAGAAGAAATAGATAAAGAATAAAATTATTAATATAGACAAAAATAACGATAAATCAGGACTACAGTGTTCATAACTGTATTTTGATACTTAGTCATTGTCTTCTTCACTTGCTTATCTGGATAGCTTACTTCAATAGATTAAGTCTTCCAAAGTAGTGCTCAACTCAAAAGGTAGAGCAAGTACAAGAACAACAAAAGATCATTTGTTTAAAATCCAGTTTTAGATAAAGGTATTGTCAGTTTTAATATACTTGGTTTTTCTCTCAGGTTAAAACCTGTCTAATACACAACGTGATGCTGGTTTTCCAATTTCTTTCACAAGGGTATTTCTTCCATGAGTTAGCAACAAGAGTATAAGAATTGAATATTTTACTTTTATAAGGATTTCAGGGTTTTTTTTCTTCTCAATAGTAATATTGTAAATGAACTTTTCAGTTTTCATAAATATGGAAACCTTGTATAAGCAATGCCAACATCAAACAAAAAGAAAACATCAAATATGACATATATGCATTGAATCACTCATGAATGTATACTATATAACTTACGGGTTTTGTAATGGACCAGTGAGAGCAATCTATGGGGGAAATATAAAAATAGATTTTAGAGGACAAGATTACATTACAGTGATTTTTTTTGTATGACATAATTTGTTATTTAAAAAACAAAAACAAACCCAAAACCAAAATATCACCCAGTGACATAAAAAGCTGCAAGAACACCCACCAGCTCAGGCTATCAAACCTGAAGCTATATACCAATAAATTAAAAAGAAAAGCAAAAATCTTGAACTCACAAAGCAATAAGCTCCTTATATTTTATTAAAAAGACATGTAGTATTCTATCAAACTTCCATATTTTAAATTAAAATTAATGGCATTTTTACTTTACAGAAATGAAAATTAAAAAATAAGTACAAGCCTCAAACAATGACATCTGCCTATGATATCTTATTGCTGTGTTTAGTTCCTAAGAATAGATTCTTTGCTCTGACAATTTCTTATTTCGAATACAATGAAATAATTATATAGTGTTAGAATATGATCCATATCAAATTCCAGGCCTGAGCTGGCTCACAGTTTAGTTTCTTTGGGATGCACTTGCACTTTGGATCTAGTGCAAGATTAGGCCATAAATAGATATCTGAAGTATAGAAGGTTTTGACTGCATATATACATAGGCAAACCTAAAGCATTTTTTTCATAATTGATAGTAACTCATATTGTTGTAACTGGTGTTGATCAACTATTTCTCCAACAAAATTATAAATCTTAATAATACATATTATTAAATATTAGTTGAGTGCTGAATTCACCCATGAGGATTTATAAAATTTAAATTATTACAGTTTTACTGGGAAAACTTTCTCAAGGTTTCCTGTTGCTCTCTAATCTTGGCTCAATGCTAAACTGGAGCTATGTGGTATGAACTCACAAATGGTAGGCATTGTAGTTTGAGTACTGTACTTATGGAAACAAGAAATTTCAGCAAAAGTGAATGGGATAGTTGACACTGAATATGCTAGGCCATGTAGGAGGATGGTTTTGCAGCCTGGTGGGCACTAAGATGGGAGACCTGAGTACAAGTTCTACCTCTCATGACATTTGCAATTCAAAATGAAATAGTTTAAATATGAAAAATTGGAAGTTAGGCACCCAAAATGCAGATGAGTGAGTACTATAGCCAGTATAATACATTTTTACGTGAGATATCAGGATTCAAAATCCTGCTCCAGGACAAAGTGAGGTGGAATCAATTCTGAGTTACCTTCTTTTCAAGTGTCTGTTGAACCCATCAGGATAATGTCATATAATAGTGATAAATTCAGAAGACCTGAAGAAGTTTATCACTTATTTCATTTCTCTCAAGCTCAGCCTAAACAGACATTTCAGTATCTTTATTTTTCTTTCCAATATCAAACTTAATATATTTCCAAATAAGAAAAAAGAAAAAAAAATAAAAAGCAAACAAACAAACGCAAGCCCTCAGGACATCAGATAGCTCTTTCACACAAATTCAACTAGACAGGTTGAAAACTTCCTCCAGCCATTCTGGTCTTGACCACTGCAACAGCACTTCACAAAATCCAGCCAGGAACTGTTCCTAGAGCTCAGACTGAAAGGGAATAAAATACTATGTTAATATTATTTTTGAACATTCAGAATTATGTCCTTCATAATTCTCTAATATGTATTCAAATGAGAAAAAAAAAAAAAAAGGAAAAAAAAAATCTATGCACATGCATTTCATCATTGCCAGTCACAGAATGTAATAGCCCAACACTGGCTTTCTTGAAAAATTTTGTTTCATGTACTTTTTATACATTCACAGACTATAATGGGAATCAAACACCCACAGGCCATTCAGTTGAAATGTGAAAAAGGCCCTGACAAAGTAGCACAATGTTTGCTTGAAGCCAGAAGTTGTCATCTGAAAGGAAAAAGGGTCACTCAATTAGTGAAATAAGATTAGATGTGTGAATTGCAGGTTTTCCTGCAGAAGATAGATTTACTCACTAGATCAACAGGGCAGTGAACTGTGACTACTAACAGATAACTCAGGAAGAAAATATTTCAGATAATTCATTCTTTTTCAAGCAGGAATGCCAAATAGCAGTCATTAAACACATTTTCTGTCATCGACTAGACACATACTAATATAAAGTGATCCTTGTTTTAGAAAAATTTCTTTAGATATAAAGCCCTGAAACTATTTTTCTCATCCATACTGTCAACACCAAAAAAAAAAGGAGTTGTTGTTTTTGTTTTGTTTTGGTTTGGTTTTTTTTTTTTAAAGTAGAATAAAAAAAGAAGTTCTTGGATATAAACTAGTATGGTGCCATTTAGATCTGATACTTCACGTACTTCTTATCATTAATCAGTACTAATAGAATTAAGGCTACATGGAACTGGCACCAAAGCACGTAATTGCCTAAATAAACAGATATCGGTGCTTACTAGCATTTTGTATTCTTCAAAGACTGTAGGCAGCTTGGTGAAGCCTAGAAAATTAAATATACATCTCTAAATGCCTGAACAGCTTTGAATATCGACCTAGATGGAATCTTGAGATTTTTTCTAACAGGTGTCAGTGGTCCTATAGGTTGCTGAAATACAGTCATGTGTATGAAGTGTAGTTAAGTTTTGAAGGGAAAAAAATATTATTAGGTCAGCAATCCCTTCTGTATACTGTACTGAGCTAGGAACAGATTAAGCCCTTGGCACACAGGAGAGTTCGCCTTCCCAAGTCTGCAGGACAGGTACAGGGAACTAGGCTTGGAGACACCAGCTCTTGTTACTGAGTCGCAAAGCCTCACACAGCTGTTAGTACAAACTGTTAGATGCAAGAAATCTAGAAAACCTGGCCCAGAATATTTATTAATGGCTCATTGTCTCCTTTGAAATAGTTCTCTGGTTTATGTCCATGACTCTGCAAAAGCACAGCTTTGCGAACGTCCTATTGCTTCACTGGGATCAAGAACAAGGCCAGCCTTTGAAACAGCAGGCTGAAATGATGTAGGGGAAGAAGTTACATGATGCAGAAGGAGAAGCTGGGAGAAGGCTCAGAGGGGCAGGGGGGAATCCAATTGCTGTCTTCAACAACCTTAGTTGTAGGTAGTTATAGGGAACACAGAGCAAGACACTTCCTAGAAGTGCACAAGCAAAAGTGCAGGAGGCAGTGGACACAAGCTGCAATAAGGTGAACTGGGATTAGATATAAGAAAAGATCTTAGTGAGGTTAGTCAGACTCTGTAACAGGTTTCCAGACAGGTTGTGGGATCTCCATCCTTGGAAACTTTCAAGACTTGACTGTACAATGCCCTGACCAACCTGGTCTGTCTCTTATCTCTTGAGTAGCAGGTTGACCCAGGTAACATTCAAAACAACCTAAATTATTTGATGATTCTATTATTATCTGCACTGATAATAACACATTTAAGTCCTCAGTATGAAAACAGCACTTCAATTTTTAAGTTTATTTAAGCAATTGTTTATTCTACACTTCCATGGCCCTAAAACACCTCTGGTAAATGAAAATTTTAAACTAAATAACAGCTTTCAAAATTGCTAGCTTTTAAGCATGCATCCTTCTGCTTCAGATATATTTGTTTTCCTTACCTCTAGTAAGAATTATGTTTGCTGGTTTATTTTTATTCCATCCCTGAGTTTTGCAATAGCTTATTTCTACAGCTAGAGAAAAAGAGGTGATGACAGCTAAATTAATCAGGATACTAGTACTTCCAGTTGAGCATGTCTATAAAATGAGTGAACACGGAGTCAGGCACTCAGAGTTTTATGGCTTAAAAAATCCTTCTTATATAGTATGAA
This sequence comes from Athene noctua, assembly GCF_965140245.1. Classification (NCBI taxonomy): domain Eukaryota; kingdom Metazoa; phylum Chordata; class Aves; order Strigiformes; family Strigidae; genus Athene; species Athene noctua. The sequence continues at coordinate 185,078,310 of NC_134037.1, forward strand.
GTTGCAAATACCATTTGGAACTTAATGAAGTACATTTTGCAGCAATTTTCCATGAACGTCTTTTGTCAAGAACAATAGGTTTGCTGCTGTGCACTCTTTACACTTCTTACAATGCAGTCCATGTCTTATTTAGGATCTATAGTCTTTGTAGATCTGCTGTCTGATGGTATTAGCACAATCATAGTACCCATTATAAGTATCATTTGCATAGACACAAAAGGAAGAAAGGAAGTAAGTAAATATCATCTCTTATATTTTTCTAGAGAAAAAGTCAATTTACATTTATTTCCTCTTCTGTGAAGTAACTTTTAAAAATATTTTTTTCTGTGTTTTTTTGAACTAAATATTGTATTACAGTTTAAAAAGCCCTGGTTTTAAATGCTTGGAAATTTGTAGTCTGACATGAATGTTACTGAAAATATCAATTACTTGAGGTAGCCTGGTGAAACCAGATGCCTAGTAGCGGCTTTCTGGGGGCCCAAGTGAAAGAAAAGCAAAGACTGAACTCATCAGATTTATTCTATCACAGCACAAGAAACCCTGTGGATAGAGAAAAAGCATGTTCCGAGAACATGTTTTCACTGTCATATCAAAGGGCATACCAACCTGGTTTCTTTAGGACTTGCCCTGGTCCAGTTCTACTTAACAAATTTATTAATATCTGGCTGATAGAGATTATTATTAAATCTGGAGAGCACATCAAGGTTGGGAGGACTGCCAGGAATATGTACACAGGGTTTAACATGGTCTTGGCAAATTGGTGTGAAAAAGATGTAATTCAGTACAGAGAATACATTGCTTTGCACTCAGGCATGTATAATCAGTTACAATGGAAAAAAAAAGGTCTGATCTAAAAATTGAACTATACTGATGTCAGTCTTTTAGAAAAAAGACCTTCAGGTTACGGTGGATCACAAGAACAACATGATCCACCAAGATCATGCTGCTGTGAAAAGTGCAGTTATTATACAGACAAATGATCCTTCTGCTCCGCTCTGCACTGAAAAGCCCTCAGCTGAGTACTTCTCTGGTCTTTGGCAGCCCTTCAAGAACCTTCCAAAACTATTGGAGAGACTCCAGAGAGGTCTAGAAAACCTGACCTACAGGAAATATTGAATGAAATGGGAATGTTTAAATTAAAGATGAAAAGACCAATGCGTGATGTGACAGCAGTGTTCAGGTACAAAATGTGCTGAACGATTGAGCGGTTGCTCTCTGTATCACTGTGGATAGGATAAAAAGCAATGGGCTAAATTATAGCAAATGTAACCAAGGGTGCCTATTCGCAAAACTACCTAACAGCTAGTGAAATATTAGAATAGATTGCCTGGGCATATTGTGGACCCTCATTGCTGAGAGGTTTTTAAAGAAAGATTAGGCAGACATATGTCCTGCCTGATAAGGCAAAATGAGATAGTTCAAAATTTGGATTTGGCTTGTTCAGTCTCAAGAAGGTGAAAATGATCCAGTCTTTCACTATGGATAGTGGCTGGGCAAAGATGAAGGACCTTCCAGAGGATGGGAGCCCTCAAAATAACACTAAAACCAAAAGTGTCTGAGAAAAATGATATCCCTGTTTTGTAATTCACGTTCATCCTCATCCCTAGCTCTTATTGTTACTATTGTGACAAACCAGTTTGTTTACCTCTGAGTATGCTAACAGCTCTAATTTTTTATTTTTTTTTTACATCAACCTGCCTACATTTTCATGAATGTTGAAATACTATGTTATCTAAGATTAGAGAAGTTCTTAGTGGAAAGGGAAGGGCAGAAACTCCCCTATCATACCCCACATTTAATCATGGGTGTAGCAGAAACTCTAAACCAAGAGATTTAGGCTGGCTCAACTAGCAAGCCTCAGTGATAAGAATAAAACACTGAACTGGCAATGGAGCTGATTTGATCACACTTTTATCATGGGTAATGTCAGAAACGTAATGAATAATATTATGGCCTATACCAGAGGGGTGTTAATTGTTCCCAAAGAAGAGCTATATTATCTTGGGACAGGACAAAAAAGTTACACTTGACACCGCCTGTTATTACAAATAATCCTCTTGATTATAATTTTTAGATAATTGCATTAAAACCCACAAAGAGATACATCTTCAATAAATACAGGACACAGCAGGTGCCATGGATACATTTTTTCTAAAAGATCATCATTGACTGAAGATTATTGTTTGATTAAATTGACTGCCTGATGGTGAGGCTTCCAACAAATAAACACAGCCAAGAATTTAATCAACAAACTGCATCATATTTGCATCTATTCCATGTTCAGTCTACTTAGAGAAGGAACAGATGCAGACTCAGTAGGAGTCAGAAGGAAAGGAATCAATAGGGAAATACTCTATTAAGAAGTTTCTGAATTTATAATCCAACCTTGACCTAAATATGTTTAGATTCTCAGTCTGTAGTTCTGTTGAGTTGATAGTCTCTGAAATCCGTATTCTCTCTATTTAATAATGTCCCTTTGCTTGCATTATTAGTCTAAATGAAATGTTGAAATAAATTATTTTTTTAAGTCCTTCCGACATATGCTAGTGCAGATGTTACTCTAAACAACTACCTTTGCCTGCAGTTTATCTTTGTGTTTAGCCTATAGCTGCTTTGTAAGGATTTGTTCCCCAAAATAAATAAATAAATAGCTCTGTTTCAATCCATCTAGGGCACAAAATTATAACTGCCAGACTACTTTGTGAGGGAGTCACCAGACCATAGGGTCTTCAGACATGCATAGGGAACAACATTATCCTTTATTTTGTCTTTCAAGGGTGTGTATAGACTTGGGCTGGAGTTGTCTCGGGACCATGTTCCTAGAAGCAACTGTGCAAGACACAGCTGATTCACAAAATAGGCTGTGTCAAAATGCCTCTGGCAGCCTCCACAGTCTTTTGCCACTGCCTGCTTTCTGGAAGGTGCATCACAAATACACGGTATAGCAAAAGTCTCCTCTCTATACCAATGTAGACAGACTCCATCCTTTGACTCCCTTTTCCCCTCCCGTCCCCTTTCACATAGCCCAAACTGTGCGGTCTTAGTTTGGCAGCATATTCCTGAGTAGTTGCAAGTTAAAGTTAAGTGGCTGAATAATGGTTGGTAGTTACAGGATGGTCCTCACCCTCAGTTCCTTTCAGTAAAATGAATGTCACCAAAAAATGTGCAATCAATAACATATTTTTTCAGCGATGTGTTTAGTTAAATAACAGAATAAGTTTGGAAGCAAAAGTCAGGTGAAGTTTTAAGAAAAAAAGAAAACTACATTTAAAAGTTGTTTGGAAAATTTTCTCTGAAATGTTATTGTGCAATTGTCAACAGTAATCAAATGAAGACCACAAAAAAATCTATTCATGTATTGTTTTCTTCTTTATAAATTTTTTAGCATTTTTTAGCATAAAAGCAAGAGTAATTCAGGGAGAATGGCTTTACAGACAACTGCAAGGAAAAGGAAGCTATTTTTTACCTAAAATTTAGACATATAAGAAAAAAACATATTTAGATCAGAGTTATTCTTTTACCTGTGGAAAAGATCTGCACAGAGTATTCAGTCACATGCATATGTCCAATGGACAGGGATTTATGTAGGAAAAGACATATTAAGATATTAATCTGTAAATACACCACACCATAAATATGCATGTGTGTATGTATCTATAAAAGTGTATCTATACATATGTATAAGTATATACGGATATGTAAATGAATATACTTTAATTCATAAAATACTTGTGCATTGTGCAGACACAGATAGTTCCATTTTGAGACTTGGATGTGTAATGGCTTTATATGGAATAATGAAGTATGTAGTTGCAGACTTCATAAATGAAAGCATAGAGGATTATAAAGCCATAGCAACATAATTTATGTCAGATAGTTTTGACCCTGACTAACACAGTAGGACCTTGCTGAATATCTTGTATTACTCCTGGATTTTTTTTTTTTCCTGAGGCTGCAGGATTCATACTCTCACCAGCTGATCACATGGTGAATGGGGGTTTTGACCTTTTTGCCATGGCAAAACAGGGAAAATTTAAACCCTTGAAGACTGACAACTGTTTATAGAGAGTCTAGGTTGTTGATTAATTGGATTGGAAGTTAATTTAGGGGAGCAACTTCATAAGGAAGGTTCAGCTTCCATAAGCTTCCATAAGCTACTATAGTGGCATTTAATTCACATGGGATTTGTAGATGTTAGAAGTAGAATCTCACTATAGTTAATACACACCCAGGCATCTTCATAGGTGAGATCAACTGCACTCAACCCATCTTAAAATAGGTGAGAAGAACCATCCTCAGAAGACGCCTCTCTCCTTGCATGGCCTGTAGGAGGATGAACTGATAATGGATGCGTAGACTACAGACCAAAGATTTTTAGATGTCTAAAGCTGCATGAGATGAATTCTGCCTTCAGTTGCCTATACTACCCTGCATCCCCAGGGCTTGATTTTTCAGGTAAGAGGAAATCCACTAAGTCCTCATACTTGTGTGAAGGTGAGCTACAGTTCATGGGGATGCCTGAGTTCATGGGGTTGCTCTGCACTCCTCCCATAGAGAAAAAATATAACGTATAGTGTGTGAGTTATTACTCTTGAGCAAGATAAGGAGTCTGTACATTTATTTAATTACATCCACTGTTTTATACTTTTTCCTTTAGATCCAACATAAAAAATGGGCAGCTTTGTTACAGGTGAAAATTGTTTCTTGTAAAGGTAATTTTATAATATTTTATACATATAAGTAGAATTTTTTCCCCTAATGCATATTGTCCAGTTTAATTTGAATTGGATTATTTAACTTTCATATTACATAATCTGTAAAATAGTTGTTGTCTGTAGTTAAAAACAATGCAACAAGTGCACATAACTTAAGCAAAATAATCCCTTGTATTTTATCATTCTCTTTAATAAAATAATAAGTAGAAGTTATGTTTTTCATGTTTTTGAAGACCACTATATATGCTGCTGAGTGACTCCATCAAATACGTACAGATTTGGAAATGCTGGTTTCCTTAACTTCCCTGAAGACTCTATTCCAGTTGTTTCTGGAAATTTAGTGTAATACATATAAAGGATTTTACTGTTGGTGAGGAAATAAATGGATTCTTTTTTGGCTTGTTAGGAGGAACTATATGGTGTAAAAGTTGCAGGGTAGGAGTCTGTTAACAATAATGCATATTGCAAAAGTATAGTAAAAATAAATCACACACATTAAAACAATTTGTCTAACCAAATAGCTAAAAACCTTATTAATAATATCCTCAACAAGGAATACAACAAATCCAGTATGATTAATTATACGACATTATCCAATGTGAACTCAATAGGTACAGTATTTCACTGTTTAGAAAAAAAATTGCCATAGAAAAGTTTTCCTCCTTTCAGAATAGAAATTTCCAAGGGTATTATTTAGATAACTGTTTCAGTGAGTTGTGAGTCTATTTTTAAATTTTTTTTTCATTTAAGCTTCTCTTGACAGAAGTGACAGCAGGTTTAGAAAATCTCATTTTTATTTGTTTTCTCTTTCTTTTTAACCTCTCCCACTCCACAGTTCATTCTGATACTTGAGATTTTTTTTCATGGATAAATGAGTTTCAAGTTTTACTTTTGTTTAATTTTGTTTCAGAAATAATGAAAATATTACCTGAAATACCTGTCTGCACCTGGTACATCACACAGGACTTGGACCAAAAAAAAGGAGAGATGGTGTAGCTGAGTACATCAGTTTACTACTCTGTACTTACACTGATCATCATTCCTCTTTAAAAGTCTTCCCAGGAGAAAATAATTTGAGGTACTCAGGGGTGTATTAACTTGCTGACTCAGGATTCCAATATTATTGGGTTGCATTCATAAGCTACTTGACCTATTGATGCACTAAAGTACATGTTCAGATTAAAATTAATGTTTGAATCTAATCGATAGTTAGAAATTTTCGGCTACATCAGGTTTGATGATGACTTTTCATTCTGTACTATATCCTTTTGACAGATTAAATAAGTATATTCATAGATCTTGTGGCTTTGGCAAACTAATCACTGGAAGGTGAGATATACATCTCCTGCATCCAAAAGATCTTTGCCACATTGATTAGTTACCTCTAGGCACTGCAGTAAGAGAGCTTCACATTTAACGCCTGACTACTTCTGTCATAGGTGCCAAAAATATTGTGATTAAATGGTTTAGTGGGTACTGCTCAAACTTGTAATAAATAATTCTGATCACGGATGCCAAAAAGGAAATGGTTTGAGTACTGTGGTTATTTTTAATAGTACTTTTTTATTTAACTAGTATTAAATTCAGTTGATGTATTGCTTAAAGAGGAGGTAAGCATAAGAAAGAGTTGGGCCCATCACTTTCAACATCTAGTCAATGTCAAAACAGCTGTTGGTGGTGTATTAGACTGTTCAACTCACAGAGCCTGTTGCTGCCTCAGTAAAGCTGTAGAGCAATATGTGAGGTTGACAAAAGACAGCAAGCACAGAAGATGATAAGACAAAGTGTGCAGATAATATAGTTTATAAATATTGCAAAATGAGTTGCAATCCTCCAGGTGAAAGATTACACTACCTATTCTATTCTATTTATTTATTTATTTGGGGCACAAAGATCATTTCACAAATCTAAACAAATTTAAAATCTGTAATAAATATTCAAGTCCTTATGATAGTCTACAGTAGTAAATGGCTGAATGGCAATTGGTTTCCTGTGGTAATTAAAATCTTCTCTGAGAATCTCCTTGTCTGCTGGTGATATATATCACAGAAATAGACTTCACAAATCATAACAATGAGTTTAGTCATACCAAGGTTTACACTGTTCACCAAGTCCAAAAGAAGTATTGAGAGAGCCACCCAGACTTAAGCGATACAATTAAGCTTTCAAAATGATAGGGACTTGATAGCCTCATGGGAAGAATTCTACATTTGCCTTCTACAGATGAATATCTGTGATAGACTCAAAAGAATTTCAACTCTGTCATTCCCTGTTTTGAACAGGAATCAAACAAGGAGACATCCAAGACAGTAGTTCTGGCAGTACTAGTGGTGCTAGCATCAGTATTAAGCAACTCAACTCACGGGGTTAAACTTTGGACTTGTTCTGTACAGGAATGTCTTAATCTTTCCATGTTGCACACAACCTCTAGCATTGCCAAACCTTGTGCAAAGAAACTCTTGTATGCCAGTGACTGTGCACTAATAGCAACATCTCAGACAGACTTTCAACTTTAAGTAGATTGATTTTCTACCTTTACAGCTATTTCTGGACTAATATAATCCTGAAGGAAATTAAGAGTATTTGTTAAGCAAACTTTAGAAAAGGACAGATTGAATTTATGACAATTTCAGGTTTCGTTTTTCTTGGATGTGTGATTTTGCCAATACTGTTAAAAAGTATTTCCTTATATTCCAAATGTCTTTACCAGGATTATACAGGGAGACGAGAGGTTAGATAGGCTCAGGCTCCCAACCATCTTAGATATACCTATAGTTCTTGTGCTTGCTGCCCTGTTGTGGGAGCTAAACATTGGATGCTGTAGAGAATACATAAACTGTGTGGTCCACCCAGAGGTACCATTATGTTCTTGTTTGAGTGAAGTAACACAGTGGAATGAAGAAAGATGGTCTTTTGTACTGCTCTGACTGCTTGTTGCAGACACTGTCATCAATGAAGATACAAGATTAAAAATGTCTCAAATGTGCACGGTGTGGACAGCAGATGAACACCCAGGCCGGTTTATATAATCTCCTGGAATCACAAAATCATCTAGTTTGGAAAGGACCTGGAAGACCATCCAGTCCAACCATTAACCTAACACTGACAGTTCCCAACTACACCATATCCCTCAGCGCTATGTCAACCTGACTCTTAAACACCTCCAGGGATGGGGACTCCACCACCTCCCTGCGCAGCCCATTCCAAGGCCTAACAACCCGTTCTGGAAAGAAATACTTCCCAATATCTAGTCTAAACCTTCCCTGGAGCAACTTGAGGCCATTACCTCTTGTCCTGTCGCTTATTACTTGGTTAAAGAGGCTCATCCCCAGCTCTCTGCAGCTTCCTTTCAGGTAGCTGTAGAGGGCGATGAGGTCTCCCCTCAGCCTCCTCTTCTCCAGACTAAACACCCCCAGTTCCCTCAGCCGCTCCTCGTACCACCTGTGCTCCAGAGCCTGCACCAGCTTCGTTGCCCTTCTCTGTACATGCTTGAGTCATTCAATGTCCTTTTTGTAGTGAGGGGCCCAAAACTGAACACAGGAATCGAGGTGCGGCCTCACCAGTGCCGAGTACAGGGGTCAGATCCCTTCCCTGTCCCTGCTGGCCACGCTATTGCTGACACAAGCCAGGATGCCATTGGCCTTCTTGGCCAACTGGGCACACTGCTGGCTCCTGTTCAGCCAGCTGTCAATCAACACCCCCAGGTCCCTCTCTGACTGGCAGCTCTCCAGCCACTCCTGCCCAAGCCTGTAGCGCTGCTGGGGGTTGTTGTGGCCCAAGGGCAGCCCCTGGCATTTGCCCTTATTGAAACTCCTCCAGTTGGGCTCAGCCCATGGCTCCAGCCTGTCCAGGTCTCTCTGCAGAGCCTCCCTACCCTCGAGCACATCAACACTCCCACCCAACTGGGTGTCATCTGCAAATTCACTGAGGGTGCCCTCGATCCCCTCGTCTAGATCATCAAGAAAGTTGTTAAACAGGAGTGGCCCCAAAACTGAGCCCTGGGGGACACCACTTGTGACCGGCCACCAAATGGATTTAACTCCGTTCACCACAACTCTTTGGGCCAGGACATCCAGACAGTTTTTTACCCAGTGAAGCGTGTGCCCATCCAAGCCACGAGCAGCCAGTTTTGCCAGCAGAATGCTGTGGGAAATGGTATCAAAGGCCTTGCTAAAGTCAAGGTAAACACCATCCACAGCCTTTCCCTCATCCAATGAGCAGGTCGCCCTGTTGTAGAAGGAGATCAGGTTTGTCAGGCAGGACCTGCCTTTCATAAGCCCATGCTGACTGGACCCGAGCATCTGGTTGTCCCACATGTGTTGTATGATGGCACTCAGGATGAGCTGCTCCATCAACTTCCCGGGCACCAATGTCAAGCTGACAGGCCTGTAATTTCCCGGATCATCCTTCTGACCCTTCTTATATATGGGTGTCACACTGGCCAGTTTCCAAACTGTCGGGACCTCCCCGGTCAGCCAGGACTGCTGGTAAATGATGGAAAGCAGCCTGGCAAGCACCCCAGCCAGCTCCTTCAGCACCCTCAGGTGTATCACATCCGGTCCCACAGACTTGTGTGTGTCTGTGTGATGCAGCAGGTCACTGACTGTCTCCTCCTGGATTGTGGGGGGGTCGTTCTCCCAGTCTCTGTCTTCTGGCTGAGGAGGCTGGATTCCCTCAGCACAACTAGTCTTGTTATTAAAGACTGAGGCAAAGAAGGCATTAAGGACCTCAGCTTTCCCCTCATCACTTATTACCATGTTTCTTCCTGTGTCTAGCAGGGGATGGAGACTCTTCCAGGTCTTTTGCTACTGACATAGAAACATTTCTTGTTGTCCTTGATTGCTGAAGCCAGATTAATTTCCAGCTGGGCTTTAGCCCTCCTGATTTCCACCCTGCACATCCTCACAGAATCTTTGTAATCACTGTGAGTGGCTAGCCCCTTCTTCCAAAGGCTGTAAACCCTCCTTTTCTCCCTGGGTTGCAGCCAAACTCCCTGTTCAGCCAGGGTGGTCTTCTCTGTCACCGGTTTCTCTTACAGCACCTGAGGACTGCCTGCTCCTGAGCCATTAACACTTCCTTCTTAAAGAGTGCCCAGCCTTCCTGGACCCCTATACCCTTCAGGATTGTCTCCCAAGGGATCCTTTCAAGTAGGTGCCTAAACAAGACAAAGTCAGCCCCTTGAAAGTCCAGAATGTCAGTTCTGCTTAGCCCTCTCCTGGCCTCTCTAAGAATAGAGAACACTATTATTTTGTGATCACTGTGCTCTAGTCATCCTTCAACTGCCACATCATCCACCAGTCCTTCTCGGTTCACAAAGAGGAGATCCAGCAGCGAACCTTCTCTGTTTGGTTCTCTCACCAGCTGTGTCAAGAAGTTATCTCCCACGCATTCCAGGACTCTCCTGGACTGGTCCCACTCTGCTGTGTTGTATTTCCAGCGGATGTCTGGGAAGTTAAAGTCTCCCACAAGAACAAGGGCAAGCGATAGTGAGATTTCTCCTTAATTCCTATAGAATATTTCACCCATCTCTCTGTCCTGGTTGGGTGGCCTATAGTAGACTCCTACTGCAACATCTGCCCTGTTGGCCTTTCCCCTGATTCTAATGCAAAGACCCTCCACCCTGTCTTCACTACACTTGTACTCAAAGCAATCATAACCGTGTGTTCATTTAGTACATTGTGGGTCGTTAATAAATGCTTGGACTTGGAGACTTGTTGTCCGCTCCAATTGGGGATTTGCGAATCTGAGTCACTTGTCCCCCTCGTCTGAGCGGGACGTGACAGGGTCCCATGGTCCTAGAAAGCAAAACCTTTCTGCACAACAGCCACTACACAATCATCTACCCAAGTCTGCATACAGTTACAGTGATATGAACTAATTGGGATTACAGAGACATGGTGGGATAGCTCACACACGGCTGTGCCTGATCTTGGTTGCCCTCACCAGACCTGATTCTGAATTCACACCCATGGTCTTACATCCCAGTATGGTCTCAGCCTATCTCCATCCCTATTAAAGTGCCTGATGCCCTGGACTGAGGCTGCCCCTAGCCTGCCTTTCTCCCTGTCTGGGGTGGTAGGATGAGCTCTGTCTGGTGAAGCCCTGACTTGCTAGTCACCTTGAGGAGGTTCTGCTGCTTCCAGCCTCTGGTCTCCATGATGCCACCAGCCCCTGTGGTGTCCTGACAGTAGTCCACATGGAAGTCTGTGACAAGCTGATACTTTATAAGTCTGCATGGGACCTGTTCTTTTAATATCTTTATTGATGACCTGAAAGAAGGGAAAAAGTACACTTATGTCATATTTTCAAATTACTCCAAGTTGGGGTGACCAGCTGGTACACTGGAAAACATATCTGCTACTCTGGAGAGGCTGGAAAAATGGGCAAACAGGTTCTCATGAAATTCCACAAGTACAAATGAGTCCCTGATGGGTCCCTGTAGGCAAAGAAGACCCCCTGCAATGACACTAACTGAAGAGCAAGATGTTGTGGAGCAGCTCTGTGGGAAAGGTCCTGGAGTGGTGATGGGCAGTAAGCAAAATGTGAACCCATGGTGTGCCCTAACAGCAAACGCGGTAAACAGCTCCTGGGCTATATGAACAGGGGTATGTTCCATAGATTGAAAGACAAGATTGTCAACCCTCCATGTAGTATTTGTCAGATCATATTTTGAGACTGTTTTGGTTCCTGGCACAGCAAAGGCATGGGCAAATGGTGGGGAGCTCAATGGAGGGTCCCCAAGATGGTGAGGGCTGGAGCACTTTATCCATGGGGAGGAACTGGCAGAGCTGGTCTCGGTTAGGCTGGAGAAGGGATGGCTTTATCACACCAGGCTCCTAGCACCTACAAGAGGTCATGAAGGAGATGGAGGTGGTCTTGTCACAGTGGTGCAGGACAAAAGGGTGAGAGACAATGAGTGCAGTAGAGATTCAGGCTGAGTATAAGGAGAAACTGTTACCCCATAAGGACAGTGAGGCAATAGAGCAGGTTGCTCTGAGAGACTGTGTCACCTCTGTCTTTCCTGTGTTTCAAGCCCCAATTAGACCAAGCTGTCTCTGATTTGGGCAGAGGTCTGGACTAGAGACCTCCTGGGGTCCCTCCCAGCCTGAATTATCCAGTGATAATTCTAAGTACAACAATATATACAAGAGAATGGGGGTATATTTTTCATTCCTTACATATTTATATACTTCATATTGGATTTACACTATTTTCATATTCATATAGGGCAAAGTAATGTTCATTCAATGCAAGAGAGGATTAGAAATCAATATTTTGGCTACCAGAGGGCATAATATTTTTTGCATTATTATTGCTATTCACTATATTTACTTACTTGTCTTTCAAACTTTTGTAATGAAAATAATTTGTTGAAATATTTTCTGGAAGTATTTATTATACTCACTAAGTTTCAGAAAATAAAACTCCCTTAAAAGGAACAGCAAGAAAATCTAAGACATAGTAACTTTGAGGTTGATTTGTAGATACTACAGCTATTTTGAAGACAACAGATTTGTTTGTATTATGTCATTTCTCACCCAGCACAGCATGTGCCTTCATTACAAACATACGCATTGGGCTGGGCTGAAAATATTCCCAACCTAAGTCAAAATTAGATCCAAGTGAGATCTCTTGAGTGTAGTGAGAATTGGAATGAAGGCCCCCAGCTATAAAGAATATGTATAACAATATCCTGAGAATAATATTCACCCTAGAAAGTGCTAAGAATTTAGGTTTATTATGCCTCACTGTGTAGGTGACAGAAAAGTGGGCGACAGAAAAGAATATATCAGAAATGATGGCAAAGCTGGAACAGAGACTAAAAAGCTACTGAAAAGAGAAAAAATATGTTCTGAAACACATTCACTGTGCAATATTAACTGTTAGGTAAGAATGCTAAAATGACAAAGTCCTTGGAGTATATTTACAAGAAATTCAGAAATTAATGGATAAAGTTAAACCAAAATTCTGTTCAGAATGTTAATTTCTTCATAGTCAGACAGATTTGTACCCTTATGGGTTATTACCCTAAAAATTCTGTCTCCCACTACACAAATTCAAGAAATAAATTGCATGACTGAAAATAAAATATGGAAAATCCTGAGCAAATCCCCAAATCAACGTTATAGCAAATTATTACAAATATATACATTTCAGTGAATGATTAAGATTGGCACTGAAAAGCTTATGTACTGCCAGACACACAGACTGATTCCATAAAGAACTGCATCTATTTACATATGTAAGGAGCTCACATTCATTACATTTACTTAGATGTATAAATTAATACAGGATCACTGGACTGGTAATACCATTTCTTGGAAGCTTCTGAGCAGCACTTTACATGTAACAATTCTAAAAAACCAACCAACCAGCCAAACAAACAAAAAAAATGAACAAAAGACCCTACCCCCAAATGGGTGTATAATAATGGTTTTTGGTAACAGCAACTCAAGTTGCAAATCAGTAATACATAATGAGAAATCATGCATAGAATTTTGTTTCTTGTGTGGAGCACTTGACTGAAAAAAGTAGTTGTAGTAGGCGATCACAAGGGGACAATGTATTCCCACAGTAATACAAGTCTGAAAAATGTAATTCTGAAGAGGTGACAGAGAAGATGCCTCCTGTTTTAAAAGGGAAACATACATGCTACTGACAAGATATCAGAAATAACCCACATATAATTCAAACATTTAAGAAATTAATAGATGCAGCATGAGAAAATAAAAGGAAGTATTACTTGGATGATAAAGGGGATAAAAACTCTAGTTTAGAACAGGGAATTAAAAGCATCTTGTTTCTTCAGCTTACAAAAACAAAACTCAAGAGGGATATGAGTAATATTTAGAACTTCTTACTAGAAGAAGGATCAGAGAAGGAAAAGAAAACAAAACAAATCAACTTAAATATAGGGAATGTTGGAACAAAAGTTAGTACATAAAACCTATTAATATGCATATGAATAAATGAAAGCTGGACATTTGAATAAGCTTCCTAGCTCAAGGAAGTTATAAATAATTTTTCAGATGGAATAAATATAACTCTTACCTAGTCATTGCAAGTATTGGACAATGTGAGGGTCTGCAAAACAAAAGTAATTAGACCAGGAACTTAAGAGGTCTCTTATAGTTCCAGAATCTTTAATATCTTTCTACTTAGTTTTTTGATACATAGAATTCCATGGGCTTCATTAAAGAATGAACAAATGTGCCCTTTAGAACATGTCCCAGAGTATACCAGATAGGAAAAAAAAAAAAAAAAAAAAGAAGATAAAAATAGATTGTAAGGTATTGTTTCATTACAATAGTGGCACCTGGAGTACTGGTGAAAATGTGGAGAGTATAATATAAAATGAAGGGTTAAATAGAAGTTGGAAATCTCTCATATTTTTCCTCTCTGTTTTTAAATCCTAAACCTTAAATTGCTGCTCCATCTGCTTTCAGCTCGAGACTCTGAGTCTTTATTCAGTTAAAATCCGCACTGATTTCAAAGAGTGTTGACTATATCCTCTTAACACAAAACATTCTTTGATATTTTTTTTTTTCTAGAAGTGATCAAAGATAAATACAGTGCCTCTCTCTCCCCTGGCAGTTAAATCCGTACAAACTGAAAGTCAATCAACACTGAAATATTATTATCAAATGTTCATTAATATCAGCCTAGTTTCCCTTCTATTTATGTAATGGAAAATTTAATAATGGTTTCAATGAGAGAGTAATTAATCCAAGAAGGAATGATTTTGAAAGTCTTCCTTTGAAATGCAGCAGAGTTAAAGAAACTTCAAAGATAGTTATGGATCTGTCATAACTGAGTTAAAAATTTTAAGCAATATTAGGCAATGAGATGTTGGTTTCTACATTTGGAGAGCGTTCATGAGAACTTAACGTTTCTGATTTTGAAAGGAATTTTCCACTATATTACTTCATTTCAAGTCCAGAACAGCAGAACAACAAATCCACCTTGAATTCGTATCTTGGATAGATATAGGAAGGGGAAAATGTAAAGGTTTTCTATGAAGTTTCAGTAAACCGTAACTTTCACATTTCCTAAATCCAGGAAATTGTCTACTTTTCTGAAATGTCGTTAGCTACTTGTGTTAACTAGCCAATCATTTCTGATAAAACCATGGGACCATAATGGGGCAGTACTGTCCAAGGTGCTGTATTTCAGAGGAAGTATTTCGTTGCTGCGTTGGGTTCTGTAGGTTTTGTGCTGGTTGAATCTCTTAAATATGCAATGATACATCATGTCAGGCAGAGATTACTGTGGTTTCTCAACACATTCCTCCCGTTTTTCTTTCTATCACTCTTCTTCGTTCACTCCAAAGCCATATTCTAATAGCTTCTTAACTTAAAAAGGCAACAAGTCTGGGGCAGAAATGCTCACCTCTTATCAGTTCATTAGCAAAGCATGTGTGGTGTCTGGCGTACACCATAGGGCCTCAAATGGCTACACAATTGAGCAGTGATAAACATTTGGTTTCTCTAAGTCCATGTCTCCCCCTTTGAGGCTTATCTAAGGAGTCTGACAACGCAACTTCAAGGGAGTGAGTGGTGCATCCTTTGATACACTCCTGCTTCCTTGGGTGGCATTCCTTAGAATAATCACAAAGGCCACAGATGGTCCTTGAGGTTTGCACAGACACAAGCAGGCTTTGAGACAGTCATTTGACATTTCAGTCTCTCAAAGAAGGGACCTTAAAGATCATCTAGTCCTAACCCCACTGCCATGGGCAGGAACACCTTCCACTAGACCAGGTTGCTCAGGCACACAGCCAACCTGGCCTTGAGCACTTCCAGGAAGCAGTCATTCACAAATTCTCTGGGCAACCTGTTCCAGTGTCTCAGTACCCCCACAGTAAAGAATTTATTCCTAATAACTAATTTAAGTCTACCCTCTTTCAGCTTAAACCTATTATCCCTCGTCCTATCCCTACATCCCCTGTGAAAGTCCCTCCCCATCTTTCCTGTAGGTCCCTGTTAAATACTAGAAGCTGCTATAAGTTCTTCTTGGAGCCTTCTTTTCTCCAGGCTGAACAGAACCAACTCTTTCAGCCTGTCCTCATAATAGAGGTGTGATACCTCCTGTTCATGTTTGTGGTATTCCTCTGCAACTCAAGCAGGTCTATGTCCTTCTTATGTTGGAGGCCCCAGACCTGAACACAACACTCCAGGTGAGGTCTCATGAGAGTGGAATAGAGGAGGAGAATCACCTCCCTCCACCTGCTAGTCACATTTCTCTTAGGATACTGTTGGCTTTCTGGGCTGCGAGTGTACATTTCTGACTCCTACTCAGTTTTCCCATCTAATAATACACCCAAGTCCCTCTCAGCAGGGCTGCTCTCAATTCACTCATCTCCCAGACTGTATTTGTGCAAGGGGTTGCCTCAACACTTGGCCTTGCTGAACTTCATAAGGTTCACACGGAGCCACCTATCAAGCCTGTTCAGGTCCCTCTGGATGGCATCCCTTCCCTCCAGTGTGTCAACCACACCGCACAGCTGGTGTCATCAGCAAACTTGCTGAGGGTGCACTCAGTCCCACTGACCATGTCACCAACAAAGATGTTAAACAGCGCTGGTCTCAGTACTGACCCCTGAGCAACGCCACTCATCACTGCTCTCCACTTGGACATCAAGCTGCTGACTGCAACCAGTTCTTTATCCACTGAGTGATCCATCTGTCAAATGCAATTTAGAAACAAAGATGTTGTGTGGGAGAGTGTCGAATGCTTTGCACAAGTCCAGATAGATGATATCTGTTGACCTCCCATATCCACCAGTGCTGTAACCCCATCATAGAAGGCCATCAGATTTGTCAGGCATGATTTGCCCTTAGTGAAGCCATGTTGTCTGTCACCAATCACCTCCTTATTTTCCATGTACCCTTGCATAGTTTCCAGGGGGATATGCTCCATGATTTTTGAGGTGCAGAGGTGAGACTGACTGGCCTGTTGTTCCCCGGGTATTCTTTTATTCCCTCTTTAAAAATGAGGGTTATGTTTCCCCTTTTCCAGTCAGTAGGACCTTCACTGGACAGCCACAACTTCTCAAACATGAAGGATAGTGTCTTAGCCGATTCATTCACTAGTTCCTTCAGAACTGGTGGATGTGTCTCATCAGACCCCATTGATTTGTGCACCTTTGGGTTCCTTAGATGATCTCAACCTGATCTTCTCCTACAGTGGGCAGTTCTTCATTCTCCCAGTCCGTGCCTTTGCCTTCTGTGACTTGGGTGGTGAGGCTGGAACACTTGTCAGTGAAGGCTGAGGCAAAAAAGTCATTGAGTACCTCAGTTTTCTCCATATCCTGGGTATCCAGGTTTCCTGTGTCCTTCTGGAGAGGGCCCACATTTTCTCTAGTCTTCCTTTTATCACTGATGTACCTGTAGAATCTTTTCGTGTTGCCCTTGACATCCCTGGCTAGATTCAATTCTGTCAGGGCTTTGGCCTTCCTAACATGATCACTGGCTGCAGGACAGTTTCTCTGTATTCCTCCCAGACTATCTGTCCTTGCTACCACCCTCTGTAGGCTTTCTTTTTGCATTTGAGCTTGTCCAGGAACTCCTTGTTCATTCATGAAGGCCTCCTGGAGTTTTTACCCGACTTCATCTTTTATGAGATGCGTTGCTCCTGAGCTTGGAGGAGGTGATTATTGAATATTAACCAGGTTTCTTAGGCTCCTCTTCCTGCCAGGGCTTTATCCCACAGTACTCTGCTAAGCAGATCCCTGAAGAAGTCAAGTCAAAGTCTGCTCTCTTGAAGCCCAGGGTAGTGACATTTCTGTTCACATAAAACGTAAGAAAATAAAATAAATTGTTTTTATTATTGACTTAGTAATGGAAAGGAGGAGAGAGAAGTTTTTAAATGTGTTTTTACACCATTTAACAACTTTTCAGAAGGGTTGTCTTATGATGCATAGTACATGTTAGATGCTTACAGAAAAAGTGCAACTGAGGAATAACCTACATAAATACTACAACAACGAAATTCTAACATTAGGTGACTAGGTTTATATCTTCCTCAGGCATTTTTTTTTAATTTTTAATATCATTGACAAATGTAATGCATTGTTATTGACAAAAAAAAAAAAAAAAACAAAAACAACAAACCTTCAACTGTCTATAAATAGGTTTTCTAGACAAAAATACCATGATCAAATTCTTATCTGAACTAGGTCCTGAAATAATCAAAGATAAAAATTAATTAAGCAACAGATTCAATTTAGATGGAAGCTACAGAAAAACATCCTTTGGCTAGTCTTCAGAATTCCTGAAAGCATGTGTTAATAATGTAAACTGGGTTCGTTTCTTCTCAACATGGGGTACTTTGTGAATTTTAGATCACTAATGTGCAAAAAATATAGATAATAGTCAACATCTTAAAACATATTTTCCTAAGCGCCAGAAGGTTTGATGCATCTATGACAAATTGCATTCATTTAGAATCTGGGACTATATCTAATTTTTTAAGATTTCCTGATGGTAATAAAGATGGTAGATTTTTGATACTAATTTTACTAGAGTCTATTCTTTTCTCTTACTGTTATGTCTAAGGTATTTTTCCTTTCTCTTTCTTGTCATATCTGTTTACTTTCTGTTATCTCTATGACAACATAAATGGTCTAGGCAATGAAGTGCAGGGAGAGTATATCTCTGACCTTGAATTACACTATGAGGTACGTAAAAGCCTCAGTTCTAGTGTACTGTCAGAGATCATGACATTACACAAGTTGGGAAAATGATCTTAACTTCTATGAAATAAAAAAAAATCTGAGGATTAAAATACCAAACATCATGGAAATTCTACTGTCTGACTAATTTGCACCTTCTTATCAATCACAGGTCTTTGAGAAACTCAGTTTAAGGGATAACTTCTCCAATATAAAATAATATATTTAAATTATTGGGAAATCTTTTTGATAATCCTAAATATCCTAAAAATGCCTTTTATTTTTTGGCATAAATCTGTAATGACATCTACAGATCAAAATTCAACTGTTCTGCCTGGCGAGTAGCATTGGAGCAGAGCCTGGTTCATTCTGGGCTGCCCCACTCTTGCTGCGGCAGATGAGGTGTTAAACTGGAAGCTTGAAGGTTGTTCCTCCAGCTTTGGTCTGGTACCAGTGCTGGCAGAGTCAGGCTTCCTGAGGAAAAGGAACTGGAAAAATGTGCTGCATAAACACATTGTTTCCTTTTCCAAAGAACCTTGAACTGTCCTGATGATGTTTTTGACCAGCCATTCCTCAAAGTGGCCCTTGCAGAAATGGACTGTTGTGTTGGGAGTCCCATCAGGCTGCTGTTGTAGCCGAGTGAGTTTGTGTGTCCTCCATTGAAAAGCCCAACTTGCCACCTCAAAGTACCAATCTTGGCGCTGCCTGAACAAAAAGGGATTAACTAGGAGTCCTGTTTGCTCGATACTCAAGCTCTGCACCCTTCTGGTGGGCTCCTCGTTGGGTTGTGCCTATCTTGTGTCTCGTCCCACAAGAGGTACTGGCTGACTTGTCCCAGTGTCCATCTCTAGGACTTGTGCAAAGCTCATAAACCAGCTGTAATCCAGCTGTAATATCTTCGCATATCAGACACTCATCTCATGGCAAAGGTAAACTTGTCATGTTTCTTCCTAAGGCTTCTCTTATGAACATCTATTCTACACTGTATTTTCAGAAGTGTGAAGATCAAATTCCATATATTTTATTTTTATTTTTGCTAATTTGCTCTATGTTATGTTTTATGATGTTTTTAATCCTCCTTTTTTAATTTTTTGTTTTTAAGATGAACTAGGGACAGGTGTGGACTTGCCACAGACCTAGGCCATTATTAAAGTCCTTTAAAGTAGCATGATACATAGCATCTTCATGTATATTTATTATATACATGTTAATTATGAAACATAAACATAATAAAGGACATCAAGGATGTTTTATTGCAATACATGCCTTCACAACGACTAGTAAAATTTTCATGTATATATTGTGTAACATACCATGCACATGCTATTTTTTATGTGGCGGTGTAATTTTTTCAAAACACTGATAATGTAATTCAAGCTACACACACACACACACACACACACAAATAATCTTGAAGTGTTCTGTCAGATGTTATGCCAAGTGACTTGACATGTTAACTGCTGCGGTTTTTGGTTGTTTCACTTTTGTAAGTGAAATTATTGTGTAGAGAACATAGAAGTAAAGGATATTCAGTCATTTATTGACCTCCACAAAGCTCTGAACTTTTCTTTCTCATTACCTTATGCAGTCAGTAGCAACAGATGTCTTCCTGTGTGATGGATAGCTTTTATGTTGTCCTTTGTTTTAACCTGAATGAAACTATTTTGCCACAAGTCAATATGGGGGAAAAAATCAAAGAATTCAGATTCTGTCCTGATTCCATCCTCATGAGTGTATAACAAGGATTCAAACTTCATCTTAAAAAACCATTCCATAAAGGACAAAATCATGCCGAATTTCTCTCATTATTTCTAAAGAGGAAAACAGTGCTAAATATGTAAAGATCTTAGAGGTTTTGTTGTGAGTTTGTATCCAGGGTTTTTGTTTGTTTGTTTGTTTGGGGTTTTTGTTGTTGTTGTGTTTTTTGGGGGGTTTTTTGTGTTTTTTTTTTTTTTTATACTAAGTTTTTGCATCATTCTGAGACTGAACTGTCAGCTTGTTTTCTTACTGGTTCTCTGAAACATTCACAAGTACAGCAGCAGAGCAGTTCTGAGATTTGCAGAAGTTCTTGTCAATTCACCTGCTCAACTGAGAAGAAAACCTCATGTTACCACATCAAAGTTCCAGATAAACCTAATGTTCTCAAGTAATGTGGATAGGTATAATATCTTTCTTTTGGAAAGAATGATAATTTCCGATCCAGTAGAGCACACCAAGCTCTTCATTTTACCTTAATGACTGATTTCAATTTTTCACAGAGCACTTCAACAGTGCTGTTCTATAATTTATCAGAGCTGAATGGAAGTAGGAATTTGTCTTTCCAGCCTTTATTCGGGATAATTTTTCAAAAATTATTTGGGACATAAGAGGTCAATATTCTATACTCAAATATGTTGCATATAGCACACACACTTTATGAGGAATTACTGTATGTGGTACTACTTATCTAGTAAAAATAATGTATATATGCATTAATCCCATTCAGCCATTGGAGGAATACTGTCATATAAAGGAGAAATAGTTGTCTACAAATATCAAATAAAAAATACTTTTTCCTTCCAATATTGACCAATTCATGCTTACCTTGATATTAACTATGTCATTGTTTGATTAGTCTGTGCTTTTGTTATAAACCAAAGTTTTTCCACTTTGGTTATATGTTATATAACAGCAGTCATACCATATATGCAGCCTTTTCTTTCATTCTATCCCTCAGTATCTTCAGTTTTGCCAACAGCAGTAAAGCTGAACCCTCTCTCACAGATGTAGTAAACAAGCTTTTTTGTCTCAAAGAGGAAAGTCATTACTCTATTTTCTGACTGTAAGCCACTGGTCTATTTTGACTTAAGTGTTATAAGGACAAGAAATAAATACTCAGTGCTTAAGGCTCATGGTTCATTAATCTTCTGCTACAACCCTGTCCAAAGCTTCTATTTCAGAATTATCCTAAATGTCACCAGTTACTTTGTCCATTTCACCAAGCAGTTGTGTGACTTCTCATGCATCTTTTTTAATGAGCTTCATCTTGGTATGAGTTGTCTGCTACAATGTACAGCTCCACGTCCTGCATTGAATTTTAATTGAACACTGGAGATTGAAACTGGTTACTGGAAGAGCCTCTCAGAAAAGCTAAACTGCCTGCAATCATTTTTCAGATACTATGCAGAGAGAAGGAATCAGATAATATGTGCTTCATTTAGAGAACAAGTTTTGCAAAGGTTTTGTGTGGAACATCACTACCAGGAGTGTATTAGCAGCAGGTTCCAGCTCAATCAAATATCAGTTTCTTGTACTGGGGGAGAAGAAATCAGGAAAGGCATCTTACCTACCTGATGGAACACACAGAATCATCATGTAGACACCGCATTCAGAATTTCACCCCCAAAGTGTCTAATTCTTTATTAATTACAAATGAAATCTAGGTTGAACAGCTTACACAGATATATGCACAATAAAGCTACTTAAAGTTTGTTGAAATATTTCCTTCCTCTTGATGTTGGAAAACTAAGATAATTTGTCTGAAAGATGGTTGACTTTAGAGTGAATACTGGGAAACAAGCACTTCTAGGACCCAGTCTATGCAACTTGTTTTAGACTTGCATACTATGATTTTGTCCTAGAAGTGATTATATTTGCTTTGAATCTAAAACCACTCTAGATCAGTAACTCAGAAATGAACTTCTATACTTCAGATGAATCTTACCTGAAGAGACTTTGAAAGCGACTTTAAGGAGAATTACTGGAATAGCTTCCTGTTACTATAGAAAATCCATGAGGAGGAAAAGATGGAAATGAAGGTGAAAGAAAGAGATAGATACAAAGGGAAAGATGAATTGGAAATATTTAGGCTTATTCTCTATATAACAATACTTTTGATGGCTTTCTGTCCATTAAAGTGCAAGAAAGGAAGTTCACCTGTCCAGCTAAAATTACCCAGTATTTTATTTTACTTGGATGCTTCAAAAGAATAATCTGAAAAATTTAGTATATAATTCTGCTATGCTAATGGGGTTAAAATATTTTTTTGTACTTCATGTCAAAAAACACCTGATCCCCAAAAACTGCTTAAGATAACTGATTAAAACTAAAATACTTCGGGAAATACAAAGTTTTCATTCTGGTTGGTTAGTTAGACTTTAGGTGTTCCAAGCATATATGAATCAATCCTGCTGGCTTGCTTTGCTGTGTTTGTATGTTCTTACTTACAGTACTGTTCTAATTAGCTTTTAAACTTCAAGGTTAATCCACGTTCAAATTTTGTTGAAGACTATAGAATGAGTATATATGACAACAAAACAATATGCAATATGAATTCTCAATGTGATGTATATTTTTTTTGGTGGAATATGATGTGAAAAATGGAAAGTCAATCATTGATAACAGCTGCAAGGCCTTTCATTATTGGCTTCAGATACATATAAACATGTGGAGAGACAACTAACATACATTACCAGTCACATTTTCCAATCTGGATATATTTAAATGTGTCATGTTTTTATGGCCTAGTTTATACAAATAAACTACAAGATATGCTGACACAATGGTGAGATACACCTGTGAACTCTTACTGGCACAAAACACTAACATACAGATATAAAATAAGTACTTGAAAATGCAGGTGTCAATTTAAAGTGGATAAACTTTATATGCTTCACACAGTGCCCTAAACTGAGATACTTTTGGGATGCTTTCAGTATAGAGATGGAGATTCTTTCAGTGTAGCAGTTCTGAATTGCCTTCAAGAGGGATTTCCTTCCTTCATTGAACAAGGAGGACGAAGAAGACTGACTCTCAATTTAGGAATGCAAATCAGGTGCTTAAAATTAGATTTTGTGAATCACTTCTTAAATTGCTGTGCATACCAGAAATACCTCTTTGGTACCTGCACAGACTCTTAAAAGTAGATGAAAAATATAACATTCAAACACCACTGAATATCTGAATCAATAAATAAAATTATTTTAAAACCTAAATTTAAAAGATAGTTGCATTTGCTTTCTTTTCCCAGTACAACTTTTTGTTCTTTCTGGAAATATTAGTTGGAGTCTTCTAACCTTGTTTCCTCACAGCTCTCAAGAACTGCAATTTTTCATTTTCAATGGTCAAGAAAATCTATTTCTTGTCATATTGCCTTTTTGTGCTTGAATTTTTTAGTAAGTAAAAATGAATAAATTCCTAAAAAATGCCATGGTTTCTCCAAGGTTTATACACTTTTAGCCTGACAATACTAAGAGAAATATTTTAAAGTTGATGAAAAATGTCCATTTATGTTCATTTCCCCATAATCTTTACTCTTATAGGGCAAAATTACACAGATGATTCGTTTCTGTTCCCTGAATACTGTTATTCTTTGAGATATCAACTGGATTTACTTATTTAATAAAATTGCATGTGTACTAAACCGATTTTTAAAAAATTAAAAAAACAAACCCAAAATATTTGTGAATGTACTAAATGTCCTGAAATTTCAGGAAAATTATACATAGACAATAAAAACCAGCCAACCAACCAAAAAACCAGGTCTGTATACTTTATTCTCAGTTTGATATATTAATTACAGTCACACAGAATCTCATAATTAATGGAGGTTGTCTGTTTAAAATAATGACCTTTTGACAATGATATGAAAACTTTCAAATGTTTGCAAAAATTGACTGATTTGCTCAGTTTCATTTATCCTTTATGTGTCCTTTCTTTTAACTACAGAAGAATAATCTTTTAAACTGCCTCAAAATGATTTATTTTATTTTCTAGGCTAAGGAACATCTATCTTACATTTCTTAACACGTCCTGCAAGATCTCATAAGGAAAATCTATTTCATGAAACATACAAAAGCCCTTAGGAACATACTAATATTAAAGGATCTAGTCTCTGACCTTAAAAAAAATTGTTTTTTCCATTTAAAAAATGTGCTGAGAAGTAAAGAAAATTACTAATAAAAAACTCTATGTGCACTACAGCTCTGAATGATTTACCACCCAGCTTTAAATGTTAAACATTTGCACTTGTGGTCAAAAAGAGCTTATGATTCCAGTTTCCTGCACAAATTAGAGAATGCAGATCTGTGTAGCTGTATCACAGAAAAGAAGTAGAGCAGAATGTACATCTACACTTCAAAAGTCAGAAATTACCTCAGGCTTTCAGTACAAAAAGATAGGGGAACAGTTAAATTTGTAAGTCTGCTTTGTTGTAGATATCATTTGATAGGCTTTTACATTCCCTGGTTTTGTGCTTCCTCATGTAAGATGTGATCATGGAACTCCTGTATCGTTTTAGTCCTTAGGAAAGAGCAACAGCACATTGGGTAATATACCAGCTAGGATTTTATTCGCTTTCCTTGGCATCTACCAGGCGATGTCTGATTCACTGAGAAGAAGACATCCTCCAGATGAAGAAATTGATAATCACAGAATAAAATGAAACTCTGATGAAACCTCAAAGAGCATAAGAAGGAAACAATCAAAGTGTGAAGATAAATACCACCTAAAAAAGCTACCCTCCAGACTGCTATCAGAAGTGGGTGGATGAGCAAGAATCCTGCCAGAATTCTATTTTCAGAGAAGTATAATTACAAAGCGATTTCCTCTGCTCTTAAGATACCATCTGGGCAAATTTTTCAGTCTTGAAAAGTAGTTCAAAGGACCTCTCCCAGGAAGTACAACACTTCAACACAAGTTGAAGGAGCAGCAAGAACTACACTAATTCCAAATAAGCGGACAAGGTATCGTTAATAAGGATTTCTAGGCAATCAGAGAGGGTTAAATGCTGCTCTTGAAACTGGGTGAAACCTTGGTCACCATTGAACTGCATGAGAGCTTTGCAATTGCCTTTCAGTGCACTGAGGATTTCACTCATCAGTTTGATTCCTTGTTAATAAACTAAAGGATACGATCAAATGGAAATGCCAACAAATTCGTTAGTGCATTCAAGGAATGATGTGAAGGATACAAAGCTTTAACCACTAGAGATAATCTCCGACTTTAGCAAGTTCTACAGGTTTATTATACAAAGAGTGATACTTCCTTTGAGATTGAATCTCTGCCAAAGCACTTTCTAAATAGAAGATCCCACTTCCAGTAGTCCAATAATCAATATGGAATCAGTCTGACTGGCTGAATGAGAAATGATTGAGAGATTTTCCAAAAATTATGCTCTTTGTTTTTATACATCTATACCGCTTAAGTATCATACTATGTTTGCACTATGAGACTGCTTGTAACAGCAGAAGTGTGATAGATCAAATTAAATAAACTAGTGCAGCTACTTTTGACTTTAGGAAAATATTGATACCTATTTCTTTTCCTATGCTAGATAAATTATCAAATACATTACAGGTGATGTTGCAGAAAAAAATTAAAATTATTTTTAACTTATTCTGGTAATCCTAAAACACTTAATCACTCTGATGACAATTTGGAAGTAGTATTTTCTTTCTATGACACTTTTTCATAATTTAGTGTATTTCAATTACAAGGGATAGTTTCTACTTATACCACTTCCGAATAACAAAAACCAAACCTAAAAGTAAAACCCTGTATTAGGAACATGTAAATATCAGCAGTCTAGTTCTATATATAACCCATGCATTAAAATATGAAATATTTCTTAATTATAGACTCTCTATGTATTGTTTCTATACGAGATATCAGAACCTTCTCAATTATCTGTTGGCATTTTGATTATGAGATTGCTTTATAGCATGATCTCTTACTGACTGCAGCTTTTTAATAGTGATATGAATCAGTATGCTATCGTATACTTTTAACAATGACTAAGTACTGAAACATATGATTGCATATGTTTTTTTTCTCACAATCTATGCTTTTGATTCAATGGACTTTACAATTATGCAGACCGTTTACACATATAAAACTATGTCTGAACAAGTGTAGGGTTATCACAAACACTGGATCAAGACATCCCCTGGTATGTCAAGCTGAGCCTTGAAAATCCCCAATATCGAGAGTCCTCATCTGCTCTAGGAAAACTGATCTGGTGTTTCACTACTCTCCTAGTGAAAAATCTTTTTTCCTAACCTGAACTTTCTGAGCAACATATGTGGCCATTACACTTCCTTTTACAGTTTACCATAAATGAAATGTCTTTATTGTATTCATAACCTCACTCCACCTCAAGTATACACATCCTCTACATTTTATCAAGTCTAAACAAGTTCAGCTTCCTGAAAGACTACTATTAGCTTGTGTCTCCCATGCTCCTCAACATCATGATAAGCCTCCAGTGGATTCTTTTCAGTGCCTCAATGTCCATCTTGAGAAGTTTAGTCTCACTTCTGTGTTTTACCAGAAAGAAAATATTTGTAGAAAAAACTATCCTTTTATTGGTTGGCAATGTTTTGGTACCTATTTCTAGGTAATCACATTTTCCAGGATGTAAATTTTTTTGATTAGTTGGTTGGTTGTTTTTTGTTTTCAAAGTCCTTACATCTGAGGAAAAGGATAGCACATAGCTACACCCTTCAGGCATGGCCATTGTTTCAACAATGATTTCTGGTTGCGGTCTTCAGCTTTATTTCCACTTATTCAAACTGGGTGTCAGGGCATGAATTCAGAAGGAAAAAACTTCTTAATTCATCAGGAAATAAACTTTGTAAAATTGTATAAGATTGCTACCTCTTGTAAGCTCTGGCACGACTAATAAATCACAGAATCACAGAATCACAGAATACCTGAGGCTGGAAGGCATCTCTGCATGTCATGCGGGACAAGTCTGCTCAAAGCAGGTCCAGCTTCAGCGCTGTATTCTGTCAGGTTTTTAATATCTCCATGAATGGAGAGTCCACAGCCTCCCTGGACAGCCTGTTCAAACACCCTGCTAAATGTTGCCACCCGTAACT
This sequence comes from Athene noctua, assembly GCF_965140245.1. NCBI lineage: Eukaryota > Metazoa > Chordata > Aves > Strigiformes > Strigidae > Athene > Athene noctua. The sequence continues at coordinate 185,105,555 of NC_134037.1, forward strand.
TAGGTACATTTTTAAAAAATGTGGTGGGCAGCTCAAGTGCAGTGTTGAAGCATATGTCGGGTGGATTAAAGTGCTGAAGTGTGAGCTACTTCATCAAGGAAATAGATTTTCTTCCTCCTTTTCTTACCTATCCATCTCAAAGCCCTGTCCGACCTGGCCTTGAACACTGTCAGGGAGGGGGCAGCCACAACCTCTCTGGGCAACCCGTTCGAGTGTCTCACCACCCTCACAGTAAAGAGTTTCTTCCTTATATCTAATCTAAATCTACGCTCTTTCAATTTTAAGCCATTCCCCCTCATCCCATCACCACACTGCCTGACAAAGAGTCCCTCCCCATCTCTCCTGCAGGCCCCCTTTAAGTACTGGAAGGCTGCTGTAAGGTTTCCCCATTGCCGTCTCTTCTCCAGGCTGAACAACCCCAAATCTCTCAGGCTGTCCTCATAAAGAATACTTTCACCTCCACCATCTAAGTTATTTAACTATGAATCTAATTTTGACATTTAAGTATCTGAAAACTTAGTTCCTAATTTTTTGTGGAAGCAAGATAAATTGCTATATCTGAATTCAAATAAATATGGAAGCTATTCTATCTAGATACCTGGAGGGAGGAAGAGGAAAACAGAAAAGTAATAACCTAATGGAATCTAATATTACATAGAAATCTACCTGTTTCAGAGGTATAGAATAATTGTCACTTAGATATGAAAAAGGTGCATGTATAACTTCTTATAGACAAGGCAGAATAAAAATACTGTATGTTCTATGTATATGCATAGCATATCACATACATATATAACAATAATTAATTGTATTTATATGCAAATATATATGCTTAACTTTACATAAATAAAACCTAATGTCCTCTGTAACAGTAATTTCTTAATTCTTTGGAAACAATTCTGATATTTATTCTATTTAATTATCCTTTATTCATATCCACATTCTCTCTGGTATCCCAGGAATTGTTTTACAGTTAAGTATATAAGATATGGTCTTAGAGTTTACTCTGTGTAAAGAACTTATTATTTAGATTTACTAATATATCTGTTTGTCAGCTGTTAAGTCTGGAACTGAAATAAATATGACTGTCTTCAACTGACCTTAGGAAGAACACTGCTTTCATCCTTGGCATTGGAGAAAACAGAGAGAAGAAAAGTATGCAATTTTACAATTTTCTAAAGTGCTTCTCTAAAGGACCTTCTAAACTAAAGATAAGTTGGAAGATAAGCAGCTACACATTCAAAATACAAGAGCATGAAGTGAGTGCTGTAGGAATCAGTGGTATTGAAGACATACATAAGAATAGATGGTTCCAGTTCAGCGCTGGGCTTGCTGCTGTTTCTCCTTCCCTCTGTTTTAATGCACCATCTTGGTTCACCAAGTTTCCTTTCAGAATTAAACAGTAATAATAGACAGAATATTTTTACAACTGTAAATGACTGGCACATTTTTTTTTAATATATTAATAGCAGCAAGCAATCACACTACATTTGGTGTGAAAAGTACACATAAGTTCAATTAATACTTCATAAAATTATTTAAAACTCTTATTTTACTCCACTAATTCTGTTGCATACTGCTGCTCAGTTTACAGTGGCCTTGACACTGTTAGAACACAGTAGGAGTTGCTTTGATTTACATCTATTTTTCATCTATGAAAAGATGAAGGCACAGACAAAGATTGACATGAAACAAGGAGAGCAGTCTCTTTTTTGCCTATTATCCTGGCAACAAGGAAAATATGAGAAGGAATGCCTTCTTTTAAACTGTCTGGATGATTGCCTTAAGTGAGGCAAACTGCCTCCTGTGACATAAAGTCCTAAAACATGATTACTGGGCTGAAGCTTCCTGAAAACATCTGTATGCTAAAGTATATGTCTCAGACAGCTTAAGTTCTATTTAGACATGCTGCAAATGACAGTGACACACTACAAATGAAATAAATAGGTATCTTAATTTGTGGTTCAGAGTCAGTTGATTTAACACAGACAGAAAGAGCTATTTGGTGAGATCTAGCTATGTCTCCTGGTCTTCTCTGCTACTTCAGAAATTCATAGGTCAACTCTTCTCTTCGTGACCTGCCTATCAACTCCTTGGCAGTGTCTCAGAGACTCTAGATGATAAGAAATATTTCTTAATGATGATGGTTAGATGACTGGCTCTTTCCCTCCCAAGTCCTAGGTGTAAAGGTGGGATACAGAGGGTCTGTTGTCCAAGTTCCTTTCATCAACGGGACAGATTTTTTCTGAATCTCTCTTCATGGGCAGACAGACACCACAGTCTCTATTCTATGACATCTGTGAAAATAATTTCTCTTTAGCATACATACAAGCAACACAGGAGAAAACCTAACTCAAAGCTTGCTAACACTTGCAACTCTGAATTTGTCTGCACTGAGGCCTGAGACAATGCTTGGGAGAACCTGACTGTCACTGCTTTTCCTAGTAAGAAGATAGAAGAGGTATAAGCAGTGTTTCCCAGGAGCAGCTACTAACTGCCCTGGATTTTCAGGACTGTGGCATACACTAAGGACACCTAAAAATCACACCCAAAAGGATGCTGCAACTCTGCATAACTAACTGTTTTTCTTTTGAGCAGAAACAGTTCAGGATTCAAAAAATAATAGGGCATTGACACAATATCAAAAATCCGTTAACAGTAATAGTTTTGTTCACATATTTAATTTGAGATAAATTAATTTTAGCCTTTTTTATTGAATGATTTCTTATAGTGACTGTATCTAGGCCAAACTGTATATGAGGTTATTACAGCTCAGGGCTCAATAAAAAAAGGTGTTCTTCATGGAATGCTTAAAAAAGACAGTTTTAAAATAAAAGGCCTCTCTGACAGTAGAATTGCTTTTAAACAATGTACCATATTCTAATACAGGTGTCATTTTCTGACACTGAGACAAGCAAGGGTGCCAAGATTTAGAGTTGAGGGGTGTCAAGATTCAGAGTTGAGCTGCATAACTCTGCTTCAGGTTTCTACTTCCACACTTTCTCCAAGTTCTGACATGTGAAATGTTAGGGTACTGAAAGGACTCATTTTCATTTTTTGTCTCATGTCACTTGTCACTGAATAGATCTCCATGAGAACATGAGTCATATGCCAAAGGCAGGAAGGCCCTTTTTCTTGCCACCATCTACCATCCCTTTATCCTGCCACTGATAGACTCCTTTCACTCCCATCTACCCAAGGACTTAAAGTGGGCAGTGGGAGTGATGTTAGAAGAGTGGAAAAGCAATATTCTATAGCTAAGGAGAAAAATGAGCATATCTGAAAAGCTGTAAAATAATTTTAAATTAAAGCAGACCAAAAGAAATTAAAAAATATAATATGCAATTCACTGTTTCATTGTGTCCAGTCTATCTCATAACATCATGTCTGAGTCATGACTCACTGATGGCAATGCCTCACACTTACTGTTTTAGAAAGATGTAAATGCTTCCTGTGATATAAAAGACAAGCTTTTAGACAAGATAATGCAAGTATATTACTTTGCATAGGGAAAGATTTTTTCCCTGACCCCAGGAAGGGACCATCATGTATAACAAAGCATGAGACTAGATTCTCATAGCTTCTGTTATTGCAAATATTATTTATAGTCATAAAATTATATAGACCTTTTTAAAATTTAGCTATCCAGTGAGTCAAATGCTTGCTAACAAATGATGCACTATTATTCCTGTCACATGAAACAGGACAATATTTTTTAAAAAATTTTAGCTTAATATTTTATTCTACTATAGGTCCTATACAAATAAAAATATAGAATAAATTGATGTGCTTTGGCAACATAAAAGCTTGATATGAATGATCATCCTTTTATCATTTATAATCTTCAACTGCTATTCCATCAAATAAAGCTCTGCATTTGAAGGCTTCAATTGAAGCAGCATTACACTCTTTGTTACTATACAGACAATCATACAACACATTCATAGGTAAAATAGAATACAGTTAAGGGCATAGGTTACCATTGTACTCTATATGGGGATCAAGCAGCATGTTGCAATCTAGTTACCCTTTAATGCACACCAAATGCCTGTGCTGTTTTCTACCTCTAAGAACTTTTATTGTTTAAAAAGCAGTTAAGGTAGTCTAATAGAATTTGCTTTTCATTTGCATCTGTTTTGAGCAGATGATGCAAAAGATAAATGCTGGCTTTTACTGATTTATTTTATAAGAACATTATGGAACTTGAAATCGACATATAATCAGGAAATCCATGATATAAACATTTAATGACCTCAGATAAGTGCATAAAACCTAAATATGTTGGGTTTTTAGAGAAGCTTATGCAAGGGTTTTGGTCATCAGTGCAAATTTTTCTCCAAGTTAAAACCTACCATTTCCATTAAGCTTAAGGGTTTACAGACAAGTTAGACCACCAGTCTGTAACTTTGTGATATTTTCACTTTATTTTTTTAATGGGAAATTAATTTCATAGCCTACTGATTATTTCTTTGAAGGTCTGTCAGATCCTATGTTTGCTCATTGCTTGAGAGTATCTGTTTGACATTAAAGGAGCTCAAATATCCAAAATATTCACAAAACATAGACTGGGAGAATAATTTACAGCTGTCAGATTTCTCTGGATTACTTTTATATAAGTGGTGCAACCAACTTTCCTCACCAAAAATTTTCATTGTAAGTTATTCTTATATTTCCTCAGTTCTGGTATCCCTTGCATGCCTTTTGCACTCTATGAAGTAAGCTGTAATGCAATTATTCCAACCTCAACTTGTTGCAGGATAGAAAGGCAAAGAAGTAGACTAGTATGACCTTGCCCAAAATCCTTATTCTTTAAAGTCCTGGATTTCTGTGTTAAAGGGTAAGACAGGATTTAATCAATTTTACTTGGGGTTTCTGAGAGCTGCCCTTTTGCAGGGAAAGAAGAGTTATGGCTACAACACCTATACTAGTTTAGAAATCATGGCTTACCATGTTAGCAAATGTATAATACCTAAACTTGCTACCACTGAAGATAATAGTGCAGAGACAGCATAAAAAAAGAAGTGAATTACAAGTGAGGAAGAGAGGGAAGGAGGGAGAAAAGGAAAGAGAAAATTGTCCGTATTCTTTTGAGGGATTTAATTTTACACGTTTGTGAAGAAAATACAAGCTAACATCATTTTGGTGAGATAATAAAACTCATAAAATACTCTAATGGAAAAAAAAAAATGCATCTATGCCTGTATGCATGTGTATACAGCCTTATACATACACATATATGAACCAAAAGAATAGTTAGCCGGACTTTTGAAATTACCTTTTCATTAAGAAGTGCATACATGCTCAGATACTCACATACTCTCAGATACTTTGAGCTGAAGCTCAATTTTAAAAGGGTGCATGTCTAAAGAACCATGACTTTACAAGAGCCTGGTATTTCAATCATTATCCATGGCAAACACTTTGAGCTGGTATGGTAAAAAATCTATTGCTCATTTGCAGAGCTGCCAGACCACAAGTCTTCTCTGTACTTTTAAATGAACTGATGAGTGAAAAATTAAAGAAAACAGCATTTAACTATTTGTGTGTGCCATGCTCAAGATGCAGCAGCAGAGTATGAAGATGAAATGGTGCAACACTCTACAAAAGCTTTTGTTTGTTCAAATGTATATTGTACATTTATTTGTTAGGTAGTGCATAGATGACACAGAACACTAATGGCACTTGTAATTTGCTCACCATCAGTTGTTTTAATGTCTGTGAGTAAAATGAAAATTCCACTGGGGATTTGACAAAGATGTTTGTATGGATCCTTAGTCCATACTGACACTAAACAAATATTGGGAAGCTCAGGTGCAGCACCGTCAACCTAGTGTTTCCAGGTCAGATGCTGTTGAAAGCACTTGCTGACTTTTCATTTGATAAAACAATAATTCAGAGATGACTGAACATGTCTAGTTGATGAAGACAGATCAAATATTGTGCTTATCTCTGAGATATTTTTTTTTACTAAAGAGTACAATATTTGTACTAAATCATATTTTTATTTTATGCTAATATGATCTGGAAAATAGTGACCATTATTTGTTCTTATTCCATAAAGCTAGTCTTCAGTATTACTCTAGCAACAGCTGTTTGATTTTTCTTTTATTTTTCTGATATATATATATGCTTGTGAATGTCTGGCTTTGACTTTCCAAATGTCTTCATTTAAAAAACCCACAATTAATCAAGTCACCTTTCAGATGAGAGAATTCACAGTACTGATTTCCACATAGCTGCTCATTTCATACTTCTATTGAACCTGAGAACACTCTGTCGAATTCCAGACTGGCTCACCAACATACATATACAAAGTACATACAAAGTAAATGTTCATTCACCATCTTAAACTTGTATCAGACTGCTCTTCTCTTGACAGCAATTTGCTGTCTTCTTGTTAGTAGTTCTTTAAGAGTAAATGACAGAGTCATCCATAATTAGTCTGGTGCTACAGAAGGTAGGGAGGGGAGAGCTAAGAGTGTCTCTGAACCATCTTCTGTGCAGCAGAAAGAAGATCCACATGGAGCTGAGAGCTGCTTTTTTAAGCTTTTCTCAGAAATATTTAGAACCTTGTTCTAAGATTTACAGAAAGTATGTGATGTCACAACTATTCTTCAGTCCTCCCAGTTCTGAACTGGAGACTGATTCAGTACAGTGAAGGAGTTGAAACCTTTATTCTTTACTTAAAATATAATTTGTTTTTACCACGTGCTTTATTCCTAGGTGTATTCCCAAGAGTATAAAACTGTCAGAAAAACAGATTCAGAGAAACAAGAAAGGGCTCCTAATGCCTCAGGGCAATATAATGATAGTAACGCTAAATGTTCCACACTAAATATTCCTAACTTGAAGAAGCTTCCTTCATTGAAAAGGACTGCCTCCAGAGGTATGGTCAAAGATTCAAGAACAGATCAAGAACCAATTAAAGTGAGGGAAACCATAAATATTTCAATGTAGTTTATCTTTAAAAGAACTGAAATAATATATCCATATCTCTTCAAAACCTTCATATTTAATTAGACATATAAATAAATTTTAAAAATAAAAAGGAAATTAAAGATAAACCATATGATCAGTTAAAAATACCTCTCTCACTTGAAATGTGAAGGGCAAAAAATAGAACTCTCTTATGATGGGAGTGTCTTCAAATCAAAGGAAACCTCTGAAAAAGAAGCAATTCAAAATGGATTAAAAACGTGTTTTTCTGTGTATATAGATTGACCTATACTTTCATGGGAAAATGAGTAGACAAAAAAATTGTCTCAGACACAAAATCTTCGCTAAATTAATACCTTAGGCTGGACTTCTTGGTTTGTGTTTCTCCCTGGCTTGATCTTTCCATTCATGTTATCTTACTTTCATTCATATCTCTCTCTAGCTACAGAGGCTGTCACAGTGTTTGCATCATTGGAGTCAATTTGCCTTTGGCCTTCAGAGACAACACAGTCTTGGACACGGGGCATGAAACTGACAGTCAGGAAAAGAGGGATGTTCTTCGTTCTTTCTTCATATTTTAAGACATCTCAGTCTATCAGATCCATTTTCTTTAGGTATAGTGAGGGAATGGCATTTATTTATTATGAGAAAATACTTTGGCACTGATAATTTTAACAAGTAAAGATAGGAGCAATATTCTCATTACCCATTCTATTTAATTTATACTTTTCTCTCTGTTTTCAATTTTTCCTTTGCTCTCTCTACCCATAACTATTTCATGCCTTTGGCTTTCCCTTGTTTTGTGAGAATATTTATTTTTGACAACAACATATACTATGAAGTATTCTCACAGCCATTCAGAAATCAACAGTTGCCACTTTCAGTGAGCAGAAGACCTGAAGTGCTGAAATTTATTTGTGCAACCATGAGGTGCATTTCAGATGTCATGAAACAATGTTGGCAACTGTTGAGTAATGCAAAACAGTACACAATTCATACTGCAAATATGTCATGCAGCAGGCAGAAGAATCTAGGTACTCCAATTTACTCACACTTGATCTGCTAAACTATTAGCACTCAGGTTGGCTGCCTGAGCAGAAACTTAATGGCTCCTGAGACTGAATTATCCTTTGCATTTCCAAGCTGGTCTACCTAACAACATGTTATTAAAGCTGTTGAACAGTGTAAAGGGGTTGATTTAATTGACATGATGTTTCCCAGGAATTCTAGTTCATCATAAACTTAGTAGAATCATGTTTGACATTACATAAAGAAACTACTAATTGAAAGCCTAACCATGTTGTATTTTATTCATGATTGGTTGATTGGAAAATAAACACAATTCACTTCATTGTGCTGACCTTGAAATATATCCAGACTATTCAATAACAACTCACCTTGTTTCAAAATAACATGTAATATAGTGTAATAGCTTTGTTAGTCAGCTTATCCAAATGAAGTGTAAATGCCATGAGGAGAACGAAAGTTTGCATCAGCAGCATATTAGTGTGTCTGATCTGTGAACTATAAATTGCATCATCATTGATCTAGTGTCATTCTTTTGAACAATAACTTAAATGTATTTATAAAAAATCCCTGATTGCTGTTTTTTTATAAAAATAAATAGTGGACATATGTACAAAAACAAACTTCCAAAGTCTGAGAAACATTAGACAAGACAAAGTAAGATAAAAGACATTTGAATATATCCATAATTATTCTTTATAAAGCAAAAAAAGTCTTTCTCCGTAGATAATTAATGAATACATCACCAATTTCAGGCAATGATCAAATAGATTTACTTGCCTACATCCAGCTACATGTCATGTTTCCAGAGACTAATGTTACATGGTGGAGTAAACAATGACACCCAGTGGCCATATTGACTCAAGGCCTGTTTGTACTTTTCCGGATTTTCACAGAACTATTTCTATTGTTTAGGCGAGTTAACATTGTTATTGTTTCGACTTGTTTGTTTGTTTGTTTTCCCATGCTACTAACGACACAATAGCTGAGTTTTCTTTGGAGCCAAATGATGGAACAGATTTGACACACAGAGCTTGATCCCACTAGTGAGAAAAATTATGACCAGTTCGTCAATGACAAGAGTCACACATAAATTTATACAGATCATGCTTATTAAAGAAACTGACTGCCAAAAAATGTTGGAGCACAAGGTGTACTAGATTGGTATGACAAGGACAGATAGGGGATATTCATGCTGTTCTCCACAGGATGAAAGCTGCTGAATTTTTGTGTGCCACTTTGTTAACCTCAAGGAAAAAAAATAATCCTCCCCACAAACAAACCGAAACCAAACACCACCAAAGCAGAGCCTATATTAAGGATAAAAAGGATTTTAATGAGTTATGGTTTATCAGGAGATGTGAGATATCTGCCTGCCTCTAACTGAGACCAAAGCAAAAGCCAAGAGTAGCTGACTAATGAAATTGGCTAGAAGATGCAGATCTGGAATGTGTTGTCTGGTTCTAACTTGTGTGCTATAAACCCACAAATTTATTACTTCTGGCTTTTGCACTGCATCAGTCACTGAATGATCTCTCGAAACAAAGCTCGTATGTAATTTCTGTCATGAGCTGAACCCACGTCTGATCACAGGCCTTCTCATTGATCTAGAAATTTTTTGAATAAAATGTGTCTCAAAATACTGATTTTCTGAACAATACAATTGTAAATTGGACTTTCCTCTTTTTCTGCCCTTAATGTCCTCCCTGCCTGATACCACCATATAGACATCCCAAGGCAGTGAAACATAAGATGAATATGTAAATTATTTTATTCTCTACCCCAGTGCTCAGGAAAAACAATGCTCCTAATGATAAATGGAAGCCAATACCATGGTGCATAGGCCATGGTAAAAAGTTTTAAGTAAGAACTAAACAATGTAATGTGGAACTGTCGGTGAAAGGTTCAGCCAGAATGATGATGTTCTAAGGCATTTTACAAGCAACAGCAAAACTTTGTGCCTAAGGAGCACGGATAAGATTGCAGTGGCTGCTACAGATGGAAGGTGAAGGTCTCCTTCAACAGGTGGTAGATGGGAGACCCACAACAGAAAGTAAACCTAGTAATTCCTAAAAGGGAATGAAGAACTGTTGACATGTAGACCCTATTACAGACTGTTAGCAGTTAGTATCACTGGCAAGGAGTGTGGCTGGTCTGTGAAACCAATCCCCAGTGTATAATGCATGTTTCATCCTAGATACAGTAAAAGCAAATAAAACAATAAGTTTGTGAACAGGTAAGTAGGTATGGAGGGACAAATTGTTGCTTGTGGGTGTTTGTAGTATAAATGATAAATTAATATTAGCTGGTAAAACTTTTTTAATACTTTATTACAATAATTTTTCCCTCAACTACATTGTACCTATATCTCAAAATCTGTTTTAAGACTGACTATCTTATCAAATTGATCTAGGTAATTTCAGTATCATTCTCAGTTTTGACAATTTCTGTTTCATGCAATTTCTGTTGACTGCCAAATTTTCCCAGAAATAGAGCATCTAGAATGCCTTCCATCATGGACCCTGCCCAACTATCAGTCTAAAGATCTATGACAGACTATCATTATTTATAACAAAATCCATTAGATTCCAAGATAATGGAACCAATATAATTGTTAATTATTGAAAACGGTGAAAGGGAAGAAAGACCAAGATTTCTAATTCATGATGAGAAACTGTTCTAGTGAGATGATTCCCGTGTCCTTATGAACATCTGTAAACTCATTACTAACGATGCCTGCTGAAAAAAATCTAGTGATATTTCTATTGAGAAATACTATCATAGAACCATTCAAGCTGTGAAGGGATCTCAGAAGGTCTCTAGTCTGAGCCCCTGCCCAAAGTAAAGCCAGCTCTGGGGGTCAGACCAGGCTGCTCAGGGCTTGCACAGGTCAGGGCTTGAAACCCTCCAGGGACAGAGATGGGGCAGACTCTCAAGATAACCTGCTCCATCGCCTCACTGTCCTCATGAGGAAATAGTTTGTTTTTCTACCCTGTCTGAGTGTCTCTTACTTCAGTTTATGACTGTATCCCAAATAATACCCTTGGCTAACAAAGGAAGATCATGCTCCAACTCAGATCAGTAAAAATGTTGTGATTGATTCTCATAAGAATGTGGTATGTCCCTTTTGCTTCTTTTCAGTAATGTGATTGTCTGTTCCATACTGAGAGCAGGTATCCATGGCCACAGTCTTCCTCAGAGTGAAAATTAATCAGATAAGTCTCTGAATTCTTATGCCACTGTCTTTGTTTATTCTCTTTTCTTTACAGCCTACTTCTACAAATTAGACATGAAATACTCATGACAGTGAAGACAGGGGAATTCCAAATCTTCAGATTCATTAAATTATATCTCCTGTGGGATACATGGACAAGATTTTAATTGAAAAGACAAGTGAAATCAAGCTGTCAGTTTTGTTTAATAAGAACCAACTGAAGAACAACAACAATGACAACAACAAAAAGTAATCGTAACAATGACAGCAGCTGTCTCTTCATGGGGTGCTCCTGAGACACTGTACAGAGCTTTTTTTTTAACAAAAAAGGAAGAAAAATAACTGGGGAAAAAAACCCAAATCCAACACTAGAAGCAAGTTGTCTATAAAAGAGCCCTTATTTCCCTACCAAAATGCTTAAGGGATTTGTGAAACCTATTGCTGCTACAGCTGCAACCCACACTTACCTTTTCTCAATTAGAGAGCACAGCTGAGACCTTCATCTCTTTATACAGCTCTTCCAGTCATATCATGTATTGATTTACTTACAGTATCACATTGATGTGTACTGAGAAAATGCTCCGCAACTGGGCAGGATGGCTTTCACTCTGGGAGTAGAAGAAAGCCTCATCTCTCACATGGCATTTTTTAACAGATTATTATTTACTCTTTAAGAATAGCCTACAATTTCAATCAAATAGTTTCCTGATTTCACAGGAACCCGTATGTATATATGAGTGCACATTTAATATTTCCTTTAATGCACATAGTTGTGTTTAATTCATTTGAAAGCAGAAACATGGAAATGTCATGACGGAGTTTTCCTTTCCTTTTTTTTCTTATGATTCCCTTTTCTCATTCAATATTCTCCCCCCCTGGATCTCTTATGGCCACCATTCTTGCCAGCATGAGACAAGTGTGAGGTTGAAAAGACAAAAAAAAAAAAAAAAAAATTCATGAGATATGGTGAGGGAAAACCAAAAAAAGCAGAGGCTTGCAAGTAAGTCACAAGGGCTTCTGTGCAAAGGCTAATGTACTGTAGTCAGGGAGTTTACTAAAAACACTGAGAAGGAATGAGAGCAGCGTGAACAGAACTGTGTGTCTATCAACACTCCCAGCTGGATCCTCCAGCCAAACTAAATTTAGAAAGTACATGTTTTGGCTTCAACAGTGAGTCATATGATAATGATTACTTTCTTATTACTCAAAATTTGGAGGCTACGAAGACACAGGATAAACAAGAGATAGTAATTTTCTTTGTCTGCTGCAAAAGTATTCCACATGTTTTGATACAATGTCTTCTCATAAATATAAATCTTGATGTTATCAACCTTCAGGAAATGCCAGAATAATTAGGATGTGAATTCTAAAGCTATCTGGAGTGTTATTTTTCACTGTTTTTTTTGCTTACCAATGGTGGTCACCATTTTTCTCTTCATTGACAAAAATAATGTATATGTGTTACATGCACTTCTACAACCTAACCATAACACCAATTTTTACATTGCAGACTCTGCTCTATGACATCAGCCTACACAGCCTTGTGATGTTGTGATGAGTCACCACCTCTTCTCCTTTTAAATAAGAAAATTCTAAGATTTTTTTTTTTCTCCAATAATTTAATCTCTTTCCTTCTGACATGTTTTGCATTACAAAAGACCTAAAAGATAAGGTCGATTTATAGCAGCTGGGCCTGAAATTTGTACTATATTGACATCTAATATCTTTTTACTGCTAATTCTTTAACTATGATTCCAAAAGACATGTTCAATTTCTCAAATATTTTAATTAATTTAATTTTCAAAAAGTTTTAGATACCCAGAAGGAGAGTCTGAAGTTTCTCAAGACTTTAACAGTTGTGGGAAATAATCTCTTTTAAAAGAGTCCAGGATCTGCTATCTCAGAAAATGAAGCATGCATGATTGTTTTGGAAAATGTGAGCTATAGCTATTGTCAATCAGTAAAATGTAGTTAATGATTTTTGTCATGCTACAAGGATGATGTGAAAATTATTCTTTTAACAAGGACAAGATAATAATTTTGTCAACTAAGCATTATGTAGCACTGATATTATTTTGCCTGTAAATCTTTTAAGATCCTCATTCACTATCCTGAGATGGAAGACCGAAGTTTTTGTGTTAATAAATTTAGGACAATCTCTCTAGTTCTTTATTGGACTTTTTCAACATAGTCCCTGTCCTCTTGGCTAGGAAGAATGGCGTTATCTTTGAAATGTTAAAGGAAATTTTTTAAAAAGCTGTGTCAAGCAAACTTTAGTCCCAATGAGATCAGTAGGTGTATCCATCTCATACATCATCTAAACGTAGATGATCAAGAAAAAGCATGTCTGGAAATCCCATTATGACTAGTTTCCAGGCTGATTTAAAAAACAAAGAAATCTCTTGGTTGGTTTTTCATTGATTCCCCTTCCCCCAAAGCTATGTAATTCCATGAAATATAAGAGGGAAGAAAATATTTGTTTATAGGAGTTCAACAAGCACAGATACCTGTATGGGCAAATAGATATGTATGTAAGATTTCATGGCAATATGTGTGCCTGTCTTTGATTGTACTCACACACATATATACACTCACATTTATATGCTAGATACTTTCTCAGTCCCTCCTCAGTCCCCTTTTGTTTGGTTTTAGATATTTGGTGTGGCAGTGATGGAGTAGAAATGAGTTCATCTGAGAGAAATGAGGTCCATTTTCAATCCTTGCTCCACACGAGTTGAAATTCTTAATCATTAAACAGACACTAACACTCACTTGGCTCAAGTCCATCAAATACCATAACTTGTATGTGTCCAGGTCTCTGCAGATCAGTGGACATATGTGAGCTGTCTATTTAAAGTGTTTAATTCACAGCTCACACATGTCTACTGTATTTCAATCAGATGAAGCAAAGACCTGGACAGGCACATTTTCTCAAAGTGTGAAGCAGCAACATTAAATTCAGGATCAAATCTGGAGGTGTGAATGACAAACTGGAGAAAGACATTTCCAACTTTCCCACAGTCTGGAGCCTACACAAAGGAACTTGGGTAACCTGCAGATACCCAAGTGCCACTGGGTAATTGTCAGAGGACCTTCCTACACTCATAGGTACTCTTGTCCTTAGCCACCCTAATACTTCACATAAGAAAACTGACCTTTAAGAACACCTCCTCTACAAGTGTTCAGACAAAGCTTCTGAGGCTCTGAGGATCCTGCCCTATTAGGCAACTGCTGCCTTCTTACACATAGTGATGCTGAAATCCTTGAAGCATAACTCTTAATTGCAGATCCTGATGTCACTCCCTGAAAGGGACTTTAGTCAGTCACTGATCCTCACCATTTGTTTCTAGGTATTTTTAAACAACTCTCTGCTCAACAATCTGGCTCCCATGGATTCCAGTTTTGGTCATTATTCTCTCCATTCACTGCAGCCTGTTTATCCATCTCAAGCTAGGCAGCAAGTCATTTAAAAGTTAATCAGTGCAGTGCTCAGCATTTCAATAGCTGTCTCCTTTTATGTGTCTAGACATTAGTTGAGGAAACCAACTCAAAGAAATGAGCTATAGTTGCTGTCTGAAACCTCGTACCTCATCCCTACTGAATTTCAGAAATGGTTCATCAGGAAGCTTGTGTTCCAGACCTTAAGTTTATTCTCAGTAAAATGGAAAACCAAAAGAGATCATTTTCCATGCAGTTCACGGCAAAGCCAGTCTCAGCAGTAGAGTTGAATTTATAAATTTTCCATCACCCACAACATAAACCGATTGTGTATTATTTTTTCCCATTTAGGATCAAAATTTTATGAGAATTGCTGTATGTAGGATGTTACCATTAGATGACTTACTAAACTGGAACTATAAACATTTGCCTATTCCTAATCAGTATGTAGATAAGAGCATCAACAGACTTATTTTTAAACAATGTTTCTATTGCTAACAGAGAACATTAAAGAATAAATAAGCTCTAGAATTTTAGACTCACATGCACATGAAATGTATTCAAAAAAAGGCATATAAAACACAAACAGTGGTCTGTTTGCCGTGTCCAGTCTAAGCACATAAATCCAGTTGACATCTTTGGGAGTTAAAGAAGATATTAGAAATTAGATAACGCTTGTTTTTACCTGAGGTAGAAAAAT
This sequence comes from Athene noctua, assembly GCF_965140245.1. NCBI lineage: Eukaryota > Metazoa > Chordata > Aves > Strigiformes > Strigidae > Athene > Athene noctua. The sequence continues at coordinate 185,120,869 of NC_134037.1, forward strand.
GGTATTCATGATGTACCTCAGCTTTGTATTTCCTAAGCATTTATTAGTTATTGCTTGTTCCTTCACATGTTTGTTTCTGTAGCTCTTGCATAATTGGTGTGATTGCTGCACAACATGTTCATTTATAACTGTTTCCAGGAAAACTAAGCCCTGAATTTCATTTTCTAAATATATGTTTTATTAACTAAGGTAATTATATGAGAAAGTATTAAATTCTCCAAAGAAGTAAAATCCTAATTTCTTTAACTCTCTCTTTCTTTTTTCTTCTTTCTTTTTTTTTTTTTTTTTTTTTTTTCCAGTGAACATGAATTAAAGCTGCAGCAGGGTGGAAAGAATGCAGTCTGGTGTGCAAAAGCTCTCTATTGAAAAACAAAACAAAACAAAACAACAAAAAGGCCTCCAACTCCTCAGAACACAAGAAAATAGTATGCATAAAATCAATGGAAGCATAAAACAAACTAACAAAAAAAAAGTATTTTAAATGCTAGCTTTGTAGAAGCTCACAAATTTTCTTTTTTAATTAGTTACTCTTACTAATGGAAAAAAAACCCAAAACTTGTCAGTCCCTTAGTTAAGGGAATATTATCAAGGCAGTGTTAGTGCACTGTTACAGTTTTACTAGCTTAACCAAGTGACCAAAACAGCAAACTCCAACATTTTTACTGTATTAAGTGGAAATCCAGGCCACAACTCTTTTTGGCTACATCTCATGCTGAGAAAGAATGCTGCTTCATAACATCCCTGATGATATTAAACAATAGCCTGAGCTTCTTCCGTTCTCAGCCAGATTAAACAATAGTCTGGGCTTCTTCCATTCTGAGCCAGTTTCCCTTACATATATTCCATCACTTACAAGAAAGACATGCAGGTAATACTGAAAATAACCATTTTTAATTACTGTGGCACCATTTTTATTACATATTTATCTCGTTAAATATTTTATTTTGGTTTCATTTTGTCATTCTCTACATGTGATTTTCCTATGATAGGGGAAAAAAAAAAAAGTGATGCTTGACTATGCTTTCATTTTTCAAACTCTGTAGAGGAAAATGTTTGAAAATTTTCCATGGGAATATTTTCATTTTGGGAAATACTGTTTTGATGGAATAAAAATAGTTAGTTCAGAATATATGAACTAGAATACTTTCTTCACTGAAACACCAAATCATAGTAGTTTGTTACGATGTACTCCAAAGTAAAATTGGTGACAATTCTTTCAACTTTTTTTGCCTGTCAAATGTGTTCCTTATAAAATCTTAAATGTTTCACAGGAAAATACAAGTTTTGATGAAAATAACTTTAAGCAAGGAAGAAAAAAGTTAAGTAAAATACCCAGCCTTTCAGAATGGACGTTCTGCCACAGTTCTTTGGAGAAACATTCTAAAGGTTGCTTTTATTCCTGTACAGCATAAAAACACTCTTTTCAATATTAGTCTACGATCTCTGGCCACTTTTAGTGAAAATACTTTCCTAAAAACAAAGAAACAAACCAACCCCTCTTCATTACAAATATTTTATTAATGTTTGAAATACTGTCACAGAATGAGAGTTTCAATCCTTTTAATATTTTTTTACTATTCCTACATAGCTCTAAGTCTGGGTACAGTTTCAGGTTCAGACTTTAGTTTTGTACTCATTTTATTACTTTGTCCTACTTTCTCTAAATTATTTCTAATTCACTTTTTCTTTCTGGAGTGAGGTTATCTCAATTTGCTGTCCTTGGGAAAGAAGACATTCAAACAAAAACTTATGCCGAAGTAAATTAAAATGCTGAAATGTAAAATTTATTTACTATGCCGAAGTAAATTAAAATGTTGAAATGTAAAATTTATTTACTAGTACCTGTAATTCTGGCCTGTACAGCAATAGCTTTATGTTTAATGAATAAAGTGCAACACTGGCAAACAAGGCCATTTAGTCTTGATTTACCGAAAGGCACATGGTGAGTAACAGTTCTGGCTGCTTTTCCAGTGTACCTGAAGCAAGACCTGGAAGGACCACCTCCAAAGATGACACGACAATGAAAACTGCTTAATCAATTTAGTAATTGGCTTTTCTATATGAAATTGCCAATCTCATCCAGAGGAACAATTCCTGGCTCTTAAGGTGGTGGTTTTAGCACATAAACTATGTCTACTAAGACATAAGCCGAGCCCAAGGAGTCATTTTCCCAAGGTAAGATATAGGCATTACACATAGCCAAGCCTACATCATTCCTAACTGAAAATGGGTTACAGAGTGAGCAGACTTACCGAGAAACTCTTTACTAAGTCAAGTTGTTTGTCCTGGTGTCAATGTAAACAGTGGTACAGAGTGGGCAACAGAGTAGCAAGAAAAAGAAAAGTCACACTGTGCAGAGCTCAATGGGTTAGTGATGTTTTAAGAACAATATAACACTAACTCATAGAGGTTACATGGAAGCGGGTCTACACTTGCCACTCAAGCCTGTCCTGTAAAATAAATAATAATCTCCCACCTTCATGTACTTGTTTGCTTAAAAAATAAATTAAAATTAGAATTAAAAATAAAAAGATTAACAATTTCAGGCTGAACTGTCAGTTCAGAATCATGGGGAGGTGACATGGACAGTTCAGGAGATTTTCTGGAGATATTTAGGACGTTGTAATTTTCATTATTCTACTTCCAGGCTGAAATTCTGACACCACTGAAACCAGCTGCAGTTTTGGCATTTTCTTCTTTAGGGTCAGATCTCATCTATGGCAAAAAGAAGATTACTGCAGTCTCCCTAGTTTTCTTTCTCATTTAATTCCCTGTGCTTGTATTTCTACAGAAAAATATAAAATTCAGACCATGAAATCTGTTCATGTTAACACCAGGTGGAAGGTGAGAAATAGAGGGATGCTGAGTCTTGCAGGTACATTAACTTTAATTTTAAAGCAAACACAGCTGTAGAGAGGTAAGAGGATCTCCCATGTTATCATTTCATATCTTATTTATCTATGCCCATTTATAAAAAAAAAATAAATAATCTTTGTCAACTCATAGATGAGCTCAAAGGCTAAAATCAACAATTTAATTCATAACTTTTTCCTAAATCCATTTTCTGCCAATTATTTTTACAAGCTGGTGTCTAACTCAATTTGTGAAAATGCCACTTAGCAATGGGAAAACTGAAGTGGCTTTTGGAAAATTCTATTGAATTAATTACATATGGCCTCTAGTTTCTTTCTGTTATGGAATTCTAGTATATATTAGTCACTTAAACTGTGTTGCAATAAAACATAGGGGTTTTCTTTTAATATTTAAATTGCTTGGTACAGAAAAGATGTTCAGCAAAGACAGCTTTTTCTCTGTCTTTACGGACATAGCAGTGAACATTTCATTGGTATCACTATACTTTTAAAACCTGCAAACCAATGTGTTAAACACAGAGAAAAAGACCAGGGAATAAACTGGAAAACCACTCTGTATTTTCCAGTGGAATCTCTTGAAAGTGTTTTTTTCCTTAAGAAACTAGAGGTTAGAACAGGAATGCAAAACCCAGAAGTTGTGAACTGGGGTACAAATAAACCCCATAAGCTTCTCTGGTTTAGATTATGGGTTTCTCAGTGTAAAAGACTGTGAAAAAGTCCAAATAATGATCAGTTCCTGTGCAGGATTTATAATATAAATTCAGATAACATTTTAGATGAGTGATGATTAAAGTTGATTTTTATTCCCCCCACATGATATTCTGTTTTGGCTTTAGGATTGCTCACGAGTGATTTACAATGTGTTCTGAAAGACAATCTCAAAATTCAGTAGAGAGAACAAAACGACACAGAAAACTCTTGTCTTCAGATCTACTCAGCCAAGACTGTTTTAAGGGAAGCAGCTTTCTGGCCACTGAACTGCTCTCTGGACTAGCCTCAAAGGCGCCCAGCCTTTCATCACATTCAACTTTAATGTTCCTACATTCTTCTTTCTTCTGTTATGTCATAAGATGACTAAGATGAGATGGCTAGAGAAGAGTAAGCTTATTCCATTCTTTTTATAAATTTATTTACCTATGTCCTAAAAAGCTGCTGAGAAGAGCAAAAGCCTTTAAAAAACATTTTCTAGAGTCCTGGAAATTCTCTTACAGGCACTCTGGAGACAGGAGGACATAGCCTAGAAACCTAGGCTAGAAAAGAACATTTCACAGAATTGTTCAGTTTTCAAAATTGTAGGTGTTCTTCCTGTTATTTCTGACAATGATCATGTGCATATTTCAGAACTTTTAATTATGGCACTTTCTGTCCAGAGAATCACTTTTGTAGATGATAGCTTGAATTCTAAAGAAATAAGCAATTAGTTTTTTAGCAAACATTATATTCTTTTCCACTTGAATATTTTCCCTTAGTTATAGTGCATGCACTGAAGTGAGGAAGAAATGTAGCATGAGCTGAAATATTTCTGTCTGTGTTTAAGGTTGCTCTATAATGCCAGCTTCTCAGGGAACATTAAGCTACATTGTTGAACAGGCAATATATATTTGCTTAATCATTTCTCTGTAGTAGCTGAAGTACAGAGCATTAACAACAGAAGTTATTTTTGCAAGACACTTCAGAGTGTGAATGATTTGATGAACCCAGAGACTTGGCATGAGCCTGACACTCTGGAAAATGATTAGAAAACTTAATGTATTATTTCATCTGTGCCTAAACCATCTGCAGAGTTCTGTGAAACCCATAAACAATGCTATGACCTGGGCCTGCACTTCATTGATACTCCTAGGAGAAAATGTTCTTTCGCTTATTTCTGATTGTACTCACTTCAAATCAAATTTAAAATAAAGACGAGGGAGAAAAACAAGAAGGAAAAGGTCCTCTTGCATTTAAAAAAAAAAAAAAAAAAGTGTTCAAATTTGTCAGAACATTTTCAAAATGAAGAATTCAGGAGGACAACTTCCAGTATATAAAACCTTTAATTTGAAAATATAACAGAGCTACAATAAAAAATACATTATTTAAGATTTTTAAATTGTTTATCTATGGAAGACTTATTTATTCTATAATAATTACTTCTAATAAATTATATTTGATTTCTGGAACTGAATAAAAAATGTTTGAATTAGCAGCAATTAAATTTTATAGTGAAAGTACATATTCTATATGTATTTAACAAATGGTTTTGATAAAACTTTACGGTGCCACTCATTATATTGCCTTCTTTAACTTACGAGTATGGGCTCAGAATAGTTGGGCTAAAGTCTTTGGAAATGGCTGAAAAATATGGCAGAGGGATTTGAGATGTGGTGAAAGGAAGACTAGTTTTAGAGAATATGTAAAGTAAAGCAAAAAGTGTTGAAGAAAGACAGAGTTCGGTCCCTTGTGTGTAGACAATATTTGGTTGATAAGACTCCAGTTAGCCTTAATCCACCTCTTCATTTAAAATGAAGGGATGTTTTTAAACATTCATCATGTTTGTTCTGGAAGGTGACTAAACACGTTAAAGGAATGTGATTTTTATGTCAATGTGAGCCTGACATTACTTTTTTGATTTCTGGAACAAAGGTGTATAAAAGAGGCATCAAAATGCTATGTATATGACAGTTTAAGAACAGATGTGTATTTTACTTGTAAATAGCTGTATTTTATTAGTCAATAGCTGTGAGCTCTAACTGCTTTGCTTATGTGAAATAAAAGTGTAAAAGCACTTTTCAGCAGCATGGCTGTTTAATGTCTAAATTTAAAAAACAGTGACTTTTTCTTCGGGTTTAGATTTGTAATTATCCAACACTGACTTTTGTTGCAGGTTATTATTTATTTTTATAACTGATGTCAACAAGATTCATTTCAGTGACTGACAACTTCCAATACAAACTGTCTGAAAAATGGCAAGGTTTTCCCATGTGTACTTCTTTTTATCATTGGCCTTTATCCTCTTATGCAAGAAAGATATTCTAGCTCTCACATCTCTCTGTTTAATTACCATGACAATCTAGATTTTTCGGTATTCTGCTCTTGTTTCAGAGATAGGATTTATTACAGGCTGTGTTGTTAAATAATCCAGTCATATGTGCTTGAATGCTCATCACATGAATGGAAGTAAACAATCAGCTAAGACTACGATTTGTTTGATCTATACTGTAAATGTTACTGAGTTGTGGAATTTAGGTGACACTAGTGATGACCATTATCCTTTCTCATGGTCAAAAATTACATGGGGGACTTAAGGTCTGCTCTGAAGTTTCTGCTGTCTTTTCTTACTTTGACATGAAAATCCAAGGAGTTCCACTAATTTCAGTGTTTTTCCCTTCTTGTGATTAAGTGCTGGAATCAAATTGAATTTTTAGGTCTCTATAAGCTATGATAGGCTATTTCTGAAGCTAAGAAATAGGGAAATAGGGAGTGATGAGGAATGTATTTAGTACACAAACCTTGGGAGCACTACTCACAGCATAAATCACAGTTCAAATCACTACCAGTGATTTCCTTTTAAAGCTTCATCTGCTTTACTTTCCAGAGGCCCCGTCATGTTGCCTGACACTCTCATTTTGGCTTCCAGGACAACCTATTGCTGTGGCAATAGGAAATATTTCTTTAGATGGAGTTTAAAAAGACAACCGCAAACTGCAAGGGGCTCTTCAGAACCTGATGTATAAGCAGGGAATTCAAGGTAGATGAAGAGAAAGACTTCTGTTTTGAAATTGTGTTTTAAACCATTATTGATACTAAAAAAGGAGAGTCAGAAACTTCCTTTCAGGCAATGGAAAAAAAATCAGCACCATAAACTTTGGATAAGAACCATTATATGTTTCTAACCATTATTAAAAATATTCTAGTAATCTAAGTTACTTAACAGTCCTAGTTAACAACTACTGTTATTCAACGGATATATGAATAACACATTTATCTTCTGTTACCTAGCAAACAGTCAATAAAATCAGTATTTGGCTGAAACTTTCAGAAACTTACTCAGTGGTGTATTTCCCTTCCTGGCTGTAAAATTCTCCTGCAGGGCTGTTGTGATGGATTGACCCATTTTCCCCAGCTATCTTAAATAAGATCGGTTCTGGATGCTTGGTGCCCCCAGGCTGGCTGTCTTTTCCTCTTGTTTCCTTGCTGTCACTTGGGCAGCTAAAATGAATGTCTTCTCTGCTCTTCTTCTTTTGGATCTTTATTAGGCTCTGAAGGGTCACTAGTGGAGCAAGACCACAAGCAAAATACTAACAATGATCTCAGTGAAAACACTGTTGTGTCTTTTAAGGGATAGTCAATTTTCAACATACACATACACAACACACACATAACAAAGATCTGTACTGGCAGAAATAAAATTACAGTTAGACTACTGTTATCTCAAACTGTCTAATCAATCTCAGACAAAAATATTACCTGGAAAATATCCATATGATAACAATACCCATAGATATCCAGGATCTACTGTAGAGGAGGACATTGATATTTGTTACATATAGTAACTGAAAAGAAGCAGTTAATTACATATAAAAGTGAAATCCTTTGTAAAAGTAATTCTTTTTATTTTGCATTACAAAATTTTGAGGCTTATTCGCAAGTGAAGAAAAGGAAATGTGAACTATGAGTAAGCAAATATAGAAATGTTTGCTTGTTTTACAACTTTAACTTGCAAGATTTTCTGAGTTATTATTCACTAACACAAAAAATTTAGGTCACAAACAAATACGTCTAGCCTCAATATAAGCTCCCAGACAACATTTTTAATATATAATTAACCACCATAGAAGTTAACTTCTAGACAATGTGTCTTTTTAGCAGAGAGAGGCTGAAAATCAGATGAAAACATATTATTTGATTCTAATAAACAGTTTTAAACCTCTGGGAGGTATTTTATTTTCCCATCAAACATTAAAGTTTACCTAGACTTTTTTTAGAGTTACTCCTTAAGAGAAATAAATAATTTTGAAATAAATATATATGTATATATATATATATATATATATATATATATATTTTTTACAAATCTGCCAGTACTCTTAAAAAACTCTTCACCTTATATGAAGTATAATGTTGTTTTGGCTCATCTCAATACTAAACTCTAGGAAAGGTCTTTTGCTCCAAGGAGAATTGAATTTCACTAGTGTTTAATGAATTCTGGGACTCATCACCAGGCCCTGACCGTAAACATGTTTATGAAGAGACTACCTGATCTAAGATTTTAAACACCTGCCAGTTAATGTCTTACTTGTTAGTACAAATGTCAGAGAGTACTATTATTATTATCTCTGATTCTGTTGGTATTTCCTGAAAATCTATGTGTTTGCAATTGTAACCTGAGAGTTTTTAAAGAAAACACATAGTCTTTAACAGGCATTGGATTCCAGATCATTAAATTTTACATTCTGAAGTCACTGCTGTTTAATTATCAGCTAATACTGAGACTTCTCTGCCTGATTTAATGGGATGGAGTGCATTGAAATGTATTATGAGTAAAGTACAGTTTTGCTTTAGAAATCAAATCTTTTTTTGATCAAACTTGAAACTGGCACTAAAAGAAATTTTAGAAGAACAACACTGAGGATATATAACAATTTGCTATCAGAATTGTAAATAAATCACAAGATTTGTTTTTTAGTAAGATTCTTTAAGTAAAAAAGTGGAATACTCAAAATATTAAATTACTAATATTCTAAGATTCCTACATTGTGTCAGAAAAAGATGATAAATTTGGCCTATATGGATCATCTGGTTGTGTTTGACACAGTGCTTGACAAGTTGCACTTAGATGTTGTTTCAGATGAGCACCAAAGTGTGGAAATGTCAAAAAACTTGTTGATGAAGTTTTGTGGCATTCTGCACCAGATAATACCTAACCTTATTCAAAGTAATTAGCTCCTCCTCATCATCATCATATCTAAGCTACTTCCTTTACAATATGAAGCAAGATATTTGACATCTGCCATATAGTTTTGTTCTTGTCCTTTTCTCTCCTGGTCTTCACAGAGCGAAGTATTGTGCTTTCCTGACAGCAGTTTACCAGAGAGAAAGTGCAAACAGGACATAGTCAAGTTTCAGATGTTCCTTTTATGTTCCATCTCATTGCTTTGAGACAAATCACAAGTAATTTTTTTAATGTGCTTTTACAATAGGAAGTTTCAGTTTGTTAGAGAAATGGAGTTGTTCCAGCACAGTGAACATAGTCAGCTCCTGGGAAAGTGTTCAGATAAGTATTGTCAAAAATACGGACATGTTAAAAATAATAAGTAGCTGAAACAAAAAATGTATTTGAATTTGTAGGCACCATTTAAGCATCTATTTTACACTATTTTTGAAGTAAATTAATCAAAGATATTTGAAGACCTATGCTGTAGACCCTAAATTTGGATTAATAGTGTCTGTAAAACCACGGGGAAGAGCAAAGGTGCTCGCAGTATCCCACTCTCCCAAGTAACTACATTATTGCAGACCTGGACTCTCCTGACCCTGGTGGATTCCGTCCCAAATTGTTACAAATTAGAATACAGATTGGACAAAAAAAAAAAAAAAAAAAAAAAGGTGCATAGAACAGAAGCCACATTGTCAGTGTGAAAGGGAAGCTCTCAAACAAGAAGTTGTCCCAGTTTAACCTCAGGTCAGGGAACAGCAGTCAGGTCAGCATAAAGAAAATTCAGCAGACAGACTTCTTCCTTTTGGAAAAGTATTATTATGTGCTTATGTGTTAAAATCTAAAAAGCCCACCAAAAAAAGGAAAGGCAAGGGTGAATTCCTGCCTCACACTGTGTAAATTGAACCTGCATTTCCTAATTTTATTTTCTACCAAAAAGTAAAAAGGGGAACAAGTATAGTCTAAAAGTACATGAGTAGTGGACTGATAAACCACAAAACTGTAGGACTATATGGGTGTCCATTCCTATTTATTTCAAAACATGATTTATACAAAATTACATACACTGATATGATGAGATTGAATTGTATCAGAAGAAAATTATCAGATTAAATCTGTTTATTTTCTAAAATCATGGTCCAAAATCAGTAAGTTAAAATTATTCCTAAATAAAGAGTGTGAGGTCTCCATTTCTTCATAAGAGATATAATTTACCTAAAAATTAATATCAACAATTAATGCAACAAACAAAACTGAATCAAGTTTTTATAGTTTTGATTAAATATGCTTATCAACAATATTATTACTCATTTACAATACATATTTTAAATCCTTTAAATATGGCCTAAACAGCAATTTAATACAGAAAATTGATGCATTAATGTGCAGTAAGGGGTAAGGTATCCATTAATTCATGTTATCTCAATAGTTCATACACATCTGTAAAAAAGAGTGTAAATTAATTCACATAACCGAGAAGTTCTAAACCCTTATGCAATATAATTTGTAATACCATGCATATACCCAGTTTTATGTTATAAAAATACCACTCAAGAGCTGTAGTAAAATCCTGAAATGATTTGGGGCACTCTGAAATGAAAAATCACACAAAATGGTAATTTAGCCACCAAATAGACTCAGCCAGAGGCTAAATGTTGTGGATTAAGCCTGTCTGTTCCAGAGTGAGCTACTTCACAGCACTATGGTTGTAAATTAACCAAGCCATTTGACTTTTGGACTAGCAGCTTGTCCTTTGCCTTTTTTCTGTTAGCAGTATAACCTCAGCAGCCTCCATATCTGCCCTTCACCTGTGAATTCCTGAAGAATGATGAATTTTGAACAACTTCTCAGCACTTGTGCTATACCCTATGTGTCTAGTGTACCCTACTCAGCAGTTATAGGGCTGTATGTGAATGACTTGATGAGTTTGGGGCCTCCTGGTGCAAAAGAGACATTGATAAACTGGAGATGGACCAGCAAAGATCTGCTAACATGGCTGGGGGCTGGAGCACATAATGTGTGAAGAAAGGTTAAGGGAACTGGGCTTGTTGGATAAGTAATTTTTTCCTCATTTGGTTACATACGAGAGGGTATTAAGTCAAACTAGTCCAAAATAAATAAATTGAAGTAGTTTTTCACACATGTCATTATGCCATAAAGTTTCCTGCCCTACAGTGTTGTGCATATTAAGTCTGTATCACTTCAAAAAATGATTGGAAGAAAAACAGAAAAAAAATCTCTAACAAGGCCGTTAAACAGAAAGATGCACTTTCTGTCTCAGAAAGAAATTCTGATTTTCAAATTGCTGTAGACTGAAAAATCCTGAGAAAGTATTCCTATATACTTGTTGAAGCTTTTTACTTTTCCTCAGGCATCTGATGTCAGGTATCATCAGGAACTAAGCTAGATGGACCTTTAGTCTGATGTAGTACAGTTGTTTTTAAGTGTCACCTCTTTGATAACCAGAATGACAGGTGAATGAGGAGAGGGGGTCCAGATCATTCTCAATGGAAAGATAAACAACTCACGTGTTTACACTCTGCTCCATTATATGAGTGAAAACCCTGATCATTTTGAGCAAAGGCGAAGAGAAGAAAAATTTCCCTTGAATCAACCAGGCAGCTGAACAGCCAAGTATGTGGGTGAGCTCTGAACACTGGAGTTGTTTATGGAAGCACGTCATTACAACATACACAGTGCTGACTGCTGAAGTACCCCTGCTGGGCTGGGGTAGGAAATTTGATTTTCCACTCTCCTGCTGCAAAGATGTGTCACTGTTCTGCATCAGTATTTTTGTGTTTGAACCATCTAGGTTGGAGGCTAATGAAAAACAAACGGCTGATAATCAGTGTTCTTAAAATGCAATAAATTAAAGAATGACAAATTGAACAGGACCAGTTGGAGGTTCTTTGTATCATTCTTGGCTAAGAATTTGATTATCCAGCCAAGTTATGAAAGGAAAATAAAATATTTTCCTGACAATATTACACCCTTTAAGAGTATCTAGAGATTAAATACTAGACATAGTTAAGGAAATAACTGAACACTGATTAAGTTTGGGTGGACTATTTGGAAGCTTAAAGCCAGAACCACCATATTCCATTTAAATTTATAATTTGTATATAAATCTTATTTCCACATTTTGATTTACATTTAAGAATAGTTTAGAAAAAAGCAGTCAGAAATGTGGTGAATTATAATGCTGCACAGATTCTATAATGTCTTCATGCTCAGCAGGAGACAAGGAATTTGCAAAAGAATTACTGGCACTAATACAAGATAATTGAGAGATAATAAATTCTAATGCTTTGGGAAAAGGAATAATATGCATTACATGGGCATCTGCAAAAGTATCTCTCATCATTTTTCCAAATCCAAATCAACACAGCTTACAAGGACATTGCTTTCTCATGCATAACAAAGAGTAACTAGGGAGTTACTTAAGTTGAAGGACATTGTTACATTGCTATTATGTTACTATTATTATTATATACTGAGACCAGTACAAGCAGTATGCTATATAATGATAAGAATAAAATTAATCAGGCCATTATTTCTTGAGTTCTATTATTATTATTATTATTATTATTACAAACAGTATACTGACATTTATCTAAAAGGCAAATGCTATCTGCTATTAGAGATCAAAATAATATTTTTAGAAAAAGAAAAATTTGTTAAAGATAGATCAAAGAAATTGCTGCTGGCTGATGAATTTGATTATTTTTTCTATAATCAATTAAATTTTAATGCTGGTTTTGCTTATGCTTATATATAACACAGATAATGGAACTCTGCCAGTTTTTCACCATGTTTAATGACTTGCATGCTTTTTCTGCTCCATACCCTGTCTTTGCTTTCCAGCTTAGGCGATTCTTTATCTTTTTGTGTACTCAGTACAAGTCCCAGTTTTGATTAAAGCTTTGGGCAATTGCATAAAATCGTCCACTGCCAGCTGTATGAGGCCTTATAAAGTATTTCTTTGGCAGTGTCTTGCTGATGACCTTACTGAATTTTCTCTATTGACTCATTAGAGTCAAATAACATGCAAACCTCTGTCTCTAGCTTGGTAATTTTTTAAGCCATTTCCCCTTCTAATTCTGCTCTACATGAAGTCAAGGGTGAAAAGAAGCCTCTTCCAGGAGACAGTCTAATTCCACTTGCATAACTGTGCATATGACATCTCCAACTCCCTCCATTCTCCTCCTTTTCATCAACAAAATGGCTTGAAGATGAGGTTGCCTTTCCCCAACATTGTCAGTCAACACAGCCCACAAGAATGAGAAGAGTGGGCAAAGACAATCTGAAAGTACTGAGCTGTTTAAATAACTCTTTCAGTGTTCACTGTAACTACCCCCTGTCCAGTAGCTCTTCCCCACTCTTCACCACTGCCCTCCATCCTTCCTTCAATTAACAGTGGTCTCTACTTGTATGTAATTTTCGTTATATGAGATGTCACTTGGGATGCAACAGCAGAATGGCAAGTTCTGCAAAACCATTAAAAAAAAACCCAACAAAAAATGTTTCATTTCAATGGATTTCAACTGGTAGGATCCAAAGCCTCCCTGGCATTCGATGAGATTGGAACATGAATCATGAACAGAAAAATGAAGAAACGGTTACAGTTTAAGGCCAAAATTTTTAGACTAGACAGTCAATATAACTTTAGGCTTTGTAGTTCTTTACTTAGGCACCTGCATATGGAATTCAGACACAAATTTTAGGCACCTGCTTTTAAAAGTCTTGGACTGAAGTAACTTCATGTTTGTGATGTGCTGTTCATTAACACTGATCTGCTTCCTCAGTTTGAAATTTTGGGTTGACATGTGTTTGACATCCTGTCTAATCAGAATATAGTCCACTTGAAAGCTAAGTACTTGACTGGTTGGAAAATTATATGGAACAGTGTACCAAAGCAGTGATTTTGGAACTGTCACACCTGATCAGGACAAAAAGCAAGTATATATTAAAACAGGATATATTTAAAAAAAAAAAAAAAAAAACCAAACAAAAAACTAATGCATTTATTTTCAAAATAAATGCTTATTTTATTCTTTATTTGTTTTTACTTGTGCTTGAAGCACAAATAAGCATTTTTTTTTCCAGTATGAATGGAAAAGATGGGAGACCTGCTGATTTGGCCGTTAGACTTCTAGACCTATAAACCTATCACAATGGGTAGGAATCTATTGGGTGGGTGGTAGGTAGGACTGCTTATCAGGTAGAAAAGCTGGAACAATTGCCACTAGATATGCACAGAAAACCTAATTATGTATCCCTATGAATATGCTTATTTTATAATGTGTGCAATATTAAGTCAATCTGTATGTGTACAGTAATGTGTTGGACCTTCATCTGAGCAGTCAACATACTGTACTGGGCATGACTTTCTAAGAATCATCAGTTTCATAAATTAGACGTGAAGCAAGGCATGGCAAAAAACTGCCCACAAACCTATTGTTTTTAGATCTGTTTTGTTAAGCAAACTTGACATTCAGAAAAGGAAGAGAGAGACCTCCAAGCAATGACATTCATACCTGAACATAAGCCCCTCTGAAGGACAAGTTTTGGTTCAACCCATCTGGCATAGGAGCTGTACTTGCTTTGATTTTTAATCCTGTTACAAGACATGGCTTTCTTTAAATTCCCAGGTACCACACAGAAGTGATGTTGGTCACAGTGGTCACATGGAGTGTTCATAAAATGACTTATCAATTTACTAGCATCATAAAATTTAATTCTCATGAATGACTTGTAATTCCAGGTACTCTTCCAGTTATTTTCTTCTCAAAAAGTCACTGATTGCTCCACTAAGGAAACTGAGTATTTTTAAGATAGGCATGCCTAAAAATGCCCAAATCACTAGCGTCTAGAAAAACACAGCTCAAACATAAAAAAAAAAAAAAAAAGAAGAGGGATGAAAATCAAGATCAGCTAAAGAAATTTTCCGATACCAATGAAAAAGGAAGCTTAAAATAATGCTTATTTTAGAAGTTTCCTGTGGTGCAATGCAATATCTCTTCTGCAGTGAACACTGAGGAAAATATATTATAGAAAAGATTAAATCAAGCAATTAGAAAAAATACAGATAAGTTATTTTCTGAATGGTCTACCATTAATATTATTTGTTTCATGTAGTAATAGTTAGATACAGTAGGTTTTGTTTTACTTTTATGGACTGTTATTATTTTACAGATTTCAGAAATACATGAGCAGGATAAAAAAAAAAAAAATTAAAAGTTTTCCATTCTTTTTGACAGGCAAGGACATGAGAACACACTCCTCAGTAAATATAAGGAGGAAACTGTAGTTCAGGATTTCTGCTGAGTCTTTGTCTTTTGCTTCCTTTAAGTTTTTAGCTGCTACTTACATTTAACACAAAATATATAATTTCTCCACAGCCTAATGTGAAATGTACATTTCTGATAGAAGTTGCTTTCCACTTAAGCAGATATGAGTTAATTTATTACTTGCATAAGGACACCCACTAGATCAGATTTGAAAAGGGTTGTGTCACACAGTGTTTTGCTGGTTCCCCCTGCCCAGGCTAAATATTCCAGGCATTTTAAGGTTTATTCCATTCTTAGTCTCTCTCGTAAAGAAATTGGCAGTCATGGCAGATTTTGCCAAATTTAATCTGTTTTCTCATCTTAGATATAGAAAACATAAGAAGACAAGGCAGTTTTTAAGAAATTATAATATATATGTTTTTTCGACTTTATATTCTATAATTCTTATTTACTTATTACTACAGTAGTACCTAAATGTCACAGTTGAGGGTGTCTGTGCAAAGCTGAATATTTTACAGCTATAAACTGTATTTTACCTAGAACACCTACAGCTGAATGTAGCTCCAGCTGATGTAAATGGTACACATCTGTTTGCACTTGTGGTCTGGATATTTCTACTTCAGTCATGCTTCTATAGTCAGACCCATGTTTTTGAAACCTGGTGCTAGAATCAGTTTGTGCAGATCCAGTTGAAGATTCTGGGAACACTTATATTTCTTTGCTTTTTATCAAGATACAGATTTTGTAATAGCAATTGCTTTTGCTACTAGAATTTTTTCTTTTTTTTTTTTTTTTTTTAGAATCTGAAAGTATCAGTATCCTTGAAACCTACAGTAGGCATTGACTGCTGGTGCCCGGTACTTAGATGAAAAGAGGATTTAAATCTTTCAGTCCATCAATCATGCATTGTTCCCAGCCCTGAAAAAAAGAACAGAAAAAATGAATGACAGTGTAAGTCCCACTAAATTTCATCACTAAGAGGTACATTGAAAGAACTGGTACTTTTAAGGAGAACTTGCAAAGAATAAGGATGTTCATCTCCAGCAGCGTTAAAAGTAAAGTGCAGTTGTACACCAAATTATCCCAGTCAGAGTGACTGACCTTGGGACTGTAATGGGAACTTGAGTGACAGGTTGGACACAGTAGTCTGAGTCTCACCCTAAACCTGAAACCCTTTCAAAATTCCTCTTTCTGCATCTTAGGTACAGGGCTGTTTAATTCCTCCTGCTGATATGTTCAAAACCTTCACTCGCCTTGAAGGTAAATATAGCCTCGGGGGGCCTGCAATAAGATTCAGAGCAAACAAAATTTTAAATTGCCATATTGTTGAGAATTTTAAACCCATGCTTGCAATTTGCAAGTTGCAACCTTATATCTAAGCCTTGTGGCAGGGACTAACACAATATATTGACTTTTATGAAGAATCAATAATCCTAAAAAATATTATTTTACTTCTAGATGCTGATAGGATACAGACAAAACTAAAACTCTGAAGAATGAAGAATTACTGAAATTAATAAGATGCACCCCTCTGTACTCTGACATCCAAAGAAATAGAGGATTTCTGTTTGTTAGGGTGCAGTAGTCAAAATAAAGGTACTAGAGACAAAATTAAGGTAGAATAGTGGCATAGAACTGCCTTAAAAATCAAGTAAGCAATACGGGGGTGAAAAATTATAGGCCACATCCTAAGTTTCTAATCATGACTGCTGGGTGCCAGGTGTAGATTATTAGTTCTTAAAATATCTATAATGTGATTTGTGATTTGCTTGTGGGTCACTATAGTATACCAGGGATGCTGTAGTTACCTGAGTCCTCTCTTCTGCCTCAAGACTGATCATGCATAGCTAGGCTGGGCTTAATAAAACAGAGATGACCTCTATGGGAGTATTTTCACTGTGAGACAGAATTTACAGAGCGTTTAAACTCATTGCCCCAAAAGATAAATGCTAAAATCAGCATACTCTTAATTAATTGAAGAATTCACACCTGTTCAATTTCACTTTTTTTTTTCTCTACCACACAGCTAAGAAAACAAGCAGTCAGATATATCAATGTTCTTTCGATCCACCCTTGTTTTCTATACTTGTGTAGAAACAAATAACACTTTACAAATTCTTAATAAGTTTAATTTATGATTTGATTTGTCGATATATTCCTGTCATATGTTGGTAGAGTTCAAATGAAGTTGGTGGAGCTTTTTTGACATAAATATTGATCAATACATGATGAACAAAGCCTTTTAACCATTGTTTTCAAAAAGCACTCAGGTGATTGACATCACTAACTTTTTTTTTAATGTTATCCTCAGAAAACTTTTCTCCTTGTTTTCTAAAGTCGAAGGAGAGAGAAAAATCCTCAAGAGATTAGATAAGAGTACCTAAGCTTGGGCCTCTGCCCTGAACCATTCCTTTAGTGGAGTCTATTTTTCACCACTGGCCATAGATTTAATTTCTTCTCCTTAAAATCAGTCTCCAAATGCACCACCTTAGTATTGCTGCTATCAAAATCAATAAAGTATTACACCAACCCTGAATACTTTTGAAAACTGCACTTTTTGTATCTAAGTTGCTTCTTTTCCATTCATTCACAGAATCTCTTGAAATTACATCATCTCCTGTTTATTTTCCTTAATGCATCTACTTTTGCATCTATACTGCAAGCTTTTCATGCACGTGCAGTAGTTGCAGGGAGTGGCACCAGAACACAACTAATCCACCACATCAGAGTTCAAATAACTCCTACAAATCAGTCAGATCTGATTTACATAATGCTCTGTTGACTCCAAGTCTAAAAGATGGACAATTTACATGAGTTTTACTCATGCAAAAATACCTGCAAACACTGTAGCCATCAATCAACTCAACGATCTTGCTTACTACATTTAAATTTTATACAAAAGAGTTAATTTCAGAGCCTTAGTAAAGTTCTGTGGATCTGGTTTATTATTATTTATTATTCTTATTGTCATCATTATTTTCAGCTTTGCAAAATACCGTCAGTACAATGCAACATGTAAGAGTCTTTCATCATATTCCATAAATGTCCAGAAGCATGTTTAGAAGTCCATTACAAAAAGTACTTTCCCATGGTTAGTGTCTATATCAAGCAAACTCAAGCCTGATGAAGTAGATGCCTCAGGGTATGTGGCAGTATGTGCACACAGCAGCTGGAAAGACTTCTGGACACTGAAGCAGCACTTGAAGCAAAAGCTTAGGATATTAGGAAATCTAAAGACAGGTAGATAGATCCTGTATGGATTTCCCAGTAGCCCTTAACTACTAATGAATGTTAGTGCAATGAGAATTCAATAATTACCTGATTAATGTGAAGTTCCATCAAAAGTAATGAACCTACTAATGATGATAATGATTAATACACGCACAGACATTTTCAGGGTCAGGGCTATATCAAACTATGCAGCCTCTATTGGAAAGCACAAATCAGTTTTGC
The DNA here is from genome assembly GCF_965140245.1 of Athene noctua. Taxonomy (NCBI): domain Eukaryota; kingdom Metazoa; phylum Chordata; class Aves; order Strigiformes; family Strigidae; genus Athene; species Athene noctua. Next base: position 185,139,399 of record NC_134037.1, read on the forward strand.
AGACATGAATTAGACTGTGATTCCAGTTGTTCTTGTGGCAATCCAGTCGCTTCAGTTGAAATCTCAGTTCTGTCTGAAATGACTCATGAAGTGTTCATCTAGGGCACAATGTGCTGTGCCAAAAATGCCTGAACTACAATTAAGCCCAAAAGCTGCTCTGCCTCTCATTTTACTATGGTAACAATAAATTTCATTCTAACATTCTGTATAATGGAAAATATAGATGAAAGTATAGAAAATATTTGTGATATATTTCTGTTGCTATACTGTAAGATCATTCACCTACATACTGAAGCTAGTTTCTCGGCATACTGTGAGATGAAACAAGAAGTCTCCAGCACCAGTAGCTCCAGCTCAGATTCCACATCTGGAACTGCTTAGTAATGTATATGTAAAAATTATCTCGATAGACAACACAATATAATCCCACTCAGACAGCATTGTGCTCCTAAGTAATGTTGCTGGCTCAACTCAATAATCTAACACCATTGCTAGATATAGATTTTCTACTGTTATATTTGCCATGTCTCCTAGTTCAGTTAAGCTTTTAGTCAAAGACTGGAGGCACTGATCACATAGCAGGACACATGTAATGTAGGAAGTGCATCTTTCTGCAGATTAATTCCTCCTGCTGGTTTATGAATAGCTGATGTCCCAGTATAACAGAGAAATCCAAGCAGCTGTAGCAATTAGACATGACAAGACATTTTCCACATACTGTTTTGTCTAATGAACTGTCAGAGAGTGCAGTTTCCCTGACTTTTAATTACTGCACCACCCACAGTTACGACAAGTTCACCTACCTCTTCTGTCTGAGATTTAATTCTTCTTCTCAAATGCATCCTTATTAAAAGTGATGGGTCCCAGTTTGGACACTTGCTAAACAGTGTAGTGTAATAAAAAGGCAACATTATGGTAAGCAGTATCTTTCAGAGCTGCCATTCTTTTTCGCTTAGAAAGAACATTCATTTTCCTTGCTAAGGGATGAAATTCTCTGCCTTCTGAAATCAATGAGTTTCCTCATCAAAACTAAGTTCAGGCTTTATTTGACAAATGTTAAGCATTTCCCTTAGAATATCTTGGATAAATTAGTAGACTGAAAAGGAAAAACACCTTACTACTGTCCTGTATCTAAGATCCCAAGGAAATTTTCCTTAATAATTTTGTTATATTTTATAAAGCTTTATTTTAACTATTAAAAAATAGGCATTTCATTCTGACTATGGCTCAACATTCATTAGGGGTGAAATCTGACAAGTGTGGGAAAAATATCTTTTTAGGTAAAATGTTATTCCAAGAATCTGACACACAAAACTGTTTGCATTATACGTTTTCAGAAATATTTTCCTTATTATAGTTTTCTGTATTTGCTATTTTATTAACAGGATTCTTAGCAAGATGAAAACCACAGGATTTTATACTCTTTTTGCCATCTATAAAAGACTTACATGATAAGAAAGATGGTTTTATAGTTATAACATATGCAACAAGAACATAAACTAATGTTGAAACAAGGCATCTGCACCCATAAGCTATAAGCATAAACTGTGTATTTTTGGTAACTACAGTGCTCCAATAGATATGACACCAAAAAAATAAATTCCAAACTCAAATCTTTTTTTAGAAGATTCAGAACAAGAGAGTTTTCTGCTAGTCTCCCATAGCATATACTTTAGTTCTAGGACTAAATCCAAAGCAGGGTCATTGCAATCCTTCACACTTAAATGATCTCTAGACACTTGCTCACTGATAGGCACAGGTTAAGGGAAATTTGGGAAACCCTACCAAGCTTACCTTCCCACACTCAGGCAAGACCAATTATTCTCCAGGATGGAAAGGCCAGTGATTCTGAGAGAAACTAAAGTATAATTAAAATTATTAACAGGAAGATTAAGAGAGCATGAAGTGCTCTCTGCGAGAGTATTTCAGGGCTGTGGGACTCCCTCCAGAAATTCTTTATAAGGAGAAACACTTGCATTGCCTCAGATGAAAATGCCAAATGATGACAGATATGAATATGTGTGTTTTTTCAAATGGGTGAGAGGCTTGCATAAGTGGAATGAACATTTGTGGTTGGTCATGGATGGTAAACAAAAGCATGATACAGGTAGTCAAGAGGAGCCCAGGAATTCCCACTGATATTGCAACGTGCTGAAGGAAATCAGACTTCAGCCCGAGGAGTTCTTGCAGCTGCCTGAACCAACCCCTTAAGCTGCATGAGTCAGTGGGAACATTAATCTGCTCTTTTAGTAGTATACCAAGTAATGCCTGATGAGGAGGTCTGGCATAGGGAAAGAAAAAAATACTTGGTGGCAGGAAAGCTGAGCAATAAGGCTAGTTCTGCTTCCATTTTTATGTTTAAAGATTATTACTACTGGAGGAAAATAGGACTATTTGAAAAAGAGTGATTAATGATGCATAGTGTTGCATCTCCTGTAAGGTTAGAATTTTATGTATATTATATAGAAATTAGAAAGGAGGTCACATCCAATATAAATTACCAGAGGTGCTCAGATGCTACCTTGGGTTCAAGGTGTAACTACTTATTTTTGCAGATATAGACCTTCCAACATTCCAGCAAGGCACACACTAACCCATCTCATCTCAATAAAGAAGGGGTTTCCTGCATTGCCTTACGAGCATTTTGGATTAGTGTGATTATCTACTGAGGAGGAAAATCTAATGTAAATATTGATTTTAAAGGGACACTAATCCTATGACATCATATTTTATGAACCCAGAGAGGTTTTAAACAATAGTATAAAACCCTTATTGTTCCTTATTTCAGTTTGGAAAGATATCTGTTATATTTTCAGTAAAGTAAAAGTCAGAAGACTTGAGTGCCAAAATATCTTTCTTGCTCAAGAGAAACACTAGTAAAAGATGTAATGGGATTAAGAGATCTAAGATTATGTATGCTGGTTGAGTGATCTTGGGTCTTTATTACATATCATATACTGAAACATGGAAACATTTGTTATAAATTGTTAGTTATAAACCACACAAACGGTCTTGATCAGCAAAATTCTTTATAGCTGACAAAGAAAATTAATTCTGCACACTATGTGGCAAACTGGGCTGCCAGCTACAGTAAATCTAGTCTAACCCCTCCATGAAAACTTCTGAGACTACATTACTTTTTTAGTGTTGCTCTATAACTGTACAGGTTCTGTACTGAGGTTCCATTGTGAGTTAAACTAAAACTATGTCCTAAAAACAATGGTAATTCATGCAGTTACTAATTCATTTTCACACTAATATCCATATAAACACAAAAAATCACATGTCATTAATTCTGGTGAAAGAGGAGAGGATATAATTTACAGTATTGTAGGAAAGTATTGTATTAGTAGGAAATTCCTTATGATATTAAGTTTCACACTTTTATATTCCAAAGAACAGAGAAAAATTCTGCCTTGCATTGCTAATAAGAACATCTCAAAAAACTCTTGCATAACGTTTGGCAGAAAGCAGCTGCTACGTCTTTGCTCACTTTTTACCCCTCTAATTATGCATTTCTTCCAGAAATTAAGGCTAAACCTTCATGATAAATCAAATAAACAAAAAGTCTTAACAGTGTGGTTGGCAGGTCAGTTGTTCAGTAGGAAAAGAAGACAAAGAAAAAATCAGACCTATAGTTTTCCCAGGACATATTTAAAGAGGGCTAGGAACCATTTTTCAAAGACAAAAGAATGTTGTCTTTTAGGTTGATGCAACAGTTTGACAGTTATACTTTATTAAAATTCTGAGGGGTTTTTCCATCATTCTGAGATGAACATATTTTTTTCTTGACTAAAAAGAACCTTAGATTTGTGCCAAAGTGATCGTAAGAGATGGTATTTTATATTTTTATCTAATTACACAATTTACCACTTCTTCATATGTGCATCACTCTTGCTAGTAAAAAAACAAGCCCTGAAAATACATGTTGCTTGATGACTCACAAATCTTGAAGAACTTAGATGCTGTGATTTATTTTACTGTTTTGTTGTTTGTTTTTTTCTCCCCATGGATTTGGTGTTACCTACATATCTCCCCATTTATCTCCCCATATTAAATGAACTGCAGGGGGGTAAAAAGAAGAAATATAACTCACTAACCATATGTTAGAAATCACACATTAATAATACTTAATTTTATGGTTTTTGTTGTAGTTCATTACTTGCTTGTATCTCCTTATGGGTGCCTACCACAATAAAAGTATGGTTTCCATACTTAATATTTTGCATACTAATCATATTTTTCATACTTAATTAATGCTATACAGATGAGGACTACTATACAAATTTTACACATCCTGACATGCTTGTTACAAGAATGTAAAGCTGGTTTTCATAGGAAACTGATAGCTTGTTTGCATTTTCCCTCAAAAATATCAGTACACATCTGTGCTATTGTGCCATCAAAGAAAGCCATTTAGTGGATTTCACAGCAGAACAGCAAAGGCCATGCATGTGGCACTAAAATATATACTGCTGGATCTATTACAGCAGTAAGATACTTCAATGGCTAGTCTGCCTAACCTTCCCATCTCTGTTTCTCTAAGACCTCAACTCAGTTCCTGCCACTAAACCTTTTGTCAATGAGGTGAGAAGCCCATTGAGCAGAAGTTTAGGGAACAGCAATAGTCCTGAGTAAAATTTGGCTACAAAGGGAGGGAGGGAGCAGATGACCTCTGTCAAACTCATGTCATCAGAAATGGTGAGCCCTCACCAATGGTGCACTTTCCTCTTCAGAAAAGGAACACATTCACACATTTACAAACCTCAGGGAAGACTTTAGTTAATGGCACACTTGATAGGTGTGGAGAGAAGTAGCAGAGGAGACTAGTGCCAGTTCCACTGGAAATGACCTACCTGCCCCTTTGGAAGACACCCGTGGAGTTGCTCAGAGCAGCCTGGCTTACTGCTTGGGGCAGGGGCTGCTCTGCAGAAAACAGTATAGCTCTGACTCACCAAGTAAAGTCTGCTATAGATCACAAAACAACAAAGTCTTGTCAAATTCCCTTCACTTCTCACAAATCCAAGGTTACTGCATGTTGGAGATGAGTGAAGGCAGACTCCATTAAGATAGTTTGAAGAAAAGAGACACCATCTGCATCCACAATAGAACATAGTTTTGAACTTCCATATCATCACAGCACAATCTGTGCTCCTCTTTTAGACTAGTATGACTCATGAGTATGAGCTAGTCCTGGTCATAGGCTTCAAATGAAGCTGCTAGGAAATGGTGCCACAAATGTATAATAGAATGATATACTAAATCAAATAAAAGACATGAAAAACTGTAATTGTAAATACTTTTAAAAACTTTATTTAAAAAATGAATTGGCTTTTTAATTAGCCAAGACACTGACCCAGACTTCAGTGAAAGCAATGGGCTGCCCCGTTCCCCTCATCCCACTCCAGGAGAAGTTAAATTGTCTAAGCACATAAATTTTCAGTGATATTTCAGATCTTCACGGTGTCAGACTTTCACATAGGACCAACAGATGTCATAGGTCTAGGAGATACCCTTACTATTCTGCAGGTGGAACTCAGGTAAGAGATCTGCGGTATGTAACGTGGCTTACATACCTATGGTAGGAATATCAAATTCCCACCATCTTGGAAACAAGCCTGTGAGACTGAGTTTACTATGTTGTCACCTCAGATTGGATAGAGAAGCCAAGTGATTCTGATATTCGGTCCCTGGGGAGAAAAAATTGCAACAAATCCCAAAACTTTTGACTTCTATACAAGTTGTGTAACTGCCTTTGACAGTTTTCATATTAAATTCTTTCCTAGACATGAATTTTAGAAGCCATTTAGTGCAGTACTTTGTAAGAACAGTGCATACAGTATTTGGTAGATTTAAAGATTTATACAAACTGTACAAACTATATAATCATATAGCATAGAAGTATAGAATTTTGTTTTAGGGATAAATAAGTGTAAAAATATTTTATTTTGTAGAGATTTGAAAGACTAAAATTTCTGAATAAGTTTGGGATAAAGTTATTCAGCAAATGCAGTAATTTCAAATTACATTTGATCAAAAGAATCAGCATTCTAAATCTATTTTAACTAATACTTAAGTGAGGGCTGTTCAAAGTTTAGAGTGGAAAGGAATCAGAGCTACAGTTAAATAATGGGGCCACAACAAATTCTTCTCATAGCAAGAATTTAGGTTTGGAATTTTGCCATCTCCCTCTCTGATTGATGGGGTTTTTTTAATGTGATTTCAGCCTTGCGTGAAACAAACAAAATTAAAAAACCTCTAGGAGTAGGTTAAAATCAGGAATTTTGTTTGACATAGACTAAAATTTAAGAGTATTGACAATGGGATCTTCAGATTATTTGGGAATATCCAAGTTCTCTTCGTTCTAACTACATGAAGAAACAACTTTCTTGACTATGAGACTCTTGAGAATACTCTCCTCAGAAGTTTTGCTCCTGGCTTGGGGAACAAAGTATATTGCTTAATACCGTGTGTGATGCCTAGTGGCCGAAAAAAACCCTCATTCAGTTTCAAATGACTGAGAATGGATGGTAGTTTTCCATTTATTTCTTCTAAACACATTTAAATTATATTATTTGAAATTACGTTTTTATATGAGACAAAAGGAAGACACAGATAAAATCTACAATAATCTTGTTCCTATACAGGTTCTCCTTAAAAAAATGCATGAAATAATAAATACATAGCTGAAATTGAATATATTTTTGTAATCTTTGTATGGAAAGCCAAGGTCACATTAAGGTGGAAAACAGCATAGAAATTGAGATAGAACCATTTTAAGAGTTTATATTAATGTTATAGCCAAGAACAAAAGTAGATTTAGGGTCTTTCATCTACAGTATCTATATTTCAATCTTATGTAGTGTTTTCATTCAGAAGTGTCCCAGAGATATTCTGTGGAAACATCAAGAAGTAGGTAGAATGTCCATAGCCATTTAATAATGAAGGAAAACCTTTGTCTTTCTGGTCTTTCTCTAGGTGATCATTTATCAAATGGTTGGGGTGTCATGCTGTTTACACTTAAGTCCATGGACACATGGTTCTGATGAATTTTAATGAATACTTAGGAATTTGTTAACATTAGCCAGTAGTTTGTAGTGGTAGCACATATCGTACATTAATAACAGGCATATTTCTATTTCCAAGCCAGCTACTGAACAGCATATGTTCTTTAAAGAATAGATTGGGAAAAGTGTTTTACTAATTGCTCTGAAAATAATAACAAAAAAAAAATTACTTACCAATGGCAATACAATTGAGTAAAAGGCAATTAGTTAATTAACTAATTTCAGTTAATTAACTGAAACAAGGACTTAATTCAGCAGTCCATTGGCAGAGAATTTCAAAGTCATTTGTACATGAGTGAGTATATGGTGAGTCAGATTTCATTGAGGTTACAGTCTAAAGATAAGGGGTGAGGAAAAGACACGTGTTGCTACAGAAGTGATAAGACTTATTCTCGTTCATTATAGCATTAGTCTTTCTCAGTTTAAAAGCAGACATGATCTACTGAAGTGTTAGTGAATCCATCTGGCTATGATCACTGGCTGATTTTCAGCACTGAGTGAAGTGATCAGAAGTCACCCGGAGGAAGTCAAGCCCCATATCCAGTCACAGGCAGTTTTAGATGGCAAGAAAACTTGTGGATGCTGAACATCTTTCCAGACATGATGTTCTCTCCCCTTCAGTCACAGAGGATAATTTTAATTAGGGCAGCTCCAATTAGACCAGCTAGTGTCCTGTTCTAGACAGGTGTCTCTTGTAAGAGAGAATGATACCAGTCACACCTTAGACCCCGAGGTTGGGTGGCCCATGTGTTTTTGTCTAAGCAGGTCCAACTCTATTATCTGACATGAATTAGGGAAGACCTCTTCCTATCTATTCTGTTGCTTTTATAAAAAGATGACAGTTTTAGGGACTATCTAGTTTGTGTTCTTTTACCATGACTGAACTAGAAATAACTCAAGCACTGTTTCACAGCTACACCACTATTATTATCATCCATTTTTTCTGCATTCGGTAGACTGGCATGCAAAGGACCTTTTGCTGACATTCAGTGACAATGATGTACTGGGTCAATAACAAGAACACTGTCAGCTGTGGGGGAGCCATATCCCATGTGCTCTGGATCCCTGAGAGCTTCCAGGGAGGGGCTGCTCCATGAGGCGGATGAGCTGGAAGCCACAGTGACCCAACTAGCAGCAGCGCAGAGCGCTCACCAAGACAGTTTCAGCCCTGTGGCACCTGAACACAGCAAGCAGGGTGGGGCTGATGACAGCAACACGTTGTGCCAGCAGTCCAGTGACCTTCTGACAGAGTGTCAGATCAGATCCAACGTCCATCCAAGAAGTCCATCCAACAAGTCAGAGGCAGCAGAAGGCAGACATCAGTCTGGAGGTAGCAGCAGCACAGCCCAGACGGGGAATGGGGGCCAAGCCTGAGCTGAAACAGGGCTCCTGGGCCATAGGCAAGGGAGTGGGGGAGGTCCCTGGTGAAGCCAGTCAGAGCCATTAGGACCTTCTTACTGTAGTGAGAAGGAATCCATCCTTACTGTCTCCAAGCCCTGCACCTCATCCCTTTTAACTCAGGCACTGCTCACAGACAAAGCATAAATGCAGCAGGTATAAATCAGTTGGTCTGCAGTGTAGATAGCCAAGGGCCATTATCAAGATCTATTATTTCTACTACAGGAGCAGTTATGGACCAAGGCTCCACTGTTCTTGGCAGTGCAGAATAGAGCTCTTCCACACATGGGTCACAGCTCCACTTCATAAGGAAGGTAAGGAAACAAGGGCATAAAAGCAGAAAAAGATGGGTGAAATGTATAATTCTGTGCAATGAACTTTCACACCAGCTCCTATTTAAACGGTTGAGAACTACTTGGTGTTTCTTTGTTTGCTCCTTTCCCAGCATGAGGTTCATAAATCCAGTGGTGGAAGCTCTGAAGTCTTGAAAAGCATCCAATTAACTCTCATTTTTCTCATTTAACTTGACAGTTTAAGTGGTTTCACTGTTTATAATGTGCATGTTTACATATATATGTGTTTATCTCTATGTACTGGTGATGTCTTTAAACAACTGTACTGAATTGTTTCTTTTGGCATTTGGTTGTTCAGGTTTTTTTCCCCAGTAGATTGTCTTTCTGATTTCTGGTATGAGAAATCTTTTGGATCATACAATGTAATATCTCTTCCAGAATGCTCTTTCTGTCCTTGAGTGCTAAGATCTAGTAAGATTCTCATTACAAGGTATTTCCAAGTTATTCAGGAAGTGGGGGAGAGTAGTGACAATCAATTACCAGGACAAAGTAAATGTTGCCTTCTGACCTCTTATTATGAGAACATAACTCACATCACTTACCTAATTTTTATGACTGACCCTTTCTTGCCTATACACAGTTCAATTAATTGGATATGACTACATCAGAAGACTTACTGTCTTCTTATGACAAGCTTTAGGTTAAATTAAAATGACCGTGTTTGTCTTGTTTCATTTACTTTGCAATGTTCAATTAGGATGATAAAGAAATAATGTCAGTCTGCATGAAAGACATTGATACTTATCTATATTCTGTCCCTGTGAAGATACAATTTTTGAGCGGAAGCCTGCTATTAATTCTCAATTTTCAATATGGGATAGATTGAAATCCATCTATGCTCAAAAAATTTGAGCCTATTCAAGCACTGGCAGCCAGAGCTATTCTGAGATGAATTAGTGGTGACACTATTACTTTTTAGAACACACAGAATTGGTTCTGAAATGAACATGGAACAATGAAAACATTAAATGTTAAGCTTTGTATATTATTAAACATGGCTATAGGCCACATGCCTGGGAAATAATCAGAAACAATTTATTTATTTATTTATTTATTTTTCCCCCAAAGAAATTGCAGTATCATTTATCTGTATTCAAAAGGAGGGGGAAACAAAGGCATAGAGCAAACTAGAGACAAATCATAGGTGAAGTCTGTCACATACACACAGAGCTGTTACTCTTTTTGGTTGCTTCATTTGTAGGTATGAGGTTTGCATGTAAGAAGACATCACTCTGATCGTCCTTTGGCCTTAATCTGGGGACTTCCAGAGCTAGCAGAGTAAGCCAATGTAATTCTAGTTAAGGACAAATTCATCTCAGTGGGAGCTGTAACAGTAATATGTATCATAGATAACATGAGAACATATGAGATATATTGCTAAAATGAACTTTAGTGTGACTTTTACAGTTTTCATTTACAGTTGAATGAAAAAAATATGTTCATATGAATGTTCATGGATAATCAATAACAAAGATTGGAGGTATCATGTAGTTAACTGAAAGTTACTAGCCAAATCAAAGTTGGCAAATACATTTTTTTTCTAGAGGCTACAGTACTTACTGCTAGCTAATAATATTAAAGTACTGTTAGTAAAACACATTGCTAATTAATAACACACAATGAAACTTCAGACCTTTAAAATAATGGCATAACTTATTTTGACTTCAGTGTGCTTAAGATTAATGAATACCTCTTCATGTAAGTAGCAATGAAATAAATACATACATAAATAAATTCCCTGTTATGTTGCCAAATCTTTGTTAAAATTCAGCTGCACTAAGCAATAATTTATTATTAACTACTCTCTATACCGAAGGAGGCTTCTGTGTTAAAAAATGGGCCAATTACTGAAGTCATATTTCTTCATGTTTCTTCATCAGTGAGTGTGGAAATCTATTCCACTTCTCAGTGGTCTGGCATTCAAACAAATGGTTAAACTGTAACCTTTTAATAGCACTTTCAATGCACTGTTTTCACCAGACACAAGGTTCTGCTATATGCCTCACACAAAAGGGGTGGAAAAAAAATCACCCTTTCCACCTCTTTTTTTTTTTTTTTTTTTTCTGCTTACGCATATGTGTTTGTATGTTATGGCCAACATATTTTGTAATTGACATTCATATAGATTTAACAGGCAAGAGGGACTAGTTCATTGGTAAACCCTGTCTCATTTATACATAAATATATTGATCTGAGAGGTCACCTAGCATATAAATTTAAAAGTGCTGCAGCATTCATTTCTCTAAAATGCACAGAAACCTCCTCCTTTGTGCTTAAGTAGCCATCTGAGGCCACACAGGAACAGTCATGGTGTGATTAAGTCTCCTGTTATTCCAGCCTTGCAGAGGCTGTCTTGTGCTAGATGGCTAATGCATTTGTTTCACTGCGATGGATTAAACAGATGACATGGAGCTGGGAGCCTGCAGAGGGTGCTTCATTAGACTAAACCCCTCACATTCTCACCCATGCCATAGGTAGCTCTGTCAAAAGGTTAGAAGCACAAAGGTTTAGGTGCTCCTTCAGGATGTGAACTTATTACCCGTCTCAGGAGAGAAATGCAATAAGAATATAATACTTCCTAGAACAGCACCAGGTCAGCCAGCATGGCCTTGAGTGTTATGGTGAAATCTTAACCTCAGTGAGTGCAGAAGGAATGTTTTCAATAATAAACTCAGATACTGGGTTTGCTAGAGGAACTGATGCTGTTTTCCTCATCTCCAGAGATCTTTTTTCCCTTGCATGTAATCGTATACAGCAGATTGTACTGACAATGCGCAGCTCCCTTCCTCCCTCTAATACTGATCTCTGGTACTAGGAAAGGAGAAATATAAATTTTCAAGAGGGTGGCTTGCCTCCTTCATACAGGCCTTCACTGTCCTTTCCAACATCTTTCATCATATGATCTGACACCTGTCTGGAAATAGACCGGACTATCCCCCTGTGTCAGGCAGGGCGTCAACACAGACAGAGCCTTTTAAGAGAAGAAAAAAACACACTGAGGAAAAGGAATGATAAATGCTACAGATCTATAAGTATCCATTCAGTCAGTCCATTAATTTCTTGTCAAATCTCATGAGGGAAAAGATTAACCACTTCAGAAATCACAGCTGAAGAGTTTGAGTTACTATCACTTTCTTTAGAGAAACAAGGCATGATGTTAAATCTTTCTATGTGGTAGAGGACTGCACATATTGCCTTCCCAGATCCAACTAATGAACCATCTAGTCCTGTATTGCCTCTCTCATAGTTCCCAGATATTCAGAGGCAAAACACCTCTAATGCTGGCAATTTTAAAATAGAATGCCTATAAGATCTTTTTTCCCTTATAAATTCATTTCTTCCCAGAAACACATTCTTTCAAAAGAGGCGTGGCAGAAACATTACCATCACTCTTTCCCAGCAGCTCTGCAAAAACCTAATACTGAAATAACAAGATACAGTAGGTGAAACATTACTTAATCATGACAAGAGAAGGTTTGGAATTTTAAAATTTTTGAAAATTCTTGAACAACTATTTGGGGGTAGCCAGTTGTTACTGTATACTTTCTTATGCCTTGTTTTCAACCTGCCTGTAGTTTAAGAATTATTGTAGCCAGACCTACTGAACACCATAAATCATTCAATTTCATCCAAAAAAAACATATTATGTCCAAGCGAGTTCACAACGACATTTGATTATTCGATGGACTCAGCTTCACATCAGTGACACACGAGATGACTATTTGCCGTAAGTATTAAGAGGCAGGCAACGGACATGTAAGGTACAGGTGAAGTGTACCCAGACAACCTTGCCAAGATCTATGACACAAAGAAAGCTGATAAAAAAATTTCTTAGCTTTCACAACCCTAAGTCAGGTGATCAGTAAACATTTAACACTAGTCAATCATCTGACAATTAGAATTCTCTGTAATAATGTCAGCGCATGGGGCTATGCTGTTAATTGTATAATCTTTGACAATAGCTAATATTTCATTCTCTGGAGGGAAGAAAAAACGACTTTTCAACAGATTTATATAGGCTTCTCTGCATCTAAAGATGGAGAAAGGGATCATTGTTAACCTTTAGAAAATTATGTTTAATTGTAATTGCTAACTTTAAGCGAAGTGCTATTTGTCATGTTGGGTGCTGTACAGGTGCCCAGGTCTTCATTAATACCCCATGAAGGTAGGGAATAAAGCTCACATTTTAAAAACAAAAGGACTATTCCAACAACTGTCCCTTTCTTCCCTCCTCTTTCTGCCCTTGATATACTCATTCAAACACAACTACACAGAACATACCTTCAAATAAATTATCTTAAAATTATATCAGATCTGATTCTAAAGTCCCTAATGGTAAAGGCACCTTCTCTCTCGATTTGGTGTTTAGTTGCATTGCTACTCCTTATGCTGCTAGGAGACATCACCTTATTTCGAGTTTAATTTTTTGTACCTTCAACTTCTAGCAACTATATTTTGTCATGTCTTTATCATCAGGCTTGAAAAATCCTTCACCAGCAGATATGTCACCTTTCAGCCTCCTTTTCTATGAATGGAAAAACTAAGCTAATCTGATTTCAAATAATGTTGTGACCATTCTTTGAATTATTGTATTTTAATGTTCTTTACGACTAAGCATTAGACTTGGACATAATGTCGCATAGAAAGGGAAGATCATTTCTCTTCTCAGGCCCAAAATTACACTTATTTTAATCCAAAGTTTTAATAAATCTTTTTGTTGCAGAGTTACAAAAATATTTTCTCAGAATCTTTCATTTTACTCTCATTTCTAAAATAGAGATAAATCACATGCTTGTTACACAAGTATTTTTGAAAAATCAGATATTAATACAGAGTCACTCACTGACTAGCATTTTTTTGTTGTTGTTTGAAATTTTCTTTTTGTTATAGTTATTTCCCTACTAGGCACAATGGTGACTGTGCAACCATTGATAGTCTTTTTACAACAGTCAACTATTTTGTTATTTTATAATAAAAATTACAATATATGATTCAACCACAGGGAATGGATGTACAGGCTTTGAAATAGAGACATTAATATAGGAGTGACATGCTGTACAATTCTTCATTTATACTTTAAAATGTCATTGCATCATATAGAGATTAAAAAACAGAAAATGTGATCTGATCATTTTAAAGGCTCTCTCTGGAGCAAAGATTCCAATTTTAAAGACTCCAAGAAATTATCAGTCCATTGTCTGTCCAGGTCAGAGAATAGTGAGAGATTACCTTTAACTCCAGTACCTTCTTAATGGATTGGCTGAAAAATGATATAAATGCAGCCTTTCTTTTTGATATCTTTGGGTCTTTTTGAAAGTAAAAGTTCTTCAGAGAAAACATCTTCCATAATTATATATCTATGGATATGTTCACGTATACAGATACAAATAACAGAACTCATATACCTGAAAAGCAAGATTTATCTGCCCTAATTTAGTATTCTAAAATTTCCCTCTAAATTGACTGGTTAGTGCGTGGCACCCAAAAGAGACACATTCACTTAGTTTATTCATTCACACCTTAATTAGTTAATTAATTCACACCATCTGCTTTTATTACCATTATCATGGTAATCATCAATTTTCACCTCTCAAGGTGTCCAAAGGAGATGACTAGTTGCCTGGTTCTGAGGTAGCTAACATTTCAGCGTACACATCCCCATACCACTGTCCTAGGATATAAGGGTAAGTGAAAGAGAGGTGCAAACAGGTGTGTTCTACAAACAGCTGTTTCCACTGAGACGGTCACCACTTGCCAGCTGTTTCCCAGCTGTTCGACACACTCTTTTACCATTTTGTTGATAAAGCTCCTTTGCGCAGTTCAGGTGAAACAAGTTAGATTGCTTGGATGAGCTGTTAAGTGTCTAATCTTATTTTGAGTGAAATATGTTAGGGATCTCCAGGGCTAGGGAAAATGAACAAGTATAATTTAGGCAGTTTAAAGAGTAAATCCTGAATAACTCAGTATATTTTAAGAACCATATCCTGGGCTGCATCAAAAGAAGTGTGGCCAGCAGGTCGAGGGAGGTGATTCTCCCCATCTACTCCACTCTCATGGGACCTCACCTGGAGTACTGCATCAAGCTCTGGGTTCCCCAGCATAACAAGGACATGAACCTGCTTGAGCAGGTCCAGAGGAGGTCCAGGAAGGTGATCAGGGGGCTGGAGAACCTCCCCTATGAGTACCGGCTTAGAGAGTTGGGGTTGTTCAGCCTGGAGAAGAGAAGGCTCTGAGAAGACCTTATAGCGGCCTTCCAGTACTTAAAGGGGGCCTGCAAGAAAGATGGGCCGGGGATCTTTATCAGGGAGTGTAGTGATAGGATGAGGGGGAATGGCTTAAAACTGAAAGAGGGTAGATTCAGATTAGATATAAGGAAGAAACTCTTTACTGTGAGGTTGGTGAGACACTGGCACAGGTTGCCCAAAGAAATTGTGGCTGCCCCCTCCCTGGCAGTGTTCCAGGCCAGGTTGGACGGGGCTTTGAGCAACCTGGTCTGGTGGAAGGTGTCCCTGCCCATGGCAGGGGGGTTGGAACTAGATGATTTTTAAGCTCCCTTCCAATCCAAACCATTATGTGATTCTATAATTCTACAGTTTTGATGGAAAAGGGGTGCATAAGCAGCACAAATAGGGGATCAGTCATGTTATATTCCCATTTTGGTTGCAAATGAGACAGAATAAAGACAGGTAATTTATCACTGGTACTAAAGAAATGCTGGTGATGTACCTCACAACTGTGAACTCCTCATCTTCCTCATCTTACAGAGGTCAAACATGTATTTCAGCACTCAGGCACAGAGCTGACACAGCAGTTCAGTTCTTATTTACTATTAAACAGGTCAAGAATTTGGTCCTTCTTTTATTACCTCCTTGCTGTAAGTGCCTGGCCTTTATAAACCTCATCAGAATTAAAGAAGTCAGATGTCATGTGGGTTTGTACCTCTCATCTGGATTGTCTGGTGTTTTGTATGTTTCAAGTGTCGATCAAGGTATTCCCAACCCCTCCCTCAGGTGTCACATTAGACACTCCCCTCCAGAGGTGGCACCAGTAAGGTCTCACTTTCCTCTTCCAGAGACCTTTTCCGTGATGTGTATCTTTGAGGCATCTGAGGCTGTCATAACCTGTTGATGATTTGTTCAAAGAGCTTTGGTATTTGATAGGTGTGGATGCACTTACATATGTAAATATCCCCAAAATAATGTTCACATATCTTTTCTTCTATTATGAAAGTCCTGATATATCTCCACAACACTAATACAATTCACTAAGAGCAAGAATTTAAGTTGCTTACATGAAAGTGTTAAAAAACGTACACAATCCTTTAAACTAGCTGCAAGCATGATATAAAACTCTGCTTTTGTAATGACTTATATTTTATTGGAAAAAAAAGAGCATTCATCTTTAATCCAGGTGGATTTTTTTCAGAGGTTTGGGGTTTTTTTATCTTAGTGTGTGTAGCACTTCTTGCAAAAGATTAGTGTGTACTTTGCATTTAAATATTCTGTACACATCAGCAACATTATCAGAAATATCTCTGGGGAAATACTACAGATTATGATAGGACTGAAAGCATTTTTTAATTTTACTTTAACACTCATTTAAACTATAATCTTTTAATGATGTTGTACTACAAAAGACTTTCGCTTCATAGAATTCAGGAAAGAGAAGACTGTAAGAGATTCATTATAAACAAATTTGTGACTCCATCCTTTGTAGCAATATGTAGTGTGTCTCTACAAGGTCCTACCTAGAAATGAGTAGTGCTCCTAAAATGACTATTTTTCCTCATTGATTATATATAAAATCTACAAGAATAAGTTAAATATAGACATCTAAAATTAGGTGACAGGAGCCTCAGCCCCCGAGCCCTGAAAAACAATCTCTTTTCTACATAGGCAAAACTTTAACAGAAAGGTAATCTCTGAAGATATTCTTATTTTAGTCTGAAGTCACGTGAGCATTTTAGTATCAACCATGAAACCAGTGATCAACTCAAAATCCTTGCCTGATTTTATGTTTATGTGCATTTGTTATGCAGGCTAATGAGTACAATAGTCACATCTATTCTGCCAAAATAGGTGGTGAGCCTGGACACAGGAGTCCTGATCATCCACCCTGCTAGATCTTAGCTCCCTTGCTGTTCAGGTTAGCTCTCTGAAAGATAATTCCATTTTATGGTTCTGGAAATAATTCACTCTGGTGGCTGATCCCAAAAGCCATTATGGAAGAAAAAAAGACAAAAGCAGAGTTTGATTCTGTATGAACCAGCAGGGTTTGCTCCTAGATGCATTTATGTCACACAGGACCTTATGTAATACCACTCCTCAATTTCCTGCTATAGCAGTATCACTGCTACATATTCTTATATTACATCAGAAACTTTGAACTAAAAAAAAAAACCCACAGAAAAATAGTCTGACCAGAGGGAAATCCCAGAAGGAAACTGTGAATTAATTGCAAGGCAATTTAGCATATAAGAAGCTAGCTGTCAGCAAAGTGCACAGAAGCTTGTCTGTACCTCTTGGCTGATGAGCTAGAGACCTTTTCCTGGTGTTGATTTGTTTCTCCACATAAATGCATGCATTGGAAATGTGCCTGATAACACTGCTAAGGATGAAGTGTCGCGGTAGAGATGAACACGACAATGTTTTTGCAGCAGAATAGCCATCTTTATTGTTCCTCTCACATCTTACATATTTATCCTTTTATCCATACATCATTCTCATTGGTTACATGGCTGTTTTTCTATTACTGTATTGGCTACTTTCCTTGAAATCTCCCACTGTTCAGGTATCTGACGAACACAGTATTTTTCTTCTTTCTCCTTATCTTCAGTTCCTTTCTCAGGCTGACACAGCACTCCTCCGGGACTTTCCAGCTGCTCAGGGGTACACTACAAGCTGTTAAGATCAAACTGTTCACTGTCTGTCAGGCATTCGGCAGACCCACTGCCTCCCTCAACAATGAAAATCTCCACAAATTCTACCCCAGTGCACAAGAAGCAAAGATCTGTTGTGTGGAGCAGACATGCTCTGGGGCCAAACCTGGATGTCTTCGCTGCCTCCCTCCACTCCAATGGTTACCAGAGTCTCCCCCAGCAACACCTTCTCTAGGTTTCCTCCAACAGGATAGTGATTAAAACCCAGGAGGAAGGCACATCTTTTCTCACTGATCTTATATGATGTAATCAGATTATCCTCACCCAGACCTTCACATTTGCTCATACTCCAATGAAAAATATTTCTCTCAAGACCTGGGAAGAAGAAATACTCTATTTCCCTCTATTTTCTGTGCAATAAGAGATCTTGTCTAGAGTGCCTCTGAGGGAAAGGTTCAGACCCATGGAGGATTTGCATATCTCTGCTGATCCTCTTCATGGTGCAAATATATTTAGCTATTCAATGTTTTTTAGTGGCAAAAGAGGGAAAGTAGCTTGTACCAAACTGGGATAAACAAGAATTGTTATTCCATTCATGTTCTGATTCTAATCTTTGGAAAAATTCGTATCTGTGCAACAAATCTCACAGTCTTTTTAAATTAACAGTTTGCTGAAAATCTAAGGATTTGGGGGTTTGTTTGTTGTTGCTTTTTTTTTTTTTTTTTTTAATATTTAGGGTGGCATTCTAAGTACTGAAGCTTGCTCTAGACTATAATCATGTATTATAATCAAGCTGTCAAATGTTTTGCTACAAGCTGTGGTAATTTGGGAAATCTTTCTATGCACCATTTATGGTCTCCAGCTGATATCTTACTATTAAATTGACTTATTATGAAATTACAGTGTGTGGATGTGACTTTTGATGCTGTGGTACATGCTTTTCCTTTTCACAGCAGGGCAGCCCATGGGGATATCTGTGCCTAGGCACTGAGCTATAAGCTCTTGTCTTCATGGAAGGGTGTCATATGTGAGCTGTGCTCTTAGAAAGAACATGCCTCAGAGTCCAGAGGTAAAAGCAATGCTAGCACTGTACTCAGGCTCCAGAGATTTACAGCATACGAGATCCCATAAAATGTAATGCTAACACAACCGTCTGGAGAGCATCCAGTCAGGGAGGGAGCTCTCCTGGAGCTGTGTGCCTAACACAAGCCAGAAGCAAAGAGTGAATACTAATTTTGATATAATTTGGCTTTCTTTTATATATATATATATATATATATATATATACTTTATCATGTATTATTAAAACACTGCCTAAATAATTCCTTTAATTATACTTTAGACATTGAAATAACCTGAAAGATCCTTCAGCAAAGGGAAGGCTGAGGACAGCTTAGAGGTATAAACAGCAGGGCAGAACATGAGCTGTTTAAACTGTATGAGCTGTTTAACTGTAACATGGGTTCAACAAACTAAGAGGTGATGGAGAGAGAGTTTTTGCACAGCAATTATATGGACAAAATGTATGCCAATTTTCAGTTGATGACGATTAAGTTATGAAAGGGGCTATAGGACCTAGGGACCTGTAATAACCCAGGTTCCTGGGGAGTTGAACTGTTTAGTCATGTTTCTGCATAGCTAATTGTGCTTTCAACTCCTTTGAAGAAAGAAAGCAGAGTAATGTAATGTTAGTGTTTCTTTTGTGGGTACTTACAAACCGATCACTTCACTATTAACAGTTTCTCCTCTCTGGTATAGTACATATCTCTCCTATTGACTGCAAAGAGTTGGTTGGGAAAGACACAACTGATTTATTTTTCTAAGAGAAAGCTATTCCTTTTTTACATTTTGGAATATTTGAAAACTTTCAGTTGTTCTATAAAGTGTCTGGAAAGTATGGCAGAACTCATAAATCTTTTCTTCCCCCCATCCTCAAATATCTGAAACACATGTGCTTCCACCAGGTCTAGTGAACTCACTGGAGGCTAGTAAGAAAAGATTCTTATGAGCATGCCTGGCCACACTCCACAGTGTGCAGGCAGCAGGAGGAGAGTGAGAGAGGCCGTGCTTTCACTCATCCATGCAGTGCTTGGGTAAAAGTGTACAGGATAAAGTATTTGCTCTGTATAGGTGCTAGAGAGAGGAGAAGGCACCAATACAAGCACAGCTAAATAATGTGTCCTTGAAAAAAAGCCTGCAGCTTATCAGAGCCTTCAAATACTCCGCATGGGAACCATGGGTGTTGCAAAACTTTTAACACATAAATTGGAAGAATCTGGCTCACTGCCGGAAGCTTAAGTGTATATCACTAACATGTTTTTGGGACAATTTTCATTCATATAGTACTTGTGAACTGTAATAGTATTTTTACCTAAATGTTCACAGGTTGTACATTTTACCAGCAGAAAACTGTAAAATACTGCAATATCTTTTTGGTCTTTAAATCCTTTAACTCCTGTATATCACCATATTTACAGAGCACAATACTAATTTCTAAGCAGTATTTGATTATTTAAGACCAGCTGCTTCCTGACCCAAAATGCCATTTAAGCAAGTAATCCTAGCTCTCTGACAGACTTACTATTTGCCCTTTCAGTAAACTTTTTTTTTTTTTTCTTTCTGGTATGTAAGCACTTGCACTCTCACCTGCAGTTCAGATCAGCTCTTGGTACCTTGGAAGGCTACTGCTTTGCTGTGAGGGGTGTGATTGTAAAAAGACCCTAGCTTTTATTAGCAGTAGTGGTCCTATTCACACCCCCAATCAACCCTGAAATTGATATTCTTCATCTGATCTGCATAGGTCATCTGGCAGGTCACTGCCTGCGTTACATTACACCAGTGTTTTTCCACTAACCCTGTTAACAAGGTTAAGTAGAAACGTGACAGACAGAAGAGAGAAGCTGGACACATGGCATGTATTATTTGGTTTAGAAACTAGTCGAGGTATCTCTGTGGCAAGAACATATGAATAAATGATTTGTGACTCAGTCAAAATAATTTTAGTTTCTTGGGTTTTTTTCTGAATGTCAAAACTCTTGAGATACCAAATCATGTCCCTCTCTACTTTTTCAACTACAGCAAACTCATCCTGAAATAAACTGTTTGCCTGAAAGCAAAAGAAAAAAAAAAACAACAAAAAACAACCCAAACCTATTTCACTTGCTGGCAAGACTTGAGAGAAGAGTTTCATAAATTTAACTGCCAGTATACCATCTGCCTTTTCTGCTCCTTTGAGCCTAGTTCTTCTAATTGTGTCTTTAACAGATGACAAAACCCCTACTTTCCTCTTGGGCACTGTAAAATAATAACAATTAAAACATGAATAATAATAATTAATGAAGCACACATGGTGCAGTAAGTCTGCAGTTTGAATAGGCTGCTTATTCTGCAGGAAGTCTCTGCATAATTTGTCTTCAGAGATTTAGCTGGCGCTCCACTGGATGCCTGGAGCAGTGGCCACCAGTCTTGGGAGGGCAACTTTGCTCTGTAAGTGACACACTGCAGAAAACTCACTTCTGCATCACTTCATGCTTTTTAGTTTCTACTGACAATAAGCAATTTTAGTGGGTGGACCACCAACCATCAGGCTGAGCAAGCTGTGTTTTAGACATGAAACTTGTTTGAGGATAGCTACCCTTATTTCCACCTGTTGTGGTTGACACCTCAAAAGCCAAAGTGAAAAATCAGTTTGCTGCAGTACTTAGCTGTGTTCCAGTTAATTTTTTGCAGTCCTGCTAGTTTAAAGCAACATGTTACTTCACACACTTGGCAGTGGAAGTATCAGCCTTATGTAACAGATCTGGGAAAAATCTGCTGGGAAAGAATTGATGTCACTTTTCCCATCTGTAAAATATGGTGAGGGAACCTGGGTTATGAACTCCAATGATCTCCAGGTGATCTTTGAGTCTTTAGGATAACTGGTATGCCATATGAATAAGAATAAGCGTTAGGCCTGTTTAACACATACTGGCAGGCTGGTCCAACTGTGGGCTATTGCTCAGTTATGGTCCCGCTCCTCCAGTCCATTCAGCATGGCCTGTTTGGGCTGTGAGTGCAGCCAAAGAACAACCGATGTCTAGTGTCCAGGCCTGCAGCAGAAAGCTGTGATGGTTAAAATTCACCCATGTCCTGCACTGAGAACACTCATATATAATTTTTCTGAGAATTTTCTGAACCTTTAGAGGCTTTTGTATCCTAATTTGTATTTTCAGTTTGATCCTTTCAGAGTGTCCAGGAAGAACATTTTTTGGGGGAAGGTTAAAACTTGATGCAAACTGCTAGAATTGTGAGTAATACCTGTAACTTGTGATTAACTTCATGCAGTAACCTCCGTGTTCATAAATTCAATCCATTATCAATGGTTTCCACTTTGGCCACAACTACTCAGTGAAGAAGATGGTGGCTGGGTTTTTTTTCCATGATTGGCTGTGCCCCCAAAAGATATTTTGTCATTTTAGCACTGAACACTGCTTTTGGCAAAATTATCCTCACACAATATGGAATTTTTTTTGTGTGTGTGTGTGTGTGTGTGAAATTTGAAGCATGACTGAAATACTTAGTTTTCTTCAAAACTGAATATACTAATTTTCCTAACTTTCCTGATCCTGGTTCCTGTTTGGTCCTCAAGTAAGGTTCACAGGTGACAAAAAAAACCCATAAATTATGTATATAGCGGCATGTCCATTTAATTTTCTCTTCCAGCTGAGATGTAAGCAGTCATGAAGTTAAAGAAACCTATTCAAAAAATCCTATATAAATGGAGAAACTAAGGTCAAATACAACTCCAAAAGTGCCTCCAGATTACTGGCACCCAGAATTTCCTCAGCTGGCATTAAAACAATGAACATTCAGGTCTCATGGTCAAATGTCTTTTCCTCATGTTTTTTATTTTTAATGCTGGCTGTAATCTAATAGTAGAGCAAAACTCAGATAGATGATGATTATCTGCTTTCCAAGCCTACTCAGCAACTTTTGTCTGTTGCCTGAAGCTAATGACTTCTAAGTGAGCTCAAAACACTAGAAAACACATTTTGTGTAAGAAGAACACTTAGTTTTTATATTTATTAAAACTCATCAAGTACGTTGCAACAAAATGCAATGGACAAAATTACTTTTACTTGTTATATTCAGTTGTTTGACACCTTGTAATCAGTGAAGTGGATTAACTAAACCTCATGATTTTTATTGTAGATTCCTGATTCAATAATCAAGTGAAACTTGAAGTATGAATAAATGTAGAAATATATAATTTGCTTACAGACTTCTTCATGATGCACATTTCTGTTGCCACATTCATAAAGCACTGAGCTATATACTAAAAGGCATTTCATTTAGATCCAGGATTTGCCATGGATTTCTAATCTTCCATAATTCTAATCTTAATGATTTCCTCTAGCTACAAAAAAATTATTTGGTCTGTACCTGAATTTCTCATTATTATGCAAAGCAACTTTGCATTTAGTAGAAATATTAACAACCTTTTTTGTTAAATGATCATAATGTAATAACTACTTATTTAATCAATTTTTCTGAAGCCTTACTTGTATGGAGATCTTGGCATGAGATGTAATCAAATTTCTGTCTTGTGCTGTAATAGAACATTTGTTTTCAAGATAACTTTCTATTTGCATTTTTCAATGTTTCTATTTTATTTGGGGAAGAAAGCAAAAGCCTGCTTGCAGCCAATTTAACAACTAAATTTCCCATAAAAGCCTATGTAGAAATAGTTTGAGAAAGGCTTTGGAGATCATGAAAACAATTCTAGCATGGTAACTGTTATTAAAGTGCCTAAGCACTCACTTTCATGGAGTTACAACAAAATACAGTACATCTGAAATGCCATTTATCTTGCTCTCTTCAGATAAGTGCAGTGAGGTTCACTCAGATAAATGCTTTAGCTGGTGATATTCCCCATCTCATGCAGGGCATGAGAGAAGTGGTTCCCACATGGCAGCAGTAAAGAATAACTGACAAAAACAAAAAGTAAAGAGCCCAAATGTCTTCTTCCAGGAACCTTCACCAGAGGCTGGCTGAGGCAGGTAATAAGAATTTGTAAAACCAGGCCAGGCATCCAACGGACCAGTCAAGACAATTAGTTTTATCATGTGCCCCAAGCTTGAGTGTTGACTGGAGGAAACAAGTCTTACTGAAGAGAATCAGCTTGTAGAAACAAAAGAAAATATAGTTCCCCAGTCATTTACTGAGAGAAGTACAGAAAGCATGGTAAGAGCACAGGGCCCATTAATTTTAAGGTAAGTCAAGGAGTCACTGTAATGGGAAAAATAAGAGGTTTTCTCTGGTCCTGGGAATTAAAGATAGTCTGGAAGGAGGCGGTGAGAATATTATATAAACAAAATGTGCCAGAAACCGGCTCTGGAACGGAACTGTAAAACTGTGGCCATACAAACAGTTTAGCTAAATTAGGGGACCATCTGTGGCAGGATGTTCTCTAAGGGCTTGTAAGAGTGGAGCCCTCACCAGCAGCTATCACATGCGTCTTGTTCTACTCAGGCAGAGCAAGGGTCAGAGAGAACCATTGTAGGGCTAAATCAATCTTCACCATTTAAAGACTGGTTCAGCTAAAGTTATGCTGTTACATGACAAATGCTATCAAAAAAAGGACATATTTAATTTTTCTTTGTTTCCAGAGATGTCTTTTTTTGCTTTGTTTTGTGGGATTTTTTCCCCTATGTGAACTACTTCGAATTTTTGTTTCATTGTGTTATATGTACCAGACTTGTGACCTAACCTACATGCTGGAATAATGAAAATACCCTTGCAAATGGCTGTATAGCACAGTATCTTTCTTTGGGTCATTTACTACAGATTATATTCCTCCCGAAATTGATCTAATGTCTCAAGCTGATGAGAAACTATCTGAACCTTCACCTTCGTTCTTTTTTCAACTGTTTCATTAACCAAAGCAGAATGACTATACATATGGATTGTACAATTCCTCTGGGCTATTGGCCTGTTGTTTTCATAATCTTATTTTTAAAGGTCAAAACATCCTGCAATGCAACAGAGGTGAAAGCATGGGGAAAATGAAAGATTCTTAATATTCCTCAAAGTCAGGAAGTGGTGTACTTTTTTCATCTGGGGAGAACAAAATTTGAAAGCAAGTGTCACAAGCAGATTTTACACTGAACTTTTAATGCCAGCCAGGCAAGATACTATGGCATCTGCCTTGTTTACTAGTCTCTCCCTGGTAAGAGACAGTTGCAGAAGACCCTGGTCCTTTTCTAGTAACACTGAGGAATTCCCACTCTGCCTGGAGCCTGCCACACTGGCAGTATCCTCTGACAGGATGGGACCTGCGGAGGGGCATTGCTGCACAGCACAACTCCAGTAGCTGCCCATGACAGGCTATTCCTCAATGGCCTGTCTCCTTAGTTGACTTTTGTAAGAGGAAAAGACTCAGCAGGAGGAAACAGACAAATGAGAGAATGAGAGGTCAAGTATTTACAGCAGAGCTGTAAGACAAGAGGTCTGAAATCCCAGGGCAAATGGTAACAGGGTGGCAGGGAAAACAAAATATGGGGTAAAGCATAAACACACAGTAACTCCCTGTAGTTTGCTGTGCAACAGAGTATCAAATAGCATAATTTACAATGCTAATAATTCATGGGTGGTATAAGTTCCATCACTTAAGACTTCTGCATCCAGTTACAGAAATAGACTTTAAAACTTTCAGAAGCTGGTTCTTGCCAAGTACTTTGTATAGGATTTCAAAAGGAAATGGATTAGAGATTCATAAATGTCTTCTTCCAAAAGAAAAAAGTATTAAGATTTTTAATATGTGTAAACGCTTCTAAGTAAGGTTTGAAATTAATCTTCAGTTTTAGCTTACACAGATTAAGAGTAGATGGATATATGATGAGTGAAAGCTACCTGAATCTTGTTTTTTTGCCATACAAAATTTCAATCGAATTTTTTAAGGATTTTAAAAAGAATAAAGCTACAAATTCTCTCTTCCAGAAGAGAAAAGAAAAAAAAACCCTTATAACTTAATATTCAAAAGCAAAAAGTTGTCTGCTGGTTTTGAATCCAAAAAAAAAAGCAAAAGAAATTCATGTCCAAGAAACCAATGATTGGATTTTTGGGGAAAAAAAAATCAAACCAAACCAAACCAAACCCAAAACTTTTATACTCATGAAGATACCAAAAAATATCTGTCACTAAGTAGGACCCAGCTGGAGGAGGATCCCGTGTCAATCCAGCCCAATGGCACCAACTGTTGAGCAACTCCAATTTTAATATTTAGTTTGTCTGGAGAAATGACAGGAATTCAGGTCCGTGGCTTTACTGAAGAAACTGTTGGGCCTGTAAATGTACTGGGGAAAACAAAACTAAGCTGCCACTGGAAATCAAATAATAAGAAATCAAGTCTTTATTTATAAGGGGTTTGAGTCCTCCTCTAAAGCACTTGGGGACTCCAGCAAGATGGAAAGATTTTGAATGAAGTGGTACTCAGAGCTGGTGGGACCTTCTGTCAGGCTAAGTGTGAATCTTCCTCAGACAAATATTACCCAGGAAATTCTCTCCTCTCCTCTCCACATCAGAAGTGTCGAGGTGATTTGTGTCACCTCTACGAAAGTGAAGATAAACTTTCCTTACCACTGCAGGCTGGATTGTGTCAGACACACTGTGGAGTAATTTTGACTCATCTGTATTCTGCCCTCATTTTTGAAGTTGAAAGAAAAAAACAAAGTGTAATTGTTAGCAGTTTTGCTTCATTAGCAACACTTGGAGAAATTTAAATTGACCTCTTAGACACAAAATGCTTTTCATAAAGGACAGCAAGATGCCTTCTTTTTAACAGCTCAGTCAGGGCTTCAACAGTTTTCAGATAACTCTGTTATTCTGGGTGTTATAGAAAAAAACACCAAAAAATGTAATCCGATAACTGATTTCTCTGAGGGGTGACATTTCTCTAAAATTCATACTTTGGGAACAAATCCATATTTTGCAAACAGCTATGCAGTTAATTTAATTAAGTTAAAATCCACCCAGATTTCTTTTGGGAAAATAAGTTATGTTTTGCTGCTTTTTATAACATATTTTAAATAGATAGTTTCCTAAAATGGAATGGAGAATCATGAAAGAACCAAGACACATCAAATGGTTTATTGAATCATGGGTAGCATTTGCAAGTTTTCATAGTGCTTGACTAAAATACCTGCTACATACCATATATGTAACAATACCACAAGAGTCCATTGTTTCAGGTAAAATATTCAACACTCAACACTCACAGGGGAAAAAATTAGTTTGTCATTTAAACTGATGTGTTGAAACATACATATATACAACTTCCCCAGCCAAAACCAGCACATGAATTTGGCTCCTCCTTTTTCATTCTTCAGCCTTTGCTTTTTACTGACTGAAAATATTGTTTTGTAGAACTCATTATTTTAAAAGTTAGCTTTAAAGGCAATATTATGTTCTGTCTTTGCAGTACTGTGGCTATGTCTGTATCAGAAAATTAACTAAAGCAAGAGCTCAGATTTGAGTTCTCTGACTTGATCATCTATTGATAGAAGACCCCTGGAAGGCTCTTAAATGAAACAAATATTACTTTCCCAAACAACTTCTGTTTAAGATTCAGGAATGAGCACATGCAAGGGACCATTCCCAATAATTATTCTGCCTGCTACCACTCTATTTTGGAGGCTGACAGAGTAATTTTGTGGATACAGACCATTTCACACCAGCTGGCCTTGCTTCCAGAGACTAGGTTTCAGCCTGTTTAGTTTATTGGTTAGACTAGCAAACTTGTTAGACAAAATCAGTGAAAAGACTAATACTGCCATGTAAGTTAAAACTTTCCTGTCTGAAGTTAAAAAAGGACACGTAAGAATGCCATTCTTCAAAACCCATTTTCACCCAGTATGTTGGTGAAAGACTGAACCTTGTCAGACCCTTACAAAAAGTCTTGCTGAAATAAAGGTGTCTCTCCTGTTTGCTTTAAGAAGAAAAATCTTTTCATAAAGCAAGGAAATCTGAAAAACCATAAAAAAAAAAAAAAGATGTTTGTGTTGTTCAAAGCAGTAACTTTTTAATAAACTCTGGATTTGTAAACCAAATGGGTGAATTAAAAGAAGTCTTCCAAAACTAAAAATGTTTCTTACATATTTGTTGTTTACATTGACAGCTCCTAACTTACATCCACAAGAAGCTCAGAAGAAAATTCACAGTACATGTGGGGGTGGATGACTTGAAAGCATGTTTATCCCCATCCCTGTGTCCCATCAGAAGGGCTCCATGGTGCCCAGGATCTCACCAGGAGCAGGGCAGACTGTGCGGGATTCTGCAGAAACTTTCACTAGCCCCAGACTTTCTGCTGTGCTCCATGCTGTGGCCCAGACAGACATACAGCTCTTAATCATAGAGTCATAAAATAATTTGGGTTGGAAGGGACCTTTAAAGGTCGTCTAGTCCCACCCCCACTGCAGTCAGCAGGGACACCTTCCACTAGATCAGGTTGAGCACAGCCCCATCCAACCTGCCCTTGAATGTTTCCAGGGACAGGGCATCTTAATTCCCTGTCTTTAAAGATGGATTGAGGATCGCAGTACATGTATACAACTTTCTTCTGCTTGTATGTAGAAAGGGACTTTCTGCGCCTGGATAATGAACCATTTTATGCTGCTCAGCATATTCCCTCTCTTTTAATAGAAATAACTAGCGAGTAAAAAAGCAGTAAAGTATTGGCTGCTTCTGCCAATAGAATGCCAATCAGAGAGGGACCTGGGGGTGTTGATTGACAGCCAGCTGAACAGGAGCCAGCAGTGTGCCCAGGGGGCCAAGAAGGCCAATGGCATCCTGGCTTGTGTCAGCAATAGCGTGGCCAGCAGGGACAGGGAAGGGATCTGACCCCTGTACTCGGCACTGGTGAGGCCGCGCCTCGATTCCTGTGTTCAGTTTTGGGCCCCTCACTACAAAAAGGACATTGAATGACTCGAGCGTGTCCAGAGAAGGGCAACGGAGCTGGTGAAGGCTCTGGAGCACAGGTTGTACGAGGAGCGGCTGAGGGAACTGGGGGTGTTTAGTCTGGAGAAGAGGAGGCTGAGGGGAGACCTCATCGCCCTCTACAGCTACCTGAAAGGAGGGTGCAGACAGCTGGGGATGAGTCTCTGTAACCAAGTAATAAGCAACAGGACAAGAGTTAATGGCGTCAAGTTGCACCAGGGAAGGTTTAGACTGGATATTAGGAAGCATTTCTTTCCAGAACGGGTTGTTAGGTTGTTGGAATGTGCTGCCCAGGGAGGTGGTGGAGTCCCCATCCCTGGAGGTGTTTAAGAGTCGGGTCGACTTAGTGCTGAGGGATCTGGTGTAGTTGGGAACTGTCAGTGTGAGGTTAATGGTTGGACTGGATGGTCTTCAAGGTCCTTTCCAACCTAGTTGATTCTGTGATACTGTGATTCTGTGTAACCAGTAAGTATCAATAATACTATCTCCCATTCTGATACTTAGCCTTATTTATCTACACCAAGAGGAAACAACTCATTTTCAGAAAGAATTATGCAAAAGTTAACAACAAAGTTTCAGTTATGAATGAGACTGCTTTTCATCAAGAAAATTTTGCAGTCTAAAACTCTCATACACTGTTTTCTGCAATTAGTTATAAGGGCAATTAAGCATTCAGTTATGTATTTTTCTACCTATATATATTTATATACACACCCACATCTATATAACTTCTCATGCACATATTCTATAGATACCGTACATACACACACCATATACAGATACCATGGGGATATACATACAATACGTATATAATGGACGGTTAGTGGATGATATTAGTGCACAATTATATATGCATATATATGCACTAACTGCCATGTAATTAGATGTCTAAGAAGTGATACTGGTGCTCATAGGTTCAAGAAAACATACATATTCAGGGAAGTACTTACTTCTAAATGCATATTTTCCATAACTAAGCCAACAGCAAGTGAAAAGATCAAAAATGCACCTGCAGTCATGTAAACTCGTTTTGAAATTATAAGCCAATTAATAAAAAGTAGGATTTGTATATTAATTGTTCACAAAATTTATCAGCATCTTCATATCTTACATGAGATAGTCTAGTTACACACTTTTAAGCCTATTTATGTATTTCTCATTGTATACACATTTGAGAGAAAAATTCCAAATAGAAATATCCTGACATTTATTATATATAGGTTACCTTTATGAAGCTTACAGGTTGTGTGGATGACAGCAAAATTCAGCTTCAGAAAAAATAACTTATTTCAACAAAAATGTACATGAAAAAGTACGGTTTTCATTATGTATTTAGGTTGTAACATACTGCAGGTAATAATTTTGATATTTGTTTTAATCTTGGTTGTCTTTTTATTTTGAATTTCACAGAACAGTAATTTCTTAAACACGTAATGTAGAGACACAGAAGTGAAAAGTGTTAGCTCTATAAACAAACTAAATAGGCCACAATTAGGTTTAAATTCCTCTCACACCCAAGGGATTATGAAATAACACATGGAGACCTAAACTGAAAAAGTGAAAATAAATAATCTAATAATGTCTTTGTTAACTTGTTAACAACATTTACCATTCAAAAGAATAATGTGCCATGCTTAAACTCGCAGTTTCATGATTGACACTGTAACATTTTAAACCTGACTGATCTACCATTGTTTTACAGCTTTTGTTATGCTTTATTCCTCTGTTGGGCTGGGGAAAAAGGTAACGTTCCAAGTTTCTTAAAGAGCCAGAATGCAGCTCAGAAGAGTTTATTTAAGGCTGGATTAAATATTTTCCTTCATATATATACTTGTGCATCTATGAATAATAACATAATATATATAAAAACTAGTCTGTAATCAAACAAAAAATGTTTAGCTCAGTTAACAAGCTGGATATTTCATAAACTTTTGTTTGGATCCATTAAAAAATAGGCTAGTTCAGCAAGCTAAACGAAAACTCAAATAAGAAATATTTCAACTAATAACAGTATGATCTGGACCAAGCATGCATGATTCGTGGAAAGAATAACAGAGTTGATTATTAAAAATCTTCATTGATAACTAGCATGAAAAAATAACTTCTATTGCTGTCTTTCCAACAGAAATTGACTCCGAAGAAATTCACAATTCCTGAATCTTCTCATCTACTTTCTTCTGAAGAGAACATTTCCTGAAATTTCAGATCTTCACTGTGACTCATTATTTTAGCTTAAAGTTTATCAGATTCATATTTAAGATTTTTAATCTATTTTAAAATGTAGCTTTAACTCTTGCATTCAGAAATCTTGTTTAGTGAAGCTTGAACTTTTCTAAGGTAGTATTTGTTGCTTTAATTCTGGAAATTGAGATAAAACTGGAAGTTTAAACATTGCAGTCTTTCAAAATATCTTACTTCAAATTATGGGAGAAATTAGCTAAGTTCTGGAATGAATTTTACAGAAGGAATATGACGAGATGGGCAACCATATAATTTTGTTTCATGTATAGTCATCCTAGAATGAATGAAGAATATTTATTAGAAAATCGAAATCAAATGTGCAAAAAACATGAAACCATGATGAAAACTAGTATCTTTAGAAATGTTTTCTGAATTATTCATTATACTCCAATTTGATTTTGAATACTTATAGCATTATTGACAGTGTTATATCATTAGTTGTGTGTGTGTGTGTAAAAAATAAGTGTATCGTATCATACATATATATAAAAAACATAGCACATTTTATTAATTATATGTTATATTCTACCTGTAGACAGTCATAAATATGAATGTATATTGATTATAAATATTAGCAACTGAAATCAGATCAATGGATTTTGTACCATTTTTTATCATCATTGCATATATTTTAGGTATTTGTGTATCATAATGATAATACTTTTTATATGTCTGGGCGCTTTCAAAACAGTTTATAAGAACTACATTAAACCTCTCCATGTAAAAATCATTTTTTTCTTCAGACAGTACACAAAAAAGTACAGACTTGAGGAAGAAAGAACAAAACACCACAAAAAACCTCACCACCCTGAGAAATCATGAACAATGAGCTTTAGAAAATGCAAAAGAATAACCAGAAAAATAACTTTGTATCTCCTTTTTTTTTTAAATGCTGAAAATGTCTTTTTGATAGTCCTGAATCCCAGTATCCAAATCTTGAAAATGTCCATCTGTGGAAAGGGTGGGTATCAAAACTCTGGGCTGATACTACCAGATTTGGTTCTCAGAGCAGGACAATAAAGAAAAGGTACTTAGTACAGAACTGCTGGAACATGCTCAGTGTTTTGGCGTGTGGACATCCACAAGAAAGAAGTTTCAGAAAAGTGCCAATCAAGAAACCAGTGAAGTACAATAAAACATCTTTCTATAACATCTCCATATGTTATATCTTATCCATATCAAGTTTTATTTATAGTGTTTGAAGATCATGAGGGGGTCTATAAGTTACAGAGATAAGTATGTCAAACACTTATTTAGTTGTACAGACTAATGTGTTGGTTTGAAATCTTTGAGGTTTCTGGCTCCGCTGTAAGTCTAGCTCCTCTTTTGGACCATGCTTATTATGACCAGCATCCAGACAAATCTTCAGAATAATAACCCTTTTAAAGTTACCCTTTGTACAATTTAGGAGTTGGCTTAGAGCTTGATTCTGACCTGAATAAAAAGGATGGGGGGTAGAGAACAATTAAAATGCCAAAGCTGTGGCTTAAAAAAGATGCTCATGGCTCTTGATCTGTATTTTATAGTATATATATTAACACATTATCCTCTTGAGTGTAAATATAATCCTGCTATCAGATCAGTCAAGAAATGTGTGTAGTTAAACTGATTGTAAAATAATTAATATAAGAGATAATCACTAAGAAGGACTGAAATGGAGGCTATGGTCAGATGTTATAATAAATCTACATTTACTGGACCACCTCAAAATTGTTGAGGCTACATGGAAAAAGTAGTCAACTGGGTCAAATTTGTTTAAAGAAATGTGTGATAATAACTTTGAGTAGACAGATTTTCTTGCATTGGCATGCTTAGTCTGATAGCGCGTTCTGCAGTCAGTATGTATCTTACTCCCATCTCTTCCTTATTATTCTTCCATTTTCTAAGTTCAGAAACTAAAAGCAGATGCTAGTCCACACCATTTCCCTCCTTGCCAGAACCAGTTCTCAGGGTCAGGCCTTTCTTCACCCACCAGCAGGTTTTCTGAGCTAGAACCACTACTCAGAAGGACCTTTTAATCCTGGTACTCAATCTAACTACTCATGACTTTTCAAATAGTTATTTAAGAAATAACTCCTTTTATTTTTATTTCAGACTCTCTGTCTTTTGACCACCCTGACACCAAAGAACTTTATTCACTCCCAACAAATGGCAATCAGAATTACACCTCAGATGTGAGCTGATCCTGACAGAGAGTTAGGATGCTAACTGCTCCTAGATTGATTGTAATTTGTTTGCCATGTTCTCCACTGGACCCCTACAAAAGCAGTGAACCTGTTAGAAAGAGAGGGAGGCAGTCCTGTAATCATATGCTGAAGGGAACAATAGTCTTCTGTATTCTTGCTGAAGTCTTAGTCACTATGCATGAAGCCAGACTGCTGTGTGTACTATATACAATAGCTAAGACAGAGATAGCAATCTAGAGGAGGTTTGTGATAGAATGGATGACTACAAAGCAAAAGGACACAGTCTTGGAAGGGGAAATGTGAACAAACACCCAATTTAATAAGGTATAATTTGCCATCATGTAGGAAGTAGTCTGTAAATGCAGAGTATTCACCGCAGGAGTAGGAGCTGTTGTAAGCAATGCTGATGCTCACAGCTCATTCTAGCAAGTGCAGCGTCTGTAATTAGTGCTCTGCGAAGCTGAGCTGTGCTCAAAGTTTTGGTTTGCATTTTACATTTTCCATAAAGTTTTGTTCTTCTCTTTCATTTGCCTGACATCTTTACCTCACTATTTCTAGAGGAATGGATCTGTTAGCAGGGCTGGTAAAATGAAAGACTGGAATGTTAGGAAAGGAGTCTGGAAATTCAGGAAACGCTAGAGGTAGACAGCAAAAAAGCAGAGATAGGAAGAGGAGATAGAGCCTATGAGGGATTATTAATTTCAAATTAATAAGCATACATATTCACAAAGGGCAACGACGTTTTTTACACAAAATTTTTACCAGAGCATCAAACATGACTTAGCTTTCCTGGGTGACATGGGAGAAATGAGAAAAAAAATATAGCGGGTATTGCTCTTTGCATTTGTCTTTTTCTCACACCCAAAATTCAACTACATGCTCTTCCATGGTCTTGCAAATACTGTGAGGGTCACGCAAGAAATTATGCCATTTACAGACTCTGCTGAGCTTTATGCTCTGTAAGCACCTCTTTCATTTCAGAAACTGTGAATGGAGAAATATGCAGACTTTCTTTTACCTTCCTCTGTATGAAATACCTTGGACAGTAAGAGACAGTAGAGAGACGGAGTAAGTTTAAGAAGGCAGGACTAGCCGTATCAGTGTAGTAAGACCTCAGTGAGACCTGATGGAAGATGAAGGTGATTTTATTTTATAAAACCACTGAAATAAATCTGATTTCATGCATTCAGTTGCACTGTCACATGCACGTTCTCACAAGCAACAAGAAGAGGTCTGCCCATGCTGCGGGC
Source organism: Athene noctua (assembly GCF_965140245.1). NCBI lineage: Eukaryota > Metazoa > Chordata > Aves > Strigiformes > Strigidae > Athene > Athene noctua. The sequence goes on from NC_134037.1 coordinate 185,173,743, forward strand.
ACCAAGAGCTTTGACCTCAGGAAGTCTGCCCAGGTCTCCTTGTGACTGCATGGGGGACAAAGGGATGCCAGCTATTGAGTCCTCCTGATGTTTTCTGGGTCTTGCTTAGGTATGGAACCCCATGCTGGTTTTAGGCCAGCCTTTTGTATCCTTGTACGGGCTGATGGTGAGTGTGTTTTCTGTATCTCCATCTGCCCAGTCAGGGACTTACTGTCCTTTTTCTACTTATCTAGGTGTATTTTGGCTCCTACCCTGTTTTCTGTCTTCCTTCCATCACCTTTTAATGGTTTGAGTCTTCTTAGAATTGACTTATGCTATTCCATGATTTAGGCTTTCCCTTTTCTTATGCTGTTATTTTCAGAGTTGGGTGTTCTGAGAAGCAGCGCATAGATGTGCCAGTCTTGGCGACCTCCAATTCAAGATACCACTGGGACCTGTCTTGCTCACAGACCTTTTCCTGCCCTCTGTTCTTTCTGATGCCTCCCTAGCCAGACATTTCGATTTTTTCTTAATTCAGACTGGTTTTAAGGTTTCAATGACAATTTTATACATTAACTTGTATTGTTTCAAGAACGCTTTTGGACTTTTGGAACACATCCCCAGACACAGAAGTAGTGTAGATAACAGATACTTACTCAAGCTCTAGAAGTTTTTTTAGTTACTAAAACACTTGCTGCAGTTACTTGCAGACCAATATTGGCTATTTCACTCTGCATTTTCAACAGTTAAAATGGTTGATACACTGAGTGAAGATGAATTAAATCTGATGACTTTTTATCTTCTTCTGAGTTGCTTCTTTTGTCACAGTTAATAATCAAGGAGCTATAGTCTAAAATTATCTCAGGTATGTGATCCCCACCCTTTTGACACAGTAGCGATTACTCAGTAAATTACTCTTAAACCTAACTATGTGTGGGACAACAACAGAGAAAAAATTTTGAGAATTGGAAACATCACATTTCTGAATTGCTTATCTTAAAAACAGCCCTAGATTTATTTCAAAATTTGTTTGAACTTTCCCTTCATGCAAACTCTTCTGTGAGAAGTAGTTAAGGGGAGGTTTTAACTTAATAACTTTGACATGGAACTAACCTTTACTGTAATTTAATAATTTACTAAATTGGCAGTGAAAAAGTCTACCAATTGAGCAAGTAGCAGCTGTAGAGTTGTACGGTGTTTCTCTGACAGAGTTGTACATGAAGTATAATTTATACATGTTGTTCAAAAATCTATGTAAAGAGCCAGAGGTTATCTGGCAAAGCTTCTGATGAGCTTGGTTTATGTTAAGAGCTGCCAGAATAGCAAAGATTAAATGCAGTAATTGATGTGCTACATCCTTAGAACTTACAAAACAATGCTTTACTTCCAAATGTCCCCACAATCTTCTTACTTTCTTTGGTATTGATCATCAGTCTTCATACTTCACATCAGAATTAATCTGTGGTCCACAAACTTCCAGTTAAACAACTTATTTTATATCTCCCTTACCTACTTGTCTCTTACCCATCTTTTTTTAGACCTGGCTTCCTCACAGCTCTTTTTAACAGAAAACTCAATCAGAAATCTAATACAGACTGATGGTGAAGACTGTGAGTACAAGCTTTAAAATCTAAACACCTCATCACTTCAACAACGTGGTTAGCCTTTGAAGCTTTATTAGGCCTGAGACACAAAGTCTGATCACTTTCACAGTTTTCTCACTTGGCAGCCATTGACTGTTAACACATCACTGAAGCAGTTACTTAAGAAACTTTAGTTTTATTGGTTTAAACACTTTTCAACACACCAGGAGTGAGAGTATGATTACAGATTAAAGTAGCTCAACTATATTTTACTGAATACTTTTGTCTCTACTTGATGAGTTCTTCCTTCAGTAATAACTTAAGTACTTAAATGATCAGAAAAAGTATCTGAATAACAGAAGGTTGATTTGGGTTCTATTGGAGAGTAACAAACAGGTATTTAAAATTGAACATCTCAACCATGTATGGCTACCTATTAGCCACATATTAAAATGGCTGAACAGTTATATTTATGAAAATGGTCTCTTAAATTTTCTTGGATAACAACAATCTCAATTGTTAATTGTTATCAAACAATTCTCCTCAACATTGAAAGAACTGTGATTTAAATTAAGAAAATAGTTTACTATTAAAGAAAATCTAAGAAGAAAAGGAAATTAAGGATTACCACAAAAATATACAGTAGCTGAAATTTTTCAACCACTTCCATCTTCGTCATTATAGCCTAAGATCAAACTAGAAAATCTCTGTTGGTGTTACTCATCATAACCACACTGGACCTGTGGATTTATGTCCACTGGCTTCAGGCTCTGAATCTCCTTTGTATAGCTCTCCTTACTTCATCTGTCTCCATCCTCACACCCCAGTCCTCTCAACACTTCCTTTTACACATTCCTGCTCACAATGAAAATCAGTGTGCACTGAAAACTCATGGGTTGAGGTAAAGACAGTTTAATAGGTAAAGCAAAAGCCATGCATGCAAGCAAAGCAAAACAATGAATTCATTCACTGCTCTGCATCAGCAGGCAGATGTTCAGCCATCTCAGGAAAGCTGGGCTCCATCATGTGTAATGGTCACTTGGGAAGGCAAATGCCATAACGCTGAATGTCTCCCCCTTCCTTCTTCTTCCCCCAGCTTTATATGCTGAGCATGATGCCATATGGTATGGGGTATCCCTTTGGTCAGTGGGGGTCAGCTGTCCCGGCTGTGTCACCTACCATCGTCTCGAGCACTCCCAGGCTCCTCGCTGGTGGGGTGGGGTGAGGAGCAGAAAAGGCCTTGACGCTGTGTGAGCACTGCTCAGTAATGGCTAAAATGTCCCTGTATTATCAACAGTGTTTCCAGCACAAATCCAAAACATAGCCCCATACTAGCTACTATGAAGAAAATTAACTCTGTCTCAGTCAAAACCAGCATACAGTGGAAAACTTCCACTGCACATGATGGAACGAATTCCTCAGACATCAGCACTTGAATATTTTTTGCTCTTCAAAGGAACTGAACACAGAATCAGGACAATGAGGATATACCCCCTTCATATTCTGAAAAAACACTTTGAAGAATCTGTGTTTTCCATCCTCTTCATTTTCCTGAAATGACTAAGCCACATTCTTCTGTGGACACTGACAACCTTAAAGGGTATTTACTGCCTATCATTAACACAATGAACATTCAAGAACAGAAACTAGATGAAAGACTACATGAAACACTACAATGGTAGGAAACCAAAGAACACTAATGAAAGAAAAATTAATGTACAAGATGTTTTTTACTGCAACAAATATTTCACACGATGCTTTTTTCAGCTTCAGAGCTTCAGTATTCTTTTTGCTAATGGCAAGTAATATACTATAAAACTATCAGTATTCTCAAATAGAAAGCTGATTTTTCATTTTTGGGCTTTCTGAAACAAGTGTGTTCCACAAACACACACACGTGTTTTCCCACACTGATAGGACAGTTGTAAATGATTTTGCAATATTGCAGGATATAGCACTGAAAAATACAAACTTATCTTTAATTCTCATGCTTAATCCAACAGGCAGACCTTTTCTCTTGCAAGCATAAACCAAATATCATCTGCCAGAACAAGACAATGTGTGAAAATATATCTGTTGGCAATAGCATTACAGTGGGTGAGACAGCGCATGGGCCATAAAGGGTAGTTTAAATGTATACATTCCACAATAACTAGGTTAAAGAAACGTAGCAATTGTTAACATCCAAAACCTTTTCTGTAAGTGGAGAAACAGTAAGTTTCAAGTCTACGTATCAGGGTGAATAACAAAAAACAAGTCCTTTTTGCCTTTTTGTAGTTCCATTGGATATTGTGGCCTAAAATTAATGTTACAGGAATGAAAATAAGCAATGAAATGGAGATGACTAACAGAATCTACAACAATTTGCAGATACTATAAATACTTGATAAAAGGTACAGATCTTAAAATGATTTCACTATAGACTGTGGAAATGGTATACCTCTTAGAATTTGTGTAAAAAAGGTTTTGTTATTTCTTTAAAACTTTTGGATTTAAACATTCCCAAGGCAGTAATATCTCTATACAAAAGTTTATTGAAAGTGTATCAAGGCTCATTCCCCATGTCAGAATATTCACTATGATGAGTGAAAAGTTGGAAAGTAAGAAAATTATTTTCTTCTTTAATGCTTTACTCATGGTAGTACGCTGCTGGCTCTTTTTTCTTCCAAAATGCAAGATAATTTCTTCCCTTTCTTGGGAGGTAAGCAGGGATACTCAATGTTACTTAAGAAAACATCAAACTTTTAGAATATTAATTGCCTTAAGTAGATCTTATATAATCGACATGTTAAATATGATAAAATTACTCCTATCATTGTCACATAATTCTTTTTTGAAAGGCAAGTCAATATTCAATATTGAACACATCGTACTGCTCAACAGTACTCCTAGAAATCTTCTAGGCCAAATGTTGTGTGAGGGTAACAGCCTATCAAGTTCCCATGGATACTCATAATGCATGAAGGCCCAAAGGTCAACAGGTCATGAGAAAAAAGAGTTGCCAACCTGAAGAGTACGGCTGCCGCATCTGTGAGCAAGTTCCCAAGAACAGCCGTGGTGCATGAGTGGCTGGAGTTCACAAGGGCATGAGAATTTGGGAGGTTCCTTTACAGTGAAGTCCATCCCTAGAATCCACCAACTCCACTCTAACTAGTACTCATATAACCACATATTACAACTAGATTAGCTCTTCAGCAATGTTAGGATGTCAACAAAGAGTCAACATACCACTGTTGCCTAGAAATGCCACCTCTTGAAAAATGAGATCTGATATATGGCTATCATGCATACACACTTCTCTAAAATGGACAATATAATTTTCACAATATATATAAAACATTTTTTCAGAACAAATACATGTACGTTTCAGGATGCATAAGCCTTGAAGGCATCACAAAATAACTCAATCATTTCTTATCTTTACAGGAAAAAATAAACACCCAATAACAAAATTCTCTCATAAAGCAGATGCCTTTTTTCTCCCCATAATAATTTTCTTCATCATTTGCTTATATAGCAAGTGTATCTGAAATACCTGAAAATATTACCAAGAGTTAAAGACTAATTCACAAAATTTGGAAAAGAATACGGATTAGAGAGTTGAAGTTGCCATGATTATATATATATATATATGTATATATATATATATATATATATATAAATTCATACATTTATTCTTAGTTTCAGGACAGAAGATATCAAAGAGTCTTCACAGGAACCTCTAATTGAAATATAGAAAATATAGAAATATGAGTAAATGAGCAAGCAAAAAATTATTTCTGAGGTTGTGCTGTGGGACGTACAGGTGTACAACTAACTTGGATGCCATGTAAAATGGAAGAATTAGAAATATAAGAACTTAATTTGAAGGCAAGGGCTTTTGGGGGATTATGAAAATGGTATCAAGGAAGAAAGAATTCCTTTTGTTAAAGAGAATGCAACAGCAACAGCAGCCTTTTGTATAGTTAAATAGAGGTCATATGGATGGGACTTGTCTACCTCTTAAAAAAACCCCAACACCACAGCATTACTTAAATTTTGTATTTGGCTCTGGTTTGGTGACACGTGGTGGTCAGAAAAAGCAGGAAGCAACATAACATTTTCCTCAGTGGGATATTCTTAAACAAAACACAATCAAACAACATTTTTGCTTACTTTCCCTCAAGACTTTTTGTAAAACAGAGAAACAGAGATGATAATTTTTTTTTTTATTTGGAAATGAAATTGACTTGTATTATTATTCCAAAAATTTTTTTCACTATTATATTTTGAATTGGGACATGATATTTTCTCATGCTTTTTGAAGACATAAAAAGCCATAAATATTTAAAAGCATGAAAATTTAGAACAGTACAGAGGAAACACATAGCAGTGCAAGAGGTCTTTCATTATTTGACTTTGGATCTGAATTATTAATATTTTATTATAGTAAGCATTCTTATTAATACACCTACTAAAATGCTTCACATAAAAACAAATGAGGAAAAATATACATGAGTTTAAGATGAAAAAATACTTCCCTCATGTATTCAATAGGGATGCATTTTCAAGTTCAAATCATATGTTTTTCTCTAAAATAAAGCCAAACTTTTTTAAAAAAATTGGATCAGTTAAAATATACACTTACATTTCCTGTCTCTCACAGTTTTTGGATGTCTGTCATATCAAAAATATAATATGGATTTTTGGTTTCAGGACTGTACTTCAAGTTTACAAATTGGAAGTGAACTGTTCCTACTACAGTTATTGAGCACTAGGAATAAATATAGTTTGATATAGTAGTGAAGTGGAGAGGGAGAAGACTGCAGGATTGAACTAGACTTGGCAGGAGAAAGAAGAGGTCAGGAAGGAATTATCAGAAAAAAAGAAAATTAGATTGGAAAAATCAACTGAAAAATTAATTTTCATTAACTAAAAACTGAACATCCATATCTTATTAAGAAATTAATCAAAACCACTATCTTCCCAAGAATCAGATGCAGAAGACTGGCTTCTCTGTCTACAATGACACTTATGTGCCAGGGCACGCCACAAAATTTCCTGCATCACAAGACCTGGTTCTCAGATCATACCTATGTCACAGCATGTGGCATGGATGACTTGTTTTCCTTTCTAAGAAAACCAGAGCATGTGGTAATGCAACCCTACTGCTTATGTGGCTTTTATTCAGATAGAGTCAGAACATAGCTGGACTGCATCTAGAGATGGAGACAGCTGGAGCTGGGAAAGTGGCAATACTTCTGGATCCTGCAATACATATTTAGCTTCTCATAATGTCAGTAAAATTACAGTTAATAAGCTGGGATTCATTGGGTTTTGGCTGTAAAACTGGATTATGGCCAACCACCATGCCAAAGCTAACCAGTAAATGACAGGCAGTAGGTTTCTGCTACTGCATCGCACTGTTTGCTTTGGTTCCTTACAGAGAATCTTAGATCTCTCAGTTGAGCTTAAGTGCTCTTGACAGTTGCATTTCTGGTTTTGGTGATAACCTCCTCAACAATTATATTTATCAGAATCAATGATAATTTCCTTACAGACTCACACTCTTGGCATTTTGGGCTCATTGTCCAGTTAGCTTGTAACTTAAAAAAAAGAATTCACGTTCCATTGAAGAAAAATCTCCCCCTTCTTTGCTGTCAGAAACTGCAGCAGAAAGCGTATCTTAGAAAATTCCAAATTTCAAGTACAGCACAAATGAAATATTTAATGTCTACCAGCTTTTGCTTCAAGGGCTTAAAATCTTAATCTGTCCAGTAATTCATATTAATTTTTTTTCATTCATTTTAATTCTTATTAATATTGAACATTCAAATTATGTATTTTTTTTCTTACCTTTTCTCAGGTATCAAAGCTCTATGTTTAGCAAAACAATGTTGGCCAAGGTCATCCATAATAAACCAATGCCAATGACTGTAGGAGGCCTTGCTCCTAACAGAAGCTTCTCAAAGTTTATTTCAAAATTTCCCCATTGCAACTGTAGAATTTTAATAACATAAACAGACTCCCTAGGAAAAGGGTTCATATTTGCCTTGATTAGTTGTTAGACACTTAGCTTAGATATTTCAAAATTACTAATGCCAACAACTGGGAAAAAACTTCATGAAGAAGTAGCAGTCTGGTTCCTCTTTCCTATTGCAACTCCTGGTGAATCACAGACTGGTTATCTTTCCTGTGAAAACTCTCACATCACAAACTGGAACTACATGTAGGGAAAGAGGGAACATGTTAGTGACAGAGGAGTTAAAATACACATGGATGTTTGTGAAGGGGAAAAAAACAGAGCTAGCTGTCAAGGTCTGGAGCGCTGTCCTCCACTGTAGGAGTTCCCCTCCCATTGCTCAAGGCCATCTCTCTTAAAAGAGAGAGCTGTTTGAGATGCCTCAGCCGTATGGGGAACTCTTAGAGAAAAGCTGGAAAAAGCCTCGGTGAAGGATCCCTCACCTTCCCTTGTGAGATGCTTTTAAACTAAGGCCCTCCAGGTTGATGTGTGTCTGTCTGAGTCACGTTGCATCTGCACTGCAACCACTTCCATGCCTGGCAATGTACCACACTGATCTTGACACCAACCCACGGATTTGACTGCCTGGCCTGGCCTTCAATCAGGACCTTAGGGTCACTCTGGTTCCTGAGTCCAGACCTGATCCCGACCTTAACCTGCAGGCTGACTCCCTGGCTAGACCTCAGCCCTCCTTGTCACCATGACCTTGCTGGGCAGACATATGGCTCTGGTCTGGTCCTTGTCACCTTCCCCCTCCCAGCTCTGCTCTCCCACTGGGTGCTGTGGGATGGGGCTCTTATTAAGGAGGGCCCAGACCTGCTGGCTCTGTGGCCACCCTCATCTCCCAGTTCTCTCTCTTGGTTGCACCCTAACCATAAAAACCTGTTAGGAAAAGAAACTGGGAAAGTATAGCATTTCACAATAGGAATTGACTACTCTTGGTGTTTCAGGTAACCTAAAACTGGATGAGAGAAAACAGTTCACCCAACCTCAGTGGGATTCCTCTGATGATGGACAGATGACTTCCTTACTTCTCAAGGATGAAAGCTATTGCAAAATTATATTGCCTTGAGAATCTGAGGTAGTGCTTTGGAAAAAGATTTCAGGTGGACAAAGGGGTTCTTAACATTGGTCATGTTAAGACACAGGTGATCTCTCGACCAGATGCAGCTTTTATTTACCAATATTGTTTACTCTTTATTAAGCAGAAATTATGGTAAGGATATGTCCACTTGAGTTTAAGACGGAAAAAAAAAATAAAAATCATTATGTGTTAGGCAATTCAAGAGTCAATGTCATTTGAATACAGAAGTTTTAAGTCCCTAATATATTTCAGATCCTTCACAGTTTCACTTGGCTCAATAGCAAACTCTGTAAAGGCCTAAATATACAAAAGAACCTAAGATCTCTGGAATTTCATGGTATTTTTTATTTTATAAAAATAGTCTCAGAAAAGCAATACTCCTACAGTTTATACACCTAAAGTTAATCAGCCATAGGCTAAGTAGAAGTTTTAGAAGTTTCTTCCTCTGCTGTAACGTATGTATGATATGTGTTCAACATTAATGAAGAATATTAAATGGGTCATTAGACTGAGAAGTCTGTTAGAAAGTTGGACAATATAATGAAAATAACACTTCTCTAAATTAATTTCCGTGCATGAAAAATTTTTATAACATGATTCGTTGTGAGATTCAAAAATGAGGTTTTTTTTCTTCATTTCAACCTCAAATAATAAAATTAATTCTGTTACTTTCATAATTTTATGCTCAAGAAATGCCATTTATGAGTTGGGACTGCCAAAATGTCTGCCTCTAGTCATCAGTAAGCTTTATCTCCTTTCTGAAGAGAAAGTGTTCCTGAAAATTAGATTTGAAAGTTGACATCATTCATTCAAATGTGTGACTGTTGATCTTCCTGTTTTTCTGAATACCTTATTCTTAATCCATAACCACAAGCTGACTGCATTCTTTTGTGGCTGTCCCTCACCACCTGAGGAAATAGTTGCAGTTTTAATATATAACATCAAGTCATAGACAGGCAAACTTATTTATAATATGCTTGCCATTAAGCCAGCTTTTATGAAGATTGTCACCAGCTGGTAGTACAGAAAATCTTTGCATACAAGACAAATATTACAAAGTTTTTACAGTTTACTAAGTTTTAAGAATACGTTTTGCAAACGTGATCATAATTTAGTTCTGCTTCTGGAATAGGCTCTTAAGGCCAATACAGGACTATATATACCAGGAAAGAGAGAAATCTAATTTTTCTCCTATGAGATAGCTAGCAATATTTTTAAGGAGTACTACGTGTCTCATATTAAAGTATGAAATTTCCTTGCAATAAACACTTCGACTTTCTCATCATAAGTTATCTTCTCTTTTGCTGTGCATGAGGTAGAATGGAGGAATCACTACTACCCTAAAAAGTCATTCGCAAAACAACTTTGCAGATTTTCTGTAAGTACTGTGTAGGTGCTTGCACCTCCCCCTGACCAGTACTTTTCTGAAGCATTTCTACTGACCATGGCAGTAGGCTCTTTCAGCAGGGAATACATATCTGGGAAGATGTACACCAAGGAATGGGTTAAATGAAAACTGAAAAGAAGAGCAGAGAAATTAATGAAAAGGTTTTTTTAATAAACAAATGAATAAATAAATAAATAAGTAAATAGGAATAATCTATTCTTCCCTTGAAATAGAGAGAAGTTGATGGACTGCAGGGCTTGGTTTTAGAGAAGAGTAGTCAAAACCATGCAATCTGGGATTACCTTCCGCTGTGGTCTAATATACCAGAGGTTGGCTTGCTATGGCTCCAGGCAGCAGAGACATGGTCACAGAGGGAGAACTGCAAACAAGAGCTAAGTGAAACTTTGTTCAGTTAACTCTCTTTTGGCCCTTTTCTGTAGGTGTCCAAAGAAGGGGAATGAAGCTGGTGAAGGGTCTAGAGAGCAAGTCTTATGAGGAGCAGCTGAGGGAACTGGGTTTGTTTATTTCTGAGAAAAGGAGGTTCAAGGGACACCTTATCACTCTCTACAACTACCTGAAAGGAGATTGTAGCAAGGTATTAGATGTCAGTCTCTTCTGCCCAGTAACAAGTGATAGCCACAATAGAAAATGACCTCAAGTTGAACCAGGGTAAACTTAGATTGGATATTAGGAAAAATTTCATCACTGAAAGGGTTGTCAAGCATTGGAACAGGCTTCTCAGGGAAGTGCTTGATTCACTATCCCTGGAGGTATTTAAAAGATGTGTAGATGTGGTGCTCAGAGACATAGTTTAATGGTGGACTTGACAGTGGTAGGTTAATGGTTGGACACGACAATCTTAAAGGTCTTTTCCAGCCTAAACAATTCTATGATTCTTTGAATGTCTATACTTGCCTCTCTCATCAGCATCCAACTACAAAATAGTGCCTTTCTTCAAGAGACTTGTAACAACTATGTACATGAACATCTCTTGCATGATTCACTTCCTTGATTCCACAACTGGTTTAGAGACTAGAATGAAGAATGAATTTTTCTATTTCTCATGAGCTGATATGTTCTATCCCTGTCATGCCTTTGGTAGTTCTCACTTTTCCTCATGACAGACCCTCTGACTTTATCACATCCTGAAAACTTCTTCTATTGCCAGCTTACAAAAGCAACATGAAATCTTTAAGCATAAAGTTTGTGGGTGTCTTAAATGCTTCGGTTTTTTAATGCTCTTTCCCTTTAGCCAAGTTACTAGGCTATTTTGCGATACAAAATGGAGACAGAGAATATTCCTTTGGCTTCCACCACTGCCTAGTGCAATTCAGCGTAACAAATAAGTAAAAGTGTGCTGGCTGGCTGAAGGCAAACAGGGTCCCTTTGCCAGTGTCAAGTCTGTCTTGAATTCTCAGAGAAGATGAAGTAAAGAAACAGGATTTGCTAAGTCCCTGCCTCGGGAAGGAAAGCTACCTTCTACAGAATGTAGAAGACTGCAGATCTAAGGATCTGACCAGACTGTGGGATCACCACCAAGGCAGAGTAGTTATTTCAAAGTGCTGTCAGTAACAAACACTAAGGAAAATAATTTTTTTCCACTGTGGCTAATTCTTGGGTCCTTGGCAATAGCAATGGTATGGATATTATGAAATGATATGTTTGAAATAATGACAGTGAGATATATACCTCAATCTCACCCAAGACAGAACAAAAGACTATTTTGTCTGGAAGTCATCTTTCTGTGTGCTGCTACTAAAGAATCTTGTCCCAAAGCACTGGCAGTATTAAGCCTTTTTTTGTTTGTTTGTTTTTAGTATTGATTGTTTAACTCCAAGTTTAAAAATTTAACAGATTTTCCCCAAAGTTACCTTCTGACATCACTATTCCATGTATAGCTAATACTAGAGCAATATCTAGGAGTATGAAACTACTTCTCACTAGAAAATTAAACCAACAGCTGCCTTGGTGTGTTTATCACCCAAGACTAGGGCAAAGAATGCACATATCTGGATCTACATCAAGTGATCAAATATTTTATAGCTAACCGAGGACATTATGTTTTTAAAATGTAAGCTTTCAGATTCCTTTCGCATTTAGAAATAAAGAAATTACTTTGTAACTGTCTTGAGCCAATCATCTTTCCTGATCTGCATATCCTTCAAACAGATGTCATTCTAGCTAAAGGAATTGGAATATTCAAGAATCTGTTATGTAACTTACAACTACAAGTAAACATTGACAGTAAGATGCGTATCTTCACTATATGGTACTGGTTTTTGATATGCTTTTGTCAGCTTTCTGTTATGGAAAGAGAAGAGATGAGCTGAAAACCTTCAAAATTATACAAAATGGAAATAAAGAGATATATATTTGTAGTCTTCTATTCCATCATTCTTGTCTCAATTCTATGGTATGGATCTTGTAAACTCCCTATGAACAAAGAAATAATTACTTTATTTATGTAAGACTTGTAAAGGGCTTAAAATTGTGGTAAATGTGTAAAATGTATTTTAAGCCAAAACTTCAAGTATGAATTCTTGGGATTCAACCTGAATGCCAGAGCCCTGACCTTTAACACTTCCTAGACCAAAAGGGAAACTATAACAAATATGTGTCAAGAGGTGATGACTCTTCTCTCTGTCATCTTAAGAAACTTAGCAGTATCTGTGCCCTTCTAAGCACAAGCATTATTACATCAAAAACAAGTGATGTCCAGATGAAGCAAGCAAATCTTTAACTAATTAAGAATTAAGCTGTTTCATACTGTTCACTATTTGGTTAGCTTCCATTTGGTGAATGTCATCAAGATCTTTCTCCTTCCTCAATTTTCTCACTTTGGAAACAGTACCTCGAAATCTACTTCTGATCTTCATAACATTTAGAACTATGAGACTTACCAGTTGCTCTGTTAAGAATAAAAAATACATCTGCTTTCAGTCTAGAGGGCTATTAATGGAATAAGGATGACTAAGTAAAGAGGTACTTACACATAGAATGTAGTCCTGCCTGAACAAACTGGTGAGGAAATCTGTAAGAAAACCTCACAAATGGTTTAAAAAATGTGGAAGTTAAGTCAGCAAAGAAATCTATATCAATTAAATGCACATCTGAAATTAGTGTGGATAATATATTTTATTTTTTGAAGGGGTTATATGAAGCTACCTTGGTTTGCCATGTCTAACAGTAATGCAACTCCAATGCTGGTTTTTCTTTTTCCTAGAACAGTGTCAGAGAATAAAACGGTAAAAAAATACCACATTGTTTTCTTCTTTACAACATGACAGAAAGGGCAACCATAAGTACTGAAATGCTAAAGCGGGAAAAAACATAGTAAGTGAATTCTAATGGCCTTTCATTCAATTTTGACAAACCTAGAGATAGAGATCTGCTGCAAGAACACAATGGTCATTGCAGTGCAGAAATTTTATCAGAAAATGCAGAATATCAGGAACATGGTGTCAAATCTTTGCTTTAAGACTACAAAGAAGCAGGCAACAAATCAATAGCATTTATAAGCAGTTTAGTAGTAATTCCTGGAAATAAAATTATGTCTCCTCAGCTAAGCCTCTAATATGTGATTATTGTACCATCAAAACAGGTCTTCTATTTTCCCCAGGTATAACTGGATACAAACAAATTTGCAGATATGACTGACTCCATTTTGAAAGAATAAGTCTGCTATCATAATTTACTCTGCGGCTAAACCTTATAAGTCATTATAATTTGACTGCTAGTGGGAGAAGTGAAGAGACACATAAAAAGTCATTTTAGGAGTGAAAGGGAGTAAAATAAGCTGAAATTGCATAGAACCACTGTCAATCATCCAGCTACCACTACAGACATTCTACTATACTTGCAGAGCCTGGATAGTCTTTTTCTTTTGAGTGGTTAGTAAATCCATCCAATCATCTTTTTCCTTCCAATGATAGCTCTGAAGCCTGATCACCTTCCTTTTTTGTTGACAGTTACAGCTTTTTTGAATACTTCTAACAAGAAAGATTTTCCGTAAGTGAGAAGCAGAGAAGTAATATTGACAAATCAGTGAAATCTGTATCAGGCTATTTGATCATCATATTCTGCTTGTATACAGAACCATATTGACATATTTTGGCTATTTTAGGAGTGTAATTCCATAATTCCAAGTGTTTATGTCTATGAGTCCATCTATTATCTGTGAAGTAGAAGTTACATATCAGCTGATTTGCTCTCATTATATGTTATAAATCTGTAAATTTCTACTACAGACAATATTTAATGAAAGATCTATCTAATGAATTCTATGAAGTGTGACAAGTTATCCAACAGCATTCTCATATATGTGCATACACAATAGCAAACATTTTACATTAGAACTGCTGGCCAGCTGAGATGCCATTTCTTGTTTCCTCTATATAAATATAATTATAGCTATAAAAAATTATAGCAGGAGATTCATAACGTTTACAGTGTAATTATAATAATCAAATTAGTAAACGTTTGAAATGTTATTAATGGGTCATTTACAAACTCTTTTTCTATACTATAGAAACTATAATTTGCATTCTATGTGAATTTTGATACCATCATCCCAGTGCTCATCAATATCTGTAAATGCAAGAATACTGTAAAGTGTCCTTCAGAATGTAATTTAAATCTTTTTCCCAATGTGACTTCAAAAACACTAGAAAAAAATTCATTAATGTCTTCAAAACTACTTGCCACGTTTTGAAAAAGAAGAGGAAAAAAAAAAAAAAAAAGAGTCCAAACCTGACAAATGTCATAAAATATTATCGGACAAAATGGTTGGGAAAAGTCTCAACAGCTTTCATTGCTCCTTTTCTTTGTATTGCAATGCCCCCTGCAGGTATAACAGATCCTTTGTTTCTCCATAGCATTTCTTTAGCTGAGTGGCCCATCTCATCTGAGAAATAGATGACTTCCAAAACCCTTGCTAATCACAAAACATTGAATCACAGAACAAACTTACAAAGTAAAAAACGGAAGGTAGAGGGAAAAAACCCCACATGATATACACTATATTTTAGATGGAGAAGACTATATGTGCAAGAGAAAAAACCCACCTTGCAGAGGTCAGTGAAAACTTGTGTCCTGGCCTGTACTCTGTAGGTCTCAAGAGGTTTAAACTGGAGAGGAATATGATGGTCCTCTAATACAATGTAAACCCAAAACCTCTGGCCTCAGTCTTAAATGAACTGCATGTTGCTATTATTTTTCTTAAATGAACACAAGAGAAATATTAAATTAAATCTCTCAGGATTATAGATTTTGTGAACTACCCACCCCCACCAATATATGTCAATCATGAATCCAGACTGCTGACAATATGTGATTACCATTATACCGCAGACAATACTTTGACAAATAATGGATGCTCATACCTCTTTGACAGGTTTCAGCTAGGGGGCTATGGAGCAGACAATCAAAAAGACTGAAGTGGCACTGTGAAACTCTGAAACCCAGGTGGGGCCTGATGCCCCTCTACAGCAGTTATGCTGGTATGATTAGAGTGATTACTGGTCTATCCCAACTGCAGCTAAAACTAGTTAATTTGAGGGATTTGTGGAAATTGTTCACAGACTAGTAGCTTGATTAATGAAGCATGCCAAAGAGAGAAAGCAAGGAGATTTCACAGTTGTTGGCAGGTAGTATTTGATTGTATTAGTTCAAGGTCATATTTCCTACTGTTTTAAACTCCGGAAGATTGTTAAGCAGAAGCTCCATGAAGTAATAACAGTATACTCACACCAGATAGGGCATAGCTGAAGCAAGGAGTGCATACAGTGGTTTCTCTGGTTTTGTGAAATATACAGTCTCCATGTAGGGACAAATGAAGCTTCAACAACAGCTGCAGTACATAAGAGTAATATAGAGTAGTCTATAGGCATGGTCCTTTGCCTGTCTCCCATCCAAAATTAATAAATTAATGACAGAAATCTCATTAAGAAAATATCTGTAAACAGATTTAGCTCACCCTCCAATTTAGTGACCACATTTTATGAAGTGAGGGGTTGTAATCCAGCAATGGTGTAAAAAATATAGGTAGCTACTGAGATATAGATGCACATAAACACACATGCATACTTATACATACGGGCATGTCCTTCAGTTCAGAACTAATACCTGCACTAGGTTGTATCTCTACCTTGAAAATCAAAACCAAAATGTCCATGTGGAATTTTATTCTCCTTAACCCTTCTGACAGTGACAGATTCACTCAGGGTATATCTATGTTTCAGAAACAGAAGAATATAAAATTTAGGAAAGAGCAGTTGTTGCATGTACTTTCCCTAATTTCTGGCTTCTTCTAGTTCATCTGCTTCTTCTGCTTTTCTACCGACCTTACTTTTATTGCTATATTTCTTCCTTTCTTTTTAGATTTTTTTTTTCTTTGCTGGTCACTAATTCAGACACTTTTTCTTCTTGTCATGAATGGAGAGGTGTTTATTAAAACTGAAAGACAATAGATCTTAAGATGGTAGATGAATACATTATTACACCAACATTTTTCTTTAGGCTCTATAAAGAGATGGCCATTTCCTACACATACCTAGTACCCAAGGTTTTGCCAGGTCTTGGGATCAAATTACATACCTTGATAATTAATGAGGTTTTTTGTATGGCTTAGTCTGTGCAAACTGGATGCCAGCAAATGACCTGTTTGATCAGAGTTCAGTTTTCAGTATTGGTCAATCCATCTAATTAGTTAATTTAATGTGTATCACCTATAAGGTGGGTTTTTTCATGTCAAATCCTAATCAGCATAATTAAAGAAAATAACATATTGAAGTAGTGCATTATTTGCTAATCAGATACAGAAGAAAATCAAATGAATTTTTTTGTTGGCCTGGAGAGAAATGGAAACTCTGGAAAGAACCGGTTGCAGACTTGGTTTAACAACCATGTCTCATTTTATGGTTTATCTAAGTACTCCTACACAAGAATATAAAACCACATTAAAAAAACCCACAAGTACAAAAATTTCAGAATCAAATGTAAAGGCTGCCCAACTATCCTTTCTGTTTAGTGCTGAAGAGACACAGGAAATTAACAAACAAAACTTATTTTAATGCTTTTTGTGATTTGTGTCACTAAATTTGATTCCTCATATTAAATTTTAGATACTTACTCAGACAAATAAGTATCTGAAAGGAAGGTGCTCAGCTGAAACTTGTTCAAAGCTTCCTCTGCAGCCTATGGGATGAGGCAAACCATCTTGTGGCAGACGTCTAAGGGGCAATTGCATTGATTGTCACCTGGAGATGTCCATCCCCTTCTCCCTGCAAAGCAATCCATAAGAATATACAGTAAATAACAAGAAAATGGTGTTGGTTTTCGGTGAAAATTTTGAGAAATAGAAGTGGATAAGTGGAATCTTCTCTTGCAGTGAGAAGACTGTATGAATGCAATTAGATATACCCAGCCTGAAGTGTTAAAGAAAATCACTGAATAATCACATTTATTGGATATACAACGGATGCAGAGAAGGAGTTACACTGGGTTTGTAAAAGTTCCATGAGACTAAGAGGAAAATTACAATCAGTACATAAAACACAGCTAAAATTGTTACCTAAGAAATTACAGCATACATACATTTTTGCTTAGGGAATTACTCAGAGAAAAATTGAAAGGAAGATATATTAAATATTCTTAATCCATAGAAATAAACCACAACTATATTTAAATATTGTAAAATTAATCATATAGAATAACTACATGTGATCAGGAATACACAGCCATTTTAAATGGTGTCTCTGCAATAGGAAACAGCTTTTTCTGAAAAAAACCTTTTCTTTTCTTTCTTTGGTTGGCAGGACCTGATCACGAGTGATGGAGGAGTTTGGAAGAAGAGAAGGAGGGACTCCCTTTTCAACAGCAGCACAGATCAACTTCTACAGAAACCTCTAACTATGGGCTTCTGCTTGCAAGCAACTAGATTCAGAGAACAAGAAGTCTCTTCCACTCTGGGTATCATTGAAAGTACTTACAAACTGAGGACAAATAACTAACAACTTTAGGGAGGGGGGGAGGGGGGAGTGAAGGCAAAAACATGATTAATCTATCCCAGATTAATATCTGTCTTAATCATTGAATAAAAATGGATCAGAGGCTATGTTTGAGTTCAGCAACTACACATAATTAACCACATCACTAATATTTTGCTGTAATCCTGGAAGTCTTTGAAACTAAATCCTTTAAAGTTTATGTGTGTGAAAGTGAAACAGCTTCCCTGTGCAGCACTGACAATATCCAGGTAAATGGTGGTCTAGGATTATAAACACTTTTGGACCATAAATACTTCTTTAAGATTCTTAATGCTATAAATTAAACTCCAGATTAATTTGGTCGTGTTTGATTTCCCTAACAGTCAAAAGGTTATGGCTGTGTTACTGAAAGAAAAGCTGAAGCAAACCAAATTAGTGACTTTTAACTTTCATGTGCTTGATTCATGGAGATCTACTGGTGCAGAAAAAGATATAGCCCATCTTTTTACTTTTCAGAGAAATCCAAAAGCTAGGCCTGTATTTGTACCTTAGGTTAACCTTTGCCTTCACTCTGTTAAACATGTATGACATCAATGATGACGTTTGTTATTCAAAGTTGATAGCATAAGATGAATGTGCATCAACAAGGGCACTAATATGATATCAGGACCAAATTCTATAAAGTTCTAATGCTTTTCTGAAAAACACTAGAAAAAGTTTCATGCAGATAAGTCATACGTGCTGATTTGTGGCTTATAAACAGCTCAAAGGCTATGTCTTTCCATTAGCTGAAATAAAGATACCTACATTTCTTAAAAAAAAACCCAAACAAACAAAAAACCGCAGCACATCTGTCTGAATTCAGTCTGAAGGCATCTATTCATCCTTCCTGACTGAGAGAGCTAAAAATTAATGAAATACTTAAGTTGATGTTTTACTCTAGCTTTATAAATACTGAATATTGAGATTGGTTTCCTTTTGGCTTACAAATTTGCAGTGTCATGAAATTAGGCAGGCAGAGATCAGTTGTACAGAAAAGGGAAATATAATGGAAGATGCACAAATCTGCAATCAAATTTATCCCAGGAACATCACCACACAGACTGAACTATCCCAGGAGCAGGCTACAATGAAAATGATAGGTTTGTCCCATTTGAGGATATTTGCACCTCACATATTGAGCCAAGCATACGCAAATTTCTTCATTTTGTACAACTCGTGGTTACAAGAGAAGAAAGATTTCCTCCTGGATTCACCTGATTTGAAAGCATAAATATCCAGAAACTGTCAAAAATATAATCTGTCATTCTTAATTTAAAATGTAATAAATCAGACTCTAAAGGATGACAAGCAAAATCCTATTGTAGTAAAAAGCCTGAAGCAAAGAGTAATAAAATTACTTTCAGGAAAAAAAAAAAAAAAAAAGAAAAAGGTAATACACAAGAAGATTTTTGCAGCAGATAGTTGCAAGAATGTCACAGATTTTTGCTGAACAAACTTAACCTTTTGTAGCATAAAGTCTATATGGCCATCTGGTGGATTTACAGCTTTTCTGTATCTGACAGTTTGCACCTCAAAAACTTCCATCTGCATGCATATTATCTGAACATGGACTGTCATAATGAAAGCTAATCAAACCAGTACATGGGTCGGCTATACAGATCAAGACAATGATGAAATTGTAAATGAACAGCAACTGAAAAATTCAATTAATTTTAGAGGTTTATCTGACTGCTATCAAAACATCAGTTAGTATATACACTGATTTAAACAGAGAGGCATCACAGCCTCTGACCATGAAAGTCTCATCCAGGTTACACCACCACAGGCGTTGCCTCCATTTCACCAGTGACAACGGGTTTTACCTGGTGGTTTAGTTTGGTTGCAAGGGCAGAGAACTATTTTTGCTCTCAGAATCTTTCATGTCAGTTATCACTTCTGAAAACATTAAGTCCAATTACATGTAATGGAGGGTTTTCTTGAGGTTTCCACATTCATGTAAAAGTGCAAAGAATTATTACTGTATATAGTATAATTCTAAAGCTACAGTTGTATTACTAATCAAATAGACTGAACTTTATATTGCTTACAGAAACAGAATGCTTCAATGAGCCTTCAATATGCATTTGAAGGTTGTGTACCTAATAAAACATCTTAAGATGTGCTTTTCCCTGCCAGTTGCACTGCCTGATCAAGAGGAAATAAAAATGCAACTCTCTTCTTCCTCAGGTTCTGTGAATTCCCATGTAGTCAGAGAGAAGCAGAGACAGACAGCCCATCTTCCAAATTCAGGAGCTATGTGCTCCCCTATTCTGTACATGATAAAGGCATGTAAACCAAAGCTGCTTTTACATCTCTTTTAAAGTATGTAAAAAGACATTCTTTGGTTCCCAGCCTGTATAAGATGTTCATCAGGGGTTCTAACACTGAGCTGTCATTACTCCTCCTGTGTATTCTGTAAGCACCCTTACCTGTAACCGGCATTTCTCATGAGGACTGTGATCATGAAGATTGTCATGTATTTTAAAACTAGCAGGAGTCACTTATTCACAACACAATGGTGGCAGAAGAGAATTCTTTGGGGGC
Source organism: Athene noctua (assembly GCF_965140245.1). Classification (NCBI taxonomy): domain Eukaryota; kingdom Metazoa; phylum Chordata; class Aves; order Strigiformes; family Strigidae; genus Athene; species Athene noctua. Next base: position 185,194,348 of record NC_134037.1, read on the forward strand.
TTTGTCACTAACACTTTCAGCAAGGAGAAATGTCCAGTAAGAAGAAGCTTGAAATATTTCTGCTTAAAGAGTTACTTTCATGCTTATTTATCTATCTGAAGTTATGCAATGCTTTCAGTTGTTCACGCTGAGATCATTCATAGAGGAACTGTCACCCATCTCTAATGATTTGCACATTCCATTTAGTATTATTGCTCCAGTTCAAGAAATGCTTGGGGAAAACTTTTCATTGATTTGTAAATTGCAAAAGAATGAATTTAAAATGCAATTTTTACCAATTAATAAATTTATGGAATATTTAGGAAGATTATTTTTTGCCACGCTCAAAACCAATAGGAGATATCCTAAAATACAGCTTCTGAAATTATGTTCAGTTCTGGAAGGTTATTGTTATTATAGTATATTTCACCTGTGGTTTCCAAAGTTGAACTTTCTTTGCAACAAAAATTTAACCAATTTAATTGCTTGGAAATTAGACTACTATCAAATATGAAAACATACAACAAAGAGTGACTGACACTCAGCGCAAAATATCCTGATATTAAGCCATATTCAGATACCATGCACGTAGAACACATTGATGCCAAAAGTCACCGTGGACTATGTATATCATTTAAAAGCTGTCATAAAATATCAAATTACACGGAAAGTACTGTGACATTTTTAAGTGTGCTTGTAAGAAAATAAATATTTTTAGTTTTAATTTCATCTGTAATAATTCCTGCTCGCTGAAATTATTTTGTTGTTCCCAAAGTGCTCTGGTCTCCCTCAGGCTTCCCAGAAGTGACAAGCCCTGCCCTGGTATCAGAAGGGTCTGGGCTGAGAAGTGAGAAATTCTTGCTCATGGGCAGATCTCTTTGCTCCTGCTTAGGACTCCTGAGAAGCAGAGTCAGACAATCATCATTTGACAGCAGCTGCTGCTGCTTGCTGCCACAGGTCACCTGGATTCTGAGGGACTTGACCCTTTCCCTGCACCACAGTGGAAAATGCTATGAGGTTGCTTAAGGAGTATCTATGAAGCTCATGCAAAGGCTCCTGAGGATACACAGCAAGAGAATACAGTCAGACAGGATCGCCATGCAAAGGCACTGGAATTTTTTAAACCAATTTTTTTTTACCTATAGCAGCAAAACCACTCAAATGAAGACTTACTTACAAAAAATTCTCAGGATAGCACTTCTGGTAGAAAAGCGTGGCCTCCCCCAAAGTGACTTCATGTTTAGACAATGGTCTTCATTCTAAACCCAGCTCTGCCCCATCTGGAACAGATTTCAACTCAGATGAGCTTTTCATCACTTAGCTATTTCAGGATAGGTATATTTCCACAGTTTCTGTTGGAGCTAAGCTATTTAAATGCCTGCTGAATTAAAATCACGTACCAAGAAAAAAAATAAATATTAAGGAGAATGGGAAACAGCACGAACAAATAGGAATTTTTATGTCTAGAATTCACAGCTTAGAAATATTTATAAAGAACTAGGACTGACAACATAAGTTAATTGATGGAAGCAGAGTTCTTTTATCCTTTTCATACAAGTTTTATTTAAACTGTCATAACTTCATCTTCCCTATATTCCCCAGCAGCAAGCTTTCCACATGTTTCAGGATATCTCAAGTCAGGCAGAAAACAGTATTACTGGATAACATTTCATCAACACCTTTGTCAGGTTAAAATCTTGATCTCTTCGTAGACAATATTATCAAAATAATCACACTTTGTTCACCTTTACCTCTCAGGGAGATTCAGCAAATCTGTCAGAAAATGTTACTACAGCAGTCATGGTTACTAAAGATTTTCCAGAGAGTGGCAGATTCAATTTTCCATATTTCTGAGACATCAGATAGTTTAAAGTAAATATTACTAAACTGTTGGTATTTCACAGATTTTGTCTGGCATCCATTCCTCCCTAAATTTCTTTGAGGCTGGTAAATGGTTATTATTTTGTAGTCATGTTGGAAAGTGGAGGACATACACAAAATATCCAGCACAAGAACTTCAGGCAGGTTGCTCTGAAGGACTGAAATGTTACATCCACTTTTTCCTCCTTTTTAAACTTTTTGTTGCATGAATATATGGTATTTATGGATGTGTATATTACAAGATCTTCAAGTCAATTAAGCAGATACTTACTATAAGAAAGCAGTCATTGTATCAGACCAGTGGTAGAATCCTAAGAAAGGAAAGTTCCTACAAATTCATCATATTTATAGCCTTAGTCTATCTCTATCATAGAGCGCAAATTAAGTCTGACCTTTATGTACTACAGTAATGTAGAAAGAGCTTCAATTAGCAAGTGTTTGCCTTACACAAATGTTATTCAATAGCTTTTAATGATACTACCAAGTATCATTACAATAATGGTTTTTGCTCATTTTACAACAATGGAGATTATTTTAGCTAGTAAAGTTATCTGGCATAAAATATAAAGTGAAATATAGAGCTGAAGGAGCTGTGGGACTAAATTAGAACTCATAACAAACTGATCTGATATTTTAAAAAATTACACAATACCATATGTGCCAAAACAGATCAAAATACAAATTGAAATTCACATAATTGTCTCCTATTGCCTCCTGTCTACAGATTCTCTTACTCAGTCTCACCAAGCCCCTTCCTGTTGCCCTGATCAGCAAATTTCCTCTTGCTTTGCACTGAACTTGTCACAATTCCTTGTGGACAGGTTACTTCTAGATAAAAAAGAATGTTTTGTTACAGTGAATCAACAAACAACTTTCTTCTCACAGTCTAGCACAGTCTCAGCCAGAAAAGGAGATATTTAACCTCAATGTCAGTGATAGTGTAGTTAATAGAATCTGTAGATGGTACAAAGAGATCATATGCTCTTGAGGTGTGTTATCTGGTGAAAGAGAGGACAAGTCACTTTGGGTCACTAAATGCCATCTGTGAGCACTTTGACACTGTGTCGACTCATCACATACTACCTGCATGGAAAGAAGAAGCTGTGTTTTCACAAGAAGGGAAGACAGAAGTCATATGGAGATCAGAACTGGTTCAAAGAAGCTGAGGCGATCATTTATGGCCTTAGTCAAGTAGTCTGACTTTTTCTTCAATTACTTTTTTGTATTTTTACAAAAATCAAATTCCCATCTAAGGAATCAAATTCTTATCTATTCTTTTTACCATTCTACACATAGAAACAGAAAACAAAGACAAAACCATTTTAGTATGTTTTGAGAGTTCTATTTTAACATCCAAACATTTTTTTTTTTATGTCTACAAACTCAGTTATGACCTTTTTAATTCTGAATCAGTAGCTACAAGGAATTAATGGGGCCTAACTAATCCACTTCATATTCACACCATTACTTTATTTTGATACATTTTCTTTACTGTTGCTATGTTGACAAAATCTTAACAAAGACTAATACATTGATAGAAAGCATATTACAAAAAAATAAACCAAAAGGTAATTTGCTTAATTAGTCACTGAAAGACAAATATCGTTACAAGCATCACTACTGTTAGAAATGTCACATGCCAAATGTAGTAGATACATAGGAAATATTTATGAAGAGATACAGTATAAGCATCCTTATTAAGTTTGCCACTCTATGTACTTCCAATTGGTTTAACACATGAAATATGAAGACGACAAGATAAAACAATGGGAATACATTATGCAGTACAGGGAAGTGATCAATAGTATAAAGATTTTAAAATCTTTTGCAATCCACTTTTTTTTTTTTTTCAAAGATAGTACAGAACTGGGGAAAAAAAAAAAAAATCATTCCATAGAGAATCAGGCAAAAATGTAATAACTCATCAATCTGTTAAAGCTGAAGTATTAGGCACTGTGAAAAATGTAAAAAACCTAAATACTAGCATATTGAACTGGACCTTGTCAACAGTGATGATTATGTGCTCTCACTGTTTACAAACACATCTCTTCTAATTCCTGTTCCGAACCTCAGTTACACGTGTTTAACAGAAGAAACAATAAACCAACATCTACAGAGGGGTTTTCAGAGGAAGTGGTAGGGAGAACACAAAATCAGAGAATCACTGAATGGTTTGGGTTGAAAGGGAACTTAAAGATCATCTAGCTCCAAGCCCCCTGCCATGGGCAGGGACACCTTCCACTAGATCATGTTTCTCAAAGCCCCGTCCAACCTGGCCTTGAACACTGCCAGGGAGGGGCAGCCAAAACCTTTCTGGGCAACCCATTCATGGGCATGGCAGCTGTGAAGCTGAACACAGGCATCCATGGAGGCTACGACAAGAGGAAAAAGATGGGAGTGCAAAAGCAGACACTTTAAATAATGTGTTAGGAAATGAAATGACACAAATTGTGAGCAGATGGAGTGATTTAACAGAAAAGTGCCATTCCCCTTCTATAGCGTCCATTTTTCTGACTGAATTTTCTGTTTAATGGATGACTTCAGGTTTTGCTCTCTGGCTTCCAGACAGTGATTCATCTCACCTCAGAATTTCAAGTGATGGCGAACTCAGCATTTGGCAGCCAAGTGAATCTACACTGTTGCCAGGACAGAGGCTCCTTCTGCCAAACTTCAATCAATTACCTCTGAGGAGGTTTTGTTAGACCTTCCTCAATGTCAATAAAGAAAAATAAGCAGTTTTAGAGAATGATTCATTTAACATATTTTAAAAGTCTACTCTGGGTTGAAATTAATTCCTTTCCAAAAATGTCTATTTCTCTTCACTGACCAGTGAGGCGGCTTAGAATGACTAGCTCAAATATCCATGTCTAGACTGTAGCCCATGCCTGCATTCCTTTGACAAATCCCACCCAAGACGTCATAAAATGAGAGGGAAAACATGAAACTGTCTGGTTATTTGAAAACAAACAAGCAAAAAATCACTGGACCTTTTATGAACTATATAGATATTTATGAAAGATTACTCTTAGTATCAGACAACATGCATGCCTTTGGGATGCAAAAAACCCCTTTATTTGGGGGGAGATTAAAGAACCAAGAGCAATTATATATATCCCGACAAAACCTTCATTGTCACGTCTTTGGCTTCATCTGTAATAAAATCAATCAAAACCCGAATACATAAAGAACAAAAAAGCAAAGCCACTACCGCTGTTGTGACTGCTCCTAATGTCATCCCTATGTTTTGTTCAATAGGTCATCAGATTATCAGGAAATTTTTAACGACAGTTTTCAACATATGACAAACCCCTTCTTTATATTTGTAGATATATAATAATATTTGGGGATTTTTTTAATTGACATTTGAACCCAAATTAATCCCTTGGCGATATTGAACATTATCTTTTTATTATTTAGAAAAGATTTGCATTTCAGCTTGACTCCTTGGACAGATCAAGGGACTATGGAAATGGGTACTAGAAAATTCAAATGACATTTATGTTGACAATATTGATCTATAAAGACTAGACAAACAGCAGTGCCACCTACTGTTTAACTACAGAAACTCCTAAGAGCTGGGTCAAAGTACCTTATGTATGTTTTACAGTGCAAAGTTCACTTAGAGAAGGAATTACTTTCTGTAACTGACAGTGTAGCTTAAGAAAAAAAACAAAAAAAAAAAAAAACAAAAAAAGTTTGAAAGCAAAATTACAAACAAATAGCTGTGTATGGGTGAGATCACTTCTTCTAATTCTGTGTTATTTTTTCATGCAAATTATTCCAGTTGGGGAAATAAGAAATTTTAAAACATTTTTTAAATTAAGGGATAAAGCAGAATGGCAACTGATTTCACAGTCAATGGTCCTTTGATTTCTTACGTGATTTTGGAATGTAACAGCAGCACTTGAGTTTCCTACACACATTCTCACTCACTCACGACACACACACATGAAATGAACTTGCAGACTGAGATATTCTTGAAGTAATGATTTGTTTTCACTCAGACGACTTTCAGAAAATAATGTTATTTTCAGATTAATTGATAAAGGGCATCTAAAATACTAGTGGATCTTCTTTGGAGGAAATGTTTGTACTGACATGTTTAATAAGGTATTCAGGAGTAGCTCTTACCATAGGGATAGCGGGGTCCATCTCCACAAGGACTTTATAACCCTTCAGTAGTTCTTTGAGTCTGATTTCATCCCTGCATCAGGCTGAGGCACGGCACACACTATGATGAAGCCCAGCACCACAGATGCCAGGATAGGAAGTGCACTGAGCCCGCACATCAGCCTCCAGTCAGGATTTCTCTGCTATCACCCCAAACCCCTACCCCTGCCCCAAAAGGCACGGGTCAAGTGGGGCTGATCATGGAAAGTACAACGAAGGAAAAAGTTACTAGGTCCTTTGGGAAGTAATGGACATTTGGGGTCTGGGGATGTTTTTGCAACTTACAACAACTAACTATCCTCCTCTTGTATAACCCAGGTAATGAAGAACCTGAACCTACGGCGATCTTGGTTGATGTGTTTGTTCTCTTAAACCTCAGTTGCATTACACAAGTACACATATACACACTAGCCTATTACAAAATCATCTGTTGAGATCATCACCAGCAAAAAAAGCCTTAGAGGGGGTCTTGGAGACACCATTCTAGAAAGCTGTGAGTTTATATTCCCCATCCCTCTTGAAGAATGACTACAGTATTCCAGTAATACATGAGTCCCTACATGTAGGATTCATGCTAACTGTTGAAGCCACCTGACAGTGAATCTTCTTATTCAACCACCTTGTGTACCTGAAAGAAGAGAGGCCATTCCATTCTGAGCGTGAGTCGCTTCATCTTAAGATACAATATGAGCTGATTTAGCTTACTGCAAATGAATATCAAAGTTTACTTTAAATTAAACAATTAAAAAAAATGGCCAAAATTAATAGGGCAGGATGATCTTTAATACGGATCTTGCAAAATGAAGAATTTCAATCCTCATTTCAGAGTGATGCTTTATTTTAAGATATATGACAATTATTTTTAATAAAGCATACCTTCACCTGCAATTTTTGGTTTTGTGTAGAAACTAGGAAGTGTCTATTCACTATCATTCCATTTGAACTAACTCCTGGGCACATCTGCTATGTGTGACATAAAAGAAAAGCACAGATTAGCTTTACAGGCTAAGTGTCAGTGAAGACAAATTTTCTAGTCTGAAGTGGTCAGCTATATACCACTAAGGGTAAGTAAACTCATCTTACTTCCCATATCAGTGGCACAGTGATAATCAATATTGAAAACAACTTTTAATATTATAACGAGATGATAATATAAATATGTAAAGACACGAGCTAAACTTGTGGGAGATGTAAAGCTGCTGAAAGGCTCACCTGGTAGAGTATCCAGGTGGCAAAATTAGATCAAATGTATGATTTAAATAATGCTACTCTGTTCAGTCTAGATAGATGAGGCCTTTGGATACTGAGGAAGAATTATCTTCTCTTTAATATTTACAAGTAACTTGAATATGTCATCTTTGGACTAGATAGCAGCTGTGAGTCAACCCAGGGGAAATCTCACCCTCAGTCTTTTTGCTAGCTCCTGTTACTCAGTTTTAATTAAAAGAATGCTCCAGATAAAGCACAGACAGGTGCAAGGGAATAAAAATGAAGAGTACCTTGCCTACTCAGCTTGATCAAAGTGAATTTAAGTGGCACCCAAGTGATAAACTGGAGGCAGAAAAGAACAGACAGAAATCAAGATAAAGACAAACTTTAATCAACACAATCATGAAAAACTAGTGTTATGTGCTCCTCGTAAACAGTATTGTATCATTTTATTTAAGGAGCCTTAAATTACACAAAGTCAGTAAGTCTCCACAATAATTATGTTTTGTTTACTTACCTATGTCAATCACAGACTCACTGCTCAAATCAGCTACAGGCTGTTTAGCTTGCAAAGTATATCATATAAAGCTAGTATACACCATTATGATATGACTAAACTCAAACAAATTCCTTCAGGCTTGGACTGAACCTCTGGTAAGGTTCAGCACATCTAACCAACTACTACATACTACTTAAGTACTATTTTGGATAGTACCTTTCTGTTCAGAAAGGCTGAGACTGTTAGCCTCTGCCTTGAATGATTTGCTTGGCTTAAATCAACTAAATAGGAAAACCGTCTCTATCTTTTTTTTTTTTTTTTTTTTCTGATTCCATCTGAGAGGCCATATTAAAGGGCTGCATCTGGAAAGCCCATTGTTCAATGGACTTCTGGCAACTTATGTTCCAGCTTTCCAAACTGCAGCTTAAGATAGGTTCTTATTTAATGCAATATGACACATAAAAGACTTCTTGAGCATTTCTAAGGACAATTTAAATTAAGTAGTTCATGGGTTTCCCCCTTTAGTCAGAATTCTATGATAAAGGGTTATTCACCAGTTAAAGTCTTCCATTTAATAGATAACAGATTTTAGATTTCTAATATGCATTCAAAATAATGATGCAGTGTCTATCCAGCTGATAATGATGGTTTTCTTCTGCTTACATAGTGTTGAGAGGCTCAGCTTCGAATACTGGGAGACACTGCAATTATTCAGCTTTTAATCAAAAGAATAGATAGAAACTGGTAAGTAGCAATTAATAATATAATGCCATGGTAATTACTATTGTAACTAAAGTTAATTGTTTTCTTGAGCAGCATTTAAATCTACTTTCTTTGTCACTTTTGGGTGTTTTTCTGACATTGATATATCATAATTTTCATTTCTTCTTCACACTTTTGGATCGAATCTGGCATAGCTTTCTGGAACTTTTAACTTCAAGTACATGAATCTAGCTCTTCTTCTCAGTAATCAAAAATTCTTCTCTTTTTTGCCTTCTCTGGAATTTGGCTCTCTTTTTATATGCAATGACAAACCCAGCAATTAACGCAAGCTGTACCTATTCTATAAAATTCAAGCCCACTCTTAACTGTGGACTGTTCCTTCACTGTTGCCTTGGCTTTAGTGATGTTACCATTTCCTAACAAAGTTCACTAGCAAAGATGTAGTCCTGGTGTTTTGTATTTGTTTCTCAGAGACTTGAAAATAATCAGGACAGGAACTGGAAAAAAAAATAAGGAAAAAAATAACTGCACTCCCTACTCTGAGAAATTATCTTCCCAATTGATGCCCAAACTGCATTTCACCTACATATTTATCTACAGTAAAACTAAGTCTTTATTTTTTAGCCTTCGTTGTAGGTATCATTCACAAAATACATACTTTTTAAAAGTATTTTTCCCAAAAAATTTTCTTTGGAAATTCACCTTAGAAAGACTCCAGTCATGACTCAGTTATGCACTGGATCTATTCTCACCTTGCCTTTCAACAAGGTGAACTTAATTTTGGTTTTATTTTTCCATTTTCATTAAATATTTCAGTATTACATCTATATCATTTGGAGAAGATCTTTGCTAGAGGTTGCTAACTCTAATTTAATAAAATCGGCTCTTAGTATCACAGCTGGTTTCCAAGCCAGCTGTTGAACTTTGCCTTCTGAAAGCCTTCTGCTACTGTTCTCTTACGAGCCTCAAGACATCCCCAGCTTTGTTAAAACATCGTTTCTCCCACAGTTCCTTTGCAGCTAGACATTTCCACCTTAATTCCCCACCCCCCTTCTACCCTATGAAGTCACCAGTCCCCCTCCAAAACCAGTTGGTTTTTTTTTTATCTGGAAGCACCTGTGTTCTTCTGAGCTCACTTTTTGAAGGGACAATTCTTACATTTGCTTTACCTGTGAATTTCTATCTCCTGTAATCATTTCTCTCTGTGTCCCTGTTTGGACACCCTAACCAAGCACAGTGATTCTGCAAGCAGGATATACCTAGTTTAGAAGTATAAAATTTATTTATTGGTTATCATACACAAGTGATCACTACTAGGTTAGGCATTAATATGCTTACCGCCTTTTTATAAGACACATACAGAGTCTCTGCTAGTCGGGCAGGCAAGAGTCAGGAGGAGGAGGGGCAGTTCCTGCACTCCCTGCTACACAGCCACAGTTGTGCCATCTTCTGACACCCTGGGGTTTTTTTATGATTTTATACTTGCTCATGTCGGTGCTTTTCCTTGTCTTACCCTGTCTGTAACTTTAGCTTTCTCATCTCACATGAATCTCCTCTTCAGACTTCCTGTCAGGTTTGGTTTTTTTTTTTTCCCCACAACTCAGCAATTTCCTCAGAAGTCTATGATTACATAGGTGTGCAGTATCAGCAATGGGCCTGATATCCTCAGAGGACAGACACCCAAACAGACTTCAAGTCATGGGGAGTCACACTCTTCTTTTTTAGCACTGAGATGACTGTGACTACAGGAGGTAAGGAAATTAATTAGTTGTAAGTGGCTACCAGTCAAACCCATAGGTTTGAGTACCAGTTGCTCAACGGTAACCTATATGCTCACGCTTACCCCATAAGAAAAGCTTATCCTTTTCCTTGTGATCCACCATTAGACATTTCTTCAGATCTTAGCATATTTCAGTAAATCATTACGTTTTCTTGAAGTTTTCAATCCAAGTATAAGCATTTGGATCTAGGCCAATTCGAATTAATGTTGAAAAAAAAATTAACTAAATCATTTAATGACACCTATCCATAACCAGAATTTTCCATCCTCCCCATTAAAATTTATTATGCAGAGCTCATAGAAGAGAGACATTCAGTAGGAGACATAATTTTTAAATATATACACTTTTGAATTATACGTGCAATGTCTTTGTCAGTAATAAAGTCAGACTTTCAAGTTAAGTTGCACTCTCAATGATCTTCTTTATATGTCTCCTCATTTTCCATGTAGGACTCAATCTGTGAAGTAAGAATTCAGTCTTACTGGCGGAGACACGTTATAGTAGTCACACCAGTAACCAACTTAATCGTGCTGACGGAAAATGTAAGAAAGTTAAAGTCACATTACCAAAAGCTCATTTTGCTGCTGTAGCTAAGGCTTGTTAAGGGAACTAACAGCTCCTCCTGTAAATATGGGGAAAGAGTTCAGCGTGATTAAAAGAGAAAGTAGTAACTCTGCCATGAGACGGTCTGGTTGCTGTAACACAATCCCAGGCCACTGTCTTGGAACTACTGCTTTTAGTTGCACTTTTGTTGCATTTGAAAAGATGACCACTTTAGACAACAGAAGCTGCCAAGGCTGCCCCGCAAAACAGCTGCACCTCCTTCTATCCCAAATCCATGCCAGCCCCTCCCATATACCAGTAAAAAGTAGTAAGGGATGCCAGAAGTGAAGGAGGCTCATCTGTGGGAAATCTAACTCAGATAAGTTTAGTTTTAACCCCGGTCAGATGCCTGGGAGAGTTCACACGTCTACTTTTCTGTCACAGGCATCTTTGCTCTCCCCAGTTTTCTTCATCCGCTCTTGGCTACAGGATCCCTCTCCATCTCGAATCTGTGTGGCACTTGTCTGCCGAAAGTGTGAGTGGACTCACCTTACTAAAACAAAAACACAAAACAAAAAGGGGGAAAAACCCAAACAGCTTTACTGTCGCACCGAGGTCACCCCAGCAGCAACTGGAAGGCCCTGCGGAGCGCCCGGCCGGATACAAGGGCGGTGCTGGGGATGCGCGGTCACCCGCCCACACGACGCCTCCCGGCGGCAGCGAGAACCGGCAGGGTGTCAGCGTGAGGCGGGGGGGAAGGCACCCCACGGGCCTTCTCCCTGGGGAGGCGGCCGGAGGAGCCGGGCGGCGCAGGCAGCCGCCGCGCCCCACACCCAGCAGCGGCCGGCGGTGGCGGGGCGGGCACAGCCTGCGCTCCGCCCCGTCCATGCAGGCGGCGCCGCGACGCGGGGCGGGGACTCCGCCGCGCCGCCAGGCCCCGCCAGGCCCCGCCCCTACCGCAGCGCGCGGAGGCCGCGGTCTGTCTCGCGAGGGTTGGCGCGAGGAGAACCCCCCCGCGGGCGGGGCGCGCCCCGGGCGCCCTGGGGGTGGGGCGGGGCCGGGCCGGGTCCCCTGGAACCCGCCGCCGCCGCAGAGAGGGGGCCCGAGCAGCCGGGGGCCCGGGCAGCCGGGGGCCGTTCCCGAGGGAGGTGGGGCCGTTCCGCCGCGGCCAGGGGCCCGGGCCCGGTGCTGCGTCACGTAGGCTGCGTTAGAGCCCCCGCAGGGCCTGGGGCAGGAGCCTGGACGGGGCAAACGGGAAACGATCGGGGGTTTGATCTTAAAATTGGAAAGGACGAGGCCTGCTTAAAAACCGCTTTGCTGTTGTAAGTTTACAGGTTTAAAAGACGCAGTGACTTTTCTTCACTTGCCACTTGACGTTCTCTGTTACATTTAAAAATTTTGTCTCATTGTTTTATCTCTTTTGCTTGTTTGTATCGGTTGTTCGCTGAGCAGAAGTGGAGGGAGGAAAAACCAAATTGCATTGTATCTCATGGCACACAACGTGAGGCGGAAAACCTGAAACCCACTTACTTGCTGGGGATTAAATTTGAAGTTGATAGTATACCTCCGAGCACATGCCTACACAGAATCGCACAGGTTTGCTTGCACTGGTAGTCAGGGCAGTCACCAGCTTTTCATCTGAATAAAGGCATTTCCGCATGTTATTCTTCATGGTCAGAGTCTTGCTACATGTAAGCCAGACTTAGGTTTGATTTGTGAGTCACTCCTATGATATCCTTGTAGCATAGAAGATTACAAGGCTTGTCTTGTACCAGCCAGGATGCTTGAGTGTTTCTTACTAGGGTCTTGACATCAGCAGTTGTTTTGAAGTTGCTGGAACGCTCCTTGCACATTTTTCAGCTGAGGTAGAAAGAGCAGTGTATTCACGTTGTTAATTATAAGGGACAGTTTGTTTGTTCTTTGCGTTATTAACAATTTTAGCCCTTCCTGTTCCTGAAATGAACAATTGACTTTATGGTGAGTGTTGAACACCGCAGTGCCAAATGGAGGCTGGCGAGAGAGGGAGCAGCTATGGAACCAAAGTTCTGCCTGGAATTGTTTCATTGTCAAGTGAATCAACTGTTAATGCATCTGTGTTTTAAGGGAGAGGATTGTGAAGAGGGCCTTGTTACAGTATCAGGGCCTTGATGTGCAACTACCTTTCAGCTGCTCCTCTTAATTTATTTATTTTTTTTTCCCCATCGGAGTGTTTTTAAACAGGTTATGTCTAGAAGAGGGAAAGCTTCTACAGTGTACTTCTGTGATGTCCAAGCTCATCTATTGATACTTCCTTTGTAACTCCATGGTAAAACAGCTTCTGAGAGTATCACTTTGGTTACTACGTCATCTGGATCCAGAGGCCACTTTTAAGAAAATGTGGACTGCTAAAGGTCTTCGTAGTGCTCAAATAATGTTGCTTCAGTTGAAAGAAGGCAGACTGTGTAATTTCATGTTTCCAAAAACTCAGCAGTACTGGATTGGAATTCTAAACTTTTGCACCGTAAGAGCACCATATAACAGAGTTAAGCTCCAGGTAAGTGTTTTTGTGGTGCTCTAGATATAAGTGATGTGCATCAATACAGTGATAATATAATTTCTTTTAGAATCTACAGAGCTAAGCTTTTGGTCTTGCAGCCTTATTTATGAATTTAAGATGCCTTAATATATTAAGGTAAATGGGCAGACAGCAACAAATTGCAGGAGAACCAGTATTTCAGAAAACTTTTTGTGTCTGATAGTTCTAAGTTAGGGAGAAACTATTTTTTTTTAAATTATACTTTAGACAGTACTGCATGATAACTGAAAGGTATATTAGTTAGAGTGACAACTGTTTAGTGAAGAATAGGACCCGAATTCTCTGGAAAACTTTTTAATAATGCATATTGCACAAAAAAGGGAAGAAAAAAGTCAATTTTTATTGGATTTGTAAGGGACAGCAAAAGTATAAGAGCTTGATTATAAAAAAATTGTGGATATAAACAAACTTAGTGGGAAAGGACACAAAAGTAAGGCTAATCTTGGGCACTGACGGTTCCAAATGGCAGTGTTTTTCTAGATGTCTCAAGCTTTTATCTTTAAAATAAAAGTTGCAGCATGTGGAAGAGAAGTAGTGGAACACTGTGGTTTCAACTAGTTTAGTGGGGGCTAAGCAATTGAGAAATGAATCTAGATGGTTTTACAACTACTTTAACTTTATTAATCTGTCATAAAATGAACGTGATTTATCCTTAATTTACCTGTTGTTTCTCTTTTTGATAGTAATATTTGGCTGTATGATTGTAGGTTTCCAAGGTAAATGATAAACAATCAGTATTAGATACAAGAATGGCTACTAGTGCAGATGGAACTAAAATAGCTGCTGGAAAAAGTCCCAGTGGGGTATACGATGGAAGCCAACATTCATTAGAAGGTATTGAATCTTTTGCTACTCTCCTTAAGAAGTCAGATTTCCCTGTCCACTCTAGACATCTTGGATTAATGATCAAGATGGTCTAGACTCTTGAACTTAAAAGTTTTGTTAGATGTGATGCATTTATTTTTTATTTTTAAGGGGATTATATACAATTTTTATAGCTTTCAAAGACTCCTGTAATTTTCCTAAGTGTCTTAATGGCTGATTGGATATGCACAGATTATTTTATATTATTCTTTCAATTTTTTTTTTCTTCAGTATCATTAAACTCTTACAGTGCTTATTTTGTGTGTCTGGATAGATGCAAAACTTGGTTTTCCTGTTCTTTTGATAGCAGCTGTGGTGACTCTTAAGTAGAGAGCAGTCTGTTGGATGGGTTACTGGTTTGTGTGGCCCTGGATTTGACTGGGAAAATCAATTTCTTGAGTATTCGCTGAAGACTATGACAAGTGTGTGATGCTAGTGAACTTTTTTTTCCTGTTATAAATGTGAAAAAAACAAACATTCCTGTGTGAGTGGTGGTTTTGGATTCAGGTAAATTAGTAATTACAACTATGACCTTTATTTTAGCAATGTTGCCTGACTAAACAGTTCTTTCCCCATAACTTTGCTTGTCTTGTCATTCCTAGCTAATAACTAATCCTCAAATGTGCTGTTATGCATCATACATTTTAGCTCCTATGCTTCAGGGTGCTTGGTCATTCTCATTCTATGCATATTTAATTTTTGTTTGTAAAGGTTTTTAGTCAGCTGCTTTGGGCATTTTCAGCTTTTGTTTACAAATGGGATGGCAGGGAGGTAGTTATGACTGGTTAAGACACTGAGATCGTACGCTGTTTATATAATTATATTGCTCAGGAAACAGCAGTATGAGAAACTGTTGTGCTATTTCGTGTGATTGACAATTAGGAAGACAGTACCTATCCTGAAACAGCTGTATTGTACTGTACCGTAATTCTGTAGAGGCTTTTCTCCTTACATACATTCTCTTGTAGGTTTGCAGTGCAAATGGATGAGATACTGCTGAGTAAACAGAAATGCCCCCCACCGCCCTGTATATTTTTAATCACCAGTGATTTTTTTTTTCTGATGTGACAATCTTTTAAATAGAACTCATAGGTCTATATTTATTCTTGAATGCTCCTCTGCAGTACCTGTAGAGTTGTGAGATTGAACAGTCCCAGTGTCCTTCTAGTTTCTTCTTGTACTTTTCTTATCCATCTGTTTTTTCTTTTAGACAACAGAAGCATACCTATCCTCTTAACCAGTTAAAATCTTTATGTTTTGAAATTTGCCTACCATGTAAGTTGACAACATTTTTAAAAAGCAGTGTCAAAGGCATTTGCTTTGCCCTGTTTACATCAGATCTCTATAGTGTGTGCACTGTCCAGCTGATGTACTTACGCATCTTTTAAGGTTCATTGACATTTTTTCTTAAGGTATGCCAATATGATAACTTTGAGTGGATAATATCTTTATGGTCAGAATGCACATTAAACCCTCTAGGAATTTTTGTTCTGAACTCTTGTGGAACAGGTGTTTCATACCATTTTTAAGACAGCAAGATTTCTGCTGTTTGTTCAAGCTGCTGAAAAAATGTTCCGTGTCCAGATGTCACTGTGCTTCTATTTCTGGAACTCTGTAAGAAATTGGCAGGGAATAGTCATACTGTAGACTTAATTAAATTTCTCTGTGTGTTCTCTTGGGAGTTGTTATAACCCTACTATTCTTTTTGATCAAAAGAGCAGTGATCTACCAGATCATCAAAGCAAAAGACATATTTGAATCACACTGTCTCTGAAATACACCATTCTAAATTGCAAATCAAGTGTTGCCATGGCATATTTGCAAGAATCAAAAGAAATGGGAAAGTTTATATTCTTATAAAAGTGAGTATCTTGGATTCCTTTTTCTTGCTTTTCTGATTTTACAGGACATTCCTCTAATGAATGCTTTCTTATCTTTTCCTCTTACTCAGAGATTCCTTTGCAAGGTGAAACAACATTGCTTAATTGCATCTGTCAAGCAGATGGTTCATTATAGAGCCATGATTTTTATTCATCTGTATCATCTTTGTAGATTAAGTGCTTTGTTACAGATTTGTTGTAAGAGGCCTTCAATTCAATGTACAGAACCTCCTTGCAGGTAGATTCATTGTTCTGAATGCAGATGTTAATGTTCTGTTATTTCTTCTCTATAATGCTGATTATTTGCAATACTCTACTGATCTTAACATTCTGAACAAATGAACAAAGACTGTATTGTTCCACCCAGCAGCAGATACTAGCTATCACTTAGGAGCTAAACATTGCATGATTTTTAAATTAACAACTGGATAAAGCCCTGAGCAACCCGATTTGATCTGATAGCTGACCCTGTTTTGAACAGAAAAAGGTTGGGCAAGAGACCTCCTGAATTATTCTATGATTCAGTGATTTTTTTTTTTTCCCCCCCCCCTCATTATTTACCCACTTGTAGGGTTGTTACATCTTTGGGCAAACCCCATTTCTCAGTCACGCAGCTTGATGTAACCACTAGATTTGTCATCTGAACATGAATGTCATCTGCTAGTTAACGTTTGTACTGAAGTATTTTTAAATTTCATGTATTTGTGACATATACATAATATAGACCTGGGAACTGATTCTAATTAATAAAAATGTAGTGCTTGATAACACACCCATGCTGTTGCTACTTTTGTTTTGAAGTTCTCTCGGGGAATCTGTAAAACTGTGCTGTATTGCATGCCATACAAGTCCAGTGTATCAAGTACTTAACTGCTTTTTGGGTTGCATTCATTTAATCTTTTTGGACCTGAAATTATTCAACTCTGAGTATGAGACTGGTAGCATTCTTTAACAGTATTCCTTTACTTGCAGTCGTAGTGTTCTTTTCTCTTTTTGCCATGTTCATCTCTCACAGAATCCTTCTGTCAGTCAAGAAGCTGATGTGAATTCTCATTCATTAATCTCTTTCTGTCTCTTGGGTAGGGGAATGAAGAAGGAGGGAGACAAGTATGGGACCTAAGTGTTACAAAATTAACTCTCATCAAAGAGTGAATGTCATGTATCCAGATACTCAGGAGAACAGTGGTTACTCACAGTATTTGATAATTAGATAGGACTAAAGCTCATGGAAGAAAATAAAATTTCCCCATGAAGTCTTTTAAGAGAAGGCACAGACATCTGACTTTAGTCAGTATATTGTCAGCAGTTTTTGATCTGAGATTCAAATCATCTGTTCAGTTCGCATAACCTCCTTTTCTGTTCTTGATTTAGAGAAAATGTACCAGGCAATTCTTTGTACAATGCAGTGTGATTGTTTTTTGCATTTGTAAGGATTTTTCTCTTTTTAAAAAAATTAAATTTTCTTGCTGTAACTATGCTTTAGATATTCTTTTTAGTTTTCATCTTCTTTTGAACATCTAAATATTGTCCAGCAGGGAGTGATATACCTTTTAGAATACTTTGTTGATGAACCTTGCAGAATGTTTAGAAGATGGGTATATACATGCATATAAGCATACATATACTTGTTTTTATTTACAGAACCTTATTGTCTTACACTTGTGTTTCTGAGTTACATTTCTTAGGTCCCTTAGACTTAATTCTTGGGATTTGTGCACCCTTATTTTGCTTATTTATTTTCTGACCAATCAACTACATAAATGTGGTCATTATGTCATGTAATGTTTTGCATTAATAGTGTCTTGAGCCTGAAATCTCTTCTGGACAAAAATGGGAGTTAATTCTTCCATGCTTGCATTTCTTCCTAGTTAATAATGCAGTTGCTTTAACCAACTTCACCCTGCTGTCAGTGTGTCCTGTGATGCAAATGCATCTTTGCTCAGTGATTTGTAGAAGGCATGGAAACACCTGCAGCATTTGGTCAAACTCATGAGTTTCACTACCTGAAAAGAAGCCATCATGGCATCTTACTTGGAAGTTTGTTTAATTTTCATGCACTCTACAAAAAAAGAAAAATCTTCAAAGTAGAGTTGTGTTTGTTCTTTTCCAGTAGAATTTTGAGTAAACTTTTTTATCTTCTATGCAGTACAGTGATTTATCTTTAAAAGATCCTTTCTTTTAAAAAGTAGTAACATGATTTATCATTTTCTTCATTGCAAATGCCTTTTTCTCACTGACACAGCAAGAGCCAACCTCACACCCTTTCTATGCAAATATGTTAGGTATGTTACAGTTATTCCCACTTACAAGTGGATATGCAAGCATTTCCAGTGTCAAGGGGGTGAGTCACAGTTGATTAACTTATGATAGTGTAGTATTTTAGCAGAATGGCTGATGCACCGAACAGTATGCCCTGGCATTATAAGATGTGCTTGCTTTCTGTTTTCTTTTTTAAAGAAAATATTAAACCCGGTTAGACCCATTCATGGTCTGATTTTAATCATGTTATGGGTAAAGCAGTTGAGTTTACTTATCTAGTGGTTTTGAAAGCTGTTTCTTATCTTTCATGTTATTCCCATTTCCAAGCTAAAGAGGCAATTTAAACCAAAATCTGTTGCTGTACATGTTTGCCTCTCTTCATCAGATTATTTCCAAAAGGAACATCTCATCAGCTATGTCATTAAGAACCAGAAATATCAAGTATATTCCTGAGGGTACTGATTTTTTTTTTTTAGTCCCATTCATATTGAGACATACCTAAATATACTAGGAATTTATTTTTAATTCAATACTAAAATAATCTTTACAGTATCTTGTATAGCTATACTATAATCTGTGCAATATCTTATTCTCATAATTGTAGTTATTTTCAGAAACAGAAGAGCTAATAAAATGCACAGCCTTATGTTGTTGTTAGTTGTTGGTTTTTTTTTTTTTAATAAACCACCCCTACCCTAACAATCTCCATTTATGCTTCCTGTTTGTTAGTTTTAAAATCTATCCTGGATACCTTCAGCGTGTGTGTGTGTTTTCATAAATTTTGTGTTTTGTATTTTACTTTGATTTTTTTAATTCCTCCTTATTTTAATAGTGACAACAATATGTTGTGTGTTTTTCTTTTCTAAATAAGAAATTAAATAGGAATGTGTCTATTAATGATTACTAATAATACTAGTAAACAAATGAGTTCCAAAGGTGAAGGAAAAAAATTCCTTTCTTAGAGAATTATATTGGGTTCAAGGCTGTGTGTGTAAGGGGAGTATGATGACAGAGTAGCCAGCAGCTGTGTAATTAATTTGATTTTACTTTAGTTGGCTAACTGTTCCCTCTCCAACAGCATTCTTTTATCACTTTTGGATAGCTACTTTCTGTTTGTATGTCTTTGACAAATTAGATGAAAATGTGCAGTTAAATTGTATATAGATATATTTATTGATTGAAAAAGGGATTTGTGCTAAGGAGTATTTTAGAGTTGTTTTCAATTTTGGAGATGTTAAACTAACTGCTACTTGTTTGATATATTTGGTAATCAAAAGTTTTTACTGTTCTTAAATAAACTGCTTTTTGTTATGTAGATATAGTTTATTATGTGTTCTGTGCCAAAAGAATAGATGTATAGTATAAGATAAAATTAACTGATCCTTTTTCTGACTGTGAAACTTTATTTCCACAGCAAAAATGAAACATATAAATCTGTCATTTGCAGCCTGTGGTTTTCTGGGTATTTACCACTTGGGGGCAGCAGCTGCTTTTTACAGGCATGGTAAGAAGTTACTGAAAGTTGTGAAAGCTTTTGCGGGAGCTTCTGCGGGATCACTGGCTGCCACTGTCTTATTAGCGGTACCAGAAAATATAGAGGTAAATTAATAAACTCGTAGGTATAGGACATGATCATTTTCAAGGATATTTTTGATATAATCATCTATCTCTAAATTTTAAAAGTATTTTGGTTCTTTTTCTTCTTGCTTCTTGTGGAGGAACAGGACTCGTATATATTTTCATTAACAAAATCTGTGACTCATGGGCAAAAATGTTTATAAAGCAAATACTACTTTATAAAAAAAAATCTGTCATATGAACTTTATATTTTAAGCTATGTAAATATTTATTTAACATCTGTGAATGTTGAGTTTCATGCAACCAGTGATACTTTAATATACCGAAGTGTATATGCACTTAATCACTGTTCATTACCAAGCTAATACTTGTTTCCTTGGCTAGAGGTAGGCTTTGTTAAGCAAATGCGTAGCACCATCCTTTCATCCTTTTGTGGAAGGAGATGAAAATGGTAGATGGAGTCTATCTTCAAAAGCTGAAGAACACCACACACTGGCTCAAATGTTTTCCTTGCTGTCTGTGCTCTATTAGAAAAGGTGGCTTGTGTACCTCCTTTAGAGTCAGTACAGTTCAGGATGTAACAGCAGTAGCCCCACTTGAGCCATGAGGGATTAACCCTCACAGCATTCTGTTCTGATGTGGTGCATACATACATTATTTTTTCTTCAGAGATGCCACTCTTTTCTCACCATGGATATGGTGTCATGTAGAGACAGCAAAGTTACACTCAATGACTACTCTATTACAGGTTCTATGGGAGAGCATTAGCTTTTCTTCAGGTTTGTTTGTTTGTTTTTCCCCATAGGTAAAGGCTGCTTTGCCCTTCAGAAGTGACTGTAGTGACTTTGCTTTAATATATGTAGAGGACTAGGCCTTGCCAAAATGTTAATATTTCTTTAATATTTTGAAGTATAATAAACAGCATTATTCTGGGGGGAAAAGAGGATGTTAGATTTTTGTTCTAAGTACAGTTATAGATTTCAGTCCAGTGAGCATCAGGTAACTTTCTCCAGGCCTTGTTCATTAAAACTTTCACTGCATTTAATTCAAGTAATAGTCCCAGCCAATACCACACTTTGCCACTGATCTTTCTGTCTGTTTGTTTCTGCTGGGATATGAACTTAGCTTGTGGAGTTTACTGTACTTCTGTTGCTTTCAGCAGTAAGTTCTTCCCTGGCTTCTTTTCCCTCCTCCCCCCAGGTGCATTCTTTATATGATGTCGTATTAGTCAAGTTCCATTCTGTTGTGAAGAGAACCTTACTGTTGTAGGGTGCTCAGGTGTTTGTCCTTTTCTGCAGCCTCTGACTACTAGCTTAGTTTCAAGCTTGCCTGGTATAATGCATACCTCTGACTTCAATTTCCTCTATGGTGAACAGAGGAGCTAGCCTTTTCTTAGCCCAAGGAAGTTTTTCTGCTTATTGTAGGCTCTGGGTATGAGCGTTTGTTCCCAGCCTGGTCCAGTTTGCAAAGATCTTTGTAAGTAAAAATATTAGAGCAGTTTTTGGTTTTTTTGTTTGGGGAAACTAAACCTATATTACATTGAGTCTGATGGATTTTTTTTTCCTTGAAAATATGTCAATTTATTACAAAATGAACACTGTTTCATTAACTTTTTAGTTGTTGGGTTTTTTTTTTATTTACTTTTTAGTCATTATGTTATGTTGTTTAAATGGAAAATTGAGAGCTTTTTTGGGTGGGAATAATTATTCTTAATTCTTACAGAATTTAGTAAAGGCGGTGTTGCGTACTGCATAGAGTGAACTTTCATATCGGGATAACTGTATTATTTATTATCTCTATAACATTTCTAACTTGAAATATTTTGTATACACAAATATAACTTTTACATAATTTCTTTGTCCTACCCCCAGAGATCACTGTTAGGCAAGATATAATTAGGACTTTCTTCATCTCCTCTGAAAGCTCCCATACAACCTTATCTTGGACAGAATGTAACACTGAGAATTTGTGGTTTTGATTGTTGCTGTTCTAGTATGACAGTTTGCAAATGTCCTTCTGTTGTATTTTGGATCTTTGTCACTGTTGAAAAGGCAAGGGACTTGACAATTCTAGGGAGGCTTATAGAGTTATAGGTAAGTACCTATTTATTTCAAAAGTACCTTGATCATTTTTAATACCAACCTTGCTTAACTCAGTCAAGTAGTTACAATTTCTAAATGTGTACTCAGTCACTATTAAAAATTTAGATGGATTGTTTAAAGCTTCTAGCACTAAAATTATAAACAATTCATAGCTGTAACAAGTTGTCCCTTTTGGCAGCAAGAATTAAGAGTCTAGGTTATGGTCTGTTCTTAGTACTTGCAATATGGAAGGTAGTTTTCTGTCATTAACCTAATTTTGGATTCATCCAGCTCCCTGTTACTCTTAGCTGCCCATCACATTATTAAAGCATCTTGGATATAAAGATCATAATTCTGAGGTTCTTCTATATAGGGCTTTGTGGGTTTCTTTTCCATTTAGAAAGAATTGTCTGAATGTCCCTCTTTCCAGCTGATTGACTACAGAAGCCTAACTGTTTAATATAGAATAAATTCAAGACTTGATGCATGTAACTAGTTTTATGTTTTTGAATCAGCTTGGAACTGGCAATGGCAAGTACTTCGTAGAGTAAAGGTGGGAATCTAACCTATGTGAAATTAATTACCACAAATCTTTACAGTAATTGTTGCTTTAAGAGGTATGGACCTCTTAACGAACATTTTTGATACATTGTTTCAAAAGCCATATAAAGTGGGTCCAAGAACTACATTTCTCTCTTTTGCTTAGGTGAGTGTTCTGTTGTACAGATGATGTGAGGAAGTTAAACTGCTTCAGTCTTCTTGCTCCTGATCTCATACTAATACTCTCCCCAACTTTTTCTCCCCAAACTCTTTCCTGTTTTTCTTTCCACTGAATCCTGTACCCTCCTCAGTAGGGCACATTCACTTCTCTTTTTTTCCTTTTGTTTTTTTTTTTTTTTTTTCTCAGTCACATCAATTGTTTATTTTGTTAACTAGCAACTAGCTTCCTTCGGGAAGCTAATAAGCCAGGAACCCCAAACTATCTACAGACATATGTTTTACTCTGTCAACATGTGGTTATATAGATGAATATTGATATAATTATTGAGCACCAATTTCAGAAAGTTGCATAAGAGTGGATTTAGCTTTTTCCCAAGTCCCTAAAATCATTAGAGAAATCTGCATGTAAGGATAAAAAAGAAATATAAATACTGACTAGGGAGTCTTAAAAGGCATTCAGAATCTTAATTCGTTGTTTCAGAATCTTTTTGCTAAAAAGTAAATATTACCGATTTCTTTACTCTCATTTTGGAGTTCTTATGGCTCACACTTCAAGCTGTTTTTCTGCAATCATTAACTCTAGGCATTTCAGCTAGCGTCACAGGTTCTCTGTGCAATTGCATCTGTTGCCTGGTTTTCAACAGTATCTTTTCTTCCTGTGTCATCCATCATAGTATTCCATTCATTAAATACTTCCATAGTATTGTATTCATTAAATATGTGCATTTGTTACTAGCATGGTTTTTGCATTAGTGAGAAGAAATTGTAATATCATAATTTTTTAATGCTTATAGGCATCTTAAGGTACTTGTGTTTGGTTTTAGTACTGAAGTAGTCTTTAAAATAAAAGGTGACTTTACACTTGAAATACTGATGATCATTCTTGTAATGGCTTCTTGTAATGGATCGGAAAACATTATTTAGCAGTGTAATATATAGAAAAATGGCTTTTAACTTTCCTTGAGTAAGTGGTATTCTTGTAGGGGTTTGTTGGTTTTTGTGTGGTTCGTTGGTTTTTTATTGGTTTTTTACAAATTATTTCTTGTAAAAGGATCGGTGTTTGGTTACACGTATCTTGTTAGAAACCAAGCACATATGAGAAAATATTTCAGTCTGATCTTACAGCTCTCTCTTGATTAAAGCTTTAGCTTCTAGTATGTTTTAGATACCACAGTTGAACATAGGTCTCATAACTAAAACATCTTTAACAGTGAATTTTTTTAATTTCCAGAAATGTAAGCAGTTTGCCTATGGATTTGCAGAGGAAGTTAGAAAATTGGACTTCGGTGCTGTAACGCCTGGTTATGATTTTATGAAAACACTTAGGTACCTAAATGCATCTGTAAGATCATTTCTGTGTGAAGCTCTCTAAATAAAAATGGAGAGTGGTCATATTTTTTTCTATACTGTGACACTCTCAGCACTCGTTTCTTTCACTCCTCACATATTTGCAAGCTTTTAAAATAATGACTGTGAATAATGTTTAGCATTTTTTTTACTCTAGGGAAGGCATAGAGTCTATTCTTCCTTCTAATGCTCATGAGATAGCTGAGAACCGGCTCTATGTGTCAGTCACTAACACCAAAAATGGGGAAAATCACTTGGTTTCAAATTTTGCCTCCAGGGAGGACCTCATTAAGGTAATGAAGTTTAGTATTGCTGTTTTAAATAAAAATGCTTGAGTTTCTTCAAGGCTTAGGAGTATGTTATTAGCTGTACAAGAAATCCCCGTTTTGCTCAAGTAATCGCTTATATTAGCAGTGATGCTACAGCTATAACATAAGCAATGGAAGCAGAATTTGATCCTACAGTTTCACAAATTTCGCTAAAATTTATTTTGTGTGTGTTTCCTTCATCTGTTTTTAAAATACTACCTTGTAGGCAAAGTGTGTTTAGAAAGTAACGGGGTAACTAATGGCTAGAGTAGATGAGAGTGAAATAGAGAATCTCCAAATTTTGTAATAAATTTTGAATGTTTTTAGGCCTCTTACTTCACTGATAGCATTTATGTTATTTTTCATCACAAAAGAAAGTAAAGGAAAGGAAGTTCAGGAAAAGTAAAATCCAACACTTTCTACAGGTCCTTCTGTGGAATAGAAATATTGTAATGTTAAGTACCATATATAAATTGTATTTTAACTGTTGCTGGAAAGCATATGTTTTACTGCCCATCTCTTCTTTTGAATGCCACTTTTTAAAATTTGGATCAGGATTGTGTACCTAAGCTGATATGAAATGGTAGGAGGAACTCAGATGCATGTAAGGCAATTGTTCTTTCCGGTAATTGATTATATCTTAGTAGAGCACATCATAAGGTATTGCAAAATAACGGAGGACATAGAATAAGAAAATCTTTCTTTCCCTGTCCTTGTGGATGCTTAGAATAAATAAGAGCTTCTTCATAATTAACACTTAAAGAAAAAAATTACATTTGTTAACAAAAATCTAAAAGTATACATTGGAAGCTTGCCTTCAAAGTATAATTTTTTAAAATCTTGACCCTGTCATATTCTACATGGTAAATCAGTTCTCAAAATTTATAGGAATTAATCATGCAAAGATAATTATGCAAAAAGTCTGTCTCAAATTATGCACTGTTATTTCTAGCTATAGTAGCCAGCAGTGACAAGCATGGAGATTAATACTCTGTATACTTGTCGTTGGGTTTTTTTAGTGAAATCTTCTAACCTGAAGACAATTAAAAGCATCAAAATGACCTTGTAAATACATATATTTTATTAGTTTTTCAGTAGTTCTTTCGATGACTTAACCATTTCTGTTCTTTTGTCCCATATACTAGCAGTAGAATGGGTTGGAATAATAGTAAAAAAATTCTAAATAATTGCTTACTGGAATACATTCACATTGTCTGTTCTTTTAGTGCATCTTGTAATAACATGTTTTTGTGCATGCCTTCAGTTATGCACGTCTCATTTAGGCTGCAGTCTGAACGCAGGTGGCTGCCATGGTAGCATGAAGGGTAAGGTGGGTTAGGTTATTTAACTGTACTTCGCCTAGACATGATCTGCTGTATCCCAAGGCATAGATGAAGGTAATGCCAGGCAAACAGTGCATTTATAACAGCAAAACTTCTGTACCCTCTGCCCGAAATCTTTCAGCTCCCATATGTAATTACTTTCAATGTGTAGCAAGCCTTACGGTTCTGAAATTTTTCATAATGGCTGAACTGAATATATGTTGCTACAGTTTTTGTTTTCTTTTACCGTTCCCAGTGGATGTGGAGAGGCAGTTAATCTCCCACTTCTGAAACAGACTTTACATATGTGAAGACAATCATCATGTACTAGTGTTTCTAGCCTTGCAGTTCTTAAGCTGGAGATGAGGGGGAAGAGAGGCATGATTTGTATGTTTGTGAGGGAGCTGGACACACAACACTTGTATTTAGTTTGGACAGGTGGGAGCACTGAATTACTAGTATATTACTTAATATAAATACATATGAAAATTTGTATTGGTTCAGAATTTGTTGCATTTTCTTCAATTTTGTTCTCTATTCTTTCTGCTTTCTTTTCTCTAGGTCCTGCTAGCAAGTAGTTTTATACCAGTATATGCAGGAATTAAGCCAGTAGAATATAAAGGAGAGGTAATTTTTCAATAGTTACCAATTATTTTTTGTGTGTGTGTGTAAGAGCATTCTTCAGTTATGATGTAATTATTTGATCCTAAGGGAAGGCAACTGCAGTACTGTGTTTTGTAGAATAGTTGTTTTTTCTGTTGATACTGTAGATTAACGTTGTGAAAGATGACATGATTTTTTTCATGTATTTCAAAAATTGTGGCTGCTGAGACTGAAATCATCTCTGTAGCATAAAACTGTTTCCTAAAGATAATGTCTAACGCTTGCCATGAGAAGCAGCTTCTCCTAGTAAAGATGCTTCTCACGACAAGCTGTATTACCAACTCTAAACCGGTTTTTGCAATTTAAAGGACCACCATTCTGCTTTTCTGTTTATTGGAAGGAGTAAGGGAGATCTTGGCAAATTGGATGCTGGTGGAGTACCTGTGTGGGTTTACGTATGTGTTGTTCTCATGTTCTGTACAGAATTACATGCTACAGGCATGTAGGTACCTTCAAATCTCTTACCTCTGGACAAGCATTAAAGGATAATTTTTTTATTTTCCCCCCTATAGCACACATCTACGAAATTTTCAGGGGTGTACACCGATAAAAGAAAACCTTTTCAGAGTTGCCTGTATTTCATTTAGCTTCAAGAACTATTTTTATCTTTCTTACATAAATATATAAGCAATCTAAGAATAATTTTGACTGTATAGTCTGGTCATATTTACTGGAAGCATGAAAATAGCCATTTCTTTCTTACTGAGAAATATTACATGATACTTTTTCCTTTATTTCCTCACATGGGTCCAAATGCTGCTTTTAGAATATCTATAATCCTCACAGCCACCCTGACAAAAAAAACCCCACAAAACCATTTGCATTGATCTCTAGCAAGAGGGAGTTGGAGTTTGTTATGTTGGAAAGCTTGTCAGCTTTAGAATTATGTGTACAGTGATACATACCAGTGAAAATGTTTGAAGGCTTTAAATCAGTATTGACTGACTGAGTTAAATGGAGACTGCTTGCCACTTCCCTGGTTTCTTGAAATTTTGTTGATTGGAGTCTTTATACGTTGTTTATGCAGCTCAAAGGACATATATGGATATTTTAGCTTCATTCTGCTAATTAGTTAAAGGGAAGGAAGTGTCATTAAATTTCTTGCCATGTTCTTTCAATTAAGAAATTGAAAGGTTGGCTCAGGGTTTTGTCCAAATTTATTTAAAACCCATTCGATTGGATGAACACTGCTATTACAATTTGTATAGGTATTGTAGTATTTACTGAAACACCTGCAGCCTCTTTCTAGTGGACTTTTTTCATTCCTGCCTAACTTTTTTACATTCAAAAGTAAAATCGGTGAATGTTTCACACAAGCTGGTTCTTCTGTTAATTGAAAGCTCTTTAACCCCAAAGTTTCTTACTGTTCTCCTTAAGTGAGATTCAGAAAATGCAGTTTCTGGGAATAAGGTTGCTTTCATTTAATGTTATTTGTTGGAATGATTAATTCTGCATATCTGCACTGGATTTTCTCATACTCTGTAAAAAGTACATCTATGGTTTGGGAATTTTTAATTTTTTTTTTTTTTTTTTGAGAAAACTGTTGCCTGTAAATGTGTGTGACTTCTGTTCTTTAGTCCAAAACATTTAGAACAAAAACTGTAGGATCTCTTTCAATAGTATTTCCTTGTTTTGGAATAGTGGGTAATGAGGATATGTGGATAATAGGAGCCCTAAAGCATACATTGTAGAGCCAGATACATGGCATGTAACCCCATGATCCAGACATGATAAGCACTGAAGTTGGTAAGATGGTTTGGATATTGATTTGACTCTTCCAGTCCACCTATCATATTAGCATCATATTTAAAGTTTCCTGAAAGCTCTACTGTAACAGACCAATGTTTTGTCTGTCTGCATTTATGCTAGTTCCAGGGAGTAAATTCCTTAGGCCATATGGTCCGTGGCAGCATGGAATCAAGCTTACTCCCTGCTAGCTGGTCAAGTCTAGTGGCCTTATCTGTGCTTCAGAACAGTTAATTTGGATCTTCTCTGGGCTACATATGTCACCTGCATATATATCACCAGGTCATCTGGGAGTGTTTTTAAAACGTGTTTCAGTATGTTATCTGAGGTAAATGGTGCATGATATGTAAGGAAGTATGGCGTACTTTTATTGGAATAGTATCAGAAAATAGCCAAACCTGTTGCTAGCCTGTCCGTACTGCCTATAGAGAGTGAACCCTAGGGTAAACTGTTTGCAGCATTGCACTTTAGTTTTCTTTTTAGGAAAAATAATTTTTGGGAAGTATTTGGCTCACACTGGCTTGCATACCTGTAATATACATGATTGGAGGCTAGACTTTTGAGGTGAATAAGCTAAACTGCATGGCAGCATCAATACAACATCAGTCTGTTCATAGTATGCTTTCTACTGGTTTGATGAGCCTAAAAATAATCTGAAGGAAAAAGGAGTGTAAAATAACATCTGAGAATTTATAGTCTGTTAATGGCCTTAATCAGATTGGGCTGGTTTATACCTGGGTTGGGGATAGGGTGCCCTTGGACTAGATTTCCAGTGACATCAGGGCAAACTTGCTTCATGTGAAATTATCTTTCTTTGAGTAGGTTTGGTGTCCTCTAAATCTCTGGCAAGGTTAATCATTAAGCCAGATAAAGATCTGCAGGTGATTGCGTTGACTGTATCTGATGACTTTGTGTCACTGTAGTTCTCTTACAGAACAGCTTTGTAAAAACCATCTACTGGTAAATGGGTCAATTCTGTTTGGTTCAGCCCACATCTTCAATTTCATTGTCTGGTTTGGTTTTCATTGCATATTATTTCAGAACTTTGTCTTTGCACCATACTTCCAAAAGAGAAACTGGTTCAGAAGTTACCAGGAATTTGTCTCATCAGCTAAGAAGCATGTTTCAAGAATTGGTTAATAGATTAAAAGAAGCTGGGACATTACATCTCTTTATTTGCGACATGTAAATGTTTTTTTTTTTTTTTTTAACTAGGTAACAAGAGGGACTGTGGAGCTAAAATATTTTTGACTGAGAAGCGTTTTTTCTGAAATGCTTGGAAGAAAATTTTATGACACAGGGCACTTTGGCCAGGACTATTAGAATCTACCAAAGATAGTGATTAATAAACAGTATTGCCATTGCCTTGGTAAATGTTTTGATTTTCAAATAAAGATTGAAGTTACATAGAGGAGAGAGGAAAAACCTAAATAATCAGAATTTTTAAAGTGGGAGAACTTTAAAGTGCTAAAATACTAAGCTAGACTTGTGAAAGACATTAACAATGTCATCTGTTACAGCGTCTTTGACGTGGCTTAGGCAGGGACTCTGCAGTTCTTTTCACTGTAGGAAACGCAATGAAAAGCTACTTAGTACTCCAAGGAACACTGCATAGAAATCAATAATAAATGACTATTTATAGACACACACAAAAAAAGCATAGCATTGATGTTAGAAGTTTTAACATATGTTGCAGCTTTGCTCACAGTTATCACAGCAGTAATGTAAAGGAATTTAAGAAATCAGAAAGATACCTTTAAATGGGTTTGGAATTTTAATATTTTTGGTCTCCTTTTCTAAGGCAAAATAATCTCAGTCCTATGCATTGAGAATGACAATTGAGAATTATAATTAGTGAAGAAGAAAGCACTTTTTCAGCACAACTCAA
Organism: Athene noctua; assembly: GCF_965140245.1. NCBI lineage: Eukaryota > Metazoa > Chordata > Aves > Strigiformes > Strigidae > Athene > Athene noctua. The sequence goes on from NC_134037.1 coordinate 185,224,364, forward strand.
ATCAGATGTAAATACCTACTTTAGGGTAAGGTGAATCATGCGCTAGAAGTGTTTTCTGTTTGATGATTACAAAGGAAGTGTAGTATGACTAACTGACTCTAGATGTATAAAGTTTGGTGAGAGGTGTCTGATCACCAGACCTCATGTATGATGTCAGTGAATGCATATAGCCAGTACACTGATGCTGAGTTTTGGCTTATGCATGTAAACACAGGAAGAAATATGAATGTATAAAATATATTGGCAAGAGACGTGACAGCTGTCCCTGCTTATACTGGAATGGAATTTGGCTAAGGTGCCTGTAAAAATCAGGCTCGTTCACCTAGACTGCCTTTAGAGCCAAGAAATATGTGGGGCTCTGCAAGAAATTAATTGGTTGCTTTTGTTTTTCTTCCTCATTCTTTCCTATACTCAACACTTGGAGCAGACTTGATGTATGTTCCCTCTTAGGTGCCGTAGTTTTTCAGCTCCGTCCCACCTTTCCCCTCCACTTTCCAGCTATTGCTGTCTTGGGTTGTGTATGTAAGAAAACAGGAAGCTCTGGAAAAAATAGAGACACGTCACGTTTGGTTTAGCCTGTGCAGTCAGATTGTCAAGCTCCTAGTTTCAATCCAAGTAATAATGTTTTAGAGGAGTATACATTATCTGGTATGGTTCACCTGTAATATTAACATTCTTTTCATGTATATGTTGAGAAAAATTCTGTATGGGGCATTTTACTATTAGATTTACAAGCCTTACCGGTAGCTTGATAAATATGTGTGTACTATATTTACACATTATATCAAATGCTTATTGATTAAACACTCTGTACATTGTCAGTTCCTTGATTTTTATGTCTGATACTCAAGCTTAGTTGTGGTATTTTGAGAAGGAAACTTGTGACTTTTCTTGAGGGTGGGGTGGAGGAGACAGGAACAGGAAGAATTAAATATTCAGTTATGATCATGCTGTACTAAGGTTATTTTGAAAATATTTCTGTTTTCCAGTAGAAGTGGGTTGATGGTGGCCTTACTAATGGCCTTCCTATCTTGCCTGTTGGAAGAACTGTGACGATTTCTCCTTTCAGTGGTCGATTAGATATCTGTCCACAAGACAAAGGACGTGTGGATCTTTATGTTAAATTTGCAAAACAAGATATAATGGTAAGTTGCTTGTTTATAAAATAAGTTCAGAAGAAGAAAATGTTGTGCAGTTAAGGTTATGCTTATTTTTAAGTGTCTATTTTGTGCTTATATATCAGTTTAAGTAATGTTTTGGCATTTTCTGTTTTGCAAATGGAGGGAAAACTTTCTCTTAAACACAAGGGAAGGAAAATGTAAAATAAAGAAGAAAGGTTGGAAAGCATTGATGTAGTACAAAATCAAACAAATTATCACAGCCTATTAAGTGTAAATAATCTAGGCTTGCTTTAAGTAGCATCTGTCTTTGGGTAAGCAGAGTGTTCATAGAAAAAAAAGTAAACAAAAACTTCAGGAGAGGGAAACTCCAGAACATCCCTTCATACTTACTGAAATCAGCTCTTCTAACTGAATTTAAAACACGAGTTTAAGTCATACAGTTGAAATGGTATACAGTGACTTGTCACCTCATTGCTCAAGAGAGCTTGTGAGCATTTGTGACCACAGTGCTTTTCCAGAAGTTATTTTGGTACAAGTTACAGAAACATTTCTGTGTATTGAAATACAAACTAAGACTGATTTTTATGGTGTCCTTTTCATCACTGACATTTTTGGGTTTGCAAGCTTTGTCTCACAGACTTTAACCACAGTATTGCTTCCTTTGACATGATGAAAGACAATACTGAATAGTGGTAAACCTGTCAACAAAACTGCATTAGAAAGAAAAAATACTGACAATAATTGGTACTTTTTTAAAATTTCTTTTAGACAGTTATTAATATGTTTTCTTAATTTTAATAAAATTAGTGTTGTGTAACGTCACCCTAATTTGGAATCACCTAATTTCTGAATCTTTATAATGTTTCCCATAGAGAACTTAAACATGGTAGTGCTTGGTAAATGATCATGAAGTATGAGATACTTGATTTACTATATACTGAAAAAATATGCAATTACTTACTGTGTATTTCTTGTTGTGATTTGTATTTAATATCTAGTGTTTCTAGAGGAGGAAAAAAGAGCTGGTGATTAGATAGAAAATTAATTGCAGAGTTATGTTGCTTCTTCTTAAATGCAGACTTATGCGGTATCTTAGGCAATATTTTAATCTATTCCATTTAAAGCACCTTTATCTTTTAGAGCTGTAAAAATGTACAGTAAGCATACTTTTTTTTAGCAATATTGTAATCTGCATAAAATCAAGAGTTATATATCTTCATTTACCTCTATTGGAATGTGAACAGTTTTCTGTCTCTGAAACTCCTCTATTAGTGTCAGAATTTGAATAATTATTTCAAATAATGATGATTTTTATATTGTTTTGCAAAGTTCTGTATAATAATGCAGCTAAAGTATTAATCATGTGAAGTGTTCGGAACATTAGTAACTAATTATATTTTTAATTTTGTTGTAAACAATAATGTCTCTATTCAAGAACAGAGTTCTGAAATCTTTTTAAACCATCAAAGTGACCACTTGAGATGCTGAGTAGTTCTTATTTTGTTGGTAATACAAGCTACATTTATACACATATGTTAAACATTGCCTGGGAATTTTCCCAAGAATGTAGTTGTTTGCACTAGTAAGCTGTCAAAATATTTCCTTGCACAAGTTTAGCGTGTGCCAGCTACCACTTTGCCAGACAGGTCTGGGAATGTTTCCAAAGTTAAAATGTTTCAGAAACTTTGGGCAGTTTTACAGGCAGACAGTCTGTCTTGGAGGCTGTGAGTTTAACAGCGTTATGCAGACCGTTTGTGCCAGTTTGTCTTGGCACTCAGCAGCGTACCTGGACATGGTTAATTTACTGATGTAGACATAGCCATGCTGGTCTTTTGGTTTCACATATGTTACATGAAACAGATGACAGAACAGATAGCAACACTGTCAAGTCTAGGTAAGTTGCTTTAATAAACTAATTCATAGTTTCTCGCTCTGTTGCAGCTCTCTCTGGCCAACCTAGTAAGACTTAATCAAGCTTTGTTCCCACCAAACCAGGAGAAAATGGAATTGTTGTACCAAAATGGATTTGATGACGCTGTACACTTTTTACTGAAAGAAAACTGGTTTGAATAGATGGCACACAGAAAATTAACAAACCCTGATATCTGTCAAAACACAGCTACAGGCGTCCTACAGAATTGCAGGGATTGCTGTCCCAATTCCTGTTCATGACAATAAAAATTCCAATGAGATTCCATCTGCTTCCACTGAGAAAGTATCAGCTGCACTCCAAAGACCTGTGTAAACATGCCAGAATGGGAATTGTACTTGCCTGGTATTTGTCTTGCTTTGAGGAGGTTCAAGCTAAACTTGCTTGAACTCAGTGTTTTGCTTCAGCTGAGGACTGGAGTGTGGGGTTTATAAAAAGCTCGTGTAGTCACAATTACAGGAATTTGGAAAAGTCTCTTTCAGTGTTATTTGAGAGACAAGTCGACATTGTACCATGGAAAATTGCAATCTGTAATGTTCCCTTAATAATTGTGCATACTAATTGGATGCTTGCAATATTGCTGATCTAATACGTATCTTGCAGTTTTCTAGGGGACTTGAATACTTAGCACTAGCCCCAAGAAATTAAATATTTGCACTCTTATTCTGATGTATGTATTTTTTAAACACTAAAAGTTCTTGCCATTTTCAGTGAATGTGGTCTTCTAAAATATGAAATACTAGTTGAAATTTGTAAAAGAAGTGTAATGTTTGAATGTAAAAACATCTTGTAAAGAAGGGTGTAAGACATTGTTATATTAATTATGTTTTCCACTAAAATTGAATAAATATATTTTCTTGAAACTTTTGTCATGAGTTTATTTATAACTTTCTTGGAATGCTGTAACAACCTGATTATCTGAAAAAACCCAGTCTGTTGGAGAGAAGTTGAAGTGAGTCAGCAAGTAATGAACTCAGGCTCTCCTGTATCTTACTGTTTTACTGTTCACCTTGCATTGACTGCCTTAAGTGCAAGTTCAGGATTTTCAGTCTTAATGCCTACATGCTAAAATCCACAACTGTTTATTTAAAAGCAAACATTGTTTTTAAAGTTGATTTCTCAATGCTTAAAAAAAAAAAAAAAAAAGTGGAGATTTTGTTAAACATGTATGAAATTATAGAATACCCCAAAACTGACAGAAAATCTGTGGAAGCAAGAAATAAGATTAAAAAAAAAAAATTTACTATAGCTGTTTGAAAGCCTCTTCAGCACATAACCACCAGGTTTATATTCATATGTAGATCATATCACATTGGGATTCATGTGGCAGGGATTGAATTACTACTGTTATTGATAATGAAAGAATTAAAAATGATGATGTAAAGCACCTTTTGTTTTAGAATGGCAGCTCTTTCTAGATGCATGAGGTTCTGTATAGATTGAAAACAGGATAGCTTGCATGATTTCCAGATCTGTAGGAATATTGCATTTTTGCATGTAAAACTGAAATTCCCTTTGTGCTACCAAGGCAGCTGTGCCTGGCTCACTTGCATACTCATTTACACAGAGGATAACTTTCAGCATGAATAGAAATAGTAGATAATGCTATTAAGAAATCCTCATCTTTCACACCGATCTGCTGTTGCCTAAGTCTCTGATTCAATGGTAATACCTGTTTTGGCACGCTGGTGGAAACTTGAAACAGCTCTTTCTCACTTAGTGTTCTGGGGGCTTGGAGTTACTCAGAAGCTTTCAGAAACTACTTTTTTAATCAGCTACCTTTCTGAGCAATAATAGCACTGCATGTATTTAGCGAGCCTGTACAAAGCTTGTTTATCTGGACACAGTTTTTTAAGAGCTGCTTTAAAAGGAGAAGGTTATTAAATGCAAAGTTCATTTACTGATGATGCATGTTGCTTTTGAGCATCAACACTATCAGAGTTTGCAATGCTCTTTAATCCACAAAAATCTGACTTTTTTTTCAGCATGTATTAATGTCATCCACAGGAACATATTGGGGATTCATGTTTACTGAGCCCTAAGAGCCACAGGTAATGTCAGGTGCTTCAGAAATTAACCTACATAGGTTTGATAGGATAATACAAGTTTTTTCAGGAAGAATAAAATTGTATTAATGCAGACATGACATGTAGAAGTGTTCACTGTGATAAGATAAAGTAAGGCTTTCTTTATGTTGGACCATAAAAGTTGAATGAGAACAGAAGTCTGTTCAGTCATAACACTAGTGTTCAGAGTGGATACTGCTGCATGTATAGCAAGACTCAAGATTATTCAGCAATCTCTTTTGTCAAAACAAACCACAACAAAATATATGAATTTGTAATTTTAAGAATACTTCTTAAGGGGTAAGTTCTGTTAAGGGGGTTTTAGGTATAGTCCTTGTGTGGCTGAAAGCAGAACCTGCACTTGTCAGACTTTAATCTTCTGATGGACTTGCTACACAAATAGGCTGCATAACTTTTTAAAAAAATATGTTAACATCTTTAAAGGCTGAAGGAAATGAAACTTTCTAAAACTCATACCTATTTTATACCATGATGCTCATGATAAGTGGTTGCAGTGAAGGCAATTGCAAACAGTACTTAATTATTTTTTTTTTTAAATATGCCACTTCTGCTGAAACTTTTCTACCTCTGCTAGCTGTTTTGACTGGAAACCGTTATTTTGGGGTTTTTTTAAACTCAGATTTCATAAATTGTTTTGAAAATCATTAGTACGGGCACAGTCAAATCTAGAAGATGAGACAAGGTAATATTTTATCCTGAGGATTAACATAATTTGATGATAAAGCACAATGTTAATATATCTATTCTGGTATTACTTCGGATTATGCTATGGATATGCTAAGGTATTTTTTTCATACTTAAATATTCCATACAGAAGTATATTTAAATAGGCAAGACATATAAATTCTAAGAGGTTATTAAGAATAGTTAATTTCTGTACGGAATCTGTATCTTTCCCTCTTGGTCTGTAGATGGTAAGGAGTGTTTTAGGCAGCACAGATTCTTCTATACTGAAATATTTTTAATGATTTTAGGAAACTAGTCTGATATCCCATTTTATTCCAGAGATGTGATCTACATGATGGGTTTTTGTCTCACATGATTTAGGTATTGTTTTGTCAGGGAGTAATTTTTTCTCAAATCGTTTCATATTTCCCCAAAGAATAGATGTGTTTGAAAATGTAAGCTGTATGTAAGTACTGTTCCTCCTCTAGTCAGATCAGTTACCACCATTTTTTTCATATGCCACAAAGTAATGGGAAATCTGAAACATATTTTTCCTAATCAGTCTTGGGTAATTACAAGGGAGAGAACTTGTGCAATTGTAACTGTACTAGGGAAAGAGAGAAGCATTAAGAAAATTGTTTTCCATATTTGGGAATTGGACAGCTGTGTAAGACTTCATGCCTTCCATTTTAATTATAACCTCGATAAGTATATACAACATACTGAGAAAATTGGAGTTTCAGTGTGAGAACAGTTACCATCTTTCCTCATCAAGCTACAAATAAATTCCAGAAAAGCTACCAACTCTGAAAGGGAAAATGTGGAAGTACCCCAGAGCGCCATGGAAGTACCCTGAAGGGCCCTGGAACTCTGTTCTTAACTGTTAGTATTCTCCATAATTAATGAAGTTATGGATAACCTGCTCCTGGTTTTCTCTCTGCAACCCCTGTTCATATGTTGCTACATGTACGTGTTCTGTCAGACAGCAGAAAGCTTGCTTGAGTCAGTTTCCTTATTTTAGCCTGGCAACGACAGCTGAACCTTTGCCATAAGAAACAGCAAATGTGAGAGCTCGTTCCACTGGGAGAAACTAGTGCTCACCTGTGGGAACTTGAGCCTAGGGTGCTGTGGAACTGGGACCGAGACTCTGGAAGCCACCCTGATATTCTCTAGGATCCTTGTGGGATGAAGGGGACACAGAAGAGAGGTGTTCTTGGTAAACTCTGCTGCAAGGAGGTTACTGCACTTCTGTTGCAGTCGTGGTCTGGGAGCCTCCCAACAGTTAGCTTCTTGGGTGCGTTGAAACTTGAGCTACAGTTTTAACTTTATACCCTGATCTACTTGGACAAGCTAACATCCAACTATGGCTTTTTCTGTTTTATTGGGTTTTGTTTTTTACACTGTTCATTCTAGTCTAATGTAGCTTTATCGTTTGTAATATTGTCATGAAATCATTATTATTTCCTTGAGGCCTTGAACATGTGCATGTAGCTTGCTGTGGGTGTTTGAAAATGAAATGCTGCAGCTAGAGGCTTTTGGTATAGGCATGCCTTCTAAAAAGGCAGTCTAGACCAAGTCTTCATTAAAACTTCAGTCTCTTTGCATGCTGAGGCAAAGAGGACAGCTTCACCTCTTTTTAGACCTGTTGAGGAGATCGCTTGTTGAAACAAAAGAATCTTTGAACTTGTTCCTGCCTGAAAATAGGATAGTAGTTGGGGTGTTGCATTCAATTAATGCTTGCACTCCTGAATTTCATAGTTTTCCATTTTTTCAGATTTCTCTCTGAATGTGTTAATGTCCTGTCTGGGATATTGAGAATTAATTCTGCCTTTTCTAACAGGTCTTGTTTTCCTAAAAAGACACTGAAGTCTGCTCTGACCTTCAAACCTTTGGTCACATTTGTTTGTGTGTGAAGACTGGAAATGAAGATCACCATAAGTATGCAACAATTATTTCACTGGCTAATACCACTAGTAATTGGCTGCGACTACTAAGCTAAGCAGTAATGCTCATCATCCAGATGTATGTATTCTATGAATGTCTGATGCCTAGATGTGCTTTATTCCTTCAAGATGAGTTCTTCGCATGAACTTCCACACCCATCCTTTCTCCTATCTCATTCTTCATATAAACATCAATTTCCATCCTTTTCCCCATCCCTTTTCCCTTCTCTTGATCCAGGAACTGTATGTCATGCTCTACACTATATACACTTTTCCAGAGCTCAAAAATTCTGGATGTTATCAGACCAGTTTTCTACTTTCTAAATCTATCAGTACACAATTCATCTTGAAATCTGTAATTACTGTTAAAACCTTTCTGAGCATATATTGAATAATCGTCAATACCAGATGAAGTAATTGAAAGTTACTGTTTCAGTTACTGTTTTCCTTTAGCTTGTCTACGTGTTTCCTGTCAGAGTATATATTCAGGAGATTTGAAGGTAAACTTGAGTCCTACTATAATTAGCAGACGTTCTGTCTCCATTTCCCAGAGGGCTAAGACTCAGTCTTTCATACATTAGATCACAAATTTGAGGTTCTTGTTTTGAGGCATTTGGAATTGGATACACACATGATCCAGAGGGACCTGGTCAGGCTGAAGAATTGGGCTGAAGAGAATCTCATCAAGTTCAACAAAGGGACATGCAAAGTCCTGCATCCACTTTGCATAGAAGGACCTGCAGGTACCAGGGACAACAAACAGACCATGAGCCAGCACTGTGCCTTCATGGCAAAGAAGGGCAACAGCATCCTGGTCTGCATTAGGCAGAGCATTGCCAGCAGTTCAAAGGTGGTGACCTTTCCTCTTTACTCCGCAGTGGCTAGACCACATCTGGAGTGCTGGGTCCAGTTCTGTGTTCCCCTGTATGGGAAAGATATGGACTTGCTGAAGTGAGTCCACTGCAGACCCACAGAGATTATTAAGGTCTGGACCATTTGACACATGAGAGGCTGAGGGAGCTATGTAACCTGGCAAAGAGAAGTCTCAGGGGGATCTTATAAAATTGTATAAATACCTGGTGGGAAGGAATGAAGAAGGCCGAGCCATGCTCTTTTCAGTGGTGGCCAGAGACAGGACCAGAGGCAATGGGCACAGCCTGAAACCCTGGAGGGTCCATCTGAACATCAGGAAACACTTTACTGTGAGACTGACTGAGCACTGGGACAGGTTGCTCAGAGAGGTTGTGGAGTCTTCCTCCTCACAGATATTCAAAAGCCATCTAGACATGGTTCTGTGCAACCAGCTTGATCTTACCCTGCTTGAGTAGGGGGGATAGAATACGTGATCTCCAGAGGTCTCCTTTAACCAATGGTTCTGTGATTCTTTGCCTTACTGTAGGATCAGCATTTCATATAAATATTAACATTCTTAACAATGTACACTTTTTTAAAAGTATAAATGGACAAATTTATATTTCATATGTCTAATATTAAAAATTGTTTGTGTTCTAAACTTATTCCAAATTCGCCCCTGATATTTCATTCTGTGCTAAGCTGCCGTAAAAATCCATGACCTTGTTGACTGCAACATAACAAATAATGCCTTTTCACTGTCCTTGTGCTGTTGGTGTTAGATGATGGAACATCCTGCTTATTACTTGTTTTCAGTCTCTCAGAACTTTCTGAATATTTAACCTTTCAGATGAAGTTTATATCCAACTTCTTTGGAAACCCTATGTAGAAAATAGGTTAGCTGCTTCTGAGAAGCATGTGAAAAAGTGCGGAAATAACCTTCGCCTTCATTTGAAGGGCCATTGATCTGAGGTAGAGGCAGTGTTATAAGGTGGAAAGAAAGCAGCCCCATTCAAGTACGTGAGTTATCTGAATGAGATGCTTTTTAAATGCACCTTCTAGTTATGTCTGCTAGATTAGGTATAAATTCTTGTCATTTTTGCCAAAATGCCAGTGCTGGAAGGTTTTACTGAATGCGTTGACCTCTTTGTCCTTCTTGTACTTGAAAGTGACTTTGGTTCAGTGACTGCTGCCTTCAGTTCTCTTCACAAAACTGCATTTTTGGCTTAGATGGACATCACACCTTGCATTTTAAAGGATGCAATGGCTGTTTTTCTCCTCTAAAGCTTCATGTTAAATGTATGAACATTTCCTGTCATTAACACCTTCATATTTAACCCAATTTATGATTTCAATTTTAAAATAAAGAGTTAAACATATATTTTATGGAGCATTTTTTTTTTTTCTTAAATAATCTTAAAATAGGAAATTTGAAGTGTTTCCAAAGAGATAGTTTCACCGGGAAATAAATTAATTACATCCACAATTAGCATTTGATTCACTGACTTTGGAAACCTAAGTATGTATGACTGCAAATGCAGTTCCCAGTTTAGGTAGAGGAGGAGGGAAAACCATTGTTTAATTCTCACTGTCCAAATAAAATAAATAAGGAAAAAAAAAAATAAAAGATTATTCATGACTGTTTTCCCCTTCTTCAAATGCTCAAGCACAGTCTATCTGTCCCTCTGAAAATCACATTTCACTTTTTTCTAAATGTATTGGCTAGGACTTCCACCAAAAGGAATCAAAAGCTCAGATCAACCTCTTAAATGAAAATTATTTTGCATCTTTACTGACAGAATAAGGAAATAGTTTAGAAACAGAATCTGGTGATGAAGTTGAAGCTGAATCCAGCTAGCAGTGGGTATCTGCTTCTTAATGTCCAGCCCTGAGTGTCAGCTATATGACTGGCTGTCTCCTTCTGAGTGAACAGTTTACTCGCTTTTTGTAACTACTGCATAATTAATGTGTAAGGCTGTAACCTCTGTTATTTTATTCTCTGAACTTTTTCATTTCACATAATATATTTTCAGTGGTAAGCAGATTTGAAACACAATATTTAGCTTGTAATATTTGACTGGGAAAAAAAAAAAAAAGGGAAAAAATTCAACAATTTAAATACTTTGTCAAAGTATTAATTTCCTACAAGTCACACATACTAACTATACCAAGGCAGCTCTTCCTTAAATACTTCATTACTATGCAAATTATGATAAGCTCTTTCTGTGCAGCTTAGTTCTATTGTTGTTATTTACATAGATTCCACAAGAATTCTAAGCACTTTAAAACAAGTTTAACAGACACTTTTTGAATCCAAATAGTTTGTATTACAATCTTAGATATGGCACAGAAGCAGTAAGGATGAGCCCTGTAGCAGTAAACTTATATCTATGTAGCCTATCTACATGTCAAGATGATTTCAGTAATTAATGTTTCTTCAGAAAAACAATTCAGTTACAGCTTTTTAAAACAGATTAAGTATTTTTGTTCTACTGAGAGATGCATGTACCCAATATGCATTACATGAGTGGCATAGCTAAGAGTGGAAGAAGTTGCAGGGAATTGTAAGCATGGGGGCTGTGTAAGGAGTTAGAAATAAGATCAGAGAGTGCACTGGGAAGCATGGGAGGAATTACCCTCTGACAACCTCTTCTTTAAACTTGTCATTACAGTGGACAGATACTGCATTACAGAATTGCATTTGTAAAGCAAAAAAGCTGTCTTTATCTTGGGTAAAAACAAAATTTCAGCTGTGTCCTTTTGTCTGAAGTAGAGAAAACCCAAAATGTATGGTCAGATTTGTATTTGTTGGCCACAAAAAGAGGTTTGAATACCTTTAGCTTTTAAAGTATTTTAATGATAGTTACATATACTAAAGCTCATTTCATTTGTAGCTGCATGGAGTGGTAGCTTCCTTAGTTTGAAATAAATACATAAACAGATGATAAAACCTGAACAAAAAATATTCCAAGTTAATGAAGTGATTTTTGTGTACATTTCTTTTCTAAATCGATAGAACTAGCACACATCAGACATGCTCGTATCTTACAGTTACAAATGCACGCACCTCCTTTTTCATATCATTTTCCTTCCAGTGTCACTGAAAGTTCTTATTAGTGACATATCTTCATATTCTTGATTAAACCCATTATTAACTGGTTTGGATGGCCGGTCATAAATCCATTCACATGGCAGGGTAACACTGCTATTTGTGTTTCTTGGCTCATTCTTGCACTTTTTATAGCACTGGTGAATCTGTTGTAATATTCCACAAAATATATTGTTAAGCAGTAAAAACATTTCCATCAGATACCCTATCTTTTCAGTGAAGATATTCATAACTTTACTGTGATAGCAACCCAGTGTTTATTCTGAATTGTTTCTAAAGTTGTTATGCAGAGCACAGTCAAAATAAAACATAGAAATATTAATTTTAAATACACCTTCATGAATTGACAGCTTATTGACTCTTAATAAATGTTAGTATGTTAGCTAAAATATTAACACCTAAATATTTATTGGTTTATAGCTTATCTGGTTCTAACTTAATAAGTGGAATATGGTAAGATGTGGACCATTATGTTACAGTAGACAATTATGGTATGTTTTGTTTTAAAATAAAATAACTATTATTAAGCAACGTTAAATTACTTCAGTGAATTAGCTTTTAATATGCTGAATTCTAAGCCTTTACAGCTTGCTTCATGTTGTACTTAAGAAATAGGCAGAAACTGTCTGACTGTATACCAGTGATTTCGTTTAATACTTCTCCAATTCCCAATGCTATATTTGAAGGTGCATGTGTGCTGATACTTTAGAAAAAAATAGAGCATGGGAGTAGGGGCAGAGACCATTTTCATTCATTCTTTATTCTTAAGTAGCATAAACAATTTTTTTTCTTTTTTTTTTTTTTTTTTGAGAGTGGGTAAGATGGATATCTTCTTCTGGGAATAATCCTCAAGTGACAGCTGTAATAGCTTCTCCATAAAACAGACACACTTGTCACACAGGTGTTATTGGAATAGTGCAGTGATGTGCCCTAGTCTGGATTTGGAAGCACAGGAAAAGTTTGTCAGAAGTAAGAAGTGAGGGAACAGCTGAGAGGACTTTAGACTCAGAAAAGGTAGGTCAGACCTCTTCTTGAGGTTAACAGCTCTATACCGAAACTCCTTGAAGGACTTAACCAGCTACAACATACTGTATTTAAGAAGTGGCCTATGAGGGCCAAAGGACCTTCGAGTCTTCTAGTCCCTCTTCCATTAGTTTACACTCTGATTTTGACACAATATACATTTTCATGATGGGAAACATTTGTCATTTAGTAAAGAAATGACCTTTAAGAAGTTATGAACTTCTGAATTTTTTAAATTTCAGTGTCAGTCTTTAGTTTGTGTGGCATGTTGACCCTGCCCAGCAGCCAAGCACCCATGTAGCTGCTCGCTCGCTCATTCCTCCCTCACCAGAAGGACAGGGGAGAGAATAGGAAGAACAACAACAACAAAAAAAGTCATAGGTCAAGGTACATCAATTTAGTAAGTGAAGGTAAGAGGGGAAAAAAAAGAAGCCCAACAAAAAAGTGATGCAAAGGAAATCACTCATTGCCTCCATTCAGTGGACCAGTGTGCAACTAGTCTCAGAGCAATGGTCACTTTGGAAGCAAAAAATCCCTTTGGTCATCTTCTATCCCAGCATTTAATGACAACCATATGTTATGGGATATCCCTTTGGTCAGTTGGGGTCAGCTGTCACAGCTGTGTCCCCTCCCAGCCTCCTACCCACACTCAGCCCTCTTGCTGGGAGGCAGAGTGAGAAAAAGAGAAAGCCTTGATGCTATTCAGGCACCATTCAGCCAGAACATTGGTGTGTTATCATCACTTTTTTAACCACAAATCTGAAACAAGGCACCATACGGGTTGCTATGAAGAAAGTTAAACTCCATCCCAGCTAGACCCAGTAGAGTTTGCTACTGCTTGCTAATTCTGTTCACAGTGACTCATTTTAGGAGAGTCTAGGTTACTCACTTTGTATATTCAGATGTGAAACAGCTTTTGGCAGGCTTCTGCTGCTATTGTATTTTAGCAAGATTTGACTGTTGACCATGTCTCTTTCTGCAACAAGTTACTCTGTCCCTAAATACACATACCTTGTCTCCTAATGTCTGAACTCTGTGAACATTTCTGGTTTTGATGTGGCTTTGAGGTAACAGTACTTAACAACTGGTTGTTAAAGAAAACAAAACCCAAACTTTACTTGACCTAGAAGGGCAGTTGGATACCACAAATGTCTTTGTAAGTCTTGTAATTTATGTCACTGGTGCTGAGTCTTATATAATAATGAAGTTCTTGGTTGTGTGGCAGCATCAGTAGGGAGGGAGCTGTTGCCACCATGCCAGGTTCAGTCACATTTAAGTAGCACCTTTAAAATACAGAAGCTGAGAAAGAGGACAATGTGAAGGAAATCCTGCCTTTCAATCAGGACTTGGATACCTGAAAGATCCTTCTTTCTGAACTTAAAATAGCCACCATTTTAACACCACAATGAGTCCTCAAGAGCTAAATTTTCTTCCTCTAAGCCTGTTAAGTTTGGTACTGATTCCCTCTTGGTCCAATTTGACTGCATTTGTTAACTTGTGAGGGACTCTATAATATTGGTTTTGAGGAGAGATGTTGGTGAAGCACAAAGGATTTTTTAGGTCTCCTATAAATGAGACTCTTTGAACTACATTTGCAAGTAAGGACCTCGTAAATCTAAGTAGAGCATGTTGTACTGTTGATGGTTAGACAGGAGTGTAGCACCATACATTGCCTTCAAAGACTGTGATGCGCATTTGCATCAAGTTATAGCATAGCTCAGATTTCTTCAGCTCATGTTTATTTCTTTCCAAATTGTTTCATTTAACATAAAGGATATTCCCAAGTAGTATCAAAGCAGACCTATTTGTTAATAGCTGGCTTCTTAGGTTTTGGTTCCATAAAAAATAATTGATTAAAATGGTTATAAAGTGTTTCCTGATGTGGGTAACAGCCACAATTAAGAAACAAGGAAGGATTTTTAAAATATCATGGCAAACATAAGAAATCACCCTGGGCTTAAACAATTTTGTATCCCCAAAAAATGCTTTTTGCTTCTTTTGCAAAATATTTTCAAATTTTCAAGCTGCCAGGGTGCTGCACTGCTGGCCAGGTAAGTGTCAGGAAGTGGCCTGTAGCAAGTACTTGGTAGAAGTGGGAATAAAACTCTGGCTGGTTGGTTGGCTGGAATGTGAGTAGGACAGAAGATGAGCAGACACTGATGAGTGTCCAGGGGATTTTATGAAATTAGGAGCTGGAGCTGTGAAACACATAGGGAGCACGATGTTTTTTCAAACTGTTAATCAATCATTTAGGTGATTTTTTTCTCGTTTTCTTTTGTTTCCAGATAAAAGTAAAAAGGTCAGCCAGCAACAAAGAAAATAGCTACCTGACAAGCTCAGAAAAAAAACAGATATAATTTCTCTACATGTCACAGCTTCCTTTTTTTTTTTCAGGGCCATGCCTTAAAACCATTCACAGACAGAGAATTACACCTTAATGCTTTAGTTAAGAGAAAACAGAGTGACTTTTTACTTTGCCAAAGGCGCATATTCAGGCTAATCTGTTTATCATTTCTTTTCATCAGAAGATGCCATCCATCTTTAGGTTTGTAGCATTTATTACCAAAGTTATTACTTACACCAAAAGCTATGATAACTGTGGTAACAAAGATGGTGTATCCAAGAAGAAGGAACCAACCCCACCAGGTCTTATCTGATCTTACACAGTCTTTGCATTTGAAATCTGAAATAAAGAGAAAGAAAAATAAGTATTCGAAAAAGAAAAAAAAAAAGTTGCTTTTCTGATATATTTGAAAGATTAATGAGGATGGATATGGCAGCACAGTTCTCTATCACATTTTCTTTTGTTGTTTTTTCAGGCTAAAAGTTTAGGCTTCTCATAAGAGAACTGTTGTCTTCTTTTTACTTCAGACATGAGATATTTTAACCTGTAGTAAGCTGCTTATGAAACAGAGAATAAAAAAAATTCTCAGTTTACTAGAAGAAGCATATCTGAAAACATCTTTGTTATGCAGCACACACTTAGATAATGATGTAAAAACCAATCTAAATGACTAAATAATCTTCCTAAGTGTCAGACAACTTTTTCTTTTTTTAAAAATCTAAACCAAACCAAACATATGCTTATGGTACAATAGTCAAACGAATTTCATTGGCCATTGTGAGTTTTTTAGGGATTCAGAAGAATTGCATTGGAAAATTGTTAAACATAATGTGAAATCTAGAATTAGATGCTTTGTAGCATTTAGTATTTGCTAGTCAGATTTGTGTGGAAAGTCCTCATGAAGAAAACTTGACTCATCTGAAATAGTGTATCTTGGTCACTGAGGTCACTTCCCTAGCAGGATTACAGAAATTGAGTTCATAATTTGAGGATAGGGGAAGAGTTATAAGGTGTTGAAAATGATTTTCAAACCCACATATTTCTACTTTACACTTTCTATTATCCCTCATACTGTTGTGTGAATTTACTGTTCATTTTTCAGTAACTGGAAGAGAAAGCACAAAATGCATATTTCAAAACAGGTCATTGGTTTATAAAGAGTGAAGATAATTATACTGAAAGATTGTTGGGGATTTGTTTGTTTGTTATGGTATGAAGTAAAGATCCAACAAATTTTTGTGGAGAATATTAAGAAAAAAAAAATATATATAAAATTAGTGATATATATGTAAATGTATAAAATATTTAGAATACATAAAATATAAAAGCAATGTGAATGCACAGTGAACTGGTTTAGATGCAAAGAAAAGTCTTTGTCCCTGAGAAGTCTGTCTGTCCAACTGTATAAATAATTCAAACAAAAGGCATGTCTTTCTCCCCTACTCATATGACTATAGACTACTTTTTCCCACCTTTCTTCCAGCTGAGATGAGTGTTGAGAGAGAAGGCAGTAAGGCTGAATGGAAATTTAATTCACCTTGCACACATCACGTCTGTTTCTGCCACTCTGAAACGCTCCTTACCGTGCACGGTCAGCTTGGTGCCATTTCCACGTTTGCCCTGGATTCTCTGTGTTAACGTCACATCGCAGAAATAGGAGTTACTGTCATTCTGGTCAACGTTGCTCAGTTTTAAGATGGAGAATCCCCTGAGGGTGTCCTTTGTAATGTGTACCTGAGGCCTGCCCATGCCGGAGCTCGACTGGAGGCTCTGCTGGTTGAGACAGTCAGGGCCTTTCCTCCAGTACACCACTGGCTCCTCATTCTCCTCACTGGGGTACTCAAATACACACAGCATCCACACCGTGGAGTTAAGGAGCACACTGGCATCTTCAGGGTATTGCATGACCGAAAGCTCTGTCCCGCTGCTGGCTGTGAGGTGCAAATAAAGGACGCTCAAGTAAACAGAGGTATGTGCTCTTAGGAGGTTGTCTTGGCCAGATGAACACATTGAGTGTATGTAGCTGGTATCTGAACGTACAGAGAGCCACAGCTATAGACACATATAGTGAAAGGTGCACTTGAGTGAAGCAAACGAGTTTTGCTACTGCCTTCTGAGAAACCAGTACTGCAGTCAGCACTCAGAACAGTTAGCGAGACAGTCATTAACTTTGCCTAAAGATCATGTATCAAATAAATTGCATGTAGGGTATAAGAACTGCAAGCCCAGGAGCTGACAAAGTGGGAGATGAAAGCAGATGGAGGACTAGATTAAATGTGCATACAGTTCCTGTTATTTTTAAACTTTTGGGATGCCTTCATAACAAAGCTTTCCTCTGGGAAATTTCAGACAATACTTTCAACTTATTAAAAGTTCTAGAAAATATACACATACTTTTACAAACTTACAATGTTGTTCTACAAGTGTCTGCACATGATTTAAATATATTTCCTATAGTTTCTGGCTCAAATTTTATTGTCTCTGTAAAAGTTTGCCAGATACATTATGTACACAATTAATAATGACTTGATAGTAACTGATCATATTAAAGTTTATATGAAAATGAAGGATGACACTAAAATTCATTTTGGCAACAATTTACTGAAAGATCTCTGGAAATACCTTTATACTGATCAATGTGCAAAACTGAAATGCTCTTTTCACAATTGCTATATATGTGTGCACATAATATTGTTAATGAAGTAGTTTTACCAGGAAATACATAATGTCAATAGCACAGGTAAATTTACAGTATGAAATAGTTATGTCATTATTAAGCCAATGAAAAGATATTACATATTTCCATACTGTGAATTTGGAGGAGATCTGGAGAAAAATGGCAGTTACAGTTGTTCTAGAGGTTAATATCACACAAAAAAAAGCACCAGGATTATATTAAAATGGGATTAGACCAAAGGAAACTAAAGGTAAGTACCGTGTTCATTAAAAGTAATGCTCCATTAATTTTATCCTATCATTTCAGTACATCATTATTTAAGTATTTGCATTCCCTTTGTTATGAGCAGGAATACTGGAACACAAGGAAACACAATTACAACTAAACAGAGTGGTAATTAATACTTTAGGAAAAAAGAAATTCTATGCTTGAATTAAACTAAATGTAAGGATTATTCAAGTTTACTCAGACTCACTGCTTGGAATATTTTCCATGCAATCTCAAAACAATCTTCAATTTCCATAGTTTTGCAACTTTGGTAGTTCCTGACATCATGTCCCAGAGTCTTTGGGTATAATTTTGATTTTTCAAGTAAAGCCCTCTATGGATACTACATGCACATCAACTAAATGTATACAGTTAAGAACGATGATGAATCATAGATGATGGATATTTTGAGAGAAAATGCTTGCACATATACAGGCAGCAATGAACAAAATGACTGGGAGCATGTCTGAAGTAAATCTATTACTGTGCTTTGACCAGGTAAAAGTAAAAAAAAAAAAAAATGGCAAAACCAGCGACATTAAGACAATACACCTGAAGAAACAAATCTGATATTAACTGCAGAGGATCCAGATGGCTAAACTGATAACACATTTAGATATTCCGTCTTCAGAGGCAATTGCTAACCAGTCTAAAAGTTGGCAAGATGCAAAGTCTGCATTTCCTCCCTCACCACAAACATGATGGCATAAGCCAAATCCTGGAGGTCACTGAAATGCACTTAGTCAATCCTCAACTGGCAAACAGTTTTAAAGGGTTTTTTCCAGGCAGCATAGTGATGAACTCTTACAATTTCTTCTGAATAACAGAATGATCCCCTACTTGACACACATTTCATTGACACACCTCATTCTTTTAGCACATTACATGACTAAACTTTATCTGTATTTGTGTTTTGAATTTTAAACTAATAAATCATGTGAGATTATTCTACTTTAAACTCAGTTATTTACACTTTAAATATCCACATTTAAACACCTACACTTAAGCATACTCTCTTTTTGTAGTCCATAAACAGAAAAAATAACTCAAAGGCCAGATTAATTTCATCCCACAATAAAGGTTTAAGCAGATAAAAATGTTTGGTTTTTTCTTTTTTTTTTTTTTACTATAAAAGAACCTATTTTTCTCATAGAGTAATGACTTCAGATAAAGACATTAAAATTTCTGTGAAATTACTCTTTTCCATCTGAGGACATAAAACTAGATTTCCATCACAAATGTTCGTGTATTTATGGAATTGCTTTCAAATGAAATGGAGTTTAGGTTTTACATCTGCATTTTCATATGGAGTATAAAAAATTAGAAAGTCATTACTAAGAACAAACAAGACATGCTTTTAAAAATACCAGAAAAAAACAATAAGATGTTTTAAAACAGCTGGTTGTACTCCTATTTTTCTATAGACATTCCTTTTAGACTTGGTCATTTGAACATATATACTAAGAAAGGTATGTTCAGAAATGACTGGGCTGTACTTGAAAGAGATTCATGAAAGCTAACATGAAACATATTTTGAAATGGAAATAATCCAGAGGAGTTTCTGGGACACAGCTTTTTGGGGTGAAAAATAATATTTTAAAAAATCAGTACATCACATTGATAGCAATATTTCACTACCCACAGAAAACCAATGTCACCTCAGCCAACGAAGGAGAGTTAGCTGACTTTGTGTAGAGAAACAGATAGAAATATATGAAATATCTTTTGTATTTCCATCATGCTATATATTTTTTTAAAAATTAGTCTTTAATAACTTTTATGTTTTTCTTTAAGTCTGTTGCTGTAAGTGTAGACATACACTTTTAAAAGTCCTGCAAGACGTAGCTTTATAAAAATCCTTAAATAAATTTAATGTTGTCCAGTTGACCTATATATAAAAATACAAGTATAAATTCTTTACATGCAAAAATTAACCCATATTTTTCTCCTTTTTCATTCAGATGTAATTTTAATTTTGTGTCAGTCAGATGTAATTTTAATTTCTATCTACCCTTTTAAGTACTTTTATAGTTTTTATAATTTTTGTTTTCCTTCATAAAACAGCAGTTTGAAGACTTACAAAGTAAAACTGAGCAACTGACACTTTCATCCTTGATTAAAGATTAGCACTGCCTTCCTCGATTAGTTAGGATTTAGCGAATTCCAGGGTAAAATAAATTTTAAGAAAAATTACCCAAGTAAAAACTCTCTACTTACCTGCAAAGTGAGCAAAGTAAGGTATCATAATTAATATACCAAGCCTCATAATTTTGGGGGGATTCCTAATGTGGAGGTTTTAAGACCTCAGTCAAGACTACTGATACCACAGCTTTCAGCAAATAGTTGAAAAGTAAATTAAAGCTCTCCTAAAAACATGTTTTTAACCTTGTTTCTAAGGGGAGGTTCTTGTGGTTTCATTCACTGTAACTATTTCCCTTTCTACCATCACATCCTGGACTTTGCAACATACTAGCTTCTAATACCATAGTTTCAAATAGAACTCCACTGGGACTATTTTTTCATTCTGAGCATTTTTTTCAGATGACTAGGAGGAGGATCAGTTTAGTATGGCAAATTTACTCAAAGCTACCCATTCGACAAAATAATACTAAAACCCCCCAAGATCAGCAGCAGTCGTTATGATTTAATACAGCAAAGTTTCAACAGACACCCAACTCTAATACTCTTCCTCAGAGTCTCATTTATGCCTTAAACACCACATGGATGAAGATGATTTTGCTTTATCTACTATTGATTCAATTAGACAAATCACATATACTACAGGAATGCTTCAGAATAAACATTATTTCTCTTTGCTGAAATGATACTGAATGTCTAATTACCATCCTGCAGTCCAGGATACATGAATATTAGCAGTCAAAACCTATAACATGGCAAAAAGGCCAATGTAATTACCCTCCTAATGCATACCTTTTGAATTTACAGGCACTCATAAGATTAGCTAACGTCTTTGTAGCGCCTTGTATAGACTATTAAATTTCATCCAGTAAAGTTATCCCTGCGCTTAACTAGAACTTGTTTTCATTCAGCTACACTGCCTCCGGAATTGAATGTCTAAGGTTGACTAAGAGATAACTTCCATGGAAATAGCCAGTTTTGATCTGAAGGCTTTGAGAGATACAGTCTAGCAGCTGAGGGGGTAGCTGCTGTGATGACTAATCACTGGTACTGTGAAAGGCTGTGTCTCTGTATTCTGATCTCTGTCTTCAGTTTCTCATCACTGAAACAGCTTTGACACCTCTTCTAGAGCCCTTTAACATATAATTTAAAAAACAAGGTTCTAAAGATGATACTTACACATGATATAGGATACTCTTGTGACATTTTTTTTAAAAAAAACCCTCCAAAATGCATGCGAGTCTCCTGTATGACATTCCGTCCTGGAATCAGGTAACTGATTCTGTTTCTTGTGACTAGTGTGCTTTAAAGCTGGAGTCCTTAAATCCCCTTTATTCAGGGTTGAAATCAAATTCCTATTCTTATGCCCCTCCACCTTGTTTACAGCTACAAGGTTACTCCTTCACAGAGTACTACTGGGAGGTCAGTGTCAGCTGATTTTCTACTTGAAATGTTATGTACCTATTCAGAGTCACTGCTTTCTAAATGGGTACAGGTATACCACACGTTCCTTGAATTTCATTAAGGCTACAACCAAACACCCCAACATTCCTGCAGATGGTATTGAATGACATCTCCTCAGTGAGACTTTTAGAGATGTTTGTTGAACTGATTTTAAGTCACTGACTGTATTATAATTTTTATTATTTGCATTTATGTCTTATAGAATTCCATTCTCTTAATTCAAAAGTGCATCTCAGATAAAAACCCATTTTTATTACCTCATTTTGTTATCAGCAATAAACAGATGTATTTAATTATTTTTGCCAACTTCTGAATATAAGAATATCTAATTGGACATGACTCTTATTGATTACATCTGATACTAATCAGGTTGAAGACAGAAACAAAAAAGTGCAAAACTCTTTAAATTTCCTGTTTCTAGACAGTAACTCCCCAGATAACATTCTATTTTTATCTATAACATTTTGAACAACAATGGTAAAAGCTCTTCAAGATACTGACTTGAATAAGAAATAACTGAATCAGAAAAAACTGATCAAAGCAAGCATAAGTAATTTAATGTAACTAGTCTAGGATTCACACATGCATTTAAGCAGCTATTCAGTATCACAGTATCAGAAAAAATGGTTTTGACTTTTTTCCTGAAAATTAATTTCATTAAACAGATAGCAATATTCTATACACCAACTTAGTGTTTATCTCTGTATCTTGATCAAATTAATTTACCTCAGCTAAAGTTTAACCTGTTTTTAGTAATATGTAATTATAATAATGCTGAACTATATTACTAAGTAGAATTTCAGGCTGTAAAGAGGCAATGGTTTATTGACTGAGTATTCAGCAAACAGAAAGGCTTGCCTACAATTATAACTTAGCTGTTAAAATTTGCTATATTAATTGCCTTGAAGTTATGTTAATGTTATACAAGTCAGAATTACATATTATCTTTCTGAAATACTAGAAAAAAATTCTAATGAGCTGAAGTCCTGCCAGAGCTTTGAGTTTAAGCTAACCAAAAGATTTATGTTTATACTTAATGATAAGCATATGCTTAAGTCTGTTTCTATTCAATAAAGATATTTGAGAAGGAACTATGTCCCATAGGAATGATGTTCATGTAACATAAATGCTTTTATGAAGAGAAATCAGATGACTTCTGTAGTTAGCTATGAGAGTGAAAGTTGTGACGAAGAAAACATGATGAAAGATTTAAAATACTGAAGAGTTTAAATAAGGTGAAAGGTAAAAATGCTCTTTTATGGCATAGAATACTAACTGTTAAAATGCTGTTCCAAAAAAGTTCTCTAGCACTGGTGAGATACTAATCTTTAAATATTTTATATTCTTCCTGTGCATGGAATGGCTGACAGAGAAAATTTTTAAGGTTTGAAATTTAAGACAAGTTAAGAACTGGACAATGACTGTCTAAGTCATAAAAGAAATGCATAGCTTTGAGATACCTAAGGATTAGGGGATCTATGTGTAGACATATTTCAGGAACATCTCCTGTTGATGAAACTAAGAATAAAGCTCTATGAAAATATTAGAGAGATACCTACATATAAATACAATCACATTTAGCTTTCCTGTCAGTCCTATGTGGTTTCTCATTAACAGCTTCAACTATCATTTCAGGGAATTTAAAAACTCGAGTCTGATTACACAAAAAGTATCTTTTTAATTTTCTGCTGAAATAAGGATTAGATCTAGGACCATAACAATGGCAATACCTATTCAAAAGACCTTGATTCCAGCTGATCATTGTCCTTCCACAGGACTGGGAAAAAAAGATAGATGGATGGATTTAATGAACAGGCTGTAATTCCTCTGTTAGCAGCATTATTTTCTACTATGTTAACTTACATGAGTGGTGAATGTAACTGAATGGCTGCCTCACTGCTCTGTGGTTGCAGCCTGGTGGAGTGGCATAGTTAAGTAATGTTTAAATGAAAAACAAATACACAATTCATTCTGAAAAGATATAATGGTATAACCAAGAGATGAGAAAATAAATTTTGTGCCAATTTCCAGCTGATGCAATGAAAAAGGATAACAAATCATGAGGGAAGAACCAAACACTCTCAGTTGATAATATCTCTTCACCAATCTATTTGGAGGTATTTGTCCACGAGAAGCAATCAAGCATTTTATGGGAGCTGTAAAACTGGAGGTGAATGTGTCTGTGTGAAATAACACAGTGCCTTATAGTTTGACAGTTACCCCAAAATACCTGCTTTACAAATATAGAACAGCTTAAAGTAGCCACCTCCTTAGCATAACTTAAAGAAGTAGCACTACTTGCATTTAGTTTATTATTTATGTTTATTCATCACAAATTTAGAGTCCAACAAACCAGGGAAACACTGTAAAAGCTTCCTAATGGTAAAGAACAGCAGACCTCTGGAACAGCTTCTCTGGGAAGGCTGGAGACCTTTGAGGAAAATGAGACAAGTGAGTGGTAAAAATTGACATGGATGTAGTGCATCCTCCATTGGCTAGTGATGGAGGACATGATTTGTTGCTGACTAGTGAATATAACCTCAGAATTTCTTTGTGTTTTCTAATCAGATGTACAGAGTGTGAGAAGGTTGCCACAATAGCACAAAGAGAACCTACCTGACCTCTGAAGCTGCTTTATTTACAGTAACTGCTCTTGAAAACTTCAGAGAAAATTTGCAGGTTCCCCAGTTAATGCAGAGTATGTGAACTTCTGCTGAGTATCTCCGTAACAATATATTGTTTAGCCTAGGCAATTAAAGACACTGCAGGATCCTTTCTAATGATAACCAGAACAAAACAGGAATAAAAATTAAATTCAGAAGGGAAAAGCAAATACTTTAATTGTACCCTACATTCACAATTAGGAGAGAAACTGGATGAAATCATAGGTGAAATATGGGAAGAGCATGTAGTCGTATTTGACCAAATTTAAAGGCTTAGATTAATTATTTAGCAGTTCCTAATTCTTATAGGCAAGAGAGGAAATTCCATCCATACCAGAACATTTACCATGTGTATACATTTCTTTACTAACCACTATGAATTAAAAGTGCTATTAAGCATTTGAAATCTGGAGACCAAGTTTGTGCGTGTTCCTTTCAATAAGCAGGTGTGGATGGAGGTGCCAACAGTGCATGTCAGTAGTAGATCTGCAGCTTGCAAATTAGAGAAAATTGTTTATGAATTCAGCTGATTTCAGCCCCCAGGATTGTTGTGTGTTAGTAATAAATAAAAAACTGATTACTGTTTAAACAAGATCATTGGAGGAAAATAGCTTTATTGGATTTAAAAAATAAATGTTATGCAATTAAGAAAACTGCCTGCTAATGAACATTACTGTGTGGCATCTTGGTTTCTGGTTTAATCAGAATACTTAGAGATGAGGAACTTGAGGTTTTCCACACAGAAGCATCTGGAACCTGCTAGCAGTTCATTGCTCTCCGTGGACATGTATACACACAGAGCTAGTTTTTCCTCCTTGATGAAATGTGTTTCCACACTCTGAAGGCTTCTTCCATATCATCTGAGTAGGAGTGGAATAAGCTTGAGACTAAAACACTTGAATTTTGTTCTCTCCGTGTGTAAGGAGTGTTTGAGCTGCCAGCACACTCAATAGAGATGCAGTCAGTATATGCAGTGGAGTCTATGTGACAATTCAACTGACCAGCTGATAGGAGTCTACACTATATTGAGATGACTTCCTGAGGGTTATTTTCTCAAATCCAGTGCATACAGTTCCAAAATAGTAGTTAAATCCTCAACAAACAAACCAAGTGGGATAGTGGCACTAAATTCTAGCAGGCTGCATGAATCAAAATATTTCTGCCAAACCCAATATAGCCGATCATCATTTGGATCCTGGAGATGCCCAAAAGTGATAATTCCATAGTTTCACTAATCATATATGATCTGCTGAGATATCATGTATAGACCCACCCCAATCCTTCACATGTGTTCACAGGAATTTTAATGTACATGGTCAGCTCTGAACTGTCTCAAAAATACTGTAATGAATGTATCTTTTCCTGATGTTGTACAGCACTTGTATAAGAAATGGAAAGCTGTAGTCCTTCCTCAGCTTATCAAGGTGAAATTTTGCATTTCACAAAGTACCAGAGTGCAGTACAAATCAAGACTCAAAACACCCTTCCTTTGTTTTTCTTTCTCCATCCTCATTCCTTTCGCTGTCTTCTGCACTGAAGATGGAGACTACGTTGAAGGTGGGCCTCTGAACTGGAATTATTATTTATCCTGTTAAACTGAGGAAATTTTACTGCAGTGCTTTTCACTGCTGCTGTACAACAGAAGGGAAGCAGTTTATCAAACATCCACAAACCAAACTATTTTGGTATTTATAGATCAATATCAACTTTCCAAATCCATGCAGAGATCTGAAAGCAGCTAATGCAAAAAACAAAATTGTCATGTTATATATTCTCACTGAGAAAACAGTTAAATAAAGAAGCCATAGATTTTTATATTGACTTTGACTTCTAAGGTGGCTTGAGATGCAATTACACTTAGGGTGCCCTGCACTAATATGGTCTCAAAAATGTAAACACAAGAGTCCTGGTATACCAGTGAGAATATCTCTTTAGATAGGAGTTCTCATGTTAAAGTGGTAGAATATTACCACACAGAAAACAGAACAGAAAAAGAAGACACCTTCCTGCACATTTTATTTGCACAGTGATTATATAACTGTGTTGTAAACTGATGTCATAGTGGACTGGAAATCTCACTGCCTGGCTGTAAAAGAACTGTCAACCACACACTCCCAGAGAAATCTTCACCTTGCATTATGTTTTAAATCATCTACCCCACCAATTATATTATGAATTTAACTGGGCTGAGCTTTGCCTGCTTGGTCTTAACCTTTTCATTGTTTAAGAGGGCAATAGCCATTGTAAGAGTCTCTCAGTCTCCTGAATGCTACCACCAGTGGAAACTCTGGAGTAGATGGTCCTATGCTTCACAGTCCTGCTGGCCAGAGAAAAGACTAAGCCAGGTACAAGACAATCTTTATATGAGATGATATAAAAGAATTTTTTATCAGAACTATCTTTTGAAACCTCCAACATAAAAGATTAAACCTTTTCAAGTGTAACTGTTCGCTGCTAAGTCAATAGGTCTTTATGCTTTCTCATATCAAAAGTAAGAAACACACTTATCAAGCCTAATGTAAGTGTTCTTCATCTGTTGGCAGGAAGAGTAAAAATTGATGAGATATTTTTACAGGGTACATCAGTTTCGACTTGAGATATATTCACTTTCTTTGGAGCAATTCCTTCACCTTTTAAGAAAGTATTAATTTTGTTACCTAGCAACGAATAAAAATCCTTTTTTTTTTTTTTTTTTTTCAGTTAACTACACAAAAAAACTTGAGGTGCAGGATATAATTCTGAAGCATGACTCTGTTCCTTGAAGTAGTTTCTCTAGCAATTATGTCAGCGTTGGTGGACTAATATTGAACAATACAATCGCTCTGACTTAGAAAGCCCTGTGTTAATGCCCTTCAAATCCCACTCACACTATCACAATATTTAGACATTTTACCACTTCCATATCAAGCCATGGACTTTTATCTCTACAGAAACTATATTTCACGCATGGAAATAAAAACTCAGAGAGGGAAGGTAGAGGAAAGAAATGTTAAAGGGAGTATGAAAAAGAGGAAGAGAGCATCCTAAAGATAAATGTAAAAACACTAACTTATTTACATATCTTTAGATTAGTGGTCCCCACCTACACCTCCCAGACAGAATGTTTCCTGTAAGACTCTTCAGTGTTCTTCACAGCTGCACAAATGAAATTACCTGATGAGTATTGGTTTACTGTATCAGACTGAAGGCTCCAATGCCTAACAGAAATTTTACAATCAATAGTGAAAAATTAATTGTGAAGTTAATGCTATTTTCATCCTGTACTGTGATTTACTTGTAAACCAGTAGTCTAGACTATAAAAAATTATATTGTGTTTTATGGGGATCCCAAAATGTAATTCTAAAATTTGAATAAATATGCACATTTCTTTTTTGCCTGAGACTCCTTGTAATTCATCAAGGTTTTTGTCCTTTCAGGGCTGTTGATCTGATGAAGAAAATATGCTTTGCTTATTATAAGGAAATGAAGAAGAAAAATGGCTGGCTTTTGAGAAGTTGGAGCTCCAGATTCTTCTATTAAAAGATGTGAAATGAATCTCAAGAAAATTACTTTAATGAATGCCCTCAGGGCACTGTACTTCCCTCAATGT
The DNA here is from genome assembly GCF_965140245.1 of Athene noctua. NCBI lineage: Eukaryota > Metazoa > Chordata > Aves > Strigiformes > Strigidae > Athene > Athene noctua. The sequence continues at coordinate 185,252,239 of NC_134037.1, forward strand.
AAAACTTCAGACTCTGTCCAAATATCTGGCATGTGGAGCTCATAGTAGTAATTTTTTGCTAATTCCCTTGAGACTGATCCATAAACTGGAAAAAAAAAAAAAAAACAAACAAAAAAACCAAAAAACCCACAACAAAAACCAAACACAACCCCCCACACACTTTGAATGAGAGAGGAAATTTAGGCCAGAATTGGATTATATTGGCAGGGTGATATACAATAGCTTATATTATCAGACTCAGCCTTTGTCTTTTCCTTTAATAAATTTATTTAGTTTCCAGTGGTGGCAACCTTCCACCTTTGTACATGATTAAATGACCATCTAAGAGTAAGGACCTGAAAACTAGCATGGCTTTTTCACGAACACAGCATATTTGTTCTCAGCCAGCGAAAATCACAGGTGTTAGTAATGAAGCAACTAAATTACTGTTTTCTATCCCTGTGGAGAAGCCAGCAGCAATCAGGGAAACAGATGGACTAGCAAGAGTGGTAATTCAGATTCTTATACACATATGAGATTAAACTGCAAAATAGTTGGTTCTTACGTTAATCAGCAAATGTTTTATATGTTACACTGTCAAACTAAACAGTGAAAAATCTGTCTGTGTTAAACCACCAGTAGTGACTGGAGAGATAAAACTTCCTCTTTTTAATTTGCCTTGTTTGGGTTATTTTTTAAAGCTAGAAAAAAAACACTGAAAAACTAATGCATTCTACTGCTAGTCTAGTGTGTTTTTTTCCCCTTTAATTTTAAAACAGAAATTAAAAACTATAAATCCATAGAGCATACTCCAAAAAGCAGTACTATTAGAAATTATACCATGAGATCCACAGGGAAATATTTTTATTGGCCCATGTAATCTTTTCCTTTAATATAACATTTAATCCACTCCTCTGCAAACACAGAATATCCAGGGAGCTGTCAGACTTCTTTCCTTTTTGTAAAGCGTGCCTTTTTAAAAATAATTTTATCTGTTTTGATTGTGGCAAGTTTTCTATTCCTTCCTCCAAATTCCTTTTCAATATCTCGAAAATTTCTGTGTAAACAGTTTTCAGTCTGAGTAAATGTTTAATACACAATTAGGCTTAATACTACAAACATCATGTGTAGTTACCTAAAGTGTAATAAATGCAAAGTTTAAGAACATGACTCAGAATGCTTATAAAAATGCTGCTGAGCTTGCTGAGGTCCTGAATGACTGTTGAAAGCCAAGAGTCTTTGCTTGACTATTCCATTTCTAACACTACATTGTCTTTCCAAACTAAGTCTCTTTGGTGTAAGTGAATCTTCTGGAGGACCTCATGCAGTCCAAGAGTAATGTAGATCGATGTGACTGAGTTCAGCAGAAGCACCCACCACAACTTTCATTTAGTAACACAGCCAGCAAAAGGGAATGTGCTGTAAGCCATGTGTTGTAACAGGCAGATGCTGGAACGTCTGCAGTGGGACAAAGGGAGTGGGGCTTCAGGTTTCAGTCTGAAAGTGTTTTACTGTAACTGAAGATGTGGCAATACACAACTCCCTGTCCTGGCTAGATGAAGCAACATTTGGAACCACAGGAACCAAGAAATGTTTTTCACTTTAAAAAAATATAAAATACTTAAAGAAAGGCAAAAGAATGTCATTTTCCATCTCCATAAAACTCACAGTGTTATTAACCATTCTGAACAGTATTTGTTCTTTGAACTAAGGCCATCTTTAGAATGCCTTCAGGTTTTTCCTCCACTTATCAGACTGTATTGTGTGTTTATGGCAATGCACCTAAACAAAAAGGAAGCCATCCCATTTCTTTCTATTCTCTAGTGTTTCCATCCACCAGAAATCTGGAGGTTCAGTCCTCTGTTATGTGATATTGGTTTGTTGTAGAGGAGGAAAACAGTTTCAGAGTCAGATCTGATGCAACTTTTGAGCCTTTGAGGCCGGCCACACTGTAGTCCTGAAGGGGTGAACCTGAAAGGAAAAAGTAATGCTTTGGGTTTTACATGTCTGTTGCGGGATCTGTGTTCTGTGTGATGAGCATATATTTTCACCTAGTAGAAAATCACTGACAGCATCAGCCTTTCTCTTTGTGCATCAGGAGCTAATCAGAAGCTAACAACAGATTCTTCTGATGTTTGCAAATCCTGCTTTAGAAAAGGAAGTTTGTGTATTATTGACATTCTCTTCAACATCATTTAATAATGGAAGGCAGCTGACCAGTTCAATGGCAAGTCAGGTAATCACATGAGGGATGATTGAGGAGTTTGTGAAAGATAAATGTAGACAACCTTTCACTTCTGTTTCCCTCCTCTTCTTCCCCCATTTAAATTCCATTTCATACTTTGTATAGGATCATTGTGTCCTGTTTGAGCAGTTGAATGTGAGAAGAATAAGGGAAGTGCACATAGTTTTCTTATTCTGGTGTCTTACATCATTAGTTTTTTAATTGTACTGATTTTTGAAAATATAAACAAACCTAGTATTAAAGCCATGTAATTTCAGTTTGTGTTTTTAGCCATAACCTATTGCATTGTTCTAAAAACTTATTCAGTTCTGTTACCTATACCGTATTTAGATTACGATAAGCACACTGTATTGATTGATTTCCTTTTATTTACCATGTATATTCAACTAGTACTACAGGCATATGCGTATTAAAACATCTAATTTTATTCTTGTTGCTTTAATCAGGTTTATATTGTAGAAATGTGGATAATTATCTGTGGAAGATATATAGGGATATTTCGTCATAAGCAGATAACTAAGGAACAAATTGGTACATAACCTTTACTAAACCATTTAAACTTTTGAGTCTCAATTTACCTTTTGTAAAGTTGGAAGAATAATTTCGTTTTCTATTTTATTCTGTAGTATTATAGGGTCTTCAGACCAGCAGCTGCATCCTCTTATTTACTTATACAGTGCAAGAGAGAAAAACATTTGATTTCTCGTGTTGTTTTAATGCTATGATGGCATCTGAAGATCATGGGTAGACTCTACTGGAACAAAGTTGTACATATAGTCAGGGCAAAACAGGCTATGTCTGACTTTTCCCAAAATGCTGTGCTCTAACAGACCTGACACTGTCGTTAAGTCTATTACCTACTTAAAACTGACAGTTTTCCAGTCTCTTTTTTTTATGAGATAGGAGCAAACTGTTAAATTAGCAAGTATAAGACTGGGAAGCTTAAAACTGTTAACTTTACAGTTGTAATTGTAATATTTAAGCTCCCAATAGAGCATTCCTGAGTGCTGCAGGGACCATATTTAAGAAATGTCCATTTACTTAGAGCAGTAAAGAGGAAACAGTAAAAAAAATAGATATCCATGCTGCAAGATAGAGCACTGAAGGTAAGGGAAAAGGTTGGTACTTTTTGGAAGTTACTTGCAAAAATAGTGACAGGAAATTCTTAAAAGTCTTCAGTTGATAATCATGAGTCCATAGAACTTTAATTTATTACTGTGCTGATAACTAAACAGAGTCTTTGAAACTTCAATTAAATATTCTGCTCGTGCGAGAAATAATTTAGGAATTTTTTACTTTATATAGCCAGTCAAGTCAGGAGCCAAGTTTTCCGCAGCAGGTGTAGTAGCAGAATGCTTTTTTTTTCATTCCAGTTCTGCCTCCATTTGCTGAACTGTAAGTATTGTATAAATGGCAGCAACTGGCCATCATGATGCATCAGTAACATCACTCTCAGGTGACATCCCTAAAGGGTGGCAGGTGGTATCTAAACCAGCTGTCAGATACTAATAAATAGAGGTAAGAACAACATCTGTCTCCATTAGTGCACACTCGTTGACATGCAACAAAGCTCATTTAAGTTTTGTTGTTATTGTTGTTAGTTCAGTTTGGAAGGGTCTTTTAATGAAAATATAAGATGACAAATTGCAAGTAAGTGGTTCAGCTACCTTCATATGTGTGGTTTATGCATTTTAAAGACAAGTTGAAGATACTGTTCATAATTGTTTACTTTAAGTGTATGCTCAAAACTCTTCATCATCAGATTGATAAAGAATCCAGCTGGTTTCAAGATGAGACTAATGGTTTCTAGTCAAATAGAATGAGTCCCCAGTACTGGATGGGAGGTATGCTGAAGTGTCACCAAGGTGCTATGATTTTCACATCAAAAAACTGAGAGGCATAGTAAATCCAGATGGATTTAGTGACTTTCTCAATGTTAAATATGACTTCTAAACACAGTTTCTGCAACGATTATGTTTCTCCCTTAATGATAAACAGGGTTTGTTGCCTGAGATTCTTTACTTTTTAGAAGTCATTGCAGATGTATGTACACTGAAAAAGTGGAAGCCTAATTAAAGTGTGACAAATTATCTCTGTATGATAAATTCCTACTATATTTTTTGTGTGTGATCTTGCCTTTACAAAGTCTGTCTGTGGAGGGAAAGGGAAAGGGAGAAGGAGAGGAAGAGGGAGAGGGAAATAGAAGAAAAATAGAAGAAGAAGCTAAGTGAGATGGGGAGAGTGTAAAGTGCGTTATGCATGATGGACAATTGACAGGACATTTTGAAATTACCAGGGCCCACTTCTGAAGAAAGTAGTAAGTTCAATTTCATATGTCTGTATCGTATGTCTGTGCAGTGTATTAAAGGGAAGCTTAAAGTGTCTTTTTATGTTTTCCATATCTCTCTGCTGTTATGAAATTGGAAAAGTGTTAACAAACGCTTCATTAAAGATCTGTGATTTGAAAGAAAAGGTCAAGATTTCATGTCTTAAGACAAGCTTCTCCTTTTCAAAGAGTTTTCTGAAGATGACTTACCAGAGCTACTCAGCAAGGGGTAAAAAAATTTTCAAGACTCTTCCTTTTGAAGAAATTTGTAGTAGCCATAATTTCAGTTCATCCCTCTATCCTCTGCCTATTACTTGTCTTGGAGTAATGTTATTGTCATTGGTTATAAACAATTGTCAGGGTTTTTTTTGCTACTTTTATTTTAGTATTTCTTTTCTTCTTGATCATCACAACAACCTTAACGTTTTCTAACACAGTCTGTTACTGCCTTGTTCAGTTGGCAGCCTGCCCCCAGCTATGTTGTTTTATTACTAGTAGCAGTTGAGATATGAGAGGTACATAGTTCCCAATGGCGACAAATGTAAACAGAAAGAAAACAGACCTGTCTGTGAAACCCTCAAAAGAAACACAGTGCTAACCAAAGAAACCACATGACATTCATGGGGCCCTAAATGATGCAAATTTCCTTTGATCCCTTAGCTAAGCCAATTGTTTTTACAGTTAGCAGAACAGGGTCTCAGTTGCGGAGAAGGATTTCTCTTTCCCTAAGATGGAACACTGGTTTTGTGGCTACTTCATCATAAGAGGCAGTATCACGAAAGCTTGCATTGTGTCATGTGGCAGAATACTATTACAAGGGGAATTGTTATATTTCTGAACATCAGTATATTATCTACTCCACTTTATCTAATAGACCTTTCATCAGTGAAGACATTCAATTATCAGTTATAAACTGTAATATTTTGTGGCAAATACCATAGCAAATGAATCCCCTATTTCTTTGTTTTAGCAAGAACTGTTTCAGACACAGGTGCCCTCTAAGCTCTGCACATCCCTGCAGTTCTGCTGCATCATTTGCAATGTAGCTTTGCTATGAAATTGCTGTTTGCTCTGCAAGTTGCTTCAGGGTGAGATTCTGATTGTGAAGAAGCCACCAAGAGATGTTACTGCTTTGGTTTAACGTTGGGGTGAAGCAGTGTGCATGTTTTTAGGTGTCTACATAGAGATCTGTGCCAAGAATCAACAGCTTTCGCTCAGGTCTAGTGCTGTAATCCTGACTTGTTTCAGAAGCATCCGCAAAACTGAATGTGCCATTCACAGGGACAATAAAAGACTGACAGGGTTATTGTTACCCACCTCTAGGTGTGGAAGATCACTTACTGCAATATATGGTCTTGAGGAAGAATGTTACACTTCTATCACCTCTGTGAGTCACTCTGACAGAAGTCTTTCTCCTCAGCCCTTTCTGCATAACTGACCTCAGCTCAGGACCGAGACTAGAGTAGGTTAATGACAGGAAAGGCAATGCTCTTTTGGAACCGCTCTCCAGGAAGCTTTGGACACTTACACTGAGGCATCCATGTTGTCTAAAATGCCAGAGAATGTAAGCAGCAGAGCCTCCCTGAAAAAGCACCAAGGACAAAGGTTTATAAGTACTTAGGACTGGAAACTAAGTCTTGCTGCATTACTGAAATTTTTAAATAGAGGGAGGAAAACTAGCATCTGTAAATTGCCTTACAAATGATGTCACCTCTGATGTTGAGATCCAGACCTAATAATCTTCTGTTTAAATTTCCTTCCCTGTACTATGAGATTACATATTGGAAGTGTTTGGGAACTACCTTTGGATAAAAACTTTTCATTTTAACGTGTTCTATACTGTAGTTTAAAGGGAGATTTGTGGAAGAATCACCTGTGGCTGGCAAGATGTGGGACTGTGGAAGAGACATGTGACAACTAAGCTGTTGTGTTGAACATAATTTCTAATGTTACTGAGTTTATAACATTTCTAATGTTACTGTTCAGTGAGCCTCTTTTCCTACTACAGCTCCATTCACCTGATTTTCATTTTCTTCATCGGTTTTTATACTTTCTTCTCCTGGTGTGTTCACATTTGCCATTTATGCATTACACACTTTTCAGAACAAACCTAATTATCATTTAAATGACCTTGACTTCATAAAGTAGAGGTATTTTCTGCCTTTCTAGATTCCTTCAAACATATAAATGCATGCCGTATTCTGAGTTAGGATTTTTTCACGAAACAGAAAACTTTGGTTAAGCTTTCTGAAGCCTATAGATCTCCCTAAATTAACACACATGTTTTTGAGCCATTAGGCCTTCAGTACACAAGATGGTCACTGCAGGATTGATGAGGAAGGAGTTTGCTTATGGGGCAGTGAGAATGAAAATAAATATTATTCCTTCGTCCAGTTTACAGTGCACAATCTATCGTAAATTATGTTGTTTCTTTGTTTTTGAATGCCAAACTTTGTAATCAGAATGTTCCATTAATGCATTTAGTTTTAATTTAATTTGATAGTTATATTAAAGAACACTGGTAATATAATCAATATTTTAAAGTTGTGTAGCAACTTGAACCTTAAGATCAGAGTTTTAAGACTATTTATTACCCAGTTTGATATTTTAACATAGCTTGGCACTGAGTCTCCATACAAGTGTAATTATTGAGAATTATAGAGTAGGTACATTTGTATCTTGTTTCTGACTGCATCGTACTAAGATATTTGATCTTTCTATGGTAGGGAAGACCTGTTCATGGATCTAGAGACTTTCAAGGAACTTCCTGTACTGGTGGCTGATATTAAGAACAGATAGGGACCTTCAGAGAGGTTTCAGAAATAAGATATTCCGAAACATTTTCTTTTTGTCACATTTTGTTATGTACATCTATTTATGTATATAGACAATAGATTTGGATTTAGATTTGTATATATCTAGATTTAGATTTATGTTTTAAGAGTTCCATACTATTGCAGGAGAAATATTTATGAAGATTCAATGCTACCTTTGTTATAACTTTCTATTGCTTGAATTGGATGTGCAGTTCCTCCATGATTATTAAAAATGAGTACAACTACCTCTGCTAGCTTCTGCAGAGAGAATAACTTATACTGAAGGAAGTCTTGCACCAGTTGTGCAAACATGGATGTAAAACACAAAACAGTGCATGGAGAATTTAAAAGAGTCAGTCCGTAAGTCCTAACTGAATGCCTAAAACACCTTGCTGTAGACTGAATGTTTCCATGTATATTAGAGGTAGAATTAATTACAATTTATCTGTTAGATATTTTCTCGGTTTCTGTAGATTCTCAGTTTTATATGTTCATTTTCACTTTGAGTATGCTGCATTAGACTGATACAAATGTGCTGTTTCTGCAGTGTTAGGAGAAGCTACCGTCCAGGGCTTCCCTTAAATTACTTACTAACTAGCTAGTTTACTACAGCTCTGGCAAATATCATATCTGCACACATGATAATTGTTATTTTTGATTTGATACTACAATTAAGTAATTCCAGAACTATTACATGCACATAACCAATTAAATATCTTTAACAATATTTTCCCCACAGCTTCATTCTATTTACCAAGTGCTGATGTGCTCTTAATGCATCTAAAAGGCCGAGCATCTGTTTGTATGGGAAAGTTCCATTAGGCTATAATAATCTCCAGTTAATTGCACAGCAAATATTTATTTCTCACACATCAAATTAATGAAACAGGTTCAGTGAGAGAAAAATCACATCAGCTTGGCAAACAACACCTATCAAGCGATGTAAGACTTCTGAGGCATTCTTGGCAGAAATCCTGTATCTATCTAGAAGAATTCTTTACATTTGGGAATACTGTCATGATTTAATTACTGGATGATAATGTTGTTGTAGGTTTGTTTATTGTTGTTCTGGGTTTTACCTGAAAAGAAGAAAATAAAAAATTGCTTTTCTGAGTTTACTAATGTGCCATGCCATGGCTACAACAGTATAATTGAAGAATGATAATTTTTAAGCTACTACAAACACCATTTAGTCTTAATATTATGTAAGATTAATATTATATTAGTACTTAATATTCTTAGAGCACTTACTCCTTCTCATGTATAAATGTGAAAGGAGCTTTAAAAATAAATTTTCAAAACCCCCGCTTTCATTACCCTACAATAATGACTGTATCCTTCCTGTCTAAGAGAAATGTGGATGCTTTTCATGTCTCTGCAACAATAATTGTTTCATATCCCACACATATTTCTGTATTCCATTCCCACCAGTGCTAATATTTCCTGTACTGTGTCATTTGTGAAGGCAATGACACTATATGAAATTGCTTGTAATAACAAAGGACAATGATGCATAGAGTCATAAAGTTCTTGAGCAGAAGAAGCAGAAAGCCTAACTTGATCTCTCACTGTTTAGGTTCATTTTGTTGCCATAAAATTTATACCATTTTTCTTAACATACGTTTCTGAGAACCTCATAAATATTTATTTCTGCTTGCACAGATTTTCCATTTATGCTATCTGCTGCTTCTGAAGCTGACTCAAAAGTAGGTGCATGGGGTTTGTATCACATGTAAGGACTTTTAGTCTGTTCATAGAGATTCAACTTTTGTAAATAATAATTAACATTTTAAGTTAATCGAAATTTTATTCAATGGCCTGGACATTTTCTGAAACATGGATGAAAACAATGACCTATTGTTGATTTGCTTTCTTTTTTATTCCTTGAAAATATTTAAATCACAATTAAAAATGTGTCTTTATCCAAGGACTATTCACTTGTTTTTTATTATGTGCAGCACACATAGAACTGTGTTCATGAAACTGGTAAGTTTATCCTAAGTTCTTCCTGGCTGTACATAAAAATGTTACAACTTTCACTAGGAGATATGGTCATTATAAATGAGGAGAGAATGCCTGAGAAAAGCAAAATTCATAAGATCTTTAAGTAAAGTCTATGTTTCTTTTAAAATGTTGTGAAGAAATCTCATTTGAAAATAGGTCAGTCACAATTTTAAAGTCTTGAAATTCAGAAGGAATTTGAATAAATTAGGACTTCAGATCCCTGGCCCATGGGCTAGATAGTTTATTTAGAAGTGAGGACTAGCCACAATGTATTTTTAATCAAATTATATCAAAAAGTCTGGTTTCTTACTGTTGTATTAAATCTTTGTTGATTTACCCTCTGGAAGAAAAGTTCCTTCTTTAAACCTAAAACTTCTTTTATTAAAAAAATCAGTGCATAGAATGGATTAAATAAGTCATGTAAAAGTAACACTTACAGATAAAAGCTTCCTATATTCTTAAGTATATACATAGAGTTATTGTATATATTTATATCACTGCTGAAATACTGTCACATTACAAAGATGTAATGACAGTCTTAAAGCTGTTGTTTCAAATGGGAATCCTCCTTTAATATGTTGTTAGTCTTCAAAAATCCCTGTGTTTTGGAAATTATTCATTTTGGGGTACCACACACCAAGCAAACAAAACCAAATATAATTTTCTATATCTCTTTAGAAAAACCCACCCAGAAATATTTCAATTCCTTGTTATCTTCCCCAATGTTACACTGAAATTATGGGTAGAAATACACAACTCAGAGATAATACCCTGTTATACATACAACAATCTACCTAAAATATTCTTTCTTTAGTATACGTATTACGGCAGAATGGAATAGGGAAGTGTGGCCTGAATTTTTAATCTGATTTCCTTGGGGGATGCCTTGTTGCATTACTCCAAATTTACTTAATTTATGCAGAATTAAAGTGACTATCCCAAATATTTATGGTGTGAAATCTTAATATTACACTGTTGAATATTCTATAGGTAGGGATCAGATATTTAGCTTTATAAGCTTGGTAGCATTCAGTAATTTCAAAGGGGAAATACACATCATACCTGGCTGAAGAAAAAGATCTTGAATCCCTCACCACTTCTTCCTCTCCCTCCTTCCCACTCCCATGTGTTACCTACGCTCTCTGTTGTTACGGAGACATATTCATGAGAGCTGATGACCTTGTGTAAGTCAGATCTGTGAAGAAAAAAAAAAAAGGAAAGATATTAAAAAAAAAAAAACACATGAAATAAAAGCAATCTGTCAAATCAGCTTAAAGTGAATTTGAATATCTTTATTGTAAAATGTTTGTCGCTGAGATAACAAAAAGCAGTAACTATTCCTCATGTGTAGCAATGTAGAACCACTGTCTGCTTTGTGTATTTTAGAAACCATAGTAATGTAAACTTGAAAACAGAAAATACTCAGATGGCTGAACTGTGTCATATCGAACATATTGCAGTAGTACTGTGTATTTGCTGAAGTCTATGAATATGGAAGATCAGAAGCTGCAGAGGGAGAGAGGTAGGGAGATAGAAGAAGATAGAGAAAAGAAACACTAGTCTTCCAGTTAGAAGGAGACGGAGAGGTTGTATACAGAAAGTTATTTCACAGTCTCCAGTTCTGACTGCAACTGACTCAGTTTCTACTCACTGTTTCTGGACTGGTTGAAAAGGCTGGGATTTTCAGGTGGCACTGGAACCCCTGTCCAGGACTCTAGGCTGTGAGGAACGACATGCACAGAAAGAAAGAGTGGTCAGAAGGCGGTGGGCTTTTGAGTGGCTTCAGCAAGAATTTCTACCAGACAGATTTTGTATTGGGCCTGTTATACTCCAAAATGAGACTACTGAGTGGTCTTTTTCAAAACACTTTACTGGGATAGACCTTTCCTTATTACTGCTGGGGGGAAGAACAACAAAGTCACCCAAATACATCAGTCCTTGACATCTTAGTGTACCAGTAGAAATCTCATAAATTGTTTTGCAAAATCTTTCCTCTTTTCAGAGTTTTTAGTTTGAAGTGGTCCTCAGCCAATGCAATCAGAGAGCTCAATCCTTCATTACAAAAATATATGACACCATTGCAGAACAAGAACAATGAAATATCTGCCAAGTTTTTATTGGAATACTAGATACAACTTTACATTATTCTTAAATTAAATCCCCAGGCAATTCCATCTGTATCACTGAAAGATTTTTATCACTTTGCCTTACAAAAGATGAGATGAAGATTTTAACACTTGAATTCAGTAGGTAAATGAATATAGAAAATACGTGATTTTATTGTTATGTTTCATTCATTCTCAGTCACACAGTCTTAAATTCAAATGCAGATCTCCTACAATTAATTTCTTCCTTATCTGAGTTTTATAGAAGTGCAACCATGCAGCATGCTTGTTGAAGAGATTTTTTTTTTTAAGTGATAGAAAGAAAATTACAGTTACTATTCTTATTACTTAGAGAAACCTGAACTGAAACACCTACCTACTCTGAAGCACAGGATGTTTTATTTTCTGTTACTGGGTTGATGGTGAGTACGAATTCCCATAGTTCACCTACGAAGAAGTTTGCACTGTATGGACAGACAATTTTTTTTTTGTCAGAAAACACTGAAAAAACTGTAAGGTTTCTCCTTGAGTTAGTTGGTAAAAATACTTCTTCTGCTTTCAGCAAGACTAGGATTTAATTCTTAATTTCCAGGCAGTTTTTACATCTTTATGTCTGTAGTATCTAGGAAACTGTAAAGATCTTTTTGAATTCAGCCGAACAAAATCCTTAACTTAGTGGAAGTTATGTGAAGTCTTCTGAAGCTTGATATTCTTTTGCTCTCTCTGTTTTTGGTTTTTTGTTTTGTTTTGAAGGATGAAGAATAAGCTTTTCAGTTCCTGTGATACGTGCTGGATGAGTAGCTGCTGAGAATAAGATGATACAAGATTAGAAAGAGAAGAACAGCTATATCCTATAGACCTCCTTAGATCATGAACTGAAGTAAATTCAGCAAATTTGAGGTGTTTCAGCACTTTTCTCACATCATGTTTTAATTTTTCTTTTGTGATTATCAAATATGCTAGTGTTGAGAGCTGCCTTCTGAATTTGATTGCTGGAATGCAAAATATAAGAGGTAAAAAGAAAAGTGATCCAGGATTACAAAAAATAAAACAAAACAAAACAAAACAAAAAAAAAAACAAAAAACAAAACAAAACCCAAAAGAAAACATCTTGAAGACCCAGAAAAGGAACTGGAGGGAAGGGATGCTGCCCAGAGGGACCTGGACAGGCTTGAGAGGTAGGATCATGCAAACCTCATGAAGTTCAACAAGGCTGAGTGCAAGGCCAAGTTCAGATAAATGGAGGCAATCCCATGCAGAAATACAGGCCAGGAGATGAGTGGATTGAGAAAAGCCCCACAGAGAAGGACTTGCGGGTATTAGAGAATGGAAAACAGAGTATGACCGAGCAATATGTGCTCGCATCCCAGAAGGCCAACCATATCCTGGGCTGCATCAACAGAAATGTGGCCAGCAGGTCGAGGGAGGTGATTGTCCCCATCTACTCCACTCTCATGGGACCTCACCTGGAGTACTGCGTCCAGCTCTGAGGTTCCCAACATAAGGAGGACATGGACCTGCTTGAGCAGGTCCAGAGGAGGGCCATGAAGATGATCAGAGGGCTGGAGCCCTTCCCTTATGAGGACAGACCGAGAGAGTTGGGGTTGTTCAGCCTGGAGAAGAGAAGGCTCCAGGGAAACCTTACAGCAGCCTTCCAGTACTTAAAGGGGTCCTGCAGGAAAGATGGGGAGGGACTCTTTATCAGGGAGTGTAGTGATAGGACAAGGGGTGATGGTTTAAAACTCAAAGAGGGTAGATTCAGGTTAGATATGATGAAGAAATTCTTTACTGTGAGGGTGGTGAGACACTGGAGCTGGTTGCCCAGAGAAGCTGTAGCCCCTCCCTGGCAGTGTTCAAGGCCAGGCGTGTAGGTGTTGGAGAACGGCTTGCAGAGAGCAAGGCCATGGGTCTCTGCAGGAGCTGGTCACAGCCACCTGAGGTAAACAGAGGAAAAAACCCAGGGTACAGTTATGCCTAACAAAGGACTGTTATGTTAACAAAGAGCGAAACCGAGGTACACAATGGCCTTGATGGTAAAAACAACCTTGAGAAAAAAAGGCAGGCCAGAAGAGGGAAGATGTTGTGACATATCTAAAATGCCACAAAGGGCTGGGACATTATAATGTAGCCTTTTAGATGTATCCAATAGATTTGTGAGTAGTATGCATGGTTATTGTAGAGTGCTTATATAAGGTGTGATTTCTTTCAATAAAGTTGAAGCTTGCTCTATCATTCACATTGAATCGGCTGCTTGCTTCCTCCGCCCGCCACAGGACGGGGGTTTGAGCAACCTGGTCTAGTGGAAGGTGTCCCTGCCCATGGCAGGGGGGTTGGAACTAGATGATTTTGAAGATCCCTTCCAACCCAAACCATTCTACAATTCTATAATTCTATAATTCTATGAAATATTTTAGCAAACAGAACGTTTGTTCCTATCTCAAATACAATTCACAGATCTAACAGGAAATAGTTCTTCGTCTTTTCTTAAGTTTATCAAATATTTTCTTTGATCTTTACCTATAAAAAAAAAATATATATGTAATGTTCTCTTCTCTATCCATTTTCCCCATTTTGAATAAAATAACACACCCTGCAACTGAATCCGTAAAGTCAAGAATTTATCTGTATTATGTTGTATACTCAAATTTGTTTTGGAAATAAAAAATATTAAATAAATAATATAATCCTTCCTATAGTTTTGCTATTAATCTTTTTTTTATGGTCATTGAAAATGACCTTTTTCTCTGTGTGAGTGAGTGGCTGATGTGATCATAATGCTGAAAAACAGAGGAAAAAAACAAGCATCCTTGAAAGGGAGATCTGTCTCCCAAACAAAGCTTTAGGAAGTTGTATGAATTATTACACATTGCACTGAATTCTGTCTTAATTGAAAATATAATTAGGAATTAACACCTTTTAAAGCAAATGTGTTAATCAAGTGTTTTCAAAACTGATTGTGAAAAAGAAAAAAACACACCTTGTGGCCAAGGAAGATAAAGAGAGTGTGTGTTTGCAGGGGTTATTGTACAGCAGGAAAAACAACTCAGAAAATGGCACATCATAAGATAAGAGAAGCTTCACATCAACTCTTTTATCTTTTCCTGCTACACCCATAGCTCTTCCTGCTAATTCACGTTCTCACACTTGCATCTAGTGAAATCTGTATGTAACAATTATTTTCTACAAAGACAGAATGTCAGTTTATGGTACAAATACTATTGATTTACCAGTAGGCAGTTCTGACAGATCCAGATGTGTCAATGTGAAAACAAGAGCGAAGACAGCCCTTTGTGTTGAAAAGATAAAGGCTCCCTTTATTGCACAGCTATGAGAAAGAGATTCCTTTAAAGTGAATGTCCCCTTTGAAGTTTTTTGCTCAGTAAAAAGATAGGCATTCCAAGATTTAAAAAAAAAAAAATGCACTGTCCAAGTTTTTTATTGTTTGGGGTTTTGTTTGTTTGCTTGCTTTTTAAATTAGGATTTGACAAGCCATGCATCCATGGACTTGTGAATTTTTAAGTGTTTTATCATCTCTCTCTCTTGTCAGGATTAATTTGTAGTGGTACTTATGTTTCCATACGGTAGAGAGGAGAAGGGTACCAATATTTTAATATATATGTGAAAGATGAGCAAGATATGGACTAGAAAAAAAGAATTTTAATAGATTCATATTATATAATGTTTGGAAATCCTGGTTTACTTGGACTGGTGCAAAACCTTTCAAATTTGGCAAAGAAGATTTAAACCATATAATGTAAAATATTTTGTAGCTACTATTATTGATGAATAGGTTTTGCTAGAAGTCTGTTTCGATTTTGTTGGACAAATTTTACAGTGAGATAAGATCACAGCTTTTAATAGGATGCAGAACATATGTTAAGTTAGATTAGAGCACAGTCAGACATTCTATAAGGTGAGTGATGCTTTAGACCTACCTGGGTCTTCAATGGTACAGGAATATGAGAGGCAACATTATTATTTCTGATGATGGAAGATGGAAAAATCTGAGCACTTGTAATAAGCTAGTGTCCTTTTATTAATATTAAAATTGATATAATAATAATTAATAATTAATATTATTAATAATATTAATAAACTAATAATAATTAAAATTCATCTAATTTTTGTTAAAAATGAGAAATACTTGAAGAATTATGCTATTTTGGGCCTAATTGGAAAAGACTAAGGAAATTAAAAGTATTCTGTTCTTTTACATCTTCTTTCCTTATCAAGAGACAGAGAGGTTATGAAATGCAATAGGTTTTCCAGACTCTCCTTGTTCCTGTGCAGGTGACAAAAAACTTCCCAATGTATTTGGCATGTGAAAAGACTGAACCTTTTCTTTGCTACAAATTTCCTAAATTTCCTAGACTATTACTTTTGCTTTTTCCAGCGTTACATTTTGAGTAGCAGGAACTCTCTGGGCTCAGCTTTACCTTCCAGGAACATTTGTTCCCTTCTCGGTGGTGATTTTGTAAGAAAATGTAGTACAGACTAGAATTATGAAATGTTTTCTTCTGTCACCATGTAAAGAGACACCCTGCTAGTCACTTAGCTTCTGTCAGAAGACTTTTGTGGCCTTACCTCTTCTCTTGCCTGAACATAGTTTAGTTCTTTCTTCATTTTGTCTTCTTCAAACCTGTTCTTACCCTTGATTTCAGCAGGTATATATAAATTGGTTGCAATATAACTAGACAATTGATTTTCTTTTGCATTTATACATGCAGGAATGAATGTCTCGGATGTACACAAATTATATAAATCATCTTCCATTTTGAAAAATATTCTGGCATTTATATACAAGAAGAACAAGATGGGAAGAAAAAAACAAAACCAACTTAGGGAGTAGGGCCAATATACCTTTTTATTTTACAGGGAAGGATAGGTAATTCAGTATAATTCTGTGCAAATATAAAACATTAATCCCATTAAGTACAAGAAAGTGATATACTGTGTGCTCTGAAGAGGCTTATTCTTTTAAAGGTTATGAAATAATTGGGTTCACAGGGAAACAAACAAACAAAAAAGATAAAAGTAATAAATTGGCAGAGCAACAATTTATGGATCCAACTTTGTTTTTTATTTCACTGCAGTAGCCCAATTGACTTCAATAGGGTCTGACTAGACTTCCACTTGCCTGCCAAAGAAAAGAATTTCTCCCATGCCAGGAACAACCAATTCAATTCACAAACACACAGCATGCAAGTACTCTGAACTCCTGGGAGCACAGAGAAAAGCTTTGTATTTGACAGAAGGAGTCTGACCAGCAGAAAATGAGTTTGGAAAACAGCTGTGGCTCTTAATATTTAAAGAAGCGTCCCATTTAGATAAGTCAAACCAGAAATTGATGAGTCTTCACTACTGTGGATTGGCAATTTTTTCCCCTCCCAAAGATCAGGGAGCACCTTCAGTGTTACTTTAGAGGGAATATTTTGATAAAGAGCCTGACTTATGTTGTGTTTTGGGAAAAGCGTTAAGGAAACAGTTGAGGAACAAGGCACATACTGCGTTTCAGCTATTCCCAGCTCTTTTTCAGTGTGCTGGTGTATTGGGTCTGGCTGAACTGGAATCGGTTTTCCCCTATAGCAGCCCTCACGGTGCTGTGGTTTATGTTGGGAGCTGGCAGGGTGTTGATAGCACCCTGGTGTTGTGGCTGCTGCTAAGCAGTGCTTACACAGCACCAAGGCTCTTTCTGATATTTTCCCCAGTGGGACGGGGTGGGCAAGATCTTGGGAGGGGACACAGCCAGGACAGCTGACCCAAACCGACCAAAGGGATATTCCATACCATATGACGTCTGCTCAGTATAAAGCTGGGAGAAAGGAGGAAGGGGGTGGGGTCACCCTTGGTCCTCCGAGGCAACTACTACGCGTATGGGAGCCCTGCTTCCTGAGAAGGCCCGACATCGCCTCTTCATGGGAAGTAGAGAATAAATCTGTTTGCTTTTGCTTCCGCGCGCGGACTTTTGCTTTGCTTTGCTTATATTAAAACTGCTTTTGTTTCACCCACAAAGGTTCGTTTATCTTCTTTCCCCTCTTTACCCTGTTGAGAAAACAAAGGGAAGGGGGGGGGGGGGGAAGTGATAGAGCGACTTGGTGGGTACCTGGCATTTAGCCAGAGTCAAACCATCACAGTCTATTCTGGCGCCCAACGTGGGGCAAAACAACGGCAGTTTTATATTAAATGTGCTGTAGCTATAGTAGTTATTAAGCAACAAGCTCTTGTACTAGTCACGGGCTTGTTTATTGCGCTGCTTATCTTTATTTTGTTAAGCTTGAGAACATGCTGCAAGAAATCGGGAACATCATGAGTGGTTTTATTTTGCAGGCTCCCGAGGTACTTAGTCATCCTTATGTTAGTTCATTGATACTCTTTATTAATGCTGTTCGCCTGTTGTGGGTTGTGTAGAGCTCGGTATGCTCTTGGTGTAAGAGAACGCAAATTTTGAGTGAATCGGTGCCAAAATGTGCTCTAAGGCGGCCTGTTCCTGGGTGGCAGGGAGAGTGGAAGGAGTTGGGCAGATTCCTAGGACGGTTATCACCTCCTGTACCCTGGGATCTCACCCCTGAACAGGCAAGCAACCCCACAAAATTGACACATCACCTGATAGAGGGGTGTCTTGCCTATCCCAATGAGAATCAGCAACTTCTAGCACTTTACTGGGGCCTGGCCTGTGCTTATCGAGCTGCAGTTCAGCACTCTCAAAGGGCTGTGGTTGACATGGGAACTCAAACAATAACAACAACAGAGATTGCCCCAGTAGTAAAAAAGAAACAATGGACAAGGAGAACAACAGGCCCATACCCTCGATTAATAAGGGAGGAGAAAGAGGATGAAGAAGCTGGTCCTTCAGCAAAGGTATCAGAAGAGGGAATAACAGAACTGAAACAGGAGGCAGAAACTACCCGGTCCCTGACGTCATCAGAACTGCGAGATCTGCGGAAAGACTACTGCCGCCAGCCGGGTGAGCGGATCGCTGCCTGGCTGCTGCGATGCTGGGATAATGGGGCAGATGCTCAACAGCTGGAAAGTAAGGAAGCCCAACAGCTGGGCTCCCTTGCTAGAAATCGAAGAATTGAAAGGGGAATTGGAAAAGAGACAGCAATTTGCAGTCTGTGGAGACGGCTCCTTTCAAGTGTTAAAGCAAGGTATCCTTTTAAGGAAGATCTTATGGACCACACCCCAGGGAAGTGGGCTACTGCAGATGAAGGTGTCCAGTACCTAAGAGAATTAGCAGTGATGGAAGTCATCTATGGTGATCCAGATAATGATGAAGCCCCTAAAAATCCAGAGGATGTCCCATGCACACGGGCCATGTGGAGGAAGGTGATTAAAGGTGCACCATCCTCGTATTCTGCCGGCTTGGCCGCAATGTACTACCCAGAAATGGATGGGGGAGAAGGACTAAGATGTACACCAACTGTAGAGGCAGTCTCTTCCTGGCTTCAGAACTTTGAAGAGAGTCTTGGTACCTCCTCATCTCTACGGGTGAGTGCCCTGGATGTTAGGAGCTCCCCAAGAAATCATTTCTCTTCTGTCCCAGTCAGGGGGAAAGGAAAGCCAAGGCACATGACACGTGGCGAACTCTGGTTCTTCCTGCGTGACCAGGGGGAGGACATAAGGAAGTGGGATGGTCAACCCACCTTTAAGTTGGAAGCACGTGTACATGAATTGCGAGGAAAGACCCCTGCCAACAAAAAGACATCTAAGAAGGTTGTTAATGTAGCTGGTGTAAAACCACAAGGAAGTAACCAGCGATCTCCCAGATACAGAAAGACTGAGATCACCTCCCTTGATCCTGAAGAAGGAACCTCTGGCCTGGCACGGCAAGAGTCAGACAGTGAGTACTCCGACCAAGAACAGGAACAGAGGGCCCCTGCCTCCAGCCAGGAGGAGGAAAGGGATGATCGGGTATATTGGACAGTGTGGATTCGATGGCCTGGCACATCAAATCCACAGAAGTACCAGGCTCTAATTGACACCGGGGCACAATGTACACTAATGCCGTCAAGTTATAGAGGGGCAGAACCTATGTGGATCTCAGGAGTGACAGGGGGCTGTCAAGAACTATCGGTATTGGAGGCTGAGGTTAGCTTGACTGGGGACAAGTGGGAAAAACATCCCATTGTAACTGGCCCAGAAGCCCCTTGCATCTTGGGCATTGACTATCTCAAGGGGGGATACTTCAAAGACCCAAAAGGATACCGATGGGCTTTTGGTGTGGCCAGTGTGAATACAGAAAAGGTAAAACAGTTGTCTAATCTGCCTGGCCTCTCAGAAGATCCTTTTGTTGTGGGACTGTTGCAAGTTGAAGAACAACAGGTGCCAATTGCTATGAGGACCGTGCACCGACGGCAGTATCGTACAAACCGAGACTCTCTGGCTCCCATCCAAGAATTGATTCGTCAACTGGAGAACCAAGGTGTCATCAATAAGACACATTTGCCTTTTAATAGCCCAATATGGCCAGTGCGAAAGTCTGACGGAGGGTGGAGGTTAACAGTAGACTATCGTGGCCTGAATGAAGTGACGCCACCACTGAGTGCTGCTGTACCAGATATGTTAGAGCTCCAGTATGAACTGGAGTCAAAGGCAGCCAAGTGGTACGCCACAATTGACATTGCCAATGCATTCTTTTCAATTCCTTTGGCAGAAGAGTGCAGGCCACAGTTTGCTTTCACGTGGAGGGGTGTCCAGTATACCTAGAATCGACTGCCCCAGGGGTGGAAGCACAGCCCCACTATTTGTCATGGACTAATTCAAACTGCACTGGAAAAGGGTGATGCCCCTGAACATCTACAATACATTGATGACATCATTGTGTGGGGCAATGAGGCAGAAGAAGTGTTCAAAAAAGGACAAAGAGTAATTGAGATTCTTCTGAGAGCTGGGTTTGCCATAAAGAAAAGCAAAGTCAAAGGACCAGCACGAGAAATTCAGTTCTTGGGAATAAAATGGCAAGATGGACGCCGTCATGTGCCATTGGATGTTGTCAACAAAATAGCAACTATGTCTCCACCGACCAACAAGAAGGAAACACAAGCTTTCCTAGGACTTGTGGGATTTTGGAGGATACATATTCCAGGTTACAGTCAGCTTGTGAGCCCTCTCTATCAAGTGACCCGAAAGAAGAACAATTTTCAGTGGGGTCCTGAGCAGCAACAAGCCTTTGAGCACATCAAACAAGAGATAGCTCGAGCGGTAGCTCTTGGGCCTGTTCGGACAGGACCAGCTGTGCAAAATATACTTTACACATCGACTGGGGAGCACGGACTCACATGGAGCCTCTGGCAGAAGATACCAGGTGAAACTCGAGGTCGACCATTAGGATTTTGGAGCCGGGGATATCGAGGATCAGAAGCCCACTACACTCCGACTGAAAAGGAGATACTGGCAGCATATGAGGGGATTCGAGCTGCTTCAGAAGTTGTTGGTACAGAAGCACAGCTCCTCTTGGCACCACGGCTGCCTGTATTACATTGGATGTTCAAAGGAAACATCCCTTCCACACACCATGCAACCAGTGCTACCTGGAGTAAACGGGTCGCGTTAATCACGCAACGGGCTCGACTGGGGAAACCCAACCATCCAGGGATCCTGGAAGAGATCATGGACTGGCCAGAAGGTAGAGATTTTGGAGTGCGGCCTGAGGAGGTGGCTCGTGCCCAAGAGGCACCGCCATATAACGAGTTACCAGAAGATGAGAGGCGTTATGCTCTCTTTACTGATGGATCCTGTCGTGTGGTAGGAAGCCATCGGAAGTGGAAAGCTGCTGTGTGGAGTCCCACAAGACAAGTCGTTGAGGCCACTGAAGGAGAAGGAGAGTCAAGTCAGTTCGCAGAAGTAAAAGCGATCCAACTTGCCCTAAAGATTGCTGAACGGGAAAAGTGGCCAGTATTATATCTCTACACGGACTCCTGGATGGTGGCTAACGCCCTGTGGGGGTGGCTACAGGAGTGGAAGAAGACAAATTAGCAGCGCAGAGGTAAACCCATCTGGGCTGCTGCATTGTGGCAGGACATTGCTGCCCGAGTAGAAAACGTGGCTCTAAAGGTGCGTCATGTAGATGCTCATGTGCCCAAAAGGCGTGCCACTGAAGAACACCAAAACAATGAGCAAGCAGACAAAGCTGCCAAAATTGAAGTAGCTCGGCTTGACCTGGACTGGGAGCGTAAGGGTGAGCTGTTTGTAGCTCGATGGGCCCATGAAACATCAGGGCATCTTGGCAGAGATGCAACGTACAGATGGGCTCGTGATCGAGGGGTGGACCTGACCATGGAGGCCATCTCACAGGTCACTCACGAATGTGAAACATGTGCTGCAATCAAGTGAGCCACACGAGTAAAGTCTCCCTGGAAAAGAGGGCGATGGCTGAGTTTTCAATACGGTGAGGCCTGGCAGATTGACTATATTGGACCACTGCCACGAACACGCCAAGGCAAGCGCTACATACTCACCATAGTAGAAGCAACTACGGGTTGGCTAGAAACGTACCCTGTAAATCATGCCACTGCCCGAAATACCATCTTGGGTCTTGAAAGGCAAATTTTATGGCAACATGGTACTACTGAAAGAATCAAGTCAGACAACGGGACCCATTTTCAAAATAATCTTATAAACTCCTGGGCAAAGAAACATGGCATTGAGTGGGTGTATCACATCCCTTATTACCCACAAGCATCTGGAAAGATTGAAAGATATAATGGACTGTTGAAGACTATGTTGAGAGCATTGGACAATGGAGGATGGAAGCATTGGGATATAAATTTAGCAGAAGCCACTTGGCTAATTAATACCAGAGGATCTGTTAACCGTCCTGGGCCTGCCCAAACAAACCCCCTTCATACTGTGAGAGGAGATAAGGTCCCTGTAGTACACACAGGGAGGTGGCTGGGGAAGGCAGTGTGGATTGCTCCTCCCTTGGGAAAAGGCAAGCCCACTCGTGAGATTGTCTTTGCTCAGGGACCTGGATGTACTTAGTGGGTAATGCGGGAGGATGGGACTACTCAGTGTGTGCCTCAAGAACATTTAACCATGGGGGGAAAGTAATCTGTGGGATGAGTTGTATGTTGCAGGAAGTGATGGAGGAAGTAGGAACGATGAAGAGTGAACCAGACACGTGCAATGACGACCCAAACCTAGCCGGTGCTGGAGTCCAACGGTCAAGCATACTTCTGTCCTGAGCATCTATCTTGACAGATGGAAGCCAAGACACTGAACATCTGAAGAAGTGAAGAAAGCTTATGGAATAGATAAATGAATATTATGTGGGACCTGGGCATAACGTAAATGGTATGGAATAAGGGGTGGAGACTGTATTGGGTCTGGCTGAACTGGAATCGGTTTTCCCCTATAGCAGCCCTCACGGTGCTGTGGTTTATGCTGTGAGCTGGCAGGGTGTTGATAGCACCCTGGTGTTGTGGCTGCTGCTAAGCAGTGCTTACACAGCACCAAGGCTCTTTCTGATATTTTCCCCAGTGGGACGGGGTGGGCAAGATCTTGGGAGGGGACACAGCCAGGACAGCTGACCCCAACTGACCAAAGGGATATTCCAGACCATATGACGTCTGCTCAGTATAAAGCTGGGAGAAAGGAGGAAGGGGGTGGGGTCACCCTTGGTCCTCCGAGGCAACTACTACGCGTATTGGAGCCCTGCTTCCTGAGAAGGCCCCACAGCGCCTCTTCATAGGAAGTAGAGAATAAATCTGTTTGCTTTTGCTTCCGCGCGCGGACTTTTGCTTTGCTTTGCTTATATTAAAACTGCTTTTGTTTCACCCACAAAGGTTCGTTTATCTTCTTTCCCCTCTTTACCCTGTTGAGAAAACAAAGGGAAGGGGGGGGGAAATGATAGAGCGACTTGGTGGGTACCTGGCATTTAGCCAGAGTCAAACCATCACAGCTGGGAAATACTGTCAAAGAAAAAGCATTAAACAATGTGATAAACTTTAGTCATAGTTGCAGCTACAGACTCAGGAATCTGTCTTCATGTTCTCAATATCATCTCAAAGATTTACTAGCTCTTGGCACAGCAGTCATCCAAGGCTGCACTATCCATGTATACTCCCTGGAGGTGTCCACACTGCCATCAGTAGAATGAAGACAACCTTGACAGCAACCTTGACTGCATGAGGTGAGTGCCAAACAGCTTGCCTTTCACCTTTTTTCCCAATAATGCTCCTGAACTTTTATGAACCTTATGTGATAAATAATGGGTTTGAATTCAGAAGTGATTTTTAGTATCAGAAAATTAATAAACAGTGGTAAGTGTTGGTAAAAGCAAAATGTTCCAAGAAAATTCCATTTGAAAAGTATGTTCAATAAGTTATTTCACAAATAACATGCTTGTGAATTATTTAACAGTGTTCTAAAGGTAGTATTAGAAAATTGTTCCAGAATAGCTCTACTTTCTTTAGATAATCATAAATAACTTTGGTAGAACATTTTTTGTTGTGTTTTTTTGGGGGAATTT
The DNA here is from genome assembly GCF_965140245.1 of Athene noctua. Taxonomy (NCBI): domain Eukaryota; kingdom Metazoa; phylum Chordata; class Aves; order Strigiformes; family Strigidae; genus Athene; species Athene noctua. The sequence continues at coordinate 185,276,183 of NC_134037.1, forward strand.
TTTTGTGTTTGTTTTTTAAATAAAGAGCTTTGTGCATGTCTGGTTTTGATGGCTGATAAATATTGCATCTAGTGATGGGACCATACATTTTGTATATTATTATTGCTTTACTATATTTAAGAGTGAATTCTTATCCTCATTCATTCATTTCAGTGTTTTCTCCAACGGTATATTTTATCAAGATTTATAGTGTCACAATTGCTAACATGGTTATTAGAGATATCATATCAAGATTTACATTCCTTTGTTGTTACACTACAGAACAAAACACTTTACTGCTTAAATTTAAATATGCATCATGCACAGAGCCAACACTTTTGTATCAGATGAAAGTAAAAGAAAGTAGCATATGATATTTATGCTCTGCTATTATTAGCATGTCACCATATTTAAATACTGATTTGGTATTTGACCAAAGGAGAACATTGCATGAAATAAATAGTTAGTTTCTCTCTACAGTATAAGAGGGGAACTAAGTGTCCCAGCAGACGGCACACTGAAAATGACATGTCTAGAACCATCTGGACAATATGGAAAATTATGATCCTGCATTAGAAATCATAGTTCTTTACAATCCCACTTCTCACAGTGGCTCCTCCATCCACAGACAGAATTGTTTCCTGAGGAGAAGTACTCAGAAACATTTTTGGAAAATGGAGTAGAACTGGACTTCATTTTCTGTCAAAAGTCACAGGTGACTGGGAGAACTTCCTCATCTCAGAAGAACAGGCTGTCTTTCTGGTCTTTCAGGACCTGGACTACGCTGGAAATTCAGAAGCTGCCTTTCCCCCGTCTTTCCTACTTTTGAAATCCTTAGACAGCTAGTGTGGCATGCAAAGAAGATGCACAAGTGTGCTCTCCTACTGGGAAAAGCATGTGTTGAACAAACAGGTTGAGACCTATTTGTCTACTTTTAGTGTGGAGACAGCAAATGCACATATAGATCTTATGTTTAGCCAGCTGTCCAACCACATCTGTAACTCCCTGCTCCTCTCCCTGTTCAGTTGCTCCTGTGTCCTGAAAGTTGCCTTCAACTTGATGTCTCTATTTGGAGTGTACCCTTTTTTTCCTCTTCAGACCAGTCATATACTGCTTTAGCCAAGCACCATCAGTGCCCAGGTCTCTGCGGGTTGGTGTTGGTCAAGAATAAGAGTTAGTCGTTGGTGTAGACATAGGAAGAATATTGATTTCTTGGGAAGAAATACTCAGTTCTCTGCATGATTTGCCCTTCCTCAAGGTTAAAGGTGCTCTTCGTGTCATTATTTCTCCAGGACAAAACTCTGAAGAGGGATAGTCAAGGAAAATGAAGGAGTGGTGTATTTCCTTTTTAATACTAATTCTGAAAAAATTATGATAGTTATAGACCAATGACCATTACAGGCAGAAAGATCTCCTGGAACAACCCAGGTTGTGTACTATGATTTCTTTCCTAGATACTTTTGTTTAGGGGTGGTCTGCTTTTTTTGTTTGTTTGATTTTTTTTGTTTGTTTTTTTTGTTTTTATGATGATGTTATGCTTTACTTTAAAAAGCAACAAAATTCAAGAAGCGATACTTTGGTTCATGGATACTGATCCTGGGACAAGGCTTTATGCTGTCTTCTCTTGTACTGATGCATTCCAGCACTTCTGCAGCTAAGGAGAATGAAGAAACAAAAGGAAGCAGGGAGCACTTTTTTGCACCTCACCAGTATAGGAGTACATAAGTACTAAGTACTAATAAGAAATAAGTACTAAATACTTGTATGTGAGGTGTAAGAACGGTTCATAATTTCTTTCATGTACTGCTTCAATGCTAAATGACCATAGATGGCAGAAGTTCCTTTCAGAACAAGGTTTGAAACAAGATTTAAAGATTAGAATTTACTGAATTGTACTGCTGATCAAACAGAAACAGAATGGCATCTAATTTACTTCTATTTGGCCTTCTGTAGCAATACAGAAGTAAAAAGCTATTATTATTCTTATTTTATATCTCTTTAATCAACTGACTTATACGAAAGGACTTCTATAAAATTACTTCATACCCAAGAAATAACGAGGAGGAAATTGGTTTTCCGTCTTTTTTATTCAGATACTTCTTATAGTATCGATGACGGAAATATCAAACCTGCTGTGCCCCTGAGGGCACCCCCATCCCCGCCTGTCCCTGCCAGCGCCCCGGGCTCCCCCCAGGGTGCGCAGGCCCCGGACCCCCGTGAGCCCCCCGGGCCGTCAGCGCCTGCCCCAGCGCCGCCGCAGCAGGGCCGGTCTCCAGCTCCCCACAGCCCTGCCCTGCCCGGCCATGGCCCCCGCCGAGCCGGGCCCACCCGCGGCCCCACGGCCCAGCCCGGCCGCCGCCCGGCCCCGGCCCCAGGGACGGGCCCGATGCCGGGGCTGGGGCTGCCCCGGGCCCCCGGGGCCCTGCGCCGGCCCGCGGCTGGGACGGGCCCGGAGCCCCACGGGGAGCCCTAACCAGCCCTGACGTGCCCTGAGTACAGCTTAACGCTGCTTGGAAGCTGAATTTGTAAGGGCAAACTTTGTATTACTTTATCCTTTAAAATAACTGGACAAGGAGATGTCTAAGGACCTTTTCACATTGCTTTTACACCATACCACCAGCTCCAGAGAGACAAGTTTCATCCAGATGTATACACCATCTCAGCAAGCATTTCCAGTTCTTTTGTAGAACTTTAAAAAGAATTTAAATGCTTCTTATTATTTTACCGAATTTCTTTATGCCTGCAGGTCAAAGCAGTAAGGCCCTGAGAGGTTGTGATTCACTAATTTTTTATCTTTGCAGACTCTGTTTAGCATTGGATAATGGTGCTCTGGGCAGAAAAGACAAAAAAATAGTCTATTCTTCTTGGTTTACAGATTAAATATATCACAACTGTTTACTTCTACTGGCACTTTTGAAAAATTATTCCCGAGGAGAGATGTAGTGGTTAAAAATTATGCTGGAGGGGTGGCATGTAGGTCCTGGTGCACTGAAGGACTATTGCCAGAGCATCTCTCTGCTTTTCTATTTGTGCAGCTCTGCCGGGGATGGATTTACAAATATTTTTGCTCAAGGCACAGAGGAAACACAGAAAGCGAAAGAGAAAGAAGGTGTTGAAGTATTGGCAGGGAGAAGCCATTTTTTGTTTGTTTTGTTTGTTGGTTTTTTTTTTTTTTTTTTCCCAGTGAATCTGTAGAGCACAAAAAGAGTAAATCAGCGGTAATGCAAGTGAGGTGTAAATCTGATAAACAGCAGTAGTCTTTTTCTAGTGGATCAGTCTCTTTGAATTTCAGCTTCCTTTCCATCAGAGCTATAAAAGTTAAAACACATCCTGTGAAACATGAATTCAAGCTAAAAGTCAGAAGGAAAGTGCACTTCCTTCCTTCCAGAGAGAGGGCAACACCAAGAGTGAACAGGCACTTGGATGGATATTTGCCTTCAGATGGGTAGCTTGACTGAAAATATAATAGAAGAACTCATTATGTAGCTTCTGTGAAAACAACTGAGGAGATAGTTCTTTACAAGGAAAAAATAAATAAAAACCTGATAATAATGAATACATAGTTAATTAGTAGAAAAGACGAGAACTTTATGGTTCATCTTAGCTAGTGGTCCTGAGGCAATTTAGTTGTTAATATTACAGCTTTGGTTTCTGTTACTGCCTAATGAATCTGAATACTTGTGACAATACTTGCAATTTTTTCAAATTCAAGGTTTCTTTCTGTTCAGAAGAGAAAACGTTCTCACAAAAATTACAGTCATAAGTAGTAAATAATGCGATAGTGTTACATTAGAGATTCATCCAAGTTCTTGAGGTTGTATTTAATTATTAACAACTTTAAGCTCAGTTACCACTGAAAATTATTGAAGCAGTCCTTTACTCTTTTTGTTATTTATTCAAAACTAACTTTGCAATGTCTGAATTTTGGAAATATGTACAGTTGGTATTTAATAAAATTTAAATTAGAAGAATAAAATCTGGTTTTATACACATCTCAGCAGAAGACAAAAACAAGGAAATGTGTTGTCATTTAGAAATGTTCACCAACAAGTCTTGACCTGTTTAATCCTTTCCAGAACAGAAATTAGAGTAGAAAGACATTCTTTTTCTGAACTAGGAGAGTAAAACATGTCTCACTAAAGCTTGTCTATATAGTTCTATGTTCCTGCCTATCTTGGCTTCACCCAGAGGTGCTAGATGACCTAGATTCCCTAGTTTAGTTAGGATCTACTGAAAGATGTTATTGTTTGTCAATACAGAGATTTTTTTAGTACATATATGCTACAGTAATTGCCAGTGCAACTCTTGTTTAAAAATATGTCCCAAACTTGAAATAAATCTGCTAGATTATGATGGAAATTAGAAAAAAATTATCAATATTTCTGCTTAGCTCAGTAGATTCCATATATTAGTCAGCTGCCAACAGAGTACTCTGCTGATCTGATATGCACAGATATTTACCAGAGCGTGTTCACATGGTCAGCAGATTTGCACTGGATACATGCCAGAATGAGAGCTGAAAATTCACACTGAAATGTTAATTGCCATCCTCAGTTTTTGCCATGTTAGCATATACATTTACAATTGTTCCCTGCATAATGTTTACCTGGGACATATATTTTGAGTGGTAGACACTGAATTTTTCCAAAACATAAAGGAATTTCAGATATCTGTATCCATTTTACCATCATCTTATTATTTGCTGCCTACAACACATCAGGCCCTCTCTGTGCCATATTGTATTTCTGCAGAATCTCTTTTCATATACAGATTTTTATATAAAAGCATGTTCAACAGTCCTTTCATTTCAAATACTCAGTTGCATGCAAAATTATATGTATAAATTTAGTAAAAAGAATAAAGTTCTGTGTGCAATTTGCAAATTACCATAATTCATAATTTCTCAAATTGTCATCTTTACCATGTTTTTGTTTGTGGGGGTTCTTTTGCATTCACTCTTCTGCTTTTTGTCTGCATAAATTATGTTTGTACTTGCAACAATTTAGTCCTAAATGATTATGACTGTACTGTGGTGGCCTATTGAAACAGAACGTAATCTATGAGCATGTGACCAAGCATGGTACTCAATCCCTTTTTATACACAAAAAAAATTACTGGTGACATGTAATTAAAAGCAAACTTTACCTTTTGACTTTAATTCTCTGCAGAAATATTTTACCAGTAATCTTAGCAAGTCTTGAGAAGCATTTAGCTTTTTATTTGAAATGTGAATTAACGGGGTATTATTTTTTTAACATTATCAGGTTTTATATTAACAAATAAATACAATTTTTTAGAAAAATTTTATCCTTAACTTGTCAATCAGTCTAGTAAAAAAAAACAAACAACCCAACACATTATTTTTATATTTAAATACATTAATAAATTCATCCAGAGGAAAATTTTTCTAAGCCACCTCCTTGTTTTGTATAGACTTACATAGTACATTAGGACATCTGTCTGTCTCTCTCCCTCTCGAAGATGCTGAAAAGCTCACTGTCTGAGATTAAATACAGTTGAAAATGTATTCTAAATGTATTTTAATTACCTTAAGAGTGTGATTTAAACCCAGGGACATCAGAAAGTAATTCAGATGCAAAGTTGAGAACACTTTGGTCTTTACTTAAGTGTATCCATACATGCACAATTAATTTCGACTATTCAGTTGCCATTGTACAACTTGTGACCACAAGGACAAGAAAAATCTGTATTTTATTAAATAACCAAAAAGGGTTACTTGGAATAAAACCAAAATATCTGCAGTTTAAGATGTGACAAGGCTCTATGTACCACTTTAGAGAGCATTTTAAATTATCAACTAATAGCCATCACTCAAGCTGAGGTAATGATGGGACTGATATAATGCCCAGTGCAAGCTAATACAGAATATCGTTTGGGAGGATGATACTGATTAGGAAGGACAATATTTCTGTTCAGATACACATATTTCTTGATTGTTAGCTGTGAAGAAAAAGAAAATGCAGATAAAACAAAACTGAATTTAATGGGGGTTTTGGTGTATCTGTTCACTTTTGGTGCTCATTTCAGTGTGGCCATTTTTCCCCTAAAATTATTGTCGTAGCATTTGTAAATAAATCTTTTACGGCAAAACATACTTTTAAGGCCAGCACTGCCAAACCAGGGGATATTAAAGCAGGTGCTCACAATCACAATGCATAGAAGGTGTAAATACTATTTTTAAGGGCTGTTTTAAGACTTCTTGACAGCTGAGTCTGATCCTGTGCAGGGTTGGGATTGGGAAGCAAAATGGTTTAGGTGTCTCTTACTGGTACTTAGTTTGTGTTAATATAGTTAATCCAAATTGGTGTTCTGGACGAGGTTCCCATGAGTTTACTTCACCTTTCCAGTTTAAGCTCCTTTCACTCTTTATGCTTCCATATTGCTTTTCTTTGATTCTTGAAGGAAAACACATTGAAGAATAAAAAAGGACCAAGTGAACTTCCCAAGTTTTGCCTGCTGCAACAAGAAAATGATTTATAAGGAGGACACATTTGAGAACACATCAAAGAATTAATTCATGCTCAGTTGACTTGTATTCGTTTTAGACCAGGTGGTAGCCTAGGTCTTGGGTTTTGTGTGCTATGCATCAGGCTGCAATTAGTAGAAAGAGCCAGTTCGGATTCCTCTCTCAAAGAACTCCTTCGAAGGGAAGGTCCTTCAAAGATGCTTCATTAAAAAGCACCTTCAGAAGCAGTCCTCTGAGCACATCCTTCATCTTCCAGTTCTCAGGCTCTCCTTGCCTGCAAAATGGGTGGCTCTGTTAACCAACTTTCTCTCTGAAGATTTCTATATGTTCAGACAGTTTCAGTCTTTCAACCGTACATAATTTTTTTTTAAATTGAGGAGACAGTCTGTCTACTCTTTTAAATTAAAAGTAAGATCTGCTTTACTTCCTGGTGGATGCAAAAGTTTCTTCGTCAGACTTTGAGTCATGTGTACTTAACTAGATAGTCATACTTAACTCTTAACTAGGTAGTGTACTTTATCAATGAGGGATAAGAATGTCCCCCTTCCCTTTGCTGAGTCATCATTGCACCTTTGTTGGAATGTATTGCCCTCCAGATCAACACACTGTGTCCTTCTGACCATTAAATGTATACATCAGACAAGATTCTGAACTGGATAAATGGTACTAAACATTTGCTATTGACTGTGACCAAAAGTGAATGTAATTAACCACTTCAGGATGACCATGTGTTTGAGGTGAGAGATTCCCATCCTCTTTCTCTTAAACACACCACAAAAAGTAGGATACATAACCTTGCTTACTGGAGAAGTTGTATCAGTGTACCAGAAAGAATGTAAGAACAGGTGCTATGGCAATGCAGGAAGATGAAGAGCAGTCTTTGCAGGCCCCAGAGTAACCATGGCCACATGATTCCTTGTGTAGACACCTCATGTATTTTTCTTGGTTTTCTTTTGCCCCCACCCCTCACATTTTTTTTTTTTTTTCTGTTTCTGAACTGATTTGCCATGTGTTGTTCTTGCTTTTGCGTGTTTTTAACCAAGTATTAGTTGTCTTTTTAGAGGGGTAGTGGGAAATCTAGTATGGCCACATGTTTTTTCCTGTTTGGTTTTTAATAACCATATTAGCTTATTTGCAGTTATACGGTTGTTTTGTTAACTTTTTTTTTTTTTTCTTTTCCTGTGTGGTTTTTATTTCTTGGTCTGTATCTCTTGCTTTGCTATGCTCTAACTGTCAGGTGTTATGTGGTCTTTTTCCTCAGTGGGAACAAATGGGCTTATTCAAAATTTTTTTCCCATACATACTACAATTGTGGGGGCAGGGAAGAAAAGGGGCCTAAAAGCCTAAGAATCATTCAGGGCCAAGGTCTGAAGGAGATAACCAGCATTCAAAAGTTATGAAGAAAACCACTGACTACCTTTTACAGAAGAAGTATTTCTGTTGAGTTTAACAGGGGGTTCTTTTGGCATGTGCCCATCCCTTGGCAAGTAGCTTTCTCAGAGCTGGAACAAAATTACTGAGTTAAAATGGAGGAGAACATATGAGGAAAAAAGGAGTATGAGAACCAGTGCTTTTTTTCTTGAAGGTTTTGGGTTTTGGAGGAAAGGAAAATAACATTTTTTTCAGTTCTTGGTTAGGGAAAAGATTGATTGAAAAAATAAAAAAGTTTACTTTTACTTATTCCAGCCTGTTAGGCTGTATAAATTATAAGAAAGTAACATTTCCACGGGGGATGGCAGAGGACATAGAAACAAATGAAAGTAATGTCTTTTTCTGCTGTGTGAATAGGAAGCCTGCGTACTGCTGCCTGTGAAATCTGTCTTGGATAGCTAATGGCTAGAATAACCAATTTTCTAGGCATGCAGGAATAAGCCTTTTTTATGAGGCTGAGCCAATACTGCAGCTGAGTGAGTGGCTGCAAGCTGGAGTTTTGTGTGCAGCTTGGACCAGGCTGTGTTGTGTCATTGCCCAGCAGACCTAAACAGTACAGGAGGGCATGGTACTGACTCCAAACCTGGTGAAATGGATCATTACTATTTTTACACAGATTATGCAAAATGCTGGTGTTAGACTACCCCCTGGGGTCTCACAGTACTCAGCCAACCAGACGAGCAGTTTATTTTGATGTTGTGAGAGCTCAGGGCCCAAAGGTGTTTGTGATCCTTGGTTGTGCGGGAACTGTGGCATTTATAGGGGGTTGTGATGGTCACGTTGTGCTATCCACACTGAAGATTCCGCACATGGTTCCCAGATGATGTCTCTTGGGGAAAGCAGATCCCAGATTTTCCATGTTTGAAAACCCTTGAACTGTGGGAAATGTTGTGAGTTTATCTGCAGCCAAGGTTTATGGCATCTATAAATCTGCAAAAGAAGCCATCTTCAGGAGGTCATTAACTTTCATTACCACTTGATACATTGCCACTTTTCTTTGCAACATTGATTTTGTGAGAAGCAGATGAATTTGAAGTCTGATTTGTGCTGGAAAGGGTTATCAGGAGCTATGCTAAATGTGCTTACATTGGTCCCAGAACCAGCACTCATTCTGGAACTGACTATTAATATATTATAAACATGTTCTTTAATTGGTGGTTGTGTCCTTTGTATCATCAAGTTTCTCACGACAAGCAGAACCTCCCCTCTTTGTCCCTATTTTGCAATTACCAAGTCCAGTTTTACTGGCAATGTGCTCGGTTTACATTCTTCTTGCAGACATCAATCTTCTGTCAAATCTGCTATTTACAGTGCTTTTTAAATATTATATGCAACATGCTGGTTTCCAATGTGAGACAGTGGATACAAAGAAATAAAAGATAAAACAAAAATGGCAAACATGGTCTGACCATTGTTAGACTTTTGCCACTGATCATAATAGGAAAAGATTCATTTCTGGATGAATTACTCTGAAATCTGACTTACATATTAACCCAGCAGGGAGTCTGGGTAGTCAGACTCTACTGTACCAGACTCCAGTGACTCTCTTATTGTGAAGCACTTTTGTCTCCATGGAATAGAAAGCTTGATGAATTAATCAATTATCAGTTACATTCCCTTACCAGCATTTATTACTATCCACCCTGTTTTTGAGAAAAGGACTTCCTTCTTCACTTAATTTTGTTTTGATTATACCTGTCAATATAGGCAGTGATTGCTGTGCTTATTGACTATAAAAGGATTATATGCCTAGCATTTATGACATATTTATTCCATTTGTCTCATCAGTCTAGCAGGTTGCAGAGGTAAAACAACTCTCAGCTACTTTGTGGTCTGTGCTGATGGGAGTCATGCTTTATGGGCCAATTTATGACTGCTTATGTCCATATTATTCAAGATTGAAATATTCTTGCTGTTGCCATTATTACTGTTAAAGCAATCAGAAGTATATTTCTGGAAGTGGTAAGAAAGATGGCCATTTCTGACAAACGTATGCAGCCAGACCAGGATCACAAAACAACCTCTCTGATGCCACACTTTTAAGAGTTGTCACTCTGCTAGACTTGGCTGTTGCTGATCTCATACAGGTCCTTTGTCTAGTTTCATTACCAACAACTCAAGTGCTAAAGTCAAAACTACCACTGATAGCCACACGCAACATGAATTGTTTTTTGGTCACTCAGTCAAAACTGCCCAGAATATTGTGACTGTACTCAGAGGTGAAACTATTAAAAGTAAACTGCCATGTAGAGAGAGCACTGTAACAGGTTACAAGGCCAACTGCAGGGTATGAAAATTATTTTAACTGATTGCAACTCACTTTTCATACACATATGCCTCCTCTATAGTAATGAAAAATCCTGGCATGGATCTTTCTGGAGAGCCTCTTTAAAAAGCAACATCATTTTCCAGATTAAATTCTTTAAGCAAATGAACAAAAAGAGCACAAGTGTGAGCAATCACAGCAAATAGCTCATTTGCTGAGACTGAATTGTCTGATAAATACTGACTGATATGTGCATGGCTATGGCAGCAAAGCTCACATACTTGATCTTTTCTTTGTTGTTGTCCCTAATGTACACTTCCAATCGTAAACCCACTGAGCACAGCAGAGCATTAAGCAAGATATCCTCTAAAATGTATTACAATTAAAAGAATCAAGTGCAGATAAATTGTTTTCTAACATGTTTTTGAAAATGCATCATTTAGAAAAAAGTTGTATCAAAGAAAAAAGTTGTATCAAAGGGCAAAATCTAAGTGCACAGGAAATAGAGGGTGTATTTTCAGTTCATAAGAATTATCTTTTGTTATTATTATCTTTTATTTTGTCAACAAGATTCTTATATGTACATTTTAAAACTGTGTCTGTTAAAATTTATTTCAGAATATACTGATAAATCTACAGGACATGAATGTAAAGTAAGAAAATGTACCAGGCTGGGGTCTGCTTATTCATAATGTGAATACTTATAAATACCTTTTTTTCAGATGAGCAGTCGTTTTTCCTATCTCTTTTTTTAAGTATAAAAAGATTTGTGCTAATCAAGAGATAGCAATATTTGATTACCCACAAACTCCTTTTAAAGTATATTTTATTGATTTATTGTCTTTCTTCTTGTATCCCTCAGTATGGCTAATATCATGTTATCTTAAATTTTAGCCTACTTCCTGTCAGATAGAAATGACCATGTGCTTCTGTTTCATTGTTTATTCTTGCCAGTCATCTCATATGGCCATATATGAAACAGATTTGTTGTTTTTAGTCACATTATAAGTTTTCCTATACATGGTTTGCATTACTACAATAAAAAATGCAAAAATGAAAACAAATCACTGTTTCATGCAAAAGCATATGAAAAATGGCAACTCTTTCTGAATCAATTTTCAGGTTTTCAGCTACATGCAGTTTGCAGTATTTTCAGTTATGCACAGCTGTTATTTTTGTCATAGCTCATACAAACTTCCCTAGGAGTAGTGTCAAGAGCTTTGCCTTGATAAGGGATAAAAATAAGCAGAAGTTTTAGGGTCAGGGAAGGATGATGGAACACAAAATAAATAGAAAAATTTACTGTAATTATTCTACTGTTGCATACAAGTTGGCAATCTTTGCATGCTACTTGACACTTACCAAGTGTGTGGAAGGCTAATAAGGAGACTGGCAGGAAAAACTAGATTTTTTTTTTTTTTTTTTTTTTTATGTCAAACTCCTTGCTTGGAAATGTTAAAGTAGGGCATAGAAGAGGAATAGCACTTTACTTTCTGGGTGAGATTCATTTGTCTAAACATATACATCTAATGTCACTTCAGGCAACATAGGGTTTCCAATCTGGCCTCTAAAATGTTTCAGCAAGTTGCCATAAATCACACCTTGTATCTGCTAGGCTCATACAGAGGACATTTAGACACCTGAGGTGAATCTAGTTGGCACTAGTTATCCTTATTTAAGGAACTGAACCTTGGCCTCTGCCTCCTATTTACCTGTCAGCCATATCTTACCCTTACTTCCCCATAAAAAAGGAATTACCATTCTAGTCTTGTTTCTCCAGAACCTCTTCTACAAACACTCATCCATTCATAGGTATGCCAACAGGCAATTCAAACCTACATCTACCAATCCGCACAATCCCTTTGTCCAGCTTCCTGCCCCCACCTCCAGTTTGGTTCGTTTTTTTTTAACTAGCGTATCTATTTTGAGTACTAGGCACAGTAAGCAGGTTATTTTCACAACGTGGTGTTAAAAGATCCTAGATCCTTTCACTGCACTGGCTTATTTCCTGTAGACTGCAGCGTACTCAGAATTCCCCTTCCTGAGGAGCCGTTATCAACTCTCAGAAACTAAACCAGCTGTAAGATTGCTTCCAACTTGAAGAAGTGAAGAGAGGAAAATCTTAATAGTTCACACATTTGGGGTTTGTAGAGCATTGCTCTGACACTGAAAGATATGTATTCAGTTAATGAGATGCACCAAAGAACAAAGAATATCTGGTAAATTTATCCCTTCTCCTTTTACTGAGTGCTTTTTTTTTTTAGTCTTCATATTGTCTTGTTATGAACAAAGGCTTTGAGTTTGAATACAATGAAACATATTTACATGTTGCCGTTGCAAAACACACACAGATTACTGATGAAATCTAAGGATGTTGTATCCTCATCACATGATAATCTGACTACCTCATTAAGATGTAGGATCTGAAGTGTTAGACTGGAACATTTTCTCTTTTCAAACTCTATGTTATACACTTGCACAGTGAAACCCTCAAAGCAAAAAAGACCAGCTAATGTAGACAGACAATAATATCTTCTCTAGGTTTTATAGCTGTTCTATTGGAAAACATTGTTTCTAATAGAAACCAGAGAATAACATGACTCCTTGAACCAGTGGGCACAAGAGAGTGTGCTTGTGTGTTTTAAAGTGATACGGTAGATAACAGAATATTTGCATTCAAATATAGAGGAACTTCAAATCTTACAGTGGAAAGGGAGTAATTTACATGTCTACAGATACAATCTTCTTTTAACTGTGCATCAGAAGGTTAGTTCTGTCTTAGTGAAGAATTTGTACTCCTATATCTCTGTATAATAAAAATTGGAAAGATAAATAAATTCTATTGTATAAAGATTAATTTTTTTATGGAGGCCAGCAATACCTGATCCTGAGTGTGTAAGACAAATTACATTTTTTACAGTATACTACGCTTAAACCCACCTGGGCTGCCTTCCAGAAGTGCCAGCAGTATTGGATTGCACTAGAATACACAGTTTGAAGCTGAACTTAGGTTTGAACTCTATCATACAGAAATTGCTTTGAAAAAAACCAAAACTATAGGTTACTACAGGAAAGAGCAAAACAAAACTTTACATTAGTTTCTTTTCCTTCTGTTACTGCTTTGCAGCTGTAACAAAGGACAAGTCTAATTTTCTTTACTTTGTGAAGTGTGACTTTGGCACAGTTATAACTTCTTGACAGCAATCCAAGTAAGAGAACAAACTTCAGACTTCAAATTAAAGTCAGTGGAAGAAAATTGAGTGCAAAATGGCATGTGTTGCATATAACCCATCTGCAGTGTTTGGGGTTAAAACTCACTGCAGCTTGGAATAAGCATTGCTACTAAGACGACAATATTCATATGAAATATCTTGAATGCAGTATATGACTCTCTGTATCTCTTCAGATTACCTCAGTGTTTGCTTTGCTGATCGTCTCCTTTAAGAACAATTCATCTCCAAGATCAATAGTTATTCTTCAGGTATCATTAATGGTTAGCCTTTAATATATGGACTTACTCCTGTAAATCCTTGGCCAAGATTTAAAATTAAAAGCTTGCTGAAATGGAAAAGGAAAGGGACTTTATTTAACTTCTACTGAGGTTATTATTTTTTTCCTTTACTTTTATAACAATTCAGTTCAGATCTCAGAACTTATTTTAACTGAATGTGTTCAGAATGAAGACATCCACATATGGTTTTGTGTGATACATAGAGTAATTGTATAAAAGATCCCATATAAGATAATACTATTTCAATTCCTTTTTCACTTTTTTCCTTGTAAATGTGTAAATGAGAACAGAATTAAACTCTGCAGATGACCATGTCCTCTGCTTCAGTGAAATCAGGTGAATCCTTTCAGAGTGCATTCCATGATGTGATATGTAATCCCACTTCCTCAGCACCCCTCTGCCCCAAAACACTCTCTGCAGAATTCCCCTTCATGGGGCAGGTACTTCATGGGGTTTGTGGCAGAAAAGGATGAAATAAAGAAAGGGATTACTCTTGTTGACTTAGGTGGTACCAGGAATAAATCTCTGTATACATGAACAATAACAACAACAAAAAAACCAACTACTTACGAAGTAGATTAATCTATGTGCAAATTATTTCAGTATCTCTGAAAGCAGCCACATATATAAATTGCCCAAACAGGATGAAATCTGTCCATGTATTACAGATTGCACAGGAAAAGTGATCAGGCCAATATTTTACTCTCTTATTTGTTTCTCTAGCATAGACAAAATGAAAATGTTGCTGTCCCAGTGGAGTTCTTACAAAATAGCCAAAGAAAAATTATAATAAAGACATTTATGTACTCTAGCATTCAGGTTTCTTTGTTTTGCTTCCTATGAACCCTTCATGGTAGGTTTCTGCCCAAGGCTGGCTGGAGGGCATAGGCATTTACTACTTACAGCTTAAACACACTTCTTTAAAAATTACTGCAGGGAGATGAGATTACTTCTGAGTTTTGAGTGGTACAGGCTTGTGTCTCAAGGTCGTTGGTGTCCATTTAAATAGTCAAACTGAATGATCTTGAACAAAAAATTTGATTTGCTGTTCCTTGCTTGGGTAAATGCCAGTGGCACTTGGGGGGACTGGGGGAAAAAAATCTGAGTGATTTTACAACTGGAAGCATATTCCAGTCAAAATTGAAACACTGGGATGTCATTTCAAAGCAAAGGAGATTTTGCAATAGCACATTAATTAGTTGACTTTTTAAAGATTCTAGTTGTAAAAGTTGTCTATTAGAAGTATGGGACAAACAACCTTGATTTCAATTTTATTTACTTTAGCTCTTACCTCACTTGTGGTCATTAAATAGCTTTTTTTCTGTGTTTAAGTTTTAAGACAATAAAATTGCACATTTTATTGAGGGGATTTCAATTTGGCAGGAAAATGGAGCTTAGTATCCACTTTTTTATAGTAGAAATACTTTTATAAATGATCAATGCTGTATTTTTTTCCCCAGATCTTCCTTAGTCCTTGTTTGTCTTATATTCAGTTTTTTGTTTCTTCTCTCAGCATGCCACAGCTGCAAAAATATTGTACTTTCTTAAGCAATGTGTTTAATTTTACAAGTAGATATTATGCAGATGTCGACATAATAACTGCATTTGTTAATATTTTTTGTACAGAAAAAAGTACATAGTGGTCAATTACTATCTTTTTTCCAGGTAATATCAAACTGCAATATACTCAATGCTCCATTTATGTTGCCACTATGTAGTGAATATTTGCTTTATAAGCAAATAAAACTACTATTCAATTTGAGAAAAAAGAAAGAGGCATCAGAGGTGAAGTTTCTTAACCACTACTGTTCCATGCAAAATCTCATAAAAGACAACTGTATACAGTAGAATTGGACTGCTTCATTTTAGAAGTTAAGGTTGAATGATTTTTGTCATTGACATCAATGCTATAAAGGTGTTACCTGAATTTGGAGAATTATTTGCTTTTTAAATATAATCTCTAGATTTGCAAGCTCACTCTTAAAAAGCTTTTTCTACTTGAAAAAAATCTAATAATTTATCTTCGCTAAGGTGATAACTTTAGATCTGTATTGATTCATGCATTTGCCATTTTTAGTTCCCCATTCTGGTTATATGAAAAAGTTTTAGATATTGAAGTAACTACATTTTCATTAATTTTATGTAAGGGAGATATATGTGTAGGTTTAGATATGTACAAATAACAAATTATAGAGCATGACTTTTATTGTTAAAAAATTACTTGCAGGGAAATGTTTCACATCCAAAAGACAGCAGGGCCTTTTAGTGGTGAAATATTTCCATTATCCCCAGAACCTGTGTACCAAACACCTTTTCTTGAAAACTCCCTAAAAACGTAGTGCCATTAAGTCTAAATTTGCTTTGACTGTACCTTCAGAAAAAAATCTTCACAATATTAGTGATTAGTCTGCTGGCACAGTGTAGTATTTAATAATGTTCCACATCTGAGACTGTCAAATTTCTAAAATCTTATTGCACTTAAAATGAATGTACTATTTAATGCTCTTCTTAGCGATCATTTTTAGGGTAAAGAATGCATGACTACATGACCATCAAAACTACATATTCAGTCTTTCCTTCATCCGTCTTTATCTGAATTTTTTTTTTTATTCCAAATTCCCTAAAAAAAATTAAACATCCCTGGAAGTTTTACAATACTCTGCTGCTTTTTCTAATCATTAACATAATTTTTTTTTGGTACTTTTTTTTTTCCCCATGTTGTTTTGAAGGTTTGTCACCCTAGCGCATTTTTTTTTCCAACACAAGACACCTTTCCTTCCATGGCCATGAAGCCACTGGGCACAGTGAGGTGTGCAGGGAGTGCTCAGGTAAGGCCCAAACTTTTAGCTGAGAAGAAGCCTTGTCAGGCAGAGAGGGTTCAGTGTAGTCCATTGCCAGGCAAAGAGCTTCAAAAAACAGGAAACTTAAATGGTCTTATAATAGTTTATAATAATAACAACATATTTTGTAAAGAACTAATCACATAGACATAGTTGTGATAGATGACTGTTTAAATGACAGAAAAGTAGTTTCTTACTGAATCACACTGAAGATATTTTAATTGATTTGGAAATGCATTTGTATACAGTTAATTGTTAAAACCAAGCATTGCTCAATTTATGTTTTAACAGGAACATGTATTTCTTAAAAAATAAAAGGATTTTTTTTTTTCCTAAATAATGAACAGGGGATGAAAAAGAGGAAAGAAACAACAGTCTTCAGTATATTTAGAAGACAGTTATTAGTTCTTTAATCACATACCCTGATAACATTTTATTGATAAAATTAAGTCACAAATAAAGATAGTTTCTTTTAAAATGTTGTTTCAGATCAGAATTAAGGATGTGTGGATGCCTTTCCATACCATAGAACGTTTTCACTTCAGTCTCATATACTTATGTCCAGAACTAATACTAATTTTGAGACAGCTACAGAATTCCTGTCTTAGTTAGCCTTTACAGACCATTTAAATGCCCTCATGCTTCTATTCTATATCAACATGTTAACTGTATAGGAAAATAAAAAAACTTGATTCAAAGATGAGGAATGTAATCATTGCCAAATTTTGCACTCGGTCAAAAAGATATAATGCTGTATCTAAATGCATAATTAATTCTATATTCTCCGCCAGAGTTTTGTCAAATGAAAAACTGTAAACTCAAAATTATGATAACCTTTGAAGAATTTGATTCCAGCCATACATTAATCCAAAGTGTTCCAACATCCAAATGTATCTGGGTTCACTATTATAAACCAAGAAATTATAAAAAATGAGGACACGTTCTGAAGTTTTATTTAATTTCATGATTCCCTCTGTCACAAAGTGCAATGTGTAAGGCCCAGTCTAGCACCATAAATAGGTACCATTTACAAACCTTGAATCTAGGAAACGAAGTGAAGAAAAGTTAAAGCAAGGATAAATCACCACAAAATCTTAACAAAAAATCATTTGCACTCTGGGAAAGGAAGTAGTAGGGAAAAAAAGCCACATGTGATTTATACAGAACTTCATAAAGCTTTAGTCTTCTAGAGATCAGAGAACATAGCTACCCAGGTTCAACCAAATGAGCTAATTGTTTATTTCTTGAAATTCTCCTATTCTGCTTCAATTATTTTTGTGCCCCTCAAAGCTATCAAGGAATTTTCTCTTGGTTCAGCAGAAGGAGCTTACATAGACAAGGTTCCTGGTGGAAAAACTTTCTCTAGCCTTCACAAAAATAGAGAAAACATACTCTAATCAAGAAAGGGGAGTGTAAAAAGTTGCTTGGCTTCATTGATAAATATTGTTCCTTAGAAAATGACTTTGAAAAGGCTATGAGGAATTATGGGAGATGGCCTGGGTAGAACAGAAAGAGATAAAGGAAAATCTATAAAGAACATGTCAAAGAACTGGGGAAGAAATGTACCAAACTATCACAGAATATGTTGCAAAAATATATAATTTAAATAATCCATTGATAAATTGCCAAACACTACACATTATTGTGTCTATTTATTCTAAAATAGATAAGTAAAAGTTCATTCTCTCTTCTATGATGAAAGCTTGTGGAACATCATCTCTTTTTTGAGTGCATATTTCTGTTTGTACAAATGGACTTTTCCCAAAGCTTTGATTTATCAGTAAGAGCACTCGTAATATCGGCTGTTTACTAACTTTTTCCCTGTGAAAGCCTGAATGTTTTTCTGAAACCTGAAGGTTGATTTCACCTTCTTTATAATGAAACTACTGTTAATTTCTCTTGCTCATCCCAGGGAGTGATTATGAATGCAATAAGATCCACCTAATGTTTCCATTGTCTTATAAGGTGGTCAGGATAGAAATATCCTTAGTGGTTGCACATATACTGGTGAGCTGCAGGAGACAGGTTATCTTAAACGTCCTGATAGTTTCACTACTATGGATCACTGAGCATTAGGAATGTATACTTCAGGAGGTTAAACTGCAGTATTAATTTAACTGGTAGATACAGCACAAAACCATGGAAGAGATTAAATGTCTGTAATGTTTGTGAAATTGTTACAACTATAACTACAATATTTTTCCACTGCAGTAAATTTTAAATAAATTTAGTCCCAAGATATTAGGTGCTGCAAATGTGCAGAATACCATGATCCAAACCTAGTTAGCAAATAGAGAAGATGGAAAAAGTACTCAGTGCTGTGTATTTAAGAACAATTTAATATAAATTGCTGGAGAAACAAATAGCTTTTTTATCTCAAACATGGGATTATACTATAGCTGAATTGACATGAAATTAAATTATAATGACCTGATACAGACTAATTCTAAAATTCTATTTACTGATGCTGCTGTTAATGTTTGTGGACCCATCTGTCCTTAACATCTAATGCAATGGCTTTCATATTGACCTCCAGTGGAGATATTTGCTGAATGATATTTGTCTACTTGTTTTAGGCCCTTGAAATCTGCAATCTCTACAAGGTAAGCATGATTTAAGATTGATTTTAATCCTACTTAGACAGACATAATGACAGATGGGGGCAAGATGGAATGCACCCCTAAGTGACCCATCCAGCTTGTGAAACTCTTTCTTGAAGTCCCTTTTTCCAGCTACAGATGCCTGTTGGACATGGAATACTTTTGTTGTCTCAAAAGTGATTTATTCTAATTTAAGATTAAAAAGCGTATAACATTCTGCAGATGAAACTGCCATCTAAATGACGAAATACTGTGGACCAAAAATGCAGTCATCTGGGAGGTAGTTCTTTATCAGAAGCTGAAGCTAGATCAAGGTAATACAACTTTCAGATTGCACCAGGAAGGATTATTTCACAGTTTTTTGACTATACATAAGTAATTAGGAAATAATTATGTTTTTAGGAGAAATACTTGGAATTCCCTAAATCATGGACACTGAGTTCTTAAACAAAGGATGTGGAAGTAGATGATTCTTGAATTCTAACAACATTAAGATGAAAAGAAAGCTACCTTTTGCCTTATATAGGCCTTGCTTTTTTCTAGTTATATTCGTGGTAGAATCTAGTCAGTGTTTAAGTGGACTCTGTGCAGGAGACAATCTCATTAATTTCTAGTATAATAATGTTATAGTGGTAAGAAACGCATTCACAAGCCTCTATGTAACCTCTGTACAAGGTTATCATAAATATCTGTACAACTAACAAGCAAAAATGAAAGCTTTACATTGTGCATCACTTCCATTTGGGCTGATAAACTTTCCAAGGTGAAAAAAAAAATGTGCTAATTTACAAAAAAAAGTGAAAATCTAAATATATTTTTTCTAAACAAGTCATTGTGAAATGAGTTTCCTTCCTGCTTTGCCTAGCATTATGATATGATCCTGCAATACAATTATTTTATTCGTATTGATTTTTGTATAGGCAAAATATCTTTTAAAATATTATTAAAAAGTAGAAGAAGGAAAAATAAAATGTGAATTTAAGTGAAATCCTGTAAATTTAAAAGTTTATAAATATTTCACTAGAACTTCTTAAGAATTCATAACTTTTTAATTAGAAACTTCTAGAATACTTTGTGAAACAAGATTTATAAAGTAGGAACATGAATGTCTTGCTATGTATTTCTCTGTATATCAATAAAATCAACAATCTAGTAGGAATTGAATTCCAGTAATTAATTTTGGTTTGGTTTTTATGGTATTTGATACTCTCTTCACTCTACTTTCATAAATATCTGATAGAGGCTTCATTATCAGAGCATCTGAAAAAATGTTTATCTTTGTGAGAATGTGAAATATTAATCTTTTTGAATAGATGGGCAGTTGAGGCAGAAGGAGGACTAATGCGTTCACTCAGCTGGAATCTCAGAATTGAAACCTCCTTCAACTCATAAATATTACCATGGGTCCAATTAAGTTAGTGGAATTTTTTCTCAGAAATGCAAATTAGTACATGTGTTACAATTATGCTGTTCTTTAGCTAGTACTCTTATTTTAGAAGTTCCTGTTTAGATTCCCTCCTGGGAGGCTGATGGAAAGCATTTCCAGGCAAATGAAGGACATGCAGGTGGTAGGGAATAGCTAGCATGGATTAACAAAGGGGTAGCCATGCTTGAGCAGACAGATAATTTACAATGAAAGGTCTGTCTTGGTAGATGAGGGGAGAGCAGTGGATATTGTCTACCTAGATTTCAGTAAGGCTTTCAACACTGTCTCCTGTAAGTTCCTTATGGACAAGCTGATATGTGCTGAATGAGCAGGGAGGTAGATTGAAAACTGGCTGAATGGCTGGGCCCAGAGGGTGGCGATTGATGGAAAGTTTTGGTATCTTTTTGTGTTGTTATTGGTGACCCATAGATTTCAGTAGAGATGTAAGAATAATTGATAGTTCAAGACCAAAAATAGTAATGGAAATATTCATTTCCATAGGCTGTATACTATGTTAAAGTCTGTGAAGCAAACAAAAAAATCACCTACAGTATAATTAGCACATAATATTTTCAAAGTATCAAGTACTACTTTCCTTAATGGAATCACAAGACAGATTAAACGTAGGTGAACAGGATATAGCATTGAAACATGATAAACTGTGTGGTAACTAGAAACGTCAAACTGATTTAATAACATATATTTTTAAAGTTATTTACAAGGGTTTTCTCTAGAAAGACAAACAATATGTAATTCAACATTTGAACTGAGCAACATGATTTGGATGTTCAGTCTACTGGTAACATAGACTTTAAAAATGACAAATGGACTCTTAACTCCTCTGAACAATTGAAAGTAAAGGGGTTAAAAATCTGCTTTTAATGAAAATAAGTTTGATGCTGTCAGTTGATTGCTGTCATTGCAAATGAAAATGAAGATAGAATGTGAAGAGGAGAAACTAAATATGACTGTGTGCATCACAGTGTAACTACATATGGAGTTCATAAAAAATCACTATAGATTTGAAATGTCTTTACATGTAAATACTTAAGATATCATCACTTAGATTCCATCATTCGTAGGAAGTGATTTATTCAACAGGCCTGAAGTTAGTATTTTTCTTTGCAAAATGAAGGTTAAGATGATTTATGAAGAAGCTTGGTATAGTCATCCCACAGACTGTGTAGGGGTTGATCCATTGCATATATCAGGTAATGGATATTTTATTTAATTATTATCTATGCAAGGGGAAATTGTCATAAAAATAATGTGTGCAGGCAATTATAGATGATACATTCAACTACATCTAACTCCTTCTAATAACTTTAATAACTTTGTACATCTTTTTCCAAATATCTGATATTAGACTTTTACCTAGGAAGCTAGAAGCCATATATCTTTATTAGTAATTGGCTGAAAACTGATACTTTGTGAAATAAGAAGTCAGTAGGGATTTTAATCTGAAGTGCATTTTGTGTAATCATAGAAGGGTTAGAAGTTTACACTTCATTCTGAGATACAAGAAATGCTTGACTTGTAGTCTCTTTTTCTAATATATCTTTTTGGGTTAAAAGCAATAACTTTAAAGCTAATGGTGTTTGTAGAATTTCTTTATGTCTTCAGTGACTAGATGGTATAACTACACTCAAAAGAAACAAAATAAATCAAAATTACGCTAAACTCAGCTATATGACATTGCTATGGATATTTATTTAAATACAAATTAATCTTTGTAGATATTAAAACACTTACACCAAGCAATCAAATATTATCTTTGCTTATATAAAATATCTTCCTGTGATCACTGATGAGGAGAAAAATATACATAATGCCACATCTTTTTTTATCTGGTTCTTCTTTACTTGAGTGTGACTTCAAAAATTTAACTGAGAGCAGAATATAGCTCTGGGTTCTTTCTTTGTTTGTAATCCAAATAAGAAGTGCATATACTCTCCCATTATGCCATTCTGAAACAACCATAGGTTGAATAATATACCTTATTTTGAATAAAATGAGAAGTTAAAGTGTTTGAGAAAGAGGGAGAGGAACAGGTGGAAGACATGTATAAAGTTTACCATAGAAATTACCCATTTTCTCTTATCAGAAGAAAAGGTGTAGATGTGCAAGTAAAAGACATAGCAAGGTAATAAAAATAATTTGGGTGAAACAATGCACAAATGCATATCTACTGAGACTGGATCACAGTATGATTGACTGAGCTGGTCTCTGCAATGACTCTTTCTCTGAAAGGTGGGTAACAGGTTTTGGAGACTCCCATGTGTACAGAGAGAGACTCTACAAAGACCTTTTGCATTAATAATATCAGAGGGTTTATATGCTTGGTAATATTGTTTTGTCTTTGTCACAGGTCACAGAGTAAAGCAGAGAATATTCTATTTTCCTACTTACCCCAGTGTTGAACTCTTTTTCTTTGTATGTATATAGGGAGATTAGAAAATACAGATCAAAAACTACTCTTCTGTCTGAGTAGTGGAATGTAAGTGGATTTTAGTGTAGAAAAGGGGCTCTTTTTGATGAGAATTTGCCATAGAGCTACCCTGAAGTTGCACATTAGGGCATCACCTCGGGTGCCCCACTTGCAGTGGGGATGCAAGGTTCCCCAGTATTTAGCTATCTATGAATCAATGATATACGCCCAACAACCAGTGTGAGCTTCCTTACTGGTAAAGACACAGTGTAAATATGCAGACCTAGAACTCTAAGTGACTGCATCAAATCAAATTTTTATTAATTTTTGCTGATAATTCTGTTGCACCTTATGGGAAAGTGTTTGTACAGCAAGTTTTATGACAGAAGAAAAAGAAACTGAGAGTAAATAGAGTTAATCAGCTAGAAGACTTAAACTTATCTGATTCTTGAAGGCTCCAGAGAAGAGACAAAAAGCATCTTTGTGTTAATCTTTAATCGTGTTGATGGCAGTACAGTTAAAAAAAAAAAAAAAAGAACCTTATTAAAATTCAGAACTTATTTTTTTCTTTTTCTTAGACAGTGTTTACCATGACAGTTTTGGCTCCAGAGGTTCCTGAACAAGAACAAGTTTCATTAAGACCCATGAAAAATTGCTGAGGATTTCAGTGGAAATGGATTTCAGACCTCAAGGTGTGGGACTTCTTCCTCCCAATCCCTTATGTAAATCCTCAGATGTGTGTAGATGCTAAATCTGCATGGTCAGCTCTTAGATGCCTGCAATTTACATAGAATTTGCAAGCACAGAACTGCCTCTGACTGGAAAGACTGTGGCACCCTTAATTTTCTCCTCTCAACAAGCATTCATAACACTGACTTGAAGAGGAATTAGCAGAACAGAGCAGCTACAATTCTCTTTGGACACCCAGCTGCAGGATAGAAGAGGGGAGAGCTTTTGCTCTCAGAAGTAGGCAGTCTCAGAAGCTGGGTCTGGCTAGGACAGTCATAACTGTCAGGCTTTCTATAGATTTTTCTTCTTTTTTTTTTTTTTTTTTTTTTTTAATACTTGTTCTGCTCTTCTGTATGATCTTTTTTTTTTTTTTTTTTAATGTATTGTATATGAAGTCATCTGAATAAAATGCACAAAGGGTACCAGGAGCAGAATGTAGGATTCACTGTAATCACTGACCTTAAACTAAGTCTTGCTCTCATTCCTCACAGAACAAGAGGGGCATATGTACTCATAGTATGTTGAATAGGATCTCTTCTGGGAGATGGAAGAAGTCAGTTCAAAACCCACAAAGCCGAGGAGTGAACTGATTCCAAATCTCACACTTTTAAAGTGATTTCGCTGAGTTCTTATGTATTAGCATACAGCAAACTACCAGTGTAGTACTAAAAGGAAAGGAAAAAATTACCTGTTTTTCATTTCTAAAAGGAATAATTCAAGTCCCAGAGAAAGGATTCTGGGCTGTGAATCAATCACATCCATTCCCAGTTCTGAAATTTGTGCTCCTCAGTTCATTTTTTAAAAAAGGTTATGTATCAAAAAAAACCAAAAAAACCAAAAAAACCCAAACAACCCCCCACAAAAAAACCCAAAAAAACAATCCCAAAACCTTGCATTTATTTCCAGCACTCTAAGACTTTGGTGGCACTGTTAATATACCATATTTAATATATCACTTTGAAAATTAACTAAAGTTGTCAGTGAGACTAAAAAGTAGCTGAAGAATTAAAAAAAAAAAAAAAACAAAAACAAAAACACAACAGTGATTCAGATCAGAGACAAATCTGGGATCAGGTTTCAATCCGATTTTATTTTTCATCCTGGGAACATAAGAGGAACAAAACATATACTTTAAGCAACTGTTACTAATTTGTAATAGATTCTAAATAGCAATAGAACTTTGCAGTTATATAAAGTGTGTAGGGAAGTAAAACATCACAGGACCATAGAAAGTAACACTGCAGTACACTTTAAAAAAACACATGCAAGCTATTCTGCTGTTCCAAAGCATATGCTTATTTAAAAAACCCCAAAAAACCAAACCCAAACCAAAACACCCCCAACCCCCTAAGCCACTGGAGAAAGCTGAAAGCATATGATCTATGAAATGGAAAATCACTATATCTAAGGTAGAAAAGATGCAACTGACATGTTGAAATACTGCAAGAAAAATGTAGAGACATCAGGATAGAGATGTACATAGTGAAATTAATTAGAAGGGTTCACTTTTTTCATATGTGTGATTTATGGAAGAACAGCCCTAATGATTTTGATCATACTAGGCTGAACTTGCAATGAGAGGCATCATAATAATTTTGATAATCCAGAATCTTACTTCTTCACTGGCAGGCATCACTAGTTACTTTTTTTCCCCATCATTTCCTTGAGTTTGTAGGGTGACTCACATGCCCATTAGCACAACTATATTTTTGAAAAGATGAAAAATAAAAGATGTTTCTGAATGCATTTAATTTTGTCAGTAACTGACACAATTCGTCACTATTTTCTGTCACATATATCTTACATTACAGTGTAGTTTGCTTTCATTTTACACTTCTGAGTCACCTAACCTCAGGCATGGTAAAGAATTCCCAATTTAACTTCTCGGAATTGATGGTCCTGCAGATGTTATTGACAACTTAGATCAAGTTACTACTTATTGCTTTGCAGCTGTTTCCTCTACTAAATGGTGAAATGACAGCTATTAAAGTTCATCAGGACTGTTATGAAATACACATACACTCCTGTGGAGTGTGGACCATGTATTATGGATTTACTAAAAGAGAATGATGACTTAAGTATTGTTCACTATACATTTATAAGCACAGAGGCGTTGGAACAGGCTGAAGTAATCAAAGATGACCATGCACATTATGTTCTATTCAGTGTGGAAACTGCAGTTCTGGAAACTAGTTTAACTTACAGCACACCAAGGACTGCTGTAATGCACAATTGTTCGAACAATATCAGTGGCCAATATTGGTAGCAGAGCTTGGAGGGATTGTAGTGTGGTCCTTGAACTGCAGGAAGACTGCAAGGGGTGATAAGATAACAAGAAGCTGGTAAACATTTTCCTGTGAAGCAAGACTGTGAAATTTAGAACCAGTTTGTGTAGAAATTTGATATATGCTTAAATCCATAATTGCTTTGAGAAGAATTTTAAATGCAAATTAAATTTATTTCTTCATCATTCAGAGCGAGTCAGTTGCGCTGGTTAGATCGAAAAGAAATTGGGCATGGTGTTTCACACTCAAGCACTTGCTAAAGGGCACCTCATTTGTTCAAGAAAAGTTTTGGCACAGGCAGTTGGCAGATCTGTGGGTGAGAGACACCACTGATCTAACCTGAGATGGCATTTTCTATGACGTTATGCTGTTTTATGCAAGTGTCTTTAACAACAACTTTTCATTATCTTGTAGTCCTAGATCAGTAAATCTGCACAGTATGGTGACCCTTGATTTCAGCAAGGTTTCTGCATTTGTTCATCACAAACAGACCTAGAGGGAAGCTCAGGAAGACTCATTTAAAAATGCTCATCTTGAACTTGGCCCTTGTGGAGCTTTCATTTGTCCTATTGCCTTTTCCTTGTGCTTGAATGACCAAAATGTCCTTCTGCACCTGGAGGCACAAGAGAGGTGCCAGGCACAGAGATAGGACACAAGAGTGCCTTTATCCCAGAGATGGGCTAGGGGACTGAGAGGAAACTGTGGAGGAATGCATCAGAAAGGACAGAGAAAGAGGAAAGGAAGGAAGTTGGAAAGAACAGGTAAAACCAGAATTTACCTATTTTCTACACCTACAATTCTGCCTGGCTTTCCACTGGCTGCTAATCTAAAAAGCAATCCAGTTCATCTTTGTCACTGCCTGTTTCATTCTGTGTATTGAACCATGCTGAACTGAAAAAGATTAGACCTTCTTCACTGACTTGGGTTTCTGCAGGGTTTTTTCTCTCACTTTTTCTCACTCTTTTCCTTCACAGCTGCTATGAGGTGGTTTTTACCCTTTCTTAAATATGTTATCACACAGGTGCTACCAGCATCACTGATGGGCTCAGCTTTGGCCAGTGGTGTGTCCATTTTGGAGCTGACTAGAAATAGTTGTGTCTAACACAGAGGAAGATCCTGGTGTCTTCTCCCAGGGGCCACCCCTGCAGCCTCCCTCCTGACAAAACCTTGCCACATAAACCAAATACAATTAGTCATTAGTGCACAGGCTAGGTCTAGTTCTATTTAATTTCCATGAAAAAGTTAAATGATTTATGTAATGAATTAAAACAAAAAGAAAGAAAGAAAGAGTTCCTTTCCAATGACAGAAGCTTGTTTTGAGAAATTAATTGTTTGTACCACTTCCAGATGTAATGCCTGCAAGCATCTTCTAGGGTAGTTTGTTTATGTAATTTATCTCAAGTAGTTTTACAAGTCTTTAGTGGCAAAGTTTCAACATTTCCTTTCATGGCCACTCTACAGTAAATGTCACAGTCAGGGAGCTCTTCATGATAAAAAGTCTTTATGAGCCAGGAACAAATAAACCATAATAAAGTGACTGCATATCTAATTATATGCCACTTAAATGATTCACAAATGACACACTTGTAATAAAGTTTTTATATTTTCAGATTTTTAATTTACAAGCTTGTCACTTGCAGTTTAGCCATTTTGTTCAGATAGGGTGAAAAACTGCTTAAGGTTCCTCTAATTGCCAATTCTTATTTATCGGTTCTAATTATGCATAATACTTCTATTAAAAATCACACACACATGGAGCAACCTGTGGTACAGAATTTAAGAAGGCAAGTATTGAGTGTAGAGGACTATGGAAGTTTATATATGGTGAATATTAATATCAAATGCTAAAAAATTCTTTCTTTAACAGAAGATTTCTTACTGCTGTACACTCACAGAGTGTCACCAAAACAAATGGTACCGCGACACTACTACATTCTTTTTAGTCATATGGAATTAGAAGAAAACTGATAATTAGAGAACTGTTAGATCATTTTATATCTGGGGAGCTCACTACTCAATTCTTTGCTGTGTAAAGAGAAGCTCAGACTATTGGAAAACTACAGGTGGGCAAAGCTTGTGTGGAAGGCTGTTTGGGTAAAACCCCTCTGCTGACAAGCTTTATGAGAAAGTGGTAACTGGTTAGCTTTGAGGGTTTAGTTTAATGGTCTTCTTTGTGATGGTCCAGGTCACTTTTTTCATATGCTGTTATGGTTTTCTTAGATGTAAATGCTTGGCATGCTCTGTTGGTATGCTCTATTCGTGCCCTTGGTTTGGCTGCCCTGGCAGCAACCAGAGGTGGGTATATATTGCAGAAGGCATATAAGGAGGGACCAAAGATGCAAACTGGCCAGCAGTGATTTCCTATTACTACAAAGGTTTAGGGGAGGGATATTGTTTACCACTGATTCTTCCCTGAAAGTCTATAAAGGTTGATTGGAGAAGGTGAGCAGAGCAGGACCATTGTAATGACAAGGATTTGAATGGAGACACCGTGGCAATCACAGTTAAGTAAGAGAGGCAGTAAGGAGCTAGAGGATAGAATTGTAGAAACAACGAATCATAGAATCATTTACGTTGGAGAAGACCTTTAAGATCATCGAGTCCAACCATTAACCTAGTACTGCCAAGCCCACCACTAAACCATTCCCTAAGCACCACATCTACACGTCTTTTGAATACTCCCAGGGATGATGACTCAACTGCTTCCCTGGGCAACATGTTCTGATGCTTGACAACCCTTTTGGTGAAGAAATTTTTCCTAATATCCAATGTAAACCTCCCCTGCTACAACTTGTGACCATTTCCCCTTGTCCTATTGCTTGTTACTTGGGAGAAGAGACTGACACTCACCTTGCTACAACCTCCTTTCAGGTAGTTGTAAAGAGTGATGAGGTCTCCCCTGAGCCTCCTTTTCTCCTGGCTAAACAATGTCAGTTCCCTCAGCTGCTTCTCATAAGTCTTGTGCTCTAGACTCTTCACCAGCCTCATTGCTGCTCTTTGGACACGCTCCAGCACCACAATGTCTATCTTGTAGTGAGGGGCTCAAAACCGAACACAGTATTCAAGGTGCAGCCTCACCAGTGCTGAGTACAGGGGGACAATCACTTTCATAGACCTGCTGTCCATACTATTTCTGACACAAGCCAGGATGACATTGGCCTTCTTGACCACCTGGGCACACTGCCAGATCCTATTCTGCTGGCTGTTAACCAACACCCCCAGGTCCTTTTCCACCAGGCATCTTTCCACCCACTCTTCCCCAAGCCTGTAGCATTGCATAGGGTTATTGTGACCCAAGTGCAAAGCCTGACACCAAGCCTTGTTGAATCTTATACTGTTGGCCTTGGCCCATTGATCCGGCCTGTCCAGATCCCTCTGCAGAGCCTTTCTTCCCTCAAGCAGATTAATATTCCTGCCCAAGCTGGTGTCTGCAAAATTCCTGAAGGTGCACTCAATCCCCTTGTCCAGATCACTGATAAAGATACTAAGCAGAACTGGCCCCACTACAGAGCCCTGGGGAATACCACTTGTGACTAGCCACCAACTAGATTTAACTCCATTCACCACCACTACTTGGACACAGCCATCCAGCCAGTTTTTCACCCAGAGAAGAGTACACCCATCCAAGCCACGAGCTCCTAGTTTCTCCAGGAGAATTCTGCGGGAAATGGCGTCAAAGGCTTTACTAAAGTCCAGGTAAACAACATCCATGCCCTATCCCTCATCCACTATGTGGGTTACCTTGTCATAAAAGGATGTCAGGTTAATCAAGCAGGACCTGCCTTTCATAAAGCCATTCTGACCTGGCCTGATCACCCGTTTGTCCTGTACATGCCACGTGATGGCACTCAAGATGATCACCTCCATAGCCTTCCCTGACACCAGGGTCAGACTGACAGGCCTGTAGTTCCCTGGATTCTTCTTCTTCCCTTCCTGTAGATGGGTGTCACATTTGCTAACCTCCAGTCAACTGGGATATCCCCAGTTAGCCAGGACTGGTGATAAATGATTGAAAGTGTCTTGATGAACACTTCTGTCAGCTCCCTCAGTACCCTTCAGTAGATCCCATCCAGCCCCATAGACTTCTGTGCATCGTAAGTGATGCAGCAGGTCGCTAACGATTTCCCTTTGGATTATGGGGCTTCATTCTACTCTCCATCTCTGTCTTCCAGCTCAGGAGGATAGCCTACCCAGAGGACAACGGGCCTTACTATGAAAGACTGAGGCAAAGAAGGCTTTAAGTACTTCAGCCTTTTCCTCATCCTTTGTCACTATGTTTTACCCAAAATCCAATAAAAGATGGAGATTCTTCTTAGCCCCCCTTTTGTTGCTAATGTATTTGTACAAACTTTTAAAATTGTCTTTCACAGCCGTAGCCATATTAAGTCCTAGTTGGGCTTTGGCCTTTTTAATTTTCTCCCTGCATAACTTCATGACATCCTTATAGTCCTTCTGAATTGCCTGTCCCTTCTTCCAAAGGCCATAAACTTTCCTTTTTATCTTGAGTTCCAGGCAAAGGTCTCTGTTCAGCCAGGCCGGTCTTCCCTGCTGGCTCATCTTTCAGCACATGGAGACGGCCAGTTTGTGTGACTTTGTTTTCCTTCTTGAAGAATGTCCAGCCTTCTTGGAGTCCTTTGCCCTTCAGAACTGCCTCCCAAGGGACTCTTATAGCCACTCTCCTCAACAGGCCAAAGTCTGCCATCCAGGAGTCCAAGGTAGCAGTTGTGCTGACCCCATTCTTTACTTAGCTGAGAATCATGATCTTTATGCCCAAGACAGTCTTCAACCATCACATCATTCACAAGTCCTTCTCTGTTCACAACCAACAGGTCCAACAGGGCACCTTCCCTTGTTGATTCACTCACCAACTGTATCAGGAAGTTATCTTCCACACACTCCAGGAACCTCCTAGACTGTTTCCTCTCCACTGTATTGTGTTTCCAGCAGACATAAGATAAGATGAAATCCCCCTTGAGAACAAGGGCTAACAACCATGAGACATCTCCCAGCTGCTGATAGGGTATTTTGTCTGCCTCTTCATCCTGGTTCAGTTGTCTATAACGCTATAACAGGATCCCACCATGATATCTACCTTGCTGGTCTTCCCCCTGATTCTTATCCATAAACTCATGGATAGCTCAACCCTATCTTCACCATCATTAATTCTAGACAGTCAAAACATTCCCTCACATACAGGGTTACCCCACTGCCTCTCCTTGCCTATCCCTTCTGAAGAGTTTATAGACATCCATTGCAGCACTCCGGTTGTGTGAGTCATCCCACCATGTTTCCATGATGGCAACTATGTCATGGTTTTCCTGCTGCACAATGGCTTCCAGCTCTTCCTGTTTGTTGTCCATGCTGCGTGCATTGGTGTAGATGCACTTCAGTTGGGCTGTTGATTCCCCACCCTGTTTTGGGAGAGAGAAGCCCTAATTCCTGATGATAGTGTTGGGGAGACTATTGACTCCTGACTGATATATTTGGGAAGGTAAACCAAATACCTCTTAATTTAGGTTTCTCTGAACTGAAATTTATTTTCCCTGACTCCCCATACAGTTCTGTGCTTAAATCCCTTTATTCACAACTGTAAATGGTTGTTAAATATGGCTAATCATGGGTTCCCCAGTGTTATATTTCTTTATCCAGATCTTTAGGTGAATAGCTGAGCTCATGAACAATCTTTCTGGCCAGTTTAGTTTTCAGTCAAAAGCTCTTGGGCCATTCTTTTTCTATTTTTCTTTATTATGTTGAGACTGACAAAAGTAGTGTAACTTTTTTTTTTTTTTCTGACTTGGAAACACTTTTTCCCTCTAACCTCCCATATATGACTCTCTGGCTCACTCTATTAGAATAAAAGCAAAGGGTTATGTGATGCCAACACTGCTTGTTCACTAATATTCTGAAGTGGACCAGGGCCAGAAGGAAAATAGGATACTCTATTGCTCGTCCTGGAAATACCGAGTTCTCTACTTAGCTGTTTCACCTTCACTTTACAGGCCTTATTCTTTCATAGCCTTTTCACTTTAAAGCTCTCTGTTTAAATTGTCTGTACTTGAATGATGAGCTCTTGGAATGTAATACTGTTGTTAAGCCTTAAAGAAAAGAATTGCAATTTTGTTTGGTTAGAAGTGGCTCTTCTGAGTAGTGCAGCTCGGTGCTGAAATTCCTCCCCTTGAGGGATATTTCTGAAAGCCCTTCATGTGCAGACCTCTGATCATGTGCCCCATAATTTCAGTCCATGGATATTGCACTCCATAATCCCTAACAGGATTTTTCTGAGAATTTGTATTGATTAAAAATTGGAGAGACCCATTATTTTAAATGGGTAGGTTACTTTTCAAGATTACAGTACCTGACATTTAAAAAATAATTTTAAAAATTAAATGGAACCCCTGATGTGGTGTCACAGAACCATACCCTGGAATCTGACGGGATGATAAATCACAGTGCATTATTTTCTCTCAGAAGCAGCCAACATGAAATGTTCAAAGAAAGAACTGTGAGAGACTGAAATGTCAAATGATTGTCTCAAAGCTTGCTTGTGTGTATGTTTTGAGTCACGGGGTGGTGTCAGTAATGCCTTGACCATTCATCAAGGACCAGCTGTGGCCTTTGTAATTAATCTAAGAATGTCACCCAAAGAAGCAGGAGTGTATCAAAGGATGCACCCTCCCACTCCCTTGATGTTGTATTGACAAACACCTTAGATAACCCTAAAAGAGGTGGACTGAGTGAAATCAGGTATTTCTCATCAAGCAGAAGGACAGCTGATCATCAGCCATTGCTTAAGCCTGATACTTTTCGGCTCTATTGTGTACACCAGACACCATGCACACGTTGCTAACGACTTCGCACCTTTGCCATTGAACTGATAAGAGGTGAGCTTTCTGTAAGAGGTGAGCTTTCTGCCTCAGAAGCTGGATGATTGCTCAAGAAGCATAAAGTCAGCAAAAACCTGTGGAAACAGAGGAAAAACAAAATGTGGACAAATCTGCTAATCAGCTGATACGATGAACTTAAAAAAGCAACAGAAAATTTTGCTGTGTGTGCACCCACCATCAAAGCTAGATCCATGTGCACCCACCACCGAAGTATTGAGGACCAGTAGGATGTCACTGGATCCATGGTGGTGACTATCCTTGAAACTCTATTCTGGATGCTTGCTTTGTTTCTGTCTTTTCCTTCCATTCTGTTCTATCGCCAGCCCTCTTCACTTTTAATAATAAAAACTGGTTCGGGTGTATGGCATTTGACCTCATTTGTGTCTTAATCTTGCTCTTGGAATCATATCGAAACCTCTCCCGACATTGGATCGGGACAAGAACTAATACTAAAAACTGATAAATATTCAGAATATTGATTACTAAATAGGATCTGATTTTTATCTTTTAACTGCAGTGATTTTATTTTCATGAAAAAGGGTTTTTTGAAAGAGATTAATATAATAATTAATTTAGATTTAATAATTCTCTAGAGCTTAATCTTCTAGATGTACATTTTTATTTCCATATATCACTACTCTTCAGCAAACAACTGTATGAGCCAGAAAGCACCAGTCCATTTTCAAATATTTGACTATCAGCACACAAACCCAGAGTTTCAGCAGTAAACGTAATTTCACATTTTTGAAAGCTCCTAAATCACCTAATAAATTGAATCTTACTGAAAGTTAAATAAACAAAATTTGTTAAAACATCTGATAAATTATCATATATAATGTTGACAGGTAAAACAACGAAACTCATTTTGTATTACAATATCAAAGTCCTATAAGCAGTGGATTTATCAGGTAGTTTCACAGTTTGGTGTTTGTAACATCTGAATCTGTAGTCTCTTCATAATCTTCATTTATTTTTGCTAAGACTGGTTACAGAAGAGAAAATGATTTCTGAACATAGCTGTAATAAATACAGTGCTGCAAAGATTTAATCGGTACTTGAATATAACTTGTAACACTGGTATATAGATTATAAAGTTCCTGAAGCTTTAAAAATAGATGACTTTCAGGAATTTACCAGAACTACATATGCTATAAACAGATTATGATTTATATATATATATATATGCAGAAAATTATGGAGAGCTGTGAAGAAGCAAGATTCCCTATATCCTCTCTCTGGCATGGGCAGAAGGGAAATCTGCATATAGGAGTATTTTGTCCTGAGATTACACTAATAATTTTTGTTTCAGGGTCTGAAACATGGAAAAATGCAGAATATTTTTTCATAAACTAGACCTAGATTTAGTGTCTGTATTTTCTTTCTGCTTGTTCCTATTAGACTAATGATTGTTATGGTCTCAGGAGATAATATATTTGTTATGGACAGATCTCCAAACACATTAAGACAACTGATTTTTTATTAGAAACTCATAGCCAAAAATTTTATGACGTTAGCCTGAGCATGAACCCAAATTACTTAGCAGCAATATTCTTACTTAATTTCATCGAGAAATTTCGATAACTGCAGCCTAGAGAATACTGATTTTTCTGCTGTTAGCTGTCATGTCTGAATACCACCACCAGTGGGCAATAACAGGCCTTTTATTCTCAGTTTTGAGGATAGCTGTGACCATGTGAGAAAGAGAAGAAATAGTAATCTTTATCACGTCTGAGAGATGGTCCTGATCTATTAATTCTTGACTGTTTATTTGCTTTGTACTGCCTTTGTAGAGCATGACTCTCTCTATATCCAGTATTACATGCTGTTATAATGTTAAGTATAATCAATTCTTTATAAACTCATCTTTCCTCTCTTCCTTCCCATATGAACTCGGTAATTGAGCACTTTCATTGCCACAGCAGATGCATTTTGAAGTGCTGAATATGTGACAAAACTTGTAGTCAATACAGTGAGCTAAGCACTTTTTAAAAAGCTAAGAACTGTGAGAGAAGAGAGGGAAGAGAGAGAAGGAAAAGCTACATAGAGAAATTATGTCAGAGAGATGGAAATCCTGATCAACCTTGAGTCTGCTCTATGCCTTTACTGTATACCAGGACAAACAGCTATAGGCATGATTCAGTCTCTTTAACCCTGTTGCTTAGGTGGCCACGTGTGCTGCTTAATGAACTATCCTACCAGATTTAAGGTTCTGCTGCTCTGGACCCCACCGAAAGGCTCTCAATCCATCTGAAGTGTATTTTAGTATTTACAAACTGCATCATAGTCACTTACTCTTCTTTACTGAGTTATGCTCAAGGGTCAGCTTAAATAAAACCTCTAATATAAGCAGCAGTGAATACACTGGCAGAAACAAAACCCAACTAGCTCTGTGCAAACAGAGTAAGAAATGTTTCTGATTTGCCAACATAGGTAGCAACAATGATGAAACTGTTGTATCTGGTATGAACGTGGACCTTCTAGCTGCTACTGGTGAAGAGTTTCCAGTGGAAGTATTATGGAACGGGAGAAATGCTGTGAAAGCAACAAGTTTTTGACATCACCTGCAGGACAAGTGTGGTACTGAGGGCAGCATAGGCATGTAGAAAGCTAATTGTCAGGTGTTCCGTTACTTTAGTTACTCTTCCATAGGCATGAGTTTCTAAGGTTTGTATTATATCTGGAAATATTTCCATAGGGAACCTTACGTTAGTAGCAACCTGTGTGGGACTGAAGTGTTTGAGGAAATGAAGGATCACAGATAACAGGAGTTTACATTAAAAGGTTTTTGTTTTTTGTTTTGTTTTGTTTTTTTTTTCCCCCTGTTTAATGAGACATGATCAGTCTCTACACTCTGACATAGGTGTCAGAACAGTTACTTTGGCTCTCTAATGTTACAGGATTCTGAATTCACTAAGCACCTTCCCATTTAATCTGAAATCTCCCTGATGACCTTTTTTGCCCATGAATAGTCAGTACTTCTGCTGAGAGACAGGAAGCAATGTCCAGGGGGGGAAGGAGCAGCCATGACCATTTTAAGCTTTTGGCCTCAGCTGCTAGCTGCAAATCAGGGTCCTCTTCTAGGTTGTAGGAGAGAGTCCTGTTCTCCCACATGAAGCTCAGAGCCCAGTAGGCAAGAGCCAGGTGAGCAGTACTGGACTTTTAATTCTCTTTTGGAGCTCAAAGCCACTGAAATGTATCCTTGAGGGGGAAGGGGGGGAAGTAGATGTTTCAGAAGTCGCTAGGAAACCACTAAAATAGGATTTAAGAGGAACGGATCTCCCTCTACTGGTATTGAAAGGTATCTACTTAATAAAAAAATTGGAGTCTCAGAGGTTTCATATTTACTTCTGTCACCTCTGGGACTAAATGTCTAAACTTGGGAATAGGGGAAAGGAGGCAGGATGCATTTGAACTAAAAGACAATCCAGATAGAATATTTACTAATGTATACCCTACATTATAGGTACAAATAATCAGCAAAAGAGAGAAATACAATTTAAAATATAAGAAGGAACTTTCCCTGTGTTCCATTTTAAATGTGGTGAACCAGGGAAGGATTAAGAAAAAGAAGAAAAGTGCTGGATGTTCTTTTTTTTTTTTTTTTTTTTGATGGCTTTTGCAAACCAGTAAACATCATCACTAATTCACCTAATTAGCTGAGCCAGCTTGCTTCAGTGGTTCTCTTGGGATATGGTCAGATGCATAAAGCTTTGATTTATCAATAGACAATTCTCATTTTACATCAATATGTTTGTCATTTCCTGTTTACTGTTGAACTGCTCATTCAATCCATATTAAAATTGCTCTAATAAACAACAGCTACAATATAGAAAGCTTGTGAAGAGATAAGAAAGAAGAATAATTCAATGTCAAGAAAGATTTTGTAATGAATTATTTACTATAGTTACCTGCATATTTGTATATGTGCTTCTCTATGAAGATCTTTGCCAGAGGAAAATGTAGAAACAGTTATCTTGTATTAGTCATCAGTTCCAGTGGAAATGATAATGTGGGAAAACATTGAAAAAAATGTATTCAGAAATACTAATTCCAAATCTCTGAGAGGATATTTCTTCTAAGAAAAGAGATGTGAATATTTGTGAAGGTACATACAAATATTCACTCAGACACACATTCACACAGTAAGATTTTGCAAAGCCATTTTGAAAGTTCTGTAGAGGTCTAATAATCATCTGATTGGGAAAAGAAACATACTATTTAGGAGATTTATATTTAGGAGGCACAGCATGAATATCAGTCATAAACTCCTAATATTCAAACAATAACCCCAGATCATCCAGTTTATCATATGCTTTCACTTAGCATTCATCAAATAACAAGCAAATTATTGTCACTAAATGAAAATAACAAGGAAAACAGATCATAAATACTCTGTCTTATAGAATCCAGAGTTTCCTTAGAGACCGTGGGAAACAGTAGAGCATACTAAGGATGGGCACGCTTGAGGGCACAAGCTGTGTTTGGTGTGTTTGTTGCTGCTCAGCATCCTGCCTTCTTTGGGGTGAGAGGGGCACGGGTACCGTAATGGACTTCGATCTTTCTGTGAGCATAGTTGCAACATCGGTAACAAGGGCAAGCTGATGGTGATTGACACCAAACAAGAATGTAGATAATTCAAAGTTCAGTCTAGATGGTTCCTTATTTTAACTCCACCTTTCTACCTATGGGGAAGTGTAGGAATGTGTTAGTTTTCATGTACAGCAGCAAAATCTACTTACTGCTCAGCCTTATAAGCTATGTTTGATACCTATACCAAGATAGAATTTTGAGTATATTTGATGGGAATGGAAAATGAACAAAAGCTTGATTTTTGTCTGACCAAGTAAGGAGATCTTGTATGCCAGGTAGCAAGGTAAACAACAAGCTGCAGTTAAGGATGCCAGCTCTTTACACTTTGAAACAGCTCCAACTGAGAATCGGAGTGTGGATAACAAAATGGAGCTGTGTATGAAGTGCATACAGGAAAAAGTGCTTGACTGAAAGCAGGGAGCTGTGTAGCTAGAAGAGGACTCCATCTCATGTAATTATTCCTCAACAAATTTTTGTGTTAGGACTATAATTCTCCTTGCCAGACCTCTATACCTCACCATGAAATATGCAGGAAGAGATATGTACAGAAGATGAGTTTGGGCAGAACAAAAATTTAGATATAGATCATTGCCCTTCATAAGGTAACCAGAAGCTTTAAATTAAGGAGAAGTTGAGGGTTTAATGTGCTGCGAAGATGTCGCCACACTTACATTACCCGGAGACTGTAGAGATG
Source organism: Athene noctua (assembly GCF_965140245.1). Taxonomy (NCBI): domain Eukaryota; kingdom Metazoa; phylum Chordata; class Aves; order Strigiformes; family Strigidae; genus Athene; species Athene noctua. The sequence continues at coordinate 185,314,333 of NC_134037.1, forward strand.
AATGAAATTTTACAGAGGGTCTGGTGGCTGTCATAAATGAAGTTGCCTCTAAGAGGGCATACTCTGCATGATTTATTTTCCCCAAGGGACTAGTCATATGGGTTAATTTTCCCAGGAAAAGAAAACAAGTGCCAAAAGTTTTGCAAGAAAAAAATTGGAAATTCCGACATGAAATGTAAAATAAGAAAAACAGTGTATTATAACTTGGGGATTAGAAACAAGATGTGACACAGATTCTCACGGTGAGATGATGCACAACTTACCTTTAAAGCACAAAACAAAATGCCCTGTGCTGGAATTCAGCACCCAGTCTCAAACACAAACACCCTGTATATGTCCTGTAGTGAAAATTAGGTTTCTCGGGAGAATAATTTACCTAACTCTATATACTAAGTAAGCAGGAGCTGCATAGGCTTAGGCCATAGGAAACGCTGAACACTGGACTGTACTGGTATGTCCCTGTCTCTGGCGAATGATTGAGGGCTGCAGGGAAGCTGCCTTCATACTGTTGGGAATTATAGCTCAGAAACTTGCTTGAAGGCTGTTACCTGCAAATTTGCTTTGAATGTAATGAACAAGGCTATTTTAATATTTTCTTTTAAAATACCATTATAAATGTGATACTATGTGTCTTTCAAGCCCACTGACCAGCAGCAAACTTTTGTCCTTTCCCCTGATCTATGTGAGAGAGTTCAATCACACTTTTTCCTGCCTCACTGGAGTACCCTTGCTATAAGCTTTACAGCTGTGAGGAGGGATAAATGCTCTCCAGGACTATTGTTACAGAGTATTAAGTTCAGAGGGGGTTGAGCATGCTTCTGTAGCCTATTGGTCATGTTATCTAATTTGAAGTTGGAGGACCTGGATACAAGGAAAACTGGACGTTGTGTTAATTAATTTTATTTTGAACAGCAACTAGATGAAAATCAGAAACAATCCTTAAGGCCTCTTTCTTAATTAGGAATGGAAATAATCATCCTAATAGTAACTGCTCTCTCTGCATTGCAGTCAAAAGATGCTGTTTGCAAGTACACCCTGCTGACCTGTGTAATCTTTCTGCCTACAGGAAGATTACTACAGCTGCATCAATTGTAGTTCAGTCATAGTGTACATGACAGAGTGTTTCCCAGTGAACACTAGCCTACTCCCTTCCCTAAGAAAATCTAGCACCAAACTAGTTTCCAGTACTCCTGAGTTCAGAAGCCCTACAGGTCACATTCACTCCTTCAGCTGTTGATGCCAGAGCTCAAATGGGACAGGACACTATATGAAAACTGATGAATCTTGCAATTGCTCTTATTTTGGGGGGATAAATAATAGCATACCAGATATTTATAAATGGCTGAGACAGAAGAATAATAATTCTAATAATCTGCATCTCTTAATTTACGATATAAACAATCCCGGAAGGATCTGAAGAAGATAAAGTTCCCTAAAAATCTATTCTGAACTACTTTATAACAGTCCAGCATGAAAAGTGTCATACCTACTTACATTCTTGCATGGTGTCATGTTTCATCCTGAAGTTCTGAGAGCATTTTGTAACTTCAGGTCCATATTTGTATATGACATTTTCCGTGGAAATGTCAACCTTCTGTATCGAAATGCAAGAATATCTTTGCTCAGCTCAGGTGCAATGTACATTGGCATATACTTCCAAGGTAGTACACCTCAACCAGTTTTACCTCACTTCAAATTTACAGTGGATTAACACTTTTTCAGAATGTGTGGCTCTTGTGTGCCACTTTGTAGCTTACAATACATGAAGAACACTGACATATCTGACATATACATATACACACTGACATATACATAAGTAACACTGTCTCTTTAGTTGTATCAATTTTATATGTTGTCCAATATGACTTCAGTTCCACCTCTGAAATATTACCACTTTCTTTTTTCTTAGTAAAACTATTTTCTGTATTATCCATTCTTTGTGGATCAAGAAGTAATAATTTACTCTGCTGTTACATTTTTTTAAACCCTGCTGTCATTATCTTCACCGTTTTAAGTCCTGAGCACATAAAATTTCATATTTGCTATATGTGCCTTGACTGCAGACAGCAGCCTCTCCCTGAGGACAGGAGAGATCATCTGTGAATGTAAAGGCTCTCTGGACGGAGAGATATATTGGTGATGTGGCAGATCAGTGTCACTATCTGGGTGCCAAGGCCAAAGAAACCATTTGTCATTCCAGGTAAAGTCTATACTTTCCACACGTGCTACCCAAACTCAGTCCTCCAAGTCTTGCTAAAAGCAGAACAAATGATTGTTCCTAAATGACTGTGTGTTGTAAGATCTCCTGTGCTGATATATTGTAGCATATTAATCATTTGACTTCAGGAGAAACATTTTTTTGTGAGGAAGCATAAGTGAATGATTGCCACCAAATGCATTTGTGGTTTATTCTTGTCCATGGGGAAGAAATAAGTGACAGAGTTTCACCTGTCGAGCTGTAACGTCTGAAGACTGTTAAGTTAGGTGGATTTAAAACAAATTGTTGCAAGACAATGTTGAATTTTGAATGCAGGAAATGTATAGAAGGATAAAACAAAATGTGAGGATGCACAGGAAGTCTAAGGATGACAGAAGTCAAAGCGCTTGCAGGAAAATGTTATCTAGGGCATGATCTCTGCT